>NW_027362764.1:793366726-794803226 GCF_046119375.1 Phyllobates terribilis
CTGTTGCCGTTCTCTGTTAGTTTTGCTAGGTCTTCTGACCCCTATGCCTTTTTGTTGTGTGTTTGTCTTTGACTGCTACTATTTCTGCTAGGAGGTGTCCAACTTTTCCCAGTCCCTAGATCTTGTAGGGATCCCTCCCTCACATCTATAGGTCTGCGTTCAGACTAGCCGAGGACTTTAGCGGGTCTGATCGCAGGATCAGGTTCCCCGTTACATCGTAGGGATCTAGTTTAGTTCTATTGTAGGGACAGATCTCCTCTCTTTCCTTAGTCTCTGTAGCAGATCATAACAGATGGGGTACCATGCATACCAGAATTGGGGGGTGAGGGGACTATGCATGCCAAGATAGGGATGAGGGGTTGCCATATAAACTATTATTTGGAGGTGAGGGGTGCCATACATACAAGGATTGAAGGTGAGGGGACCATCCATACCAGGATTGGGGGATAAGGGGACTATGCATACCAGGATTGGGGGGTGAAGGGGGCCATGCATACCAGGATGGGGGGCGAGGGGTGCCATGCATACCAGGATTGAGGGGTGAGGGGTGTCATAAATACCAGTACGGGGGGGTGAGGGGAACAGGCATACCAGGATTAGGGGGTGAGGGAACCATGCATATCAGGGTATGGATGAGGGGGTAACATGCATACAAGAATTGGGGGGTGAGGGGACCATGCATATCAGATTAGGGATGAGGGGATTAGGTGGTACCATGCATACCAGGATTGTGGGGTAAGGGGACCATGCATACCATGATTGGGGGGTGAGGGGACCATGCATACCAGGATAGGGATGATGTGGTACCATGCATACCAGAATTGTGGGGTTAGTGGACCATGCATACCATGATTGGAGGGTGAGGGGGGGACCATGCATACCAGGATGATGGGTACCACACATACCAGGATTGGAGGGTAAGGGGACCATGCATACCAGGATTGGGGGGTAAGAGGACCATGCATACCAGGATTGGAGGGTGAGGGGACCATACATACTAGGATTGGGGAATGAGGGGTGCCATACATACCAGGATTGGGGGGTGACGGGTGCCATACATCCCAGAGTTGGGGGGTGAGGGGTGCCAAACATAACAGGATTGGGAGATTAGGGGCCCATATATATCGGAATTGGTGGGTGAGGGGTGCCATACATACCAGGATAGGGATGAGAGGGTACCATGCATAACAGGATTGGGGGGTGAGGGGACCATGCATACCAGTATTGGTGGATGAGGGACACCATGCATACCAGGATTGGGGGTGAGGGTACCATGCATACCAGGATTAGGGGGTGAGGGGACCATGCATACCAGGATTGGGGCATGAGGGGACCATGCATTTTAGGATTGGGGGGTGAGGAGACCATGCATACCAGGATTTGGGTTGAGGGCACCATGCGTACCAGCATTGGGGGGTGAGGGGCAACATGCATACCAGGATTGGGGGGTGAGGGGACCATGCATATTAGGATTTGGGGTGAGGGGTGCTGTACATACCAGGAGTAGGGGGTGAGGGGACCATGCATACCAGGATTGGGAGGTGAGGGGACCATGTGTACCAGGATTGGGGGTGAGGTGTTCCATGCATACCAAGATTGATGGTGAGGGGTGCTGTACATACCAGGATTAGGGGGTGAGGGGACCATGCATATTAGGATTGGGAGGTGAGGGGACCATGCATACCTGGATTGAGTGGTGAGTGGTGCCCTTCATACCAGGATTGGGGGGTGGGGAGCCCATACATACCAGGATTAGTGGGTGAGGGGTGCCACACATACCAGGATAGGGATGAGGGGGTACAATGAATAACAGAATTGGGGGTTGAGGGGACTATGCATACCAAGATTGGGATGAGGGGTTGCCATGTATACTATTATTTGGGGGTGAGGGGTGCCATGCATACCAGGATTGGGGGTGAGGGGACCATACATACCAGGATTGGGGGATAAGGGGACTATGCATACCAGGATTGGGGGTGAGGGGTGCCATGCATACCAGGATTGGGGGGCAAGGGGTGCCATGCATACAAGGATTGGGGGTGAGGGGTGTCATACATACCAGGACCGGGGGGGTGAGGGGACCATGCATACCAGGATTAGGGGGTGAGGTGACCATGCATATCAGGGTATGGTTGAGGGGGTACCATGCATACAAGAATTGAGGGGTGAGGGGACCATGCATACCAGGATAGGGATGAGGGGGTACCATGCATGCCATGATTGTGGGGTAAGGGTACCATGCATACCAGGATTGTGGGGTGAGGGGGGCACCATGAATACTAGGATGAGGGGTATCACACATACCAGAATTGGGGTGTTAGGGGACCATGCATACAAGGATTGGGGGGTTTGAGGGCCATGCATACCAGGATTGGAGGGTGAGGGGACCATACATACTAGGATTGGGGAGTGAGGGGTGCCATACATACCAGGAAAGGGGTGTGCGGGGTGCCATACATCCCAGAGTTGGGGGGTGAGGGGTGCCATACATACCAGGATTGGGAGATTAGGAGCACATTCATATCGGAATTGGTGGGTGAGGGGTGCCATACATACCAGGATAGGGATGAGGGGGTACCATGCATTCCAGGATTGGGGGGTGAGGGGACCATGCATACTATGATTGGTGGATGAGGGGTCCATGCATACCAGGATCGGGGGGTGAGGGGGTACCATACATACCAGGATAGAGATGAGGTGCTACTATGCATACAAGAATTAGGGGGTCAGGGGACCATGCATGCCAGGATAGTGATGAGGGGGTACCATGCATACAAGGATTGGGGGTGAGGGTACCAAGCATACCAGGATAGGGATGAGGGGGTAACATGCATACAGGATTCGGGGGTGAGGGGACAATGCATACCAGGATTGGGGGGTGAGTGGAACATGCATTCCAGGATTGGGTGGTGAGGGGGCCATGCATACTAGCATTGAGGATGATGGGTACCATGCATACCATGATTGTGGGGTGAGGGGTGCCATGCATTCCAGGATAGGGATGAGGGGGTACCATGCATAGCAGGATTGGGGGGTGAGGGGACCATTCATAGCAGAATAGAGATTAGGGGGTAGCATGCATTCCAGGATTTTGGGTGAGGGGACCATGCATACCAGAATAGGTATGAAGGGGTAACATGCAAACCAGGATTGGGGGTGAGGAGTGCCATGCATACCAGGATTGGGCGGTGAGGGGACCATGCACACCAGGATTGGGGATGAGGGAACCATGCATATCAGAGTGTGAATGAGGGGGTACCATGCATTCCACAATTGGGGGGTGAGGAGACCATGCATACCAGGAAAGGAATGAGGGTGTGTTTGCATACCAGGATTGTGGGGTTAGGGGACTATGCATACCATAATTGAAGGGTGAGGGGGGGACCATGCATACCAGGATGAGGGGCACCACACATACTAGGATTGGGTATAAGGGGTGCCATACATACCACGATTGGGGGGTAAGGGGACCATGCATACCAGGATTGGAGGTTAAGAGGACTATGCATACCAGGATTGGAGGGTGATGGGACCAAACATACCAGTATTCGGGTGTGAGGGGTGCCATACATACCAGGATTGGGGGGTGAGAGGTGCCATAAATACCAGATTTTTGGGGTGAGGGGCCCATATATACCAGGATTGGGGGGTGAGGGTGCCATACATACCAGGATTGGGGGGTGAGAGGTGCCATGCATACCAGGATTGGGGGATGAGGGGCCCATACATACCAGGATTGGGGGGTGAAGGGACCATGCACACCAGGATTGGGGGATGAGGGGGCAATGCATACCAGGATCGGGGGGTGAGGGGTGCCATGCATACCAGTATAGGGGGGTGAGGGGGCACCATATATACCAGGATAGGGATGTGGGGGTACTATGCTTACCAGGATTTGGGGGTGAGGGGTGCTATGCATACCAGGATTTGTGGGTGAGGGGACCATGAATACCAGGATTCGGGGGTGAGGGGACCATGCATACCAGGATTGGGGGTGAGGGGACCATGTATAACAGGATTGGGGGGTGAGGGGTCCATGCATACCAGGATTGGAGGGGGTTAGGGGACAATACATACCAGATTGGTGAGTGAGAGGTGCAATTAATATCAGTATTGGGGTGTGGGGGGACCATGCATACCAGGATTGGGGTGTGAGGTCACCATGCATACCAGGAATGGGGGGTGAGGGTAACATGCATACCAGGATTGGGGGGTGATGAGACCATGCATACCAGGTTTGGGGGGTGGGGGGACCATGCATAAAAGTATTGGGGTTGAGGGGACCATGCATACCAGGATTGGGTGGTGAGGGGTGCCATGCATACCAGGATTGAGGGGTGAGGGGTGCCATACATACCAGGATTGGGGTATGAGGGGCCCATACATACCAGGATTGATGGGTGAGGGATACCATACATACCAGGTTAGGAATGAGGAGTTATCATGCATACCAGGAATGGGGGGTGAGGGGACCATGCATACCAGGATTGGGGGGTGAGGTGACCATGTGTACCAGGATTGGGGTTGAGGGAACCATGAGTACCAGGATTGGGGGTGAGGGGTTCCATGCATACCAGGATTGGGAGGTGAGGGGACCATGCATTCTAGGATTGATGGTGTGGGGTGCTGTACATACCAGGATTAGGGGGTGAGGGGACCATGCATATTAGCATTGGGAGGTGAGGGGACCATGCATACTAGGATTGAGTGGCGAGGGGTGCCATACATACCAGGATTGGGGGGTGGGGTGCCCATTTGTACCAGTATTAGTGGGAGAGGGGTGCCATACATACCAGGATAGGGATGTGGGGGTACCATGCATACCAGAATTGGGGGGTGAGGGGACTATGCATACCAAGATAGGGATGAGGGGTTGCCATGTATACTATTATTTGGGGGTGAGGGGTGCCATGCATACCAGGATTGGGGTTGAGGGGACCATGCATACCAGGTTTGGGGGGTGAGGGGGCCATGCTTAAAAGGATTGGGGGGTGAGGGGACCATGCATACTAGGATTGAAGGGTGAGGGGTGCCATACATACCATGATTGAGGGGTGAGGGTTGCCATACATACAGGATTGAGGGGTGAGGGGTGCCATACATACCAGGATTGGGGAATGAGGGGCCAATCAATACCAGGATTTGTGGGTGAGGGATGCCATACATACCAGGATTGGGATGAGGAGCTACCATGCATACCAGGATTGGGGGTGAGGGGACCATGCATACCAGGATTGGGGGGTGAGGGGACCATGCATACCAGGATTGGGGCGTGAGGGGACCATGCATTTTAGGATTGGGGGGTGAGGGGCCATGCATACCAGGATTTGGGTTGAGGGAACCATGCGTACCAGGATTGGGGGGTGAGCGGTGCAATGCATACCAGGATTGGGAGGTGAGGGGACCATGCATATTAGGATTGGGGGTGAGGGGTGCTGTACATACCAGGATTAGGGGGTGAGGGGACCATTCATACCAGGATTGGGAGGTGAGGGGACCATGCATACCAAGATTGAGGCGTGAGGGGTGCAATACATACCAGGATTGGTGGGTGGGGTGCCCATACATACCAGGATTAGTGGGTGAGATGTGCCATACATACCAGGATTGGGGGGTGATGGAACTAGAGATGAGCGTTGTTCTACTCGAACTGTTCGCCAATCTCAAATTCGAGCTGTTTTGGGCGGTGTTCGAGCCGTTCGGCGAACACGAACGATTTGAGAAAAATTCGGCTGTTCGAGGTTATGTTCGATAACTGTTCGTGCACCAAAATCATAACTGGATTTTTTCTCAGTAATGATGAAAATTAATGTTAATACGCAGTTTGAGTGTACAGCGGGGTGGGGGGAGGGGCCAGGGGTGGATCTCTGCAGGAATAATGAAGAACTCCATTTTTTTTTCTCTTTCCCACATTTACAGTGGGGAGGTGCAATCTGTCAGCCTATCAGCAGCGCACACACGGAGCGAAGTGCTTTTTTTCACACAAGCAAGGGCATGTGTCATTGGCAGTGTATGTCACATGTCCTTGCCCTATAAGACCCAGCCATTTTCCCCGTCGCCACCATTTTCTCACTGCTGCAGCTGCGTGTTAGACGGCACCGCTGTTGCTGTGTGCGCTATACCTTGTTAATTTCAAGCCAAATTTCGCACAAATCTACAGATAGCTTGGGAGTAGGGAATAGTTGTGATTGCAGTCCTTTTAAGGACTAGGTTACAGCATTTCCTACGACTTTTATCAGGCAGGTCTGTGCTCTTAAATAGACAGATTGTGGGAGTAAAGACTAATTGTAATTGCAGTCCTTTTCAGGACTAGGTTACATCAGTTCCTATCAGTTTTTGCCAGGCAGGTCTGTGCCAGTGCTGTGCAAGTTCTTTTCACAGCATTTGGCTGAATCTAGCAAAGCTAATCCTTTTTGGCCTATTGCAGAGTGTGTTAGTCAGTGGAGTAGCCTATCTGTGTTGCAAGATATACCACCTGTGTATAGAATACCAATTTTTTTACTGCACCTAGTGAAGTAAAATCTTTTGGGCATAGCATCATTCTATTAGTCCATCTATACTAACCTCCACCAGGTTGCAAACTGAATATAATTTTTTTCTGCATCTAGCTCTGAAAAAATATTTGGCCTTCTAGCTGTGTGTGGGACTTTCTCTATTAGTCCATCTATACTGACCTCCATCAGGTTGCAAACTGAATATATATTTTTTCTGCATCTACCTCTGAAAAAATATTGGGCTTCTAGCTGTGTGTGGGACTTGTTCTATTAATCCATCTATACTGACCTCCACCAGGTTGCAAACTGAATATAATTTTTTTCTGCATCTACCTCTGAAAAAATATTTGGCCTTCTAGCAGTGTGTGGGACTTGTTCTATTAGTCCATCTATACTGACCTCCATCAGGTTGCAAATTCAAAATAATTTTTTGTCTGCATCTAGCTCTGAAAAAATATTTGGCCTTCTAGCAGTGTGTGGGACTTTCTCTATTAGTCCATCTATACTGACCTCCATCAGGTTGCAAACTGAATAGATTTTTTTTCTGCATCTACCTCTGAAAAAATATTTGGGCTTCTAGCTGTGTGTGGGACTTGTTCTATTAGTCCATCTATACTGACCTCCATCAGGTTGCAAATTGAATATAATTTTTTTCTGCATCTAACCCAGCCAATAGTTTTGGCCTAATACCACAGTTTGGCCACTCAGCTCTGCTCGGTTCCCATCCATTGTTTTTTTGTGCAAACAACTCCAGAGTTGTGAATTAGTTAACCACCAAAATGAGTGGAAAAAGGCCTGCTGCTGGTGGAAAGGGGAATAGGCGTGTTGGGAAGGGGAAAAAAGGTTGTGTCCGTGGGGTAGGTGTTAAAGCAACAGTAACATCTGCAGAAGAAAGACCATCTTCCAGCCAAACTAAAATGTCTACTTCTTTTAGCGGACAATGTGATAAGATCCCTTTCTTACGGCCACGCCAATCGCTACAAATTCCAGATGAGGCACAAAAACAGCAGGTGCTTCAACGGATATCAACTGCTCCTTTAAGTGGGCTCTCCTCCACATCAACTTCAACATCACAAATACTCCAGTCCTCAAAGGTGTCACCTCAATCGCACTTGCTTCCTCACAGCTCCCAAATCTCCAGCTGCCCGTCTGAGTATGAGGTAGAACAGATGGTTGAGTCTGCAGAGCTGTTTACTCATACTATAGCCTGGGAATCAGAGGTCGACTCCAGCGCTTCTGTGAATCCAGACGAGGAAATGATCTGCACTGATGCCCAGAATCTTTATGAGTCGGATCCAGGACCAGACGCAGAAGGTTCTGACCATAATGTAGACCCTCATTCCCAAACTGTAACTCCTGTTGGTGGAGACAATGAGGAAGACGATGATGAGACTCAAATACCTGATTGGAGCGACAACTTTAGTTTTTTGTCAGGGCAGGAACAGGTTGGCTCTGAGGACGACGGGTGTGATAACGCACAGGGTGATGATGATGAGGTTGGAGATCCCACTTACTGTCAACCCACAGTCAGCCAAGAGATGAGGTCAGCAGAGGAGGTGGAGGAAGATGCTAGTGACGACGAGGTCAGGTTGCGCCTTCCTGGACAGAGACGTAGTACTGGAAGCACGTCAACAACTGCATCCTCAAACACAACTCTGCCTCTCACCACAAGTCGTGGTGGCTCTTCAGGTCGCATGGGTGCTAAGCCTTGCATAGCCTGGGCATTTTTTCAGATCGATAAAGATGACCCAACTCGTGTTATCTGTAACATTTGTCAGCAAAAGCTAAGTAGAAGCCAAAAAATACATAGTTTGAGTACTTCATGCATGAACCGGCACATAGACATGAAGCATAAGTTGCAGTGGGAAGCTCAGTGTGCTACAATGCGGCCTAGCCGGCCGGGCCAACCACCGTCTGCCATATCTTGTGCATCCGCGGCCTCTTCATCCTCTGTGACTGGGGGGACAGCAGTCACACCTGTTTTGGGGCGCAGACCTGCCACCTCTTTACCCGCAACAGCCAGCGTGACTGGCAGGTCATCATTTTCTTTGGAGGTGGTAACACCAGCTGGTGTTGAGCGCTGTCCGACATTGATAGCACTACCTTTGGATCAAGGCAACCTAACATGTCCGCCTGCATCTTCCTCACAGACCGGCAGTTTGCCGGGGACACCCTTATCAACCCCGTCTAAGCACAATAGCCAGCCCTCGGTCCCTCAGATGTGGACAAGTAAAAGACCATTTCCTCCTAGCCATGAGAACGCTAAGAGGTTGAATTTCACCATCTGCAAGATCTTGGCTACAGAAATGCTGCCTTTCCGCCTGGTGGACACAGAGGATTTTCGAGACCTTATGTCCGTCGCAGTGCCCCAGTACCAGATGCACAGTCGGCACTACTTCTCAAAGAAAGGTGTGCCTGCGCTCCACCAGCATGTCGCACACAACATCACCGCTTCTTTGAGAAACTCTGTGTGTGACAGGGTGCATTTCACCACAGACACTTGGACGAGTAGGCATGGACAGGGGCGTTACATGTCGCTGACTGGGCGCTGGGTAACTATGGTGACAGCAGGACAAGGGGCTGCTGCCCAAGTCTTGCCGTCCCCACGAGTTGTGCGTCAATCCTCTTTATGTCAAAGTTCCTCCACTGCTTCTGCCTCCTCAACCTCCTCTCGGTCTAACACCTGCACCCAAAGCCTGTCTGGTCATGACACAAGCTTTCTAACTGCGCAGAAGGGATCCTGCACACCTCCTTACTATGCTGGCAGTAGGGCTCAACGTCATCAGGCGGTTTTTACTTTGAAATGTCTGGGAAATGTGAGTCACACAGCTGAGGAGTTGTGGTCAGCTCTGGAGAACCAATTTCATGAATCGTTGTCTCCACTGGACCTGAAACCAGGGAAGGCCGTGTGCGACAATGCTGCAAACCTGGGTGCGGCCCTTCGCCGGGGCAATGTCACACACGTGCCTTGTATGGCTCACGTGTTGAACCTGGTTGTCCAGCAATTTTTAGCCCACTATCCCAGACTAGATGGCTTTCTGCAGAGGGCACGGTCGCTGTGTGCTCACTTCCGCCGTTCGCATCCCGCAGCTCAGCGACTTACATCTCTACAGAAGTCGTTGGGCCTGCCACTTCAACGGCTAAAATGCGATGTGCCTACCCGGTGGAATTCAACTCTGCACATGTTGCAGCGACTGTGGCAGCACCGACAAGCCCTGGTGCAATACGTTCTGACGTATAGCCTGGGCCAACGAGATCCAGAGGTGGGGCAAATCACGCTGGAGGAGTGGTCTCAGATCAGGGACCTATGCACCCCTCTGCACAGTTTTGAAATGGCGACGAAGATGTTTAGTGCTGACGATGCCATTATCAGCATGACTATTCCGGTGATTTACATGCTGGAGCACATGTTAAACAGAATTCGGAGTCAGGTGGTGGCACAAGAGGAGGTGGAGGAAGTAGAGGAGGAGGAGTTGTATGCGGAAGGGCTAACATCTGCAAGGTCCAGACGGTCGGCAGCACCAAGGCGGCAGGCATGTGAGGGTGGGGGAGATGGTTTTACCAGGGCGCATGGTAGCAGCCAAACTAGTGAGGAAGGTGCAGGAGCCCAGGAAGAAGTGGAGGACGAACTGATGGAAGACTCATCAGATGGGGGAGACCTTGATCACATTTCTGTTGTGCGAGGTTGGGGGGAGAGGACAGAGGAAGGAAGCATGATTGTTACCTCGCCACCAACACAACAGGGACTTGGTGCTCCTGGATGCGCAACACACAGCCTTCTTGCTGCACTACCTGCAACATGACCCTCGAATTGTGAGAATTAGAAATAATACTGACTACTGGGTTGCCACACTGTTAGATCCCCGGTACAAAAGTAAATTTGCAGAAATTATTCCTGCCATAGAAAGGGATGCACGCATGCAGGAGTATCAGCAGAGACTGTTGCAGAATCTTACATGTGCTTTTCCACAAAACACCAGTGGTGCACGTAGTGAATCTCACAGTTCCAACTTGCCAACCGTGGGACCGTCGAGTGTTCAGCACTCAAACCGTAACAGAACCACAGTATCTGCTGGTAACATCAATTTTGCGGAATCATTTCACCACTTTTTTAGCCCATCCTTTGCAAGGCCACAGGAGACAAGAAGTCTGACACATAGTCAACGCCTAGAGACGATGGTACAGGAGTATCTCCAAGTAAACATTGAAGCCATGACTGTGTCACTGGACCCTTGCTCTTTTTGGGCTTCCAATCTGGATAAATGGCCGGAGCTAGCCACTTACGCCTTGGAGATCTTGTCATGCCCCGCAGCCAGCGTTCTGTCTGAACGTGTGTTCAGCGCTGCTGGTGGTGTGCTGACAGATAAGCGCACGCGGCTCTCCACTGATAATGTAGACAGACTCGCGTTCATAAAGATGAACAAATCATGGATCCGAAACGACTTTTCTACCCCTGTGTCATCCTGGGGAGAGTAAAAGCTTGATGATTGGTTAAAATCACCCTACCAACCGTTTTAAGCTTTCAAATTACTAATCATGTTTATCTGTATCTTGGCTGGAAAATAATTTGGGCTTTGTAGCAGTGTGCAGCACTGATTCTATTAGGCCATCTATACTAAGCTCCACCAGATTTAAAATTAATAATAATTTTTAGCTGCATCTAGCCCGGAAAATAATTTTGGGGCTCCGAGATGCGCAAGACACATAAGTGCCTTCTTGCTGCACTACCTGCAACATGACCCTCATATTGTCAGAATTCGAAGTAATCATGACTACTGGGTTGCCACACTCTTAGATCCCCCAAACTTTTCGATCATCCTTTTCATTTTAACAAAGACCAAAAAATGGTCATTTTTGAAATTATAAGCATTAGCAGGTTATTAGAAACTGAAATCAAACAGTTTTCAACTCAAAACTTTATTCTAGGTGATGTTACATTTTCACATAGGACCCCTTGTTCGAAAGGAGCTTCTGAACTCTCTCGTCCATTGAATTTGTCAGGTTTTGGATGGTTTCTGCTTCAATTGTTTTGCATGAGGACAGAATACCCTCCCAGAGCTGTTGCTTAGATGTGAACTGCCTCCCGCCATCATAGACACTCCTTTTGATGATGCTCCAGAGGTTCTGAATGGGGTAGAGGTCAGGGGAGCATGGGGGTCACACCATAAGTTTGTCCCCTTTTATGCCCATATCAGCCAGAGATGCAGATGTTTTATGTGCAGCATGAGATGGTGCATTATCATGCAAAAAAATGATCTTGCTGTGAAATACACGGTTCTTCTTCTTGAACCATGGCAGGAAGTGCTGTTTGAGAAAATCCACATACATTATGGAGTTCATCTTTAGCGCCTTCAGGGATCCTAAAGGGGCCGACAATCTCCCATGATTCCAGCCCAAAACATTACTCCACCTCCTCCTTGTTGGCGCTGTAGCCGTGTTTGCGTGGGGTGTCCATCAACCAGCCATCCTCCACTCCATCCATCTGGACCATCGAGCGCTGCATGGCACTCATCCGTGAACAAAACAGTTTTGAAATCAGTCTTCATGTAATGTTTGGCCCACTGGAGCCGTTTCTGCTTGTGTGAAGTGGATAGAGGAGGTCGACAGGATGGCGTATGCACAGCTGCAAACCTCTGAAGGACCCTGCATCTTGTTGTTCGGGGGACGTTGGAGGCACCAGCAGCTTCAAAGACTTGTCTGCTGCTATGACAAGGCTTTTTTGCCGCTGCTCTTTTAACCTGACGTAATTGCCTGTAGGAAAGAGTCCTCAATTTGCCCTTATCAGCACGCACACGTGTGTACTGTGAATCAGCTACATACTTCTTGATTGCCAAGACACTTCATCCTGATCATCGCACAATGTTGATTGTAGTCATGCCTTGACCTAAACACTCCACAATTTGTTACTTCTCAGCAGCCAACACATCCTTTTTCTTTCCCATTTTGGCAGAAAATGCAGGCTGCTTAATAATGTGAGACAGCCTTCTTAAGTAGTCTTGCCTTTCATTGGACACACCTGCCAAACTAATTAGCACAGGTGTCTGCAATTGCTTACAGTGATATAAAGAGCCCTGACACACATCACCATCAATGAGTTTAACTGACAAACAAACAAATTCTTCCCTTATCACTCCTAAACACTTTTTGCATAATAATTTGGAACACAGTGTACATGTGCTTTTCCACAAAACACCAGTGGTTCACGTAGTGAATCTTACAGTTCTAACTTGCCAACCGTGGTCTGTATGGAGTTGTTCAATAAAGGGCCCAAAATTAAGATAACATAGATGGGAGAGGTCTCTATGAATAGGAATTCCTAAGTATTTGATACCCTGTGAGGGCCAGGCAAAGGGAAAGTTGGACTGGATGGAATCCTATATGGATTTGGGGAGGGAGACATCGAGGGCCTCAGACTTCGCTGCATTAATTTTAAAATTTGACCATGTAACAAAGTGATCTATTTCAGCCATAACAGCATGGATGGATATATGTGATTGAGTGATATATACTAGGACATCATCAGCAAATAGAGAGCACTTGTACTCGGTGCCTCCCACCTCAATCCACCTAATATTGGGGTTATGGCGAATTGATGAGAGCAGGTGCTCCATCGCTAGGATGTATAAGAGAGGGGACAGAGGACATCCCTGCCTTGTCCCATTGGTGATTGTGAAAGGTGATGAAAATGTTCTGATGCACCCCCTGGGCCTTGGGACACCTGGAGCCGGACCCTTTTTGGTGGATGCTGGTGGTTGTAGTCTTCGTGGCGGCGACCCGGTTCCGTGGCTCAGGGTGGTCAAACCAGTGGCGGAACTATTTATGTGGTTTTGATGTTTAAATGTCCGACTACGCCACCCGTGGATTGCGGTCAGAGTGAACCGCCGCTGCAGGGCAGACCGCTGAGGCTGGTGTTGTGGGTGCAGCAGAGCGTAGCATAACTTCCCACGGGAGGAGTATAGCCTCAGGGCAGTGTATGCAGAGGATGGGGGTGATGGTGCAGGGCAGCAGCAGTAACGACACGGAGTCAGTGATGCAGTCCAGGGCCTTTACTCACAGTTCTTATTATCCAGACCACGTCTGCAGGTAACGGCTGCCCACGTCGTACTGTGCTCACCAGGTGAGGGGCTCAGACAACTCCCAGATAACTTTGGAGCACTTCACAGGACCCCCTTTGTGTGTCGTTTGTATGGCCTTTCTTACCAACCCTTCTGTCCGGCTGCCTCGGGCCTCCTCTTGGTAAACTTGGCGCCAGTTTCCCTGACCCTATGTGGTGCCTTCCTAGCGGGTGTAGCGAGGGGCTGCGCCACATAAAATGTCCCAGCCTCCGGTTTCTAGCTGAGGGTCGTTTCCTGCCTCCACTAGTTTCGGGGACCGGTCTCCCCCTTTGGCCTGCCCCCTCCACGCAGGTGGATTCGGGCGTGCGGTGGCGACTCACCCGTCCGCACCCCTGGGATCCCATCATTCCTCGTTCCTGGAGCCTTCTCCGCTCCTCTTCCTTCCTTCTCCCTCTTCCAGGCCTGGGCCTCTGTTACTAGGCCCGCCTCCGGAGCAGAGCTCATGCAGAGCCCCTGCTCCCTGCCACTTCTGCTCAGACTTCTCTGCACTGAACTAAGATGGTACCCACCTTTTATACTCCCTTCTCAATGCACCCAGGAACTGCTTCCTCCCTGCTCCTGCACTACAGGGTTCCCCTTCCTCAGTGTTCCCTCCCCCCACTCCAGCCAGGGACAGGGACTGTCGTGCCCATCTCAGAGGCATATTGGTCGCCCTGCCCCACGGCAATGTGGTGTAATGCATGCAGGTGTCGGGTCCTGATCCACACTCCATCCTTACCTGAGAGTGAGATATCACACCTCTGGGTGAGGTGCAATACCTCTGTAGCACCCGATTCCTCAGGGTGCTACAGTTCCATTTATCTTCAGCCTAGGTGACGTATTGTGATACAGGGCCGTGATTTTGGCTATAAAAGGGTCCCCTAGACCCCTACCCCAAGCTTTTTAAGAGAATCATATATGGCGTGCCAGGAGACTCTATGGAATGCTTTCTCAGCATCCAACGAGAGTATCTAATTACAAATTTTTAACTGCATCTAGCCCAGGAAATACTTTGTGCCTAGTAGCAGTGTCTGCTAGTCAGCGGATTATCCCGGCTGTTAAGCAAGCTACACCACCTGTAGTTTGGACACTTAATTTTTTCAAAGGAAATGCTTCGGGACCACGGGATACTCAGTGAAGAGCATCAGGAGGCACCCCAAGGCATAGGGGCTGGGACTGGCAGTAGGATGCCTTGCGGTGGACAGCCGAGCTCGATCCTTATAAAAGCTTTTTAACTGCAGCAGCTTTAGTGGACGCTACTGGAGCTGGAATTACGCGGCTGCTGGCATGAGACTTGCCCTCCAATAGATCCTTGTAAATGGATTTAAAGTGTATTCATTCAAATTAGAGAGACAATTTAAATTAAAAAGCTTAGCGCTGCCTCCACCACAGGGGGGCTCGCTCCACCCACCAGCGGACAGGCACCAGTATTGGGAGAGGGGGGCTGGCCGTCAGGGTTCACTGCGGCTCTGGCACAAACCCGGCGACACGGAGGTGGCACGGGCAGGAGCGGACTGAACGTGTCGGCTTCTCACTTTTTGGATTTTAGAAGGGCATGACATGCCTATATCTGTGTCTCCCCCTCCTTTTACTCCTCCACCTCTTTTCTTTTCGCATGACTATATGTACTTGTCACTTTTCCATGTGTTAGTTGTGTCTTCTGAGCAGTTTGTCAGCTTTTGGACACCTTTGAAGGTGTTTTCTATGTGTTTCTATGTGTTTTTGTTTGCCTGCCATTGGTTTTAATGGTGTTCGAAGGTGTTCGACGAACAGTTCGACGAACAGTTCGGCGAACACACGGGTGTTCGACGAACGGAACCGTACTCGAACACTACGGGGGTGGCTCAACACTAGATGGAACCTTGCATATCATGATTGGGGGGTAAGGGAAACATGCATACCAGGATTAGGGGATGAGGGGACCATGCATACCAGGATTGGGGGTTGAGGGGACTAAGCATACCAGGATTAGGGGGAGAGGGGTGACATACATACTAGGAGGTGAGGGGACCTTGCATCCCATAATTTGGGGGTGAGGGGACTATGCATACCAGGATTGGGGTTGAGGGGACCATGCATATCAGGATTGGGGGTGAGGGTGTCGTGCATACCAGGATTGGGGGGTGAGGGGACCATGCAAACCAGGATTGGGGGGTGAGGGGACCATGCATACCAGGATTGTTGGGTGAGGGGTGCCATACATAGCAGGATTGGGGGGTGGGGTGCCCAAACATACCAGGATTGGGGGGTAAGGGGTGCCATGCATTCCAGGATTGGGGGGTGAGGGGGTACTATACATAACAGGATAGGGATGAGGGGGCACCATGCATACCAGGATTGTGGGGTGAGGGGACCATGCATACCAGGAAATGGATGAGGGGGTGCCATGCATATCAGGATTGGGGTTGAGGGGACAATGCATACCAGAGTAGGGATGATGGGGTACCATGCATACCAGGATTAGGGGCTGAGTGGTGCCATGCATACCAGGATTGGCGGGTGAGGGGACCATACTTTCCAAGATAGGAATGAGGGGTACCATGCATACCATGATTGGGGTTTGAGGGGGAGGACCATGCATACCAGTATGAGGGGTACCACACATACCAGGATTGGGGGGGTGAGGGGTGCCATACATACCAGAGTTGGGAGGTAAGGGGACCATGCATACCTGGATTGGGGTGTGAGGGGACCATGCATACCAGGATTGTAGGGTGAGGGAACCATGCATACCAGGATTGGGGGGTGAAGATTGCCATGCATATCAGGATTGGGGGTAGAAGTGTGCCATACATACCAGAATTGGGGGGTGAGGGGACCATATATACCATGATTGGGGGGTGAGGTGTGCCATACATACCAGGATTTGGGGGTGAGGTGTGCCATACATACCATGATTGGGGGCAAGGGGCCCATACATACCAGGATAGGAGGACGAGGGGTGTCATACATACCAGGTTACGGATGAGAGGGTACCATGCATACCAGGATTGGGGTGTGAGGGGACCATGCATACCAGTATTGGGGGGTGAGGGGACCATGCACACCAGTATTGGGGGGTGAGGGGACCATGCATACCAGGATTGGGGGATGAGGGGGCCATGCATACCAGGATTGGTGTGTGAGGGCACCATGCATACCAGGATTGGGGGATGAGGGGGCCATGCATACCAGGATTGGTGTGTGAGGGCACCATGCATACCAGGAATGGGGGGTGAGGGGACCATGCACACCATGTTTGGGGGGTCAGGGGACCATGCATAAAAGGATTGGGGTTGAGGGGACCATGCATACCAGGATTGGGGGATTAGGGGTGCCATGCATACCAAGATTGGTGTCTGAGGGGTTACCATACATACCAGGCTAGGGATGAGGGGGTACTATGCATACAAGAATTGGGGGTTAGGGGACCATACATACCAAGATAGGGATGAGGGCGTACCATGCATACCAGGATTGGGGGGTGAGGAGACGATTCATACTAGGATAATGATGAGGGGTGTCATGCTTACCAGGATTTGGGGGTGAGGGGTGCCATGAGTACCAGAATTGGGCTGTGAGGGGACCATGCTTACCAAGATTGGGGGTTGAGGGGACCTTTCATACCAGGATTGGGGGGTGAGGGAACCATGCATATCAGGATTGGGGGGGTGAGGGAACTATGCATACCAGGATTGGAGGATGATAGGTGCCATACACACCAGGATTGGGGGGTAAGGGGTCCATGCATACCTGGATTGGGGGGTTTGGGGTGTTATGCATACCAGAATAGGGATGAGGGGTCCATGCATACCAGAATGAGGAATGGGGTGCCATACATACAAGGATTGTGATGAGGGGGTACCATGCAAGCCAGGATTGGGTGGTGAGAGGACCATGCATACCATGATTTGGGGGCTGAGAGGACCATGCATACCAGGATTGGGGGCTGAGGGGGCCATGCATTCCAGCATTGGGGATGAGGGGTACCATACAAATCAGGATTTGGCGGTGAAGGGACCATGCATACAAGGATTGGAGGGTGGGGGATCATGCATACCAGGATGAGGAATGGGGTGCCATGCATACCAGGATTAGGGGTACCACAGATACCAGTATTAGGGGGGTGAGTGGACCATGTATACCAGGATAGGGATGGAGGGGTACCATGCATACCAGGATTGGGGTGTGAGGGGACCATGCATATCAGGACTGGGGGGTCAGGGGACCATGCATACTAGGATTGGGGAGTGAGAGGACCATGCATACAAGGATTGGAGAGTGAGGGGACTATGCATACCAGGATTGGGGGCTGAGGGGTGCCATGCATACCAGAAAAGGGATGAGGGGTACGATGCATATCAGGATAGGAATGCGGGGTACCATACATACTAGGATGAGGTGTACCATGCATACTAGAATAGGGATGAGGGGTACCATGCATATCAGGTTTGGGGGTGAGGGGACCATGCATACCAGGATGAGGAATGGGGTGCCATGCATACCAGGATGAGGGTACCACACATACCAGGATTGGGGAGTGAGGGAACATGCATACCAGGATTGAGGGGTGAGGGGACATGTGTTCAATTAAAATATATATATTATAGAAAATCAATTAGTTTCTTTTAATAGATCACCTAATCAGTGTGAATTAATATAGAGATGATGAAATAATCTATGTGTATGTATGTATGCAAATGTGTATATGCACATGGATTATATTAATAGTTAATGAATATATAACTAACAGATTCTGTTTTTATTTGTAGACATGAACAACTAAATGATTTCCTGGGAATGACGTATGCATGTGCATGGCTGATAACAGAGAGATTCATGTCGAGTTTGCAAAGATGGCGCTGAGAGACGAACTCATCCCTCCCATCAGAATTCCTAAGGCTTTACTTGATACTAAGAGATACATGGATGAGCAAATTACAGTGTGCCAAGTTATCAGAAAAAGCAATGAATTTTACTAATCCCACCTAGAAGTAGAATACTATATAACCCCATGTCTACGTAATAAAGTATGCCATTTAGCGTGGTTCAGTCTCTGAGTGAAGTTTTTCAACCAGATTAGCAGATTTGGTTAATTAGCTTCTCTGCATGCACTCGGACATCTTTAATTTGGAGGAGAGCAGTTACCTGGTATATCTTAAATTGGTGAAACCTCCACACATGTATACTAGGATTGGGGGGTGAGGGGACCATGCATACCAGGATTGGGGGTTGAGGGGACCATGCATACCAGGATTGGGGTGTGAGGGGACCATGCATATCAGGATTGCGGGGTGAGGGGTGCCATGCCTACCAGAATAGGGGGGGTACTATGTATACCAGGATAGAAATGCAGGGTACCATGCATACCAGGATGAGGGATGGGGTGCCATACATACGAGGATGAGGGGTACCATGAATACGGGGTTCCATGCATACCAGGATAAGGGATGGGGTGCCATGCATACCAGGATTGGGGATGAGGGAGCCATGCATACCAGGATAAGGGATTGGGTGCCATTCATACCAGGATTTGGGTATGAGGGGTGCCATACATACCAGAAGTGGGATGAGGGGTGCAATGTATACCAGGATGAGGGGTACCATGTATACCAGAATACGGATGAGGGGTGCCATGCATACCAGGATGAGGGATGGGGTGCCATGCATGCCAGGATTGGGGATGATGGAACCCATGCATACCAGGATGAGGGATTGGGTACCATACATATGAGGATTGGGGGATGAGGGGTGCCTTACATACCAGGATAGGAATGTGGGGTACCATGCTTACCAGGATGAGGGATGGGGTGCCATGCATATCAGAATAGAGATGAGGGGTACCTTGCATACCCGGATTGGGGGTGAGGGGACCATGCATACCAGGATAAGGAATGGGGTACCATGCATACCAGGATGAGGGTATCACACATACCAGGATTGCGGGGAGAGGGGACCATGCATACCAGGATATGGATGAGGGGGTATCATGCATACCAGGATTGGGGGGTGAGGGGACATGCATACCTGGATTGGGGGATGAGGGGTGCCATACATACCAGGATAGGAATGTGGGGTACCATGCTTACCAGAATAGGGATGAGGGGTACCATGCATACCAGAATAGAGATGAGGGGTACCTTGCATACCCGGATTGGGGGTGAGGGGACCATGCATACCAGGATAAGGAATGGGGTGCCATGCATACCAGGATGAAGGTATCACACATACCAGGATTGCAGGGTGAGGGGACCATGCATACCAGGATAGGGATGAGGGGGTGCCATGCATACCAGGATTGGGGATGAGGGAGCCATGCATACCAGAATGAGGGATTGAGTGCCATGCATACCAGGATTGTGGGATGAGGGGTGCCGTACATACCAGAATTTGAATGAGGGGTGCCATGTATACCAGGATGAGGGATGGGGTGTCATGCATACCAGGACTGGGGATGATCAAGCCATGCATACCAGGATGAGGGATTGGGTACCATACATACAAGGATTGGGGGATGAGGGGTGCCATTCATACCAGGATTGGGATGAGGGGTGCCATGTATTCCAAATTTGGGATGAGGGGGCCATGCATACCTCGATGAGAGATGGGGTGCCATGTATACCAGATTTGGAATGAGGGATGCCATGCATACCAGGATTGGGGATTTGGGGTGCCATACATACCAGGATTGGGGATGAGGGGTGCCATGCATACCAGGATTGGGGATGAGGGGTGCCATGCATTCCAGGATTGGGGATGATGTGTGCCATACATATCAGGATTGGGGATAAGGGGTGCCATGCATACCAGGATTGGGGATGAGGGGTGCCATGCATACCAGGATAGGGATGTGGGGGTGCCATGCATACCAGGATTCGGATGAGGGGTACCATGCATACCAGGATGAGGGATGAGGTGCCATGTATACCAGGAAAGGGATGAGGAGTGCCATGCATACCAGCATGGGGGTGAGAGGCCCATGCATACCAGGATTGGGTATGAGGGAGCCATGCATACCAGGATTGGGATGAGGGGTGCCATGCATACCAGGATTGGGGGTGAGGGGCGTAGAACGGGTTCAATAGCTAGCCTATATATATATATATATATATATATATATATATATATATATATATCTATCATTGTACTGTGGTTATCTTTGTGTGAATACACACATACATATACAGATGACCTCAGTACACCAGTGCACATAGATACATATAAACACTGCACAGGTTTATACTGTACACATACTTACATATGATGACCCTCGGGCAGGTGCATTGCTCCATCTTGGTGGTCTTCTGTCCTCCATCATCACTACAGACCAGATCTCCAGCTGTCAGTCCTGTCTCCTCACTACCTCTAATAGCTGCAGGGAGCAGCCTGCTAGAAATCAGGGAATTTGACACTTCTCCTCCTGCCTCCTGAAAAGTTCTGAGCTGCCTGACCCATGTGAACATCGGCCATCACTAGTGATGAGCGAGCATGCTCGCTACTGCTTGGTGCTCGCCCGAGCATCTCACTACTCGAGATGCTCGGCGCTCGCCGAGTATTTCCGGGTTGCTCAGCGGATGCTCGGGTCTCCTCCCTGCATGTTTGGCGCTCTTTAGAGCACCAATCATAGTTACATAGTTACATAGTTTATAAGGTCGAAAAAAGACAAGCGTCCATCCAGTTCAGCCTATTTCTTGTGCACTGCAGCTATTCCGCAGCGTTGATCCAGGGGAAGGCAAAAAAAACCCATGCGGTATAGGCCAATTGACATCATTGAGGAAAAAATTCACTTCCCGACACCAATCTGGATTAATTAACTATCACTAAGCATAAGATGTAATTTTAATGTTCTCAAGAAAGGCGTCCAGGCCTCTCTTGAACTCATTAAGTGAGTTGGACATCACCACTTCCTCTCCCAGAGAGTTCCAGAGTCTCACGGCTCTGACCGTAAAGAATCCCCTTCTATGCTGGTGCAGGAACCTCCTTTGCTCCAGACGAATAGTGTGCCCCCTCGTCTTTGTCACCATCCTTGGTATAAACAGGTCATGGGAGAGATCTCTGTACTGCCCCCTGATGTATTTATACATGTTTATGAGGTCTCCCCTAAGCCTTCTCTTTTCCAACGTAAATAGGCCTAATTTTGACAACCTCTCTGGGTATTCTAGTCCCTCCATTCCCTTTATTACCTTAGTCGCCCTCCTTTGTACCCTCTCTAGCTCCAATATGTCTTTCCTGAGCACCGGAGCCCAGAACTGTGCACAATATTCTAAGTGCGGCCTTACCAGCGCTTTATACAGAGGAAGAACAATGTTCTCATCATATGCCCCTATTCCTCTTCTGATGCATGCCATGACTCTATTTGCCTTCGCAGCTGCTGCCTGACACTGGGCACTCCAATTTAATTTGCTATTAACCAAGACGCCCAGGTCCTTCTCCATGTCAGATTTCCCCAACGGTTTCCCATTTAATATGTATGGGTGACTGCTGTTTTTCTTTCCCATGTGCATGACCTTACATTTATTGGCATTGAACCCCATTTGCCATTTTTTGGCCCAACTCCCCAATTTATCTAAATCCTCCTGTAGCTGTGCCCTATCCTCATCTGTGTTAACTACTTTACAAAGTTTAGTATCATCTGCAAATATTGCTATTTTACTATGCAACCCTTCCACTAGATCATTAATAAATATATTAAATAATATAGGGCCCAAGACAGACCCTTGAGGCCCCCCGCTAGTAACCCTGACACACCCTGAGCTTACTCCATTGATAACCACCCTCTGCTTTCTATCACTCAGCCAGCTATTTACCCACTTGCACACATTATCCCCCAGACCAAGCATTCTCATTTTATATACCAACCTTTTGTGTGGCACGGTATCAAACGCTTTGGAGAAGTCAAGGTATACAACATCCACTGATTCTCCCCGGTCCAGCTGTGAGCTCACCTCCTCGTAGAAGGCAATCAGGTTTGTTTGGCAGGAGCGATCTCTCATGAATCCATGTTGATATGGAGTTAGACAGTTATTATCATTAAGATATTCTACAATAGCATCTCTAAGAAATCCTTCAAACAATTTACCCACAACAGACGTTAAGCTGACTGCTCTATAGTTCCCAGGGTCACTTTTAGACCCCTTTTTGAATATTGGTAACACATTTGCTTGGCGCCAGTCTAGTGGGACAGTCCCTGTCCATAAAGAGTGCTTGAATATAAGATACAGCGGTCTGTCTATCACATTACTTAATTCTTTTAGTACCCGGGGGTGTATGCCATCTGGGCCTGGTGACTTGTCTATTTTGATATTATTTAGGCGTTTCTGAACTTCCTCCTGGGTTAGGTGGGTGATATTTAGCGGAGGGTTTACTTTATCACTTTGCATTTCCTCCGATAAATTGTTTTCTTTTGTGAAAACAGTGGAGAAGAAGCTATTGAGTAGGTTTGCTTTACCCTCATCGCCCTCTATGATTTTACCCAGGTTATTTTTCAATGGGCCAACGCCATCAGTTTTAATCCTTTTACTGTTTATATAGTTAAAGAACAGTTTGGGATTCGTTTTACTTTCTTTGGCAATTAGTCTCTCTGTCTCCTCTTTTGCTATTCTTATTTGTTTCTTACAGATTTTGTTTTTTTCCCTATAAGATATTAGCGCTTCCTCGCTGCCTTCTTGTTTAAGTTTACCGAAAGCCCTTTTTTTGTTTTTCATTGCCCTCTTGACTTCCTTATTTAGCCACATTGGCTTCCTCCTATTCCTAGCCCTTTTATTCCCATAAGGTATGTACATTCTGCAGTGACTATGTAGGACTGTTTTGAAAATTTCCCATTTTCTATCCGTGCTCCTATTACTGAAGATCCTATCCCAGTCTATAAGGTGAAGGGCATCTCTTAGCTGAAGTTCAGTGTTTTTGTGACTCCCTTGCTGGGCACCTACTGAAGCACATGTGGAATTGTATAATGTTGTGGTCACTATTTCCCAGGTGCCCCCCGACCTGCACCTCAGTTATTCTGTCTGGCCTGTTAGTTAATATTAAGTCTAAAAGGGCCGTCCCTCTAGTTGGTTCCTGCACAAGTTGTGACATATACTTGTCTTTGATAATTGACAGAAACCTGTTTCCTTTCTGAGATCTACAGCTTTCGGTTTCCCAGTCTATATCGGGGTAGTTGAAGTCCCCCATAATAATCACCTCGTTATTTTTTGCTACTTCGTCTATTTGTCTCATTAATAGACTTTCCGTGGCTTCTGCTATATTTGGTGGTTTATAACAGACTCCTATGATAATTTTATTATTGTTTTTTGCCCCATGTATCTCCACCCATAAGGACTCGACCTCCTCATTTCCCTCCCATACATCCTCCCGTATTGTAGGCTTTAGACACGTCTTTACATATAGACAGACTCCACCCCCTTTCCGATTTCTTCGATCCCTTCTAAACAGACTGTAACCCTGTAAGTTAACTGCCCAGTCATAGCTTTCATCTAACCATGTCTCGGTTATTCCCACTATGTCATAGTTACCTGTAGATATTTCTGCTTCCAGTTCATCCATCTTGTTTGTCAGGCTCCTGGCATTTGCTAGCACGCAGTTTACACGATTTTGTTTTGTTCCAATCTTCTCCCTGTGGGTTGTATTAGAAATTTTCTTACCTCCCTTCCAAGTATCTTGTCTTGGACCTTCTTTGTCGCACTTCATATCTTTCATTAGTATGTCCTCTGGTTGCATGTTCGTGTCCGGCGTTTTTCTTCCCATCCCCTCTTCTTCTAGTTTAACGCCCTCCTGATGAGTGTTGCGAGTCTCCTGGCGAATGTGTGTTTCCCGGGTTTGTTGAGGTGTAGCCCGTCTCTGGCAAGGAGTCCATCATAGAGGTAATTCACACCGTGGTCCAGGAATCCAAATCCTTGTTGTCTGCACCATCGTCTCAGCCAGCTGTTCACATCAAGGATCCTGTTCCATCTCCTGACGCCATGCCCGTCTACTGGAAGGATAGAAGAAAAAACTACCTGTGCATCCAGTTCTTTTACTTTTTTCCCCAATGCTTCAAAGTCCTTGCAGAGTGTCGGTAGGTCCTTCTTTGCCGTGTCATTGGTGCCAACATGTATCAGAAGAAATGGGTGGACATCCTTGGGACTGATGAGCTTTGGTATCCTATCGGTAACATCCTTGATCTTCGCCCCTGGGAGGCAGCATACTTCTCTTGCGGTTATGTCCGGTCTGCAGATAGCTGCTTCTGTTCATCTCAGTAGTGAGTCTCTCACCACCACCACTCTTCTTCCCTTCTTGGCTGTCCTTTTTCTTGTCGCTTCTGGGTGTTTCTGGGTACTCTTTTCTTTTTTGCTTGCTGGTAGTTCCTCATCCTTAGGTGTGCCATCTTCATCCTCCACAAGTCCTTGGAATCTGTTTCTCAGTTGTGTGGTTGGTGGTGTCTCCATGGTCTTCTTGCTTCTTTTGGTCACTTGCCTCCACTTGTCTGCCTCTGGAGGTTCTCTGACGCTTCCTTCACTTTCCGTGACCAGTAGTGACGCTTCTGTTCTGTCCAGGAAGTCTTCATTTTCCTTAATGAGTTTTAATGTTGCAATTCTTTCTTCCAGTCCCCGCACCTTTTCTTCTAAAAGAGCCAGTAGTCTACACTTCTGGCAGGTGAAGTTGGTTTCAGCTTCTGGTCGATCTGTGAACATGTAGCACATGTTGCAGCTCACCATGTAGGTTGTCACATCTGCCATGCTGCTCCTTGTCCCTGCTGACTTGATGTCTGTCTTCTTTCTTGTGATACCCTAGGATAAACAAATGAAACAAATTCGCGCACCGTTAGGTGCGCGGTTTGGCGATGCTTTCCAAGCAGCTGGTCCCGGCTGTACCCAACGATCTTCTAGCTGAAGGAGACTCTTCGCTTTTCCCAGAAGGCACCTGGAATATGCAAATTGCCCTCTTCAAGCTTCAATCCCTGGTTTGGCGATGCTTTCCAAGCAGCTGGTCCCGGCTGTACCCAACGATCTTCTAGCTGAAGGAGACTCTTCGCTTTTCCCAGAAGGCACCTGGAATATGCAAATTGCCCTCTTCAAGCTTCAATCCCTGGTTTGGCGATGCTTTCCAAGCAGCTGGTCCCGGCTGTACCCAACGATCTTCTAGCTGAAGGAGACTCTTCGCTTTGACTCTGCTCAACATGCAGAGATTGCCTGTCACTCACTGTAATGCCGTAGCCATGTTGGTTGTGGCATTACAATGATTGGCTAGCCGCACAGTGTCATCAGGTCTATATCAGACCTGGCGCCGCCATGCTCGTCACAGTCACTCCGGATCAGACAGTGTAGGGAGAGCTGCTGCTGAGCTAGGGAGAGATTTGCTTGTGTATTAGGTAGTGTAGGGAGAAAAAACGTACATTACACATATCCATCTTAACAAACAGTCCTTCTGAGGACTAATCCATCTGCAGAGATATCAGGTAGGCAGTGTATATAGGCAGGCAGGGTGTATAGGCAGGCAGTGTATATAGGCAGGCAGTGTATATAGCAGACTGCAGTGCATATAGCACAAGAGGCTCCATTCCAGTTCTGACTTCTGCTGCTGTTAGATATTTCTATACAAAGGCCCAGGTCTCAGGGGCCAGGAATACTTTTCTTTGGATCTTAATCCTCATTATTTGCTTAAAAAGCAATCCAGAGAACACCGTTTTTCTGCGCCATTTGCTTGTTGGCACTGCAGAATACAGCCTGGTCCTTTCCATATTACAGCGCTAGAAATCCAGCTATTTAAAACTGCGTTTTCTCTGTCACACAGATCACATATACGTTGTCAGAAAGTACTGCCATTTCTGGCCTCCATTAAAAATTTCCTTTAGTGTGTCAGTGAAGCAATTCACAGCAGATTGCTGTTCAAAATAGTTACCTACAGACCAGGTATTTAAAACTCTGTTTTCTCCGTCACACGGATCACATATAAGTTCGCTCCAAACTCAGTCATTTGTAGTGAGTGTGGAAAATACTGTCCTCCATTTAAAATGAAAAACAAAGAGAACAAAAAACTTCGAAAAGACGTCCCAAATCATGAAAATGCAAAATCTTTATTGAAAAATATTAATTAAATGTGAATAATGAGGATCACTCAGAAGCACACAATATAAAAACAATGGAAGAGCATGACAACGAGGAGCAATATCCATTCATTATTTAGAGAACATGTATACTGCCCAATATGGATGAATTACTTATGAGCACAATAGAGCACCACAATGCAAATCTTGAGAGGGTAACTCATAAGGAGGTAAGTGGAGAAACCACATAATTTTGAAAGCTCTGTCCAGTGTGGGATTTAGTAATAAGGCATTTGCCCAGAGCAACAAGTTAATATAGACATGACACCTCGACTATGAGCAGAGACGCTCACTCTAAATAATGAGGTCTCCAAACGACAGCTCATACAATAAGCAATGTATCCGGATCATGTACTTACACCCACAGTGGTCGGATACCAGCTCCTCGCTCGTGTTCAACCCGACGTGCGTTTCGGCACGGCTGCCTTCGTCAGGGAATGGTGTACAAGAGGGTGGGAAGGATTAAAAGGCCACGTCGGCCAATCAGATGGGGAGGTGTGTGGGTACCAAGCCAATGAGCGCGGAGAGGGTGTGGCGCGACGCATCCACGGCAACCACGTCATGTGATCCATGATGCCGCGGTCACATGGGTGACATGTGACAGCGCGTCACAGACTGCATATAGATACGGTCAGCGAGGGCACAGCGGCAGGCGATGAGGACATGCGTACCACCCACCCTACACCCATAGACTCCGAGGGTAACCGACAGAAAGAAGAAATTAAAGATGCTGTCTAGCATCCCCAATGTCTGCAACCTTATTGTACATCATGGAAAACCAAGCGGGGGCTACCATAAAAGATGATAAAAGAAGAGAAGTATAATGGAGTACCAATATCCAATAAAACATAGGGGGATAGCCAACATAAGTGATAGAATCAAAAAATGAAAAGATTAACAAAACCTTATGTCATAGTCACCAAGGGACCGATCTAGAATATTAATTAATATCTATCCAATAAACTGGCTATGTCCAAAGCCATGTCATATATGGCAATAATCAATCAAAATTCAATATAAATATTATTCATTGACATAATATAATAATAATTGGACAAAAGTGTTTCACAAGGCTGGACAACAAATATAATATAAGTATAAGCTGTCCATCGCGTTCAAAGAAGCAAGAGATTCACATAGTCAGTTATAGTGCAACATATAAACGCTATTCATTGGCGTGATACAATGATAATAGGACAGGTTACAAATGTGTCACATGGACAAGCAACAGATACGGTATAGCTATAGTCGGTCCATCATGTCCAAAGGGGCAGAAATTCATGGTCACCCTATAATGAAAAATATGTTTAAGGAACAAACCCCACAACCCCAATAAATGAATCTTCATATGATGTCCATAAAGATGCTTGGTAGATGAAAAGGAGCAGATTGCCACAGGGGAAAACTAGAAGAGAAACAAGTATGAGTATAAAAAAAATCCAACCATCAATTAAAACCAATCTAAAATACTAATAAGAAGGCGATCAGAGAAATGGTACGTAGCTAATATTTTCATTCAAGCCTAATGGATGGAGGGTTTTCAATACCCAGATCCATCTACTCTCCTTTTGGGCCAAAAGTTGGCTCACTTTACCTCCCCTGATGTTGCTGGTGATCATATCTATACCCCGAACTTTGAATTTTGATGCATCACACCCATGAGGTAATTTAAAGTGTTTAGGTAATGTTTTTAATATAGAAATATCAGTCTCATCTGCCGCTGCCTCAATGTCCAATACATGTTCACGTATTCTTGTTTTTAGTTGTCTAATAGTAAGTCCTACATATATTTTAGGACATGGGCATGTTGCATAATATACTACCGCTTTGGAAGTGCAAGTAATTGGTTTGGTGATAGAGTAGGTCCTAGACCCTTGTGAGTCCGTAAATGAGTCAATATATTCAATATTTGGACAGGCCACACACTTGCCACATGGTGAACAGCCATTTACTGATATTCGTCTACCCAAAAAATTGGGAGGGATGTTATAATAGTAGTGGCTTCTTGTAAAATGGGCAAGGCACGTGGCAAGGGACGGGGAACTGGATGTGATGGTAATGGTGCATGGAGAGGCTGAGGACAAGGCTGTGGGCAAGCTGAAATTGTGCCACAACAAACACCCACATCTTCTCGCATGACCTTCCTGTCCCAATTTCTAGGGGACCGCAGCACACCACTATTGAACACAGAGCAGTGTCAAAAGGTTGTTGGTTGGATAGCAGATAATGCTTCCAGTCACTTAGCCACCACCACCTTCACCCTGTCTTTCACACAGTCAAGTCTCAGTAGCCGTGAGTCTGGACCGCATATTCCTCACCCTGATCCTCCTTCCTCCGACCATGCAGAGTGCCCAGAGACAACTGATCCCACACTTGGACACTCTGAAGAGCAGTTCACGTTTCCATTTATAGATTCGGGCCTCTCGCCCGGTCCACTTGAAGCAGGGCAAGAGCAGATCGCGTGTAGCAATGCCCAAATATTTGAGCAGCCGCAGTCACACGAAGGCGACGTTGGGAAAGTGTCACAAGAGGTGGGCGATGATGAGACACAATTGCCAGAAAGTCAGGAGGAGGACCAGGGTGCAGAAGTGGAAGATGAGGTGGTGGATGATATAGTAACTGACCCAACCTGGCAGGAGGACATGCAGAGCGAGGACAGCAGCACACAGGGGGAGGGAGGCAGAATACCCCAACAGGCAGGAAGAAGCAGTGTGGTGGCTGCAGACAGAAGGCAGGCACCGTTCCCCGTAACACCAACATGAAGGAAGTTGCCAGTACAACTGTTAGGTCTTCCCGAGTCTGGTTGTTTTTTAAAGACTCTGCCGATAACCCCAAAAAGGCAATTTGCACCACAAGCCAGGACAGCATCAGCAGGGTTGGCAAAACGACCAGCCTGACCACCACCTGCATGATCAGGCACATGGCAGCAAAGCACCTGACTTTGTGGGCCAAACCCCATGGTCCAGGAACAGTGTCTGCAGGTGGCACCATAGCTTCTTCCACTGTTGTGCATGCAAGCCAATCCCCTGTCCATGGTGCATGCGAAGATGCCTCCTGCCTTGCACCTGTTGCTGCATACTCTCAAGTAGCAGCATCAGGAAGCACGTCCATGTCCTTGTCCCAGCGCAGCGTTCAGTTGTCAATACCCCAGTCATTGGAACACAAGCGCAAATATGTAGCCAATGCCCCACAGGCCAGACTACTAAATTCTCACATTTCATGACTGCTTGCGCTCAAAATGTTGCCTTTTAGGCTCGTGGAGATGGAAGCATTCCGCAACCTGATGGCGGCGGCCGTCCCTCGGTACTCGGTCCCCAGCCGCCACTATTTCTCCTGGTGTGCCATCCCCGCATTACACAAGCACGTGTCCCAAAACATTAGCCGTGCCCTCAACAACGCAGTTGCCGGGAAAGTCCACCTAACCATGGACACGTGGACAAGTGCTTGTGGGCAGGGACGGTACATCTCGTTGGCGGCACGCTGGGTAAACATAGTGGAAGCTGGGACCCAGTCGGACCTTGGGACGGAACACGTCCTCCCGACGCCAAGGATTGTGGGCCCTAGGTCAATCAGGGTTGCCCCCACGGTCTACAGCTCCTGCACCTCATCCTCCTCAGCCTCCTCCTCCTCTTCAGCCTCTATCTCCAAAATGACCACATCAGTCACAAGCTGGAAGCACTGCAGCACTGCCTCGGCCAAGCAGCAACAGGCTGTGCTGAAGCTAATATGCTTAGGTGACAAACTGCACACTGCTGAAGAGTTGTGGACAGCTCTGAAAGAGCAGGTAGATCTGTAGCTCCCACCGCTGAACCTACAGCCAGGCATGGTCGTGTGTGACAATGGCCGGAACCTGGTGGTGGCTCTGAGGCGAGGCGAGCTAACACACGTACCATGGCTGGCCCATGTTCTTAACCTCGTGGTTCAGCGGTTTCTCAAATCCTACCCGGAGCTGCCGGATCTGCTTTTTAAAGTATGTCGCCTGTGTGCCCATTTTAGAAAGTCAGCTACAGCTTCCGCCGCCCTTGCCGTGTTTTAGCAGCATTTGCAGCTTCCGACTCACAGACTGGTGTCTGATGTCCCCACGTGTTGGAACTCTACACTGCAGATGTTGGCAAGGATTTGTGAACAGAAGTGAGCAGTTGTTGAGTACCAGCATCAACACGGCCATCGGTATTCAGTTCAGACTCCACACATAAGAACTCAGGAGTGGACATAGATGTCAGACATATGTACCATCCTCCAAAACTTTGAGGACTCCACCAAGATGCTGAGCGGCGATGACGCCATAATTAGCATCACCATCCCGCTTCTCTGTCTTCTGAAACGCTCTCTGCTCACAATCAAACAGGATGCATTGCAGGTGGAGCATGATGAGATGGAGCAAGGAACCATACAGGGTGATTACACACAGCCAAGCCTCATCTCATCCCAATGTGGATTGGGTGACAATGAGGAAGAGGAGGAGGAAGGACAGGAGCTAGTTTCATGCACTATAGACGGTACTACCTGCACAGCTGTCATACCATCTGTTCAGCATGGATGGCCAGAGGACAGAGAGGAGGAGGAGGAGAGTATGGTCAGTCATCCTCTTGGTGAGGATACGGAAGTCTTGCCTGTTAGTAGTCTGGCAAGCATGGCTGAGTTTATGTTACACTGCCTTTCCCATGACCCTCGCGTTCTCAAAATTTTGGGTGATAGTCATTACTGGTTGGTGACACTTCTAGACCCACGTTACAAGGAGAACTTTATATCTCTTATTCCTGAGGCAGACAGGTCTACAAAAAGGGGGCTGTACCAGAAGGCCCTTGTTGCCGAACTATTAAAAAATTTCCCATCTTAAAACGCTGGCGGCAGAGAGCACACTTCGTTGGACAACCAAGGAGTACAGGCGAGAGAGACACAACCTCAATCCAGCAGACGCATGGGAAATCTCTCAAAGTTCTGGGAGAGTTTTCTCAGACCCTCCCATCGCACAGGCCCTGAGGCGCGGGGTACTCTCACAAGGAGTGCAAATTTTTGGAAGATGCTGAGGGAGTACCTTGCCGACCGTACCAACATCTTCCGTGATTCCTCTATGCCTTATAATTATTGGGTATCCAAGCTGTATACGTGGAATGAACTGGCTCTCTATGCCTTGGAGGTCCTGGCCTGCCCTGCCACCAGCGTTTTATCAGAGAGGGGTTTTAAGTACAGCTGGTGGAATTATAACTGATAAGCGCATCTGCATGTGAACTGAAAATGCTGATAGGCTGACTCTTATAAAAATGAACAAGTGCTGGATTGGACCAGACTTCTCAACACCACCGAATGATAGCAGCGTAACATAAACTCAAATCCAGTGTATTTTCTTGGGAGGTGTATTCCCATTCACCATTTCACACCCAGTAATGGGTATACGCTTCCTTATTTTGGCTATTTGCTCTTGTCCTCCTCCATCTCCTCATCCTCCACCACCATATTACCAGGGTGACCGTGGTCCGTGATGCAACACCCACATAATTTTTTTAAAGGGTGTTTATGATGCCCATAAAAAATTTTTTTTATACAGTATGTGTGGTGCCCCTGATGTGCACTGGTGCCACTGATCCCAGAAGGGTGCATGGATGGACTTTTCCACAAGAGGCCCTCACACATTCACACACCTCCACCCTACCACCTCAGACCAGCAGAGGGAGCCCGTCAGGGATATATATAGGGAGGGTGGAGCCAGGCAGCCCAGTTTCAGTTAGTCTCTCAGACACAGAGAGGGACAGAGCTCAGAGTTGAGCAGAGAGCATGCTGATGCTCAGAGAGCAGTGAAGAGGCAGCAAGCTGGCTGCTGTGCTTAGGCGAGCCAAGACCTACAGCACGTGTGAAGGCCTAGTGAGGGCCCCGAGTGTAGCTGAAGGTGAGAGGAGAAGGAAGAAGTAGTGAGGGGGCAGAGGAGCATACCAGGCTCATCCCGAGATATATACCGGACACCGGGTCCGCGCCTACAAGAACCCTTTACACCTAGTAGGAGCCACCGGAACCCCTGGAGGACTACAGGTTCCAGGTTCACCAAACGCTGACTACAGTACCAGGGCTAGGAGTCAGGGAGGCCCCAATGTCCAGGGAGAGTGATCTCCAAGAGAAGGCCCTACCACCAGGTCAGCAGGTGCAAAGAGAGACAGTAACCAAGCTAGGCCTAGCTCCAGGCAGGTCAGAAGCTTAGAGAGTAAAACCACGGATCAGGAGGCCCTATACCCGCTCACTGGGGAGAGTCCAGTAGTGCGCCCTTCACCCGGAGTACCCTGGACCGTGCCTGCAACATCACCAGTAAAGGTACTGAAGCTTACCCCCATGTGAGTGTCCGTCTTTCCTCCGGGACCATCCTGCCGTCTCTCCCCTGCACCACCATCCATTACACCCCATGCTGCCCTGGAGCTAGCTCTACCTGTGGAGAGCCACAGCATCCCTGCTGCCGTATCACCAGCTCCAGAGGACTGCTCTGCAGCGGCGACTCTCCTTAGCCGCATTCCACAGGTGGCGTCATGAACTTTCCAAATCTCCTATAAATTTCCCCTTTTTACTGACCGCCCTGGTTCACGGACTGGGCCAGCCACCGTGATATCCCTCGTACCGGCATCCATAGGCCCGGCTGCCGAGTACCCCACGGCCCAGGGGGCGCGTCATATGTTCATGTATACCACCCAGGGGTAAATGTTTGTCAGTCCATACACTTAGTGCATGGGCATTACAAGTATAGGAGGCCCGCTCCTTTCTAATGGGAACATTTTTTATGAGGCCCTGCTCCACGTCTTTTCCAAGGGGCATTGAAGTGCCACCAAATATTTGGCAGCCCTTGCATTCACTGCATAGGCCAACACTATGGGAGACTCTCTCCTTTCTAATGGGAATTTGTTGTTACTGTGGCCCTGCTCTGTGTGTCTTTAAATTCTTAGTGGGGTTTTTCCCAAAATTGGTCAGCCGTTGGACTCACTGCATAGCCTATAACTGTATAGCAGACCCTCTCCTTTCTAATGGGAACATGTCGTACTTGTTACTGTGGCCCTGCTCTATGTGTCTTTAAATTCTTAGTGGGGTTTTTCCTTAAATTGGTCAGCCTTTGGACTCACTGCATACCCTATATCTGTATAGCAGACTCTCTCCTTTCTAATGGGAATTTGTCGTTACTGTGGCCCCGCTCTATGTGTCTTTAAATTCTTAGTGGGGTTTTTCATCAAATTGGTCAGCCTTTGGACTCACTGCATACCCTATCACTGTATAGCCGACTCTCCCTTTCTAATGGGAATTTGTCGTTACTGTGGCCCTGCTCTATGTGTCTTTAAATTCTTAATGGGGTTTTTCCTAAAATTGGTCAGTCGTTGGACTCACTGCATACCCTATAACTGTATAGCACACTCTCTCCTTTCTAATGGGAATTTGTCGTTACTGTGGCCCTGCTCTATGTGTCTTTAAATTCTTAGTGGGGTTTTTCCCAAATTTTGGCAGCCCTTGCAGTCACAGCATGGGCATTACCACTATAGGAGACCCGCTCCTTTATAATGGGAACATTTTTTTTACTGAGACCCTCCTCTATGTCTCTTCAAAGGGGTATTGGGTTGCGTCCAAATTTTTGGCAGCCCTTGCAGTCACTGGATACGCAATAACAGTATAGAAGACCCACTTGTTAATAATGGGAACAACAAAGCATAGCCGGCTGATGGCTCTCTAACAATAGCAAGGGCCGACTGCTGGCCTTTTAAGAATAGTAAGGGCCGTCTGATGGCCCTATAAAAATAGGCTTTATGACTTTCAGAGTCTCTCCATCATAAGTAAAACAGGATGTGTCTGATGATGTGTCACACTCCACATTGCCAGATAAGGTTGTAAAATGTTAAAATGACATTTCCCGGTGAATGCATTTGTCTTAAAAAATAACGTAAAAAAACAAAACAATAGGATCTTTCTTTAGTATGAAAAACAGCGTCACCAACCTAACCTCAATGTAATCACATTGTTCAGCTCCTGCACCTCCTCCTTCATCTCCGAAATGACCACATTAGTCACAAGCTGACAGCACTGCTTTGGCCAAGAGGCAACAGGCTGTGCTGAAGATAACATGCTTAATGCTTAATTGACAAACCGCCCAGCGCTGCAGAGTTGTTGAAAGCTGTAACACAGCAGCCTGATCTGTGGCTCTCACTGCTGAACATACAGCCAGGCATGGTCGTGTGTGACAATGGGCGGAACCTGGTGACGGAGAAATGACACCCAGAGTAGATACAGTTTCCCTCTATGCCGGTCCTTTCACCGAGCTAAATACAACTCTCATCAAAAAAACCTGTGGACAGGCTCTGTATCATCCCTGGCCACATTCACCTGTCCACGTGTTTGTGGGTAGGCGGTCCTTCCCAGTAAGTGCACTGGGGAGGGCACAGATAATGTTGTGGGACCAGTGCTTGTGGAAGGGGGAGACGATACCGGGAAAAATAATGGCGGCTGGGGACCGAGTATGGATACCCGGCCGCCGCCGGCATGAGGTTGTGAAAAGCTTCTGCCTCCATGAGCCTAAAAGGCCACATTTCAAGTGAAAGGAACTTTAGAGGACTTTCTGGGAGAAATGACAGCTGGGTAGATATGGTTTCCCAAGTCCTTTCACCAAGCTAAAGAATATGGCTGTGGTGAAATACAACTCAGCAAAAAAAGCTGTGGACTGGCTCTGTACTGTCCCTGGCCACATTCACCTGTCCATGTGTTTGTGGGTAGGTGGTCCTTCCCAGTAAGTGCACTGGGGAGGGCACGGGTAATGTTGTGGGACCCGTGCTTGTGGAAGGCAGAGACAACACCGGGAGAAACAGTGGGGGCTGGGGACCAAGTATGGACACCCGGCCGCCGCCGGCATGAGGTTATGAAAAGCTTCTGCCTCCACGAGCCTAAAAGGCCACATTTCAAGTGCAAGCAGCTGTCAAAAAATTGGCAATATAGTATTGCAGCCTGTGGGTGGGTGGGTGGCTGGCTGCATACTTGCGCTTGCATTCCAAGGAATTGGGTAGGGACTACTGAACGCTGCACTGGGACAAGGACGTGTACGGTGATTGTTGCAAGTCTGCAACGACAGGTGCCTGGTGGGAGGCATCTTCGCATGCGCCAAGGATCACTTATGATGGGCACACTTTTAGGCTGTGACCTGGAAGTCAGAAATGCTTCCAGAGGTCTTCCCCATGCTGTTCCCATGTCTTTTCAGTACTGTATGCATGTGTCTGATGATGTATCAGACACCACATGGCCAGATAAGGTTGCAAAATGTTAAAATGACAATTCCCAGTGAATGAATTTGTCATGGTTGAAAGCAATGCAAAAGTGAAAAAACGCATCAAAAACGCTACGTGTGAACATAGCCCAAGGTGTGGGGGAGTATTTTTGGTTTTGGCTATTTATTTTCCCTTATATACAAGTCTTTACCTTGGAAAGGATGTTCCTTAATATATTTTCCAAGAAAATCCATTTTGTTTTTGTATGTTTTATTGTGAGTCCGTAAAAGTGGCGTAATACTCTGACAACGTTGTTGACAGCAGTGACCTGGGAGTCTGAAATGCTTGCAGGGGTCTTCCCCATGCTGATCCCATGTCATTTGAGCACTGTTCCCATTGATTTAGGCAATTTTTAGGCCCTCTGCAGACCGCCGGGGGGAGCCGCCTGAAAAATGCTCGAGTTTCCCATAGGCTTACATTGGGCTCGTTGCTCGAGTATTTCAATGTGCTCGACCCGAGCAACGAGCTCCCGAGTATTTTAGTGCTCGCTCAACACTAGCCATCACACCCCCTTCTTCTGAAATGCACACTGTCCATATCTACTCTCCCTCCAACCTCAAAGTGGCCATTATATACCAACTCCTGGCCTTGGCCATTACCTTTATCAACCATTTCTCCCCTTGTCTTTTTCACTTTCTCTTTGCTGACATTCCCACCATCATCATGGGTGACTTCAACATGTCCACTGACACCCACCAGTCAGTAGCCTCCAAACGCCTGTCACTTGCTTCATCCTTTGGTCTTACTCTTGGTCCTTCGCAGCCACCCACATGGATGGACATACATTAGACCTTAACTTCTCCTGCCTCTGCGCCCTCTCTAACCTCACAACCTCACATCTCATCCTATCTGACCACCATCTACTTAATTTCTCATCCCTGTGCTCTTCACCTGCCCCCCATGTCCAGCAGCTAGCACACCCCAGGAGAAACCTCACATACCTAGACATTCACACACTGTCTGACTTTTTTCTACCACTATCCTCCATATTTTCACTTCATGACACAGACAGAGCCACCATTATCTACAACGCCACACTCGCATCATCTTTTGACCCAGTCGCCCCTCTTGTGCATGGCTGAATGCGAGAAATCAATAGACAACCCTGGCACAACAACCTCACTAAAATGCTTTGGCAAGTGTCCAGTGTTATGGAGCTGTACTGGAAGAAAAAGCACTCACAGGAAGACTTCACCACATTCAAACAAACAACTTTCAAATACAGGTCTATTTCACAACCCTCATATCTTCTTTATCCCACAACCCCAAACCGCTATTCAATACTTTTACCTTCCTCCTCCGCCCACTATTGCCTCCTCTGATCTTCCTCATCTCTGCAGAAGATTTTACTGCACATTTGAAAAACAACATCGACCAACTCAGACAAGTCGTTACTAATCAACCTCCACATCTCATCCATATAGCAGACCAATTCCCTTCCCCCATAACCTTCCTCCCCACAATCCTTGAAGGGGAGCTTACTCATCTTCTCTCCAAATCTTACCTCACCACTTTTGCACTTGACCCGATTCCATGTTATCTCCTCACCAACATCACAACCATGCATGTTCCAGCCCTTACCCATCTCTTCAACCTGTTATTAACTTCTAGCACCTTCTATTCTGCCTTCAAACATTCCACAACCATACTTATTTTGAAGAAACCATCTCTCAACCCGACCTCTACGTATAGCTATCGTCCCATATCGCTGCTCCCGCTTGCCTCCAAACTACTTGAACAACATGTCTACATTGAACTTTTTTCCTACTTCTCATCTAACTCATTCTTTGACAACCTATAACCCAACATCTGTCTTCACCACTCCACTGAAACTGCCCTAACGAAAATTACTAATGACTTACTGCCAAAGCTAACAAACAATTCTCTATATGCCTTCTTCTAGAACTGTTCTCTGCCTTCTTTATTACTTTGTACTCCTCCTAGACTTGTCCTCTGTCTATGACACAGCTGACCACTCTCTGCTACTATAGATCCTCTCTTTCCTTGGCATCACAGACCTTGCCCTCTCTTGGATCTTCTCAAGGCTCACTATAAGCACATTTAGAGTCTCCCATTCCAATACTACCTCCTCATCGAACCCTCTCTCTCTGTTGGTGTCCATCAAAGGTTCTGTCATGGGACCCCTCTTCTACATCCATACCTTTGGCCTTTCACAGCTCATAAAGTCCCATGGCGTCCAGTACCATCTATATGCTGATGACACTCACATATACCTCTATGGCCCAGACATTACCTCTTTGCTGTCCAGAATTCTAGAGTGTCTATCAGCCATATCCTCCTTCTTCTCATAATGCTTTATAAAGCTCAATGTGGACAAATTCGAACTCATCATCTTTCCTCCATCCCACTTAATTTCCCTACTCGATCTATCACAATATATGACATTGAACTTTTCCCTGTATCACAAGTCTTCTTCCTTGGAGTAACCTTTGACTCTGCTTTGTCCTTCAAACTGCACATCCAAGCTCTCACCACCTCCTGCTGCCTCCAACTCAAAAATATTTCTAGACTTTGTCCTTTCCTCAACCCTGAATGTGCTAAAATGTTAGTACATGCCCTCATAGTTTCCCGCCTAGACTACTGCAGTATCCTCCTCTGTGGCATCCAGGTTAACAGTCTGGGACTAGTGTTCAAATATTACTGCGGCAATAATCTTGAATTTTTTTGGAAGCTGACAAATATTATACTCCATTTAAAGTGTGGCAGTTGCGCGTTGAAAACATATCCACACTTGGTCGCTGACAAATAGCGTTGCTGTAGCACTCTGCAACGCTAAGTATGCGAACATGAGATATATGCAATCTGAATAGCATTACTGCTCTAGAAAATAGAAATAACTGAGAAATCTTAGCACATAAATTGGCCAATTCATGTGTACCTGATAGCCACGGTAAGTCGTCTCTCATTATACCAGGACCAGAGTTAGATGAGCTGTGTGGAGGGATGGTGAGTGCAGTGCCGCGCAGGAATAAACAAGCGGAGGCGGTGAATGAAGTCATCCGGGTCTTTACTTACTTTAGATGAACTTTCAGCCGCAAAGCTTCTCTCTGCTATACACGGAGTACTGCGGCCACCAGGAAGGGGGTTCAGCACTTCCCAGGTAGATCAGGAGCACCTGTCGAGACCCCGTCAGTGTGTTCCTCTCCTTCTCCTTCTCCTTCTCCTCCCGCTTGTGTCCCTCCCTGGGATCCACTAAGCCGCCAGGCCTTTCCAACAGTGACGTGAAGTACACAGTCAGATAACGGGGGCCGGTCACCCATTTTGCAGCAGGAATCCCTCTGGCTAGGCCAGAGTAAAGAATATAGGTGGCGACTCCGCTCCATCCATATCCCCCTGGGATCCTTTTGCCTGTGAAGCCTATCTCCTCTGCTCCCCTCCTAGGCCTTCTTAGGTCAGGACCTTGACCGGGTAGAGACAGTGGTTAACTCTGACCTGCTTCTCGTCTCAAGGTCAGAGAGCGAGGACCGCAAATCTTCAGCCAGCTACAGACTCTTGCTGGACCCTGACAGAAGACCCACAATCAAAGACCTTGAACTAAAGATGGCCTGGTATTATATAGATTCTATGAGTGCTTCCTAAAAGTGTGTCCTCCACCCTCACCCACTACTTGGTTCACCCTATCTTTGGTTCCCCCATCTCCTCTATCCCGGACCGGGGCAGCACCCTGGTGCATTTAGGCCCCCTACAGGATAGGAGTGGTGTAGTGTTGAGTGTGGAGTAGGGTCCTGAGTGATGCTCCATCCTTACCTGGAGGAGGAGATACCACACCTCATATGAGGTGCAGTACCCCTGTGGCGACTGAACCCTCAGGGACGCCACATACCCCCCCCGGTGAAACACAGCACGTCCGCGGGCTGCAATAGAGTAAAGATTGTTACAGACATTCAAATATTTAAATGCTTTTGTAAACAGTAAAACATCTTCCCTTTATGGGAGGTTTGGACACTTTTAATGTTGCAAGATATATATAGTATAAATATATAAAACATCAAAGAGACATTATGCATGTAGACAATATTGTAGAAAAGTGTCAGTTCAACAGCATGAGGGACCTGTCCCAAACCCTCAACGTAGGCCCTGGGGTGGCTACAGGGCATGGAGATCCGGAGTTGGACCTCCAGGAGAGCCATGACCAGACAGGTTTTGCTTCTGAGGTCTGAGGTAGAAGCGGTTTTGTATAAAACCAATAGGGAGCACCTAAATAGGTGCAAACTATTTACAGAGTTAGTCTGTCTACTGCTCAGCATCCGCAGGGACAAATGTCTCTTTTAAAGGATCCGGGTGCTAGAAAAAGGAACATGTAAACAAAAATGTAAACAACAAGGAGGTGCATCCTCTGGGGCTGCTTAAAAGTGGTATCCCCACCAGGGAAATGGCTAATTTTTGCCAACGGAGCCTGACCGGTCCTCTGTGGCCAGGTGAGTGGGGTCATCCTCCTTGAACATCCTGTGGACATCCAGGGCGTAACACCCACGCTCCCCGTGGTGGCGGGTGTAGGATACAAAATCACCTGGGTAGAGGTTCCGGCTAGGGTGGCCCTGCTCCAGCCGTGGCTCGACGTCCCGCCGGTTGAGAAAGACGTCCCCGGCTGAACTGTGGGCTACGAATGAAGCCCCATCCTGCCTCCTGGTGGAAGCGCACGATAAGGCATTCTTCCCGCGGGCCTGAACGGGTGGCCTCCGCCTGGCGGGCCTGCGACGTGGCAGCCTTGGTGCGCACCTCCAGGCGCTCGCAGCGGATTCTCCTCCCTCGCCGCTCTTTGTCGAGTTGGAGGAGCTCCTTGCGGCAGAACTCCTCCCGCCTCCGTGCTTCGGCCTGGGTCTCCCGGGGGAAGCCCATCACGTCGCCCCTCTGGTTGTCCCAGACAAACTCTTCTGCCGCCGGGCAGGTGACCGGAGGTGCGGGCAGCGGCAATAGCAGGGGTTGCTGTGGGCCCTCTATTGGTGCGGACCAGTCTGGTTTGGGGCAAGTGTTCACCCAGGTAAGCGCAGGCATCTCCGGCTCGGGGGTCAGGAGGCATAGCAGGCCTCCAGGAGTGGCGGTGGCTTGGGCCTTGGCCTCCGGAGCCATGAGTTGCTCCCACACGATGGCGCCCGGGGATAGGGGTGCCGGCAGGATATCTAGGAGGGCTTCGGTGCGTCCCGCGCATGGGATAGGGGTTTCAGCCTTACCCGCACATGGACTGCACAGGGCCTCACTGGTAAGGCGCGATGAGCTCTGGCGGCGGGCCTTGATCCCCCGCAGCACCTCTACTCTCCACTCTGCGGCGGCCAGTCGTTGGGCCTCTTCGACCCTCCGGGTCAGTTCCTGCGTTTCACCATGGAGGAACTCAGCCTCCTCCGCGGTCAGGTGGATTCCCTCCATAGTGAGGGAGGTAGCAGCTGGTGGGCCAGCGACGGAGAGCTTCTCCTTGGCTGCGTCCATCTTTGCTGCAATGTGTGGTCTGTTTCTTCTCCTTCTTTTGGGGCGGCTCCAGGGTGGCTGGCTGACGGGCACTCCTCGGGATGTCCCATCCGTGTTGACGGACACTACTATGCGGACAGTCTCTGTTGGAGGGGGCGGTCGGCACTTTTGGCACCATTGGGGAGCCAGGCCCACGATGGGAGGACTTAGGTTGCTGTTGTTTTTACACATAATGGCGTCTGTTCTTCTTGGGCGGCGCCACGTTAAGTGTGTAACAACAGTCTTTTGTGAAAGGTGCACAGTACCCGATGGCAATGGGGATTATCCTCTTCCGTTGCTGCGGGCACGCAATGCTGCCGACTACGCCAAGTTGTGACGCCTCGCCCTCCTTGAGCAGTGGGGTACTCGGTGCCGGGCCAATGTAGGGCGGTGGTGCGGGGTGTCGTCGTGCCCGTGACCCGGTCCGTGCCCAGGGCTGTCACATGAGAAATAATGGGCTTTTGTTGGTTCGGTGGTAAGGTTGATTCGACTACGCCACCTGTGGTTTCTGGTGAAGACCACCAGCGCTGCAACAGTCCTCTGAGGCTGGTGTTCTGGCAGCTTGGTTGGTACTACTCCCCACAGGCGGAGTAGGCCTCAGGGCACAGTTAGATGAGCTGTGTGGAGGGATGGTGAGTGCAGTGCCGCGCAGGAATAAACAAGCGGAGGCATTGAATGAAGTCATCCGGGTCTTTACTTACTTTAGATGAACTTTCAGCCGCAAAGCTTCTCTCTGCTACACATGGCGTACTGCGGTCACCAGGCAGGGGGTTCAGCACTCCCCAGGTAGATCAGGAGCACCTGTCGAGACCCCATCAGTGTGTTCCTCTCATTCTCCTTCTCCTTCTCCTCCCGCTTGTGTCCCTCCCTGGGATCCACTAAGCCGCCGGGCCTTTCCAACAGTGACGTGAAGTACACAGTCAGATAACGGCGGCCAGTCACCTCGTTTGCAGCAGGAATCCCTCTGGCTAGGCCAGAGTAAAGAATACAGGTGGCGACTCCGCTCCGTCCGTATCCCCCTGGGATCCTTTTGCCTGTGGAGCCTATCTCCTCTGCTCCCCTCCGAGGCCTTCTTAGGTCAGGACCTTGACCGGGCAGAGACACTGGTTAACTCTGACCCGCTCCTCGTCTCAAGGCCAGAGAGCGAGGACCGCAAATCTTCAGCCAGCTACAGACTCTTGCTGGACCCTGACAGAAGACCCACAATCAAAGACCTTGAACTAAAGATGGCCTGGTATTATATAGATTCTATGAGTGCTTCCTAAAAGTGTGTCCTCCACCCTCACCCACTACTTGGTTCCCCCTATCTTTGGTTCCCCCATCTCCTCTATTCCGGACCGGGGCAGCACCCTGGTGCATTTAGGCCCCCTACAGGACAGGAGTGGAGTAGTGTTGAGTGTGGCGTAGGGTCCTGAGTGATGCTCCAGCCTTACCTGGAGGAGGAGATACCACACCTCTATCTGAGGTGCAGTACCCCTGTGGCGACTGAACCCTCAGGGGCGCCACATGTATAGGAAATCAAGATCCTGAAGCAATTAAAACCGCCTGTGGCCTAGAGGCAGAGTGCTCAGTCAAAGCCTATACATAGAAACAGAAAAAAATGACTTCCAAAACAAGAAATAGGCTCTGAATCTTGGCAACCTCACACACTTATCATGCCTGGCCCATGTGCTCAACTTAATAGTTGAGCAGTTTCTCAAAACCTTCCCTGTTCTGCCTGAGCTGCTTATGAAAGTACGCCGTGTGTGCCTGTGGCACCCTGCTGTTCACATGTACCACAGGACCCAGGATGCATGGATGGACTTCTCCACAAGAGGCCCTCACTACATACAAACACCTCCACCCTTCCACCTCACACCACCAGAGGGAGCCCGTTAGGGATATATATATGGAAGGTGGAGCCAGGCAGTTCAGATCAGTCAGACAGAGAGGGTCTGAGAGCGTGCTGACGCTGAGAGCAGCAAAGACGCAGCACATCTGCTGCTGTATTGAGGGTCCCCGAGTGTGGCCGAAGGCAAGAGGAGAAAGGAGAGAGGAGTTTTAGGGGGCAGAGGAGCATCATAGGCTCACCCCAGAATAAGAACCGGACACCGGGTCCGCGCCTACAGGGTCCTTTATACCCAGTAGGGATCACCGGCATTCCAGGAGGAATACAAGTCCCTGGCAGACCTGACGCTAAACCCATTACAGGACCAGGAACCACGAAGTCCCCGGCGTCCAGGGATAGTGGTTTCCAGCAGAAGGTCCTACTACCGAGCGACAGGTGAAGGAACAGCACGACACATAAGCTAGGCCCAGTTGCAGGCTGGCCAGGAGCATACAGGGAAGCAGACATGGACCAGGAGGCCTTATACCCGCTCACTGGGGAGAAGTCCTGAAGTGCACCCATCCTACTGAGTACCCTGGACCGTACATGACATCCGCACCAGTATAGGTATTGAAGCAAATCCCCGGTCTCTGTCAATTACTCCTGCTGCGCTATCCCGCCTGCACTACAAGTCCCAGCATCACCACCCACCAAACTCCACACTGCCCCGGGGAAGCAGAAACACCTCAGCTGCCATCCCTTCACCCCCCGGAGGTCTGCAGCAGTGTTGGTAAACCTTACCAGGTACCACAGGTGGCGTCAAAAAACTATTTACTTTATTTTTATTTTCTATCCAAGTTACAAACCCCTTTTTGGTTGACCGCCCTGGGCCACGGACCAGGCCAGCCACTGTGACATATCCCCCCAGCATCCATTGGCCCGGTTGACAAGTACCCCATTGCCCCGGGGGCGCGTCATGCCCATTTCCGAAAGTCAGCTGCAGCTTCCGCCACCCTGGTGTAGCATTGGCGTCTCTGCCCCTTGCTAGGCAGAGACGCCGTCCCTCTCACCTCCCCGCTCCTGGCGCGGCGTCCTCCAGCGCTTCTCTCCCCGCTGCTTCCGGCGCGCGCTCCTTCCCCGGCAGTGTGCTTAGGGCACGCGCGCGCGTGCTTCCCCTCTCTTAAAGGGACCGCGCGTGCCGTCCTAAGGAGTTCCCGGCCAATTGCCGGAGGACCTCCCATATATAAGGCACCTCCTCCAAAATGGAGGTGCCCGAGCAAAGTTGTTTGCACTGTGTCTGATCTTTGCTTCAGCCCTCAGGTCCCGCTGCTAGCCTGACTCCTCGTTCTGCCTGCCAGCCTGTTATCTGCCCGTTACCTGCCAAGCCTGCCAGCCTGCTCACCTGGAGCGCTCACCTGTTACCTGCCTTGGCTGTCTGTCCGCTCACCAGGGAGCACCCGCCTGTTATCTGCTGTGTCCGTCAGCCCGCTCACCTGGGAGCGCCCACCAGTTACCTGCCAGTTACCTGCCTCGTCTGTCTGCCCGCTCACCTGGGAGCACCCGCCTGTTACCTGCTGTGTCCGTCAGCCCGCTCACCTGGGAGCGCCCACCAGTTACCTGCCAGTTACCTGCCTCGTCTGCCTACCCGCTCACCTGGGAGCGCCCACCAGTTACCTGCCAGTTACCTGCCTCGGCTGTCTGCCCGCTCACCTGGGAGCACCTACCTGTTTCCTGCCAGCCTGCCTGGAGACCCTGCCGTCACTTGCTGTGACCACCTTCCTGGTAAACCTAAAGACTGCTACTTGCCCGGCTTTCTCGAACTGTGACCACCTGTCGGCTACCAGAGACTTCCGCCTGCTTGCCGTGTCCATCCGCCATACTGGTCAGTCACAGCCATCTGACTCGTGGGAGCCACCTCCTCTCTTACAAGGTTGTCCCCAGAGTAGCACCTGGTCCCTCAGCCCGGATCCTCCCTGGTCATGGTGTCGTTTGCTGCCGTACGACCAGGGTCGGTTCGGGTGGATACTTAGTCACGCCCCTCTGGGTCCCTCCTTGCACCTCGGCACAGAGGTTCCACCACCCGGACCCGTAACAGTTTGCTCGGGCCATGGAACCCGGTGGCACCCAAGCTCCCTCGCTCTCTGACCTATACCATGAAGTCTCCCGTCAGAGATCCCAGCAGGAGTCCATCCTGAGCCACCTGCGGAATGTCAACTCCCGCCTGGACACACTGACTGCTCCACCAGCAACCACCGCTAGTTGCACGACTCGCACCCCAGCAGCGCCGCAGCCCACCAATACCATGGCATCCTGCCCCGGACCCCGGCTTTCTGCACCTCCTCATTTCGGAGGTGACCCCGCTCAAGCTCGGGGCTTCATAAACCAGTGCACCCTGCACTTTGAACTCATCATGTCCCATCTCACTGGGGAGGCACTGGCATGGCTTAACCCCCTGTGGGAGAGAGGGGATCCCCTGGTGTCCGACCTGTCATCTTTCCTCACTGCTTTCCGGGGAGTCTTCGATGAACCGGGACGTAATACCTCATCTGCCTCCTCTCTGCTACGTCTCCGCCGAGGGAGTCTCACCGTGGGCCAATATGCCATACGGTTCCACACCCTCGCTTCTGAGGTTGCCTGGGATAATGAGGCCCTGGTGTCCATCTTCTGGGAGGGTCTTTCCAGTCAGATTAAAGATGAGCTCGCCGGTCGGGACATTCCTAACACCCTGGATGACCTGGTGTCGCTGGCTACCCGGATTGACATCCGGTTTCAAGAGCGCACCAAAGAGACCACCCGTGAGAGAAAGTTTCCCCGCCTTGCTCCTACTTTCCAGAAACCTGTCTCCTCTTCTGTCATTCTCCGGGTGCGCTCACCCGAGCCCATGCAGATTGACCAGACCAAATCTCGCCAAGAGTCACGCCGAGCCGAGGTGAGCTGTTTCTATTGTGGCAGTAAGGAGCACCTGATCCGTTCCTGTCCGGAGAGGCCGGGAAACTCCAGTGTCTAGGACCACTCGGAGAGGTCGCCCTAGACAAAAGTAAGTCCTCTCCAACCCTGACTTTGTCTGTCTCTATCTCCTGGGGAGAGAACCGTCACTTTGAACTCACCCACCTGGATTCTGGATCCGCTAGAAACCTCATCTCCCAGTCCTTGGTTGAGAAATACCATATTCCCACCAAATCTCTGGCTGAACCATTGTCAGTCGCCTCTGTGGATGGAAGACTCCTTCCGGTGACCATCCTGCTCGTCACGGAACTCATAACCCTGCAGGAGGGAATGCTGCACTCTGAGGTAATCTCCTTCCATGTGCTACCCGGACTCTCCCACTCCCTACTGCTAGGCCTACCTTGGCTCCAGACACATGAACCCGTGTTGAACTGGCATTCCGGTGAAGTACTCCGGTGGGGGCCGGCCTGCCATAAGACCTGCCTGGTTCCGGTTCGTCTGGTTCGTCCACCACCTACCCCAGCTAATTTACCCGGTCTTCCGGCTCCTTACTGGCCCTATGCTGACGTCTTCGGTAAAAAGGAAGCAGAGACATTGCCACCTCATAGGCCATATGATTGCCCGATCGACCTGGTACCTGGCGCCACTCCCCCCCGTGGGCGTATTTATCCATTATCTGCGGCTGAAACCCGGGCCATGTCGGAGTACATAGAGGAGAATCTGGCTAGGGGATTCATTTGGAAGTCTACTTCCCCGGCTTGAGCCGGATTCTTCTTTGTCAAAAAAAAGGATGGCTCGCTACGCCCCTGTATTGACTATAGAGGACTCAATCAGATCACGGTTAAAAATAAATACCCCCTTCCGCTCTTCTCCAAGTTATTTGATCGCCTTAAAGGCGCCAGGATCTTCTCCAAGCTGGATCTACGTGGAGCGTATAACTTGGTCCGTATCCGTCAAGGAGACCAGTGGAAGACGGCATTTAATACCCGGGACGGACACTATGAGTACCGTGTGATGCCCTTCGGCCTCTGCAATGCTCCCGCCGTCTTCCAAGAACTGGTCAACGACATCTTCCGTGACCTTCTTTACTCCTGCGCGGTGGTATACCTGGATGATATCTTGGTCTTCTCTCTGGATCTTCCCACACACCGGAGGGATGTTCGTCAGGTCCTGCTTAGGCTCAGGCAGAACCACCTCTATGCCAAATACGAGAAGTGCCTATTTGAGCAGACCTCTCTTCCATTCCTGGGCTACGTTATCTCCCAGACAGGCTTGCGAATGGATCCTGAGAAGCTCTCTGCTGCCCTAAAGTGGCCCTGTCCAGAGGGGTTGAAGGCGATACAGCGATTCCTGGGCTTCGCTAATTACTATCGTCTCTTCATTCCACACTTCTCGTCTCGGACTGCTCCCATATCTGCGCTCACCCGTAAGGGAGAAAATCCCAAGGTATGGCCACCCGAAGCTGAGGATGCCTTCCTTTCCCTGAAGCAAGCCTTCTCCTCTGCCCCTGTGCTGCACCGTCCGGACTGCAACAAACAGTTCTACCTGGAGGTTGATGCTTCCTCCTCTGGAGCTGGAGCGGTGCTCACCCAAAAGTCTTGATCCGGGAGAATGGTAACCTGCGGCTTTTTCTCTATAATCTTCTCCTCCTCTGAGCGCAATTATTCCATAGGAGACCGAGAACTGCTGGCCGTCAAATTGGCGCTGGAGGAGTGGCGCTATCTGCTTGAAGGGGCTCTATACCCGGTGATCATCTACACGGATCACAAAAATCTGGCATATCTCCAAAATGCCCAGAGACTTAATCCACGTCAGGCCCGGTGGTCTTTGTTTTTTGCCCACTTCGATTTCATCCTTCACTTCCGCCCGGCGGACAAGAATGTCAAAGCTGATGCCTTGCCTCGATCCTTCCTGTCCTCCGACCAAGAGGAGGAGCCTATGCACATTATCGACCCCTCCAAGGTGATGAATGTGGCCCCCTTAAATTTGACTCATCTTCCACCCGGCAAGACGTTCGTGGCGGTTCCTGACCGTGAGAAGGTTCTTCACTGGCGTCATTCTTCTAAACTAGCTGGCCATGCCGGCCAAAAGAAGACCTTCCTGCTCATTTCCCGGCATTACTGGTGGTCAACCCTGCGTAAGGATGTGGTAGACTTTGTCTCTGCCTGTTCATCTTGTGGCCGCAACAAAGTTCCCAGACACTAACCAGCCGGTCATCTCCTGCCGCTTCCCGTACCTGTTGCCCCGTGGCAACACATCGCTATGGACTTCATTACCGATCTCCCTGTTTCTGCCGGGTGTACTGTCATTTGGGTGGTCGCGGACCGCTTTTCTAAAATGGCTCACTTCATTCCCCTGCCTGGTCTCCCGTCTGCACCTGAGCTAGCTAAGGAGCAGACTTTCTCCGCCATATCTTCCGTCTCCATGCACTACCCCTCCACATCGAGTCGGATCGAGGGGTTCAGTTCACCTCACGCTTCTGGAGAGCCACATCTAAACTGCTGGATGTCACCCTGGATTTCTCCTCCGCTTACCACCCTCAGTCCAATGGTCAAGTGGAGCGGATCAATCAGATCCTTACCAGCTACCTCCGGCACTTTGTTAATGCCCACCATTCTGATTGGGTGGACCTCCTTCCTTGGGCCGAATTCTCTTATAATAACCACGAGAGCGAATCCTCTTCCAAGTCCCCGTTCTTTATTGTCTATGGCCAACACCCCCGGATTCCGTTTCCCGTCTCCGCTTCTGTGGACAATCCTGCCGGGGAGTCTCTTGTCAGCGAGTTTTCTACCATTTGGGAGAGTACTAGGTCCGCACTTCTTCAGTCCTCCGAGCAGATGAAGAGATATGCTGATAAGAGACGCCTGGATCCGCCTCAATTCCGTCCGGGAGACAAGGTTTGGCTCTCCTCCAAACATGTGCGGCTCAAGATACCCTCCTACAAGTTAGGTCCTCGCTTCATCGGCCCTTTTGAAATCCTCAAGCTAATTAATCCAGTGGCCTACAAATTAAAACTCCTGGCCACCCTACGGATTCCCAACTCCTTCCACGTATCTCTCCTCAAACCCGTTGTCTTTAACTCTTTTTCCAACAATCCAGGTGCTCCCCGTGCCCCGGTTTCCGCTGAAGACGTCTTTGAGGTAGAGAGTATTCTGGCCACGAAGAGGGTAAGAGGAAGGACCTTGTTTCTGGTAGATTGGAAGGGGTTTGGTCCTGAGGAGAGAACTTGGGAACCCAGGGAGAACATCAACGCCCCGCTTCTCCTTGAAAAATTTCTTTCTGGCCAAAAAAGAGGGGGCCTAAAGGGGGGGGTACAGTAGCATCGGCGTCTCTGCCCCTTGCTAGGCAGAGACGCCGTCCCTCTCACCTCCCCGCTCCTGGCGCGTCGTCCTCCAGCGCTTCTCTCCCCGCTGCTTCTGGTGCGCGCTCCTTCCCCGGCAGTGTGCTTAGGGCGCGCGCTCCTCCTCTCTTAAAGGGCCGGCGTGCGCCATCCTAAGGAGTCCCCGGCCAATTGCCGGAGGACCTCCCATATATAAGGCACCTCCTCCAAAATGGAGGTGCCCGAGCAAAGTTGTTTGCACTGTGTCTGATCTTTGCTTCAGCCCTCAGGTCCCGCTGCTAGCCTGACTCCTCGCCCTGCCTGCCAGCCTGTTATCTGCCCGTTACCTGCCGAGCTTGCCAGCCTGCTCACCTGGAGCGCTCACCTGTTACCTGCCTTGGCTGTCAGTCCGCTCACCTGGGAGCACCCGCCTGTTATCTGCTGTGTCCGTCATCCCGCTCACCTGGGAGCGCCCACCAGTTACCTGCCAGTTACCTGCCTCATCTGTCTGCCCGCTCACCTGGGAGAACCCGCCTGTTACCTGCTGTGTCCGTCAGCCCGCTCACCTAGGAGCGCCCACCAGTTACCTGCCAGTTACCTGCCTCGTCTGCCTACCCGCTCACCTGGGAGCGCCCACCAGTTACCTGCCAGTTACCTGCCTCGTCTATCTGCCCGCTCACCTGGGAGCACCCACCTGTTTCCTGCCAGCCTGCCTGGAGACCCTGCCATCACTTGCTGCGACCACCTTCCTGGTAAACCTAAAGACTGCTACTTGCCCGGCTTTCTCGAACTGTGACCACCTGTCGGCTACCAGAGACTTCCGCCTGCTTGCCGTGTCCATCCGCCATACCGGTCAGTCTCAGCCATCTGACTCGTGGTAGCCTCCTGCTCTCTTACAAGGTCGTCCCTAGAGTAGCACCTGGTCCCTCAGCCTGGATCCTCCCTGGTCACGGTGTCGTTTGCTGCCATACAACCAGGGTCGGTTCGGGTGGATACTTAGTCACGCCCCTCTGGGTCCCTCCTAACATCTCGGCACAGAGGTTCCACCACCCGAACCAGTAACACCTGGCAGTGCTTCAGCAGCGTTTACAGCTTTCAGCTGACCGACTGGTGTGCGATGTCACCAGCCATGCATTGAAACTTAACGTTGAATATGTTGGGAAGGATTTGTGAGCAGCAGAGGGAAGTTATTGAGTATCAATTTCAACATCTCCATCGGTATTCCGGTCAGCCTCCACACATAAGACCTGATGAGTGGGCATGGATGTCTGACATTTGTGCTCTTCTCCAAAACTTGAGGACTAGACCTATATGTTGAACGGCTATGATGCCACAATTAGCGTCACCATCCCACTTCTCTGCTTACTGAAACGCTCGCTGCTCACAATTAAAGAAGAGACTTTGCAGGCAGAGCACAATGAGATGGAGCAAGGAACTATACAGGGTGATGATACACAGCCCAGCCTCAATTCATCTCAACGTGGATTGTGTGATAATTAGGAGGAGGAACAGGAGCTAGTTTTCTGCACTACAGACAGTATGACCCACACCACATTCATACCGTCTGTTCAGCGTGGATGGCCTGAAGAGTGGGAGGAGAGGGAGAATGAGGAGGAGGACCAGGAGGAGGATGAGAACATGGACAGTCATCCTCTTGGTGGGAACAGGGAAGTCTTGGCTGATGGCAGTCTGGCACACATGGCTGAGTTTATGTTCCGCTGCCTTTCCAGTGACCGTGTACGGCCAGTACGACTTTCTTACCGTATTTTCCTCATTCCACCTTCTCCAACACTACACCTTACCCCCCACGAATAAAAAACACTTCAACACTGGATTCTTTGGATAAATTTGGCCACAGCGGCCATTTTATTAACAAACAAACATTAACATATTAACAATAATAATACCAGATAAATTAAGAGGGGAGGGTTCTTGGAGCTAATAAGTCTGGCTTTTATAACACAAAAGAAATCAAACCGCCATCTTACCCTCAGCCGTGCACCACCAGCTCGAGGGCACCATACTTCCACAATACATGAAAGATTAATCACCTAAGAGCTCCCAGGGTAAAAACCCCATCGAGAGCCCTGACCAAAAATTGCCAGACCACCCCCAATGTAACTTCAAATTACACGAAATTTTCGCAAATTCCTTGTACCAACAAATCAGTACCAACTCCAAGAACCCCACCCCCCCACCAATCCAGCCACTGTGACAGTCACTAAGCATCACCGCCCATCTGAAACCTCCTTATACCAACTAGCCCCATTCCCTGCATTACAGAACATATAAATAACGCAGTAAAGAAGAAAGTGGGAGGGTGGGTCTTCCCTGTACCGAGTCCTACAGGAGAATGACCCTTCCCACACTATTCCCAATAAACCACCCCTCAACTCTTATAATGCCCGCTCCCATACTTCCTCACTCAATCCTAAACCCCCGCATCTTCCAAACTCAAAATCCTCCCGGCCAATCCTGGTCATGGGGGCTTCCCTCTAGCTAAGCCCGACTCCAGCCCCCTCCTTGACCCTCACATTTTATGCATTTTAGGCAACAGTAATTACTGGTTGGTCACACTTCTAGACCCACAATATAAAGAGAACTTTATATTTCTCCTTTTTGTGGCGGAGAGATCTAATAAAATGTTGAAGTACCAGATGTCCCTTGTTGAAGAATTATTAAAAAAATTCTCATCTGACAACACTGGTGGCAGAGGTCACAGTTTATTGGACAACCAAGGAGTACACGTGAGGGAGACACAAACCATATGCAGCAGAGGCAGGGGAACCTTGCCAAAGGTCTGGGACAGTTTTCTCAGACCCTTCCATCGCAATTATAACTGATAGGTGCATCGTCCTGTCAACTGAAAATGCTGACAAGGTTGACTCTTATCAAAATGAACAAGGGCTTGATTGGGCCAGACTTCTCGACACCACCGGACGATAGCAGCGGAATATAAACTCAGTGTTTTTTTTTGGGTGGGTCTTTTCCCATGCACCCCTTCACACCCAGACATGAGTATACGCTTCAGGATTTCGTCTATTTTATGTCGACCTCCTCCTTCTCCTTCTCTACATCCTCCACCGCCATATCACCAAGGTGATCATCATGCAACACCCACATAATTTTTTTAAGGCTGTTTATGATGCCTGTAGGAACCACTTTAGAGGCCTACCTCTATAATTCTATATAATATATATGCATACCCCCCAGGGGTAAATGTTTTCCATTATCAGTCCAGGAGACCCACTCCTTAATAATGGGAAAAAGAATTTGACTGAGGCCCTCCACTATGTCTCTTCAAAATGGTATTGCAGTGCGCCCTAATTTTTGGCAGCCCTTGTACTTACTGCATACACACTAACAGTATAGGAGACCCACTCCTTAATAAAGGGTAGGCCAATTCAGATCGATTCTATATTCTTTTCTATATTTCACAATATCACCTCTCTTATCTTCAATTTGTATACGGTTGAGCTATCGCTCCATGGATAGCGTATTACATGCATCCAGACAGGGAGTATTGCCTTGTACTCCTTGCTGCTACAACCACCCAAAAAAAAATCTGTTCTATTCCATATTGATACCGCTGTTAGCTTAATTTATAATAGGCACAGGTCACATAGATCACTTCCACAGTCCATAACTTGATTGCTTTTTTCCAAAAATCTTCATGTTTTTTAATACAATCTGCACTCAGAAATTCATCAAAGCAGGCAGGGTTGCTTGTGTTCCTCCACAGTTTTGTGCTGCAACATACCAAAAATAAAATCTTCGGAGCCGGTTAAAATCTATTTTTTATTCCACAATATTACCTCTCATTTGAAATTCGTGCATGGTTGAGCGATCGCACTGTGGGTAGCATATTACACGGATCCAGCCAGGGATCATTGCCTTATACTGCGTGCTGCTGCAAAAAAATCTATTCTATTCCCTATTAATACCGTTGTTAGCTGCATTTATATTAGGGACAGGTGCTAGGTATCCGCTGGAAATGAGTGTTCATTCTGGTCACATACATATCATCCACAGTGTATAACTTGATTGATTCCTTCCATGCACTCTTTGACCGGTTCATAATTTTTAATGATGATCTGTACTTAGAAATTCATCAAAGCAGGCAGGGCTGCTTGCGTTCGTTCACATTTTGGTGCTGCCACGTACCAAAAAAAACCCCTTTGGGGCTGGTTAAAACCTATTTTGTATTCTACAATATTACCTCTCTTATCTGAAATTCGTGTACGGGTGAGCTATCACACTATGGATAGCATATTACATGGATTTAGACAGGAATTATTGCCTTATACTGCGTGCTGCTGAAAAAAAGCTATTCTATTCCCTATTAATATAGCTGTTAGCTGCATTTACAATAGCAACAGGTGCTAGGTGGTAACATGTGCTGGAAATGCGTGTTGATTCTGGCCACATACTTCTTTTCTGCAGTCTATAACTAGATTGATTTTTTTTCCATACACTCATTGACCGATTCATAATTTTTACGGTGATCTGTACTCAGAAATTAATCAAAGTTGACAGAAATTTATCATAGTTGACAGAAATTCATCAAAGTTGGCAGAAATTTTTCAAATTTGACAGAAATTAAACAAAATGAACAAAATTTAATTGTTTAATGTTTCTATTCACAGTTTCTCTGTAGCTTTTGTATGTAAGAGGTAGTGGTGGGAGACTTGATGCTACTGAAGCTGGAATTACCTCTTCAGAACTCTCCAGTGATTTGTTTCCATGCATTTCTGGGTGCTTCTTGAAGCATGTTTGGGGTCTTTGTCCTGCTGGAAGACCTATGACCTACGATGCAAATCCAGCTTTATGACACTGGCGACTATACTGCGATCTAAAATCGTTTGGGAATCTTCACATTTCATGATGCCTTGTACAGAGTCAAGGCACCCTGTGTCAAAGGCAGCAAAACAACCCCTAAATATCTTTGAACCTCTACCATAATTGACTAAGTACTGTGTTCTTTTATTTGTAGGCCTCATTCCATTTACAGTAAACAGTTGAATGATGTGCTTTACCAAAAAGCTCTATCGTGGTCTCATCTGTCTCCAAGACACCTGCTAGCCCTCTAAAAATAGTGTAGGCCACCTGCTGGATATCCAAATTTCAAACTTTGCAGAATATTTACGAAGAAGAAAATTTGAGCACCTTGGACTCAGATGGATACATTATATTGCAGTAGCAATATACGACTATGCAAAGAATTGCCAGCTGATGGCCCTCTAACAATAGTGAGGTCCGACTGCTGGCCCTTTATCAATAGTAAGGGCCACCTGATAACCCTGTAAAAATAGGCTTTGTGACTTTCACAGTCAAACCTTCATAAATGAAACAGGATGTGTTTGATCATGTCTCACGCACAACATGCCCAGATAAGGTAGTAAAATGTTAAAATTACATTTACTGGTGAATGTATTTTTCACCGTTGAAAGCAATGTGAAAGTGCAAAAATGCAGCAAAAACACTACGTGTGAACATAGCTCAAGGTGTGGCGGAGCATTGTTGTTTTTGTTATTTATTTTGCCTTATATACAAGTCATTACCCTGGAAAGAATGTTTCATAACATTTTTTCCAGGAAAATCCAATTTAGTTTTGCTTTTGCATGTTTTATTGTCAGTCTGTAAAAGTGGCGCAATACCTCTGACAAAATTATTCTCAGCAGTAACCTGGGAGTCAGAGATGCTTCCAGGGGTCTTCCCCATGCTGTTCTCATGTCATTTCAGCACTGTTTCCATCGATTTGACCAATTTCTAGACCCCCCTACGACCTCCGGGGGGACTGCCGGAAAAATGCTTAAGTTTCCCATTGACTTACATTGTACATATTACTTGGGTCGAGCACCTGAGCATTACGATTTACTCGACCAGAGTAACGAGCAAGGAAACATTTTAGTGCTCGCTCATCACTAGTCAAGAGGGAGATTTTATAGTCTCTGGAAATTGATCATGCTTTCCATACTCTTACTATCCACAGAGCAATGAGAAGGTGGAAAAGCTGAATAGAACATTAAAGTTAAAAATCCAGAAGGAAAATAAGGAAATGGCAAGCCATGAACTGAATGCTTGCCTTTAGCTCTTTTCTAAATAAGATACAGTTGGATAGAACAACAATTCTCTCTCAATATTACCATATTAAATACTTTTTGGTTTAGTCCCTATATCCCACAGTTACCTCAGAAGCTGCATTATAGCTCTACTAGTGATGTACAAGCATCATTGCATAATTGACTAAACAGTGTGATATACACTTGTATTCTTGCATTTCAGACCCTGAATCAGTGTAAGGAGAACATGATCTCAAATCAGGAGACTGGGTGGTCGTGTGTGTCACCAATGTCTGGTATTGGGACATTAACGGAAAATATCTTAGGCTGGTTGGAGAACATTCTGAAACCCATGGTGAGACGCACACCCAGCTATATCCAGGACAACACGGATATTCTCTGCAAGTTGTCAGCCCTAGGCCCACTTCCGGAGGACACAATACTAGCCACCATGGATGTAGAGTCTCTCTACTCCAACATTACTCATGAAGATGGGATTATAGCATGCAAACGTTTCCTACAAAAAAACAATCTGGCCAAAGAACCAACTCTGCAATTCATTAGGTTTGAGCTCCATCAGAATTATTTCTCCTTAGGGAATAATTTATACCAACAATGTATGGGCAGCGCCATGTGTCGCGCCAGGTGTAAGTGCAACACAGAGGGAAAAGGTAGAGGGAGCCCACACACTAGGGAAAAGAGGAAGTGGAGACCTCCTAGCCTGGTCTAGCATCACCCTGTCTCAACTAATGTCCCTATATAGCCTCCTCAGCAATTGTCGATCACATACCTCACCCTACTTTCCCTGACAGTAAGGCTACGGCAAGGGGTGGAAGGAGATGAGCACTAGTCAACCTCCACTAAAACTCTAAAGACAACAAGGATAGACAAAACAGGGGAAAATGGCTTAGCTTTAGATAAACTCCAAATGTGCACATGGCCTCAAACTCCAGAGAGGACGAGTTACAGCTCCTGCTAAGCTTCACAAGTAGAAATGAATATAACCGGTGATGCCCTCTCAGACACACCAGGTATATATACACCCAGGCTAGAGAGCAAATTAGCAAGAGAGATGTAGTCGCTCAGTGCTAAAGACAGCTTCCTATCAAAGCAGCTGTCTGTCATGCCAAACGTAGAGATCTCCTGCAACCCACTGCAGGGTAACTGTCTGTCACCTCTGACACACCCGTGACACATGGGAAGCAAAATGTCCCCACAATATTCTAACATATTTATGGCTAAACTAGAGGAGGAGTTTTTGTCATCTTGCTTTATTAAACCTCTAGCATACTTCCGCTACATTGATGATCTGCTAATTAGTGTTGAGCCACCCCCGTAGTGTTCGAGTTCGGTTCGGTTCGTCGAACACCCGTATGTTCGCCGAACTGTTCGCCGAACTGTTCGTCGAACACCATCGAACACCGTTAAAACCAATGGCAGGCAAACAAAAACACATAGAAACACCTTCAAAGGTGTTCAAAAGCAGACAAACTGCTCAGAAGACACAACTAACACATGGAAAAGTGACAAGTACATATAGTCATGTGAAAAGAAAAGAGGTGGAGGAGTAAAAGAAGGGGGAGACACAGATATAGGCATGTCATGCCCTTCTAAAACCAAAAAAGTGCGAAGCCGACACGGCCAGTCCGTTCCTGCCCGTGCGACCTCCGTGTCGCCGGGTTTGTGCCAGAGCCGCGGTGGACCCTGACGGCCAGCCCTCCTCTCCCAATACTGGTGCCTGTCCGCTGGTGGATCGAGCGAGCCCCCTGCGGTGGAGGCAGGTCTAATCTTTTTAATTTAAATTGTCTCTCTAATTTGAATGAGTACACTTTAAATCCTTTTACAAGGATCTATTGGAGAGCAAGTCTCATGCCAGCAGCCGCGTAATTCCAGCTCCAGTAGTGTCCACTAAAGCTGCTGCAGTTAAAAAGCTTTTATAAGGATCAAGCTTGGCGGTCCACCGGAAGGCGTCCTACCGCCAGTCCCAGCCCCTGTGCCTTGGGGTGCCTCCCCGATGCTCTTCACTGAGTGTCCCGGGCGCCCGAACCATTTCCTTTGAAAAAATTAAGTGTCCAAACTACAGGTGGTGTAGCTTGCTTAACAGCTGGGATAATCTGCTGACTAGCAGACACTGCTACTAGGCACAAAGTATTTCTTGGGCTAGATGCAGTTAAAAATTTGTAATTAGATACTCTCGTTGGATGCTGAGAATGCATTCCATAGAGTCTCCTGGCACGCCATATATTATTCTCTTAAAAAGCTTGGGGTAGGGGTCTAGGGGACCCTTTTATAGGCAAAATCACGGCCCTGTATCGCAATACGTCACCTAGGCTGAAGATAAATGGAACATTTTCATCACCTTTCATAATCACCAATGGGACAAGGCAGGGATGTCCTCCGTCCCCTCTCTTATACATCCTAGTGACGGAGCACCTGCTCTCATCAATTCGCCATAATCCCAATATTAGGTGGATTGAGGTGGGAGGCACTGAGTACAAGTGCTCTGCATTTGCTGATGATGTCCTAGTATATATCACTCAATCACATATATCCATCCCTGCTGTTATGGCTGAAATAGATCACTTTGTTACATGGTCAAATTTTAAAATCAATGCAGCGAAGTCTGAGGCCCTCGATGTCTCCCTTCCAAAATCCATACAGGATTCCATCCAGTCCAACTTTCCCTTTGCCTGGCCCTCACAGGGTATCAAATACTTAGGAATTCCTATTCATAGAGACCTCACCAGTCTATGTTATCTTAATTTTGGGCCCTTTATTGAACAACTCCATACATACCAGGGTTGGCAAGTTAGAACTGTAAGATTCACTACGTGAACCACTGGTGTTTTGTGGAAAAGCACATGTACACTGTGTTCCAAATTATTATGCAAAAAGTGTTTAGGAGTGATAAGGTAAGAATTTTTTTGTTTGTCAGTTAAACTCATTGATGGTGATGTGTGTCAGGGCTCTTTATATCACTGTAAGCAATTGCAGACACCTGCGCTAATTAGTTTGGCAGGTGTGTCCAATGAAAGGCAAGACTACTTAAGAAGGCTGTCCCACATTATTAAGCAGCCTACATTTTCTGCCAAAATGGGAAAGAAAAAGGATGTGTCGGCTGCTGAGAAGCAAAAAATTGAGGAGTGTTTAGGTCAAGGCATGACTACAATCAACATTGCCAAGACACTACATCCTGATCATAGCACAATCAAGAAGTATGTAGCTGAATCACAGTATACACGTGTGCGTGCTGATAAGGGAAAATTGAGGAGTCTTTCCTACAGGCAATTACGTCAGGTTAAAAGAACAGCGGCAAAAAAGCCTTGTCATAGCAGCAGACAAATTTTTGAAGCTGCTGGTGCCTCCAACATCTCCCGAACAACAAGATGCAGGGTCCTTCAGAGGCTTGCAGCTGTGCGTAAGCCATCCTGTCGACCTCCTCTATCCACTGTACACAAGCAGAAATGGCTCCAGTGGGCCAAACAATACATGAAGACTGACTTCAAAACTGTTTTGTTCACCGATGAGTGCCGTGCAACGCTCGATGGTCCAGATGGATGGAGTGGAGGATGGCTGGTTGATGGACACCCCATGCAAACACGGCTGCGGCGCCAACAAGGAGAAGGTGGAGTAATGTTTTGGGCTGGAATCATGGGGAGAGAGATTGTCGGCTCCTTTAGGATCCCTCAAGGGGTAAAGATGAACTCCATAATGTATGTGGAGTTTCTCAAACAGCACTTCCTGCCATGGTTCAAGAAGAAGAACCGTGTATTCCGCAGCAAGATCATTTTCATGCATGATAATGCACCGTCTCATGCTGCACATAACACATCTGCATCTCTGGCTGATATGGGCATAAAAGGGGACAAACTTATGGTGTGACCTCCATGCTCGCCTGACCTCAACCCCATTCAGAACCTCTGGAGCATCATCAAAAGGAGTGTCTATGATGGCGGGAGGCAGTTCACATCTAAGCAACAGCTCTGGGAGGGTGTTCTGTCCTCATGCAAAACAATTGAAGCAGAAACCATCCAAAACCTGACAAATTCAGTGGACGAGAGTGTTCAGAAGCTCCTTTCGAACAAGGGGTACTATGTGCAAATGTAACATCACCTAGAATAAAGTTTTGAGTTGAAAACTGTTTGATTTCAGTTTCTAATAACCTGCTAATGCTTATAATTTCAAAAATTACCATTTTTTGTTCTTTATTAAAATGAAAAGGTTGATCGAAGAGTGTGGGGGATCTAAGATCTAAGAGTGTGGCAACCCAGTAGTCAGGATTATTTCGAATTCTGACAATCTGCGGGTCATGTAGGTAGTGCAGCAAGAAGGCAGTCATGTGTCTTGCGCATCTAGGAGCCCCAAAATTATTTTCCGGGCTAGATGGAGCTAAAAATTATTATTAATTTGAAAGCTGGTGGAAGCTTAGTATAGATGGCCTAATAGAATCAGTACTGCAAACTCCTACAAGGCCCAAATTATTTTCCAGCCAAGATACAGATAAACATGATTAGTAATTTTAAATCTGGTAGAGTTTAGTATAGATGGCCTAATAGAATCAGTACTGCACACTGCTACAAGGCCCAAATTATTTTCCAGCCAAGATACAGATAAACATGATTAGTAATTTTAAATCTGGTGGAGTTTAGTATAGATGGCCTAATAGAATCAGTACTGCACACTGCTACAAGGCCCAAATTATTTTCCAGCCAAGAAACAGATAAACATGATTAGTAATTTGAAAGCTTAAAATGGTTGGTGAGGTGATTTTAAAAAATCATCATGCTTTTACTCTCCCCAGGATGACACAGGGGTAGAAAAGTCGTTTCGGATCCATGATTTGTTCATCTTTATGAACGTGAATCTGTCTACATTATCAGTGGAGAGCCACGTGCGCTTAGTTGTCAGCACACCACCAGCAGCGCTGAACACACTTTCAGACAGAACGCTGGCTGCGGGGCATGACAAGATCTCCAAGGCGTAAGTGGCGAGCTCCGGCCATTTATCCAGATTGGAAGCCCAAAAAGAGCAAGGGTCCAGTGACACAGTCATGGCTTCAATGTTTACTTGGAGATACTGCTGTACCATCGTCTCTAGGCGTTGACTATGTGTCAGACTTCTTGTCTCCTGTGGCCTTGCAAAGGATGGGCTAAAAAAGTGGTGAAATGATTCCGCAAAATTGATGTTACCAGCAGATACTGTGGTTCTGTTACGGTTTGAGTGCTGAACACTCGACGGTCCCATGGTTGGCAAGTTGGAACTGTGAGATTCACTACGTGCACCACTGGTGTTTTGTGGAAAAGCACATGTAAGATTCTGCAACAGTCTCTGCTGATACTCCTGCATGCGTGCATCTCTTTCTATGGCAGGAATAATTTCTGCAAATTTACTTTTGAACCGGGGATCTAACAGTGTGGCAACCCAGTAGTCAGGATTATTTCTAATTCTGACAATTCGAGGGTCATGTTGCAGGTAGTGCAGCAAGAAGGCACTCATGTGTCTTGCGCATCCAGGAGCACCAAGTCCCTGTTGTGTTGGTGGCGAGGTAACAATCATGCTTCCTTCCTCTGCCCTCTCCCCCCAACCTCACACAACAGAAACGTGATCAAGGTCTCCCTCATCTGATGAGTCTTCCATCAGTTCGTCCTATACTTCTTCCTGGGCTCCTGCAGCTTCATCACTAGTTTGGCTGCTACCATGCGCCCTGGTAAATGCATCTCCCCCACCCTCACATGCCTGCCCCCTCGGTGCTGCCGACCGTCTGGACCTTGCAGATGTTAGCCCTTCCGCATACAACTCCTCCTCCTCTACTTCCTCCACCTTCTCTTGTGCCACCACCTGACTCCGAATTCTGTTTAACATGTGCTCCAGCATGTAAATCACCAGAAGTGTCATGCTGTTAATGGCATCGTCAGCACTAAACATCTTCGTCGCCATTTCAAAACTGTGCAGAAGGGTGCATAGGTCCCTGATCTGAGACCACTCCTCCAGCGTGATCTGCCCCACCTCTGGATCTCATTGGCCCAGGCTATACGTCAGAACGTATTGCACCAGGGTTTGTCGGTGCTGCCACAGTCGCTGCAACATGTGCAGAGTTGAATTCCACCGGGTAGGCACATCGCTTTTTAGCCGGTGAAGTGGCAGGCCCAACGACTTCTGTAGAGATGTAAGTCGCTGAGCTGCGGGATGCGAACAGCGGAAGTGAGCACACAGCGACCGTGCCCTCTGCAGAAGGCCATCTAGTCCGTGATATTGGGCTAAAAATTGCTGGACAACCAGGTTCAACACGTGAGCCATACAAGGCACGTGTGTGACATTGCCCGGCGAAGGGCCGCACCCAGGTTTGCAGCATTGTCGCACACGGCCTTCCCTGGTTTCAGGTCCAGTGGAGACAACCATTCATGAAATTGGTTCTCCAGAGCTGACCACAACTCCTCAGCTGTGTGACTCACATTTCCCAGACATTTCAAAGTAAAAACCGCCTGCTGACGTTGAGCCCTACTGCCAGCATAGTAAGGAGGTGTGCAGGATCCCTTCTGCGCAGTTAGAAAGCTTGTGGCATGACCAGACAGGCTTTGGGTGCAGGTGGAGGACCGAGAGAAGGTTGAGGAGGCAGAAGCAGTGGAGGAACTTTGAGATAAAGAGGATTGACGCACAACTCGTGGGGACGGCAAGACTTGGACAGCAGCCCCTTTTCCTGCTGTCTCCATAGTTACCCAGTGCCCAGTCAGCAACATGTAACGCCCCTGTCCATGCCTACTCATCCCAGTGTCTGTGGTGAAATGCACCCTGTCACACACAGAGTTTCTCAAAGAAGCGGTGATGTTGTGTGCGACATGCTGGTGGAGCGCAGGCACACCTTTCTTTGAGAAGTAGTGCCGACTGGGCATCTGGTACTGGGGCAGTGCGACAGACATAAGGTCTCGAAAATCCTCTTTGTCCACCAGGCGGAAAGGCAGCATTTCTGTAGCCAAGAGCTTGCAGATGGTGAAATTCAACCTATTAGCTTTTTCATGGCTAGGAGGAAATGGTCTTTTACTTGTCCACATCTGAGGGACCGAGGGCTGGCTGTTGTGCTTAGACGGGGTTGAGAAGGGTGTCCCCGGCAAACAGCCGGTCTGTGAGGAAGATGCAGGCGGACATGTTAGGTTGCCTTAATCCAAAGGTGGTTCTATCGATGTCGGACAGCGCTGTACACCAGCTGGTGTTTCCACCTCCAAAGAAAATGATGACCTGCCAATCACTCTGGCTGTTGCGGGAAAAGAGGTGGCATGTCTGCGTCCCAAAACAAGTGTGACTGCTGTCCCCCCAGTCACAGAGGATGAAGAGGCCGCGGATGCACAAGATGTGGCAGACGGTGGTTGGCCCGGCAGGCTAGGCCGCATTGTAGCACAATGAGCTTCCCACTGCAACTTATGCTTCATATCCATGTGCCGGTTCATGCATGAAGTACTCAAACTATGTATTTTTTGGCCTCTACTTAGCTTTTGCTGACAAATGTTACAGATAACACGAGTTGGGTCATCCTTATTGATCTGAAAAAATGCCCAGGCTATGCAAGGCTTAGCACCCATGCGACCTGAAGAGCCACCACGACTTGTGGTCAGAGGCAGAGTTGTGTTTGAGGATGCAGTTGTTGACGTGCTTCCAGTACTACGTCTCTGTCCTGGAAGGCGCAACCTGACCTCGTCGTCACTAGCATCCTCCTCCACCTCCTCTGCTGACCTCATCGACTGGCTGACTGTGGGTTGACTGTAAGTGGGATCTCCAACCTCATCATCATCACCCTGTGTGTTATCACACCCATTGTCCTCAGGGCCAACCTCTTCCTGCCCTGACAAAAAACTCAAGTTGTCGCTCCAATCAGGTATTTGAGTCTCATCATCGTCTTCCTCATTGTCTCCACCAATAGGAGTTACAGTTTGGGAACGAGGGTCTACATTATGGTCAGAACTTTCTGCGTCTGGTCCTGGATCCGACTCATAAAGATTCTGGGCATCAGTGCAAATCATTTCCTCGTCTGGATTCACAGAAGCTCTGGAGCCGACGTCTGATTCCCAGGCTATAGTATGAGTAAACAGCTCTGCAGACTCAACCATCTGTTCTACCCCATACTCAGACGGGCAGCTGGAGACTTGGGAGCTCTGAGGAAGCAAGTGCGATTGGGGTGACACCTCTGAGGACTGGAGTATTTGTGATGTTGAAGTTGAAGTGGAGGAGAGCCCACTTAAAGGAGCACTTGATATCCGTTGATGCACCTGCTGTTTTTGTGCCTCATCTGGAATTTGTAGCGATTGGCGTGGCCGTAAGAAATGGATCATATCACATTGTCCACGAAAAGAAGTAGACATCTTAGTTTGGCTGGAAGATGGTCTTTCTACTGCAGATGTTACTGTTGCTTTAACACCTACCCCACGGACACAACCTTTTTTTCCCTTCCCAACACGCCTATTCCCCTTTCCACCAGCAGCAGGCCTTTTTCCACTCATTTTGGTGGTTAACTAATTGACAACTCTGGAGTTGTTTGCACAAAAAACAATGGTTTGGAACCTAGCAGAGCTGAGTGGCCAAACTGTGGTATTAGGCCAAAAGTATTGGCTGGGATAGATGCAGATAAAAATTATTTTGAATTTGCAACCTGGTGGAGGTCAGTATAGATGGATGAATAGAACAAGTCCCACACACTGCTACAAGCCGAAATATTTTTTCAGAGCTAGATGCAGATAAAAATTATATTGAATTTGCAACCTGGTGGAGGTCAGTATAGATGGACTAATAGAATGATGCTATGCCCAAAAGGTTTTACTTCACTAGGTGCAGTAAAAAAATTGGTATTCTATACACAGGTGGTGTAGCTTGCAACACAGATAGGCTACTCAACTGACTAACACACACTGCAAGAGGCCAAAAAGGATTTGCTTAGCTAGATTAAGCCAAATGCTGTGAAAAAAACTTGCACAGCACTGGCACAGACCTGCCTGGCAAAAAGTGATAGGAACTGATGTAACCTAGCCCTCAAAAGGACTGCAATTACAATTAGTCTTTACTCCCAACCTATCTATTTAACTGCACAGACCTGCCTGATAAAAGTCGTAGGAAATGCTGTAACCTAGTCCTTAAAAGGACTGCAATCACAACTCTTCCCTACTCCCAAGCTAACTGTAGATTTGTGCGAAAATTGGCTTGAAATTAAGAAAGCATAGCGCACACAGCAACAGCGGTGCCGTCTAACACGCAGCTGCAGCAGTGAGAAAAGGTGGCGACGGGGAAAATGGCTGGGTCTTATAGGGCAAGGACATGTGACATACACTGCCAATGACACATGCCCTTGCTTGTGTGAAAAAAAGCACTTCGCTGCGTGTGTGCGCTGCTGATAGGCTGACAGATTGCACCTCCCCACTGTAAATGCGGGAAAGAGAAAAAAATATGGAGATCTTCATTATTCCTGCAGAGATCCATCCCCTGCCCCTCCCCCCGCCCCGCTGTACTCTCAAACTGCATATTAACATTAATTTTCAGCATTACTGAGAAAAAATCCAGTTATGATTTTGGTGCACGAACAGTTATCGAACATAACCTCGAAAAGCCAAATTTTTTTCAAATTGTTCGTGTTCGCCGAACGGCTCGAACACCGCCCAAAACAGCTCGAATTTGAGATTGGCGAACAGTTCGAGTTGAACACCGCTCATCTCTACTGCTAATAATCTGGACAGGCTCCAAAGATGATCTGACCTTCTATGATAAATTCAACAGGTTCCACCCAACCATAAAGCTCACCCTCAACTTCTCAAAATCTCAAATACATTTTCTGGACATGACCATATACATCAAAGACAACACCATACAAACATCAATTTATCATAAGCCCATAGGACGTCCGGCATATCTTAGATGGAACAGCTTTCATCCAAGACACACAAAAAAATCCATCATCTACAGTCAAGCTCTGAGGTACATTCGAATATGTTCAGACAGCAAGGACAGAAAACTATAGCTGCTATCACTGAGGAATACATTCCTACAACAAGGATCCCATCCACTGGTAATAGATGAACAGATCCACAGAGCTACAAGGATCCCAAGAAGCAGCCTCCTGGATTACAGAAAGAGGGAGGACAACAACAGAGTACCTCTTGTGGTCACATGCAGTGGGGGAAATAAGTATTTGATCCCTCTGGCATACAACACTTAATACTAACCTTGTTATATACACAGACATGCAGGACAATTGGTATTTCTCTGGTTTAAAGGGAACCTGTTAGCTGATTCATGCTACCCAAACCAAGTGCAGCTTCAGCAGTTCTGAGAAAATTTAGATTAAAGATCCGGCTGGTACCACAGCCAGAGAAGAAGCTAGTCCAGTGCCACCCAGGCCTGTTCTGTCCACACTGCTCCTGGAGATTGACCGCTCTCTCCCATGCAATGTCAGATTAGTCTCTTCTCTGCCAATGGCCCTAGCCCTTCAGACTATATTGTCTCTGAAATGCCAGAGCTTTTCAGAGAAAATCAGACCTGGCTACAATTGTGCAGTAAGGCTTAGTGCCCACGATGCGAAAATGAAGCAAAAATTTTCCTGAGCATTTCTACATCTCCTTTGCTGGAAAATGCATGTGGATTTTACATGCATTTTTGATGCGTTTTTTTTAACACTTTTTGATGCATTTTTGCATGCGGATGTGCCATGCGTTTTTCCAATGCATTGTATAGGCAAATCCGCATGCAGAAACGCACAAGAAATGGTCATGTCCGGATATTTTCTGCAACTAAAATCCGCGCAGAAAAAATCCTGAACATGTGCGCAGAACTTGCAGAATGTCATAGGAAGTCATAAGATAAGGTATGCAATGTGTTTCTGGTGCCTTTCCGCGCTGCAAAAAAATGCATCAAAAACGCATTGTGGGCACACAGCCTGAAGCTCTGATGCAGGCTGCCTGTGGCTTGGACACCTTGTATCAGCTGACAGATTACTCTTAAACTGCAATAACACCAATGGTCTTGTATGTCTCTGTATACTTGATAAAGGGGTCCTTGAACTGTGTTTTTTGAGACTATTTAACTACAATAAAGATGTCAAATTGCTCTAAACATCTTTTGGTGAATATTTACTTCAACTTCTGGATCCATCAGCACAACTCCACAGTCAAATCAGCCATATACCTCCACTGGACCTGATAATCCAGCTGCGCTGTTCCACCTGCTGCCTGGCTTAGCCAGCTCCTTTGTATCTTGCTGCACACAGTGGCTTACTGCCAATGGCGGCAGACCACGCCACTGCTATGGGGCCCGTGACCGCGGGGGGGCCCGTGAGCCGAGAGGCCCCAAGCAGCGGGGTGACCCAAGCAGCATGTGGATGAGTTGTATAGTATTGGTGGATAGTGGTGGGGGGAGGGAGGCTGCGGCGGAGCGGAGCACACACAGTAGCCACTGAAGCAGCTATCACGTGTGCCCGCTGCTAAAGGAACATGAATATTCCCTCTTCTCCACTCCCATGGGCGTGGAAAAGAGGGAATATTCATTCTCTTTAGTAGTGGGCATGGAGGAGCGCTGAGTCGCAGCTCCTGCTGACAGTGCCTGCTACTAAAGAGAATTCATATTCACGCTTCTCCACGCCCATAGTCCTGGCGTGGAGAGGAGTGAATATGCCTGCAGCAGCAGCAGCTCACCTCGGGATCTGAGAATGCGCGTTGCTCAGATGCCGACATGAGCTGCAGCAGACAGGACGCAGCGCTGGAGGAGAGGTGAGGAAGGAAGGTGAGTATTAGTGTTTATTTTTTTTGTGTGTGCAGTGATTGGGGGATGAGGGGGCCATATATACCAGGTTTGGAGGTTTGGGGGGGACACACATACCAAGATTGGGAGATTGAGGGTACCACATATACCAGGATGGGGGGATTGAGGGGCCACGCATACCAGGATTGGGGGATTGAGGAGGCCACCCATACCAGGATTGGGGGATTGAGGAGGCCACGCATACCAGGATTGGGGGATTGAGGAAGCCACATATACCAGGATTGGGGGATTGAGGAGGTCACACATACCAGGATTGGGGGATTGAGGCGGTTACACATGCCAGGATTGGGGGATTGAGGAGGCCACACATGCCAGGATTGGGGGATTGGGGAGACCACACATACCAGGATTAGGTGATGGAGGAGGCCACACATACCAGTATTGGGGGATTGAGGAGGCCACACATATACCAGGATTGGGTGATTGAGGAGACCACACATACCAGGATTGGGGGATTGAGGGGGCCACACATACCAGGATTGAGGGATTGAGGAGGCCACACATACCAGGATTGGGGGATTGAGGAGGCCACACATGCCAGGATTGGGGGATTGGGGAGACCACACATACCATGATTAGGTGATTGAGGAGGCCACACATACCAGTATTGGGGGATTGAGGAGGCCACACATACCAGGATTGGGTGATTGAGGAGACCACACATACCTGGATTGGGGGATTGAGGAGGCCACACATACCAGGATTGAGGGATTGAGGAGGCCACACATACCAGGATTGGGGGACTGAGGAGGCCACACATACCAGGATTGGGAGATTGAAGAGGCCACACATACCAGGATTGAGGGATTGAGGAGGCCACACATACCAGGATTGGGGGACTGAGGAGGCCACACATACCAGGATTGTGGGATTGAGGAGGCCACACATACAGTACCAGGATTGGGGGATTGAAGAGGCTACACATACCAGGATTGGGGAATTGAAAAGGCCACACATACCAGGATTGGGGGATTGAAGAGGCCACACATACAAGGATTGGGGGATTGAAGAGGCCACACATACCAGGATTGGGGGATTGAAGAGGCCACACATACCAGGATTGGGTGATTGAAGTGGCCACACATACCAGGATTGGGGGATTGAGGTGGCCACACATACCAGGATTGGGGGATGAGGGGTGCCATACGTACCAGGATTGGGGGATGAGGGGTGCCATACGTACCAGGATTGGGGGATCAGGGGTGCCATACGTACCAGTATTGGAAAATTTACTATTAGCTGCTGCATTTCCCACCCTAGGCTTACACTCAAGTCAATACGTTTTTCCAGTTTATTTGTAGTAAAATTATGGGCCTCGGCTTATTCTTGGGTCGGCTTATTTAAAACATACGGCATTTTAAAAATCAGTGAGTATGTGGTGCCCATAATACTGCAGGACTGTGGGGTGCATTATACTATATGGGGGCTGCATTTTACCCTATGGGGTGTGTAATATACTGTATGGAGGACTGTGGGGAGTGAATTATATTCTATGGAGGACCATGGAATGTTCATTATACTATATGGAGGATTATTGGGGGCGCATTATACTATATGGAGGATTATGGGGGCACATTATACTATATGGAGGATTATCAGTGGCGTATTATACTATATGGAAGGCTATGTGGGGCCATAATAATATTTTGAGGGCTATGTGGGGGGCCATTATACTGTTTGGAGGGCTAGTGCAGGCCATTATACTGTATGTAAGCCCCTTATAGTGTATGGAGGGCTGTGTGGGGGTCACAGTTGGGGGATCATACTGTGTTGGTGTCACCATACTTTGCCTTGGGAGTTGAAGTGGGGTACTGTAGGATCATTATACTGTGCATGTGGAGGCTAATGTGGAGGAAGGCACCATGGGGGAATCATACTGTGTTTGGGGGGCACTTTTGTTGGCATCATACTTTATGGGGAAATGAAAGAGGGAACTAGGACTTTAGCAGGAGGAAAATTACTATGTAAAGGCTGGAAAGTTGTGAGATCTGCTCTTCTGTGATACAGACAAATATTTCTTTATTTATTGGGGGGGCAATTAGAGCTTCTGCTATGGGGCCCCATGACTTCTATGTACGCCCCTGGCTGCACAAATACCTTGGGTCCAAGATGCTTATCCAGATGACTTATCCTATGGCTTAGTGAATCCTTATCAGATGAGCCATGATATAAAGAGAGTTTTGAAACAAAGCTAACCACAAGAAATCTCTGCCGGTCTACTGTGTTGCAGCTTGCAAAGCCATCCATAAAAAAATGTAATATTGAGGGGCGACTAGGCATCATAATTTATATAATTTTAATTTGTGTGAGTTCTTATAATTTCTTATGAGAACCCACTCATGTCATTCAGCCAGAAATGTTTCTTAAAAGTTATTGATTGTGGCTTCACAATCAGATCTCTGCCCGCTGTCATTCTGCAGAAGTTTCATGTCTTTTTTAATACTTTTGATTCCTTCTTACCCCTTTAATGCAACTTAATTTCTAAATAAACTTTAATCTAACTCTTTTAGTCCATGAGATATGATAACTTTTTCACGATTTCCATAACATTTTGGTGGAGAATGGGTAAGGGGTAGGGCTTAGACTGTCCCTACCCCTGAAAACACCAATAGCATTGTGTGTATTATGTCTATTATGTCTTGCTTCTTTTGTAAATATATACAGTATATACTGTATACAGTACAGACCAAAAGTTTGGACACACGTTCTCATTTAAAGATTTTTCTGCATTTTCATGACTGTGAAAATTGTACATTCACACTGAAGGCATCAAAACTATGAATTACCACATGTGGAATTATATACTTAACAAAAAAGTGTGAAACCACTGAAAATATGTCTTATATTCTAGGTTCTTCAAAGTAGCCACCTTTTGCTCTGATGACTGCTTTGCACACTCTTGGCATTCTCTTGATGAGCTTCAAGAGGTAGTCACTGGAAATGGTCTTCCAACAATCTTGAAGGAGTTCCCAGAGATGCTTAGCACTTGTTGGCCCTTTTGCCTTCACTCTGCGGTCCAGCTCACCCCAAACCATCTCGATTGGGTTCAGGTCAGGTGACTGTGGAGGCCAGGTCATCAGGCGTAGCACCCCATCACTCTCCCTCTTGGTCAAATAGCCCTTACACAGCCTGGAGGTGTGTTTGGGGTCATTGTCCTGTTGAAAAATAAATGATGGTCCAACTAAACGCAAACCGGATGGAATAGCATGCCGCTGCAAGATGCTGTGGTAGCCATACTGGTTCAGTATGCCTTCAATTTTGAATAAATCCCCAACAGTGTCACCAGCAAAGCACCCCCACACCATCACAACTCCTCCTCCATGCTTCATGGTGGGAACCAGGCATGTAGAATCCATCCGTTCACCTTTTCTGCGTCGCTCAAAGACACGGTGGTTGGAATCAAAGATCTCAAATTTGGACTCATCAGACCAAAGCACAGATTTCCACTGGTCTAATGTCCATTCCTTGTGTTCTTTAGCCCAAACAAGTCTCTTCTGCTTGTTGCCTGTCCTTAGCAGTGGTTTCCTAGCAGCTATTTTACCATGAAGGCCTGCTGCACAAAGTCTCCTCTTAACAGTTGTGTCTGCTGCTAGAACTCTGTGTGGCATTGACCTGGTCTCTAATCTGAGCTGCTGTTAACCAGCGATTTCTGAGGCTGGTGACTCGGATAAACTTAGCCTCAGAAGCAGAGGTGACTCTTGGTCTTCCTTTCCTGGGGCGGTCCTCATGTGTTTCTTTGTAGCGCTTGATGTTTTTTGCAACTGCACTTGGGGACACTTTCAAAGTTTGCCCAATTTTTCGCACTGACTGACCTTCATTTCTTAAAGTAATGATTGCCACTCATTTTTCTTTACTTAGCTGCTTTTTTCTTGACATAATACAAATTCTAACAGTGTATTCAGTAGGACTATCAGTAGGTGTATCCACCAGACTTCTGCACAACACAACTGATGGTCCCAACCCCATTTAAAAGGCAAGAAATCCCACTTATTAAACCTGACAGGGCACACCTGTGAAGTGAAAAACATTTCCGGTGACTACCTCTTGAAGCTCATCAAGAGAATGCCAAGAGTGTGCAAAGCAGTCATCAAAGCAAAAGGTGGCTACTTTGAAGAACCTAGAATATAAGACATATTTTCAGTTTTTTCACACTTTTTTGTTAAGTATATAATTCCACATGTGTTAATTCATAGTTTTGATGCCTTCTGTTATGATCTGCTACAAGCACTAAGGAAAGACAGGAGATCTGTCCCTACAATAGAACTAAGCTGGATCCCTACGATGTAACGGGGAACCTGATCCTGCGATCAGACCCACTAAAGTCCTCGGCTAGTCTGAACGAAGACCTATAGATGTGAGGAAGGGATCCCTACAAGAACTAGGGACTGGGAGAAAGATGGACACCTCCTAGCAGAAATTGTAGCAGAAATAAGACAAACAAACAACATAGAACATAGAGGTCCGAAGACCTAGCAAAACTGACTGAGAAAGGTAACAGAGCACCAAGCTAGCTCAAGAGTGGAAATTACAATGAAGTCCAGCAAGGCCAGGAGGGCGGAGCCATATTAAATAGGCAAAAAAGGTCATGTGACCAGCAAACTAGAAAAAACCTAACAGGAGAGTTCTAACAGTACCCCCTCTTCTAAGAGGATCCTCTGGATCCCCTAGGCCCGGGCTTATCAGGAAACCTCCTGTGAAACGCTCTGACATGTCTGGAAGCAGAAACATCATTCGCCCTCACCCATGAGTTATCCTCGCGTCCGAAACCCTTCCAAGCGACGAGATACTGCAAACTCCCTCTATACCGTCTAGAATTTAGGATGCGGGAAATTTCATATTCCCCGTCCTCCACCACCGGAGGAACAGTGGCAGAGGCGTTACCATCCGACACATCAGCTCTTTTCAACAGAGAAACATGAAACACCGGATTAATCTTCCAGGAGGTAAGAACCTCCAACCTAACAGCAGATTGGTTAACTATCTGAAGCACCTTAAAGGGCCCTACAAACTTGGGACCCAATTTTTTAGAAGGAATCCTCAATTGCAGATTCTTAGAAGACAACCAAACCATGTCACCAATAGCAAACGAAACCTCTTGCCGTTTCCTATCAAAGTACCTCTTAGATTTTTTGTTAGGCTCCTGAAGATTTCCACGCACATCCATCCAAACTCTCTCCAAATCACCGGAAAAACTCTCCTCCTCAGGCACAGCCGATACCAATTTGAAGAATGACCAAAAGACGGATGTCTCCCAGAACAACAAAAAAAAGGCGAACACCCAGCAGAAGAGGATGTATGGTTGTTAAGAGCAAATTCAGCAAGTGGCAGAAACTCAGACCACCCCTCTTGATTGTCTGCCACAAAGCAACGCAAGAACTGCTCAACATCCTGGTTCTTTCTTTCTGTCTGGCCATTAGACTCAGGATGATATCCGGATGAAAACGACAAATGAACTCCCAACCTGTCACAAAAGGCACGCCAAAAACGAGCCACGAACTGAGGTCCCCTATCAGAAACAATGTCAGTAGGAACGCCATGTAGTCTGACAATTTCCTTGACAAAGGCCTTAGCGAGTGTCTTAGCGCAAGGCAGTTTGATGAAGGGAACCAAGTGACACATCTTGCTAAAACGGTCCACGACCACCCAGATGACCGTGAAACCCTCAGAGGGGGGAAGGTCAGTAATAAAGTCCATAGCCAGATGTGTCCAAGGTGCACTAGGAACCTCCAGAGGGCAAAGCAACCCCGCAGCAGGAGCATGCGAAGACTTAGATCTAGCACACACAGTACATTGACGCACCCACTTAATGACTTCCTTCTGCCATCCAGGCCACCAAAAACTGCGACCCACAAGTCTCTTGGTCTCAGAAATTCCTGGATGAAATGCCAACCGAGACTCATGACACTCAACAAACAAATCTCTCCTAAAGGTCCTAGGCACAAACAACCTCCCATGGGGAGTGTTAGATGGGGCATTCTCCTGAGCTTTAAGAATCTCATCCTCCAAAACGGAGTCCAAAGCAGCAATCACAACACCTTCTTGTAAAATGCTCTCCTCCTCCTCCTCAGCACCGACCATGGGAGAAAAGCTGCAAGACAAAGCATCAGCTTTAACATTCTTGGTACCCGGGATGTAAGTAACGGAAAAATTAAACCGCGAGAAAAAAAGTGCCCACCTAGCCTGATGGGCATTCAAGCTCTTGGCAGCATCAAGATAGATCAGATTTTTATGATCAGTGAAAACCTGAATGGGAAATTCAGCACCTTCCAAGAGATGACGCCAGTGTTCAAATGCGAGTTTAATAGCCAGCAATTCCCGATTACCAATATCGTAATTAAGTTCAGTCTCAGAAAATTTTTTTGAAAAAAAGGCACAGGGATGTACTCAATCCTTGTTTTCCTGAGACAACACCGCACCGACCCCCACAGAAGAAACATCAACCTCAACCAAAAACGGCTTAGTCACATCAGGCTGCATAAGGATGGGAGCAGAGGTGAACCTCTCCTTTAGAAACACAAAAGCTTCAATGGCCTCAGAAGTCCACTGAACCGCATTAGCACCTTTCTTGGTGAGATCGGTCAGCGGTTTGACAATAATAGAAATTTTTTTTAGGAATTTTCTGTAATAATTGGCGAAACCCAAAAACCTCTGCATCGATTTCAAACCAATAGGCCTAGGCCATTCCTGCACAGCTTGAACTTTAACCGGGTCCATCTCAAAACCTTCACTGGAGATAATGTAACCCAAAAAACTAATTCTCTGTACAGCGAACTCACATTTCTCTAGCTTAGCAAAAAGCGAATTGTCCATTAATAACTGTAAAACCTCACGTACGCTCCGCCAATGAGACTCCAGATCCGGCGAATAAATCAAAATATCATCAAAATACACAACCACATTTTTGCCGATCAAAGGTCTAAGGATGTCATTAATAAGATTCTGAAAAAATGCTGGAGCATTGGTAAGACCAAAAGGCATAACCAGATTCTCAAAATGACCCACAGGAGTGTTAAAAGCAGTCTTCCATTCATCACCCTCCTTCATGCGCAACAAATTGTATGTCCCCCGGAGATCAATTTTAGAGAACCACTTGGCCCCCACTAACTGGTTAAACAAATAAGGAATCAATGGCAGTGGGTAAGGATTGCGTACAGTAATTTTATTAATCTCACGAAAGTCCAGACAAGGACGTAAACCGCCGTCCTTTTTTTTAACAAAAAAAAATCCAACAGCCACAGGAGACTTGGAAGGCCTAATGTGACCGGCGGCCAAGCTTGTCTGTATGTATTCCTCCAAAGCCTTTCTCTCAGGAATAGTAAGATTAAATAAACGACTTTTAGGAAGAGTCGCTCCAGGGACAAATTCAATGGTACAATCATAGTCTCTATGGGGAGGCAAAATTTGCGATTCTTTCTCAGAAAAAACTTTCCAAAAATCCTGAATAGGTACAGGTAATTCCCCTTTATCCACAGCAGCAATGCGCCCTTTACAACACTTGTCATAACACTTAAGGCTCCAGGACTTAATTTCATTGGTAGACCAATCCAGTACAGGATTGTGCAATTTCAACCAGGGTAACCCCAACACTACTGGAGAAGGCAAATTATTTAATACTACCAAATCCAAATTCTCTTGGTGAATACCATTAATAGTGAGGGGAAATTCACAGACCTTGTGAGTAACACTCTTTAAGGGAGAGCCATCGACAGAAACCACGGCAATGGGGGATGACAAAGGTTTGGGTTTTAATTTAAGTTTTTCCAAGAACCCCCCATCAATCACACTCAGAGTAGAACCACAATCCACAAATACCCAAAATTCAATCAATTCTTCCTGAGCAGTGGTAGTATCAGCAAGAAGTACACCCTTAGTATTTAAACAGGCTGTACGGGTGTAACTGAACCTTTTTTTTTTCTTTGCTCACACGAAGCACACAGTTCCTAATGAAATGGTCAGATCCACCGCAATAAAAGCACAAACCTTCAGAAAATCTGCGGTCTTTTTCCTGAGAGCGGGGTGACATCGCCCCAATCTCCATTGGCTCTCCAATGTCAGTACAGACCCTCTCAAGACTCGGAGCTGACATGGCAGAGGTTTTACTCTCATTAACCCTTGCACGCAGTCTCCTGTCCACCCGTATAGCTAATTGCATTGCCTCCTGCAAGTTTCCAGGTGAAGGATAAGCAATCAGCAGATCCTTAACCCTTTCACCTAGCCCCGCAAGAAACAAACTTTTCAAAGCTGAATTGTTCCACCCTACCTGAGCAGACCACCGACGGAAGTGAGTACAATAATTTTCCACATTACCTGATCCCTGCCTCAAACGTCTTAATTCAGACTCAGCAGATGAGACACGATCAGGATCATCATACAACAACCCCAAAGGAGAAAAAAACTATCCACTGATCTAAAGCACGGATCACTAGGTTGGAGAGAAAAGGCCCATCCCTGAGGTTCTTTGCGCAAAAGTGACATTATGAACCCTATGCGCTGTGATTCATCACCAGAGGATCCGGGTCTTAAACAAAAATACAATAAACAAGCATTTTTAAAGGAAAAAAAATCTTGTTGTTCACCAAAAAATAGATCAGGCAGACGTACCTTTGGCTCTACAAAATGTGCTCCAGAACAGCTACTCACGTGTTGTTGGAGCTTGGCCACCTCCAGAGAGAGTCCCTGCAAGCGTTAAGCCAAATCCTGAACCGAGACCATGATGGATACTGGAGGTCTTTCCTTAGAGAAATTTTTGGGCTGGACTTACTGTTATGATTTGCTACAAGCACTAAGGAAAGACAGGAGATCTGTCCCTACAATAGAACTAAGCTGGATCCCTACGATGCAACGGGGAACCTGATCCTGCGATCAGACCCACTAAAGTCCTCGGCTAGTCTGAACGAAGACCTATAGATGTGAGGAAGGGATCCCTACAAGAACTAGGGACTGGGAGAAAGATGGACACCTCCTAGCAGAAATTGTAGCAGAAATAAGACAAACAAACAACATAGAACATAGAGGTCCGAAAACCTAGGAAAATTGACTGAGAAAGGTAACAGAGCACCAAGCTAGCTCAAGAGTAGAAATTACAATGAAGTCCAGCAAGGCCAGGAGGGCGGAGCCGGATTAAATAGGCCAAAAAGGTCATGTGACCAGCAAACTAGAAAAAACCTAACAGGAGAGTTCTAACACCTTCAGTGTGAATGTACAATTTTCAAAGTCATGAAAATCCAGAAAAATCTTTAAATGAGAAGGTGTGTCCAAACTTTTGGTCTGTACTGTATATATATACACATGTGGTCAAAATTGCTGGTACCCCTCATTTAAAGAAAGAAAAATCCACAGTGGTCACAGAAATGACTTGAATCTGACAAAAGTAATAATAAATTAAAAATCTATGAAAATGAACAAATGAAAGTCAGACGTTGCTTTTCTGCTTCCACAGAATTTTTAAAATAATTAAACTCATGAAATAGGCCTGGACAGAAATGATGGTACTCCTGAAAATAAAGTGACAAAAGGGACCTGTTAAATCAAGTTGTGTCCACTAATTAGCATCACAGGTATCTACAATCTTGTAATCAGTCAGTGGTATATAGGGCTACAGATACTCACTGTGCTGTTTGGTGACATGGTGTGTACCACACTGAACATGAACCAGAGGAAGCAAAGGAAAGAGTTGTCTCAGGAGATTAGAAAGAAACTTATAGACAAGCATTTTAAAGGTAAAGGTTATAAGACCATCTCCAAGCAGCTTGATGTTCCTGTGACTACAGGTGCACAAATTATTCAGAAATTTAAGATCCATGGAACTGTAGCCAACCTCCCAGGACACGGCCTCAGGAGGAAAATTGATGTCAAATCAAAGAGATGGATAATACGAATGGCTACAAAAGAGCCCAGGATAACTTCTAAAGCGATAAAAGGTGAACTACAAGCTCAAGGAACATCAGTGTCAGATCGCACCATCCGTCGTTGTTTGATCCAAAGTGGACTTCATGGGAGACGACCAAGGAGAACACCATTGTTGAAAAAAAAAAAATCATAAAAAAGCCAGACTGGAATTTGACAAACTACATGTAGACAAGCCACAAAGCTTCTGGGAGAATGTCCTATGGACATGTAGCACCCCGAGGACTCGGCTGCTACAGGGGTATTGCACCTCGAACCAGAGGTGCGGTATTCCACTCCCGGGTAAGGATGGAGTGTGGAACGGGGCTCAGTTAGCTGCATACACTACACTCACCCCATTTCCGGGGGACAGATCAACGGTACTCCCACCAGATAGATGTGCAGGTACGACAGCGTCTGTCCCTGGCTGGAGTGGGGAGGGGGGAGGAATATCCCAGTGGTGTAGGAGCAGACAGGGGAGGGACTCTGGGCATAGGTAGGAGCCCATTGGGTGCTGGTCACCTGGGCTCGGGTGTCAGAAGGGAGTATAAAAGGTGGGCACCATGATAGAACGAGGGAGAGGTGCAGAGGAGTGCAGTCTGAGAGAGTTCAGCCAGAGAGGGCTGACAGGGAGCTGTGGCTCAGTCCGGGCCCAGCTCCAGAGCCAGGCCTGAAGTGGAGGCCTGAAGCAGAGAGAGAGAGAGAGAAGTAAGAGGAAGAAGGAACATAAACACCAGGAAAGGCCCAGAGACGCAAGAAAAGAGGGAACCCTAAGATCCCACGGAATAACGGGTGAAGGGTTGGCAGAACAGGGTACCGGATCCCAAACTGGTGGAGGCCAATTATCCTTAGCCAGGAACCGGAGGTCGTGGTCAAGTCTTGGCGCGACCCCTCACCATATCCACCAGGAAGGCATACCGTATAGGGTCAGGGAAACCGGGAAAGGTTTCGCCACCAGAAGGCCCGAGGGAGCCGGACAAAGGTGGGTCCCTGGTGGGGACGGCCAGTAGGAAGGAAGAGAGGGGAGCCCTGGACCACGCTCTGGAATTGCCTGGGAGTTGGCCGAGTCCCTGACCTGGTGGACGCAGCATGACTCGGGCGGTCTTGACTGCGCACAAGGGACCTGATAAAGAACTGTGAGTAAAGCATTGAAAACTGCAGCTGTACGTCTCACTGATTCCTTGTCGCATTAGCACTATTAGGACTGGGACTACTATAACATCACTACCATCATCCCCTCTTCGCCTGCTGCCCTGGGGACATACCCCTCCCGTTGGGGGTTATACTATCCACGCTGCACACCCGTACCACCGGCCTCAGCGGTCTGCCCTGCAGCGGCGGCTTCATAGCCGCAATCAACGGGTGGCGTAGTCGAACAATATAACATCTTATTCTAAGTTCTGCCACTTGGTTTGACACCCTGGGCACGGACCGGGTCACCGCCACGAGGACTACTACCCCTATCAGATCCGGCTCCGGGTATTCCCCGCATGCGCAACGCTGCACAACATGGCCCAGGGGGTGCGTCAGACAGATGAGACAAAAATGGAAGTTATTGGCAAGGCACATCAGCTCTATGTTCACAGACGGAAAAATGAAGCATATCAAGAAAAGAACACTGTCCCTACTGTGAAACATGGAGGAGGCTCTGTTGTGTTCTGGGGCTGCGTTGCTGCATCTGGCGCAGGGTGTCTTGAATCTGTGCAGTGTACAATGAAATCTCAAGACTATCAAGGGAATCTAGAGAGAAATATGCTGCCCAGTGTCAGAAAGTTTGGTCTCCGTCGCAGGTCATGGGTCTTGCAACAGGATAATGACCCAAAACACACAGCTAAAAACACCCAAGAATAGCTAAGAGGAAAACATTGGACTATTCTGAAGTGGTCTTCTATGAGCCCTGACCTAAATCCTATTGAGCATCTTTGGAAAGAGCTGAAACATGCCATCTGGAAAAGGCAACCTCCAAACACGAGACAACTGGAGCAGTTTGCTCATGAGGAGTGGGCCAAAATACCTGTCGAGAGGTGCAGAAGTCTCATTGACAGTTACAGGAATCGTTTGATTGCAGTGATTGCCTCAAAAGGTTGTTCAACAAAATATTAAGTTAAGAAGAAGAGGACCATCATTTCTCTCCAGGCCGATTTCATGAGGTTAATTTTTAAAAAGAAAAAAATTCTGTGGAAGCAGAAAAGCAATGTCTGACTTTCATTTGTTCATTTTCATAGATTTTTAATTTATTATTACTTTTGTCAGATTCAAGTTATTTCTGTGACCATTGTGGGTTTTTCTTTCATTAAACGAGGAGTAACAGCAATTTTGACCACATGTGTTCACATATACAGTACAACACTACTGTTCAAAAGTTTGGGGTCACCCAGACAATTTTGTGTTTTCCATGAATTCATACTTTTACTTATCAAATGAGTTTCAAAATGATTAGAAAATATCGTCCGGACATTGACAAGGTTAGAAATAATGATTTTTATTAGAAAGAATTATTTTCTCCTTCACACTTTGCTTTGGTCACAGAATGCTCCTTTGCAGCAATTCCAGCATTGCAGACCTTTGGCTTCTAGCTGTTAATTTGCTGAGGTAATCTTGAGACATTTCCCCCCATGCTTCCTGAAGCCCCTCCACAAGTTGGATTGGCTTGATGGGCACTTTTTGCATATCATACGGTCAAGCTGCTCCCACAACAGCTCAATGGGGTTGAGATCTGGTGACTGCGCTGGCCGCTCCATTACAGATAGAATACCAGCCGCCTGCTTCTTCCCTAATTAGTTCAAGCACAATTTGGAGGTGTGTTTGGGTCATTGTCCTGTTGTAGGATTAAATTGGCTCTAATCAAGCGCTGTCCACAGGGTATGGCATGGCGTTGCAAAATGGAGTGATAGCCTTCCTTATTCAAAATCCCATTTACCTTGTGCAAATCTCCCACTTTACCAGCACCAAAGCAACCCCAGACCATTACATTACCTCCACCATGCTTGATAGGTGGCGTCAGGCACTCGTCCAGCTTCTTTTCAGTTGTTCTGCATCTCACAAATGTTCTTCTGTGTGATCCAAACACCTCAAACTTTGATTAGTCTGTCCATAAACCTTTTTTCCAATCTTCCTCTGTCCAATGTCTGTGTTCTTTTGCCCATATTAATCTTTTCCTTTTATTAGCCAGTCTCAGATATGGCTTTTTCTTTGCCACTTTGCCCTGAAGGCCAGCATCCCGGAGTCGCCTCTTCACTGTAGACGTTGACACTGGCGTTTAGCGTGTACTATTTAATGAAGCTGCCAGTTGAGGAGCTGTGAGGCATCTATTTCTCACACTAGAGACTCTAATGTCCTTGTCTTGTTGCTCAGTTGTGCAGCGGGGCCTCCCACTTCTCTTTCTACTCTGGTAAGAGCCTGTTTGTGCTCTCCTCTGAAGGCAGTAGTACACACCGTTGTAGGAAATCTTCAGTTTCTTGGCAACTTCTCACATGGAATAGCCTTCATTTCTAAGAACAAGAATAGACTGTCGAGTTTCACATGAAAGTTCTCTTTTTCTGGCCATTTTGAGAGTTTCATAGAACAAACAAATGTAATGCTCTAGATTCTTAACTAGCTCAAAGGAAGGTCAATTTTATAGCTTCTCAAATCAGCCAAACCGTTTTCAGCTGGGCTAACATACTTGAGCAAGGGTTTTCTAGGGTTTTCTAAACATCCATTATCCTTCTTAGACAGTTAGCAAACACAATGTACCATTAAAACACTGGAGTGGTGGTTGTTGAAAATGGGCCTCTATACACCTATGTAGATATTGCAATAAAAACAAGACGTTTGCAGCTAGAATAGTCATTGACCACATTAACCATGTATAGAGTGTATTTCTGATTCATTTAATGTTAGCTTCATTGAAAAAAATATGCTTTTCTTTCAAAAATAATGAAATTTCTAAATGACTCCAAACTTTTGAACGGTAGTGTATATTGTGTTATATGACATGCTCCTGTTTGATGTAGTAAAGTATAGTGTAGAACATAGTTTACAGTATTGGATGTGATAGTGTAGGGATGTAAAGTTTAGGGTTTTAGTACATAAGATTGGTAATGTAGATAGTTGATTGTAGTTAGGACATAACGTTAGGGTAAGTTAGGAGTTAATGTTTGGGACTAGCCCATAGTGTGAGGGGATTAGTGTTAGGACAAGTGACTGCTTCCTGTGGATAGTTAGATAGGGACAAAATTCAAATTGGAGTAGGAAGTGTCTGTGAGCAGTGCTGCCAGTTTGGGTGAACTACCAAGGAAAAGGAGTCTAAAGGACAAAGGGTTAGTGACGAGCCCCCTGGGCCGTGGGGTACCCGGAGCCGGGCCGGTAGATGCTGGGGGTTGTAGTCACTGTGGCGGTGACCCGGTCCGTGACCCAGGGCGGTCAATCCAAGGCGTATTTATATGTATGGGTGTAAATGTCCGACTACGCCACCTTTGAGTGCGGCTAGTGAGGCTGCCGCTGCGGAGCATTCCTCTGAAGCTGAGGGTTTGGCAGCAAGGGTGATATAACTCCCCACAGGAAGAGTGTAGCTTCAGGGCAGTGTGCGTGGATGATGGTGGTTGTGCAGGGCGTTCCAGTGCAGTGAGTACTGGCGCAGAAAGGAACACAGAGACAAAATAGTGCAATCCCAGGGTCTTTACTCACAGTGGTTGCAGTCCAGATTACAGGTACCAGAGCAATCTCCCCCGTCGTGCTGTGCGTAAGCAGTGAGGGGCTCAGTCCACCCCCAGATAGCTCTGGAGTACTTATCAGGGCCCCCTTCTGTGTGTCCTTTCTCTGGCCTTCTCCCTGCACATCACACCTAGCGACACTTCTATCCGGTACCCTCGGGCCTTGGCGGGCGACGTATGTTCCGTCCCCTGGGTCCTATGTGGCTACCTTCTTAGAGCTACTGGTGTGGACTTCTGGCTTACAGTACCTAAAGTGCTGCAGCCTCTGGTTTCTAGTTGAGCCTTTGTAGTTTTCTCCACTAGTTGAGGGACTGGTTCCCCTTATCTGGCCTGACCCCTCTACCTCCTGGTAGCAGCGGGCGTACGGGTGGCTTGCTGCATGGCCCGTACCCCTAGGGTCCCTTCACTCCTCATTCCTGGAGCCATCCTGCTCCTTCTCCCCTCAGACTTGGACCTCAGGGCTAGGCCCGCCTCCGGAGCAGAGCTCATGCAGAGCCTCTGCTCCTGTCACTTCTCCTCCTCTGACTGACTACACTGAACTAAGATGGTTTCCTATTTATATGCTCATACTACAAGTGCTCCCAGGATCTATGTCCTCCACCCCATCCACTACATGGTTCCCCCTCTCTAGGTGGTTCCCCCCACTCCTGTGCTCTCCCGCAGGAGCAATCTCACCCTGTCCCCCAAAAATGCAGTGTAGTGAATGCAGGTGTTAGGGTCCTGAGCCATACTCCTTCCTTACTTGAGGGTGAGATACCACACCTCTGTGGCGACTGAACCCTCAGGGGCGCCACATTAGCAAGATCCTGAAGTGACAGACGAGACAGAGTGGAGTTCCAGAAATGCGATCCTTGGATAGGACAATGTGTCACGAGAAACCCTGAACTTGCAAAACGCCAAAGGTAAAGGACCAAAACAGGACTGAGTTGGTGGGACTATTTTGGATCCCGAGCGGTAGATCCATGGCGCCAGTAGTGAAAGAAATAGGAAATGGAGCCACTGGGCAAGTAGAGAGAAATGCTCATCAGGACTATAGCAAAAAGCTAGGCCATGACGAAGCAGGGTGAAACATTGTGCCTCACTGGCCCTGGAATGATACTGTGTGTTAAAATGCTTTGCACTGTGAAAGAAATGTTCATAAGAATTTTTACTCACTTTCCCTTGTACACAGCATTTATTAAGTTATAAGAGCTATAAATTATAATGTTATAGAACGGAAGTCTCCTTTATTGAACTGCGGAATTTGAGGTCCTGGCCAGACAACAGCATCACCTACAGTCGGCCTTAATGGGCACAAGGCCATCACAGCACCAACACCAAGCCAGGACCCACACTTTTATGTAACGCGTCGGTGCGTAACAGTAAGAGACCAGTGCCTCGCTGCCACTGTGACACGCTTCAAATGCGGGTCTGTCAAGCAGCCTCAAGTTCATGTATTTGTATTTCTAATTGTATTTGGGTTTCTTTTCAGGGACTTGCCCATCTATCTCTCAAAAGTGGTTCTTTTCTTGTCTTCGGATTGGCTACCTTCACGTAAGACTAATTTGGTTGAAAAGTGTGGGATTGGGATGTCCCTCAAACACGGTGACTGTCTTCTATAGGAAGTGATGTGTCCCTTGGCTGTGTTTTAAAAAACAGTCTTGGGCCTTCCTAAGAAGTGTGTCCCCAATACTTCTGCCAGGATTCTGTTGTCCTTTTGCTGATTGACCACTAGTGGCTGCAGGTTTACACCTTGAAAAATTGTCCTGCATTTTCACTTCTTTAGACTGGAGACTACTATTTTGCACTTGAACTGCCCATAGTTTAGATGGTCGATGTTGTTCTATTGGAAGCCATCTGGGCTTCTTTAGAACACTTGGAATTCTAAAGATTGCTTGTCCAGCCATCTGACTAGCTCCAGTCTCCCACTCTTGAGAAGAGTCTTTCCCAGGTTTTGACGCGCCCCCAGGCCGTGGGGTACTCGGCAGCCTGGCCTCTATGGATGCCGGTGGGGGATATCACGGTGGCTGGCCCGGTCCATGGCCTAGGGCAGTCACCAAAAGGGGAATTATTTATAGGAGATTTGTAGAGTGTTCGTGACGCCACCTGTGGAGTGCGGCTAAAGGGAGCCGGCTCTGTGGAGCAGTCCTCTGAGGCAGATGGTAGGGCAGCTTGTGATGGAACGGCTCCCCACAGGTGGAGCGGCAGGCCTCAGGGCAGTGTAGAAAGCGAGGGTTGTGCTGGGCGTTGTAGCGCAGGGAGGGAAAGATGTCTCAGCCGAAATAATGGACGGAGGCAGTACGGTTCAGTCATGCGAGTCTTTACTCACAGTTCTTATGAAAGTTCCACTGGTGCACTGTATCCGTGCCAGCCTCCCACGTCGCGCTGCGTTCACCAGGCAGGGGTTCAGCTCTTCCTCAGGCTCCCCTCCTGGGCCTCTAGGACTGGGCCCTACTTGTGGAGCAGAGGTCCTAAAGAGACTCTGCTCCCAGACTTTCTTCACTCTCTCCTCTCACTGACTGAACTAACTTCTGACTGAGCTGCCTGGCTCCACCCTCCATATATACATCCCTAACGGGCTCCCTCTGCTGGTCTGAGGTGGTAGGGTGGAGGTGTGTGAATGTAATGAGGGCCTCTTGTGGAGAAGTCCATCCTTGCACCCTATTGGGTTCTGTGGCACCTGTACGTAGCAGGGCGCCACATTCCCCCCTAGTATAATTCAGTACTCCTGGACTGAAGCATTTTGTAACAGGTTAACAAATAACAATTATAGCAATTATAATAACAATAGAGTTACAGTAAGTCCCATAACCTGGTGTCCATTTCACCGAAGAAAGAACATGAGTAATATGAGGGACCCGCCTGAAAACGCTCAACGTAGGCCCTGGGCGTGGCTACAGGACACAAGTGATCCAGGTGCTGGACCACGTCTTCGGCCACGCCAAATGGGTTTTTGTTCTGTGGTCACTTACGGGGCACTCCAGGGAGTGCAACTATGTACAGTATATGGACAGTTTTTGGGCTGCTCACAGTCCTCAGCCTACAAATCTTTATACCCTGACGGGTAACTAAAGAAACACATTATTGACAGTTTATATAATAAACAATATGCAATACCCTACTGGGTAACTATTTACACTGCAGGTATTTCTAACTTATTCCTTGTACCTAGCAGGGACCTGGACTTTTGTACTGCGTGTTGACCTACGTAGTACTGGGGTGTTGTTGATGTTTGTGTTTGCACTGTCTGCTACCCAGTCAGATCTACGTGTGGGCAAATTGTAGAACTGTCTTAACCTCTCAATGGGACTGGAAAGTACACTGGTTGCTGGACCTACTGGCTCTGCTTCTACTGGTGATCCTTCTTCCGGGGATTCTTCCTGAGCAGGCTCTTCTGGGGCACTTACAGGTCTTACTTGCAGTGGAGAGTCTTCTGGCTGCTGGTAGAAGTGCATCATGGGTATTATTACAGCTCCATCCAGTTGAGGCCAATCTGCCGGGAAATCTCCTAAGACAGTATGGAGTACATCTTCTTTGGGTTCTTCAGTCACTATAAGAGGTACTTCTTCTGTGGCTTCAATAGACCTGGGCACAACTTCAAGCAGTCTCTTGAGACTGTTACAGCTGTCTTACCTCCATCTTTACTGATTAGACAGGTTTTTCTATTGTCGAACCTGGAATCCAACACACTGTAAGGCTCTCTTTCCCACTGGTCGTCAAGCTTGTGGTTTCTCCTCTTTCGCTTCAGCACAACTTCTCCAGGTGTCAAGGGTTCTGCGGGTGCACTCTTGTTATACTGTGCTTCCTGCGTATCTCTCACCCTATTTAGACTGTCTTCGACACAGGCCTGTACTCTCTTGTACTGCTCGTGTCGGGTCGTATCCCAGTCTTCAGTGGACATATCGGCTTCCGGCTCTACCACTCCAAGCTCCAGGTCCATGGGCAACTTTCCGGGTCTTGCTCTCATGAGGTATTCTGGAGAACAACTGGTGGAACTCACAGGTATGTGATGGTACAGATCTACCAGGTCAGGTAGTTTGTCTGGCCACTGATTCCTTTCTTCTAGAGGTAAGGTCTTTAGCAGGTCTATGATGATATTGTTCATCTTTTCACATAGACCATTAGTTTGAGTGTGGTACGGCGTAGTCCGAATCTTCTTACACCCGTACAGATGGCAAAACTCTTTGAACAGCTCGGCTTCAAAGGCAGGGCCTTGATCCATCAGCACCTTATCCGGGTATCCATGGGTCCTTCAGAAGTATGCTTGAAACATCCTTGCTGCAGTTTCTGCAGTCAGATCCTTGACGGGGGCTACCACCAGGAACCGGGAGTAGTGATCCACCATGGTCAGGGCATAGGAGTAGTCTGACCTGCTGGGTGACAGCTTGACGTGATCCAGAGCGAGATCTCCAGGGGCTGTGTTGTCTTGATGGACTGCAAGGGTGCTTTCTGGCTGCTGTAGTCTTTTCTTCTGAGGCTACAGGGTCCAAAATCTCGGCACCACCTCTCTATGGAACTCCGCATTCCAACCCAATAAAACCGACTCTTCAGGAGGGTTTCCTGTTTCTTCCAGCCAAAGTGCCTGGCTTGATTGTGGTAGGCCTCCAACACCATCTGGATGTCTGTCCTGGGCACTACGATCTGCCATACCATCTAATGGGTCCTAGGGTTCACATACCTTCGGCACAGCTTCTCCCTATAGATGAACAGCCGACTTCTCTCATTCCACAGTTGCTTGGCTTGTGGAGGTGCGTCTTTCTCCAGGGAGGAACCTTCCTGGGTTATCAGTTCCTTGATACAGCTGACAACCGTGTCGCTGTCCTGGTGTTAGAACCTTGCTGTTAGGTTTTTTTTCCTTTGCTGGTCACATGACCTTGTTGGCCTATTTAATCCTGCTCCGCCCTTCTGGCTTTGCTGGACTTCATTGTATATCTACTTTCTAGCTAGCCTGTGCTCTGTATCTAGCTCTGTTAGTTTGCTTGGTCTACGGACCTCTATGTTCTATCTATTTTGTTTGTTCGTCTGTCTGCTACTATTTCTGTTAGGAGGTGTCCCATATTCCTCCCAGTCCTTAGTACTTGTAGGGATTCCCTCCCCACATCTATAGGTCTCCGTACAGACTAGATTAGGACTTTAGCAGGTCTGATCGCAGGATCAGGTTCCCTGTTACATCGTAGGGATTCAGCTGAGTCCTATAGTAGGGACAGATCTCCTCTCTTTCCTTAGCTTTGGTAGCAGAACATAACAGTAAGTCCAGCCTGCAAAATCTCTAAGGAAAGATTTTTTTTTTTTTTTTTTTGGTCCATCATGGTGTCGGTTCAGGATTTGGCTAAACACCTGCAGGGACTCTCTCTGGAAGTGGCCGAGCTCCGTCAGCACGTGAGTAACTGTCCTGGAGCATATTTCTTGGAGCCTAAGGTATGTTTGCCGGATTTATTTTTTGGTGAACATCGAGAATTTTTTTCATTTAAAAATGCTTGCTTATTGTATTTTCGTTTGAGACCCAAGTCCTCTGGGGATGAATCCCAGCGCGTAGGGTTCATAATGTCACTTTTGCGCAAAGAGCCTCAGGAGTGGGCCTTTTCTTTGCAACCTAGTGATATATGCTTCAGATCAGTGGATAGTTTTTTTTCTGCTTTAGGATTATTATATGATGATCCTGACCGTGTGGCATCAGCTGAGACTGAGTTGAGACGTTTAAAACAAGGATCAGGTAATGTAGAAAAATATTGTACTCATTTTCGTCGTTGGTCCACTCAAACAGGGTGGAACGATTCTGCTCTGAAAAGTCTATTTCTTGCTGGGCTCAGTGAAAGGGTTAAAGACCTGCTAATTGCTTATCCTACACCTGAGGATTTGCAACAGGCTATGCAATTAGCTATACGGGTGGATAGAAGACTGCGTGCTAGGGTTAATGAGAGCAAATCCTCTGCTATGTCAGTTTCTGGTTATGATAATGTGTGTACTAACAGTGGTGAACCGATGGAGATTGGATCGGTGGCACCTCGCTCTCAAGAAAAAGACCGTCGTTTTTCGGAAGGCTTGTGTTTCTATTGCGGAAAATCTGGTCATTTGATTAAAGGCTGTGAGCTTCGTATGAAGAAAGAAAAAAAAATGGTCAGTCACGCCCGTATTGCCTGTTTAAATTCCAAGGGTATATTTTTAGCTGCTTCCACGATTGCTCTGGAAAAATTAATGGAATTTCGGGTGTTTGTTGATTGCGGGTCTACACTGAATGTAATTGATGGGGGATTCGTGGAAAAACTCAATTTAAAACCTGAACCTTTATCATCCCCCATTGCTGTGGTTTCTGTGGATGGCTCCCCTTTGAAGAATATTACTCTCAAGGTCAGTGAATTTCCTCTCACTATTAATGGTGTTCACCATGAGAAATTGGATTTGGTAGTGTTGAATAACTTGCCTTCTCCAGTAATATTGGGTTTGCCCTGGTTAAAATTTCACAATCCTGTACTGGATTGGTCTACCAGTGAAATTAAATCCTGGAGCCATAAATGTTATGACAAGTGTTGTAACGGGCGTATTGCAGCTTTGGATAGGGGAGAATTGCCTGTTCCTATTCAGGATTTTTGTAGAGTTTTTTCTGAGAAAGAATCGCAGGTTTTGCCTCCCCATAGAGACTATGATTGTTCTATTGAATTTGTCCCTGGAGCGACTCTTCCTAAAAGTCGTTTATTTAACCTTACTATTCCTGAGAGGAAGGCTTTGGAGGAATACATACAGACAAGTTTGGCCGCCGGTCACATTAGGCCCTCTAAGTCTCCTGTGGCGGTTGGATTTTTTTTTGTAAAAAAAAAGGACGGCGGTTTACGTCCTTGTCTGGATTTTCGTGAGATTAACAAAATTACGGTACGCAATCCTTACCCACTGCCATTGATTCCTGATCTGTTTAACCAGTTATTGGGGGCCAAGTGGTTGTCTAAAATTGACCTTAAGGGGGCATACAATCTGTTGCGCATGAAGGAGGGTGATGAATGGAAGACTGCTTTTAACACTCCTGTGGGTCATTTTGAGAATCTGGTTATGCCTTTTGGTCTTACTAATGCTCCTGCATTTTTTCAGAATCTGATTAATGACATCCATAGACCTTTGATCGGTAAAAATGTGGTTGTGTATTTGGATGACATTTTGATTTATTCGCCAGATCTGGAGTCTCATTGGCGGAGCGTGCGTGAGGTATTACAGTTATTAATGGACAATTCGCTTTTTGCTAAGCTGGAGAAATGTGAGTTCGCTGTACAGAGAATTAGTTTTTTGGGCTACATTATCTCCAGCAAAGGTTTTGAGATGGATCCGGTTAAGGTTCAGGCTGTGCAGGAATGGCCTAGGCCTATTGGTTTGAAATCGATACAGAGGTTTTTGGGTTTCGCCAATTACTATAGAAAATTCATAAAAAATTTTTCTAGTATTGTCAAACCTCTGACTGATCTCACCAGGAAAGGTGCTGATGCGGTTCAGTGGTCTTCTGAGGAAATTGAAGCTTTTGTGTATCTCAAGGAGAGGTTCACCTCTGCTCCCATCCTTATGCAGCCTGATGTTACTAGGCCGTTTTTGGTTGAGGTTGATGCTTCCTCTGTGGGGGTTGGCGCAGTATTGTCTCAGGATAACGGGGATGGATTACATCACTGTGCCTTTTTTTCAAAAAAATTTTCGGAGACTGAATTGAATTACGATATTGGTAATCGGGAATTATTGGCTATTAAACTCGCATTTGAACACTGGCGTCACTTCTTGGAAGGTGCGGAATTTCCCGTTCAGTTTCTTACGGATCATAAAAATCTGATATATCTTGATGCTGCCAAGCGCCTGAATGCCCGTCAGGCTAGGTGGGCACTGTTTTTCTCGCGGTTTAATTTCTCCGTTACTTACATCCCTGGTACTAAGAATGTTAAGGCGGATGCCTTGTCTCGCAGTTTTTCTCCCATAGTCGGTGCTGAGAAAGAGGAAAACATTTTACAAGAAGGTGTTGTGATAGCTGCTTTAGACTCCGTTTTGGAAGATGAGATTCTTAAAGCTCAGGAGAATGCCCCATCTAACACTCCTCATGGGAGGTTGTTTGTGCCTGGGACCTTTAGGAGAGATTTGTTTGTTGAGTGTCACGAATCTCGGTTGGCAGGTCATCCCGGAATCTCTGAGACCAAGAGACTGGTGGGTCGCAGTTTTTGGTGGCCTGGATGGCAGAAGGAAGTCATTAAGTGGGTGCGCCAATGTACTATATGTGCTAGATCTAAGTCCTCACATACTCCTGCTGCGGGGTTACTTTGTCCTTTGGAGGTCCCCAGTGCTCCTTGGACACATTTGGCTATGGACTTTATAACTGACCTTCCCCCCTCTGAGGGTTTTACTGTCATCTGGGTGGTCGTGGACCGTTTTAGCAAGATGTGTCACTTGGTTCCCTTCGTCAAACTGCCCTGCGCTAAAACTCTCGCTAAGGCCTTTGTCAAGGAAATTGTCAGACTTCATGGCGTTCCTACTGACATTGTTTCTGATAGGGGTCCTCAGTTCGTGGCTCGTTTTTGGCGTGCCTTTTGTGACAGGTTGGGAATTCATTTGTCGTTTTCGTCCGGATATCATCCTGAATCTAATGGCCAGACAGAAAGGAAAAACCAGGATGTTGAGCAGTTCTTGCGTTGTTTTGAGGCAGACAATCAAGAGGGGTGGTCTGAGTTTCTGCCACTTGCCGAATTTGCTCTGAACAATCATACATCTTCTTCTGCTGGTTGTTCGCCTTTTTTTTGTTGTTCTGGGAGACATCCGTCGTTTGGGTCGTTCTCCAAGTTGGGATCTGCCGTGCCTGAGGAGGAGAATTTTTCCGGTGATTTGGAAAGAGTTTGGACGGATGTGCGTGGTAATCTTCAGGAGGCCAACAGAAAATCTAAAGACTACTTTGATAGGAAACGACAGGAGGTTTTGTTCGCTGTTGGTGACATGGTTTGGTTGTCCTCTAGGAATCTGCGGTTGAGGATTCCTTCTAAGAAATTGGGTCCCAAGTTTGTAGGGCCCTTTAAGGTGCTTCAGGTTGTCAACCAATCTGCTGTTAGGTTGGAGGTTCCTACCTCCTGGAGAATTAATCCGGTCTTTCATGTCTCTCTGTTAAAAAAAAGCTGTTGTGTCGGATGGTGACGCCTCTGCCTCTGTTCCTCCAGTGGTGGAGGACGGGGAATATGAAATTTCTCGCATCCTTGACTCTAGACGGTATAGAGGTAGTTTGCAGTATCTTGTGGCCTGGAAAGGTTTCGGACCCGAGGATAACTCTTGGGTGAGGTCAGATGATGTTTCCGCGTCCAGACTTATCAGAGCGTTTCACAGGAGATTTCCTGATAAGCCTGGTCCTAGGGGATCCGGAGGATCCTCTTAGAAGGGGGGGTACTGTTAGAACCTTGCTGTTAGTTTTTTTTTCCTTTGCTGGTCACATGACCTTGTTGGCCTATTTAATCCTGCTCCGCCCTTCTGGCTTTGCTGGACTTCATTGTTTATCTACTTTCTAGCTAGCCTGTGCTCTGTATCTAGCTCTGTTAGTTTGCTTGGTCTACGGACCTCTATGTTCTATCTATTTTGTTTGTTCGTCTGTCTGCTACTATTTCTGTTAGGAGGTGTCCCATATTCCTCCCAGTCCTTAGTACTTGTAGGGATTCCCTCCCCACATCTATAGGTCTCCGTACAGACTAGATTAGGACTTTAGCAGGTCTGATCGCAGGATCAGGTTCCCTGTTACATCGTAGGGATTCAGCTGAGTCCTATAGTAGGGACAGATCTCCTCTCTTTCCTTAGCTTTGGTAGCAGAACATAACACCTGGGTCTCCTTCCAACTGTGATGAGGTAAAGGGTTTAGTGTCTTACCACGATACCTCCTGGAGGTGCGCTGCTCGTGGACCATCCCATTTCTATGGAAGGCAGGTAGCTCAATCTCCTCCAGGTCATCCACTTCTTCTTCAGTGTCCAACTGGTGAAGCATTCTGGATAGGGCATCGGCATTGGCGTTCTTGTGGCCTGCCCGATATTTGATGGTGAACTGATAGTTTTACAGTCGGGCCATCCAATGCTGTTCCTTGCTCCCAACTTGGCTGTCCCAAAATGTGTCAGGGGGTTGTTGTCAGTATAGGCCGTGAACTTAGTTGAGGCCAGGTAGTGCTTGAATCGTTCAGTGATGGCCCAGACCAAGGCCAGGAGCTCCAACTTGAAGGAGCTATAGTTTTCTGGATTCCTCTCGGTAGGATGGAGCTTCCTGCTGGCATAGGCAATCACCTTCTCTTTGCCATACTGCTTCTGTCTTAACACAGCTCCTAGTCCCTCGTTGCTGGCATCAGTGTACAGAAGGAAAGTTTGGCTGTAGTCAGGGTAGGCCAGAATTTCTTCGCCAGTCATCACTGCAAAGGACTCAGCCTGCTCTTTACCCCACTGGAAGGGGGGGTTTTGCCTCTGTTGGACTGTCCTACCAGGAGATTTTGCAAAGGCGCTGCCTTCTTGGTGTAGTCTTGGAGTACACTATCACGTCATCCAGGTACAGCAACACGGTCTCAAAGTTACAGTGTCCCAAACAGCACTCCATAAATCTCTGGAGCGTTCCAGGGGCGTTGCAGAGTCCGAACGGCATACTGTTGAACTCGCAGAGTCCCATCGGGGTGGTGAAGGCCGTCTTCTCCCGGTCTTCCTCAGCAACTGTTATTTGCCAGTACCCACGAGTGAGGTCAAGGGTAGAGAAGTAGTTTGCAGACTTTAGTGCAGCCAGGGATTCCTCTATATGGGGCAAAGGGTATGCATCTTTATGTGTTACGAGGTTTACCTGTCTGTAATCTACACACATCCTCATGCTTCCATCTTTTTTCCTGACCAAGACCAGGGGAGCTGCCCAGGGGCTACAGCTATCTCTTATTATCCCTGCTTTCTTAATGTCATGCAACATTTCCTTCACTTTCTGATAGTGTGCTAGTGGTATGGGCCTGTAACGTTCTTTGATGGGTGGATGGTCACCTGTGGGTATATGGTGTTGTACCCCTTTAATCCTCCCAAAATCAAGTGGGTGTTTGCTGAATACCTGTTCGTATTCCTGAACCACCCTGTGTACATGTGACGCCCAGCTGTGCATGGAGTCACAGATCCAAGGGGGGTGCATTTCAGGTTTTCTCCACAAGAGGCCCTCAGAGCATGCACACACCTCCACCCTACCTCAGGACCACCAGAGGGAGCCCTATAGGGATATATAAATAGGGGTGGTGGAGCTAGGCAGGAAGGGGACTCAGCAGGGTTCTGCAGAGAGAGAACAGTCTGGAGTCTGCTGCAGCCAGAGACAGAGAGACAGTGTGTCAGCAGGTTCTGCAAGCAGTCTAGCAGAGCAGAGAAGGAGACAGCTAGGAGCGTTGCCGACGCTCTAGAGAGCGGCAGAAGAGGCAGCCAGCTAACTGCCAGTGAGTATAGCCTAGAGAGGGCCCAGAGTAGGCCGAAGGCTAGTTGAACAGTAGTATTGGGGACTGAGGAGCTTCATAAGCTCGCCCCAGTAATATACCGTACACCGGCTCCGAGTCTGCAGAGCAGTATACCCTCTGTGGAAAACAGCCGGATCTTTCCTGGAAGACTTCAGGTCTCAGAATAGCCCAGGAGCTGACACGTAGCAGGACCAGGAGGCAAGGAGGCTCCGCCATACCAGGAGCGAGCTCTTCAGCAAAAGGCCCTAACACCAAGTCAGCCGGCGCATCACAAGGACTAAGTTAAGCCTAGTTTCAGACGGGCCATAAACTACACGAAGCGGCAAGGATACAGGAGGCCCTATACCTGCTCACTGGGGAGAGACCTGCAGTGCACCCCTCACCCTACAGTGCTCCGGGCGGTACCGCAACTCCACCGGTAAAAGGGTACTGAAGCCAAACGTGAGTGTGTCTCCCATTTTTCCTTGGACCCGGCTAGGTCACCGCCATATCGTGCACCTTACCAAACACCGCTGCCCTGAGGCCTAGCTCCACCTGTGGGGAGCTACACCATCATATCTGCCGTAACACCGGCCTCCGTGGACTGCCGCAGCGCTGGTGGTCCTCATCAGACACCACAGGTGGCGTCACGAACTTTGACATTTTATTTTCCCCTTTTTCTAAAGAGAGACCCCAGGGTACGGGCCCGGGAGTCGACCACCGCGACATCCCCTGAGACCAGACATTAAGGCCCGGGCGCCGAGTAGTCCCCATCCCCTGGGCGCCACATACACCTTGCTTTTGATGGACAGGAGTGGCGTCAGTCCCAACATGGAGCTGTTGACACCAATCCTCCAGCTGAGCTTCGGAGTCATTGTCCTCCACTGTATCTGCTGGGGTCAAGGATTCCACTGGGTGTATGGCATCATCATTCACAGTACACAACCTGGCAACAGTGGTGTATCTTGGTAATTTAACTTCATCCTCCCCACAATTTAGGAGACGTATGGTTACCCTCCCATTGCGTACATCAACTACCCCTCTAGCAGTCAAGAGTGTAGGTCTGTTTTCCAAGCTAATGAGCTCCACTACCACCTGGTAGTTCTGTCCCTTGAGACCTATTGCTGCCCTACACCAAATCAGCATTTCACTCATCGGGGGAATCACAATGGGTAATGGGTCTGTCACCCGTACATTACCAATCTCACCACCGGTTAGCTTTACCTGTTGCTGGTATAGGAGGGCTCGAATCTCTCTCTGGAAGCACCTTCCTCTGCCCTGGTTTGGCAGTGACAGCAATCTGTTAGAGCAAAAACAACACTTCTCCCAAAGAGTTACCAACAATATTCGTACCAAGTATCATATACAAGTCTGTATCACCAGAGTTAGATTCAACTGCAATCAGTACTTGGTCCTTTAGTTCCGCTCTCCCCACCGTCACTGTCACGTCCTTAACCCCGACTAGGTTAAGAGGAAGGCCGTTAGAGGCATACAAAGAGAGGTTCGGGGCTGGTGAGCGGAGTTCATCTATGGACCAGTACCTTTTGTAGAGGACATCAGGTATGATGGTTACCTGTGAGCCGGTGTCCAGTAATGGAGGTGTTGCTATCCCATCCAGCACGATGGACAGGAAAGGCCTTCCTCCTACAAACCGATTGTACCAGCTTGATGAGCCTGGTTGGTTTACTCCTGGGTGTCGGCCCTCGGCCCCAGGGTTCGCTCTTTTAAAGGACAGTTCCGCGCTGTGTGGCCTGCCTTGTGGCAACGGTAGCAGATGAAGTCTCCTGGAGGGCGACGTTGGTCGTTGGTCGTCCCACGGGGTGGCATTGTCCTCCTCCGGGGTGGTGTTGTCCTCCTACGGGGTGGTGTTGTCCTCCTTCTTCTGCTCATCCAGGGGACATCCTCAGGGCTGTCAGTGAGTAGAATACTTCCTTCTGGCTCGGGCTCCTCCTGTAACTGCAGGGTGCTCAGGACAGTGGCCAGGGTTTCACTTAGCTGACGCACTTCAGAGCGCAGGCTGTCCAGCTCGCTAGGGGGCACTGTTTGCATCTTTGTTTCAGCCGTCAATGAAGGAGCGGTGGGTGCTGCGGGCACTGGGGTGGCCCCACCCTGGTAGCGCTGGATAGCAGTCCCTGATGTTTCAAGGGGCTGTAGACCCTTAATAGCCATGTCAAAGGTGGCGTCTGGATGATCTAAAGCCCACCACCGTACAGTTCTGCTCTCCTCCTGGGATCTCAACCCCAGGATGAACTGTTCCGTCAGCATTTTATTTTCATCTTGTATGCTGGCTGGACTAACCTGTTTCAGGGCCCGCAGGGCTTCCTGAAAGCGTCAGGCATAGTCCCGAATACTGTCCTCAGGCTGGACACAGTGGTAGAACCTCATCCGGAGATCTGTCTCAGTGCGGTTTTCAAACACAGTTTGCAGTCTCTTAAAGATAGTGGATATTGATTCCTGGTCTGCGGCTGGCCAGGTTTCAACTTCCCGCTGTTATGTTCTGCTACCAAAGCTAAGGAAAGAGAGGAGATCTGTCCCTACTATAGGACTCAGCTGAATCCCTACGATGTAACAGGGAACCTGATCCTGCGATCAGACCTGCTAAAGTCCTAATCTAGTCTGAACGGAGACCTATAGATGTGGGGAGGGAATCCCTACAAGTACTAAGGACTGGGAGGAATATGGGACACCTCCTAACAGAAATAGTAGCAGACAGACGAACAAACAAAATAGATAGAACATAGAGGTCCGTAGACCAAGCAAACTAACAGAGCTAGATACAGAGCACAGGCTAGCTAGAAAGTAGATATACAATGAAGTCCAGCAAAGCCAGAAGGGCGGAGCAGGATTAAATAGGCCAACAAGGTCATGTGACCAGCAAAGGAAAAAAAACCTAACAGCAAGGTTCTAACAGTACCCCCCCTTCTAAGAGGATCCTCCGGATCCCCTAGGACCAGGCTTATCAGGAAATCTCCTGTGAAACGCTCTGATAAGTCTGGACGCGGAAACATCATCTGACCTCACCCAAGAGTTATCCTCGGGTCCGAAACCTTTCCAGGCCACAAGATACTGCAAACTACCTCTATACCGTCTAGAGTCAAGGATGCGAGAAATTTCATATTCCCCGTCCTCCACCACCGGAGGAACAGAGGCAGAGGCGTCACCATCCGACACAAAAGCTTTTTTTAACAGAGAGACATGAAAGACCGGATTAATTCTCCAGGAGGTAGGAACCTCCAACCTAACAGCAGATTGGTTGACAACCTGAAGCACCTTAAAGGGCCCTACAAACTTGGGACCCAATTTCTTAGAAGGAATCCTCAACCGCAGATTCCTAGAGGACAACCAAACCATGTCACCAACAGCGAACAAAACCTCCTGTCGTTTCCTATCAAAGTAGTCTTTAGATTTTCTGTTGGCCTCCTGAAGATTACCACGCACATCCGTCCAAACTCTTTCCAAATCACCGGAAAAATTCTCCTCCTCAGGCACGGCAGATCTCAACTTGGAGAACGACCCAAACGACGGATGTATCCCAGAACAACAAAAAAAAGGCGAACAACCAGCAGAAGAAGATGTATGATTGTTCAGAGCAAATTCGGCAAGTGGCAGAAACTCAGACCACCCCTCTTGATTGTCTGCCACAAAACAACGCAAGAACTGCTCAACATCCTGGTTTTTCCTTTCTGTCTGGTCAGGATGATATCCGGACGAAAACGACAAATGAATTCCCAACCTGTCACAAAAGGCACGCCAAAAACGAGCCACGAACTGAGGACCCCTATCAGAAACAATGTCAGTAGGAACGCCATGAAGTCTGACAATTTCCTTGACAAAGGCCTTAGCGAGAGTTTTAGCGCAGGGCAGTTTGACGAAGGGAACCAAGTGACACATCTTGCTAAAACGGTCCACGACCACCCAGATGACAGTAAAACCCTCAGAGGGGGGAAGGTCAGTTATAAAGTCCATAGCCAAATGTGTCCAAGGAGCACTGGGGACCTCCAAAGGACAAAGTAACCCCGCAGCAGGAGTATGTGAGGACTTAGATCTAGCACATATAGTACATTGGCGCACCCACTTAATGACTTCCTTCTGCCATCCAGGCCACCAAAAACTGCGACCCACCAGTCTCTTGGTCTCAGAGATTCCGGGATGACCTGCCAACCGAGATTCGTGACACTCAACAAACAAATCTCTCCTAAAGGTCCCAGGCACAAACAACCTCCCATGAGGAGTGTTAGATGGGGCATTCTCCTGAGCTTTAAGAATCTCATCTTCCAAAACGGAGTCTAAAGCAGCTATCACAACACCTTCTTGTAAAATGTTTTCCTCTTTCTCAGCACCGACTATGGGAGAAAAACTGCGAGACAAGGCATCCGCCTTAACATTCTTAGTACCAGGGATGTAAGTAACGGAGAAATTAAACCGCGAGAAAAACAGTGCCCACCTAGCCTGACGGGCATTCAGGCGCTTGGCAGCATCAAGATATATCAGATTTTTATGATCCGTAAGAACCTGAACGGGAAATTCCGCACCTTCCAAGAAGTGGCGCCAGTGTTCAAATGCGAGTTTAATAGCCAATAATTCCCGATTACCAATATCGTAATTCAATTCAGTCTCCGAAAATTTTTTTGAAAAAAAAGGCACAGGGATGTAATCCATCCCCGTTATCCTGAGACAATACTGCGCCAACCCCCACAGAGGAAGCATCAACCTCAACCAAAAACGGCCTAGTAACATCAGGCTGCATAAGGATGGGAGCAGAGGTGAACCTCTCCTTGAGATACACAAAAGCTTCAATGGCCTCAGAAGACCACTGAACCGCATCAGCACCTTTCCTGGTGAGATCAGTCAGAGGTTTGACAATACTAGAAAAATTTTTTATGAATTTTCTATAGTAATTGGCGAAACCCAAAAACCTCTGTATCGATTTCAAACCAATAGGCCTAGGCCGGTCCTGCACAGCCTGAACCTTAACCGGATCCATCTCAAAACCTTTGCTGGAGATAATGTAGCCCAAAAAACTAATTCTCTGTACAGCGAACTCACATTTCTCCAGCTTAGCAAAAAGCGAATTGTCCATTAATAACTGTAATACCTCACGCACGCTCCGCCAATGAGACTCCAGATCTGGCGAATAAATCAAAATGTCATCCAAATACACAACCACATTTTTACCGATCAAAGGTCTAAGGATGTCATTAATAAGATTCTGAAAAAATGCAGGAGCATTAGTAAGACCAAAAGGCATAACCAGATTCTCAAAATGACCCACAGGAGTGTTAAAAGCAGTCTTCCATTCATCACCCTCCTTCATGCGCAACAGATTGTATGCCCCCTTAAGGTCAATTTTAGAGAACCACTTGGCCCCCAATAACTGGTTAAACAGATCAGGAATCAATGGCAGTGGGTAAGGATTGCGTACCGTAATTTTGTTAATCTCACGAAAATCCAGACAAGGACGTAAACCGCCGTCCTTTTTTTTTACAAAAAAAAATCCAACCGCCACAGGAGACTTAGAGGGCCTAATGTGACCGGCGGCCAAACTTGTCTGTATGTATTCCTCCAAAGCCTTCCTCTCAGGAATAGTAAGGTTAAATAAACGACTTTTAGGAAGAATCGCTCCAGGGACAAATTCAATAGAACAATCATAGTCTCTATGGGGAGGCAAAACCTGCGATTCTTTCTCAGAAAAAACTCTCCAAAAATCCTGAATAGGAACAGGCAATTCTCCCCTATCCAAAGCTGCAATACGCCCGTTACAACACTTGTCATAACATTTATGGCTCCAGGATTTAATTTCACTGGTAGACCAATCCAGTACAGGATTGTGAAATTTTAACCAGGGCAAACCCAATATTACTGGAGAAGGCAAGTTATTCAACACTACCAAATCCAATTTCTCATGGTGAACACCATTAATAGTGAGAGGAAATTCACTGACCTTGAGAGTAATATTCTTCAAAGGGGAGCCATCCACAGAAACCACAGCAATGGGGAATGATAAAGGTTCAGGTTTTAAATTGAGTTTTTCCACGAATCCCCCATCAATTACATTCAGTGTAGACCCGCAATCAACAAACACCTGAAATTCCATTAATTTTTCCTGAGCAATCGTGGAAGCAGCTAAAAATATACCCTTGGAATTTAAACAGGCAATACGGGCGTGACTGACCATTTTTTTTTCTTTCTTCATACGAAGCTCACAGCCTTTAATCAAATGACCAGATTTTCCGCAATAGAAACACAAGCCTTCCGAAAAACGACGGTCTTTTTCTTGAGAGCGAGGTGCCACCGATCCAATCTCCATCGGTTCACCACTGTTAGTACACACATTATCATAACCAGAAACTGACATAGCAGAGGATTTGCTCTCATTAACCCTAGCACGCAGTCTTCTATCCACCCGTATAGCTAATTGCATAGCCTGTTGCAAATCCTCAGGTGTAGGATAAGCAATTAGCAGGTCTTTAACCCTTTCACTGAGCCCAGCAAGAAATAGACTTTTCAGAGCAGAATCGTTCCACCCTGTTTGAGTGGACCAACGACGAAAATGAGTACAATATTTTTCCACATTACCTGATCCTTGTTTTAAACGTCTCAACTCAGTCTCAGCTGATGCCACACGGTCAGGATCATCATATAATAATCCTAAAGCAGAAAAAAAACTATCCACTGATCTGAAGCATGTATCACTAGGTTGCAAAGAAAAGGCCCACTCCTGAGGCTCTTTGCGCAAAAGTGACATTATGAACCCTACGCGCTGGGATTCATCCCCAGAGGACTTGGGTCTCAAACGAAAATACAATAAGCAAGCATTTTTAAATGAAAAAAATTCTCGATGTTCACCAAAAAATAAATCCGGCAAACATACCTTAGGCTCCAAGAAATATGCTCCAGGACAGTTACTCACGTGCTGACGGAGCTCGGCCACTTCCAGAGAGAGTCCCTGCAGGTGTTTAGCCAAATCCTGAACCGACACCATGATGGAACAAAAAAAAAAAAAAAAAAAAAATCTTTCCTTAGAGAATTTGCAGGCTGGACTTACTGTTATGTTCTGCTACCAAAGCTAAGGAAAGAGAGGAGATCTGTCCCTACTATAGGACTCAGCTGAATCCCTACGATGTAACAGGGAACCTGATCCTGCGATCAGACCTGCTAAAGTCCTAATCTAGTCTGAACGGAGACCTATAGATGTGGGGAGGGAATCCCTACAAGTACTAAGGACTGGGAGGAATATGGGACACCTCCTAACAGAAATAGTAGCAGACAGACGAACAAACAAAATAGATAGAACATAGAGGTCCGTAGACCAAGCAAACTAACAGAGCTAGATACAGAGCACAGGCTAGCTAGAAAGTAGATATACAATGAAGTCCAGCAAAGCCAGAAGGGCGGAGCAGGATTAAATAGGCCAACAAGGTCATGTGACCAGCAAAGGAAAAAAAACCTAACAGCAAGGTTCTAACACCCGCTCTGCGGCACCAGTCAATTGTCCCAGCACAACAGCGGCTCTCTGCTTACCAGTCATAGAATACATTTCCAGTACACCGCATATTTTTCTCTTGAACCCGGACAGGGTGTCCGGTTTGCCATCATACTGGGGAAGCCATTTTGCTCCTGGGATATACGGCAGGGCCATGGGTATCAACGGAGTCACGACCCCTGCTGGTGGGGCAGCCGTTCAGGCCTGTGCAGCGCCAGGCGCAAGTTGGGCATCAGGAGCGTTAACCGGTGCTCCGGCAGCTTGCTGGTCATCGGCCATGGTTGCGCCCCCCTAGTAAACCATAGCCTACCTTCTTCACTTCTTATCAGGTAGGCCGCAGCTCCGCGGGCGACGGTCTTCTTCCAGGACCTTGCGTCGCTCACATCTGACGTCAGAGCGTCCTCTGGACTCCTTCCAGGACCTGACGCTTCCTGGTTCGACGTCAGGGGCGGGGCGTGTCCTGGGCTTCGCGTGCTTCCAGCGGTTACGCCCCTCTTCTTCCCGCGCGGCTAAAGGGAGCCGCCGCTGCGGAGCAGTCCTCTGAGGCAGATGGTAGGGCAGCTTGTGATGGAACGGCTCCCCACAGGTGGAGCGGCAGGCCTCAGGGCAGTGTAGAAAGCGAGGGTTGTGCTGGGCGTTGTAGTGCAGGGAGGGAAAGATGGCGCAGCCGAAATAATGGACAGAGGCAGTACGGTGCAGTCATCCGTGTCTTTACTCACAGTTCTTACGAAAGTTCCACTTGTGCACTGTACAGGTGCCAGCCTCCCACGTCACGCTGCTCTCACCAGGCAGGGGTTCAGCTCTTCCTCAGGCAGATTAGGAGCACCTGACGGAACCCCGCTTTCTCGTTTTCCTAGCTATACCATCTTCACGCTGGGTCTTCTACCTCCTGCCATGCGCTTCCCCACTCTCAATCCTGCTCGGGTGCTCTGAAGTCCCTCCTATCTTACTGGAGTTCCCAGACCTGCTTGACCCTCACGGGGATTAGAATAAGGCTGCGGCAACTGGTCTATGAAAGCCAGAAGCCTACTGTTTTTCCAGCCGAGACTTAAAGTTACACGACTGGTCCAGGGGCCGGTCCCCTTTTTGCGGCCTACAATCCCATTGTCTTCTGACAGATTTGGGGCATACGGGTGCTGTCCTGCACTTGCCGTACCCCCTGGGATCCCTTCTGAAAATTGGAGCCTTCTCCTCTCCTCCCCTCCTGGGCCTCTAGGACTGGGCCCTACTTGTGGAGCAGAGCTCCTAAAGAGACTCTGCTCCCAGACTGTCTTCACTCTCTCCTCTCACTGACTGATCTAACTTCTGACTGAGCTGCCTGGCTCCACCCTCCATATATATATCCCTAACGGGCTCCCTCTGCTGGTCTGAGGTGGTAGGGTGGAGGTGTGTGAATGTAATGAGGGCCTCTTGTGGAGAAGTCAATCCATGCACCCTACTGGGTTCTGTGGCACCTGTGCGTAGCAGGGCGCCACAGTTGATCTTACCCTCTACAGTATTTACTCTTATTGCTCCCAAAGTCATTATCTACATCCTTGTTGCGTGTCGCTCATGCTTTTATGGCCATGGCATTTCATTAGCACTTCCCCAGTATCATAACAACTTTAATGTAATTTGTCCTCTGGCACCAACATGAGACTGGCACAATGATTGGTGAAGTCACTAAACACAAGTAGGTGAGATACCTGCTCAAGTATCATTTGTGCACACATTGGCAAGTATGGGAAATATGTCCGGGAGATGAAAATGAAAGAGCCACTTTATTAGAGACACCAGATTTTATTATTGGATCTCTGTGGGTTTTTCTTTTGAAACTGTGTCGAGAGTAGACAAAGAATGTTGTGAAAAAGGAAGGACATCCAACGAAAGGAAATCTTGTGTGTGTAAAGAAATTTCTTATGAAAGTGGTCCAAGAAAACAGTCAAGAAACATCCTGAACAGACAAGAAAATTACTGCAGAGTACAACGCTGGTGCTCAAAAGAAGAAGAATTGTCTCGTCTATTAGAGGCGCAAACAAGCCAAAAAAAGAAGCAAATGGGTTACCTTACTCATCTACCATATTTCTCCATTTTAACTCAAGTTTTGTAATTTTTAAAGAATTTGACTGAAATTCTGCCAATAAATTTGACACAATGTGAATGAATTAGGGTTTTCCCAATTTTTCCCTGTAAATTCTAAATCTTTACATTTTTTTTCATCAGTGTCTTTTTGTCACATGTTCTGGATTATTTTCATATATTCTCATCCATATTGGGCGGCTGGATGGCAGTCGGTCACTTGGACATGGCTCGAGGTACAGCACATATCTGGGAAGATGCAAGGATTTCCATCTTGTTAAGGTTCAGATATTTCGAGTCCTGACGTTCTGTCCCCGGGGGGAGGGTGAAGGTGAATTTCTGGAGCAAAGCAGAGAAGAACATGAAGAGCTCCATGCGGGCCAGGCTCTCTCCAGGACAAGCTCTCTTCCCTAGAAGACAAAATAAAACGTATGTAATAAGGAATTATCTTATTCCTGGAGTCACTCTGTGCTTTAGTTTCCCACCATCTAAAGACCACTGCTTGCTGTCCATTTATTTATATTTTCTGGTATATAATAATCAGTGCAGATTCAATGTATCATTATTGAGTTCATCATCAGCTGTTTGAGCAGGGAACCTGTCATGTCCCCAAACGCTATTAACCTGCAATTATAGTCTTAATTTGTAATAGTATTCCAAAGCTGCCCGGCTGCCGCACTAAAAGTGCCGATACCGGGAGGAAATTAATTAAATTCCTCCCGGCAGCCTTTGGATTTCAGTCATAAAGGCAGACCGATGCAGGTTTAGTCACTACTCCTTACTTAGTGAATGGTTGCGGCACATAAACTGCAGAGACGGCTGTCAGTCACTGTACCGCAGCGTGCTTACAGCTGCTCACGAAGTAAGGAGTAGAGACTAAAGCCACATTGGCACAACTCTATGACTGAAATCTGCAGGCTGCCGGGAGTAATACAATTAAATTCCTCCCGGCAGCCTTTGGATTTCAGTCATAAAGGCAGGCCGATGCAGGTTTAGTCACTACTCCTTACTTAGTGAATGGTTGCGGCACATTAACTGCAGAGATGGCTTTCAGTCACTGTACTGCAGCGTGCTTACAGCTGCTCACGAAGTAAGGAGTAGAGACTAAAGCAACATTGGCACAACTCTAAGACTGAAATCTGCAGGCTGCCGGGAGGAATACAATTAATTTCCTCTCGGGCTTTCATAGCTGTGGCTGCATGGTTTTGGAAACCTGCAGATTAACCCTATATGTATAGCTGAAAAGCACATCAGGACATGACAGGTTCCCTTCACATTTATTGCTGAGATCTAGAAGATATTTTCTATATGAATTGGCAATACCTTACACAAAAGAAAATAACTGTAACTAAGAAAGGAGGCGGCAGTCACCACTGACATATCCTAAAATGTTTATTCGGTCATGGATGTTACAGAGACACAAACTTTAACCTGGTTCGCGTGTGTTCACACTTCTTTCGGCCCTGACAATAAACCCTCCCACGCTTAGCACGTATAATTAATTATATCCAAAAATATTTAGGGCAGACATAATATAATATAATACAATATATAGGGCAGACATAATATAATATAATACAATATATAGGGCAGACATAATATAATATAATACAATATATAGGGCAGACATAATATAATATAATACAATATATAGGGCAGACATAATAACGCAAATAAATAAAACCATTTCAAAAATATTAGTGATAGTTACAGAAAATTGCTCAAATCACTTCATTCATTTAGGCCTAAGAGACCCAATGCCTCAACTTTAATTAGAGAAGAGCCGGTCAGGCAAACTTCAAATTCACCTGTTCATGGGGTTTTTCCTGAGAAATTTGATTCATTGATAAGTTATTCTCTGCAAATTTAATATTCATTATTATGGTTTGGTCTCTCTAGACCCCAATTCTTCACTTTGCCCAGAATCTCAGAAGATTGCCTACCATTTTGGCTCTTACCTGCCGAGAACGGCATGAACGCCAACCTGGTGCGGAACTGGCCATCCTCATCCAGAAAATGCTGGGGGTTAAACACTTCTGGAGTTTCCCACTGAGATGGGTCTTGTAGGACTGATGTGAGGAAGGGGACCACAGTCGTTCCCTGATATCAAGAAACATTAGGTGTTACATGAATGTGTATAGATCATGAAGATCACAGTAGACCCAGAATTTACTAACTATGTACCAATGATCAGATATAGAGATGAGCGGATCGGTTCACAGGACTCTGGTCTATCGGCCACATCATTAGTCGTGCCTGGCTAATCAAATGCTGTGCCTGGAAGGTCCCAGAAGGTAAGAGATTCTAGAACCTCCTGTCCACCAGCCGGAGACTACTGACCTGGTCGATGGAGCAGAGTCTCGCAAATTGATCCATTCATCTCTAATTATAATTATACGTGAACTGTATGACTGTATCTAACTAGAATACAGCACAACTTATACACTCGCGATAATGAAATGGGACCATAAACGTATTCCAAAGGGTTTTCTACATAAATGTTGTAATTAAAAGCAAAATTGCGTTAAGGCGCTAATGATTGTGAATTCTGAGTGGCATCAGCTTTCTACAAGAATAGGTGGTACAAAATATTTTTGTTTATATATTTTAATTTGCTTGTATCAAAATTTGTCCCAAAACTTTCTGCGTAAGAAAATCTAGAATTTGCCCATTGTAAGAAATGCTCCATACCTTTGGGATGGTATAACCTCTGAACTTGATGTCTTCAGTGACGGCATGGAGAAGAGAAGTTGGCGCCATGTCAAAAACTCGCTGTGCTTCATGGATGACAGCGTTGGTATATGCCAGCTGGGGCTTGTCCATGATCTCAGGGGATCGCAGGGACTTGGTCACCTCATCTATCTCCTGCTGAACTTTAGCTGTAAGACAAAGATCAGATTATTATTACCGGTGGTTATTTTAGGGCACCATCCAGAGTGCTGTATAAACGAAAAGGGATTACAGACATATAATACAATTAAAAAGCACACACAACTACAAAAAACATAAATGGGCTGGTACATGGGGAACAGAACCTTAAAATCTGTAGGGTACTAGAAAAGGACACCGAAGAAGGAGGAAGGGGTAATGTTGTTATAAGCTGTAATGAGGTGATACTGGAGTCATTGCAGGCTGCAGACCTTTTCTGAACAGATGAGTTTTGAAGGTTCCAAATGTTGAAGACAATCAGATGTATTTGGGCACTGTATTCCAGAGAAGAAAAGACTCAGGGGAAATCTTGGAGGTAATTGGATGAGGAACATAGGAGAGAGGAGGAGGTCTTGTGAAGAGCGGAGATTACTTGTGGGAAGGTATTGGGAGATTAGTTTGGAGATGCGCAATACAGATGAGACACATTATGGATGGCTTTGTTGGTCAATGTTAGTATGTTGAACTGGATATGCTGGGGAATTGGGAGCCAATGAAGGGATTTGCAGAGGGGAGAAGCAGAGGAGTAGCAAGGAGATATACAGTGGGTACGGAAAGTATTCAGACCCCTTTACATTTTTCACTCTTTGATTCATAGCAGCCATTTGGTAAATGGCTAAAAAGTTCATTTTTTTTCTCATTAAAGTACACTCTGCACCCCATCTTTACTGAAAAAAACAGAAATGTAGAAATTTTTGCCAATTTATTAAAAAAGAAAAACTGAAATATCACATGGTATTTATAAGTATTCAGACCCTTTGCTCAGTATTGAGTAGAAGCCCCCTTTTGGACTAGTAAAGCCATGAGTCTTCTTGGGAATGATGCAACAAGTTTTTCACACCTGGATTTGGGGATCCTCGGCCATTCTTCCTTGCAGATCCTCTCCAGTTCCGTCAGGTTGGATGGTGAACGTTGGTGGACAGCCATTTTCAGGTCTCTCCAGAGATGCTCAATTGGGTTTAGGTCAGGGCTCTGGCTGGGCCAGTCAAGGATTGTTCTGAAGCCACTCCTTTGTTATTTTAGCTGGGTGCTTAGGGTCATTGTCTTGTTGGAAGGTGAACCTTCGGCCAAGTCTGAGGTCCAGAGCACTTTGGAAGAGGTTTTTATCCAGGATATCTCTGTACTTGGCCGCATTCATGTTTCCTTCAATTGCAACCAGTCGTCCAGTCCCTGCAGCTGAAAAACACCCCCATAGCATGATACTGCCACCACCATGTTTCACGGTTGGGATTGTATTGGGCAGGTGATGAGCAGTGCCTGGTTTTCTCCACACATACCACTTAGAATTATCACCAAAAAGTTCTATCTTCGTCTCATCAGACCAGAGAATCTTATTTCTCATAGTCTGGGAGTCCTTCATGTGTTTTTGAGCAAACTCTATGCAGGCTTTCATATATCTTGCACAGAGGAGAGGCTTCTGTCGGGCCACTCTGCCATAAAGGCCCGATTGGTGGAGGGCTACAGTGATACCTGACTTTGTGGAACTTTCTCCCATCTCCCTACTGCATCTCTGGAGCTCAGCCACAGTGATCTTGGGGTTCTTCTTTACCTCTCTCACCAAGGCTCTTCTCCCATGATTGCTCAGTTTGGCTGGATGGCCAGGTCTAGGAAGACTTTTGGTGGTCCCAAACTTATTGCATTTAAGGATTATGGAGGCCACTGTGCTCTTAGGAACCTTGAGTACTGCAGAAATTCTTTTGTAACCTTGGCCAGATCTGTGCCTTGCCACAATTCTGTCTCTGAGCTTCTTGGACAGTTCCTTTGAGCTCATGATTCTCATTTGGTCTGACATGCACTGTGAGCTGTGAGGTCTTATATAGACAGGTGTGCGCCTTTCCAAATCAAGTCCTATCAGTTTAATTAAACACAGCTGGACTCCAATGAAGCAGTAGAACCATCTCAAGGAGGATCACAATGAAATGGACAGCATGTGACTTAAATATGATTGTCTGAGCAAAGGGTCTGAATAATTATGACCATGTGATATTTCAGTTTTTCTTTTTTAATAAATTTGAAAAAAATTCTACATTTCTGTTTTTTTTCAGTCCAGATAGGGTGCAGAGTGGACTTTAATGAGAAAAAATGAACTTTTTAGAATTTACCACATGGTTGCAATGAAGCAAAGAGTGAGAAATTTAAATCGATCTCAATACTTTCCGTACCCACTGTATGTATAAATCAGGCAGCAGCCCCACTATCAGTATCTGGTCAGTATTCAGTCAGTATTTTTTCTCAGGAGTGGGAGCCAAAACCAAGTGAGGAACAATCAGAGAAAATGTGTAATAGAAACAAGTCAAGAATTCTGCATTTATCACCCACTCCAGGTGTTTGCTCCCACTCCTCAGAAAAAATACTGACCCAATACTGATAGTGGGACCGTGGCCTTAATGGCAGACTGGAAAGGTGCGAGGGTGTTAGCAGGCAGGCAACACAGCAGGATACTGCAATAGTCAAGGCGGGCAATGATGAGGGCAGCAGTAACCATTTTCTTGACTCCGGGATGATGAAAGGGAAGATGTGTAGTTGAATCTGTAGGAGAAGGTATGATCTCGCATTTCTAGAGCTCTAGTTGCTCAGCGTCTGGTCTACGATGAGCAGTAAGTTTGATATAGTCCATCACAAGAAGGTTTAACTGGAATGTGTGGACCCAGCAATATATTTTTGTTCTATCCACATTTTTCCAAGAGCAATAACTTTATATAACCATTAACATTGCCATATGACTGATTGTGTTTTGTGGGATAAGTTGTAGTTTTCAACGACACCATTTATTCTACCATATAATGTTCTTAAGAATAAAAAAAAAAATTCTAACTGTGATGAAATGGTGAGAAAAATGCAATTCTGCCATTGTTTTTTTTTTGGATTCCAGTTTGTGGTAAAAAATGATCCAGGAACATGATTCTCCGGGTCATTAAGTTTGTGTCACCATTTTCTGAGACCTGTAATTTTTTGGGTTGTTTTTCATCTATCAAGCTGAAGTTTATATTGATATTAATATTAGATACAGGGCTGCAGCAGTGGGACACGTGATTATTTCATCATCCCATGATGTCGATCACACGGAGGCGCGTTATAATTCTTGTACAAAATAGAACCATTTTTTCCTGTGCACATTTATTTCTTTAACACTTCTTTCCTCAGCTCATTCAAGGGGAAGACAGATATCAATCTTTAGGAAATTGAGTCCGTATATTTGAGGGTCTTACACAACGGCTGAAAGACTTAATACTGAGAAGTCATTTCATAGCAAACATTGGGTCTGATTCAAGGATTCATGGAGTGGTTTTAATCAGAATTCTTTAATAAAAACTCCTTCAAAACTGTGCAAAAATTCTGAGGCTTTGTCTTAGCATCACGTAAATGGGCAGAGCTGGGGCATGATGGGGCGTGAAGAATGTTGCTACTTTAGGCTTTTTTACATGATACCCAGTCAGAATCACCAAAATGGAGAGATCTGTGGTGGGATGGGGAGTCTGGTGTAAGATTTGTGGTGTAGCACATGGAGGTGTGCACCTATTAAGGAATCAGAGGTGTCTAAGTCCTACATGTCCTCTCATCAAGACCAGTGAGAAAATCACTGGAGTTGATGAATCAGGGCCAAAGTGTCTACACTGATAGTGTGGCACCCTGCTACCCAGAGGTACCACAGGACCCAAAAGGGTGCATGGATGGACTTCTCCACAAGAGGCCCTCAGTACACACAGACACCTCCACCCATCCACCTCATACCACCAGAGGGAGCCCTGTTAGGGATATATATATATACTGGAGGGTGGAGTTAGGTAGGAGAGTGTGCTGACACTTTAGAGCAGTGAAGAAGCAGCACATGTTAGCTGCTGTGCTGAGGGCAAGTTAAGGCCTAAAGCACATGCTGAAGCCTGAGGGCCTAGAGCGTGGCCGGAGGCAAGGAGAGGAGAGAGAAGTGCTGGGGGGCAGAGGAGCATCTTAGGCTCACCCCAGAACACAAGCCGGACACCGAGTCTGCGCCTACAGATCCTTTATGCCCAGTAGGAATAACCGGTATACCAAGGGGATTCTAGACCCCTGATCAACCTGAAGCTGCAACCATCCAAAGAACTAGGAACCACGAAGGCTCCAGCATCCAGGGATAGTGGTAACCAGAGGAAAGTTCTTACCACCAAGCAGACAGGTGAGAGAGTGAGAGAGTACAGAAGCTAGGCCTAGTTCCAAGCAGGTCAAGAGCTTCAGAGAGAGAGGAAGAAACAGACAAGGAGGCCTTATACCCGCTCACTGGGGAGAGTCCAGAAGTGCACCCTTCCTACCAAGTACCCTTGACTGTACCTGCCGTCTACACCAGTAAAGGTACTGAAGCGAATCCCCTGTATGTGTGTCTCTTATTCTCCCCTGACCAGGCTGGACCACCTCTCACCTGCATCCCTTCCATCAACCCTGCCCAGGGGGCCCCCTCCGCCTGTGGGAGCAGACACATCTCAACTGCCATCCCATCACCCCCGGAGGTCTGCAGCAGTGCTGGTACCCATTACCAGGAACCACAGGTAGTGTCACGAGACAAAACAGTTTATCATCCCTTCAAGCAACAACCCCTTTTAAGAGTGACCCCAGGGTACAGGCCCGGGAGCCGACCGCCGTGACATCCCAAGAAGGCAAAGGCCCGGGTACTGAGTCCCCCTTATCCCCCTGGGCGAGTCATCTCTTCCTGGCGTCACAAACAGGATTTCATGCCCGTTGCCACTGGGTACTGTGTGCTGTGTTTGAACTGTGTATTCAGAACTGTGATGAACATCGCTGCCAGTACCGCGTCGCCGCGCGGGAAGAAGAGGGGAGTAACCGCGGGAAACAGAGAGGCGTGACCGTTTTTAGCGCGCGAAGCCCAAGGATCACCTCTCGCTCTGACGCAGCACCAGGAAGCGTCAGGTCCTGGAAGGAGACCGCCATCGCAGGAAGCGTGCGCTCTGACGTCAGCCGCGAGGGAGACGCAAGGTCCTGCACTGAAGTTGCTTGACGGGCAATCCCTCACTTCCCGTCTGCATGGCTGTGGCCTACCCAATCGAAGGAAAGAAGGTAGGCTACGGTTTACTAGGGGGGCGCAACCATGGCCGACGACCAGCAAAATGCTGGAGCACCGGTTAACGCTCCCGATGCTCAACCCGCGCCCGACGCTGCTCAGGCCGGAGCGGCCGCCCCACCAGCAGGGGCCGTGACTCCAATAATACCCATGGCCCTGCCGTACGTCCCCGGAGCGAAGTGGCTTCCCCTTTATGATGGCAAACCAGACACCCTGTCTGGGTGCAAAAGAAAAATATGCGGCGTATTGGACATGTACTCAATGACTGGTAAACAGAGAGCCGCTGTTGTGCTGGGACAATTGACTGGTGCGGCAGAGCGGGAATTTGAAACCTGGCCAGCCGCAGACCAGGAATCAGTACCTATTATTTTCAAGAGACTGCAAACTGTCTTTGAAAACCGCTCTGGGACAGATCTCCGGATGAGGTTCTACCACTGTGTCCAGAAACCTGAGGACAGCATCCGGGACTATGCCTGGCGTCTACAAGAGGCCCTGCGGGCCCTAAAACAGGTTAGTCCGGCCAGCATACATGACGAGGACAAAATGCTGACAGAACAATTCATCCGGGGGTTGAGGTCCCAGGTGGAGAGCAGAACTGTACGGTGGTGGTCCTTAGATCATCCAAATGCCACCTTTGACGCACTGAAGGACATGGCTATTAAGGGTCTGCAGCCCCTGGAAACATCAGATACTGCTATCCAGCATTACCAGGGTGGAGCCATCCCAGTGCCCGCAGCACCCACTGCTCCTTCAGTAGAGGCTGAGGCAAAAGTGCAAACAGCGCCCCCTAGCGAGCTGGACAGCCTTCGCTCTGAAGTGCGTCAGCTAAGTAAAACCCTGACCATCGTCCTAAGCACCCTGCAGCTACAGACGGAGCCCAAGCCGGATGGAAGGATCCTACTCGCTGACAGTCTCGAGGATATACCCTGGATGAGGAGAAGAAGAAGGACAACGCCATCCCGTGGGAGGACCAACGACCGACATTGCCCTTCAGGAGATCTCATCTGCAACCATTGCCACAAGGCAAGCCACCTCAACCGGACCTGTCCTTTAAATGGGCAAACCCTGGGGCCGAGGGCCAACACCCAGGAGTAGACCAACAAGGCCCATCACTCTGGTACGACCGGTTTGTAGGAGGAAGACCTTTCCTGTCCATCGTGCTCGATGGCATAGCAACACCTGCACTGCTGGACACCGGGTCACAGGTGACCATCATACCTGATGTCTTCTACAAAAGGTACTGGTCCATAGATGAACTCCGCCCGCCAGACCCAAATCTCACCGTGTATGCCTCCAATGGCCTTCCTCTTAACCTAATCGGGGTTAAGGACGTGACAGTGAAGGTGGGAAGAGTGAAATAAAAGTAGAGTCTAACCCTGGTGATAAAAACTCATATATGATACTTGGTACAAATATTGTTGGTAACTGTTTGGGAGAAGTGTTGTTTTTACTTCAACAGATTGCTGACACTGCCAGACCAGGGCAGAGGAAGGTGCTCCAGTGGGAGATACAAGCCCTGCTGTACCAGCAACAGGTAAAGCTAACAGGTGTTGTGATTGGTAATGTACGGGTGACAAACCCGATACCCATTGTGATTCCCCCAATGAGTGAAATGCTGATTTGGTGTAGGGCAGAAATAGGTCTCAAGGGACAGGACTACCAGGCGGTATTAAAGCCCATCAGCTCAGAACACAGACTTACACTCCTAACTGCTAGAGGGGTAGTTGATGTGCGCAATGGAAGGGTACCTGTACGCCTCCTAAATAGTGTTGAGCCACCCCCGTAGTGTTCGAGTTCGGTTCGGTTCGTCGAACACCCTTGTGTTCGCCGAACTGTTTGTCGAACTGTTCGTCGAACACCTTCGATCACCATTAAAACCAATGGCAGGCAAACAAAAACACATAGAAACACATAGAAAACACCTTCAAAGGTGTCCAAAAGCTGACAAACTGCTCAGAAGACATAACTAACACATGGAAAAGTGACAAGTACATATAGTCATGCGAAAAGAAAAGAGGTGGAGGAGTAAAAGGAGGGGGAGACACAGATATAGGCATGTCATGCCCTTCTAAAATCCAAAAAGTGAGAAGCCGACACGGCCAGTCCGTTCCTGCCCCTGCCACCTCCATGTCGCCGGGTTTGTGACAGAGCCACGGTGGACCCTGACGGCCAGCCCCCCTCTCCCAATACTGGTGCCTGTCCGCTGGTGGGTCGAGCAAGCCCCCCTGTGGTGGAGGCAGCTCTAAGCTTTTTAATTTAAATTGTCTCTCTAATTTGAATGAATACACTTTAAATCATTTTACAATGATCTATTGGAGGGCAAGTCTCATGCCAGCAGCCCCGTAATTCCAGCTCCAGTAGTGTCCACTAAAGCTGCTGCAGTTAAAAAGCTTTTATGATGATTGAGCTCGGCGGTCCACCGCAAGGCGTCCTACCGCCAGTCCCAGCCCCTATGCCTTGGGGTGCCTCCTGATGCTCTTCACTGAGTATCCCGGGGTCCCAAAGCATTTCCTTTGAAAAAATTAAGTGTCCAAACTACAGGTGGTGTAGCTTGCTTAACAGCTGGGATAATCCGCTGGCTAGCAGACACTGCTACTAGGCACAAAGTATTTCCTGGGCTAGATGCAGTTAAAAATTAGTAATTAGATACTCTCGTTGGATGCTGAGAAAGCATTCAATAGACTCTCCTGGCACGCCATATATTATTCTCTTAAAAAGCTTGGGGTAGGGGTCTAGGGGACCCTTTTATAGCCAAAATCACAGCCCTGTATCGCAATACGTCACCTAGGCTGAAGATAAATGGAACTGTAGCATTCCGAGGGCTCGGTTGCTACAGACGTATTGCACCTCACCCAGAGGTGTGATATCTCACTCTCAAGTAAGGATGGAGTGTGGATCAGGACCCCGACACCTGCATGCATTACACCACATTGCTGTGGGGCAGGGCGACCAATATGCCCCTGAGATGGGCACGACAGTCCCTGTCCCTGGCTGGAGTGGGGGGAGGGAACACCGAGGAAGGGGAACCCTGTAGTGCAGGAGCAGGGAGGAAGCAGTTCCTGGGTGCATTGAGAAGGGAGTATAAAAGGTGGGCACCATCTTAGTTCAGTGCAGAGAAGTCTGAGCAGAAGTGACAGGGAGCAGGGGCTCTGCATGAGCTCTGCTCCGGAGGCGGGCCTAGTAACAGAGGCCCAGGCCTGGAAGAGGGAGAAGGAAGGAAGAGGAGCGGAGAAGGCTCCAGGAATGAGGAATGAAGGGATCCCAGGGGAGTGGACAGGTGAGTCGCCACCGTACGCCCGAATAAACCTGCGTGGAGGGGTCAGGCCAAAGGGGGAGACCGGTCCCCGAAACTAGTGGAGGCGGGAAAAGACCCTCAGTTAGAAACCGGAGGCTGTGACATTTTATGTGGCGCAGCCCCTCGCTACACCTGCTAGGAAGGCACCACATAGGGTCAGGGAAACTGGCGCCAAGTTTACCAAGAGGAGGCCCAAGGCAGCCGGACAGAAGTGTTGGTAAGAAAGGCCAGACAAAGGACACACAAAGGGGGTCCTGTGAAGCGCTCCAAAGTTATCTGGGAGTTGTCTGAGCCCCTCACCTGGTGAGCACAGTACGACGTGGGCAGCCGTTACCTGCAGAAGTGGTCTGGATAATATGAACTGTGAGTAAAGGCTCTGGACTGCATCACTGACTCTGTGTCGTTACTGCTGCTGCCCTGCACCATCACCCCGATCCTCCGCATACACTGCCCTGAGGCTATACTCCTCCCGTGGGGAGTTATGCTACGCTCTGCTGCACCCACAACACCAGCCTCAGCGGTCTGCCCTGCAGCGGCGGTTCACTCTGACCGCAATCTACGGGTGGCGTAGTCGGACATTTAAACATCAAAACCACATAAATAGTTCCGCCACTGGTTTGACCACCCTGAGCCACGGAACCGGGTCGCCGCCACGGAGACTACAACCACCAGCATCCACCAAAAAGGGTCCGGGCTCCGGGTGTCCGAAGGCCCAGGGGGTGCGTCAGAACATTTTCATCACCTTTCATAATTACCAATGGGACAAGGCAGGGATGTCCTCTGTCCCCTCTCTTATACATCCTAGTGACGGAGCACCTGCTCTCATCAATTCGCCATAACCCCAATATTAGGTGGATTGAGGTGGGAGGCACCGAGTACAAGTGCTCTGCATTTGCTGATGATGTCCTAGTATATATCACTCAATCACATATATCCATCCCTGCTGTTATGGCTGAAATAGATCACTTTGTTTCATGGTCAAATTTTAAAATCAATGCAGCGAAGTCTGAGGCCCTCGATGTCTCCCTCCCCAAATCCATACAGGATTCCATCCAGTCCAACTTTCCCTTTGCCTGGCCCTCATAGAGTATCAAATACTTAGGAATTCCTATTCATAGAGACCTTTCCCGTCTATGTTATCTTAATTTTGGGCCCTTTATTGAACAACTCCATACAGACCACGGTTGGCAAGTTAGAACTGTAAGATTCACTACGAGAACCACTGGTGTTTTGTGGAAAAGCACATGTACACTGTGTTCCAAATTATTATGCAAAAAGTGTTAAGGAGTGATAAGGGAAGAATTTGTTTGTTTGTCAGTTAAACTCATTGATGGTGATGTGTGTCAGTGCTCTTTATATCACTGTAAGCAATTGCAGACACCTGTGCTAATTAGTTTGGCCGGTGTGTCCAATGAAAGACAAGACCACTTAAGAAGGCTGTCCCACATTATTAAGCAGCCTACATTTTCTGCCAAAATGGGAAAGAAAAAGGATGTGTCGGCTGCTGAGAATCAACAAATTTTGGAGTGTTTAGGTCAAGGCATGACTACAATCAACATTGTGCGATGATCAGGATGAAGTGTCTTGGCAATCAAGAAGTATGTAGCTGATTCACAGTACACATGTGTGCGTGCTGATACTGGAAAATTGAGGACTCTTTTCTACAGGCAATTACGTCAGGTTAAAAGAGCAGCAGCAAAAAAGCCTTGTCATAGCAGCAGACAAGGTTTTGAAGCTGCTGGTGCCTCCAAAGTCCCCCGAACTACAAGATGCAGGGTCCTTCAGAGGTTTGCAGCTGTGTGTAAGCCATCCTGTCGACCTCCTCTATCCACTGCACACAATCAGAAATGGCTCCAGTGGGCCAAACAATACATGAAGACTGACTTCAAATCTGTTTTGTTCACGGATGAGTGCCGTGCAACACTCGATGGTCCAGATGGATGGAGTGGAGGAGGGCTGGTTGATGGACACCCCACGCAAACACGGCTACAGCGCCAACAAGGAGGAGGTGGAGTAATGTTTTGGGCTGGAATCATGGGGAGAGAGATTGTCGGCTCCTTTAGGATCCCTGAAGGGGTAAAGATGAACTCCATAATGTATGTGGAGTTTCTCAAACAGCACTTGCTGCCATGGTTCAAGAAGAAGAACCGTGTATTCCACAGCAAGATCATTTTCATGCATGATAATGCACCGTCTCATGCTGCACATAACACATCTGCATCTCTAGCTGATATGGGCATAATAGGGGACAAACTTATGGTGTGACCCCCATGCTCCCCTGACCTCAACCCCATTCAGAACCTCTGGAGCATCATCAAAAGGAGTGTCTATGATGGCGGGAGGCAGTTCACATCTAAGCAACAGCTCTGGGAGGGTATTCTGTCCTCATGCAAAACAATTGAAGCAGAAACCATCCAAAACCTGACAAATTCAATGGACGAGAGAGTTCAGAAGCTCCTTTCGAAGAAGGGGTCCTATGTGCAAATGGAACATCACCTAGAATAAAGTTTTGAGTTGAAAACTGTTTGATTTCAGTTTCTAATAACCTACTAATGCTTATAATTTCAAAAATGACCACTTTTTTGTTCTTTATTAAAATGAAAAGGTTGATCGAAGAGTGTGGGGGACCTAAGAGTGTGGTAACCCAGTAGTCAGGATTACTTCGAATTCTGACAATCTGAGGGTCATGTTGCAGGTAGTGCAGCAAGAAGGCACTCATGTGTCTTGCGCATCTAGGAGCCCCAAAATTATTTTCCGGGCTAGATGCAGCTAAAAATTATTATTAATTTTATATCTGGTGTAGCTTAGTATAGATGGCCTAATAGAATCTGTACTGCACACTGCTACAAAGTCCAAATAATTTTCCAGCCAAGATACAGATAAACATGATTAGTAATTTTAAATCTGGTGGAGCTTAGTATAGATGGCCTAATAGAATCATTACTGCACACTGCTACAAAGCCCAAATTATTTTCCAGCCAAGATACAGATAAACATGATTAGTAATTTTAAATCTGGTGGAGCTTAGTATAGATGGCCTAATAGAATCATTACTGCACACTGCTACAAAGCCCAAATTATTTTCCAGCCAAGATACAGATAAATATGATTAGTAATTTTAAATCTGGTGGAGCTTAGTATAGATGGCCTAATAGAATCAGTACTGCACACTGCTACAAAGCCCAAATAATTTTCCAGCCAAGATACTGATAAACATGATTAGTAATTTGAAAGCTTAAAACGGTTGGTGAGGTGATTTTAACCAATCATCAAGCTTTTACTCTCCCAGGATGACACAGGGGTAGAAAAGTCGTTTCGGATCCATGATTTGTTCATCTTTATGAACGTGAGTCTGTCTACATTATCAGTGGAGAGCCGCGTGCGCTTATCTGTCAGCACACCACCAGCAGCGCTGAACACACGTTCAGACAGAGCAATGGCTGCGGGGCATGACAAGATCTCCAAGGCGTAAGTGGCGAGCTCCGGCCATTTATCCAGATTGGAAGCCCTAAAAGAGCAAGGGTCCAGTGACACAGTCATGGCTTCAATGTTTACTTGGAGATACTCCTGTACCATCCTCTCTAGGCGTTGACTATGTGTCAGACTTCTTGTCTCCTGTGGCCTTGCAAAGGATGGGCTAAAAAAGTTGTGAAATGATTCCGCAAAATTGATGTTACCAGCAGATACTGTGTTTCTATTAAGGTTTGAGTGCTGAACACTCGACGGTCCCACGGTTGGCAAGTTGGAACTGTGATTTTCACTACGTGCACCACTGGTGTTTTGTGGAAAAGCACATGTAAGATTCTGCAACAGTCTCTGCTGATACTCCTGCATGCGTGCATCCTTTTCTAAGGCAGGAATAATTTCTGCAAATTTACTTTTGAACCAGGGATCTAACAGTGTGGCAACCCAGTAGTCAGGATTATTTCTAATTCTCACAATTCGAGGGTCATGTTGCAGGTAGTGCAGCAAGAAGGCACTCATGTGTGTTGCGCATCCAGGAGCACCAAGTCCCTGTTGTGTTGGTGGCGAGGTAACAATCATGTTTCCTTCCTCTGTCCTCTCCCCCAAACCTCGCACAACAGAAATGTGATCAAGGTCTTCCTCATCTGATGAGTCTACTATCAGTTCGTCCTCCACTTCTTCCTGGGCTCCTGCACCTTCCTCACTAGTTTGGCTGCTACCATGCACCCTGGTAAAACCATCTCCCCCACCCTCACATGCCTGCCGCCTTGGTGCTGCCGACCGTCTGGACCTTGCAGATGTTAGCCCTTCCGCATACAACTCCTCCTCCTCTACTCCCTCCACCTCCTCTTGTGCCACCACCTGACTCCGAATTCTGTTTAACATGTGCTCCAGCATGTAAATCACCAGAATAGTCATGCTGATAATGGCATCGTCAGCACTAAACATCTTCGTCGCCATTTCAAAACTGTGCAGAAGGGTGCATAGGTCCCTGATCTGAGACCACTCCTCCAGCGTCATTTGCCCCACCTCTGGATCTCATTGGCCCAGGCTATACGTCAGAACGTATTGCACCAGGGCTTGTCGGTGCTGCCACAGTCGCTGCAACATGTGCAGATTTGAATTCCACCGGGTAGGCACATCGCATTTTAGCCGGTGAAGTGGCAGGCCCAACGACTTCTGTAGAGATGTAAGTCGCTGAGCTGCGGGATGCGAACGGCGGAAGTGAGCACACAGCGACCGTGCCCTCTGCAGAAGGCCATCTAGTCCGGGATAGTGGGCTAAAAATTGCTGGACAACCAGGTTCAACACGTGAGCCATACAAGGCACGTGTGTGACATTGCCCTGGTGAAGGGCCGCACCCAGGTTTGCAGCATTGTCGCACACGGCCTTCCCTGGTTTCAGGTCCAGTGGAGACAACCATTCATGAAATTGGTTCTCCAGAGCTGACCACAACTCCTCAGCTGTGTGACTCATATTTCCCAGACATTTCAAAGTAAAAACCGCCTGCCCTACTGCCAGCGTAGTATGGAGGTGTGCAGGATCCCTTCTGCGCAGTTAGAAAGCTTGTGGCATGACCAGACAGGCTTTGGGTGCAGGTGGAAGACCGAGAGTAGGTTGAGGAGGCAGAAGCAGTGGAGGAACTTTGACATAAAGAGGATTGACGCACAACTCGTGGGGACGGCAAGACTTGGACAGCAGCCCCTTGTCCTGCTGTCACCATAGTTACCCAGTGCCCAGTCAGCGACATGTAACGCCCCTGTCCATGCCTACTCGTCCAAGTGTCTGTGGTGAAATGCACCCTGTCACACAAAGAGTTTCTCAAAGAAGCGGTGATGTTGTGTGCGACATGCTGGTGGAGCGCAGGCACACCGTTCTTTGAGAAGTAGTGCCGACTGGGCATCGGGTACTGGGGCACTGCGACAGACATAAGGTCTTTGAAATCCTCTGTGTCCACCAGGCGGAAAGGCAGCATTTCTGTAGCCAAGAGCTTGCAGATGGTGAAATTCAACCTCTTAGCTTTCTCATGGCTAGGAAGAAATGGTCTTTTACTTGTCCACATCTGAGGGACCGAGGGCTGGCTGTTGTGCTTAGATAAGGGTGTACCCGACAAACTGCCGGTCTGTGAGGAAGATGCAGGCGGACATGTTAGGTTGCCTTGATCCAAAGGTGGTGCTATCGATGTCGGACAGCGCTCAACACCAGCTGGTGTTACCACCTCCAAAGAAAATGATGACCTGCCAATCACGCTGGCTGTTGCGGGTAAAGAGGTGGCAGGACTGTGTCCCAAAACAGGTGTGACTGCTGTCCCCCCAGTCACAGAGGATGAAGAGGCCGCGGATGCACAAGATGTGGCAGACGTTGGTTGGCCCGGCCGGCTAGGCCGCATTGTAGCACAGTGAGCTTCCCACTGCAACTTATGCTTTATGTCCATGTGCCGGTTCATGCATGAAGTACTCAAACTATGTATCTTTTGGCCTCTTACCAGAGTAGAAAGAGAAGTGGGAGGCCCCGCTGCACAACTGAGCAACAAGACAAGGACATTAGAGTCTCTAGTGTGAGAAATAGACGCCTCACAGCTCCTCAACTGGCAGCTTCATTAAATAGTACACGCTAAACGCCAGTGTCAACGTCTACAGTGAAAAGGCGACTCCGGGATGCTGGCCTTCAGGGCAAAGTGGCAAAGAAAAAGCCATATCTGAGACTGGCTAATAAAAGGAAAAGATTAATATGGGCAAAAGAACACAGACATTGGACAGAGGAAGATTGGAAAAAAGGTTTATGGACAGACTAATCAAAGTTTGAGGTGTTTGGATCACACAGAAGAACATTTGTGAGATGCAGAACAACTGAAAAGAAGCTGGAAGAGTGCCTGACGCCACCTATCAAGCATGGTGGAGGTAATGTAATGGTCTGGGGTTGCTTTGGTGCTGGTAAAGTGGGAGATTTGCACAAGGTAAATGGGATTTTGAATAAGGAAGGCTATCACTCCATTTTGCAACGCCATGCCATACCCTGTGGACAGCGCTTGATTAGAGCCAATTTAATCCTACAACAGGACAATGACCCAAACACACCTCCAAATTGTGCTTGAACTAATTAGGGAAGAAGCAGGCGGCTGGTATTCTATCTGTAATGGAGCGGCCAGCGCAGTCACCAGATCTCAACCCCATTGAGCTGTTGTGGGAGCAGCTTGACCGTATGATATGCAAAAAGTGCCCATCAAGCCAATCCAACTTGTGGAGGGGCTTCAGGAAGCATGGGGGGAAATGTCTCATGATTACCTCAGCAAATTAACAGCTAGAAGCCAAAGGTCTGCAATGCTGGAATTGCTGCAAAGGAGCATTCTGTGACCAAAGCAAAGTGTGAAGGAGAAAATAATTCTTTCTAATAAAAATCATTATTCTAACCTTGTCAATGTCCGGACGATATTTTCTAATCATTTTGAAACTCATTTGATAAGTAAAAGTATGAATTCATGGAAAACACAAAATTGTCTGGGTGACCCCAAACTTTTGAACAGTAGTGTTGTACTGTATATGTGAACACATGTGGTCAAAATTGCTGTTACTCCTCGTTTAATGAAAGAAAAACCCACAATGGTCACAGAAATAACTTGAATCTGACAAAAGTAATAATAAATTAAAAATCTATGAAAATGAACAAATGAAAGTCAGACATTGCTTTTCTGCTTCCACAGAATTTTTTTCTTTTTAAAAATTAACCTCATGAAATCAGCCTGGAGAGAAATGATGGTCCTCTTCTTCTTAACTTAATATTTTGTTGAACAACCTTTTGTAACATACCTGGCGGCGTCCTTGCATGGTGGTCCATCTCCCACTGTGCAAGAGGGCGCACTTGATCTCCTGTCCAGAATGTCTCTCTGGCTTCCCTCCATGCTGTCTGTTTGTGTCTGTTTCTGCTGCTTAAGGGCGGCGCCCGATCACTTCCTGCCTTTTGTACCTGCTGTGGGTCACACCCCTTGTGCGTCCTCAGCCTATTGCTGTCTGTCACTTGGTATATAGCTCAGCAGCTCCCTTCTATCCCTGCCTGAGCATAGTGTTTCCTTCAGTGTGTGCTTGCACTCTGAAGGTGCCAGGTCCCGTCTCTTGTCTCCTGCTTTTTGTATCAGTTCCCGTGTCTGAACTGAGTCCTGTATGTCTCCTGCTTTGCGGTATCAGCTCCCGTGTCTGAACTGAGTCCTTTCTGTGTTCTCTTGTCTGTCCTGTCTGAACACGCTCCTAGCCTGTTCCTCCTGCCTTCTAGGGGCCGATTACCTAGACCCGTTCCTGTATCTTGTCTGACCTGTCTGAACTCGCTCCTAGCCTGTTCCTCTCGCCTCCTAGTGGCCGATTTCCTAGACCCGCTCCTGTGTCTGGTCTTTCCTGTCTGAACACGCTCCTTGCCTGTTCGTTCCGCCTTTTAGTGGCCGATTTCCTAGACCCGCTCCTGTGTCTGGTCTGTCCTGTCTGAACACGCTCCTTGCCTGTTCGTTCCGCCTTCTAGTGGCCGATTTCCTAGACCCGCTCCTGTGTCTGGTCTGTCCTGTCTGAACACGCTCCTTGCCTGTTCGTTCCGCCTCTCTGGGGGCCGTATTCCCAGACCCGCTCCTGTATCCCTCTGCAGTGTCGGTCTCCTCCGTACACTCAGTTCCAGTCTGAACTCTCTCCTGTCCTTTACCTGTTTTGCCTCTATGTCCGTTCCCTTCCTTTTTCTGCAGAGTCTGAACTCGTACCTAACTCCTGCTTGTTGTCTCTGCAAGTACTGTGTGAGTATCTGGCTCTGTCTTTCCCTTCCTGTCTGTTCCGTGTGAACAGAGCCCTGTCCTCCCTGCTCAGCCTTGTCTGCACTCTAGCTGTGCTTGCCTGTAACCCCCTGCCTGTATTGTTCCTTAGTCCCGGTGTGTACTGGGTCCTATCCCGCCTGTGTTCCTACCTGCTAGTGCCTCCCTGTCTGCACTCTAGCTGTGCTTGCCTTTACCCCCCTGCCTGCATACCCGCCTGCCTGCATACCAGTCGTGCCTGCCTATACCCACCAGTCTGTGTGCCAGCCTACCAGCCTGTTCCTGTATTCCCCTGTGTGGGTCAACAGCCGTGTCCGGGGTCTGTCCTGGAGTAGCACCTGGTCCCTCTGCTCGGTTCCTCCTTGGTGCACTGGCGTCGTATGCCGTCGTGCGACCCTGGTCGGATCGGGTGAATACCTAGTCACGCCCCTCCAGGCATTCACTCTCCGGCACGGTCCAGTGGAATCACTACCAATCACACGCACACGCCGCTTAGCCCGGGCGTGTGCATAACAATCAGTAATGTAATGTATGTACACAGTGACCGCACCAGCAGAATAGTGAGTGCAGCTCTGGAGTATAATACAGGATGTAACTCAGGATCAGTAATGTAATGTATGTTCACAGTGACTGCACCAGCAGATTAGTGAGCGCAGCTCTGGAGTATAATACAGGAGGTAACTCAGGATCAGTAATGTAATGTATGTACACAGTGACTGCACCAGCAGAATAGTGAGTGCAGCTCTGGGGTATAATACAGGATGTAGCTCAGGATCAGTAATGTATGTACACAGTGACTGCACCAGCAGAATAGTGAGTGCAGCTTGGGGGTATAATACAGGATGTAACTCAGGATCAGTAATGTAATGTATGTACACAGTGTCTGCACCAGCAGAATAGTGAGAGCAGCTCTGGAGTCTAATACAGGATGTAACTCAGGATCAGTAATGTAATGTAAGTACACAGTGACTGCACCAGCAGAATAGTGAGTGCAGCTCTGGAGTATAGTACAGGATGTAACACAGCATCAGCAATGTAATGTAAGTACACAGTGACTGCACCAGCAGAATAGTGAGTGCAGCTCTGGAGTATAATACAGGATGTAACTCAGGATCAGTAATGTAATTTATGTACACAGTGACTCCACCAGCAGAATAGTGGGTGCAGCTCTGGAGTATAATACAGGAGGTAACTCAGGATCAGTTATGTAATGTATGTACACAGTGACTGCACCAGCAGAATAGTGACTGCAGCTCTGGAGTATAATACAGGATGTAACTCAGGATCAGTAATGTAATGTATATACACAGTGACTGCACCAGCAGAATAGTGAGTGCAACTCTGGAGTATAATACAGGATGTAACTCAGGATCAGTAATGTAATGTATGTACACAGTGACTCCACCAGCAGCATACTGGGTGCAACTCTGATCAGCTGCTAGTCAGTGTGCTGATTACGGGTGTGGTGGCTTCAGATCCTGCTGTGAGCTCCTGATCTCTGAGAAACCAACACCTCTCCACCTGTGGACCTGCTCTCTCTCTTTCCCAGGGAGGGAGCTGGTTTCTGGGATGAGTGAGGGAGCCAAGCCCGAGGCTTCTGCTTCCCGAACCAGGCCGGCGGGGGGCAGAAGAAACCAGCAACCGGCCTGTACATCAGAGGACTTGGGGGTGAGACGCTGCACCAGGAGTCGCAGCAATGTGGCTCCTACTCCCCCCGGGACTGTGGAGACTCCCAGAAGCCGCAAGGCTTCCAGCATGGAGTTGAAGCCTGACAGCGGCGTGCATGATGGCGCTCCTTCCGGAGGAAAGCTGAGTGCTCATGGAGGTGAGGCCGACCTCCCTGAGGGGGGGTGGGCGCTGCAGGGACCCCGGGAGTCTGTGTCCACCTATGCCTCCCGGGTCATGATTCACCTCCGTGAGTATGAAGATGCCAGTAAGCTCATCAGGAGGCTCCGGGAGGAGCTGCGCTGCTCAAGCGCAAAAGCTGCGGGGGCCTCCAAACAGAGGAAAGCCAAGCTCCAAGAAGAGATAAAAAGACTGACCAGCGAGATTCACCTGCTGGAACTAAGGAAAGCTGACATCAGGGAGCAGAGTGGTCCTTTTAAGGAAAAACTAGTTAATGAAGACCGCTTCAGAGAAATGGCTGGTAACAGAGAGCAAAGGCAGATGGGGCTGCAGCCTGAGAGCCAGGTGGATGATGAGAGTGATGATGACCAGCAGGAAGCCCCACCTGGCAGCCTGCAAAGTCACCCGCAGGCCACGTGCAGCGAGCTCCCTGCAGGACAGGCGGCAATGGCATCCGGTCTCAGTTCTGCTGGCTCTGGGGAGGACAGTGACAGCAGCGGCCAGGGAGGGGCGCTAATGGCGGAGATTAAGCTCCTGGAGTCCCCAGTGTGCCTCCAAAACTTCCATCTTGGTGACGATCTACCAGAAGAGGCACCTGGGGGCCACAAAAAGGCAAAGAAGACCAAGCCAAAGCTGCAGGAAGCGGTAAGATACATATATGCCCCCCTCCCTGTACCCCCTGAGTCGGCGGCAGGCTCAGCTCGCTGTATAAGCCCCGTTGCCCAGCCCAGCCCGGGTTCTGCTGTGGATCCGGTGCAAAGGCGCGGGGAGATTACAGAGCGCGGTAGTGAGGCGCAGAGCTGGACAGTGAGGGCGGCCCGGCGGCGGGCGTTCCATCAGGCCACAATGCTGTGGTGCGCTCCTCAGTGGGAGGGGGGAGCAGCCCGGTGTCGGGGGCAGCTTTGGTAGCCTCGGCACCTCTGAATGCTGTTGCCGCTGATCACTTAGTTGAGAAGTGGCGGCAGTGTGAGGGGGCTGTCGGGGCTGAGCGTTCCGGTCCTCCCACCAAAGTGCTATTTTGTGTTGGCGTCGCTGGTCTGGAAGATCCTGATGCTAAAGATCAGCGGTGCCTAACAGCAGCTAATGATCAGCGGCACATTATACCGAATGCCAAACAGCGGAAATTACCGACCAATGATGTGGAGGGCACACATAAGACCGGGGGTGAGGTCGTCTCCAGTTCTATGGAGGTGACTGAGCCCCTTGTGCCTGATGCGGAGGTCAAAACGTCATCCACCATTGTTACTGGTCCAGCAGGAATGAATGTGGTGGTGGGAGTGAATGAGGCTATTTCATTGTCTAGTGGTGTGGTTGCTGGTTTGGTGGAGGGTGAGATGGAGGTGGGTAATGGTGATGCTGTTGGGGCTGATGTGGTCACTGGTCCGGTTGCCCCCCCGGGGGTGGCAACACCTGTCCAGAGTTATGCCAGTGTCACCTCCGGGGCAAATAGGGCATCCTCCTCGTCTCCGGGCTTTGGGGATGGCATGTTGCAACGGCGCCTTCTGGAGGCTCTAAAGAAGGGGGAGAGATCACTAATGGTAGAGGGTCGAGAGGTTGATCTATCCTTCTGTATAGAGAGGCATGGCCTCGGGGCCTTCCGAGAGCAAAAAGGGGGAGAAACAGTGTGGTCCCTCCCAACAGTCGGGCCAGGCAGTGTGCGTAGGAATGTGGTCCGTCTTCGGTGGAGGGGCAGTGATGCATGTCCGCCAAGGTCTAAAGTTGTGGAGCTCCTGCTGAGGATGGGCTTCAAGGCGATTGACATCTACGCCTTGATACATCCCTATTCCACGCCTGAGTTTGATGTCAGCTTTGTTCGGCCGGAGGGGCTTGAGCTCTTCTGGGCGAATTATGAGTTGGCAAAAAATGAGCCCGGCTGGCGAGACTTTGCCGTTCAGGCAGTGTCTCGCCAAAACCAGATCAAGAAAGTGACCGTGATGACTCGTAACGAGTCGCTTTCTTGCTATGACATCATGACGTTGCTTGGTCGGTATGGAGAGGTGGTGGAGATGCCAAAGAAAAACCGCGACGAGTTTGGTATCTGGTCAGGGGCCTGGACGTTTATGGTAAAACTTAAGCGTTCAGGTGATACGGTTGCCCACATTCCATCGTCTGCCTTCCTGGGTAGGGATCGTATCCTGGTCTTCCACCAGGGGCAACCGAAGCTCTGTCACAGGTGCGGCGACCCCACACACTTCAGTGCAAACTGCACCGTGCAGAAATGCGCGTTGTGTGGGGGTGTCGGCCATCTTGCCGCCTCTTGTGTGGAGATTAGGTGCCACCTGTGTGGTGAGTTAGGTCACCCATTCAGCCGTTGTCGTCGCTCCTTTGCTAATGCAGTCGAGACCCCGGTGGGAGTAAGCCGTGAGGCCGATTCTGCTGGGGAGGGGACTAGCAGGGGTGGGGGAGCTGAGGGGCCAGGGAAGAAAAGCAATAAAAAGACGCCTGCCCAGCTGAGGCGTCTAGACAAGCGCAGACAGGAGAGGGAGCGGGGCGAGCCCCAGACTACCGGGGCAGCCCCTGTCCTGGATGCCAGTGTTGCGGCTGAGGCCCCGAGGGATGATGAGTTGGATGAGGAGGTCAGGAGGATCCACAGGGAGGAAACTGCCTCTGCTTCAGAATCCTCCTATTATGAAAGTATGGATCAGGATAATAAGCGGTGGCTAGAGCACAAGCGTAAGCTCGGCACCAAAAAGAAGAAAAAGAAGGGAGATAAAACATCTTCTCCTGCTCTGACCAAGGTACCTAAGGAAGGTAAAACCGACTCCCCTCTGGTTGGTCTTTCTAACCGGTTCCAAGCCCTTGATAACATCTCTTCCTCTGAGGAGGAGGCTGAGGGTGAGGTTCCGGCTTCAGCGGAGCTTACAGGGGGCGCCGAGTCTCCTTCTCCTGGGGATGCAAGGTCCTTGGGGGGAGGGACTGGCCCAGAGTCCGGAGACGAGGACGAGAAAAGAAGGAAAAATGTGGGAATGGACACCTCTGTGTCATTAAAGAGGGGGAAGGATTCCTCCTCTGAGGCAGAGGATAAGGGGAGTGGGTAGAAGAAAGCCATCTAACTCAATCACCAATGATGGCGGTACCCACTCCGTTGACGCTGGCGTCCATTAATGTCGCCAGCATTAAGTCAAATATGGCTAGATTTGCGGCCTTTGATTTTCTCAGCCGGGTTGAAGCTGACATTTTCTTTTTGCAAGAGACCAGGCTGCCAAATATGGCAGAGGTGTTTATAGCTAAGAGGGAGTGGAGACTCGGGCCCTCCTATTGGTCTCTTGCGGCCGAGCCGTATAGCGGAGTGGCGGTCCTTTTTACCGCACCGGTAGAATGCAGACGGGTTATTGAGCTAGAAATGGGGAGGTGCCTGATATTAGATGTCCTCATGAAGGGACAAGAGCTCCGGCTCATTAACATCTATGGTCCCCAATCTAAGTGGGACCGGAAGTGTCTCTTTACGAGGATCAAGCCCTACCTTTTTACGAGTCGGCAGGTCGTCTTTGGAGGGGACTTCAACACTGTCACGAGGCCCCGGGATAGAGGAGGTTCCAGAGACAAGCTGACTTATGATAGCGTCGCCCTTAATAGTATAGCTAATGAGGCTCGCCTGATTGATGTCCACATCCGGCACACCCCAGGCCACGAGGAGTTCACCTATCATAGAGGTAACTGTAGGTCCAGGATAGACAGGTTTTATTTAAAGGAGGAAGCCGTCTCTTCAGCAGTATCTGTTGTTGAGGTGGAGTTCTCTGATCACTGTTTGATTTTGTTTTCCCTGAATGTTACAGAGACCCCCCGGATGGGAAGAGGCTTTTGGAGGCTCAATTCGTCTCTCTTGGAAGAAGCGGCGATAAGACAGTCCTTTGAGGATTTTCTTCAGAGCCAGGTACCCTTACTGGATCTGTGTAGTAGTAAGTCAGAGTGGTGGGAGATGTTTAAGAAAAGGGTGGAGAGATTCTTCCGCCAGCTCTCGAGCCTCAGGAGCCTGGACAGGTATCGCCTGTATCAGGGCCTGAGGAGGAAACTCGAGCATCTTGTCTCAACTGGAGGTAGCCGCGAGGAGATCTCCAGAGTGAAATCTTTGCTAATGAGGTGTCAGTATGATAGACACGCATCTTTGGTTTTTGAGAGGGATTACGGGAAGTACCGCTCGCCCGACCCTTACATAAACTGCAAGATGTCAGTGAATAGTAAAGTTGTTACAGGACTGGTTGACACTGCGGGGTCCCTGAAAAGATCCAGATCAGGGATCCTGGAGGTCGTCAGATCCTTCTACTCGCACCTCTTGGGTAAGAGGGATCTGGATTGGGATGAGATGTCGGCTTTTCTGGCTGAAGCCGACCCCGAACCAGGGGTAGACCCCTCTCTTGGTGTTTTGACAGAGATGATCTGGGAAGAGGAAGTTAAGTTGGCGATTGAAGGGCTTGCCCTAAAGAAATCTCCCGGTCCAGATGGCTTAACATCTGAATTCTATAAGACCTTTAAGGACGCCTTGGTTCCCCTCCTGACTGAGGCATTCAATGAGTGTCTTTCCTCGGGCACTCTGCCAAAGTCAATGAGGAGGTCTGCCCTGATCATCTTGTCAAAGGGTAAGGACCCATCTTGCATTGAGAATTGGCGTCCCATAGCGCTTCTCAATGCAGACAGGAAGGTTTTGGCAAAGGTGCTGTTTAATCGACTGGTGAAATTTGCACCCCAGCTCCTTTCGGGGGCCCAGCATTGCTCTGTTCCGGGCCGCAGTACAATTAGTGCTGTACTCTGTGTCCGAGAGGCGGTGGAGCAGGGTAGGGCTGGCCACTGGAAGGAGTACATGCTGTCATTGGACCAGGCAAAAGCGTTTGATCGGGTTAATCATGAGTACCTCTGGTCTGTCCTTCTGAGATATGGCCTGCCGGGGGGCTTTGTTGATTGGCTTAAGACCTTGTACGCTGGGGCAGAGAGTTTCCTGCTTGTGAACGGTTGGATTGGCAGCTCTTTTGAGGTTGGGTGTGGTGTTTGCCAGGGTTGTCCCTTGAGCCCGCTGCTGTACGTGTTTGCGATTGACCCACTTCTTAGGAGGGTGGAGCGTGGACCGTTGACTGGGATCGGGATCGACCGGGCAGCACCGGAAGCCACTCTGAGAGTGGTGGCGTATGCCTATGACGTCACCGTTTTTGTTTCCTCTGATGGGGAGGCAGAATTGCTGATGTCAGAGGTAAATCGCTACTCGGAGGCATCCGGGTCCAAGATCAACCGGGATAAGTGTGAGAGTCTCTGGCTGGGAGGAGGAGATCCTGGTTTTGATCTCCCAGACACCCTTCCAGGACCCAAAGTATCTGCAAAATTTCTTGGCATCGAATTTGGCCAGGGGGATTACCCCAAACAAAATTGGGACAGCAGGCTGGAGATCACCACTCAGAAGGCGAACCAATGGAAGGGTTGGTCTTTGACCCTAAGGGAAAGGATAAACCTGATTAAAACCTACCTGCTCCCCTTGCTGATCTATCTGGGCAGTGTGTGCATCTTGCTGGAGCCTCTCTGGACCCGGGTCTACAGTTTGTTCTTCCAACTGTTATGGGGGAATAGACTGAACCTGGTCAAGAGGGAGGTTACTTACCGTACAAGGAGACTAGGAGTTTTGGGTATGGTTAACCCTGTGGTATTCCTTGTGAATACCTTCATTAAGATCAATATTGCAAACCTCTGGAAAGAGAGGGCTCCTCCGTGGGTATTCTCCTGTAGGGGATGGTTTCAGCCTTTCATCCAGGAATGGGAGACAGGAGGGCAAGTGAAGGATCTACGCACACCGCATGGACATCTCCCGGCTTACGCTACCGTGGTTCTGAAGGTAATTCGCCAGTGGGGTCTGGGAATGTGGGAGGTCAGGACTCTGCCAAGGAAGCTCCTTGACAAAAGGGTTCTGTTGACCCATTTTCAGAGGCCTCTGGCGCTCAGGTATTGCCCAAGTCGGGATCTTGGGGTGGGTCTGCATCTTTTGAATTCTATCAGGATCCCCTCGAAGGTTTGGGACTTGGCTTGGCGCTGCTTCCATGGGAAACTGTGTGTGAGGGACAATCTGAAGTGTAGGAGCTCTGAGGACAGGAACTGTCCTCGGGAGCATTGTGGTACCATGCTTGAAAGCATGGACCACTTCCTGCTTCGTTGTCCCTTTAACACAGAGGTGTACAACAGGGTGGGCGCCTTCATTGGCTGGCCCCGGCTGGCCGGTCTCTCTTATGCGGAATGGACCTATGGAGCATTCGGGGACCTGGGTGGTCGGGACCGCTGCACCTTATTTCTAGTTAGCGCAGTGGTTAGGTATCACACGTGGAACGCACGGTGCTTAGTATCGACGCAGCGGAAAATCCTCCCAGTGGACGATGTGTTTAGGACCATACTCAGTGACCTGGTGAAGGTGCGTTCTCTGGAGTATGAGAGACTGGGTACACGGAGGGCCGCTCTCCTCTGGAGGGGCTTTTCTTTTAGTGTGCCTTAGTCTGGTCATCTCCTCTCCTGGTGGTGGGCTGCTGCTGACACCATAGATTTTTGTTTTATTGATCAGTAGACAGTGATGTAGGGCTACAGGCGCCGAACTTGGGCTTTGTCAGTTGTGGTTATTGTATTGTTTGTGTCTGTATATATTGTATATATGGGTTTGGGTGTAGGTGTTAGGTTGGGTGGAGGGAAAAGAGGGGAGGTGGGTTCATCTTGTGGGACACTTGTTATTTGGGTGAAAAACTGGCACTGCCTGATCTGGCCTATGGACGTTGGACATGGACTGAGGCATGAGGCGCAGGACCAGCTCTCAGGTCAGTGCCGGGGAGGGACTGGGGGGCTCCAGTGTGGGGGGTTTTGTTTTGTCTTGTATATATTTGTATAGTTAGTATTTATTTTATATTATTTAAAAAAAATTAAAAGAATGTATATATTGGTTTGTATATAATTTGTCGGTTATTGTTTATTATATTGTTATTATTTGTTTGGTAACCGGACCAGATGTCATGGTGTAGATAGTTATTATTGTGTATATATGTATAATATGTGTGTGAGGAGAGAGGGAGCGGCTGGACCAGCAGAATAGTGAGTGCAGCTCTGGAGTATAATACAGGAGGTAACTCAGGATCAGTAATGTAATGTATGTACACAGTGACTGCACCAGCAGAATAGTGAGTGCAGCTCTGGGGTATAATACAGGATGTAACTCAGGATCAGTAATGTAATGTATGTACACAGTGACTGCACCAGCAGAAAAGTGAGTGCAGCTCTGGGGTATAATACAGGAGGTAACTCAGGATCAGTAATGTATGTGCACAGTGACTGCACCAGCAGAATAGTGAGTGCAGCTCTGGAGTATAATACAGGAGGTAACTCAGGATCAGTAATGTAATGTATGTACACAGTGACTGCACCAGCAGAATAGTGAGTGCAGCTCTGGGATATAATACAGGATGTAAGTCAGGATCAGTAATGTATGTGCACAGTGACTGCACCAGCAGAATAGTGAGTGCAGCTCTGGAGTATAATACAGGAGGTAACTCAGGATCAGTAATGTAATGTATGTACACGGTGACTGCACTAGCAGAATAGTGAGTACAGCTCTGGAGTATAATACAGGATGTAACTCAGGATCAGTAATGTAAAGTATGTACACAGTGTCTGCACCAGCAGAATAGTGAGTGCAGCTCTGGAGTATAATACAGGATGTAAGTCAGGATCAGTAATGTAATTTATGTACACAGTGACTCCACCAGCAGAATAGTGGGTGCAGCTCTGGAGTATAATACAGGAGGTAACTCAGGATCAGTTATGTAATGTATATACACAGTGACTGCACAAGCAGAATAGTGAGTGCAGCTCTGGAGTATAATACAGGATGTAACTCAGGATCAGTAACGTAATGTATGTACAAAGTGACTCCACCAGCAGAATAGTGAGTGCAGTTCTGGAGTATAATACAGGATGTAACTCAGGATCAGTAATGTAATGTATGTGCACAGTGACTACACCAGCAGAATAGTGAGTGCAGCTCTGGGGTATAATACAGGATGTAACTCAGGATCAGTAATGTAATGTATGTACACAGTGACTCCACCAGCAGAATATTGAGTGCAGCTCTGGAGTATAATACAGGAGGTAACTCAGGATCAGTTATGTAATGTATGTACACAGTGACTGCACCAGAAGAATAGTGAGTGCAGCTCTGGAGTATAATACAGGAGGTAACTCAGGATCAGTAATGTAATGTATGTACACACTGACTGCACCAGCAGAATAGTGAGGGCAGCTCTGGAGTATAATAAAGGATGTAACTCAGGATCAGTAATGTAATGTATGTACACAGTGACTGCACCAGCAGGATAGTGAGTGCAGCTCTGGAGTATAATATAGGATGTAACTCAGGATCAGTAAAGTAATGTATGTACACAGTGACTGCAGCAGCAGAATAGTGAGTGCAGCTCTGGAGTATAATACAGAAAGTAACTCAGGATCAGTAATGTAATGTATGTACACAGTGACTGCACCAGCAGAATAGTGAGTGCAGCTCTGGAGTATAATACAGGATGTAACTCAGGATCAATAATGTAATGTATGTACACAGTGACTGCACCAGCAGAATAGTGAGTGCAGCTCTGGAGTATAATACAGGATGTAACTCAGGATCAGTAATGTAATGTATGTACACAGTGACTGCACCAGAAGAATATTGAGTGCAGCTCTGGAGTATAATACAGGAGGTAACTCAGGATCAGTTATGTAATGTATGTACACAGTGACTGCACCAGAAGAATAGTGAGTGCAGCTCTGGAGTATAATACAGGAGGTAACTCAGGATCAGTAATGTAATGTATGTACACACTGACTGCACCAGCAGAATAGTGAGGGCAGCTCTGGAGTATAATAAAGGATGTAACTCAGGATCAGTAATGTAATGTATGTACACAGTGACTGCACCAGCAGGATAGTGAGTGCAGCTCTGGAGTATAATACAGGATGTAACTCAGGATCAGTAAAGTAATGTATGTACACAGTGACTGCAGCAGCAGAATAGTGAGTGCAGCTCTGGAGTATAATACAGAAAGTAACTCAGGATCAGTAATGTAATGTATGTACACAGTGACTGCACCAGCAGAATAGTGAGTGCAGCTCTGGAGTATAATACAGGATGTAACTCAGGATCAATAATGTAATGTATGTACACAGTGACTGCACCAGCAGAATAGTGAGTGCAGCTCTGGAGTATAACACAGGATGTAACTCAGGATCAGTAATGTAATGTATGTACACAGTGACTGCACCAGCAGAATAGTGAGTGCAGCTCAGGAGTATAATACAGGATGTAACTCAGGATCAGTAATGTAATGTATGTAGACAGTGACTGCACCAGCAGAATAGTGAGTGCAGCTCAGGAGTATAATACAGGATGTAACTCAGGATCAGTAATGTAATGTATGTAGACAGTGACTGCACCAGCAGAATAGTGAGGGCAGCTCTAGAGTATAATACAGGATGTAACTCAGGATTAGTGTTGAGCCACCCCCGTAGTGTTCGAGTTCGGTTCGGTTCGTCGAACACCCGTGTGTTCGCCGAACTGTTCGTCGAACTGTTCGTCGAACACCTTCGAACACCGTTAAAACCAATGGCAGGCAAACAAAAACACATAGAAACACATAGAAAACACCTTCAAAGGTGTCCAAAAGCTGACAAACTGCTCAGAAGACATAACTAACACATGGAAAAGTGACAAGTACATATAGTCATGCGAAAAGAAAAGAGGTGGAGGAGTAAAAGGAGGGGGAGACACAGATATAGGCATGTCATGCCCTTCTAAAATCCAAAAAGTGAGAAGCCGAGACAGCCAGTCCGCTCCTGCCCTTGCCACCTCCGTGTCGCCGGGTTTGTGCCAGAGCCGCGGTGAACCCTGACGGCCAGCCCCCCTCTCCCAATACTGGTGCCTGTCCACTGGTGGGTCGAGAGAGCCCCCCTGTGGTGGAGGCAGCTCTAAGCTTTTTAATTTAAATTGTCCCTCTAATTTAAATGAATACACTTTAAATCCATTTACAAGGATCTATTGGAGGGCAAGTCTCATGCCAGCAGCCGCGTAATTCCAGCTCCAGTAGCGTCCACTAAAACTGCTGCAGTTAAAAAGCTTTTATAAGGATCGAGCTCGGCTGTCCACCGCAAGGCATCCTACTGCCAGTCCCAGCCCCTATGCCTTGGGGTGCCTCCTGATGCTCTTCACTAAGTATCCCGTGGTCCCGAAGCATTTCCTTTGAAAAAATTAAGTGTCCAAACTACAGGTGGTGCAGCTTGCTTAACAGCCGGGATAATCCGCTGACTAGCAGACACTGCTACTAGGCACAAAGTATTTCCTGGGCTAGATGCAGTTAAAAATTTGTAAGTAGATACTCTCGTTGGATGCTGAGAAAGCATTCCATAGAGTCTCCTGGCACGCCATATATGATTCTCTTAAAAAGCTTGGGGTAGGGGTCTAGGGGACCCTTTTATAGCCAAAATCACGGCCCTGTATCACAATACGTCACCTAGGCTGAAGATAAATGGAACTGTAGCACCGAGGGCTCGGTTGCTACAGACGTATTGCACCTCACCCAGAGGTGTGATATCTCACTCTCAGATAAGGATGGAATGTGGATCAGGACCCGACACCTGCATGCATTACACCACATTGCCGTGGGGCAGGGCGACCAATATGCCACTGAGATGGGCACGACAGTCCCTGTCCCTGGCTGGAGTGGGGGGAGGGAACACTGAGGAAGGGGAACCCTGCAGTGCAGGAGCAGGGAGGAAGCAGTTCCTGGGTGCATTGAGAAGGGAGTATAAAAGGTGGGCACCATCTTAGTTCAGTGCAGAGAAGTCTGAGCAGAAGTGGCAGGGAGCAGGGGCTCTGCATGAGCTCTGCTCTGGAGGCGGGCCTAGTAACAGAGGCCCAGGGTTGCAAGAGGGAGAAGGAAGGAAGAGGAGCGGAGAAGGCTCCAGGAACGAGGAATGAAGGGATCCCAGGGGTGCGGACGGGCGAGTCGCCACCGCACGCCCGAATCCACCTGCGTGGAGGGGTCAGGCCAAAGGGGGAGACCGGTCCCCGAACTAGTGGAGGCAGGAAACGACCCTCAGCTAGAAACCGGAGGCTCTGACATTTTATGTGGCGCAGCCCCTTGCTCCACCCGCTAGGAAGGCACCACATAGGGTCAGGGAAACTGGCGCCAAGTTTACCAAGAGGAGGCCCGAGGCAGCCGGACAGAAGTGTTGGTAAGAAAGGCCAGACAAAGGACACACAAAGGGGGTCCTGTGAAGCGCTCCAAAGTTATCTGGGAGTTGTCTGAGCCCCTCACCTGGTGAGCACAGTACGACGTGGGCAGCCGTTACCTGCAGACGTGGTCTGGATAATAAGAACTGTGAGTAAAGGCCCTGAACTGCATCACTGACTCCGTGTCGTTACTGCTGCTGCCCTGCACCATCACCCCCATCCTCCGCATACACTGCCCTGAGGCTATACTCCTCCCGTGGGGAGTTATGCTACGCTCTGCTGCACCCACAACACCAGCCTTAGCGGTCTGCCCTGGAGCGGCGGTTCACTCTGACCGCAATCCACGGGTGGCGTAGTCGGACATTTAAACATCAAAACCACATAAATAGTTCCGCCACTGGTTTGACCGCCCTGAGCCACGGAACCGGATCGCCGCCACGAAGACTACAACCACCAGCATCCACCAAAAAGGGTCCGGCTCCGGGTGTCCCAAGGCCCAGGGGGTGCGTCAGAACATTTTCATCACCTTTCACAATCACCAATGGGACAAGGCAGGGATGTCCTCTGTCCCCTCTCTTATACATCCTAGTGACGGAGCACCTGCTCTCATCAATTCGCCATAACCCCAATATTAGGTGGATTGAGGTGGGAGGCACCGAGTACAAGTGCTCTCTATTTGCTGATGATGTCCTAGTATATATCACTCAATCACATATATCCATCCCTGCTGTTATGGCTGAAATAGATCACTTTGTTACATGGTAAAATTTTAAAATCAATGCAGCGAAGTCTGAGGCCCTCGATGTCTCCCTCCCCAAATCCATATAGGATTCCATCCAGTCCAACTTTCCCTTTGCCTGGCCCTCACAGGGTATCAAATACTTAGGAATAGAGATGAGCGGTGTTCGACTAGAACTGTTCGCCAATCTCAAATTCGAGCTGTTTTGGGCGGTGTTCGAGTTGTTCGACGAACCCGAACGATTTGCAAAAAATTCGGCTGTTCGAGGTTATGTTCGATAACTGTTCGTGCACCAAAAGCGTGTCCTGCATGTCTGGCGCTATTTAGAGCACCAATCATGCAGGGATTGTCTGCCACTCACTGTAATGCCACAGCCATGGTGGTTGTGGCATTACAGTGATTGCCCAAATCGATGGGAACAGTGCCAACAGTGAAACATGAAAAGCCGGCAATTCAGCAGCGGCATACACCTGTACCCGACAATTTAGAACCGAAAGAATAGAGCTTCACACATAGATTAGATAGATATAAACATGTCAGTCACATATATAAGAAGTACAGTGACAGTGTTGGTTACTGTACTTGTCATTTAGCGTAAAGGATTTATCAAAAAAAATAATAGTGTTTTCATGCACTGTCTCTTTAAAAAAGCCGGCCGGCAATTCAGCAGCGGTACCTGACAATTTAGAACAGAAAGATAGAGCATCACACATAGATTAGATAGATAGAAACATGTCAGTCACATATATATGAAGTACAGTGATAGTGTTGGTTACTGTACTTGTCATTTAGTATTAAAATAAAGGATTTATTATTAAAAAAATTGGCGTGGGGTTCCCCTTAATTTTAGGCTCTAGCAGAGGTTAAGCAGACGGCTGGGGCAGATGTTTGAAGCCTGGGAAGGGGGTAATACCCACAGAGCTTCCCAGGCTACTAATATCAGCCCTCAGCTGAATACATAGCCTTTACTAGCTATTAAAATGGGGGACCCCCCAAAAAAAATGACGTGGGGTCCCCCCTAATTTAATAGCTAGCAAAGGCTAGGCAGACAGCTGGGGGCTGATATTAATAGCCCAGGAAGGGAGCCATGAATATTGGCCCCCTCCCAGGCTAGAAACACCAGCCGTCAGCCGCCCCAGAAATGGCGCATTCATAGGATGCGCCAATTCTGGCACTTAGCCTCGCTCTTCCACGCTGCCCTGGTGCGGTGGCAGGGGGTAATAGGGCTGGGGTTGATGTCAGCTTATAATGCCAGCTGACATCAAGCCCAGGTTAGTAATGGAGAGGCGTCTATAAGACACCCCCATTACTAACCCCATAGTCAAAGTGAAAAAAAACACAAACACCCAGAATAAAGTCCTTTAATTGAAATAAAGACACAATCCTTTATTGTTCTAAATTAAACCATACTTACCATCACGCCCATTCCAGCTGAAGCCAACGATCTCCTGCAATAAAAGAAAAATAATAAAGCAACCTCATCCTTACCTTTCCATGGTTCCCACGACAGCTTCAGCTCTGCTACATCGAGATGACAGGCTGGACCGCAGCAGAACGCTGCCATCCAGCCTGTCATCCCGCAGACACTGAGAAGCGCAGGCATGCTTGCGCTGCTCAGCGTCTCTCTGTGACGACATCCAGATGAGCCGAGTTCATGTCCAATGAACTCGGCTCACCTCATGCACGTCACTGACAGCGTGGGAAAATTCTCAAGCTGAAGCGGTGAGTGCAGGAGAATTCTCCCACGCTGTCAGTGACGTGCATAAGGTGAGCTCATGTCCAATGAACTCAGCTCACCTCCTGCACGTCACTGACAGCGTGGGAGAATTCTCCTGCACTCAGCGCTTCAGCGTGAGAATTCTCCCACGCTGAAGCGCTGAGTGCAGGAGAATTTTCCCACGCTGTCAGTGACGTGCATAAGGTGAGCTCATGTCCAATGAACTCAGCTCACCTCCTGCACGTCACTGACAGCGTGGGAGAATTCTCCTGCACTCAGCGCTTCAGCGTGAGAATTCTCCCGCTGAAGCGCTGAGTGCAGGAGAATTTTCCCACGCTGTCAGTGACGTGCATAAGGTGAGCTCATGTCCAATGAACTCAGCTCACCTCCTGCACGTCACTGACAGCGTGGGAGAATTCTCCTGCACTCAGCGCTTCAGTGTGAGAATTCTCCCACGCTGAAGCGCTGAGTGCAGGAGAATTTTCCCACGCTGTCAGTGACGTGCATGAGGTGAGCCGAGTTCATTGGACATGAACTCGGCTCATCTGGATGTCGTCACAGAGAGACACTGTGGAGCGCAAGCAAGCCTGCGCTTCTCAGTGTCTGCGGGATGACAGGCTGGATGGCAGCGTTCTGCTGAGGTCCAGCCTGTCATCTCGATGTAGCAGAGCTGAAGTTGTCATGGGAACCATGGAAAGGTAAGGATGATGTTGCTTTATTATTTTTCTTTTATTTCAGGAGATCGTTGGCTTCAGCTGGAATGGGCGTGATGGTAAGTATGGTTTAATTTAGAACAATAAAGAATTGTGTGTTTATTTCAATTAAAGGACTTTTTTCTGGGTGTTGTGGTTTTTTTAAATACTTTACTAGAAATTCATGGTGGTCATGTCTAATATTGGCGTGACCCCATGAATTTCGGGCTTAGGGCCAGCTGATAATGCCAAGCTGGCCCTAACCCCTTTATTACCCAGTGAGCCACCGCACCAGGGCCCTGGATGAGTTGGGTACAGCGCCAGAAGATGGCGCTTCTATGAACGCGCCATTTTCCGTGGTGGCTGCGGACTGCAATTTGCAGCGGGGGTGGCCCAGAAAGCTTGGGCCTCCCTGCGCTGCGGATTCCAGCCCCCAGCTGCCTAGTTGTACCTGGCTGGACACAAAAACAGGGCGAAGCCCCACGTCAATTTTCTTTAAATTATTTCATGAAATAATTAAGAAAAAAAGGGCTTCCCTATATTGTTGTGTCCGGCCAGGTACAAATAGGCAGCTGGTGGTTGGGGGCAGCCCGTTCCTGCCTGCTGTACCTAACTGGACACAAATATAGTGCGAAGCCCCACGTCAATTTTTTTTAAATTATTTCATGAATTTCCTGAAATAATTTAAAAAAATTGACGTGGGGCTTCGCACTATATTTGTGTCCAGCCAGGTACAGCAGGCAGGAACGGGCTGCCCCCATCCACCAGCTGCCTATTTGTACCTGGCCGGACACAACAATATAGGGAAGCCCTTTTTTTCTTAATTATTTCATGAATTTCATGAAATAATTAAAAAAAATTGAAGTGGGGCTTCGCACTATATTTGTGTCCAGCCAGGTACAGCAGGCAGGAACGGGCTGCCCCCAACCACCAGCTGCCTATTTGTACCTGGCCGGACACAACAATATAGGGAAGGCCTTTTTTTCTTAATTATTTCATGAATTTCATGAAATAATTAAAAAAAAAGTACGTGGGGCTTCGCCCTATTTTTGTGTCCAGCCAGGTACAACTAGGCAGCTGGGGGCTGGAATCTGCAGCGCAGGGAGAACCAAGCTTTCTGGGCCCCCCCCCCCGCTCCAAATTGCAGTCCGCAGCCACCCCGGAAAATGGCGCGTTCATAGAAGCGCCCTCTTCTGGCGCTGTACCCAACTCATCCAGGGCCCTGGTGCGGTGGCTCACTGGGTAATAAAGGGGTTAGGGCCAGCTTGGTATTATCAGCTGGCCCCAAGCCCAAAATTCATGGGGTCACGCCAGTATTAGACATGACCGCCATGAATTTCTAGTAAAGTATTTAAAAAAAACACAACACCCAGAATAAAGTCCTTTAATTGAAATAAAGACACAATTCTTTATTGTTCTAAATTAAACCATACTTACCATCACACCCATTCCAGCTGAAGCCAACGATCTCCTGCAATAAAAGAAAAATAATAAACCAACCTCATCCTTACCTTTCCATGGTTCCCACGACAGCTTCAGCTCTGCTACATCGAGATGACTGGCTGGACCGCAGCAGAACGCTGCCATCCAGTCTGTCATCCCGCAGACACTGAGAAGTGCAGGCATGCTTGCGCTCCTCACTGTCTCGCTGTGACGGCATCCAGATGAGCCGAGGTCATGTCCAATGAACTCGGCTCACCTCATGCACGTCACTGACAGCGTGGGAAAATTCTCACGCTGAAGTGCTGAGTGCAGGAGAATTCTCCCACGCTGTCAGTGATGTGCATGAGGTGAGCTCATGTCCAATGAACTCAGCTCACTTCCTGCACATCACTGACAGCGTGGGAAAATTCTCCTGCAATCACCGCTTCAGCTTGAGAATTTTCCCACGCTGTCAGGGACGTGCATGAGGTGAGCCGAGTTCATTGGACATGAACTCGGCTCATCTGGATGTCGTCACAGAGAGACGCTGAGCAGCGCAAGCAAGCCTGCGCTTCTCAGTGTCTGCGGGATGAGAGGCTGGATGGCAGCGTTCTGCTGCGGTCCAGCATGTCATCTCGATGTAGCAGAGCTGAAGCTGTCGTGGGAACCATGGAAAGGTAAGGATGAGGTTGCTTTATTATTTTTCTTTTATTGCAGGAGATCGTTGGCTTCAGCTGGAATGGGCGTGACGGTAAGTATGGTTTAATTTAGAACAATAAAGGATTGTGTCTTTATTTCAATTAAAGGACTTTATTCTGGGTGTTTGTGCTTTTTTTAACTTTGACTATGGGGTTAGTAATGGGGGTGTCTTATAGACGCCTCTCCATTACTAACCTGGGCTTGATGTCAGCTGGCATTATAAGCTGATATCAACCCCAACCCTATTACCCCCTGCCACCGCACCAGGGCAGCGTGGAAGAGCGAGGCTAAGTGCCAGAATTGGCGCATCCTATGAATGCGCCATTTCTGGGGCGGCTGACGGCTGGTGTTTCTAGCCTGGGAGGGGGCCAATATTCATGGCTCCCTTCCTGGGCTATTAATATCAGCCCCCAGCTGTCTGCCTAGCCTTTGCTAGCTATTAAATTAGGGGGGACCCCACGTCATTTTTTTTGGGGGGTCCCCCATTTTAATAGCTAGTAAAGGCTATGTATTCAGCTGGGGGCTGATATTAGTAGCCTGGGAAGCTCCGTGGGTATTACCCCCTTCCCAGGCTTCAAACATCTGCCCCAGCCGTCTGCTTAACCTCCGCTAGAGCCTAAAATTAAGGGGAACCCCACGCCAATTTTTTTAATAATAAATCCTTTATTTTAATACTAAATGACAAGTACAGTAACCAACACTATCACTGTACTTCATATATATGTGACTGACATGTTTCTATCTATCTAATCTATGTGTGATGCTCTCTCTTTCTGTTCTAAATTGTCGGGTACCGCTGCTGAATTGCCGGCCGGCTTTTTTAAAGAGACAGTGCATGAAAACACTATTATTTTTTTTAAATAAATCCTTTACACTAAATGACAAGTACAGTAAGCAACACTGTCACTGTGCTTCTTATATGTGTGACTGACATGTTTCTATCTATCTAATCTATGTGTGATGCTCTATTCCTTCTTGTCTAAATTGTCGGGTACCGGTGCATGCCGCTGCTGAATTTGCCGGCCGGCTTTTTTAAAGAGAGTGTCTTCTGAGCAGTTTGTCAGCTTTTGGACACCTTTGCAGGTGTTTTCTATGTGTTTCTATGTGTTTTTGTTTGCCTGCCATTGGTTTTAACGGTGTTCGACGGTGTTCTAAGGTGTTCGACGAACAGTTCGACGAACAGTTCCTCGAACATCCCGGTGTTCGACGAACCGAACCGAACCCGAACACTACGGGGGTGGCTCAACACTACTTAGGAATTCCTATTCATAGAGACCTCTCCCATCTATGTTATCTTAATTTTGGGCCCTTTATTGAACAATTCCATACAGACCACGGTTGGCAAGTTGGAACTGTGAGATTCACTACGTGCACCACTGGTATTTTGTGGAAAAGCACATGTAAGATTCTGCAACAGTCTCTGCTGATACTCCTGCATGCGTGCATCCCTTTCTATGGCAGGAATAATTTCTGCAAATTTACTTTTGTACCGGGGATCTAACAGTGTGGCAACCCAGTAGTCAGGATTATTTCTAATTCTCACAATTCGAGGGTCATGTTGCAGGTAGTGCAGCAAGATGGCACTCATGTGTGTTGCGCATCCAGGAGCACCAAGTCCCTGTTGTGTTGGTGGCGAGGTAACAATCATGCTTCCTTCCTCTGTCCTCTCCCCCCAACCTCGCACAACAGAAATGTGATCAAGGTCTCCCTCATCTGATGAGTCTTCCATCAGTTCGTCCTCCACTTCTTCCTGGGCTCCTGCACCTTCCTCACTAGTTTGGCTGCTACCATGCGCCCTGGTAAAATCATCTCCCCCACCCTCACATGCCTGCCGCCCTGGTGCTGCCCACCGTCTGGACCTTGCAGATGTTAGCCCTTCCGCATACAACTCCTCCTCCTCTACTTCCTCCACCTCCTCTTGTGCCACCACCTGACTCCGAATTCTGTTTAACATGTGCTCCAGCATGTAAATCACCGGAATAGTCATGCTGATAATGGCATCGTCAGGACTAAACATCTTCGTCGCCATTTCAAAACTGTGCAGAAGGGTGCATAGGTCCCTGATCTGAGACCACTCCTCCAGCGTGATTTGCCCCACCTCTGAATCTCGTTGGCCCAGGCTATACGTCAGAACGTATTGCACCAGGGCTTGTCGGTGCTGCCACAGTCGCTGCAACATGTGCAGAGTTGAATTCCACCGGGTAGGCACATCGCATTTTAGCCGGTGAAGTGGCAGGCCCAACGACTTCTGTAGAGATGTAAGTCGCTGAGCTGCGGGATGCGAACGGCGGAAGTGAGCACACAGCGACCGTGCCCTCTGCAGAAGGCCATCTAGTCTGGGATAGTGGGCTAAAAATTGCTGGACAACCAGGTTCAACACGTGAGCCATACAAGGCACGTGTGTGACATTGCCCCGGCGAAGGGCCGCACCCAGGTTTGCAGCATTGTCGCACACGGCCTTCCCTGGTTTCAGGTCCAGTGGAGACAACCATTCATGAAATTGGTTCTCCAGAGCTGACCACAACTCCTCAGCTGTGTGACTCACATTTCCCAGACATTTCAATGTAAAAACCGCCTGATGACGTTGAGCCCTACTGCCAGCATAGTAAGGAGGTGTGCAGGATCCCTTCTGCGCAGTTAGAAAGCTTGTGGCATGACCAGACAGGCTTTGGGTGCAGGTGGAAGACCGAGAGGAGGTTGAGGAGGCAGAAGCAGTGGAGGAAAAATGACAAAGAGGATTGACGCACAACTCGTGGGGACGGCAAGACTTGGACAGCAGCCCCTTGTCCTGCTGTCACCATAGTTACCCAGTGCCCAGTCAGCGACATGTAACGCCCCTGTCCATGCCTACTCTTCCAAGTGTCTGTGGTGAAATGCACCCTGTCACACACAGAGTTTCTCAAAGAAGCGGTGATGTTGTGTGCGACATGCTGGTGGAGCGCAGGCACACCTTTCTTTGAGAAGTAGTGCCGACTGGGCATCTGGTACTGGGGCACTGCGACGGACATAAGGTCTCGAAAATCCTCTGTGTCCACCAGGCGGAAAGGCAGCATTTCTGTAGCCAAGAGCTTGCAGATGGTGAAATTCAACCTCTTAGCTTTCTCATGGCTAGGAGGAAATGTTCTTTTACTTGTCCACATCTGAGGGACCGAGGGCTGGCTATTGTGCTTAGACGGGGTTGATAAGGGTGTCCCCGGCAAACTGCCGGTCTGTGAGGAAGATGCAGGCAGACATGTTAGGTTGCCTTGATCCAAAGGTGGTGCTATCGATGTCGGACAGCGCTCAAGACCAGCTGGTGTTACCACCTCCAAAGAAAATGATGACCTGCCAATCACGCTGGCTGTTGCGGGTAAAGAGGTGGCAGGTCTGCGCCCCAAAACAGGTGTGACTGCTGTCCCCCCAGTCACAGAGGATGAAGAGGCCGCGGATGCACAAGATATGGCAGACGGTGGTTGGCCCGGCCGGCTAGACCGCATTGTAGCACACTGAGCTTCCCACTGCAACTTATGCTTCATGTCCATGTGCCGGTTCATGCATGAAGTACTCAAACTATGTATTTTTTGGCCTCTACTTAGCTTTTGCTGACAAATGTTACAGATAACACGAGTTGGGTCATCTTTATCGATCTGAAAAAATGCCCAGGCTATGCAAGGCTTAGCACCCATGCGACCTGAAGAGCCACCACGACTTGTGGTGAGAGGCAGAGTTGTGTTTGAGGATGCAGTTGTTGACGTGCTTCCAGTACTACGTCTCTGTCCAGGAAGGCGCAACCTGACCTCGTCGTCACTAGCATCTTCCTCCACCTCCTCTGCTGACCTCATCTCTTGGCTGACTGTGGGTTGACAGTAAGTGGGATCTCCGACCTCATCATCATCACCCTGTGCGTTATCACACCCGTCGTCCTCAGAGCCAACCTGTTCCTGCCCTGACAAAAAACTAAAGTTGTCTCTCCAATCAGGTATTTGAGTCTTATCATCGTCTTCCTCATTGTCTCCACCAACAGGAGTTACAGTTTGGGAATGAGGGTCTACATTATGGTCAGAACCTTCTGCGTCTGGTCCTGGATCCGACTCATAAAGATTCTGGGCATCAGTGCAGATCATTTCCTCGTCTGGATTCACAGAAGCGATGGAGTCGACCTCTGATTCCCAGGCTATAGTATGAGTAAACAGCTCTGCAGACTCAACCATCTGTTCTACCTCATACTCAGACGGGCAGCTGGAGATTTGGGAGCTGTGAGGAAGCAAGTGCGATTTGGGTGACACCTTTGAGGACTGGAGTATTTGTGATGTTGAAGTTGATGTGGAGGAGAGCCCACTTAAAGGAGCACTTGATATCCGTTGAAGCACCTGCTGTTTTTGTGCCTCATCTGGAATTTGTAGCGATTGGCGTGGCCGTAAGAAAGGGATCTTATCACATTGTCCGCTAAAAGAAGTAGACATTTTAGTTTGGCTGGAAGATGGTCTTTCTTCTGCACCTACCCCACGGACACAACCTTTTTTCCCCTTCCCAACACGCCTATTCCCCTTTCCACCAGCAGCAGGCCTTTTTCCACTCATTTTGGTGGTTAACTAATTCACAACTCTGGAGTTGTTTGCACAAAAAAACAATGGATGGTAACCGAGCAGAGCTGAGTGGCCAAACTGTGGTATTAGGCCAAAACTATTGGCTGGGTTAGATGCAGAAAAAAATTATTTTTAATTTGCAACCTGATGGAGGTCTGTATAGATGGACTAATAGACCAAGTCCCACACACCGCTAGAAGCCCAAATATTTTTTCAGAGCTAGATGCAGAAAAAAATTATTTTTAATTTGCAACCTGATGGAGGTCTGTATAGATGGACTAATAGACCAAGTCCCACACACCGCTAGAAGCCCAAATATTTTTTCAGAGCTAGATGCAGAAAAAATTATATTCAATTTGCAACCTGCTGGAGGTCAGTATAGAAGGACTAATAGACCAAGTCCCACACACTGCTAGAAGCCCAAATATTTTTTCAGAGCTAAATGAAGAAAAAAATTATTTTTAATTTGCAACCTGATGGAGGTCAGTATAGATGGACTAATAGAATGATGCTATGCCCAAAAGATTTTACTTCACTAGGTGCAGTAAAAAAATTGGTATTCTATACACAGGTGGTATATCTTGCAACACAGATAGGCTACTCCACTGACTAACACACTCTGCAATAGGCCAAAAAGGATTAGCTTTGCTAGATTCAGCCAAATGCTGTGAAAAAAACTTGCACAGCACTGGCACAGACCTGCCTGGCAAAAACTGATAGGAACTGATGTAACCTAGTCCTGAAAAGGACTGCAATTACAATTAGTCTTTACTCCCACAATCTATCTATTTAAGAGCACAGACCTGCCTGATAAAAGTCGTAGGAAATGCTGTAACCTAGTCCTTAAAAGGACTGCAATCACAACTATTCCCTACTCCCAAGCTATCTGTAGATTTGTGCGAAAATTGGCTTGAAATTAACAAGGTATAGCGCACACAGCAACAGCGGTGCCGTCTAACACGCAGCTGCAGCAGTGAGAAAATGGTGGCGACGGGGAAAATGGCTTGGTCTTATAGGGCAAGGACATGTGACATACACTGCCAATCACACATGCCCTTGCTTGTGTGAAAAAAAGCACTTCGCTCCGTGTGTGCGCTGCTGATAGGCTGACAGATTGCACCTCCCCACTGCAAATGCGGGAAAGAGAAAAAAAAATGGAGATCTTCATTGTTCCTGCAGAGATCCATCCCCTGCCCCTCCCCCCACCCCGCTGTACACTCAAACTGCGGATTAACATTAATTTTCATCATTACTGAGAAAAAATCCAGTTATGATTTTGGTGCACGAACAGTTATCGAACATAACCTCGAACAGCCGAATTTTTCTCAAATTGTTCGTGTTCGCCGAACGGCTCGAACACCGCCCAAAACAGCTCGAATTTGAGATTGACGAACAGTTCGAGTAGAACAACGGTCATCTCTACTCAGGATCAGTAATGTAATGTATGTGCACAGTGACTGCACCAGCAGAATAGTGAGTGCAGCTCTGGAGTATAATACAGGAGGTAACTCAGGATCAGTAATGTAATGTATGTACACAGTGACTGCACCAGCAGAATAGTGAGTGCAGCTCTGGAGTATAATACAGGATGTAACTCAGGATCAGTAATGTAATGTATGTACACAGTGACTGCACCAGCAGAATAGTGAGTGCAGCTCTGGAGTATAATACAGGAGGTAACTCAGGATCAGTAATGTATGTACACAGTGACTGCACCAGCAGAATAGTGAGTGCAGCTCTGGAGTATAATACAGGAGGTAACTCAGGATCAGTAATGTAATGTATGTACACAGTGACTGCACCAGCAGAATAGTGAGTGCAGCTCTGGAGTATAATACAGGAGGTAACTCAGGATCAGTAATGTATGTACACAGTGACTGCACCAGCAGAATAGTGAGCGCAGCTCTGGAGTATAATACAGGATGTAACTCAGGATCAGCAATGTAATGTATGTACACAGTGCCTGCACCAGCAGAATAATGAGTTCAGCTCTGGAGTGTAATACAGGGAGTAACTCAGGATCAGTAATGTAATGTATGTACACAGTGACCGCACCAGCAGAATAGTGAGTGCAGCTCTGGAGTATAATACAGGATGTAACTCCGGATCACTAATGTAATGTATGTACACAGTGACTGCACCAGCAGAATAGTGAGTGCAGCTCTGGAGAATAATACAGGATGTAACTAAGGATCAGTAATGTAATGTATGTACACAGTAACTTCACCAGCAGAATAGTGAGTGCAGCTCTAGAGAATAATACAGGATGTAACTCAGGATCAGTAATGAAATGTATGTACATAGTGACTGCACCAGCAGAATAGTGAGTGCAGCTCTGGAGTATAATACAGGAGGTAACTCATGATCAGTAATGTAATGTATGTAGACAGTGACTGCACCAGCAGGATAGTGAGTGCAGCTCTGGAGTATAATACAGGAGGTAACTCAGGATCAGTAATGTAATGTATGTACACAGTGACTGCACCAGCAGAATAGTGAGGGCAGCTCTGGAGTATAATAAAGTATGTAACTCAGGATCAGTAATGTAATGTATGTAGACAGTGACTGCACCAGCAGAATAGTGAGTGCAGCTCTAGAGTATAATACAGGATGTAACTCAGGATCAGTAAAGTAATGTATGTACACAGTGACTGCAGCAGCAGAATAGTGAGTGCAGCTCTGGAGTATAATACAGGAAGTAACTCAGGATCAGTAATGTAATGTATGTACACAGTGACTGCACCAGCAGAATAGTGAGTGCAGCTCTGGAGTATAATACAGGATGTAACTCAGGTTCAGTAATGTAATGTATGTACACAGTGACTGCATCAGCAGAATAGTGAGGGCAGCTCTGGAGTATAATAAAGAATTTAACTCAGGATCAGAATTTAATGTATGTAGACAGTGACTGCACCAGCAGGATAGTGAGTGCAGCTCTGGAGTATAATACAGGATCTTACTCAGGATCAGTAATGTAATGTATGTTCACAGTGACTGTACCAGCAGAATAGTGAGGGCAGCTCTAGAGTATAATACAGGACTTAACTCAGGATCAGTAATGTAATGTATGTACACAGTGCCTGCACCAGCAGAAAAATGAGTTCAGCTCTGGAGTGTAATACAGGGGGTAACTCAGGATCAGTAATGTAATGTATGTACACAGTGACCGCACCAGCAGAATAGTGAGTGCAGCTCTGGAGTATAATACAGGATGTAACTCAGGATCAGTAATGTAATGTATGTGCACAGTGACTGCACCAGCAGAATAGTGAGTGCAGCTCTGGAGTATAATACAGGATGTAACTCAGGATCAGTAATGTAATGTATGTACACAGTGACTGCACCAGCAGAATAGTGAGTGCAGCTCGGGGGTATAATAGAGGATGTAACTCAGGATCAGTAATGTAATGTATGTACACAGTGTCTGCACCAGCAGAATAGTGAGTGCAGCTCTGGAGTGTAATACAGGATGTAACTCAGGATCCGTAATGTAATGTATGTACACAGTGACTGCACCAGCAGAATAGTGAGTGCAGCTCTGGAGTATAATACAGGATGTAACTCAGGATCAGTAATGTATTGTATGCACACAGTGACTGCACCAGTAGAATAGTGAGTACAGCTCTGGAGTATAATACAGGAGGTAACTCAGGATCAGTAATGTAATGTATGTACACAGTGACTGCACCAGCAGAATAGTGAGCGCAGCTCTGGAGTATAATACATGATGTAACTCAGGATCAGTAATGTAATGTATGTACACAGTGACTGCACCAGAAGAATAGTGAGTGCAGCTCTGGAGTATAATACAGGATGTAACTCAGGATGATTAATGTAATGTATGTACACAGTGACTGCACCAGCATAATAGTGAGTGCAGCTCTGGAGTATAATACAGGAGGTAGCTCAGGATCAGTATTGTAATGTATGTGCACAGTGACTGCACCAGCAGAATAGTGAGTGCAGCTCTGGAGTATAATACAGGAGGTAACTCAGGATCAGTAATGTAATGTATGTACACAGTGACTGCACCAGCAGAATAGTGAGTGCAGCTCTGGAGTATAATACAGGATGTAACTCAGGATCAGTAATGTAATGTATGTATACAATGACTGCACGAGCAGAATGGTGACTGCAGCTCTGGAGTATAATACAGGATGTAACTCAGGATCAGTAATGTAATGTATGTACACAGTGACTGCACCAGCAGAATAGCGAGTGCAGCTCTGGAGTATTATACAGGAGGTAACTCAGGATCAGTAATGTAATGTATGTACACAGTGACTGCACCAGCAAAATAGTGAGTGCAGCTCTGGGGTATAATACAGGATGTAACTCAGGATCATAGAATCATAGAATCATAGAATGGTAGAGTTGGAAGGGACCTCCTGGGTCATCTGGTCCAACCCCCTGCTCAAAGCAGGATTCACTAGATCATCTCAGACAGATGTCTGTCCAGCCTCTGTTTGAAGACGTCCATTGAAGGGGAACTCACCACCTCTCGTGGCAGCCTGTTCCACTCATTAATCACCCTAACTGTCAAAAAGTTTTTTCTAATATCTAATCTGTGTCTCCTCCCATTTAGTTTCATCCCATTGCTTCTAGTCTTTCCTTGTGCAAATGAGAATAAAGATGATCCTTCTACAATGTGACAGCCCTTGACATATTTGTAGACAGCTATTAAGTCTCCTCTCAGTCTTCTTTTTTGCAAGCTAAACATTCCCAAATCCTGTAACCGTTCCTTATAGGACATGGTTTGCAGACCAGTCACCATTCTGGTCGCTCTTCTCTGAACTTGCTCCAGTTTGTCTATGTCTTTTTTAAAATGTGGTGCCCAAAACTGTACACAGTATTCCAGATGAGGTCTGACCAAAGAGGAGTAGAGGGAGATAATGACTTCACGTGATCTAGACTGTATGCTTCTGTTAATACATCCCAGAATTGTATTTGCCTTTTTTGCTGCTGCATCACACTGTTGACTCATGTTCAGTCTATGATCTATTAGTATACCTAAGTCTTTTTCACATGTACTGTTGCTTAGCTCTATTCCTCCCATTCTGTATATGCTTTTTCATTTTTATTGCCCAGATGTAGTACTTTGCATTTTTCCCTGTTAAAAACCATTCTGTTGGTTGCTGCCCACTGCTCCAGTTTATTTAGGTCTTTTTGAATCCTCTCTCTCTCTTCTCTAGTATTAGCTATCCCTCCTAGCTTTGTGTCATCAGCAAATTTAATCAGTTTACCCTCAATTCCTTCATCTAAATCATTGATAAAGATGTTGAACAATACAGGTCCCAGGACGGAGCCCTGTGGTACCCCACTTGAGACATTCATCCAGCTGGATGTGAAGCCATTTACAACCACCCTTTGAGTCCGATCACTAAGCCAGTTATGAATCTACCTAACAGTTGCCTGGTCCATTGCATACTTGGTCATTTTTTCAATAAGGATGGTGTGAGATACTTTGTCAAATGCCTTGCTGAAGTCAAGATATACTATATCTACAGCATTTCCCTGATCCACCCAGTCAGTGATTCTGTCATAGAAGGAAATTAAGTTAGTCTGACATGACTTGATAGTTACAAACCCATGCTGACTCTGGTTAATCACTTCATTCTTATCCATGTACTTACATACATGTTGTTTAATAATTTTTTCAAAGATCTTTCCTGGTATAGAAGTCAGACTCACCGGCCTATAGTTCCCTGGGTCCACCTTCTTCCCCTTTTTGAAGATAGGAACAACATTTGCTCTTCTCCAGTCTTCTGGGACTTCTCCTGTTCTCCAAGAATTTTCAAAGATTATGGAGAGTGGTTCTAAAATTTCTTCTACGATCTCCTTCAGTACTCTGGGGTGTAATTCATCTGGACCTGGAGACTTGAACTCATTTATGTTAGCTAAATATTCCCTCACAATCTTTCTGTTTACAGATCAGTAATGTAATGTATGTACACAGTGACTGCACAAGCAGAACAGTGACTGCAGCTCTGGAATATAATACAGGATGTAACTCATGATCAGTAATGTAATGTATGTACACAGTGACTGCACCAGCAGAATAGTGAGTGCAGCTCTGGAGTATAATACTGGAGTTAACTCAGGATTAATATTGTAATGTATGTACACAGTGACTCCACCAACAGAATAGTGAGTGCAGCTCTGGAGTATAATACAGGATGTAACTCAGGATCAGTAATGTATTGTATGTACACAGTGACTGCACCAGTAGAATAGTGACTGCAGCTCTGGGGTATAATACAGGATGTAACTCAGGATCAGTATTGTAATGTATGTGCACAGTGACTGCACCAGCAGAATAGTGAGTGCAGCTCTGGAGTATAATACAGGAGGTAACTCAGGATCAGTAATGTAATGTATGTACACAGTGACTGCACCAGCAGAATAGTGACTGCAGCTCTGGAGTATAATACAGGATGTAACTCAGGATCAGTAATGTAATGTATGTACACAGTGACTGCACCAGCAGAATAGTGAGTGCAGCTCTGGAGTATAATACAGGTGGTAACTCATGATTAGTAATGTTATGTATGCACACAGTGATTGCACAAGCAGAACAGTGAGTGCAGCTCTGGAATATAATACAGGATGTAACTCAGGATCAGTAATGTATTGTATGTACACAGTGACTGCACCATTAGAATAGCGAGTGCAGCTCTGGAGTATAATACAGGATGTAACTCAGGATCAGTAATGTAATGTATGTATACAGTGACTGCACGAGCAGAATAGTGACTGCAGCTCTGGGGTATAATACAGGATGTAACTTAGGATCAGTAATGTAATGTATGTGCACAGTTACTGCACCAGCAGAATAGTGAGTGCAGCTCTGGAGTACTATACAGGAGGTAACTCAGGATCAGTAATGTAATGTATGTACACAGTGACTGCACCAGCAGAATAGTGAGTGCAGCTCTGGGGTATAATACAGGATGTAACTCAGGATCAGTAATGTAATGTATGTACACAGTGACGGCACAAGCAGAATAGTGAGTGCAGCTCTGGAATATAATACAAGATGTAACTCAGGATCAGTAATGTATTGTATGTACACAGTGACTGCACCAGTAGAATAGTGACTGCAGCTCTGGGGTATAATACAGGATGTAACTCAGGATCAGTAATGTAATGTATGTGCACAGTGACTGCACCAGCAGAATAGTGAGTGCAGCTCTGGAGTATAATACAGGAGGTAACTCAGGATCAGTAATGTAATGTATGTACACAGTGACTGCACCAGCAGAATAGTGAATGCAGCTCTGGAATATAATACAGGATGTAACTCAGGATCAGTAATGTATTGTATATACACAGTGCCTGCACCATTAGAATAGTGACTGCAGCTCTGGGGTATAATACAGTATGTAACTCAGGATCAGTAATGTAATGTATGTGCACAGTGACTGCACCAGCAGAATAGTGAGTGCAGCTCTGGAGTATAATACAGGAGGTAACTCAGGATCAGTAATGTAATGTATGTACACAGTGACTGCACTAGCAGAATAGTGAGTGCAGCTCTGGAGTATAATACAGGATGTAACTCAGGATCAGTAATGTAATGTATGTACACAGTGACTGCACCAGCAGAATAGTGAGTGCATCTCTGGAGTATAATACAGGAGGTAACTCAGGATCAGTAATGTAATGTATGTACACAGTGACTGCACCAGCAGCATACTGGGTGCAGCTCTGATCAGCTGCTAGTCAGTGTGGTGATTGCGGGTGTGGTGGCTGCAGATCCTGCTGTGAGCTCCTGATCTCTGAGAAACCAACACCTCTCCACCTGGGGACCTGCTCTCTCTTACCCATGGAGGGAGCGGGTTTCTGGGATGAGTGAGGGACCCAAGCCCCAGGCTTCTGCTTCCCGAACCAGGCCAGCGGGGGGCAGAAGAAACCAGCAACCGGCCTGCACATCAGAGGACTCGGGGGTGAGACGCTCCACCAGGAGTCGCAGCAATGTGGCTCCTACTCCCCCCGGGACTGTGGAGACCCCTAGAAGCCGCAAGGCTTCCAGCATGGAGGTGAAGCCTGACAGCGGCGTGCATGATGGCGCTCCTTCCGGAGGAAAGCTGAGTGCTCGCGGAGGTGAGGCCGACCTCCCTGAGGGGGGTTGGGCGCTGCAGGGACCCCGGGAGTCTGTGTCCACCTATGCCTCCCGGGTCATGATCCACCTCCGTGAGTATGAAGATGCCAGTAAGCTCATCAGGAGGCTCCGGGAGGAGCTGCGCTGCACAAGCGCAAAAGCTGCAGGGGCCTCCAAACCAAGGAAGGCCAAGCTCCAAGCAGAGATAAAAAGACTGACCAGTGAAATTCATCTCCTGGAACTTAGGAAAGCCACCATCAGAGAGCAGAGTGGTCCTTTCAAAGAAAAACTTATAAATGAAGACTGCTTTAGAGAAATGGCTGATACCAGAGAGCAAAGGCAGATGGGGATACCTGAGAGCCAGGTGGATGATGAGAGTGATGATGACCAGCAGGAAGCCCCACCTGGCAGCCTGCAAAGTCACCCGCAGGCCACGTGCAGCGAGCTCCCTGCAGGACAGGCGATAGTGACATCCAGTCGCAGTTCTGCCGGCTCTGGGGAGGACAGTACAGCAGCAGCCAGGGAGGGGCGCTAATGGCGGAGATTAAGCTCCTGGAGTCCCCAGTGTGCCTCCAAAACTTCCATCTTGGTGACGATCTACCAGAAGAGGCACCTGGGGACCACAAAAAGGCACAGAAGACCAAGCCAAAGCTGCAGGAAGTGGTAAGCTATGTCTATGCCCCCCTCCCTGTAACCCCTGAGTCGCGGGCAGGCTCAGCTTGCTGTATAAGCCCCGTTGCCCAGCCCAGCCCGGGTTCTGCTGTGGATCCGGTGCAAAGGCGCGGGGAGATTACAGAGCGTGGTAGTGAGGCGCAGAGCTCCGTCTCTGCTTGTAGTAGTGGGGACGTAGCAGGAGGTGCATCAGCCGAGAGGCTGGACAGTGAGGGCGGCCCGGCGGTGGACGTTCCGTCAGGCCACGATGCTGTGGTGTGCTCCTCAGTGGGAGGGGGAGCAGCCCGGTGTCGGGGGCAGCTCCGGTAGCCTCGGCACCTCTGAATGCTGTTGCCGCTGATCACTTAGTTGAGGGGTCTGTCGGGGCGGAGCGTTCCGGTCCTCCCACCAAAGTGCTATTTTGTGTTGGCGTCGCTGGTCCGGAAGATCCTGATGCTAAAGATCAGCGGCGCCTAACAGCAGCTAAAGATCAGCGGCACATTATACCGAATGCCAAACAGCGGAAATTACCGACCAATGATGTGGAGGGCACACATAAGACCGGGGGTGAGGTCGCCTCCAGTTCTATGGAGGTGACTGAGCCCCTTGTGCCTGATGCGGAGGTCAAAATGTCATCCGCCATTGTTACTGGTCCAGCAGGAATGAATGTGGTGGTGGGGGTGAATGAGGCTAATTCATTGTCTAGTGGTGAGGTTGCTGGTTTGGTGGAGGGTGAGATGGAGGTGGGTAATGGTGATCCTGTTGGGGCTGATGTGGTCACTGGTAAGGTTGCCCACCCGGGGGTGGCAACACCTGTCCAGAGTTATGCCAGTGTCACCTCCGGGGCAAATAGGGCATCCTCCTCGTCTCCGGGCTTTGGGGATGGCATGTTGCAACGGCGCCTTCTGGAGGCTCTAAAGAAGGGGGAGAGATCACTAATGGTAGAGGGTCGAGAGGTTGATCTATCCTTCTGGATAGAGAGGCATGGCCTCGGGGCCTTCCGAGAGCAAAAAGGGGGGGATACAGTGTGGTCCCTGCCAACAGTCGGGCCAGGCAGTGTGCGTAGGAATGTGGTCCGTCTTCGGTGGAGGGGCAGTGATGCATGTCCTCCAAGGTCTAAAGTTGTGGAGCTCCTGCTGAGGATGGGCTTCAAGGCAATTGACATCTACGCCTTGATACATCCCTATTCCACGCCTGAGTTTGATGTCAGCTTTGTTCGGCCGGAAGGGGCTTGAGCTCTTCTGGGTGAATTATGAGTTGGCAAAAAATGAGCCCGGCTGGCGAGACTTTGCCGTTCAGGCAGTGTCTCGCCAAAACCAGATCAAGAAAGTGACCGTGATGACTCGTAACGAGTCGCTTTCTTGCTATGACATCATGACGTGGCTTGGTCGGTATGGAGAGGTGGTGGAGATGCCAAATAAAAACCGCGACGAGTTTGGTATCTGGTCAGGGCCCTGGACGTTTATGGTAAAACTTAAGCGTTCAGGTGGTACGGTTGCCCACATTCCATCGTCTGCCTTCCTGGGTAGGGATCGTATCCTCGTCTTCTACCAGAGGCAACCGAAGCTCTGTCACAGGTGCGGCGACCCCACACACTTCAGTGCAAACTGCACCGTGCAGAAATGCGCGTTGTGTGGGGGTGTCGGCCATCTTGCCGCCTCTTGTGTGGAGATTAGGTGCCACCTGTGTGGTGAGTTAGGTCACCCATTCAGCCGTTGTCCTCGCTCCTTTGCTAATGCAGTCGAGACCCCGGTGGGAGTAAGCCGTGAGGCCGATTCTGCTGGGGAGGGGACTAGCAGGGGTGGGGGAGCTGAGGGGCCAGGGAAGAAAAGCAATAAAAAGACGCCTGCCCAGCTGAGGCGTCTAGACAACCGCAGACAGGAGAGGGAGCGGGGAGAGCCACAGACTACCGGGGCAGCCCCTGTCCTGGATGCCAGTCTTGTGGCTGAGGCCCCGAGGGATGATGAGTTGGATGAGGAGGTCAGGAGGATCCACAGGGAGGAAACTGCCTCTGCCTCAGAATCCTCCCATTATGAAAGTATGGATGAGGATAATAAGCGGTGGCTAGAGAACAAGCGTAAGCTCGGCACCAAAAAGAAGAAAAAGAAGGGAGATAAAACATCTTCTCCCGCTCTGACCAAGGAAGGTAAAACCGATTCCCCTCTGGTTGGTCTTTCTAACCGGTTCCAGGCCCTTGATAACATCTCTTCCTCTGAGGAGGAGGCTGAGGGTGAGGTTCCGGCTTCAGCGGAGCTTACAGGGGGCGCAGAGTCTCCTTCTCCTGGGGATGCAAGGTCCTTGGGGGGAGGGACTAGCCCAGAGTCCGGAGACGAGGACGAGAAAAGAAGGAAAAATGCTGAAATGGACACCTCTGTGTCATTAAAGAGGGGGAAGGATTCCTCCTCTGAGGCAGAGGATAAAGGGAGTAGGAAGAGGAAAGCCATCTAACTTAATCACCAATGATGGCGGTACCCACTCCGTTGACGCTGGCGTCCATTAATGTCGCCAGCATTAAGTCAAATATGGCTAGATTTGCGGCCTTTGATTTTCTCAGCCGGGTTGAAGCTGACATTTTCTTTTTGCAAGAGACCAGGCTGCCAAATATGGCAGAGGTGTTTATAGCTAAGAGGGAGTGGAGACTCGGGCCCTCCTATTGGTCTCTTGCGACCGAGCCGTATAGCGGAGTGGCGGTCCTTTTTACCGCACTGGTAGAATGCCGACGGGTTATTGAGTTAGAAATGGGGTGGTGCCTGATATTAGATGTCCTCATGAAGGGACAAGAGCTCCGGCTCATTAACATCTATGGTCCCCAATCTAAGTGGGACCGGAAGTGTCTCTTTATGAGGATCAAGCCCTACCTTTTTACGAGTCGGCAGGTCGTCTTTGGAGGGGACTTCAACACTGTCACGAGACCCCGGGATAGAGGAGGTTCCAGAGACAAGCTGACTTATGATAGCGTCGCCCTTAATAGTATAGCTAGTGAGGCTCGCCTGGTGGATGTCCACATCTGGCACACCCCAGGCCACGAGGGGTTCACCTATCATAGAGTTAACTGTAGGTCCAGGATAGACAGGTTTTATTTAAAGGAGGAAGCCGTCTCTTCAGCAGTATCTGTTGTTGAGGTGGAGTTCTCTGATCACTGTTTGATTTTGTTTTCCCTGAATCTTACAGAGACCCCCCCGGATGGGAAGAGGCTTTTGGAGGCTCAATTCGTCTCTCTTGGAAGAAGCGGAGATAAGACAGTCCTTTGAGGATTTTCTTCAGAGCCAGGTACCCTTACTGGATCTTTGTAGTAGTAAGTCAGAGTGGTGGGAGATGTTTAAGAAAAGGGTGGCGAGATTCTTCCGCCAGCTCTCGAGCCTCAGGAGCCTGGACAGGAATCGCCTGTATCAGGGCCTGAGGAGGAAACACGAGCATCTTGTCTCAACTGGAGGTAGCCGCGAGGAGATCTCCAGAGTGAAATTTTTGCTAATGAGGTGTCAGTATGATAGACACGCATCTTTGGTTTTTGAGAGGGATTATGGGAAGTACCGCTCGCCCGACCCTTACAGAAACTGCAAGATGTCAGTGAATAGTAAAGTTGTTACAGGACTGGTTGACACTGAGGGGTCCCTGAAAAGATCCAGATCAGGGATCCTGGAGGTCGTCAGATCCTTCTACTCGCACCTCTTGGGGAAGAGGGATCTGGATTGGGTTGAGATGTCGGCTTTTCTGGCTGAAGCCGTCCCCGAACCAAGGGTAGACCCCTCTCTTGGAGTTTTGACAGAGATGATCAGGGAAGAGGAAGCTAAGTTGGCGATTGAAAGGCTTGCCCTAAAGAAATCTCCCGGTCCAGATGGCTTAACATCTGAATTCTATAAGACCTTTAAGGACGCCTTGGTTCCCCTCTTGACTGAGGTATTCAATGAGTGTCTTTCCTCGGGCACTCTGCCAAAGTCAATGAGGAGGTCTGCCCTGATCATCTTGTCAAAGGGTAAGGACCCATCTTGCATTGAGAATTGGCGTCCCATAGCGCTTCTCAATGCAGACAGGAAGGTTTTGGCAAAGGTGCTGTTTAATCGGCTGGTGAAATTTGCACCCCAGCTCCTTTCGGGGGCCCAGCATTGCTCTGTTCCGGGCCGCAGTACAATTAGTGCTGTATTCTGTGTCCGAGAGGCGGTGGAGCAGGGAAGGGCTGGTCACTGGAAGGGGTACAAGCTGTCATTGGACCAGGCAAAAGCGTTTGATCGGGTTAATCATGAGTACCTCTGGTCTGTCCTTCTGAGGTATGGCCTGCCGGGGGGGTTCGTTGATTGGCTCAAGACCTTGTACGCTGGGGCAGAGAGTTTCCCGCTTGTGAACGGTTGGATTGGCAGCTCTTTTGAGGTTGGGTGTGGTGTTCACCAGGGTTGTCCCTTGAGCCCGCTACTGTACGTGTTTGCGATTGACCCACTTCTTAGGAGGGTGGAGCGTGGACCGTTGGCTGGGATCGGGATGGACCGGGCAGCACCGGAAGCCACTCTGAGAGTGGTGGGGTATGCCGATGACGTCACCATTTTTGTTTCCTCTGATTCGGAGGCAGAATGGCTGATGTCAGAGGTAAATCGCTACTCGGAGGCGTCCGGGTCTAAGATCAACCGGGATAAGTGTGAGAGTCTCTGGCTGGGAGGAGGAGATCCTGGTTTTGATCTCTCGGACACCCTTCCAGAACCCAAAGTCTCTGCAAAAGTTCTTGGCATCGAATTTGGCCAGGGGGATTACCCCAAACAAAATTGGGACAGCAGGCTAGAGATCGCCACTCAGAAGGTGAACCAATGGAAGGGTTGGTCTTTGACCCTAAGGGAAAGGGTAAACCTGATCAAAACTTATCTGCTCCCTTTGCTGATCTATCTGGGCAGTGCGTGCATCTTGCCAGAGCCTCTCTGGACTCGGGTCTACAGTTTGTTCTTCCAACTGTTATGGGGGAATAGACTGAACCTGGTCAAGAGCGAGGTTAATTACCGTACGAGGAGACTAGGAGGGTTGGGTATGGTCAAACCTGTGGTATTCCTTGTGAATACCTTCATTAAGACCAATATTGCAAACCTCTGGAAAGAGAGGGCTCCTCCGTGGGTATTCTCCTGTAAGGGATGGTTTCAACCTTTCTTCCCGGAATGGGAGACAGGAGGGCAAGTGAAGGATCTCCGCACACCGCATGGACATCTCCCGGCTTACGCTACCGTGGTTCTGAAGGTAATTCGCCGGTGGGGTCTGGGAATGTGGGAGGTCAGGACTCTGCCAAGAAAGCTCCTTGACAAAAGGGTTCTGTTGACCCATTTTCCGAGGCCTCTGGCGCTCAGGGATTGCCCAAGTCGGGATCTTGGGGTGGGTCTGCATCTTTTGAATTCTATCAGGATCCCCTTGAAGGTTTGGAACTTGGCTTGGCACTGCTTCCATGGGAAACTGTGTGTGAGGGACAATCTGAAGTGTAGGAGCTCTGAGGACAGGAACTGTCCTCGGGAGTATTGTGGCACCATGCTTGAAAGCATGGACCACTTCCTGCTTCGTTGTCCCTTTAACACAGAGGTGTACAACAGGGTGGGCGCCTCCATTGGCTGGCCTTGGCTGGCCGGTCTCTCTTATGCGGAATGGGCCTATGGAGCATTCGGGGACCTGGGTGGTCGGGACCACTGCACCTTATTTCTAGTTAGCACAGTGGTTAGGTATCACACGTGAAACACACGGTGCTTAGTATCGACGCAACGGAAAATCCTCCCAGTGGACGATGTGTTTAGGACCATACTCGGTGACCTGGTGAAGGTGCGTTCTCTGGAGTATGAGAGACTGGGTACACGGAGGGCCGCTCTCCTCTGGAGGGGCTTTTCTTTTAGTGTGACCTAGTCTGGTCATCTCCTCTCCTGGTGGTGGGCTGCTGCTGACACCATAGATTTTTGTTTTGTTTTGATCAGTAGACAGTGATGTAGGGCTGCAGGCGCCGAACTTGGGCTTTGTCAGTTGTGGTTATTGTATTGTGTGTTATTGTATTGTTTGTTTCTGCATATATTGTATATATGGGTTTGGGTGTAGGTGTTAAGTTGGGTGGTGGGAAAAGGGGGGAGGTGGGTTCATCTTGTGGGACATTGGTTATTTGGGTGAAAAACTGGCACTGCCTGATCTGTCCTATGGACGTTGGACATGGACTGAGGCATGAGGCGCAGGACCAGCTCTCAGGTCAGTGCCGGGGAGGGACTGGTGGGCTCGAGTGTGGGGGGTTTTGTTTTGTCTTGTATATATTATTTTGTATATAAGTTGTCGGTTATTGTTTATTATATTGTTATTATTTGTTTGGTAACCGGACCAGATGTCATGGTGTAGGTAGTTATTATTCTGTATATATGTATAATATGTGTGTGAGGAGAGAGGGAGCGGCTGGACCAGTTTCATTACATTGTTTATTTTCTGGATATTAATTTTGTTATGTTTCTGTTATTATTATTGCTATCTTTTTCATTTTTATAATAAAAGATCTACAGGAGGTAATTCAGGATCAGTAATGTAATGTATGTACACAGTGACTGCACCAGCAGAATAGTGAGTGCAGCTCTGGAGTATAATACAGGATGTAACTCAGGATCAGTAATGTAATGTATGTACACAGTGACTGCACCAGCAGAATAGTGAGTGCAACTCTGGAGTATAATACAGGGAGTAACTCAGGACCAGTAATGTAATGTATGTACACAGTGACTGTACCAGCAGAATAGTGAGTGCAGCTCTGGGGTATAATGTAGGAGGTAACTCAGAATCAGTAACGTAATGTATGTACACAGTGACTGCACCAGCAGAATAGTGAGTGCAGCTCTGGAGTATAACACAGGATGTAACTCAGGATCAGTAATGTAATGTATGTACACAGTGACTGCACCAGCAGAATAGTGAGTGCAGCTCTGGAGTATAACACAGGATGTAACTCAGGATCAGTAATGTAATGTATGTACACAGTGACTGCAACCGGCAGCATACTGGGTGCAGCTCTGATCAGCTGCTAGTCAGTGTGCTGATTACGGGTGTGGTGGCTGCAGATCCTGCTGTGAGCTCCTGATCTCTGGGAAACCAACACCTCTCCACCTGGGGACCTGCTCTCTCTCTTTCCCAGAGGGAGAGCGGGTTTCTGGGATGAGTGAAGGAGCCAAGTCCCAGGCTTCTGCTTCCGGAACCAGGCCGGTGGGGGGCAGAAGAAACCAGCAACCGGCCTGCACATCAGAGGACACGGGGGTGAGACGCTGCATCAGGAGTTGCAGCAATGTGGCTCCTACTCCCCCCGGGACTGTGGAGACCCCTAGAAGCCGCAAGGCTTCCAGCATGGAGGAAAAGCCTGACAGCGGCGTGCATGATTTCGCTCCTTCCGGAGGAAAGCTGAGTGCTCATGGAGGTGAGGCCGACCTCCCTGAGGGGGGTTGGGCGCTGCAGGGACCCCGGGAGTCTGTGTCCACCTATGCCTCCCAGGTCATGATCCACCTCCGTGAGTATGAAGATGCCAGTAAGCTCATCAGGAGGCTCCGGGAGGAGCTGCGCTGCACATGCGGAAAAGCTGCAGGGGCCTCCAAAGCAAGGAAGGCCAAGCTCCAGGCTGAAGTAAAGAGGCTGACCAGTGAGATTCACCTGCTGGAAATAAGGAAAGCCACCATCAGAGAGCAGAGTGGTCCATTCAAAGAAAAACTAATAAATGAAGACCGCTAAAGAGAAATGGTTGATACCAGAGAGCAAAGGCAGATGGGGCTGCAGCCTGAGAGCCAGGTGGATGATGAGAGTGATGATGACCAGCAGGAAGCCCCAACTGGCAGCCTGCAAAGTCACCCGCAGGCCACGTGCAGCGAGCTCCCTGCAGGACAGGCGACAGTGACATCCGGTCGCAGTTCTGCCGGCTCTGGGGAGGACAGTGACAGCAGCGGCCAGGGAGGGGCGCTAATGGCGGAGATTAAGCTCCTGGAGTCCCCAGTGTGCCTCCAAAACTTCCATCTTGGTGACCATCTACCAGAAGAGGCACCTGGGGGCCACAAAAGGCAAAGAAGACCAAGCCAAAGCTGCAGGAAGCGGTAAGATACGTATATGCCCCCCTCCCTGTACCCCCTGAGTCGGCGGCAGGCTCAGCTCGCTGTATAAGCCCCGTTGCCCAGCCCAGCCCGGGTTCTGCTGTGGATCCGGTGCAAAGGCGCGGGGAGATTACAGAGCACGGTAGTGAGGCACAGAGCTCCGTCTCTGCTTGTAGTAGCGGGGACGCAGCAGGAGGTGCATCAGCCGAGAGGCTGGACAGTGAGGGCGGCCCGGCGGCGGGCGTTCCATCAGGCCACGATGCTGTGGTGCGCTCCTCAGTGGGAGGGGGGAGCAGCCCGGTGTCGGGGGCAGCTCCGGTAGCCTCGGCACCTCTGAATGCTGTTGCCGCTGATCACTTAGTTGAGAAGTGGCGGCAGTGTGAGGGGGCTGTCGGGGCTGAGCGTTCCGGTCCTCCCACCAAAGTGCTATTTTGTGTTGGCGTCGCTGGTCCGGAAGATCCTGATGCTAAAGATCAGTGGCGCCTAACAGCAGCTAAAGATCAGCGGCACATTATACCGAATGCCAAACAGCGGAAATTACAGACCAATGATGTGGAGGGCACACATAAGAACGGGGGTGAGGTTGTCTCCAGTTCTATGGAGGTGACTGAGCCCCTTGTGCCTGATGCGGAGGTCAAAATGTCATCCTCCATTGTTACTGGTCCAGCAGGAATGAATGTGGTGGTGGAGGTGAATGAGGCTAATTCATTGTCTAGTGGTGTGGTTGCTGGTTTGGTGGAGGGTGAGATGGAGGTGGGTAATGGTGATGCTGTTGGGGCTGATGTGGTCACTGGTCCGGTTGCCCCCCCGGGGGTGGCAACACCTGTCCAGAGTTATGCCAGTGTCACCTCCGGGGCAAATAGGGCATCCTCCTCGTCTCCGGGCTTTGGGGATGGCATGTTGCAACGGCGCCTTCTGGAGGCTCTAAAGAAGGGGGAGAGATCACTAATGGTAGAGGGTCGAGAGGTTGATCTATCCTTCTGGATAGAGAGGCATGGCCTCGGGGCCTTCCGAGAGCAAAAAGGGGGGGATACAGTGTGGTCCCTCCCAACAGCCGGGCCAGGCAGTGTGCGTAGGAATGTGGTCCGTCTTCGGTGGAGGGGCAGTGATGTATGTCCTCCAAGGTCTAAAGTTGTGGAGCTCCTGCTGAGGATGGGCTTCAAGGCGATTGACATCTACGCCTTGATACATCCCTATTCCACGCCTGAGTTTGATGTCCGCTTTGTTCGGCCGGAGGGGCTTGAGCTCTTCTGGGCGAATTATGAGTTGGCAAAAAATGAGCCCGGCTGGCGAGACTTTGCCGTTCAGGCAGTGTCTCGCCAAAACCAGATCAAGAAAGTGACCGTGATGACTCGTAACGAGTCGCTTTCTTGCTATGACATCATGACGTGGCTTGGTCGGTATGGAGAGGTGGTGGAGATGCCAAAGAAAAACCGCGACGAGTTTGGTATCTGGTCAGGGGCCTGGACGTTTATGGTAAAACTTAAGCGTTCAGGTGGTACGGTTGCCAACATTCCATCGTCTGCATTCCTGGGTAGGGATCGTATCCTGGTCTTCTACCAGGGGCAACCGAAGCTCTGTCACAGGTGGGGCGACCCCACACGCTTCAGTGCAAACTGCACTGTGCAGAAATGCGCGTTGTGTGGGGGTGTCGGCCATCTTGCAGCCTCTTGTGTGGAGATTAGGTGCCACCTGTGTGGTGAGTTAGGTCACCCATTCAGCCGTTGTCCTCGCTCCTTCGCTAATGCAGTCGAGACTAGTGTTGAGCCAGCCCCGTAGTGTTCGAGTTCGGTTCGGTTCGTCGAACACCCGTGTGTTCGCCGAACTGTTCGTCGAACTGTTCGTCGAACACCTTCGAACACCGTTAAAACCAATGGCAGGCAAACAAAAACACATAGAAACACATAGAAAACACCTTCAAAGGTGTCCAAAAGCTGACAAACTGCTCAGAAGACACAACTAACACATGGAAAAGTGACAAGTACATATAGTCATGCGAAAAGAAAAGAGGTGGAGGAGTAAAAGGAGGGGGAGACACAGATATAGGCATGTCATGCCCTTCTAAAATCCAAAAAGTGAGAAGCCGACACGGCCAGTCCGTTCCTGCCTGTGCCACCTCTGTGTCGCCGGGTTTGTGCCAGAGCCGCGGTGGACCCTGACGGCCAGCCCCCCTATCCCAAAACTGGTGCCTGTCCGCCGGTGGGTCGAGGCCCCCCACGGTGGGGGGGGGAGTAACATCTGCAGAAGAAAGACCATCTTCCAGCCAAACTAAGATGTCGACTTCTTTTCGTGGACAATGTGATACGATCCCATTCTTACGGACACGCCCATCGCTACAAATTCTAGATGAGGCACAAAAACAGCAGGTGCTTCAACGGTTATCAAGTGCTTCTTCAAGTGGGCTCTCCATCACCTCAATTTCAACATCACAAATACTCCAGTCGTCAGAGGTGTCACCCCAATCGCACTTGCTTCCTCACAGCTCCCAAGTCTCCAGCTGCCCGTCTGAGTATGGGGTAACACAGATGGCTGAGTCTGCACAGCTGTTTACTCATACTATAGCCTGGGAAACGGAGGTCTGCTCCAGAGCTTCTGTTAATCCAGATGAGGAAATGATCTGATCCGATGCCCAGAATCTTTATAAGTTGGATCCAGGACCAGATGAAGAAGGTTCTGAGCATAATGTAGACCCTTGTTCCCAAACTGTAACTCCTGTTGGTGGAGACAATGATGAAGACGATGATGAGACTCAAATACCTGATTGGAGCGACAACTTGACTTTTCGGTCAGGGCAGGAAGAGGTTGGCTCTGAGGGCGACGGGTGTGATAACACACAGGGTGATGATGACGAGGTTGGAGATCCCACTTACTGTCAACCCACAGTCAGACAGTCGATGAGGTCAGCAGAGGAGGTGGAGGAGGATGTGACTAGCCCTGGGGATGGGGATGACTCGGTACCCGGGCATTTGCCTGGCCTTGGGGATGTCGCGGTGGTCGGCTCCCTGGCCCGTACCCTGGGGTCTCTCTTTAAAAGGGTGGATAATTGTTAATGTTATAAGAGTTCATGACGCCACCTGTGGTATCTGGTGACAAGCACCAGCGCTGCAGCAGTCCACTGAGGCCGGTGATAAGGCAGCTCGATGGTATAGCTCCCCACAGGTGGAGCTAGGTCTCAGGGCAGCGTATGCAGGGGGAATGCAGGACAGGCGAGACCCAGCTGGGTCAGAGCAAGAACGGGAACGGACACGGTAGTCACTTCAGTACCTTTTACTGGTGGAAATTCAGGCACATCCCGGAGCACTGTAGGGTGAAGGGTGCATATCAGGATCCTCCCCAATGAGCGGGTGTAGGGCCTCCTGTTTCTTGCCTCTGCGTAGTAAGTTTCTGACCTGCCTGGAGCTAGGCCTAACTTTGTCTCTGTCCTGCGCTGGCTGACCTTGTGGTAGGGCCTTCTCTTGGAGTTCACGCTCCCAGTATGCGGGGCCTAAGTGTCTCCTGGCTCTGTTACATATCAGCACCTTAGCGATCCTGGGACTTGTAGTTCTCCAGGGATTCCGGTTATGCCTTACTGGGTCATAGAGATACCGGTAAGCTCGGATCCTGTGTCCGGTAAATGCTTCGGGGTGAGCTGGTTAAGCTCCTCTGCCCCTTATGTACTAACTCGCCACTCGCCTTCGGCCTACTCGGGCCCTCACTAGGCTATACACACTAACGGCAGCTTGCCGTGCTTCACTGATCTTATGGCACCGGCACACCTTAAGCTCTATCTGGGCTCCCTGAATCTAGCGAGCAGGAGCCTCGTGCTCCACTGCTGAACTATTAACTGCGTTCTCTAGACTAGACTGAGCTCCACTGCAGACTGACCTCTCTTAGGCTTCTCTACTGCAGGAACTCTTCAGAGGAACTGAACTGCCTAGCTCCACCTTCCCTATTTATATCCCTAACGGGCTCCCTCTGCTGGTCTGAGGTGGAAGGTGGAGATGTGTGAATGTTTATGGGGGCCTCTTGTGGAGGATTCCATCAATGCACTCTTGTAGGATCTGTGATACCAAGCACAGCGGGACATCACAGATGCTATTGACGACGAGGTTAGGTTGCGCCTTCCTGAACAGAGACGGAGTACTGGAAGCACGTCAACAACTGCATCCTCAACCACAACTCTGCCTCTGACCACAAGTCGTAGTGGCTCTTCAGGTCACATGGGCTCTAATCCTTGCATAGCCTGGGCATTTATTCAGATCGATAAGGATGACCCAACTCGTGTTATCTGTAATATTTGTCAGCAAAAGCTAAGTAGAGGCCAAAAAATACATAGTTTGAGTACTTCATGCATGTACCGTCACATGGATATGAAGCATAAGTTGCAGTGGGAAGCTCACTGTGCTACAATGCGGCCTAGCCGGCTGGGCCAACCACCGTCTGCCATATCTTGTGCATCCGCAGCCTCTTCATCCTCTGTGACTGGGGGGACAGCAGTCACACATGTTTTTGGACGCAGACCTGCCACCTCTTTACCCGCAACAGCCAGTGTGATTGGCAGGACGTCAGTTCATTGGGAAGTGGAAACACCTGCTAGTGTTGAGCGCTCTCCGACATCGAGAGCACCACCTTTGGATCAAGGCAACCTAACATGTCCGCCTGCATCTTCCTCACAGACCGGCAGTTGCCGGGGACACCCTACTCAACACCGTCTAAGCACAACAGCCAGCCCTCGATCCCTCAGATGTGGAAAAGTAAAAGACCATTTCCTCCTAGCCATGAGAAAGCTAAGAGGTTGAATTTCACCATCTGCAAGCTGTTGGCTACAGAAATGCTGCCTTTCCACCTGGAGGACACAGAGGATTTTCAAGACCTTATGTCCGTCACAGTGCCCCAGTACCAGATGCCCAGTCGGCACTACTTCTCAAAGAAAGGTGTGCCTGCGCTCCACTAGCATGTCGCACACAACATCACCGCTTCTTTGAGAAACTCTGTGTGTGACAGGGTGCACTTCACCACAGACACTTGGACGAGTAGGCATGGACAGGGGCGTTACATGTCGCTGACTGGGCACTGGGTAACTATGGTGACAGCAGGACAAGGGGCTGCTGTCCAAGTCTTACCGTCCCCACGAGTTGTGTGTTAATCCTCTTTATCTCGAACTTCCTCCACTGCTTCTGCCTCCTCAACCTCCTCTCGGTCCTCCACCTGCACCCAAAGCCTGTCTGGTAATGCCACCTGCTTTCTAACTGCGCAGAAGGAATCCTGCATACCTCCTTACTATGCTGGCAGCAGGGCTCAACGCATCAGTGTTTACTTTGAAATGTCTGGGAAATGTGAGTCACACAGCTGAGGAGTTTTGGTTAGCTCTGGAGACCCAGTTTCATGAAAGGTTGTCTCCACTGGACCTGCAACCAGGGAAGGCCATGTGCGACAATGCTGCAAACCTGGGTGCGGCACTTCGCCGGGGCAATGTCACACACGTGCCTTGTATGGCTCACGTGTTGAACCTGGTTGTCCAGCAATTTTTAGCCCACTATCCCGGACTAGATGGCCTTCTGCAGAGTGCATGGTCGCTGTGTGCTCACTTCCGCCGTTCGCATCCCGCAGTTCAACGACTTACATCTCTACAGAAGTCGTTGGGCCTGCCAGTTCACCGGCTGAAATGCGATGTGCCGACACGGTGGAATTCAACTCTGCACATGTTGCAGCGACTGTGGCAGCACCGACAAGCCCTGGTGCAATACGTTCTGACGTATTGCCTGGGCCAACGAGATCCAGAGGTGGTGCAAATCACCCTGGAGGAGTGGTCTCAGATCAGGGACCTATGCACCCTTCTGCACAGTCTTGAAATGGCGACGAAGATGTTTAGTGCTGACGATGCCATTATCAGCATGACTATTACGGTGATTTACATGCTGGAGCACATGTTAAACAGAATTCGGAGTCAGGTGGTGGGACAAGAGGTGGTGGAGGAAGAAGAGGAGGAGTCGTATGCGGAAGGTATAACATCTCCAAGGTCCAGACGGTTGGCAGCACCAAGGCGGCAGGCATGGGAGGGTGGGGGAGAGGGATTAACCAGGGCGCATGGTAGCATCCAAACTGTTGAGGAAGGTGCAGGAGCCGAGGAAGAAGTGGAGGACGAACTGGCAATGGGCATGGAAGACTCATCAGATGAGGGAGACCTTGATCACATTTCTGTTGTGCGAGGTTGGAGGGAGAGGGCAGAGGAAGGAAGCATGATTCTTACCTTGCTACCAACACAACAAGGACTTGGTCCTTCTGGATGCGCAAGACACATGAGTGCCTTCTTGCTGCACTACCTGCAACATGACCCCCGGATTGTCAGAATTCGAAGTAATCCCGACTACTGGGTTGCCACACTCTTAGATCCCCGGTACAAAAGTATATTTGCCGAAATAATTCCAGCCATAAAAAGGTATTGACGAATGCAGGAGTATCTGTTGCAGAATCTTACATGTGCTTTTCCACAAAACACCAGTGGTGCACGTAGTGAATCTCACAGTTCTAACTTGCCAACGGTGGGACTGTCGAATCTTCATCACTCAAACAGTAACAGTAACACAGTATCTGCTGGTAACAGCAATTTTGTGGAATCGTTTCACCACTTTTTTAGACCATCCTTTGCAAGGCCACAGGAGACAAGAAGTCTGACACATAGTCAATGCCTAGAGAGGATGGTACAGGAGAATCTCCAAGTGAACATCGAAGCCATGACTGTGTCACTGGACCCTTGCTCATTTTGGTATTCCAACCTTGAAAAATCGCCGGAGCTCGCCACTCACGCCTTGGAGATCTTGTCATGCCATGCAGCCAGCGTTCTCTCTGAACGTGTGTTCAGCGCTGCTGGTGGTGTGCTGACAGATAAGCGCACGCGGCTGTCCACTGAGAATGTAGACAGACTCACGTTCATAAAGATGATCAAATCATGGATTCGCAAGGACATTTCTACCCCTGTGTCATCCTTGGGAGACTAAAAGCTTGGGGATTTGGTAAAATCACCTCACCAACCGTTTTAAGCAACAGTGGGGCAATTGATGCCACTTAACCCTAGAACGCATGACCATAAAAATCTACACTTTCACATACCTGGGGCCCTTTAGGCCCGTGTGCAAATAACATGGAATAACTCAAACTCAAATGACAAACAACTATATACATGAAGAATACCTAGAGTTTCAAAATTCTAACTAAAGCAATCTTGCAGAAAATAGAAAACAATTAACTGGGCGGGCCTGCAAGGCCACAGGTATGCGTTCTAGGGTTAAGTGGTGTCTGTGCCACAATTTTGGGAGTCCCCTTGCTGTGTCTTACGTGACGTTGGCATCGTCAATTCAAGGTGGGTTGGGTCGCACCCCCCCCTTTTAACTGTAAGAAACTACATACACTATGGCTTGGGGTAACACAGATGGTTGAGTCTGAAGAGCTGTTTACTCAGAGGTCTGCTCCAAATTTTCAGTGTCTGCTAGTCAGCGTAGAATTTTTAACTGCATCTAGCCTAGGCAATACTTTGGGCATAGTAGCCCAGCTGCGAAGCAAGCTGCACCGCCTGTGTATCTAATAAGAATTTTTAAATTAATCTAGCCTAGGCAGACTGTGGGGACCCCCAACCAAACCCAGATGCTCAGCCCCCCTACCGCCCCCCTTTCATGGACAACCCAATAATGTAACTCTTACAACTGGATGGGTGAGGATCGGTCACAGCTTTATTAACTCTTTATACTCATTCCATTAGAAAGGCATTTTATTTCTAAAATAATTCAGCTTGTTGCAGCATGCCCTGGGTCCCCACTCCGGCAAGTTGGCCAACAAGTGTAACTCTCCAACATGTCCTTTTTATTTCCAGGCCACGGAGGATCCAGCGTACTCGTATGCAGGACTCTGACCCCCACCCATCTCTCTTAACGCTTGTTCCACTCCGTCCTGGAGTCCTGACAGGAATATGTCCAGTCCAATATCTATTAAGTGAACACCGTCGGGCCGTATGAGGCCTGCTTTATCTCCTTCCAGTTGTCGGTGTCGTATCACTACACCGCCTCTGTCTCTTCTAAATTTTGCCATCCGAATATTTATTACCCGCCTTGTCCATTCGATGGCCGTGATGTCTCGCGCACCTTGCCATACCGCTATCGGCACAATCTCTGACCATACTATAGCTAATTTTGTGAAAAATTCTCTGAAGCGCTCAGTGTCTAGTTTCATTATTGCCATTAGTTATGCGCTCTTGTGATGACCTAGGTTGTTTCCCCCGGCCTGTATAACTAAGATGACCGGACCTCTTGCCTCTCTCCCTACCTTGATTACCTCCATTAGTACCTGTGGCCATAGCAGGCCTCTAATACCTCTCCAGTTGAAATATGTGTTATGAAACTCTAATTTCCTCCCGCCTGGGCGGACTTTCGCCCTTTTTTGTGCCCAATATATATACGAGTGGCCTATCACTCACACTGTTGGCTTAGCGTCACCTGTAAAAGAAACAAACCACGTTAGGATAACAAGTCCGGTCTTATGTATCTCGCCAAACACGTGGATCGCCATCTCCCTATCCTCTGAACTTCCGTTTCTGACAGTCCTGCTCTTGCTGCTTCCGTGGCCGCACCTATGCGAATGAGTGTGTCCCGTAATCTTTGGGGTGGTTCCCTGCCGATGTTATGCATTTATTAAATATAGCTTGGAACAGGTATCTTGATAATGGCGTTCCATCAATGTGTGATACGAAGAAATTACTTTGTGATCTGATGGTTAGATATGTTTTTACTATTGTTATCCGACTCAGTGTACCGTTTGTGGGTTGTAGAAGTACCCAAGTACCCCTGCCCGCTGGAACCGTTTTCGATTGGTGTATGCGTACACGTATTGCATTATTGGCTATGACTACTTCCTGGTGTAATAAGCGTCCACTGGTGGTAATTTTGGATTGAGGGACTAATTCGCTTATACATAGCGCCCCGAAGAAGGCGATCACAAATGCAGTAGACATTAGTGTTGCTTCAAATTGTGAGTGTCATGTTAATGGTGTTAGGGATAAGATGTGAGAAATCAGTTTTAGTGACACGGGACGGGACGTCTACATTCCTGACTTGGCTGACCCCTTTTCCACCCTTTTATGGATTGTCTGATGATGAATCTTTGTCACATCTCCCCAATTCAGTAGTTGGAAGTGAAATGCTACTCCGGTCAGACACCGCTGCGCTGACGCCCCTGATATGCCCCTCATCATTAGCTGGTGGAGAAATTCTATGGTGACTTGTGATCTGGCTTGTTCACATTGGTCAACCCGTCTGCCTGCTACTAGTCGTGTCCACTCTTCCCATGCCTTACCGTATGCTTGCCACGTTGACGGGGCAACTGACGCTCTGATTAATGGCATCAACTATTCGCCACTAGATCCCATAGGGAGGGTGGGCAACTGTTGCCCGATGGGTGGGCGTTGTGGAAGAGCTCTGTGAAAATCTGCCAATTGAATTGTTATAAAGCGTTAGCAGCAGCTTTATACCCCTCAGCATAGTGGCTAGCGCGGACCCATACATTGTGTTTTAGGCACAGGAATACTAGCCTGCGTAGTAGGCCTAGCACTGGGAGAGACGATGATGCCATCTTATTAATGCAGTGCGCTAGGCTGGTGTTTTGTGTTATGAAGCGTATATTTTTGTTAGCCAGGCGCGCGCACCATATTTCTATTGCTACCACTATTAGGAAAAATTATTTTCAGGGCTAGATGCAGCTAAAAATTATTATTAATTTCAAAGCTGGTGGAGCTTGGTATAGATGGCCTAATACAATGAGTCCCACACACTGCTAGAAGCCCAAATATTTTTTCAGAGGTAGATGCAGATAAAAATTATTTTTAATTTGCAACCTGATGGAGGTCAGTATAGATGGACTAATAGAGAAAGTCCCACACACTGCTAGAAGGCCAAATATTTTTTCAGAGCTAGATGCAGATAAAAATTATATTCAATTTGCAACCTGATGGAGGTCAGTATAGATGGATTAATAGAGAAAGTCCCACACACTGCTAGAAGGCCAAATATTTTTTCAGAGCTAGATGCAGATAAAAATTATATTCAATTTGCAACCTGATGGAGGTCAGTATAGATGGACTAATAGAACAAGTCCCACACACAGCTAGAAGCCCAAATATTTTTTCAAAGGTACTGTAGATGCAGATAAAAATTATTTTTAATTTGCAACCTGATGGAGGTCAGTATAGATGGACTAATACAACAAGTCCCACACACAGCTAGAAGCCCAATATTTTTTCAGAGCTAGATGCAGACAAAAAATTATTTTGAATTTGCAACCTGATGGAGGTCAGTATAGATGGACTAATAGAGAAAGTCCCACACACTGCTAGAAGGCCCAATATTTTTTCAGAGGTAGATGCAGAAAAAAATATATTCAGTTTGCAACCTGATGGAGGTCAGTATAGATGGACTAATACAACAAGTCCCACACACAGCTAGAAGCCCAATATTTTTTCAGAGGTAGATGCAGAAAAAAATATATTCAGTTTGCAACCTGATGGAAGTCTGTATAGATGGATTAATAGAACAAGTCCCACACACAGCTAGAAGCCCAATATTTTTTCAGAGGTAGATGCAGAAAAAAATATATTCAGTTTGCAACCTGATGGAGGTCTGTATAGATGGATTAATAGAACAAGTCCCACACACAGCTAGAAGCCCAATATTTTTTCAGAGGTAGATGCAGAAAAAAATATATTCAGTTTGCAACCTGATGGAGGTCTGTATAGATGGATTAATAGAACAAGTCCCACACACAGCTAGAAGCCCAATATTTTTTCAGAGGTAGATGCAGAAAAAAATATATTCAGTTTGCAACCTGATGGAGGTCTGTATAGATGGATTAATAGAACAAGTCCCACACACAGCTAGAAGCCCAATATTTTTTCAGAGGTAGATGCAGAAAAAAATATATTCAGTTTGCAACCTGATGGAGGTCTGTATAGATGGATTAATAGAACAAGTCCCACACACAGCTAGAAGCCCAATACTTTTTCAGAGGTAGATGCAGAAAAAAATATATTCAGTTTGCAACCTGATGGAGGTCAGTATAGATGGACTAATACAACAAGTCCCACACACAGCTAGAAGCCCAATATTTTTTCAGAGCTAGATGCAGACAAAAAATTATTTTGAATTTGCAACATGATGGAGGTCAGTATAGATGGACTAATAGAGAAAGTCCCACACACTGCTAGAAGGCCACATATTTTTTCAGAGGTAGATGCAGAAAAAAATATATTCAGTTTGCAACCTGATGGAGGTCAGTATAGATGGACTAATACAACAAGTCCCACACACAGCTAGAAGCCCAATATTTTTTCAGAGGTAGATGCAGAAAAAAATATATTCAGTTTGCAACCTGATGGAGGTCTGTATAGATGGATTAATAGAACAAGTCCCACACACAGCTAGAAGCCCAATACTTTTTCAGAGGTAGATGCAGAAAAAAATATATTCAGTTTGCAACCTGATGGAGGTCAGTATAGATGGACTAATACAACAAGTCCCACACACAGCTAGAAGCCCAATATTTTTTCAGAGCTAGATGCAGACAAAAAATTATTTTGAATTTGCAACCTGATGGAGGTCAGTATAGATGGACTAATAGAGAAAGTCCCACACACTGCTAGAAGGCCACATATTTTTTCAGAGGTAGATGCAGATAAAAATTATTTTTAATTTGCAACCTGATGGAGGTCAGTATAGATGGACTAATAGAGAAAGTCCCACACACTGCTAGAAGGCCAAATATTTTTTCAGAGCTAGATGCAGATAAAAATTATATTCAATTTGCAACCTGATGGAGGTCAGTATAGATGGACTAATAGAACAAATCCCACACACAGCTAGAAGCCCAAATATTTTTTCAGAGGTACTGTAGATGCAGATAAAAATTATTTTTAATTTGCAACCTGATGGAGGACAGTATAGATGGACTAATACAACAAGTCCCACACACAGCTAGAAGCCCAATTTTTTTTCAGAGGTAGATGCAGAAAAAAATATATTCAGTTTGCAACCTGATGGAGGTCTGTATAGATGGATTAATAGAACAAGTCCCACACACAGCTAGAAGCCCAATATTTTTTCAGAGGTAGATGCAGAAAAAAATATATTCAGTTTGCAACCTGATGGAGGTCAGTATAGATGGACTAATACAACAAGTCCCACACACAGCTAGAAGCCCAATATTTTTTCAGAGGTAGATGCAGAAAAAAATATATTCAGTTTGCAACCTGAAGGAGGTCTGTATAGATGGATTAATAGAACAAGTCCCACACACTGCTAGAAGGCCAAATATTTTTTCAGAGCTAGATGCAGATAAAAATTATATTCAATTTGCAACCTGATGGAGGTCAGTATAGATGGACTAATAGAGAAAGTCCCACACACTGCTAGAAGGCCAAATATTTTTTCAGAGGTACTGTAGATGCAGATAAAAATTATTTTTAATTTGCAACCTGATGAAGGTCAGTATAGATGGACTAATACAACAAGTCCCACACACAGCTAGAAGCCCAAATATTTTTTCAGAGGTACTGCAGATGCAGATAAAAATTATTTTTAATTTGCATTCTGATGGAGGTCAGTATAGATGGACTAATACAACAAGTCCCACACACAGCTAGAAGCCCAATATTTTTTCAGAGCTAGATGCAGACAAAAAATTATTCTGAATTTGCAACCTGATGGAGGTCAGTATAGATGGACTAATAGAGAAAGTCCCACACACTGCTAGAAGGCCAAATATTTTTTCAGAGGTAGATGCAGAAAAAAATATATTCAGTTTGCAACCTGATGGAGGTCAGTATAGATGGACTAATACAACAAGTCCCACACACAGCTAGAAGCCCAATATTTTTTCAGAGCTAGATGCAGAAAAAAATTATATTCAATTTGCAACCTGATGGAGGTCAGTATAGATGGACTAATAGAATGATGCTATGCCCAAAAGATTTTACTTCACTAGGTGCAGTAAAAAAATTGGTATTCTATACACAGGTGGTATATCTTGCAACACAGATAGGCTACTCGACTGACTAACACACTCTGCAATAGGCCAAAAAGGATTAGCTTTGCTAGATTCAGCCAAATGCTGTGAAAAAAACTTGCACAGCACTGGCACAGACCTGCCTGGCAAAAACTGATAGGAACTGATGTAACCTAGTCCTGAAAAGGACTCCAATTACAATTAGTCTTTACTCCCACAACCTATCTATTTAAGAGCACAGACCTGCCTGGTAAAAGTCAAAGGAAATGCTGTAACCTAGTCCTTAAAAGGACTGCAATCACAACTATTCCCTACTCCCAAGCTATCTGTAGATTTGTGCGAAAATTGGCTTGAAATTAACAAGGTATAGCGCACACAGCAACAGCGGTGCCGTCTAACATGCAGCTGCAGCAGTGAGAAAATGGTGGCGACGGGGAAAATGGCTTGGTCTTATAGGGCAAGGACATGTGACATACACTGCCAATGACACATGCCCTTGCTTGTGTGAAAAAAAGCACTTCGCTCCGTGTGTGCGCTACTGATAGGCTGACAGATTGCACCTCCCCACTGTAAATGCGGGAAAGAGAAAAAAAAAATGTAGATCTTCATTGTTCCTGCAGAGATCCATCCCCTGCCCCTCCCCCCACCCCGCTGTACACTCAAACTGCGTATTAACATTAATTTTCATCATTACTGAGAAAAAATCCAGTTATGATTTTGGTGCACGAACAGTTATCGAACATAACCTCGAACAGCCGAATTTTTCTCAAATTGTTCGTGTTCGCCGAACGGCTCGAACACCGCCCAAAACAGCTCGAATTTGAGATTGGCGAACAGTTCGAGTAGAACAACACTCATCTCTAGTCGAGACCCCGGTGGGAGAAAGCCGTGAGGCCGATTCTGCTGGGGAGGGGACTAGCAGGGGTGGGGGAGCTGACGGGCCAGGGAAGAAAAGCAATAAAAAGACGCCTGCCCAGCTGAGGCGTCTAGACAAGCGCAGACAGGAGAGGGAGCGGGGCGAGCCCCAGACTACCGGGGCAGCCCCTGTCCTGGATGCCAGTCTTTCTGCTGAGGCCCCGAGGGATGATGAATTGGATGAGGAGGTCAGGAGGTTCCACAGGGAGGAACCTGCCTCTGCTTCAGAATCCTCCCATTATGAAATTATGGATGAGGATAATAAGCGATGGCTAGAGAACAAGCGTAAGCTCGGCACCAAAAAGAAGAAAAGGAAGGGAGATAAAACATCTTCTCCCGCTCTGACCAAGGTACCTAAGGAAGGTAAAACCGACTCCCCTCTGGTTGGTCTTTCTAACCGGTTCCAAGCCCTTGATAACATCTCTTCTTCTGAGGAGGAGGCTGAGGGTGAGGTTCCGGCTTCAGCGGAGCTTACAGGGGGCGCCGAGTCTCCTTCTCCTGGGGATGCAAGGTCCTTGGGGGGAGGGACTGGCCCAGAGTCCGGAGACGAGGACGAGAAAAGAAGGAAAAATGCTGAAATGGACACCTCTATGTCATTAAAGAGGGGGAAGGATTCCTCGTCTGAGGCAGAGGATAAGGGGAGTGGGAAGAGGAAAGCCGTCTAACTTAATCACCAATGATGGCGGTACCCACTCTGTTGATGCTGGCGTCCATTAATGCCAGCATTAAGTCAAATATGGCTAGATTTGCGGCCTTTGATTTTCTCAGCCGGGTTGAAGCTGACATTTTCTTTTTGCAAGAGACCAGGCTGTCAAATATGGCAGAGGTGTTTATAGCTAAGAGGGAGTGGAGACTCGGGCCCTCCTATTGGTCTCTTGTGGCCGAGCCGTATAGCGGAGTGGCGGTCCTTTTTACCGCACCGGTAGAATGCCGACGGGTTATTGAGTTAGAAATGGGGCGGTGCCTGATATTAGATGTCCTCATGAAGGGACAAGAGCTCCGGCTCATTAACATCTATGGTCCCCAATCTAAGTGGGACCGGAAGTGTCTCTTTACGAGGATCAAGCCCTACCTTTTTACGAGTCGGCAGGTCGTCTTTGGAGGGGACTTCAACACTGTCACGAGGCCCCGGGATAGAGGAGGTTCCAGAGACAAGCTGACTTATGATAGCGTCGCCCTTAATAGTATAGCTAGTGAGTAGTGTTGAGCCACCCCCGTAGTGTTCGAGTTCGGTTCGGTTCGTCGAACACCCGTGTGTTCGCCGAACTGTTCGTCGAACTGTTCGTCGAACACCTTCGAACACCGTTAAAACCAATGGCAGGCAAACAAAAACACATAGAAACACATAGAAAACACCTTCAAAGGTGTCCAAAAGCTGACAAACTGCTCAGAAGACACAACTAACACATGGAAAAGTGACAAGTACATATAGTCATGCGAAAAGAAAAGAGGTGGAGGAGTAAAAGGAGGGGGAGACACAGATATAGGCATGTCATGCCCTTCTAAAATCCAAAAAGTGAGAAGCCGAGACGGCCAGTCCGCTCCTGCCCGTGCCACCTCCGTGTCGCCGGGTTTGTGCCAGAGCCGCGGTGAACCCTGACGGCCAGCCCCCCTCTCCCAATACTGGTGCCTGTCCGCTGGTGGGTCGAGAGAGCCCCCCTGTGGTGGAGGCAGCTCTAAGCTTTTTAATTTAAATTGTCCCTCTAATTTGAATGAATACACTTTAAATCCATTTACAAGGATCTATTGGAGGGCAAGTCTCATGCCAGCAGCCGCGTAATTCCAGCTCCAGTAGCGTCCACTAAAGCTGCTGCAGTTAAAAAGCTTTTATAAGGATCGAGCTCGGCTGTCCACCGCAAGGCATCCTAGTGCCAGTCCCAGCCCCTATGCCTTGGGGTGCCTCCTGATGCTCTTCACTAAGTATCCCGTGGTCCCGAAGCATTTCCTTTGAAAAAATTAAGTGTCCAAACTACAGGTGGTGTAGCTTGCTTAACAGCCGGGATAATCCGCTGACTAGCAGACACTGCTACTAGGCACAAAGTATTTCCTGGGCTAGATGCAGTTAAAAATTTGTAAGTAGATACTCTCGTTGGATGCTGAGAAAGCATTCCATAGAGTCTCCTGGCACGCCATATATGATTCTCTTAAAAAGCTTGGGGTAGGGGTCTAGGGGACCCTTTTATAGCCAAAATCACGGCCCTGTATCACAATACGTCACCTAGGCTGAAGATAAATGGAACTGTAGCACCGAGGGCTCGGTTGCTACAGACGTATTGCACCTCACCCAGAGGTGTGATATCTCACTCTCAGATAAGGATGGAGTGTGGATCAGGACCCGACACCTGCATGCATTACACCACATTGCCGTGGGGCAGGGCGACCAATATGCCCCTGAGATGGGCACGACAGTCCCTGTCCCTGGCTGGAGTGGGGGGAGGGAACACTGAGGAAGGGGAACCCTGCAGTGCAGGAGCAGGGAGGAAGCAGTTCCTGGGTGCATTGAGAAGGGAGTATAAAAGGTGGGCACCATCTTAGTTCAGTGCAGAGAAGTCTGAGCAGAAGTGGCAGGGAGCAGGGGCTCTGCATGAGCTCTGCTCCGGAGGCGGGCCTAGTAACAGAGGCCCAGGCCTGCAAGAGGGAGAAGGAAGGAAGAGGAGCGGAGAAGGCTCCAGGAACGAGGAATGAAGGGATCCCAGGGGTGCGGACGGGCGAGTCGCCACCGCACGCCCGAATCCACCTGCGTGGAGGGGTCAGGCCAAAGGGGGAGACCGGTCCCCGAACTAGTGGAGGCAGGAAACGACCCTCAGCTAGAAACCGGAGGCTCTGACATTTTATGTGGCGCAGCCCCTTGCTCCACCCGCTAGGAAGGCACCACATAGGGTCAGGGAAACTGGCGCCAAGTTTACCAAGAGGAGGCCCGAGGCAGCCGGACAGAAGTGTTGGTAAGAAAGGCCAGACAAAGGACACACAAAGGGGGTCCTGTGAAGCGCTCCAAAGTTATCTGGGAGTTGTCTGAGCCCCTCACCTGGTGAGCACAGTACGACGTGGGCAGCCGTTACCTGCAGACGTGGTCTGGATAATAAGAACTGTGAGTAAAGGCCCTGAACTGCATCACTGACTCCGTGTCGTTACTGCTGCTGCCCTGCACCATCACCCCCATCCTCCGCATACACTGCCCTGAGGCTATACTCCTCCCGTGGGGAGTTATGCTACGCTCTGCTGCACCCACAACACCAGCCTTAGCGGTCTGCCCTGTAGCGGCGGTTCACTCTGACCGCAATCCACGGGTGGCGTAGTCGGACATTTAAACATCAAAACCACATAAATAGTTCCGCCACTGGTTTGACCGCCCTGAGCCACGGAACCGGATCGCCGCCACGAAGACTACAACCACCAGCATCCACCAAAAAGGGTCCGGCTCCGGGTGTCCCAAGGCCCAGGGGGTGCGTCAGAACATTTTCATCACCTTTCACAATCACCAATGGGACAAGGCAGGGATGTCCTCTGTCCCCTCTCTTATACATCCTAGTGACGGAGCACCTGCTCTCATCAATTCGCCATAACCCCAATATTAGGTGGATTGAGGTGGGAGGCACCGAGTACAAGTGCTCTCTATTTGCTGATGATGTCCTAGTATATATCACTCAATCACATATATCCATCCCTGCTGTTATGGCTGAAATAGATCACTTTGTTACATGGTAAAATTTTAAAATCAATGCAGCGAAGTCTGAGGCCCTCGATGTCTCCCTCCCCAAATCCATATAGGATTCCATCCAGTCCAACTTTCCCTTTGCCTGGCCCTCACAGGGTATCAAATACTTAGGAATTCCTATTCATAGAGACCTCTCCCATCTATGTTATCTTAATTTTGGGCCCTTTATTGAACAATTCCATACAGACCACGGTTGGCAAGTTGGAACTGTGAGATTCACTACGTGCACCACTGGTATTTTGTGGAAAAGCACATGTAAGATTCTGCAACAGTCTCTGCTGATACTCCTGCATGCGTGCATCCCTTTCTATGGCAGGAATAATTTCTGCAAATTTACTTTTGTACCGGGGATCTAACAGTGTGGCAACCCAGTAGTCAGGATTATTTCTAATTCTCACAATTCGAGGGTCATGTTGCAGGTAGTGCAGCAAGAAGGCACTCATGTGTGTTGCGCATCCAGGAGCACCAAGTCCCTGTTGTGTTGGTGGCGAGGTAACAATCATGCTTCCTTCCTCTGTCCTCTCCCCCCAACCTCGCACAACAGAAATGTGATCAAGGTCTCCCTCATCTGATGAGTCTTCCATCAGTTCGTCCTCCACTTCTTCCTGGGCTCCTGCACCTTCCTCACTAGTTTGGCTGCTACCATGCGCCCTGGTAAAATCATCTCCCCCACCCTCACATGCCTGCCGCCCTGGTGCTGCCGACCGTCTGGACCTTGCAGATGTTAGCCCTTCCGCATACAACTCCTCCTCCTCTACTTCCTCCACCTCCTCTTGTGCCACCACCTGACTCCGAATTCTGTTTAACATGTGCTCCAGCATGTAAATCACCGGAATAGTCATGCTGATAATGGCATCGTCAGCACTAAACATCTTCGTCGCCATTTCAAAACTGTGCAGAAGGGTGCATAGGTCCCTGATCTGAGACCACTCCTCCAGCGTGATTTGCCCCACCTCTGAATCTCGTTGGCCCAGGCTATACGTCAGAACGTATTGCACCAGGGCTTGTCGGTGCTGCCACAGTCGCTGCAACATGTGCAGAGTTGAATTCCACCGGGTAGGCACATCGCATTTTAGCCGGTGAAGTGGCAGGCCCAACGACTTCTGTAGAGATGTAAGTCGCTGAGCTGCGGGATGCGAACGGCGGAAGTGAGCACACAGCGACCGTGCCCTCTGCAGAAGGCCATCTAGTCTGGGATAGTGGGCTAAAAATTGCTGGACAACCAGGTTCAACACGTGAGCCATACAAGGCACGTGTGTGACATTGCCCCGGCGAAGGGCCGCACCCAGGTTTGCAGCATTGTCGCACACGGCCTTCCCTGGTTTCAGGTCCAGTGGAGACAACCATTCATGAAATTGGTTCTCCAGAGCTGACCACAACTCCTCAGCTGTGTGACTCACATTTCCCAGACATTTCAATGTAAAAACCGCCTGATGACGTTGAGCCCTACTGCCAGCATAGTGAGGAGGTGTGCAGGATCCCTTCTGCGCAGTTAGAAAGCTTGTGGCATGACCAGACAGGCTTTGGGTGCAGGTGGAAGACCGAGAGGAGGTTGAGGAGGCAGAAGCAGTGGAGGAAAAATGACATAAAGAGGATTGACGCACAACTCGTGGGGACGGCAAGACTTGGACAGCAGCCCCTTGTCCTGCTGTCACCATAGTTACCCAGTGCCCAGTCAGCGACATGTAACGCCCCTGTCCATGCCTACTCGTCCAAGTGTCTGTGGTGAAATGCACCCTGTCACACACAGAGTTTCTCAAAGAAGCGGTGATGTTGTGTGCGACATGCTGGTGGAGCGCAGGCACACCTTTCTTTGAGAAGTAGTGCCGACTGGGCATCTGGTACTGGGGCACTGCGACGGACATAAGGTCTCGAAAATCCTCTGTGTCCACCAGGCGGAAAGGCAGCATTTCTGTAGCCAAGAGCTTGCAGATGGTGAAATTCAACCTCTTAGCTTTCTCATGGCTAGGAGGAAATGGTCTTTTACTTGTCCACATCTGAGGGACCGAGGGCTGGCTATTGTGCTTAGACGGGGTTGATAAGGGTGTCCCCGGCAAACTGCCGGTCTGTGAGGAAGATGCAGGCGGACATGTTAGGTTGCCTTGATCCAAAGGTGGTGCTATCGATGTCGGACAGCGCTCAAGACCAGCTGGTGTTACCACCTCCAAAGAAAATGATGACCTGCCAATCACGCTGGCTGTTGCGGGTAAAGAGGTGGCAGGTCTGCGCCCCAAAACAGGTGTGACTGCTGTCCCCCCAGTCACAGAGGATGAAGAGGCCGCGGATGCACAAGATATGGCAGACGGTGGTTGGCCCGGCCGGCTAGACCGCATTGTAGCACACTGAGCTTCCCACTGCAACTTATGCTTCATGTCCATGTGCCGGTTCATGCATGAAGTACTCAAACTATGTATTTTTTGGCCTCTACTTAGCTTTTGCTGACAAATGTTACAGATAACACGAGTTGGGTCATCTTTATCGATCTGAAAAAATGCCCAGGCTATGCAAGGCTTAGCACCCATGCGACCTGAAGAGCCACCACGACTTGTGGTGAGAGGCAGAGTTGTGTTTGAGGATGCAGTTGTTGACGTGCTTCCAGTACTACGTCTCTGTCCAGGAAGGCGCAACCTGACCTCGTCGTCACTAGCATCTTCCTCCACCTCCTCTGCTGACCTCATCTCTTGGCTGACTGTGGGTTGACAGTAAGTGGGACCTCCGACCTCATCATCATCACCCTGTGCGTTATCACACCCGTCGTCCTCAGAGCCAACCTGTTCCTGCCCTGACAAAAAACTAAAGTTGTCGCTCCAATCAGGTATTTGAGTCTTATCATCGTCTTCCTCATTGTCTCCACCAACAGGAGTTACAGTTTGGGAATGAGGGTCTACATTATGGTCAGAACCTTCTGCGTCTGGTCCTGGATCCGACTCATAAAGATTCTGGGCATCAGTGCAGATCATTTCCTCGTCTGGATTCACAGAAGCGCTGGAGTCGACCTCTGATTCCCAGGCTATAGTATGAGTAAACAGCTCTGCAGACTCAACCATCTGTTCTACCTCATACTCAGACGGGCAGCTGGAGATTTGGGAGCTGTGAGGAAGCAAGTGCGATTTGGGTGACACCTTTGAGGACTGGAGTATTTGTGATGTTGAAGTTGATGTGGAGGAGAGCCCACTTAAAGGAGCACTTGATATCCGTTGAAGCACCTGCTGTTTTTGTGCCTCATCTGGAATTTGTAGCGATTGGCGTGGCCGTAAGAAAGGGATCTTATCACATTGTCCGCTAAAAGAAGTAGACATTTTAGTTTGGCTGGAAGATGGTCTTTCTTCTGCACCTACCCCACGGACACAACCTTTTTTCCCCTTCCCAACACGCCTATTCCCCTTTCCACCAGCAGCAGGCCTTTTTCCACTCATTTTGGTGGTTAACTAATTCACAACTCTGGAGTTGTTTGCACAAAAAAACAATGGATGGTAACCGAGCAGAGCTGAGTGGCCAAACTGTGGTATTAGGCCAAAACTATTGGCTGGGTTAGATGCAGAAAAAAATTATTTTTAATTTGAAACCTGATGGAGGTCAGTATAGATGGACTAATAGACCAACTCCCACACACCGCTAGAAGCCCAAATATTTTTTCAGAGCTAGATGCAGAAAAAAATTATTTTTAATTTGTAACCTGATGGAGGTCAGTATAGATGGACTAATAGACCAAGTCCCACACACCGCTAGAAGCCCAAATATTTTTTCAGAGCTAGATGCAGAAAAAAATTATATTCAATTTGCAACCTGCTGGACGTCAGTATAGAAGGACTAATAGAACAAGTCCCACACACTGCTAGAAGCCCAAATATTTTTTCAGAGCTAAATGAAGAAAAAAATTATTTTTAATTTGCAACCTGATGGAGGTCAGTATAGATGGACTAATAGACCAAGTCCCACACACTGCTAGAAGCCCAAATATTTTTTCAGAGCTAGATGCAGAAAAAAATTATTTTTAATTTGCAACCTGATGGAGGTCAGTATAGATGGACGAATAGACCAAGTCCCACACACCGCTAGAAGCCCAAATATTTTTTCAGAGCTAGATGCAGAAAATTTTTTTATTCAATTTGCAACCTGATGGAGGTCAGTATAGATGGACTAATAGACCAAGTCCCACACACTGCTAGAAGCCCAAATATTTTTTCAGAGCTAGATGCAGAAAAAAATTATTTTTAATTTGCAACCTGATGGAGGTCAGTATAGATGGACTAATAGAACAAGTCCCACACGCTGCTAGAAGCCCAAATATTTTTTCAGAGATAAATGAAGAAAAAAATTATTTTTAATTTGCAACCTGATGGAGGTCAGTATAGATGGACTAATAGACCAAGTCCCACACACTGCTAGAAGCCCAAATATTTTTTCAGAGCTAGATGCAGAAAAAAATTATTTTTAATTTGCAACCTGATGGAGGTCAGTATAGATGGACTAATAGACCAAGTCCCACACACCGCTAGAAGCCGAAATATTTTTTCAGAGCTAGATGCAGAAAAAAATTATATTCAATTTGCAACCTAGTGGAGGTCAGTATAGAAGGACTAATAGAACAAGTCCCACACACCGCTAGAAGCCCAAATATTTTTTCAGAGCTAAATGAAGAAAAAAATTATTTTTAATTTGCAACCTGATGGAGGTCAGTATAGATGGACTAATAGACCAAGTCCCACACACTGCTAGAAGCCCAAATATTTTTTCAGAGCTAAATGAAGAAAAAAATTATTTTTAATTTGCAACCTGATGGAGGTCAGTATAGATGGACTAATAGACCAAGTCCCACACACTGCTAGAAGCCCAAATATTTTTTCAGAGCTAAATGAGGAAAAAAATTATTTTTAATTTGCAACCTGATGGAGGTCAGTATAGAAGGACTAATAGACCAAGTCCCACAAACTGCTAGAAGCCCAAATATTTTTTCAGAGCTAGATGCAGAAAAAAATTATATTCAGTTTGCAACCTGATGGAGGTCAGTATAGATGGACTAATAGAATGATGCTATGCCCAAAAGATTTTACTTCACTAGGTGCAGTAAAAAAATTGGTATTCTATACACAGGTGGTGTATCTTGCAACACAGATAGGCTACTCCACTGACTAACACACTCTGCAATAGGCCAAAAAGGATTAGCTTTGCTAGATTCAGCCAAATGCTGTGAAAAAAACTTGCACAGCACTGGCACAGACCTGCCTGGCAAAAACTGATAGGAACTGATGTAACCTAGTCCTGAAAAGGACTCCAATTACAATTAGTCTTTACTCCCACAATCTATCTATTTAAGAGCACAGACCTGCCTGATAAAAGTCGTAGGAAATGCTGTAACCTAGTCCTTAAAAGGACTGCAATCACAACTATTCCCTACTCCCAAGCTATCTGTATATTTGTGCGAAAATTGCCTTGAAATTAACAAGGTATAGCGCACACAGCAACAGCGGTGCCGTCTAACACGCAGCTGCAGCAGTGAGAAAATGGTGGCGACGGGGAAAATGGCTTGGTCTTATAGGGCAAGGACATGTGACATACACTGCCAATCACACATGCCCTTGCTTGTGTGAAAAAAAGCACTTCGCTCCGTGTGTGCGCTGCTGATAGGCTGACAGATTGCACCTCCCCACTGCAAATGCGGGAAAGAGAAAAAAAAATGGAGATCTTCATTGTTCCTGCACAGATCCATCCCCTGCCCCTCCACCCGCCCCGCTGTACACTCAAACTGCGTATTAACATTAATTTTCATCATTACTGAGAAAAAATCCAGTTATGATTTTGGTGCACGAACAGTTATCGAACATAACCTCGAACAGCCGAATTTTTCTCAAATTGTTCGTGTTCGCCGACCGGCTCGAACACCGCCCAAAACAGCTCGAATTTGAGATTGGCGAACAGTTCGAGTAGAACAACGCTCATCTCTACTAGTGAGGCTCGCCTGGTGGATGTCCACATCCGGCACACCGCAGGCCACGAGGGGTTCACCTATCATAGAGGTAACTGTAGGTCCAGGATAGACAGGTTTTATTTAAAGGAGGAAGCCGTCTCTTCAGCAGTATCTGTTGTTGAGGTGGAGTTCTCCGATCACTGTATGATTTTGTTTTCCCTGAATGTTACAGAGACCCCCCGGATGGGAAGAGGCTTTTGGAGGCTCAATTCGTCTCTCTTGGAAGAAGCGGAGATAAGACAGTCCTTTGAGGATTTTCTTCAGAGCCAGGTACCCTTACTGGATCTTTGTAGTAGTAAGTCTGAGTGGTGGGAGATGTTTAAGAAAAGGGTGGCGAGATTCTTCCGCCAGCTCTCGAGCCTCAGGAGCCTGGACAGGTACCGCCTGTATCAGGGCCTGAGGAGGAAACTCGAGCATCTTGTCTCAACTGGAGGTAGCCGCGAGGAGATCTCCAGAGTGAAATCTTTGCTAATGAGGTGTCAGTATGATAGACATGCATCTTTGGTTTTTGAGAGGGATTACGGGAAGTACCGCTCGCCCGACCCTTACAGAAACTGCAAGATGTCAGTGAATAGTAAAGTTGTTACAGGACTGGTTGACACTGCGGGGTCCCTGAAAAGATCCAGATCAGGGATCCTGGAGGTCGTCAGATCCTTCTACTCGCACCTATTGGGAAAGAGGGATCTGGATTGGGATGAGATGTCGGCTTTTCTGGCTGAAGCCGTCCCCGAAACAGGGGTAGATCCCTCTCTTGGCGTTTTGACAGAGATGATCTGGGAAGAGGAAGTTAAGTTGGCAATTGAAGGGCTTGCCCTAAAGAAATCTCCCGGTCCAGATGGCTTAACATCTGAATTCTATAAGACCTTTAAGGACGCCTTGGTTCCCCTCTTGACTGAGGTATTCAATGAGTGTCTTTCCTCGGGCACTCTGCCAAAGTCCATGAGGAGGTCTGCCCTGATCATCTTGTCAAAGGGTAAGGACCCATCTTGCATTGAGAATTGGTGTCCCATAGCGCTTCTCAATGCAGACAGGAAGGTTATGGCAAAGGTGCTGTTTAATCGGCTGGTGAAACTTGCACCCCAACTCCTTTCGGGGGCCCAGCATTGCTGTGTTCCGGGCCGCAGTACAATTAGTGCTGTGCTCTGTGTCGAGAGGCGGTAGAGCAGGGTAGGGCTGGTCACTGGAAGGGGTACATGCTGTCATTGGACCAGGCAAAAGCGTTTGATCGGGTTAATCATGAGTACCTCTCGTCTGTCCTTCTGAGGTATGGCCTGCCGGGGGGGTTCGTTGATTGGCTTAAGACCTTGTACGCTGGGGCAGAGAGTTTCCCGCTTGTGAACGGTTGGATTGGCAGCTCTTTTGAGGTTGGGTGTGGTGTTCGCCAGGGTTGTCCCTTGAGCCCGCTACTGTACGTGTTTGCGATTGACCCACTTCTTAGGAGAGTGGAGCGTGGACCGTTGGCTGGGATTGGGATGGACCGGGCAGCACCGGAAGCCACTCTGAGAGTGGTGGCGTATGCCGATGACGTCACCGATTTTGTTTCCTCTGATGGGGAGGCAGAATGGCTGATGTCAGAGGTAAATCGCTACTCGGAGGCATCCGGGTCTAAGATCAACCGGGATAAGTGTGAGAGTCTCTGGCTGGGAGGAGGAGATCCTGGTTTTGATCTCCCAGACACCCTTCCAGAACCCAAAGTCTCTTCAAAAGTTCTTGGCATCGAATTTGGCCAGGGGGATTACCCCAAACAAAATTGGGACAGCAGGCTAGAGATCGCCACTCAGAAGGTGAACCAATGGAAGGGTTGGTCTTTGACCCTAAGGGAAAGGGTAAACCTGATCAAAACTTACCTGCTCCCTTTGCTGATCTATCTGGGCAGTGTGTGCATCTTGCCGGAGCCTCTCTGGACTCGGGTCTACAGTTTGTTCTTCCAACTGTTATGGGGGAATAGACTGAACCTGGTCAAGAGGGAGGTTACTTACCGTACGAGGAGACTAGGAGGATTGGGTATGGTCAACCCTGTGGTATTCCTTGTGAATACCTTCATTAAGATCAATATTGCATACCTCTGGAAAGAGATGGCTCCTCCGTGGGTATTCTCCTGTAAGGGATGGTTTCAGCCTTTCTTCCAGGAATGGGAGACAGGAGGGCAAGTGAAGGATCTCCGCACACCGCATGGACATCTCCCAGCTTACGCTACCGTGGTTCTGAAGGTAATACGCCGGTGGCGTCTGGGAATGTGGGAGGTCAGGACTCTGCCAAGGAAGCTCCTTGACAAAAGGGTTCTGTTGACCAATTTTCAGAGGCCTCTGGCGCTCAGAGATTGCCCAAGTCGGGATCTTGGGGTGGGTCTGCATCTTTTGAATTCTATCAGGATCCCCTCGAAGATTTGGGACTTGGCTTGGCGCTGCTTCCATGGGAAACTGTGTGTGAGGGACAATCTGAAGTGTAGGAGCTCTGAGGACAGGAACTGTCCTCGGTAGCATTGTGGTACCATGCTTGAAAGCATGGACCACTTCCTGCTTCGTTGTCCCTTTAACACAGAGGTGTACAACAGGGTGGGCGCCTCCATTGGCTGGCCCCGGCTGGCCGGTCTCTCTTATGCGGAATGGGCCTATGGAGCATTCGGGGACCTGGGTGGTCGGGACCACTGCACCTTATTTCTAGTTAGCGCAGTGGTTAGGTATCACACGTGGAACGCACGGTGCTTAGTATCGACACAGCGGAAAATCCTCCCAGTGGACGATGTGTTTAGGACCATACTCGGTGACCTGGTGAAGGTGCGTTCTCTGGAGTATGAGAGACTGGGTACACGGAGGGCCGCTCTCCTCTGGAGGGGCTTTTCTTTTAGTGTGCCCTAGTCTGGTCATCTCCTCTCCTGGTGGTCGGCTGCTGCTGACACCATAGATTTTTGTTTTATTGATCAGTAGACAGTGATGTAGGGCTGCAGGCGCCGAACTTGGGCTTTGTCAGTTGTGGTTATTGTATTGTTTGTGTCTGTATATATTGTATATATGGGTTTGGGTGTAGGTGTTAGGTTGGGTGGAGGGAAAAGAGGGGAGGTGGGTTCATCTTGTGGGACACTGGTTATTTGGGTGAAAAACTGGCACTGCCTGATCTGTCCTATGGACGTTGGACATGGACTGAGGCATGAGTCGCGGGACCAGCTCTCAGGTCAGTGTCGGGGAGGGACTGGTGGGCTCGAGTGGGGGGGTTTTGTTTTGTCTTGTATATATTTGTATAGTTAGTATTTATTTTATTTAAAAAAAAAAAAAAAGAATGTATATATTAGTTTGTATATAATTTGTCGGTTATTATTTATTATATTATTTGTTCGGTAACCGGACCAGATGTCATGGTGTAGGTAGTTATTATTGTGTATATATTATAATATGTGTGTGAGGGGAGAGGGAGCGGCTGGACCAGCAGAATAGTGAGTGCAGCTCTGGAGGATAATACACGATGTAACTCAGGATCAGTAATGTAATGTATGTACACAGTGACTGCACCAGCAGAATAGTGAGTGCAGCTCTGGAGTATAATACAGGATGTAACTCAGGATCAGTAATGTAATGTATGTACACAGTGACTGCACCAGCAGAATAGTGAGTGCAGCTCTGGAGGATAATACAGGAGGTAACTCAGGATCAGTAATGTAATGTATGTACACAGTGACTGCAGCAGCAGAATAGTGAGTGCAGCTCTGGAGGATAATACAGGATGTAACTCAGGATCAGTAATGTAATGTATGTACACAGTGACTGCACCAGCAGAATAGTGAGTGCAGCTCTGGAGTATAATACAGGATGTAACTCAGGATCAGTAATGTAATGTATGTACACAGTGACTGCACCAGCAGAATAGTGAGTGCAGCTCTGGAGGATAATACAGGAGGTAACTCAGGATCAGTAATGTAATGTATGTACACAGTGACTGCAGCAGCAGAATAGTGAGTGCAGCTCTGGAGGATAATACAGGATGTAACTCAGGATCAGTAATGTAATGTATGTACACAGTGACTGCAGCAGCAGAATAGTGAGTGCAGCTCTGGAGTATAATACAGGAGGTAACTCAGGATCAGTAATGTAATGTATGTACACAGTGAGTGCACCAGCAGAATAGTGAGAGCAGCTCTGGAGTATAATACAGGAGGTAACTCAGGATCAGTAATGTAATGAATGTACACAGTGACTGCACCAGCAGAATAGTGAGTGCAGCTCTGGAGTATAATGCAGGAGGTAACTCAGGATCAGTAATGTAATGTATGTACACAGTGACTGCACCAGCAGAATAGTGAGTGCAGCTCTGGGAGTATAATACAGGATATAACTCAGGATCAGTAATGTAATGTATGTACACAGTGACTGCACCAGCAAATGGTGAGTGCAGCTCTGGAGTGTAATACAGGATGTAACTCAGGATCAGTAATGTAATGTATGTACACAGTGACTGCACCAGCAAATGGTGAGTGCAGCTCTGGAGTGTAATACAGGATGTAACTCAGGATCAGTAATGTAATGTATGTACACAGTGACTGCAGCAGCAGAATAGTGAGTGCAGCTCTGGAGGATAATACAGGATGTAACTCAGGATCAGTAATGTAATGTATGTACACAGTGACTGCAGCAGCAGAATAGTGAGTGCAGCTCTGGAGTATAATGCAGGAGGTAACTCAGGATCAGTAATGTAATGTATGTACACAGTGACTGCACCAGCAGAATAGTGAGTGCAGCTCTGGGGTATAATACAGGATGTAACTCAGGATCAGTAATGTAATGTATGTACACAGTGACTGCACCAGCAAATGGTGAGTGCAGCTCTGGAGTGTAATACAGGATGTAACTCAGGATCAGTAATGAAATGTATGTACACAGTGACTGCTCCAGCAGAATAGTGAGCGCAGCTCTGAAGTATAACTGATTCATACCTTGGACATCTGGATAATGGGCCATCAGCACCAGGCAGAACTTCAGTGTGGAAGCTGTGGTTTCCGTTCCTGCTGTTAAGAGTCCTATAACCACCATGTGGAGACTGATGTCACAGATATCCGGGTCAATCTCATGTTCAACCTGAGGGTGAGCAGAAGTGCGATTATTATACAGGACTTCTCTTTATTATGCTTTTGGGTTCAGAGGACTAACTGCGATCTGGGTAAACAGGCTCCTCTGCATGGTAGCTGGGGTAAGCTATTAGGGGCATCTGTGCCTAAGCGTGTTAGACAGTGAGCAGAACAGTGAGTGCAGCTCTGGAATATCCTACAAGCAGTTAGTTTGATTGTACAGTGTCAGGTGTAAGGATCACTCTTCTCAGAATGAAAATCATTATAGAAAGGTCAAGCAGAGAAAGCAAAAAATGTATACTTTAAAGCCTGAACAACTGTGAATGCAGCACTGAAGTACATTGAAGGACCACAGTATTAAATCCCAGAAGCACATTGGGCCTCCTTTACTATTTAGCACAGTATGAATTGGAGGCATAGATTACATCAGGCATTAAACATTTTCCTGATGGAATATTGGCTCAAGTGGACAGGATAATAGTAATAGTAATAATAATAATTTATATTTTTATGGCACCAGCACACTCGTCAGCACTTTACATTACAGAGGAGACTTATACAGACAATAAAGACTTCATAGATTAGCACATAATTCATCAGATAGAGGAGGAGTGAGGGTCCTGATCACAAGCTACAATCAATGAGGAAATAGGGGGCACATGAAAGGTGGATGGTAATAAGAGCTTGTATTGAGCGGTCCGGGATTCACATAACGCTGCATGAACCGGTCACCAGCCAGTGTGCAGTACAGTTACAGAGGGCTAATAAATGCATGGGGAGTGTGAACAGAAGCTACGAGAGTCCTGATTTTGAAGAAAATGTTGTATGGGCAAAAGGGGGACAGTTAGATAAGTGAGGTGAGGTGATAGGCCAGTCTAAAGAATTACATTTTTAGGTCACCCTTAAAAACTGTAGGCATTGGGAACTAATTGAATTGTCCTGGGAAGTGCATTCCAAAGAATTGGTGCAGCACACGAGGAGTCTTGGAGACGAGAGTGGGAGGTTTGGATTATTCAGGATGTTAGTCTTAGGTCATAAGAGGAACGGAGGGCACGGGTAAGGTGATAAATGTAGCGCCCGGAGGGTTCAGCCGCTGCAGGGGTATTGCACCTCTGCCAGAGGTGTGGTATTCCACTCCCAGGTAAGGATGGAGTATGGACCAGGACTCAGTTAGCTGCATACAGCACACACACCCCATTTCCGAGGGACAGCTCAACGGTGCTCCCACTAGACAGAAGTGCAGGCACGACCGACTATGTCCCTGGCTGGAGTGGGGAGGGGGGAGGAATACCCAGTGCTGTAGGGGCAGATAGGGGTTGGTTCCTGAGCGTAGGAAGGAGCCCATTGGTTGCTGGTCACCTGGGCTCATGGTCGGAGGGAGGTATAAAAGGTGGGCACCATCTTAGCTCTGGGTGAAGTTCAGTGAGAGGAGGAGACTGGGAGTGGAGGCTCTGTAGGAGCTCCACTCAGGAGCGGGCCTAGAGAGAGGCCGAGGAAGAGAGAGAGAGGAGGTGAAAGGGAGCTGTGATTAAGTCTCATCCCAGCTCCACGAGAAAGGAACAGAAAGGAACAGAGAAGGAGAAGAAGGGACAGAGAAACAGAAGGGCTCAGGAACAAGAAGGTGGAAGGGACCCTAAGAACCCACGAGAATACAGGGTGAAGGGTCAGGCAGATTAAGGGTGCCGGATCCCAAGTTGGTGGAGGAGAAACTACCCTCAGCCAAAGACCGGACGTCGTGATCATTTATTGGTGCGACACCTGATTAAACCTGCTAGGAAGGCACCATATAGGACAGCGGAGAACGGGGCCCACGTTTACCCGCACAAGTCCGCGGCAGCTGGACAAAAGTGGGTCACTGGTGAGGCAGGCCAGAGAAAGGAAAGAAGGGGATCCTGTGCCATATTCCTGAGCTGCCTGGGAGTTGACCGAGCCCCTCACCTGGTGGACGCAGCACGGCTCGGGCGGTCACTACCTGTACAGAAGTGACCCGGAGTACCTGAACTGTGAGTAAAAGACATTGGACTGCAGTACGTTGTCTGTGTGCTCTTTCACTCCTCCAGCACTAACAGTACTGGGACTCCCACCACCATCACTCCCACCATCCACTACACTGCCATGGGTCCGCACTCTTCCCGTGGGGAGTCACACCATCCCAGCTGCATACATCATTGGCCCCAGCAGTCTGCCTTGCAGCGGCGGTTCCTAATAACCGCAATCCACGGGTGGCGTAGTCGGACATTATCTAAAACATCTAAAAGACTGCCACTGGTCTGACCACCCTGAGCCACGGGACCGGGTCGCCACTACTACCCCCATCGTCTCCCTATTGCCCGGTTCTGAGTGCCCCACGGCCCAGGGGGCGAGTCAATAAACATGTATAAGGGAGAAGATGTAGGGCAGTGCTCCGGCATAGAGAGCTTTGTGGGTGAGAGTGATGATTTTATATTCAACTCTATAGTGGATGGATAACCAGTGTAATAACTGGCACAGGGTGGAGGCATCGGTGTAGACGTTGAAGAGGAATATGATCCTGGCTGCTGCATTCAGGACAGATTGGAGAGGGGAGAGTTTAGTAAGCGGGAGACCGATTAGTAGAGAATTGCAATAGCCCTGACATGAATGAATAAGAGCTACAGTAAGAGTTTTTGCATGTAAAGTAAGAAAAGGTTGAATTCTAGAGTTTTTGAGGTGTAGGTGACATGAGCGAGCGAGTGATTGGATGTAGGGGGTGAAGGAAATATCTGAGTCAAATATGATCCCAAGACAGTGAGTATGCTGCTGGGGAGTAATGGTAGAACCACATATGGAAATGTCAATATCGGGCATAGGTAGGTGAGTGGAGGGAGGAAACATAAACATAAACGTAAATAGTTTGCACTTATTAAAGTGCCTCTTATTGGTTTTATATACAAAGACCTCAGAACAAAGACCCGTTTGGCATGGCCGAAGATGTGGTCCAACGACTGGATCATCTTTGCCCTGCAGCCACGCCCAGGGCCTACGTTGAGGGTTTTCGGACGGGTCCCTCATGTTTATCAGAATTGCACCTTCTCCAGTGGAATGGACACCAGGTTACAGATCGCGCTGTAGCCTGCTAAAAATGTTTTATATGTGTGGAGAAAAATGTTCTTTAAAAAGTTTTATAATGTTTTATAAGCTAATAAGTAACCTGTAACGTTTAAGTAATGTGCCTCCCATAAAGAGAAGAAAAAGTTTGTTTATAATCTTATATGCGAATGCATTCTAAAAAAATTGCATGTCTAAAACCTTGTTTTACTCTGTTCCAGCCCAGGGATGTGCTGTGTTTTACCAGGGGGGTATGTGGCGCCCCTGCGGGTTCAGTCGCCACAGAGGTACTGCATCTCACTCTGAGGTGTGGTATCTCACTCTCAGGTAAGGAAGGAGTACTGCCCGGGACCCTAACATCTGCATCCAACACTACACTACTCCTGGATGGGCAACATGCACTGCTCCTCTGCTGAGCCCTGTCCCTGGCTGGAGTGGGGGGAACCAAAGTAGGGGGAACCATGTAGTGTGTGTGGGTGGAGGAAGAAGTTCAGGGGAGCTCAGTAAGAAGTGATATAAAAAGGGATGGAACCATCTAGAAGGGTTCCAGTCAGAGGAAGAGTTGGGAGCAGATGCTCTGCAGGAGCTCTGCTCAGGGAAGCTCGGGCCTGAGTGAGGAGGCCCAGGAGAAAGAGAGGAGGAAGGAACGGGAGCAGAGAGAAGGCTCCAGGAGTGAAGAAAGGATCCCAGGGGTATGGGCAGTGCTGGAGGCCACCCGTACGCCCAAATATACCAGGCGGTGGAGGGATCGGGTTGCAGAGGGGACCGGCCCCTAACTAGTGAGAATTGCAACGTTCAACTAGGTAACCGGAGGGTGCAGCATTTCAGGTGCTGCAGCCACAAGCCACATCTTTCTCACCGAGAAGGTGGCCATAGAAGACCCAGGGGACAGAGAAGACGTCGCCCTACAAGGTCCGCGGTCACTAGATTGGGACACTGGGTGCGAGGTGCAGGGAGACGGACAGAAGGAACACACAGAAGGGGGTCCCGTTACGTACTCCTCAGGTACCTGAGGGTTGGCTGAACCCCTACCTGAGTAAGCACAGGATGACATGGGAAGTTATGATCTGCAGTTGTAACCAGGAGCAAAGTGAGAACTGTGAGTAAATCCGGAAGACTGCACCCCACTGTCTCTGTGAATTATTATGGCTGCGCCATCATCCCCTGCACTACACTGCACCACAACCGCACAGCAACATCTATAATATCACCATTTCCTGCCCTGGAGCTAAGCTCTGCCTGTGGAGAGCTGAACCAACTCTGCTGCACTAGCATCAGCTCCAGAGGACCTGCTCCGCAGCGGCGGCTCACTTTAGCAGTCACGAACTGTATATAAGAACTTTAATTGCCCTGTAAATATCCCCTTGTATTGACCCCCCTGGGTCACAGACCGGGTCACCGCTACTGTGACATCTCCCCTAGCAACGACAGGCCCGGCACCAAGTACCCCACGGCCCAGGGGGCGCGTCAGAAGACTAAGTTCATCTAGTTCAACCCATAGCCTAACATTTTGATCCAGAGGAAGGCAAAAAAAAAACATGTGGCAAACACTAAGCTCCACATTGGTAAAAAAAATTCCTTCCTGACTCCACATATGGCAATCAGACTAGTTCCCTGGATCAACGCCCTATCAAGGAATCTAGTATATATAACCTGTAATATTATACTTTTCCAGAAAGGCATCCAGGCTAGTGATGAGCGAGCATGCTCGCCACTGCTCGGTACTCGCCCGAGCATCTCAGTACTCGAGATGCTCGGAGCTCGCCGAGTACTTGCGCGATGCTCGGGCGGGAGCTCGGGTCCCCATCCTGCATGTTTGGCGCTATTTAGAGCACCAATCATGCAGGGATTGTCTGCCACTCACTGTAATGCCACAGCCATGGTGGTTGTGGCATTACAGTGATTGCCAAAATCGATGGGAACAGTGCTCACAGTGAAACATGAAAAGCTGGCAATTCATCAGCGGCATACATCGGTGCCCGACAATTTAGAACAGAAAGAATAGAGCATCACACATAGATTAGATAGATAGAAACATGTCAGTCACATATATAATAAGTACAGTGACAGTGTTGGTTACTGAACTTGTTAGTTAGTAATAAAATAAAGGATTTATTAAAAAAAAAATTGGCGTAGGGTTCCCCGTAATTTTAGTCTCTAGCGGAGGTTAAGCAGACGGCTGGGGCAGATGTTTGAAGCCTGGGAAGGGGGTAATACCCACGGAGCTTCCCAGGCTACTAATATCAGCCCCCAGCTGAATACCTAGCCTTTACCAGCTATTAAAATGGGGGATCCCCCCCATAGGATGCGCCAATTCTGGCACTTAGCCTCGCTCTTCCCACTGCCCTGTAGCGGTGGCAGTGGGGTAATAGGGTTGGGGTTGATGTCTGCTTATCATGCCAGCTGACATCAAGCCCTGGTTAGTAATGGAGAGGCGTCTATAAGACACCCCCATTACTAACCCCACAGTAGAGGATTTTACCCACAGTAGAGGTTAAGCTTACTGGCCTAGAATTTCCAAGTTCGGTTTTTGTCCCCTTTTTGAATATTGGCACCACATTTGCTATACGCCAGTCCTGTGGTACAGACCCTGTTATTATGGAATCTTTAAAGATTAAAAATAATGGTCTATCTATGACGTTACTTAATTCCTGCAGTACTCGCGGGTGTATCCCATCCGGGCCCGGGGATTTGTCACCTTTAGTGATTTTTAGACGCCGCCGTACTTCCTGCTGGGTTAAGCAAGTGACATTTAATGGAGAATTTTTGTTATCACTGATCATGTTTTCTGTCATGTGATTTTCTTGTGTAAATACTGTTAAAAAAATCATTTAGCATATTGGCTTTTCCCTCATCCTCATCCACCATTTCACCCAGACTATTTTTAAGAGGGCCAACACTATAATTTTTTAGTTTTTTACTATTTATGTAGTTAAAGAATATTTGGGGATTTTTTTTTACTTTCTCTGGCAATGAGTCTCTCTGTCTCAATCTTTGCTGCCTTGATTTGTTTTTTACAGAATTTATGTAATTTTCTGTATTTATTTAATGCTTCATCACTACCTTCTTGCTTTAGTTCTCTAAATGCTTTCTTTTTTGTCACTTATTGCGCCTCTTACAGCTCTATTTAGCCATAGTGGTTTCCTTCTATTTCTAGCATGTTTATTCCCATAGGGTATATATTGTGCACAGGTCCTATTCAGGATGCTAATAAATGTCTCCCATTTGCTTTGTGTAGCTTTATGTCTCAGGATATCGTCCCAGTTTATTGCACTAAGATCATCTCTCAACAGTTGGAAATTTGCCTTCCTGAAGTTTAGTGTCCTTGTAACCCCTCTACTACACATCTTATTAAAGGATAAATGAAAACGTATTATTTTGTGATCACTATTACCCAAGTGACCCCCTACTCGTATATTTGATATGCGGTCTGGCCTGTTGGTTAATATTAAGTCTAGCAGTGCCCCCCTTCTTGTTGGGTCCTGAAAGAGTTGTGAAAGGTTATTATCTCTCATAGTTGTCAAAAACCTATTACCTTTGCTTGAACTACAGGTTTCTGTTCCCCAATGTATTTCAGGGTAGTTAAAGTCCCCCATAATAATGACTTCTCCTTGAGTCGCTGCTTCATCTATTTGCTTTATGAGGATATTCTCCGCTGCTTCCATTATTCTTGGAGACTAATAACAAACCCCTATCAGTAATTTATCAGTAATGACTCTGGCTGCAGCATTAAGGATGGACTTGAAAGGGGAGAGTTGAGTGAGGAGGAGGCCAATTAATAGAGAGTTACAGTAGTCAAGGCGGGAGTGGATCAGGGCAACAGTGAGGGTTTTTGTTGTTTCCAAGGTGAGAAAGGGGCGGATTCTAGAGATGTTCTTCAGGTGCAAGCGACAAGATCTTGCAAGAGATTGTATATGGAAGGTGAAGGAAAGATTGGTGTCCAACACAACGCCCAGACAATGAGCCTGCTGGATAGGTGTTATTGTGGTGCTACACACTGAGAGGGAGCTGTCAGATTTAGAGAGGTGAGTAGACGGCGGGAGCAGAAGAAGTTCAATTTTGGAAAGGTTGAGTTTCAGATAGAGGGTGGACATGATGTTAGAAACTGCGGCCAGACATTCACTGGTGTTCTATAGTACAGTGGGGGTGAGATCAGGGGATAAGGTGTATAGTTGTGTGTCATCAGCATAAAGATAGTACTGAAAGACAAATTTACCAATGGTCTGTCCACTTGGGGCCGTGTAGAGAGAGAAGAGAAGAGGGCCAAAGACTGAACCCTGAGGAACCCCAATAATGAGAGGAAGAGGGGAAGAAGTGGAGTCAGCGAACGATACACTGAAAGAGCGGTCAGATAGGTAGGAGGAGAACCAAGAGAGAGCAGTGTCCATTATGCCAATTGAGTGGAGCGTAGAGAGTAGGAGGTGGTGGTCAACGGTGTCGAAAACTGCAGAAAGGTCAAGAAGAATGAGAAGAGAGTAGTCACCATTAAGTTTTGCTGTCAGAAGGTCGTTGGTTACTTTGATATTACATTGACAAGTATTTTTGTAATCGCTTCGCTATATTTGGATGTCCCACCCTGCAGTTTTGGCGCCTCCTTTGCAGCCACTAAACATGCTGGGCTTCGTAACCAATCACATTAATGCTGCAGACATCTTGGTTGTGGCACTACTGTGATTGGTTGGCCGCCCAGTGTCATAGGGTCTATTTAAGCCCTGCTGTCGCCATTTTGTGCACATTGCGCCGGGGCCTGCATTGTATGAGCATAGGGAGAGATCGCTGAGCTGCTAGGGAGAGATCGCTGAGCTGCTAGGGAGAGATCGCTGAGCTGCTAGGGAGAGCTCGCTGAGCTGCTAGGGAGAGCTCGCTGAGCTGCTAGGGAGAGATCGCTGAGCTGCTAGGGAGAGCTCGCTGAGCTGCTAGGGAGAGATCGCTGAGCTGCTAGGGAGAGCTCGCTGAGCTGCTAGGGAGAGATCGCTGAGCTGCTAGGGAGAGATCACTAAGCTGCTAGGGAGAGATTGCTGAGCTGCTAGGGAGAGCTCGCTGAGCTGCTAGGGATAGATCGCTGAGCTGCTAGGGAGAGATCGCTGAGCTGCTAGGGAGAGATCGCTGAGCTGCTAGGGAGAGATCGCTGAGCTGCTAGGGAGAGATCGCTGAGCTGCTAGGGAGAGATCGCTGAGCTGCTAGGGAGAGATCGCTGAGCTGCTAGGGAGAGATCGCTGAGCTGCTAGGGAGAGATCACTGAGCTGCTAGGGAGAGATCACTGAGCTGCTAGGGAGAGATCACTGAGCTGCTAGGGAGAGATCACTGAGCTGCTAGGGAGAGATCGCTGAGCTGCTAGGGAGAGATCACTGAGCTGCTAGGGAGAGATCGCTGAGCTGCTAGGGAGAGATCGCTGAGCTGCTAGGGAGAGATCGCTGAGCTGCTAGGGAGAGATCACTGAGCTGCTAGGGAGAGATCACTGAGCTGCTAGGGAGAGATCGCTGAGCTGCTATGGAGAGATCGCTGAGCTGCTAGGGAGAGATCGCTGAGCTGCTAGGTAGAGATCGCTGAGCTGCTAGGGAGAGATCGCTGAGCTGCTAGGGAGAGATCGCTGAGCTGCTAGCGAGAGATCACTGAGCTGCTAGGGAGAGATCGCTGAGCTGCTAGGGAGAGATCGCTGAGCTGCTAGGGAGAGATCGCTGAGCTGCTAGGGAGAGATCGCTGAGCTGCTAGGGAGAGATCGCTGAGCTGCTAGGGAGAGATCACTGAGCTGCTAGGGAGAGATCACTGAGCTGCTAGGGAGAGATCACTGAGCTGCTAGGGAGAGATCGCTGAGCTGCTAGGGAGAGATCGCTGAGCTGCTAGGGAGAGATCACTGAGCTGCTAGGGAGAGATCGCTGAGCTGCTAGGGAGAGATCGCTGAGCTGCTAGGGAGAGATCGCTGAGCTGCTAGGGAGAGATCACTGAGCTGCTAGGGAGAGATCACTGAGCTGCTAGGGAGAGATCACTGAGCTGCTAGGGAGAGATCGCTGAGCTGCTAGGGAGAGATCGCTGAGCTGCTAGGGAGAGATCGCTGAGCTGCTAGGGAGAGATCGCTGAGCTGCTAGGGAGAGATCGCTGAGCTGCTAGGGAGAGATCGCTGAGCTGCTAGGGAGAGATCGCTGAGCTGCTAGGGAGAGATCGCTGAGCTGCTAGGGAGAGATCGCTGAGCTGCTAGGGAGAGATCGCTGAGCTGCTAGGGAGAGATCGCTGAGCTGCTAGGGAGAGATCGCTGAGCTGCTAGGCAGAGATCACTGAGCTGCTAGGGAGAGATCACTGAGCTGCTAGGGAGAGTGTTTAGGCCTCTAGATAAAACAAAAGCCCTTTTAAGGGCTACCTGCAGTGTGTACTAGTTCAGTGTTTAAAGGAGCCGCTCACTAGCTCCTTAATACCACCAAAAAATAGCTATTTTCAGAGCTAAAGACGCACAAAAAAGTCAGAGTACAGGGAGGGAGAGATTGTGGATTAGGTAGGGAGAGGATAAAGTGTTCTTCCAGTGTCCATCTTAAAACAGCTCTTGTCAGAGGCAAAGCAATATTTTTCCAGCACACAGAGTAGTAGCATTTTGTGCTGCCTTTTTTTTTAAAGCACCGGTCTATTTTCCCCGCTGTTTTAGGGGTCAGAGCCTGCCTTCTGCTGCCACATTAGTCCACATAAAAAGGTGTTTAGTGCCCTACACAAAGCAGTAGCTCAAACATTTCCTACTTCCTGCTACCAAGCACGCACCAGGCCATTTTCCCCGCTGTTTTTGGGGTGACAGCCTGCCTTCTGTCCACATCAGTCCACTTAACCCCTTCGCAACTATGGGATTTTCCGTTTTTGCATTTTCGTTTTTTGCTCCCCTTGTTCCCAGAGCCATAGCGTTTTTATTTTTTGGTCAATATGGCCGTGTGAGGGCTTATTTTTCCAAGTTGCTGTAAAATTGCAAAAAAAGTGCAATCCCGCAGATGTTTTTTTAAATTTTTTTCTACCACGTTCACTGAATGCTAAAACTAACCTGCCATTATTATTCTCCAGGTCATTACGAGTTCGTAGACACCAAACATGTATAGGTTCTTTTCTATTTAAGTGGTGAAAAAAAAATTCCAAAATTTGCTAAAAAAAAAAAAAAAAATAGCGCCATTTTACAAGACTCGTAGCGTCTCCATTTTTTGGGATCTTGGTCTGAGTGAGGGCTTATTTTTTGCGCACCGAGCTGAAGTTTTTATTGATACCATTTTGGGGTAGATCCATTGTTTTGATCGCCCGTTATTGCATTTTATTGCAATGTTGAGGCGACAAAAAAAACGTAATTCTGGCGTTTAGAAATTTTTTCTCGTTACGCCGTTTACCGATCGGATTAATTCTTTTTTATATTGATAGATCGGACGATTCTGAACCTGACGATACCAAATATGTGTATGTTGTTTTTTTTTTATTATTATTTTATTTTGAATGGGGCGAAAGAGGGGTGATTTAAACTTTTATATTTTTTAATTTTTTTTTATATTTTTAAAAACATTTTTTTTTTCACTTTATGCTTGCTTCTATAGTCTCCATAGGAGCCTAGAAGCAGCACTTGTCTGATCGCCTTTGCTACATAGAGGTGATGAGCAGATCACCTCTATGTAGCAGAAATGGTCCTGTGCTATGAGCGCCGACCACTAGGTGGCGCTCATAGCGATCAGAACATGATAACCACTGGGGTCTGCTGAAGACCCAGGGTTGTCATGCCCATGCATCGGTGACCCGCGATCACATGACGGGGTCACCGATGGGCGGGGTAAATGAAGCGCTTTTGGCGCGGCTATGTTAAATGCCGCTGTCAGAGATTGACAGCGGTATTTAACATGTTAACAGCCGCGGGTGGATCGCGATTCCACCCGCGGCTATTGCGGGCACATGTCAGCTGTAAGAATCAGTTTGTGCCTTTGTCCCACCCTCCACATGGCTCACCCAGTGTGCCGTGACAGAAATGTATCGCCCCTGTCCACAACAGGCTCTCAGGCACGGACAATTGGACTCTTCGCTGGGACTAGGAAGTGGATGTGGTTGATGCTTGTTGTGTGTGGGCAACCACAGCTTGTGGACAGGAGGTATGAGCACCTGCTTCCTGAACAGCAGATTCTGAAGGACATAGCCCAGGCGACATGGCATTAGTTTGACCCGCAGATGCAGACGGAGTCTGAAGATAATAAGGATATTCAAAGATGAATACAGCTAGAAAGTCACAAGCAACCTGTTAGCCAGTATTAGGTGTGCTTGATATAGCCCCTCTGGCTAACAGGTTGCTTGTGACTCTCTAGCTGTATTCATCTTTGGATATCCTTATTATCTTCAGACTCCGATTACCAGCTTGATGGTTCGATTGGTAATCATGTTATTCCTATATATCTCTTTTTGGGTAATCTATCACATCATATGAGCTTTACCTTTTTAGAGCTGTGCTCGTCCACATGCAGTGCTTTCTTCTTCTACAATATCTGAGGTAACATTACTGACATCATCTCCGTTCACAGCAGATGGGTCTCGCAGAGCACAGCATGAGACCCGACAGTGGCTACTGCTCCAGTCTATGGAGCTGCATTTGTGGCACCCTGCTGTTCACAGGTACCACAGGACCCAAAAGGGTGCATGGATGGACTTCTCCACAAGAGGCCCTTACTACAAACAGACACCTCCACCCTTCCACCTCAGACCACCAGAGGGAGCCCTGTTAGGGATATATATATGGAGGGTGGAGCGAGGCAGTTAGTCTGTCAGAGAGTGTGCTGGCACTTAGACCAGTGAAGAAGCAGCACGTGAGCTACTGTGTATTGAGGGCCCCGAGTGTGGCCGGAGGCAAAGAGGAGAGGAGAAAGGAGTTAAGGGGGCAGAGCAGCATCACAGGCTCACCCCAAGACACAATCCGGACACCGGGTCCGCGCCTACAGGGTCCTCTACACCCAGTAGGGATTACCGGCATACCAGGAGGCTTCCAGACCCCTGGTCAACCTGCAGCTAAACCGTTTACAGGACTAGGAACCACGAAGGCCCCAGCGTCCAGGGATAGTGGTTGCCAGAGAAAGGTCCTACTACCAAGCGACAGGTGAAAGAACAGCACAACACAGAAGCTAGGCCCAGTTGCAGGCTGGCCAGGAGCTTAGAGAGAGGGAAAAACATACCAGGAGGCCTTATACCCGCTCACTGGTATGGTGCACTTCTGGAGAGTCCAGAAGTGCACCCTTCCTACTGAGTACCCTGGACCATACCTGACATCCGCACCAGTAAAGGTACTGAAGTGAATCTCCTGTCTCTGTCAGTTACTCCTGCTGCTCCATCTATTCTGCACTACAATGCCCGGCATCACCATCGGCACCTACACTGCCCCGGGGGCCCGCTCCGCCTGAGGGGAGCAGAAACATCCCCAGCTGCCATCCCATCACCCCCGGAGGTCTGCAGCAGCACCGGTAACTATTACTGGAAACCACAGGTGGCGTCACAAGACAAACTGTACACTAAAACCCCTTTTTCAAGAGAGACCCCAGAGTACGGGCCTGGGAGCCAACTGCCGTGACATCCTAAACAAGGTAAATGTTAGAACCTTGCTCTTAGTTTTTTTTTCCTTTGCTGGTCACATGACCTTGTTGGCCTATTTAATCCTGCTCCGCCCTTCTGGCTTTGCTGGACTTCATTGTATTTCTACTTTCTAGCTAGCCTGTGCTCTGTATCTAACTCTGTTAGTTTGCTTGGTCTACGGACCTCTATGTTCTTTATATTTTGTTTGTTCGTTTGTCTGCTACTATTTCTGTTAGGAAGTGTCCCATATTCCTCCCAGTCCTTAGTACTTGTAGGGATTCCTTCCCCACATCTATAGGTCTCCGTACAGACTAGCTTAGGACTTTAGCAGGTCTGATCGCAGGATCAGGTCCCCTGTTACATCGTAGGGATTCAGCTGAGTTCTATCGTAGGGACAGATCTCCTCTCTTTCCTTAGCTCTGGTAGCAGAACATAACAGTAAAAGGCCCGGGTACCGAGTCCCCTATATCCCCCTGGGCGAGACACATTCTCTGAACAGAGATCCATAGAATGGACTGGGCTGGGCTGGTTATTAAAAATAGGGAGGACCCCATATCATTTTTTTTAGGGTCCCTTCATTTTTAATACCTAGCAAATGCAAAGCAGGCAGCTGCGGGCTGATATTAATAGGCTGGGAAGGTGCATGGATATTGGCCCCTTCCCAGCATAATAAGACCAGCTCACAGCTGTCTGCTTTCCCTTGGTTGGTTATAAAAATAGGGGAAACCCCACATCATTTTTTAAAATTATTTATTTATTTATTTCACAGCATCAGTCTGGGTCACATTCTGTGTCGACAAAGCACAGTCATGGCAATACTTGGCATGACTGTGATGAGGCTGGAGGTGCCCACAGCCTTAAAGCTTGTTGATTGGCTGTGCTGCAGCCTTTCAACAAGTTTTATAAGTCTGTCGAACCCGACAGTAACATGAATGTACAGTAAGTAATACATTCATTTACGGGGTTTGTACTGGACACTAGGTGTCCAGTTACGAACTCCGAACTTTACAGTTTGGGTTCGGACATCCTCCTCTGTCCTATTTTGTCGGTCACAGTATCGTCCGTCTATGGCTGGGTCTTCTCCTAGATCACATCATTCTTCATATACTGTTCATTTTGTTGTATGAGAAAAGCCTATAGAGTTATCAGATTATGAAATATTGACGCTGGATGATCTAGTATCTACGACCATTTCTTGATCAAAGTCACTCATATCGCTCATTTTTTTTTTTCATTTTAATGTGGATTCACATGAAAACCAGATAACGGTAAACTCATCCCTTGACCTTATATCTGGGGACACCTGTCTAATATTCAGCCAGGTAAGCTCCAATCTTGAAATGGCAGGTGTCTCTAATAAAGTGGCCATTCAGTGTATAATACAATGTCACTAAGGATTTTATTGTAATAGATTAACAGGGTTTTCAATTTTCAGTAAACTCATCCCCCAACTGCAGTTTGTTTTAGGAAAAACAGTCTGGATTTTACTCGCTGCCCCTGGGTCTAATGCTGAGTATCTGCCGCTGCTTCCATATCTGTTATTGTCTGCAGCGCTGATGTCACATCACCAATGCTCTAGTCAATCAACGAAACCAGCGACTCTGCCCCAATAGACAGCATGAGCTGCTGATGTCACTAATTGGCTGCAAGTTCTGTCAACGTGACGTCAATAAAAGACACCGGAACATCAATCAGTTGTGTTTCAATACTGGACCCGGGGAGGGTGTGCAAAGTACAGGGTTTTTTTAACAGCATCTGGGGACAGAAGTGTTCTAACCTCTGTAAGCATCAAGTTGAGGTAGAGTAGTTTATGTCTATGATTAAGCTTTTTGATCTTCTAGTGCCTCACATCACACAAGCAAATGGTCACAGACTGAATGGTTGTTTCCATTCTCAGCCTTTATAGACTTTATAGGATAAAATTGTTTTTAAAGCAGAACAGCTCTGTTGCAATGGCTGTCCACTGGTACTTATAGTCTACCAGTGCAGGTTAACAAAAATCTTAATTTAAGTCATGCTATTCCAAAAACAGTAGACAACCATTGCAATAGGCAGTTTTGCTTATACAAAGTTGGTGAGTGTAAACTGCTTTTCAGACTGTGACCATTGGCTTGTGCAATGTTGTAAGAGGGTGTGCCGTAGAAAATGAGATTCTCCAGCGATGTGCAGCATTTGTGTACGGAGACTGCTGCCTACTGCCCAAGCAAAATCCTGTGGAACCAGCATGAAGCGGAAGAGTTTCGGGAAGGACGGGTCTAGATGGAGCACTGCGTCAGGTGACCTTTGTAACACAGTTCCCCGATATACGAGGGTGGAGCAGCAAGGTGGGGAGAGATTTGGCGCCAACCAGTGAGACGAACAGGGCATGCACTACGAGGGACGCTCAGACTGAGACACCGGAATGCACCAGGCGGCTCAAATCAATGATTTGTTGTGTGCCTGCCAGAGAGGTTTATATGATGCCAGTCAAGTTCCGTGAAACAGACCATGCCGGTCAAGACCTGAGACTCACACCCGCACCAGTCAATCTTGTGAGGATCAGAGGTTGCATGCAATTAAGTACCGGGAGACTAGATCACACATTTATGGAGGAGAAAGGTTGTGGATGGCTTTGTATGCCATAGTTAGGGTTTTGAACTGGAGTCTCAGGGCAATGGGGAGCCAGTGAAGGGATTGGCAGAGAGGAGAAGATGGGAAATAGTGGGGGGACAGGTAGATTAGTCAGGCTGCAGAGTTTAGGATAAATTGGAGAGGTGTGAGAGTGTTAGAAGACAGGCCACAGAGCAGGGGGTTGCAGTAGTCAAGGTGGGAGATGATGACGGCGTGCACAAGGGTTTTCGCAGATTCTTGATAAAGGAATGTACAGATCCAGAAGATATTTTTGAGTTGGTAGCAGCCCAAGAATCAGGAGAGGAAGCCAAACCCACTCAGATCCTGGGAAGTCCAAGGAACAAATGTGTGCAACTGCAGTTAGTTTTCTCCACAAGTACCGTACTTTACAAATCTTGGGGCAGTGGGAAGGACTCTTCTTGAAAAACGGTTGTTATACCGAAGGATCCAATTACACAGAGAGCTCAGAGTCACCTGGCAAGTGGTGGTTCCAAAGGGGATGGTGGTAAGCCTAGCTAAAGAATTTAAGCGAAAGGAGCCCACTTCGGTACTGAGAAGACCTTCCAATGGTTGCAGTGGCTGGTATATTGGCCTCAACTATGGCAAACAGTGGAAGAGGCCTGCTGAAGATGTCGACAGTGCGAGTTGACTAAACCCCCAGAGCAGAGAGCCCCTACCCAAGTTAACAGAACCTCCGCGCTCTTAGAATTATTAGTAGACGTCTATCTGATGATCAGGATGTCTCATAATGGCTATGAATATTGCTTGATGATGACCAACCACTTCACTAAGTTCACAGTAGTGACCCCAATCAGTGACAAGATGAAGGCGGAGGCCTGAGCCAACTGTTGGGATTTAATTTGTGTATATTGATGCCCGAAGAGAATACATTTGAATCAAGGGGCCTGCTTCCAAGAGAAGGTAATGGAAGAGTTGCAACATCTCTACTGGATTGAAAAGTCCCGGACCACACCATACCACCTCCAAGGGAAAGGAGCTTGTAAGCAATTCTGCAAATATTGCAAATATTGGAAGAAAACAGGAAGATGACATGGCATGAATTCATCTCAGAACTGCTGTGGGTCTACAATAATTGAGTCCATGCAACTACTGGTGGACTCAATCATTCAAACCTCCTTCCATCAGCAAGGGCATTGAAGATGAAACGTGGCTGTGTCTTTTAGCATGACAATGATCCCAAGCACACTGCCAAGACAACGAAGGAGTGGCTTCATAAGAAGCATTTCAAGGTCCTGGAGTGGCCTAGCCAGTCTCCAGATCTAAACCCTATAGAAAACCTTTGGAGGGAGTTGAAAGTCCGTGTTGCCCAGGGACAGCCCCAAAACATCACTGCTCTAGAGGAGATCTGCATGGAGGAATGTGCCAACATACCAGCAATAGTGTGTACTAACTTTGTGAAGACTTACAGAAAACGTTTGATCTCTGTGATTGGCAACATAGGATATATAACAAAGTATTGAGATGAATTTTTGTAATTGACCAAATACTTATTTTCTACCAAAATTTAGAAAAAAATGATTTCCAAATCAGACAATGTGATTTTCAGGATTTGTTTTCTCATTTTGTCTCTCATAGTTGAGGTCTACCTATGATGTCAATTACAGGCCTCTCTCATATTTTTAAGTGGGAGAACTTGCACAATTGGTGGCTGACTAAATACTTATTTTCCCCACTGTACCATACATGCTGCTATTCGGTTGGAGTGATCAAGAAAATACAGAATTACAGTTGGATCTGGAGGACAACTATCCAGGGAGCAGTCTGAATACTTGGGTCCGATAGCGTAGGCACCAACTTCAGATGACTGGTGGACCAGAAATTTTGAGAATAGATCACTCTATCATGTCCCCAACACAAGAAGAAAAAATCTCGCCAGAAGACCGTGTGTTTGTACGGGCAAAACTGCCGAGAAACCAACTGTACTATCTCTGGCAGGCAAAGAGAGAACATCTCAACAAGCCAGTCTCTGAAGTCTGGCCTGAAGGGGACGAAGAAACTCTGGTCCAAGTGTTGCATTGGAACATGCTGTGAAACAGAAAGGATCAGAAGGATGAATCTCTGGAGGAACCACATGACACCACCTTAGGAAAGACTGTTGGTGAGGTGACTAGAAGGGGTGGTTTGCTGTGCCTATGGGGCCGTAGTAGTTTGCAAGACCACTTCCAACAGGGTTGGAAGATGGGTCACAAGACAAACTTATCAACAAAGTCTCTAAAGTCCCAGAGATTCCTGAAACACTACTGCAGGAAGAACTACGTATAACCAAATGCACCAAAGCTGGCATCCCTCCTAACCGATACGGTCAGGTTGGGCTCGCCTGGGAACAGGTTAAGCAGAAGGCCCGTGAATGCACTAAACTTTTGGCAGAAATAGGGCTACTCCCAGAGAAGGCCCGATCACAAAAGATTACCATCGCCTGCAGACTGGAGAACTATATGCGAGGAGGAATGTAAGAGAGTGTGCTGCAGAAGATTAGATTCCCCAGCATTGGGTGGCATTTATGTATGAAGACTGCAACCTACTGCCCAAGCAGAACCCCGTGGAACCAACAGGAAGGGGAAGAGTTTGGAGCAGCAAGGTGGGGAGAGATTTTATGCCAACCAGTGAGATGAGCAAGACGTGCGCTAAGAGGGACGCTGAGGCCGAGACACCGGAATGTGCCAAGAGGCCCGAACCAGTGGGTTGTTGTGCACCCACGAGCTGGGTTCAGACGACGTCAGTCAATAACTGTGGACCCGGTCCAGTAATGGTCCGTGAACCAGACCATGCCTGTCAAGACCCGGGGCCTAGAAATTGTTCATCCAGGCTCAATAGATGACCATCACAGGTCAATCAGCGAAGGAAATCAATCCAGAAATAGATGTCAACAGCAGTGAACCTGAAGTGCGAGTGAGCTGGGCCTTTACTTCCTGCGCTGATGTACGGTACAGGGTTCAGTCTGGGGTAGTGCAGCAGATGGGATGGGGACCAGCAAGTGTGAGGAAAAACTAGCTAGTGGGAAAAACCGAAGACCCCAGCTAGGGCCTGTAACACAAAGGGGAACATTGCATTGGTATCCTTATGATTGTGAATACTGCTTGCATCAGAAATTAGTCCAATAGCATTGAGAAACTTGCTATAGGAGATATAGTGTGCTTGATAACAACATTGTATATTGTATATCATATACTGTAAACACTCTGTTTACATACTATTTCTTTTCTGCTAAAACCACCCCTCCTTATACCTGCGATATGAAAATAAATAGTTAAGTTGGTTACTTCCGCCCAGTGGCGTACCGCCAATGGCGACAGACCACGCGACTGCTATGGGGCCCGTGAGCCGGGGGGGCCCCATAGCAGTCCAGGGGTGGACATACCGCCACCGGTGCAGCTGCGCTGGGTCCCCACCATGCAGCTGCACCAAGGGGCCCGCAAGGTGCAGCTGCTCCCTGCACGCGGCGGTCAGGGAGCGATCCCTACACGCTTCGGTCAGGGAGCGATCCCTGCAGCTCTGCTGCTGTCAGAAGGAGAATAGCAGCGGAGCTGGAGGATTCGTCCTCTGCTTCCTCCCTGACCCAGGTGCGCGCAGCTTGATGATGTCATCATGCAGCGCGCGCCTGGGTCAGGAAGAAAGCTGCTGGCAACCAGGAGGATGCTGCTGCAGGGGAGCGAGCTGAGGTACGTTGTTGTTTTTTTTTTGTTTGTTTTTTACTGAAATGCTGGGGAGGGGAGGTGGGGGGAGAGCAATGGTGGGGTGGTGGGGCTGGGGAGAGGAATGGTGGAGCTGGGAAGAGCAATAATGGCGCTGATGGGACTGGGGAGAGGAATAATGGGGTTGATGGGGCTGGGGAGAGCAATAATGGGCTGATGAGGATGGGGAGAGGAGTGATGGGGCTTGGGATAGGAATAATGGGACTAATGGGGCGGGGAAGAGCAATAATGGAGCTGGGGAGAGGAATGATGGGGTTGATGGGGCTGGGGAGAGGAATAATGGGATGGTGGGGCTAGGGAGAGCAATGATGCGGCTGGGGAGAGGAATGATGGGGCTGGGGAGAGCAATGATGGATGGTGGGGCTGGGGAGAGCAATGATGGGATGGTGGGGCTGGGGTGAGCAATAATGGGGCAGATGGGGCTGAGGAGAGGAATAATGGAGTTGACGGGGCTGGGGAGAGGAATGCTGGGATGATGGGGCTGGAGAGACCAATAATGGGGCTGATGGGGCTGGGGAGAGGAATGATGGGGCTGGGAAGAGCAATAATGGGGCTGATGGGGCTGGGGAGAGGAATGATGTGGCTGGGGAGAGCAATAATGGGGCTGATAGGGCTGGGGAGAGCAATGATGGGGATGGTGGGGAAGGGGAGAGCAATGACATGTTGCTGGGAGAGAGCAATGATAGGGGTGCTGGAAGCGAGCAATGATAGGGGTGCTGGAAGCGAGCAATGATGGGGGTGCTGGGACAAAGCAATGGTGGGGGTGCTGGGAGAGCGCAATGATCGGGGTGATGGGAGAGAGCAATGATGGGAGTGCTGGGAGTGCTGGGAGAAGCAATGATGGAGCTGCTGGGACAGAGCAATGATGGGGGGCTGGGAGAGAGCAATGATGGAGGTGCTGGGACAGAGCAATGAAGGGGGTGCTGGGACAGAGCAATGATGGGGGTGGTGGGACAGAGCAATGATGCGGGTGCTGAGAGAGAGCAATGATGGGGGTGCTGGGAGAGAGCAATGATGGGGGTGCTGGAAGAGAGCAACGATGGGGGTGGTGGAAGAGAGCAACGATGAGGGTGCTGGGACAGAGCAATGACGGGGGTGCTGGGACAGAGCAATGAAAGGGGTGCTGGGAGAGAGTAATGATGGGGGTGCTGAGAGAGAGCAATTATGGAGGTGGTGGGAGAGAGAAATGACGGGGGTGCTGGGAGAGAGCAATGACGAGGGTGCTGGGAGAGAGCAATGATGGGGGTGCTGTGAGAGAGTAATTATGGGGGTTTCACTTTGCTTGTACTGTGAAGCCTTGTATGTTTTCTGTGTGCACATAGCCCTACATTTAATTGGGGAGAGTCACAGAGACTGAATAATTTATATTATTGGCCGGTGCAGATTATAGTTAATGGGGGGCACAGTGCTGCTTATCACTTTATATTTTGATTACTAAGTGGCTAATAGTATATTAATGGGGGGGGGTACATATCTGTATTCGAGGACACAGAGCGGGGGAGACACATGTATGCATACAATATGTGACCTTGGTATTTTCTAGGCTGGAGATCATCGTGACAAGACGAGTCGGGGCTGGGAGATGTCGACATGAAGGTCTGACCAGATGGAGAAGAAGCAGCAGAAACCGACTCTGATCAGATGAGACGTCAGCGGTAAGTGCCTGGATGTAAATATTATTCTGTATCTGCACTGTGTGACTTGGAGTGATAATGTTATCTGTAAAATCCCTTAGGCCACATTCTCACATTTGTGTGAAATGTCCGTGTGCTGCCAGATTTTTTTATCGGATGGTCCACGGACTCGTACAGTTTTATAGATCCATTCACACATCCATGAAAATCACGGATCTGAGAATGAGATCTAAGAGGGTCAGAGAATGTCCTGTTCTGATCCAATTTTGAGGATTAGAATAGGACATGCTCAATGCGTCAGTAAAACAGGGCAGCACACCGACACTGCACACAGATGCAGGAATGTAGCCTTATTATGTATAGTGCAGTCCCTTAGTATATAGTGTACTCACTTATTATGTATAGCGCCATCCTTAGTTATATAGTTTCCTCTTTTATTATGTATAGCGCCGTCCCTTATTATGTACCATCCTCTCTAGCGGCTCACTGTTGGGGGATCATACTGTGTTGGGGTCAGCATACTTTACCCTGGGAGTTGAGGTGGGGTACAGTAGGGTCATTATACTGTGTATGTGGAGGAATACACCATGGTGGTTTCATACTCTGTTTGGGGGGCCCTTTTATTGGCATGACACTTTATGGGGCAATGAAAGAGAGATCTAGGACGTCAGCAGGAGGAAAATTACTATGTAAAGGATGGAAAGTTGTGAGATCTGATCTTTGGTGTCCCCAACAATTATTTACATTTTTTTTTGGGGGGGGGGCAGTTAGAGCTTCTGCTATGGGGCCCCATGATTCCTATGCACGCCCCTGCTTCCGTCTTGTCCTTGTTTTCATGTTGCATCCTGTGACCTGTTTACAATGTGAGGCAGAGGAGGATGAACGGGAACTGATTGCTCATATAAGGGATTGTGGACTTTCCTCTCTTTCTTCTGTTTCTTCTCCATTGCACCTGTAATTTTTGGCTTGTAATATTCCCCCACTTCACATTGATATAGTTATAAAGGCTTTTCAGCAGCCTCATCTGATTCCCGTTACCTCCTTTATCTTCAGCAGGAAATAGTCTATGAAGTCCCGCGGTGACTCCGGATTCAGAGTCTTTTTGTGCTGCTCTATGTACTTTGTCACAAATTTTAGTAGATATTCGTTTTCTTTAAACATTTTCTTCTTGATGATCGTAAACTTCAGAAGGATCGGGACAATATTGCAGACCTGTAGAGGACAAAATAGATGAGGAATACAAGCAAGAAGAATGGAGACAAGATAGATTTGTTCCCTCTAAGCCTTTTGTAAATTAGGAGCCTGGAGGCCATTTGGACTAATCTGGACAATCTATAAAGGTGGCCCCAATTAACTAGCCAAGTAAAGTACATTAGATGGCTGTCGACCAAATGATGGTTTGGCTGACCACTCAGCCAGCAGCTATTTTAGCCAACACTCCCAAATACAGGAGTGATCATTTGGGTGTGTTAATTCCGTGAGACAATACAAATGGCAGTCCGAAATCGGGCATACCAGATCGATATGTTCTCCTATAATAAATTGTATACAGTGGGTACGGAAAGTATTCAGACCCCTTTAAATTTTTCATGCTTTGTTTCATTGCAGCCATTTAGTAAATTCTAAAAAGTTAATTTTTTTTCTCATTAAAGTCCACTCTGCACCCCATCTTGACTGAAAAAAACAGAAATGTAGAAATTTTTGCAAACTTATTAAAAAAGAAAAACTGAAATATAACATGGTCATAAGTATTCAGACCCTTTGTTCAGACACTCATATTTAAGTCACATGCTGTCCATTTCCTTGTGATCCTCCTTTAGATGGTTCTACTGCTTCATTGGAGTCCAGCTGTGTTTAATTAAACTGATAGGACTTGATTTGGAAAGGCACACACCTGTCTATATAAGACCTCACAGCTCACAGTGCATGTCAGACCAAAGGAGAATCATTAGCTCAAAGGAACTGCCGAAGGAGCTCAGAGACACAATTGTGGCAAGGCACAGATCTGGCCAAGGTTACAAAAGAATGTCTGCAGTACTCAAGGTTCCTAAGTAGAGATGAGCGTTGTTCTACTCGAACTGTTCGCCAATCTCAAATTCGAGCTGTTTTGGGCGGTGTTCGAGCCGGTCGGCAAACACGAACAATTTGAGAAAAATTCGGCTGTTCGAGGTTATGTTCGATAACTGTTCGTGCACCAAAATCATAACTGGATTTTTTCTCAGTAATGATGAAAATTAATGTTAATACGCAGTTTGAGTGTACAGCGGGGCGGGGGGAGGGGCAGGGGATGGATCTCTGCAGGAACAATGAAGATCTCCATTTTTTTTTCTCTTTCCCGCATTTGCAGTGGGGAGGTGCAATCTGTCAGCCTATCAGCAGCGCACACACGGAGCGAAGTGCTTTTTTTCACACAAGCAAGGGCATGTGTCATTGGCAGTGTATGTCACATGTCCTTGCCCTATAAGACCAAGCCATTTTCCCCGTCGCCACCATTTTCTCACTGCTGCAGCTGCGTGTTAGACGGCACCGCTGTTGCTGTGTGTGCTATACCTTGTTAATTTCAAGCCAATTTTCGCACAAATATACAGATAGCTTGGGAGTAGGGAATAGTTGTGATTGCAGTCCTTTTAAGGACTAGGTTACAGCATTTCCTACGACTTTTATCAGGCAGGTCTGTGCTCTTAAATAGATAGATTGTGGGAGTAAAGACTAATTGTAATTGGAGTCCTTTTCAGGACTAGGTTACATGAGTTCCTATCAGTTTTTGCCAGGCAGGTCTGTGCCAGTGCTGTGCAAGTTTTTTTCACAGCATTTGGCTGAATCTAGCAAAGCTAATCCTTTTTGGCCTATTGCAGAGTGTGTTAGTCAGTGGAGTAGCCTATCTGTGTTGCAAGATATACCACCTGTGTATAGAATACCAATTTTTTTACTGCACCTAGTGAAGTAAAATCTTTTGGGCATAGCATCATTCTATTAGATCATCTATACTGACCTCCATCAGGTTGCAAACTGAATATAATTTTTTTCTGCATCTAGCTCTGAAAAAATATTGGGCTTCTAGCAGTGTGTGGGACTTGGTCTATTAGTCCATCTATACTGACCTCCATCAGGTTGCAAATTAAAAATAATTTTTTTCTTCATTTAGCTCTGAAAAAATATTTGGGCTTCTAGCAGTGTGTGGGACTTGTTCTATTAGTCCTTCTATACTGACCTCCAGCAGGTTGCAAATTGAATATAATTTTTTTCTGCATCTAGCTCTGAAAAAATATTTGGGCTTCTAGCGGTGTGTGGGACTTGGTCTATTAGTCCATCTATACTGACCTCCATCAGGTTGCAAATTAAAAATAATTTTTTTCTGCATCTAGCTCTGAAAAAATATTTGGGCTTCTAGCAGTGTGTGGGACTTGGTCTATTAGTCCATCTATACTGACCTCCATCAGGTTGCAAATTAAAAATAATTTTTTTCTTCATTTATCTCTGAAAAAATATTTGGGCTTCTAGCAGCGTGTGGGACTTGTTCTATTACTCCATCTATACTGACCTCCATCAGGTTGCAAATTAAAAATAATTTTTTTCTGCATCTAGCTCTGAAAAAATATTTGGGCTTCTAGCAGTGTGTGGGACTTGGTCTATTAGTCCATCTATACTGACCTCCATCAGGTTGCAAATTGAATAAAAAAATTTTCTGCATCTAGCTCTGAAAAAATATTTGGGCTTCTAGCGGTGTGTGGGACTTGGTCTATTAGTCCATCTATACTGACCTCCATCAGGTTGCAAATTAAAAATAATTTTTTTCTTCATTTAGCTCTGAAAAAATATTTGGGCTTCTAGCAGTGTGTGGGACTTGTTCTATTAGTCCTTCTATACTGACCTCCAGCAGGTTGCAAATTGAATATAATTTTTTTCTGCATCTAGCTCTGAAAAAATATTTGGGCTTCTAGCGGTGTGTGGGACTTGGTCTATTAGTCCATCTATACTGACCTCCATCAGGTTGCAAATTAAAAATAATTTTTTTCTGCATCTAGCTCTGAAAAAATATTTGGGCTTCTAGCAGTGTGTGGGACTTGGTCTATTAGTCCATCTATACTGACCTCCATCAGGTTGCAAATTAAAAATAATTTTTTTCTTCATTTATCTCTGAAAAAATATTTGGGCTTCTAGCAGCGTGTGGGACTTGTTCTATTAGTCCATCTATACTGACCTCCATCAGGTTGCAAATTAAAAATAATTTTTTTCTGCATCTAGCTCTGAAAAAATATTTGGGCTTCTAGCAGTGTGTGGGACTTGGTCTATTAGTCCATCTATACTGACCTCCATCAGGTTGCAAATTAAAAATAATTTTTTTCTGCATCTAGCTCTGAAAAAATATTTGGGCTTCTAGCAGTGTGTGGGACTTGGTCTATTAGTCCATCTATACCGACCTCCATCAGGTTGCAAATTGAATAAAAAAATTTTCTGCATCTAGCTCTGAAAAAATATTTGGGCTTCTAGCGGTGTGTGGGACTTGGTCTATTAGTCCATCTATACTGACCTCCATCAGGTTGCAAATTAAAAATAATTTTTTTCTGCATCTAACCCAGCCAATAGTTTTGGCCTAATACCACAGTTTGGCCACTCAGCTCTGCTCGGTTACCATCCATTGTTTTTTTGTGCAAACAACTCCAGAGTTGTGAATTAGTTAACCACCAAAATGAGTGGAAAAAGGCCTGCTGCTGGTGGAAAGGGGAATAGGCGTGTTGGGAAGGGGAAAAAAGGTTGTGTCCGTGGGGTAGGTGCAGAAGAAAGACCATCTTCCAGCCAAACTAAAATGTCTACTTCTTTTAGCGGACAATGTGATAAGATCCCTTTCTTACGGCCACGCCAATCGCTACAAATTCCAGATGAGGCACAAAAACAGCAGGTGCTTCAACGGATATCAAGTGCTCCTTTAAGTGGGCTCTCCTCCACATCAACTTCAACATCACAAATACTCCAGTCCTCAAAGGTGTCACCCAAATCGCACTTGCTTCCTCACAGCTCCCAAATCTCCAGCTGCCCGTCTGAGTATGAGGTAGAACAGATGGTTGAGTCTGCAGAGCTGTTTACTCATACTATAGCCTGGGAATCAGAGGTCGACTCCAGCGCTTCTGTGAATCCAGACGAGGAAATGATCTGCACTGATGCCCAGAATCTTTATGAGTCGGATCCAGGACCAGACGCAGAAGGTTCTGACCATAATGTAGACCCTCATTCCCAAACTGTAACTCCTGTTGGTGGAGACAATGAGGAAGACGATGATAAGACTCAAATACCTGATTGGAGCGACAACTTTAGTTTTTTGTCAGGGCAGGAACAGGTTGGCTCTGAGGACGACGGGTGTGATAACGCACAGGGTGATGATGATGAGGTTGGAGATCCCACTTACTGTCAACCCACAGTCAGCCAAGAGATGAGGTCAGCAGAGGAGGTGGAGGAAGATGCTAGTGACGACGAGGTCAGGTTGCGCCTTCCTGGACAGAGACGTAGTACTGGAAGCACGTCAACAACTGCATCCTCAAACACAATTCTGCCTCTCACCACAAGTCGTGGTGGCTCTTCAGGTCGTATGGGTGCTAAGCCTTGCATAGCCTGGGCATTTTTTCAGATCGATAAAGATGACCCAACTCGTGTTATCTGTAACATTTGTCAGCAAAAGCTAAGTAGAGGCCAAAAAATACATAGTTTGAGTACTTCATGCATGAACCGGCACATGGACATGAAGCATAAGTTGCAGTGGGAAGCTCAGTGTGCTACAATGCGGTCTAGCCGGCCGGGCCAACCACCGTCTGCCATATCTTGTGTATCCGCGGCCTCTTCATCCTCTGTGACTGGGGGGACAGCAGTCACACCTGTTTTGGGGCGCAGACCTGCCACCTCTTTACCCGCAACAGCCAGCGTGATTGGCAGGTCATCATTTTCTTTGGAGGTGGTAACACCAGCTGGTCTTGAGCGCTGTCCGACATCGATAGCACCACCTTTGGATCAAGGCAACCTAACATGTCCGCCTGCATCTTCCTCACAGACCGGCAGTTTGCCGGGGACACCCTTATCAACCCCGTCTAAGCACAATAGCCAGCCCTCGGTCCCTCAGATGTGGACAAGTAAAAGAACATTTCCTCCTAGCCATGAGAAAGCTAAGAGGTTGAATTTCACCATCTGCAAGCTCTTGGCTACAGAAATGCTGCCTTTCCGCCTGGTGGACACAGAGGATTTTCGAGACCTTATGTCCGTCGCAGTGCCCCAGTACCAGATGCCCAGTCGGCACTACTTCTCAAAGAAAGGTGTGCCTGCGCTCCACCAGCATGTCGCACACAACATCACCGCTTCTTTGAGAAACTCTGTGTGTGACAGGGTGCATTTCACCACAGACACTTGGACGAGTAGGCATGGACAGGGGCGTTACATGTCGCTGACTGGGCACTGGGTAACTATGGTGACAGCAGGACAAGGGGCTGCTGTCCAAGTCTTGCCGTCCCCACGAGTTGTGCGTCAATCCTCTTTATGTCAAAGTTCCACCACTGCTTCTGCCTCCTCAACCTCCTCTCGGTCTTCCACCTGCACCCAAAGCCTGTCTGGTCATGCCACAAGCTTTCTAACTGCGCAGAAGGGATCCTGCACACCTCCTTACTATGCTGGCAGTAGGGCTCAACGTCATCAGGCGGTTTTTACATTGAAATGTCTGGGAAATGTGAGTCACACAGCTGAGGAGTTGTGGTCAGCTCTGGAGAACCAATTTCATGAATGGTTGTCTCCACTGGACCTGAAACCAGGGAAGGCCGTGTGCGACAATGCTGCAAACCTGGGTGCGGCCCTTTGCCGGGGCAATGTCACACACGTGCCTTGTATGGCTCACGTGTTGAACCTGGTTGTCCAGCAATTTTTAGCCCACTATCCCAGACTAGATGGCCTTCTGCAGAGGGCACGGTCGCTGTGTGCTCACTTCCGCCGTTCGCATCCCGCAGCTCAGCGACTTACATCTCTACAGAAGTCGTTGGGCCTGCCACTTCACCGGCTAAAATGCGATGTGCCTACCCGGTGGAATTCAACTCTGCACATGTTGCAGCGACTGTGGCAGCACCGACAAGCCCTGGTGCAATAAGTTCTGACGTATAGCCTGGGCCAACGAGATTCAGAGGTGGGGCAAATCACGCTGGAGGAGTGGTCTCAGATCAGGGACCTATGCACCCTTCTGCACAGTTTTGAAATGGCGACGAAGATGTTTAGTGCTGACGATGCCATTATCAGCATGACTATTCCGGTGATTTACATGCTGGAGCACATGTTAAACAGAATTCGGAGTCAGGTGGTGGCACAAGAGGAGGTGGAGGAAGTAGAGGAGGAGGAGTTGTATGCGGAAGGGCTAACATCTGCAAGGTCCAGACGGTCGGCAGCACCAAGGCGGCAGGCATGTGAGGGTGGGGGAGATGGTTTTACCAGGGCGCATGGTAGCAGCCAAACTAGTGAGGAAGGTGCAGGAGCCCAGGAAGAAGTGGAGGACGAACTGATGGAAGACTCATCAGATGAGGGAGACCTTGATCACATTTCTGTTGTGCGAGGTTGGGGGGAGAGGACAGAGGAAGGAAGCATGATTGTTACCTCGCCACCAACACAACAGGGACTTGGTGCTCCTGGATGCGCAACACACATGAGTGCCTTCTTGCTGCACTACCTGCAACATGACCCTCGCATTGTGAGAATTAGAAATAATCCTGACTACTGGGTTGCCACACTGTTAGATCCCCAGTACAAAAGTAAATTTGCAGAAATTATTCCTGCCATAGAAAGGGATGCACGCATGCAGGAGTATCAGCAGAGACTGTTGCAGAATCTTACATGTGCTTTTCCACAAAATACCAGTGGTGCACGTATTGAATCTCACAGTTCCAACTTGCCAACCGTGGGACCGTCAAGTGTTCAGCACTCAAACCGTGACAGAACCACAGTATCTGCTGGTAACATCAATTTTGCGGAATCATTTCACCACTTTTTTAGCCCATCCTTTGCAAGGCCACAGGAGACAAGAAGTCTGACACATAGTCAACGCCTAGAGACGATGGTACAGGAGTATCTCCAAGTAAACATTGAAGCCACGACTGTGTCACTGGACCCTTGCTCTTTTTGGGCTTCCAATCTGGATAAATGGCCGGAGCTAGCCACTTACGCCTTGGAGATCTTGTCATGCCCCGCAGCCAGCGTTCTGTCTGAACGTGTGTTCAGCGCTGCTGGTGGTGTGCTGACAGATAAGCGCACGCGGCTCTCCACTGATAATGTAGACAGACTCACGTTCATAAAGATGAACAAATCATGGATCCGAAACGACTTTTCTACCCCTGTGTCATCCTGGGGAGAGTAAAAGCTTGATGATTGGTTAAAATCACCCTACCAACCGTTTTAAGCTTTCAAATTACTAATCATGTTTATCTGTATCTTGACTGGAAAATAATTTGGGCTTTGTAGCAGTGTGCAGCACTGATCCTATTAGGCCATCTATACTAAAGCTTCACCAGATTTAAAATTAAAAATAATTTTTAGCTGCATCTAGCCCGGAAAATAATTTTGGGGCTCCGAGATGCGCAAGGCACATAAGTGCCTTCTTGCTGCACTAACTGCAGCATGACCCTCATATTGTCAGAATTCGAAGTAATCATGACTACTGGGTTGCCACACTCTTAGATCCCCCAAACTTTTCGATCAACCTTTTCATTTTAATAAAGACCAAAAAAATGGTCATTTTTGAAATTATAAGCATTAGCAGGTTGTTAGAAACTGAAATCAAACAGTTTTCAACTCAAAACTTTATTCTAGGTGATGTTACATTTTCACATAGGACCCCTTGTTCCAAAGGAGCTTCTGAACTCTCTCGTCCATTGAATTTGTCAGGTTTTGGATGGTTTCTGCTTCAATTGTTTTGCATGAGGACAGAATACCCTCCCAGAGCTGTTGCTTAGATGTGAACTGCCTCCCACCATCATAGACACTCCTTTTAATGATGCTCCAAAGGTTCTGAATGGGGTAGAGGTCAGGGGAGCATGGGGGTCACACCATAAGTTTGTCCCCTTTTATGCCCATATCAGCCAGAGATGCAGATGTTTTATGTGCAGCATGAGATGGTGCATTATCATGCAGAAAAATGATCTTGCTGTGAAATACACGGTTCTTCTTCTTGAACCATGGCAGGAAGTGCTGTTTGAGAAAATCCACATACATTATGGAGTTCATCTTTAGCGCCTTCAGGGATCCTAAAGGGGCCGACAATCTCTCTCCCCATGATTCCAGCCCAAAACATTACTCCACCTCCTCCTTGTTGGCGCTGTAGCCGTGTTTGCGTGGGGTGTCCATCAACCAGCCATCCTCCACTCCATCCATCTGGACCATCGAGCGCTGCACGGCACTCATCCGTGAACAAAACAGTTTTGAAATCAGTCTTCATGTAATGTTTGGCCCACTGGAGCCGTTTCTGCTTGTGTGAAGTGGATAGAGGAGGTCGACAGGATGGCGCATGCACAGCTGCAAACCTCTGAAGGACCCTGCATCTTGTTGTTCGGGGGACGTTGGAGGCACAAGCAGCTTCAAAAACTTGTCTGCTGCTATGACAAGGCTTTTTTGCCGCTGCTCTTTCAACCTGACGTAATTGCCTGTAGGAAAGAGTCCTCAATTTGCCCTTATCAGCACGCACACGTGTGTACTGTGAATCAGCTACATACTTCTTGATTGCCAAGACACTTCATCCTGATCATCGCACAATGTTGATTGTAGTCATGCCTTGACCTAAACACTCCACAATTTGTTGCTTCTCAGCAGCCGACACATCCTTTTTCTTTCCCATTTTGGCAGAAAATGTAGGCTGCTTAATAATGTGAGAGAGCCTTCTTAAGTAGTCTTGCCTTTCATTGGACACACCTGCCAAACTAATTAGCACAGGTGTCTGCAATTGCTTACAGTGATATAAAGAGCCCTGACACACATCACCATCAATGAGTTTAACTGACAAACAAACAAATTCTTCCCTTATCACTCCTAAACACTTTTTGTATAATAATTTGGAACGCAGTGTACATGTGCTTTTCCACAAAACACCAGTGGTTCACGTAGTGAATCTTACAGTTCTAACTTGCCAACCGTGGTCTGTATGGAGTTGTTCAATAAAGGGCCCAAAATTAAGATAACATAGATGGGAGAGGTCTCTATGAATAGGAATTCCTAAGTATTTGATACCCTGTGAGGGCCAGGCAAAGGGAAAGTTGGACTGGATGGAATCCTATATGGATTTGGGGAGGGAGACATCGAGGGCCTCAGACTTCGCTGCATTGATTTTAAAATTTGACCATGTAACAAAGTGATCTATTTCAGCCATAACAGCATGGATGGATATATGTGATTGAGTGATATATACTAGGACATCATCAGCAAATAGAGAGCACTTGTACTCGGTGCCTCCCACCTCAATCCACCTAATATTGGGGTTATGGCGAATTGATGAGAGCAGGTGCTCCGTCACTAGGATGTATAAGAGAGGGGACAGAGGACATCACTGCCTTGTCCCATTGGTGATTGTGAAAGGTGATGAAAATGTTCTGACGCACCCCCTGGGCCTTGGGACACCCGGAGCCGGACCCTTTTTGGTGGATGCTGGTGGTTGTAGTCTTCGTGGCGGCGACCCAGTTCCGTGGCTCAGGGCGGTCAAACCAGTGGTGGAACTATTTATGTGGTTTTCATGTTTAAATGTCCGACTACGCCACCCGTGGATTGCGGTCAGAGTGAACCGCCGCTACAGGGCAGACCACTGAGGCTGGTGTTGTGGGTGCAGCAGAGCGTAGCATAACTCACCACGGGAGGAGTATAGCCTCAGGGCAGTGTATGCGGAGGATGGGGGTGATGGTGCAGGGCAGCAGCAGTAACGACACGGAGTCAGTGATGCAGTTCAGGGCCTTTACTCACAGTTCTTATTATCCAGACCACGTCTGCAGGTAACGGCTGCCCACGTCGTACTGTGCTCACCAGGTGAGGGGCTCAGACAACTCCCAGATAACTTTGGAGCACTTCACAGGACCCCCTTTGTGTGTCCTTTGTCTGGCCTTTCTTACCAACATTTCTGTCCGGCTGCCTCGGGCCTCCTCTTGGTAAACTTGGCGCCAGTTTCCCTGACCCTATGTGGTGCCTTCCTAGCGGGTGTAGCGAGGGGCTGCGCCACATAAAATGTCAGAGCCTCCGGTTTCTAGCTGAGGGTCGTTTCCTGCCTCCACTAGTTCGGGGACCGGTCTCCCCCTTTGGCCTGACCCCTCCACCCAGGTGGATTCGGGCGTGCGGTGGCGACTCGCCCGTCCGCACCCCTGGGATCCCTTCATTCCTCGTTACTGGAGCCTTCTCCGCTCCTCTTCCTTCCTTCTCCCTCTTCCAGGCCTGGGCCTCTGTTACTAGGCCCGCCTCCGGAGCAGAGCTCATGCAGAGCCCCTGCTCCCTGCCACTTCTGCTCAGACTTCTCTGCACTGAACTATGATGGTGCCCACCTTTTATACTCCCTTCTCAATGCACCCAGGAACTGCTTCCTCCCTGCTCCTGCACTACAGGGTTCCCCTTCCTCAGTGTTCCCTCCCCCCACTCCAGCCAGGGACAGGGACTGTCGTGCCCATCTCAGGGGCATATTGGTTGCCCTGCCCCACGGCAATGTGGTGTAATGCATGCAGGTGTCGGGTCCTGATCCACACTCCATCCTTACCTGAGAGTGAGATATCACACCTCTGGGTGAGGTGCAATACGTCTTTAGCAACCGAGCCCTCAGGGTGCTACAGTTCCATTTATCTTCAGCCTAGGTGACGTATTGCGATACAGGGCCGTGATTTTGGCTATAAAAGGGTCCCCTAGACCCCTACCCCAAGCTTTTTAAGAGAATCATATATGGCGTGCCAGGAGACTCTATGGAATGCTTTCTCAGCATCCAACGAGAGTATCTAATTACAAATTTTTAACTGCATCTAGCCCAGGAAATACTTTGTGCCTAGTAGCAGTGTCTGCTAGTAAGCGGATTATCCCGGCTGTTAAGCAAGCTGCACCACCTGTAGTTTAGACACTTAATTTTTTCAAAGGAAATGCTTCGGGACCATGGGATACTTAGTGAAGAGCATCAGGAGGCACCCCAAGGCATAGGGGCTGGGACTGGCAGTAGGATGCCTTGCGGTGGACAGCCGAGCTCGATCCTTATAAAAGCTTTTTAACTGCAGCAGCTTTAGTGGACGCTACTGGAGCTGGAATTACCGCGGCTGCTGGCATGAGACTTGCCCTCCAATAGATCCTTGTAAATGGATTTAAAGTGTATTCATTCAAATTAGAGAGACAATTTAAATTAAAAAGCTTAGAGCTGCCTCCACCACAGGGGGGCTCGCTCGACCCACCAGCGGACAGGCACCAGTATTGGGAGAGGGGGGCTGGCCGTCAGGGTTCACCGCGGCTCTGGCACAAACCCGGCGACACGGAGGTGGCACGGGCAGGAGCGGACTGGCCGTGTCGGCTTCTCACTTTTTGGATTTTAGAAGGGCATGACATGCCTATATCTGTGTCTCCCCCTCCTTTTACTCCTCCACCTCTTTTATTTTCGCATGACTATATGTACTTGTCACTTTTCCATGTGTTAGTTATGTCTTCTGAGCAGTTTGTCAGCTTTTGGACACCTTTGAAGGTGTTTTCTATGTGTTTCTATGTGTTTTTGTTTGCCTGCCATTGGTTTTAACGGTGTTCGAAGGTGTTCGACGAACAGTTCGACGAACAGTTCGGCGAACACACGGGTGTTCGACGAACCGAACCGAACTCGAACACTACGGGGGTGGCTCAACACTATTCCTAAGAGCACAGTGGCCTCCATAATCAATGGAAGAAGCTTGGGATCACCAGAAGTCTTGCTAGACCTGGCCGTCCAGCCAAATTGAGCAATCGTGGGAGAAGAGCCTTGGTGAAAGAGGTAAAGAAGAACCCTAAGAGCACTGTGGCTGAGCTCCAGAGATGCAGTAGGGAGATGGGAGAAAGTTCCACAAAGTCAACTATCACTGTAGCCCTCCACCAGTCGGGCCTTTATGGCAGAGTGGCCGGACGGAAGCCTCTCCTCTGGGCAAGACATATGAAAGCCCGCATAGAGTTTGCTCAAAAACAGATGAAGGACACCCATACTATGAGAAATAAGATTCTCTGGTCTGATGAGACGAAGCTAGAACTTTTTGGTGATAATTCTAAGTGGTATGCGTGGATGTGTGGAGAAAACCAGGCACTGCTCATCACCTGCCTAATACAATCCCAACCGTGAAACGTGGCGGTGGCAGTACCATGCTATGGGGGTGTTTTTCAGCTGCACGGACAGGACGACTGGTTGCAATTGAAGGAAACATGAATGCAGCCAAGTACAGAAATCTCTTCCATAGTGCTCTGGACCTCAGACTTTGCCAAAGGCTCAGATTCCAACAAGACAATGACCCTAAGCACACAGCTAAAATAACAAAGGAGTAGCTTCAGAACAACTCTGTGACCATTCTTGACTTGCCCAGCAAGAGCCCTGACCTAAACCCAATTGAGCATCTCTGAAGAGACCTGAAAATGGCTGTCCACCAACATTCACCATCCAACTTGACGGAACTAGAGAGGATCTGCAAGGAAGAATGGCAGAGGATCCACAAATCCAGGCGTGAAAAACTTGTTGCATCATTCCCAAGAAGACTCATGGCTGTACTAGCTCAAACGGGGCTTCTACTCAATACTGAGCAAAGGGTCTGAATACTTATGACCATGTGAGATTTCAGTTTTTCTTTTTTAATAAATTTGCAAAAATTTCTATATTTCTGTTTTTTTTTCAGTTAATGATGGGGTGCAGAGTGTACTTTAATGAGAAAAAAAATGAACTTTTTAGAATTTACCCAATGGCTGCTATGAATAAAAGAGTGAAAAATTTAAAGGGGTCTGAATACTTTCCGTACCCACTGTACATTAGACTGTCGGCCAAAGCTATCGATTTCAGATGGTTCAGCCAACACTAGTCTAATGTGTGTGGGGGGTTTAAGTAATGGATTTATGCTGACATCTCTGGTGGTTCTAAGACAGTGAAAAAGGTGAAAACTTTATTGCTGGAGTTCTGAGGGACTAAATATCTGGAGGCAAGTAGAAACGAACTGATCATTTGAAATTAGAATTTACTGGCTATGTTGAACTTTCCTCCAATACTATAAAAGCATGAAAGCTTTTACTGCCAGAAAATCGAGGTATACCTCCCTGATGTCATGTCCAAGTGATCTTAAACTATCTAACTAGTGTAAAACGAATAGTAACTGGAGACAACAAACAGTGGTATTCTGTTGAAGTGTATGGATATAATATTCGACTATTATGACAAGAAAGTGTGCAAAAACACAAAACAAAACATTTTTTACAACACGCACAATTTGTGAGATAAAGTTGTGTTTATCCTCCGATGACACACCATAGAGTATCCGAGAACCATCACACAGACTTTGCTTAGCCAGGGTTGCTTCTCGGCAGGGTTGGACGGGCCCACCAGAGAACCAGAGACTCCTCTGGTGGACCCTGGCTTCTCCATCAGGAGAGTTCATAGCGCAAATCTTGCAGGTTGTGATTATGATGAGGCCATCCATCTCCTTAGTTTTCTGTTACTTGGAATGCAAGCACAAGTATGCAGCAAGCCACCCACCCACAGTCCGCAATACTAAACTGACACATTTCTGGACAGCTGCTTGCACTTGAAATTATTATTATTATTATTTATTATTATAGCGCCATTTATTCCATGGCGCTTTGCATGTGAAAAAGGGGCTATACATAGCAAAAACATTTACAATAATCTTCACAAAATGAGTCAGCGACTGGTACAGGAGGAGAGAGGATCCTGCCCTCGAGGGCTCACAATCTCCAAGGGATGGGTGAGGATACAGTAGGTGAGGGTAGAGCTGGTCATGCAGCGGTATGGTGGAGCGAGGGTTACTGCAGGTTGTAGGCTTGTCGGAAGAGGTGGGTCTTCGTTTTTTTTTGAAGGTTTCTGTGGTAGGCGAGGGTCTGATATGTTGGGGTAGAGAGATCAAGAGTAGGGGGATACACGGGAGAAATCTTGTATGCAATTGTGGGAAGAGGAGATAAGAGGGGAGCAGAGCAGGAGATCTTGTGAGGATCGAAGGTTGCGTGCAGGTAAGTACCGGGAGACTAGGTCACAGATGTATGGAGGAGACAGGTTGTGGATGGCTTTGTATGCCAGGGTTAGGGTTTTGAACTGGATTCTCTGGGCAATGGGGAGCCAGTGAAAGGATTGACAGAGGGGAGAGGCCAGGGAATAGCGGGAGGACAGGTGGATTAGTTGGGCAGAAGAGTTTAGGATAGATTGGAGGGGGGCGAAAGTGTTGGAAGGGAGGCCACAGAGCAGGAGGTTGCAGTAGTCGATGCGGGAGATGGTGAGGGCATGCACTAGTGTTTTTGCAGAGTCTATGCAAGAGAGGTCTGAGTCCAGGATTACCCTGAGGCAGCGAGCTTGTGGGACTGGGGAGAGTGGGCAGCCATTGACGTTGATGGATAGGTCAGATGGGGGGGATGAATGAGAATGTGGAAAGATGATGAATTCTATTTTATCCATGTTAAGTTTTAGAAATCTGGCAGAGAAGAAGGATGAGATAGCAGACAGACATTGTGAGATTCTGGTTAGTAGGGAGGAGATACCGGGTCCAGAGGGGTAGATCTGTGTGTCATCTGCGTAGAGGTGATACTGAAAGCCGTGAGACTCTATGAGCTGTCCCAGGCAAAAGGTGTAGATGGAGAAGAGCAGAGGTCCTAGGACTGAACCTTTGGGGACACCGACAGATAGGGGGCAAGATGAGGAGGTGGTGTGCGAGTGGGAGATGCTGAAAGTCCTGTCTGTTAGGTATGAGGAGATCCAAGATAGGGCCAAGTCCATGATACCAAGAGATGAGAGGGTCTGTAGTAGGAGGGAATGGTCGACTGTGTCAAAGGCAGATGACAGGTCCAGGAGGAGGAGAACGGAGTAGTGTTGCTTGGATTTGGTGGTTAGTAGGTCATTGGTGACTTTGGTCAGGGCAGTTTCAGTCGAGTGATGTAATCGGAAGCCAGATTGTAAGTGGTCGAAGAGGGAACATGAGGAGAGGTGGGAGGACTGTTCAAGGTGGACATGTTGTTCCAGTAGTTTGAGGCATAGGGGAGAAGTGATATGGGGTGGTAGCTGGTCAGAGAGGATGGGTCAAGGGAGGGCTTTTTGAAGATGGGTGTGATTGAGGCATGTTTGAAACATGAGGGGAAGACACCAGTTGTTAGTGACAGGTTGCAGGTTGAAGAGATGGGTTAGGGTTGGGATGAAGACTGTGATAAGGTTAGGGATGAGGTGGGGCGGGATTGGATCAAGTTCGCAGGTGGTGAGGTGTGACTTGGAGAGTAAAGAAGAGACTTGGTCTTCTGTAATGGTGGAGAAGTGGGGTTTGGAGGAGGAAGGTTGAGTAGATATGAGGAGGGGCTGTGGAGAATTTAGGGAAAAGCTTTTTCTGATGGTGTCAATCTTCTGCTTGAAGAATGAGGCAAAGTCTTCCTCTGAGATGAGAGGAGAAAGAGGAGGCACTGGGGGATGGAGTAGAGAATTGAAAGTATTAAATAGCTGTTTAGGGTTGTGAGACAGGAAGGATATGAGAGATGAGAAGTAGGTTTGCTTTGCTGCAGTGAGTGGGGACTTGAAAATAGTGAGGGATTGTTTGAATGCGATGAAGTGCTCGATGGAGTGGGACCTTTTCCATCTCTGTTCAACAACCCTGGAGGCCCATCGCAGTTCTTTAGTAAGGTTGGTGTGCCAGGGTTGCCTATTGATTGTGTGAGCTTTGGTATGTGTGAGAGGAGTGACTGAGTCGAGAACTGAGGCTGTTGTTGTATTATATAAAGCCGCGGCAACATCTGCATCTTGTAAGGAATTTATGTCTGCAAGAGGGAGGAGGGATTCAGAGAGTGAGTGTAGGTTGAGGTGTTTGAGGTTCCTGCAAGGGTGTGCAAGTTTTTGGAGTGGTGATTGTGGACCTGGAGAGGAGAGGGCAGAGAATGTAAGTAGGTTGTGGTCTGAGAGAGGGAGAGGAGAGTTAGAGAGGTTAGATAGGGAACAGAGGCGGGTGAAGATTAGGTCCAGTGTGTGGCCATTTTTATGAGTGGTTGCGGAAGACCATTGAGCAAGGCCAAAGGAGGAAGTAAGGGATAGGAGCTTAGAGACAGATGAGTGGGAAGTGTCGATGGGGATGTTGAAGTCACCCATTATGATAATGGGGATGTCAGTGGAAATGAGGTGAAGCAGCCTGGTGGTGAAGTGGTCTAAGAAGGTGATGGCTTGCCCTGGGGCTCGGTAAATGATGGCCAGGTGGATGTTGGAGGGGGAGTAGATGCGCATGGAGTGCACCTCAAAAGATGGGAGTGTAACAGAGGGCAGCAGTGGGATTTCGTTGAAGGCGCAGGTATCTGACAGGAGAAAACCTATGCCTCCACCATGTTTGCCGTTGGGGCGGCGGGTGTGGGAAAGGTGGAATCCGCCATACAAAAGTGCAGCTGGGGAGAATGTGTCAGAGGGGGTGAGCCAGGTTTCGGTGATGGCGAGGAAGGAAAGTTTGTTAGTAATGAAAAGGTCGTGGAAGTAGGAAAGTTTGTTGCAGACGGAGCGAGCATTCTATAGAGCTCCTGTTAGTGCAACTGGGGAAGCGGGGATTAGGTGGATGGGTATGAGGTTAGATAGGCTGCGAGAGTTTGTGTTAGGTTGTGGATAGGAGGTGGAAGTGACTGTGGGGATGTGATGAGGAGGGCCAGGATTTGGAGAGATGTCGCCGAAAGTGAGGAGGAGCAGAGAAAGTGTTAGCAGGTGGGAGTAGGAGATGGCATGGGATGGCTTTCTGTGTTTGGAGATACAGGATTGAATGTTGATGAATAGTGCTGAGGAGGAGGTGAGATGAATGGGGAGGATGGAGGGAGAGATGAAGAGTTCCTTACTAGGTGTAGGGGTTAGAGGGGTTAGTAGAAAGTGGAGGACTATAGGGGAAAAGGTGAAAGCTAACAAAAACATAGTTGAAAGAGAGTAAGCGGTCAAAGTGTGGGTTACCTGACTCCTGCCCTGACTAACTGCCTCTGAAATAACTGCCACTTATCTCCAAAGCCACTTTGCACAAGACGCGTGCACAACCCCACATGTGTGCACCCCTTAGACAGCTTCTGAATTTATAGGGCACACTATAGCATTAGGTGAGGGGCATTGTGGGAGCTGTTTGTGGCTAAATTCCCAGCTGCTCTGATCACCAGGAGATGGCTGGGTGATCAAAGACAGAGCTAGGACTCTTGGCTCTGCAGTTTAGCACCTCTAAACATCAGATAAAGTCTGAAGTGGGGAAAGGACAGACATAGGTGAGTATTGAATGGAATGTGACAGATAAAGCAGAAATATAGAGCAGAGCATGTATCAGTGAGATGATTCAGGGAAGCAGAGCAATAGATGACCACACATACAGCGAGCAGAGGAATTATGGAGGAGCAGAGCATGTACCAGTGAGATGATTCAGGGAAGCAGAGCAATAGATGGCCACATAGACAGCGAGCAGAGGAATTATGGAGAAGCAGAGCATGTACCAGTGAGATGATTCAGGGAAGCAGAGCAATAGATGACCACTTGAAATGTTGCCTTTTAGGCTCGTGGAGGAGGAAGCTTTTCACAATCTCATGGCTGCAGCTGGGCTCCATACTCGGTCCCCAGCCGCCACTATTTCTCCCGGTGTCGTCCCCGCCGTCCACAAGCACGGGTCCCAGAACATTACCCGTGCTCTCCACAGTGCACTTAGTGGGAAGGACCGCCTAACCACAATCATGTAGACAAGTGAATGTGGCCAGGGACGGTACATCTCACTGGAGCCAGTCCACAGTAAAAAAAAAAGCAGCCCTAAAGTGTCCGGGAACCTTCACACAGACTTTTCTTAGCCAGCGCTGCTTCTCGGCAGAGTTGGACGGGCCCACCAGAGAACCATAGACTCCTCCGGTGGGCCCTGGCTTCTCCTACAGGAGAGTTCATAGTGCCGAGGTCGTGATGATGATAGAGGCCACCATCTCCTTAGCTTACTGTGGTACTTTTCTATGAGAATCAGCTTGGCTCCAACCAGCCTGGAATATTTCCAGTGAACTATGGTAGGACCCCATGGTATTAGCACTGCCCCCAGTACCAGTAGCGAAGCCATCCACAATTTCCTTCTCAGGAATTTTATTTGGTAGACTGATTGGCTGCCCAAATACATTAGTTTCTCACAAAGGAGCTGAAGACACTGAGTGGCAGCAGGTGCAAGTTTCTCCAGCATGTTAGATATCAGAGGGAGAACAGAGAGGGCAGCACAGTGGCTCAGTGGTTAGCACTGAAGCCTAACAATGCTGGAGCCCTGGGTTCAAATCCCACCAAGGACAACATCTGCAAGGATTTTGTATGTACTCCCTGTGCTTGCGTGGGTTTCCCCCTGAGTTAAAAAAAGCAGCCATATAGTGTCCAGGAACCTTCACACAGACATTTCATTGCCAGGGCTGCCTCTCAGCAGGGTTGGACGGGTCCATAAGAGAATCGGAGAATCCTCCAGAGGGCACTGGCTTCTCCTTCAGGAGAGTTCATAGCACAAACCTTGCAGCTACTATGGGGCTCCTCCTCATTATCACACAATCTGCTCTGCTCTGAGATGAGATGAGGCTGGGCTGCATAGTTCCTTGCTCCGCCTGCAATGCCTCCTCTTTAACTGTGGGCACCGAGCGTTTCAGTAGATAGAGAAGCAGGATGGTGACGCTAATTATGGCGTCATCGCTGCTCACCATCTTGGTGGAGTCCTCATAGTTTTGGAGGACAGTACAGATGTCACACATCCATGCCCACTCATCAGCTCTTATGTGCGGAGGCTGACCTGAATGCCGAGGGACGTGTTGAAGATTGTACTCAACAACTGCTCTCTTTTGCTCACAAATCCTTCCCAACATCTACAAAGTTGATTTCCAACATGTGGTGACATCGCATAACAGTCAGTGAGCTGGAAGCTGCAAACACTTCTAAAGCACTGCCAGGGTGGCGGAAGCTATAGCCGACTTTCTGAAATGGGCTCACACGCGTTGTACTTTCACAAGCAGCTCTGGCAGATCTGGGTTGGTTTTGAGAAACCGCTGAACCCCATAAGTTGAGCATGTTTAGTGCTCTCTCATTAATAATGTGTACCCCTGTATGGAGAACAATGTCAGCACAGAAAAATTAAAAGATGAAATATAGCCTGCGTTATATACCATGGTACTAAGAAAACCAATTTCGATTATATCCTGTGTACCCCTGTGACAAAAAAATCACCAACAAATTAATTTCACTAGACTAGAACTAGTATAATGGTGACCGACAGCTCTTCCACTACAGCCAACCCAGCAGACATTTACAAAAATTAGTGGCAGACACCATCAAAGTGGCATTCATTTCACTACAGTAGAAATGATGTAATTAGGATCGACACCTTTTCCAGTACAGCCAACCCAGTAGATGGAGACTCAATCAGAAGTGTTTACATTTCCCTAAATTAGGGCCTAACACCACCAAAGTGGCATCAATTTCACCAGAGTAGAAGTAGTTTATTGGAGACAGAAACCTCTTCCTCTGCAGCCAACCCAATAGATGGAGACCCTATGAGGATTCCCCACATTTCCAAAAATTTGTGGCAGACACCAGCAAAGTGGCATGAATTTCAGTAGAGTAGAAATGGTAGAATTAGGAACAACAACTCTTCCCCTACAGCAAACCCAGTAGATGGAGCCCCAATCAGGAGTGTTCACATTTTAATAATTAGGGCCTAAAACTACCAAAGTGTCATCAATTTCACTAGAGTTTAAGTAGTATAATGGGGACCAAAACCACTTCCACTACAGCCAGCCCAGCAAATGGAGATACAATCAGAACTGTTCACATTTATAAAAATTAGGGCCTAAAACCACTATTTCCGTGTCCTACGGATTGAAGATGGTGATGTTCAACCTCTTAGCTTTGTCATGTGAAAACAGCTGAGGTTCACCGCCACTAACGTAGTAGCTGACGTATAGCAGAGTGTATGACGTTTGCCACACAAAAAAATCTTTGGTGGACTGTGGCTAGCAACAGGAAAAATTATTTTTTTTTACTCAGAAAACAGCTGAAGTTCACCGCCACTAACGTAGGAGCTAAAGTATAGCAGAGTGTATGACGTTTGTCACACAAAAAAATCTTTGGTGGACTCTGCCTCTCAACAGAAAACAGTGCATTATCACATTAGCAAATGAAAAAGAAAAGTTTTTGTGCTCTGCACTCAGATGCTCTGCACTGACAAGCAGTGTTGAGCCACCCCCGTAGTGTTCGGGTTCGGTTCGTCGAACACCAGTATGTTCGTGGAACTGTTCGTCGAACACCTTAGAACATTGTCGAACACCGTCGAACACCGTTAAAACCAATGGCAGGCAAATAAAAATACATAGAAAACAACTTCAAAAGTGTCCAAAAGCTGACAAACTGCTCAGAAGACACTCTCTTAAGAAAAGCCGGCCGGCAATTCAGCATCGGTACCCGACAATTTAGAACAGAAAGAATAGAGCGTCACACATACAGTAGATAGATAGAAACATGTCAGTCACATATATAATAAGTACAGTGACAGTGTTGGTTACTGTACTTGTCATTTAGTGTTAAAATAAAGGATTTATTAAAAAATAAATTGGAGTGGGGTTCCCCGTAATTTTAGTCTCTAGCGGAGGTTAAGCAGACGGCTGGGGCAGATGTTTGAATCCTAGGAAGGGGGTAATTCCCACGGAGCTTCCCAGGCTACTAATATCAGCCCCCAGCTGAATACCTAGCCTTTACTAGCTATTAAAATGGGGGACCCCCCAAAAAAATTACGTGGGGTCCCCCCTATTTTAATAGCTAGCAAAGGCTAGGCAGACAGCTGGGGGCTAATATTAATAACCCAGGAAGGGCTGTCTGCCTAGCCTTTGCTAGCTATTAAAATAGGGGGGACCCCACGTCATTTTTTGGGGGGGTCCTACATTTTAATAGCTAGTAAAGGCTAGGTATTCAGCTGGGGGCTGATATCAGTAGCCTGGGAAGCTCCGTGGGTATTACCCCCTTCCCAGGCTTCAAACATCTGCCCCAGCCGTCTGCTTAACCTCCGCTAGAGATTAAAATTACGGGGAACCCCACGCCAATTTTTTTTTTAATAAATCCTTTATTTTAACACTAAATGACAAGTACAGTAATCAACACTATCACTGTACTTATTATTAGTGTTGAGCCACCCCCCGTAGCGTTCGAGTTCGGTTCGGTTCGCCGAACACCTGTATGTTCGCCGAACTGTTCGTCGAACTGTTCATCGAACACCTTCGAACACCGTTAAAACCAATGGCAGGCAAACAAAAACACATAGAAACACATAGAAAACACCTTCAAAGGTGTCCAAAACCTGACAAACTGCTCAGAAGACACAACTAGCACATGGAAAAGTGACAAGTACATATAGTCATGCGAAAATAAAAGAGGTGGAGGAGTAAAAGGAGGGGGAGACACAGATATAGGCATGTCATGCCCTTCTAAAACCAAAAAAGTGCGAAGCCGACACGGCCAGTCCGTTCCTGCCCGTGCGACCTCCGTGTCGCCGGGTTTGTGCCAGAGCCGCGGTGGACCCTGACGGCCAGCCCCCCTCTCCCAATACTAGTGCCTGTCCGCTGGTGGGTCGAGCGAGCCCCCCTGCGGTGGAGGCAGGTCTAATCTTTTTAATTTAAATTGTCTCTCTATATTGAATGAGTACACTTTAAATCCTTTTACAAGGATCTATTGGAGGGCAAGTCTCATGCCAGCAGCCACGGTAATTCAAGCTCCAGTAGCGTCCACTAAAGCTGCTGCAGTTAAAAAGCTTTAATAAAGAACGAGCTTGGCGGTTCACCGCAAGGCGTCCTACCGCCAGTCCCAGCCCCTGTGCCTTGGGGTGCCTCCCTGATGCTCTTCACTGAGTGTCCCGGGGGCCCGAACCATTTCCTTTGAAAAAATTAAGTGTCCAAACTACAGGTGGTGTAGTTTGCTTAACAGCTGGGATAATCCGCTGACTATTAGACATTGCTACTAGGCACAAAGTATTTCCTGGGCTAGATGCAGTTAAAAATTTGTAATTAGATACTCTCGTTGGATGCTGAGAAAGCATTCCATAGAGTCTCCTGGCACGCCGTATATTATTCTCTTAAAAAGCTTGGGATAGGGGTATAGGGGACCCTTTAATAGCCAAAATCACGGCCCTGTATCGCAATACGTCACCTAGGCTGAAGATAAATGGAACATTTTCATCACCTTTCATAATCACCAATGGGACAAGGCAGGGATGTACTCTGTCCCCTCTCTTATACATCCTAGTGATGGAGCACCTGCTCTCATCAATTCGCCATAACACCAATATTAGGTGGATTGAGGTGGGAGGCACCGAGTACAAGTGCTCTGCATTTGCTGATGATGTCCTAGTATATATTACTCAATCACATATATCCATCCCTGCTGTTATGGCTGAAATAGATCACTTTGTTACATGGTCAAATTTTAAAATCAATGCAGCAAAGTCTGAGGCCCTCGATGTTTCCCTCCCCAAATCCATACAGGATTCCATCCAGTCCAACTTTCCCTTTGCCTGGCCCTCACAGGGTATCAAATACTTAGGAATTCGTATTCATAGAAACCTCTCCAGTCTATGTTATCTTAATTTTGGGCCCTTTATTGAACAACTCCATACAGACCACGGTTGGCAAGTTAGAACAGTAAGATTCACTACGTGAACCACTGGTGTTTTGTGGAAAAGCACATGTACACTGTGTTCCAAATTATTATGCAAAAAGTTAAGAATTTTTTTGTTTGTCAGTTAAACTCATTGATGGTGTTGTGTGTCAGGGCTCTTTATATCACTGTAAGCAATTGCAGACACCTGTGCTAATTAGTTTGGCAGGTGTGTCCAATGAAAGGCAAGACTACTTAAGAAGGCTGTCCCACATTATTAAGCAGCCTACATTTTCAGCCAAAATCGGAAAGAAAAAGGATGTGTCGGCTGCTGAGAAGCAACAAATTGTGGAGTGTTTAGGTCAAGGCATGACTACAATCAACATTGCCAAGACACTTCATCCTGATCATCGCACAATGAAGAAGTATGTAGCTGATTCACAGTACACAATTGTGCGTGCTGATAAGGGAAAATTGAGGACTCTTTCCTACAGGCAATTACGTCAGGTTAAAAGAGCTGCGGCAAAAGAGCCTTGTCATAGCAGCAGACAAGTTTTTGAAGCTGCTGGTGCCTCCAACGTCCCCCGAACAACAAGATGCAGGGTCCTTCAGAGGTTTGCAGCTGTGCGTAAGCCATCCTGTCGACCTCCTCTATCCACTGTACACAAGCAGAAACGGCTCCAGTGGGCCAAACAATACATGAAGACTGACTTCAAAACTGTTTTGTTCACCGATGAGTGCCGTGCAATGCTCGATGGTCCAGATGGATGGAGTGGAGGATGGCTGGTTTATGGACACCCCATGCAAACATGGCTACGGCGCCAACAAGGAGGAGGTGGAGTTATGTTTTGGGCTGGAATCATGGGGGAGAGATTGTCGGCCCCTTTAGGATCCCTGAAGGGGTAAAGATGAACTCCATAATGTATGTGGAGTTTCTCAAACAGCACTTCCTGCCATGGTTCAAGAAGAAGAACCGTGTATTCCGCAGCAAGATCATTTTCATGCATGATAATGCACCGTCTCATGCTGCACATAACACATCTGCATCTCTGGCTGATATGGGCATAAAAGGGAACAAACTTATGGTGTGACCCCCATGCTCCCCTGACCTCTACTCCATTCAGAACCTCTGGAGCATCATCAAAAGGAATGTCTATGATGGCGGGAGGCTGTTCACATCTAAGCAACAGCTCTGGGAGGGTATTCTGTCCTCATGCAAAACAATTGAAGCAGAAATCATCCAAAACCTGACAAATTCAATGGACGAGAGAGTTCAGAAGCTCCTTTCGAACAAGGGGTCCTATGTGCAAATGTAACATCACCTAGAATAATGTTTTGAGTTGAAAACTGTTTGAGTTCAGTTTCTAATAACCTGCTAATGCTTATAATTTCAAAAATGACCATTTTTTTGTTCTTTATTAAAATGAAAAGGTTGATCGAAGAGTGTGGGGGATCTAAGAGTGTGGCAACCCAGTAGTCAGGATTATTTTGAATTCTGACAATCTGAGGGTCATGTTGCAGGTAGTGCAGCAAGAAGGCACTCATGTGTCTTGCGCATCTAGGAGCCCCAAAATTATTTTCCGGGCTAGATGCAGCTAAAAATTATTATTAATTTTAAATCTGGTGGAGATTAGTATAGATGGCCTAATAGAATCAGTGCTGCAAACTGCTACAAGGCCCAAATTATTTTCCAGCCAAGATACAGATAAACATGATTAGTAATTTCAAATCTGGTGGAGTTTAGTATAGATGGCCTAATAGAATGAGTACTGCACACTGCTACAAGGCCCAAATTATTTTCCAGCCAAGATACAGATAAACATGATTAGTAATTTTAAATCTGGTGGAGTTTAGTATAGATGGCCTAATAGAATCAGTTCTGCAAACTGCTACAAGGCCCAAATTATTTTCCAGCCAAAATACAGATAAGCATGATTAGTAATTTCAAATCTGGTGGAGTTTAGTACACATGGCCTAATAGAATCAGTACTGCACACTGCTACAAGGCCCAAATTAGTTTCCAGCCAAGATACAGATAAACATGATTAGTAATTTGAAAGCTTAAAACGGTTGGTGAGGTGATTTTAACAAATCATCAAGCTTTTACTCTCCTCAGGATGACACAGGGGTAGAAAAGTCGTTTCGGATCCATGATTTCTTCATCTTTATGAATGTGAGTCTGTCTACATTATCAGTGGAGAGCTGCATGCGTTTATCTGTCAGCACACCGCCAGCAGCGCTGAACACACTTTCAGACAGAACGCTGGCTGCGGGGCATGACAAGATCTCAAAGGCGTAAGTGGCGAGCTCCGGCCATTTATCCAGATTGGAAGCCCAAAAAGAGCAAGGGTCCAGTGACACAGTCATGGCTTCAATGTTTACTTGGAGATACTCCTGTACCATCGTCTCTAGGCGTTGACTATGTGTCAGACATCTGGTCTCATGTGGCCTTGAAAAGGATGGGCTAAAAAAGTGGTGAAATGATTCCGCAAAATTGATGTCACCAGCAGATACTGTGTTTCTGTTATGTTTGAGTGCTGAACACTCGACGGTCCCACGTTCGGCAAGTTGGAACTGTGAGATTCACTACGTGCACCACTAGTGTTTTGTTTAAAAGCACATGTAAGATTCTGCAACAGTCTCTGCTGATACTCCTGCATGCTTGCATCTCTTTCTATGGCAGGAATAATTTCTGCAAATTTACTTTTGTACCGGGGATCTAACAGTGTGACAACCCAGTAGTCAGGATTATTTCTAATTCTGACAATTCGAGGGTCATGTTGCAGGTAGTGCAGCAAGAAGGCACTCATGTGTCTTGCGCATACAGGAGCACCAAGTCCCTGTTGTGTTGGTGGGGAGGTAACAATCATGCTTGCTTCCTCTGCTCTCTCCCCCCAACCTCGCACAACAGAAATGTGATCAAGGTCTCCCTCATCTAAAGAGTCTTCCATCAGTTCGTCCTCCACTTCTTCCTGGGCTCCTGCACCTTCCTCACTTGTTTGGCTGCTACCATGCGCCCTGGTAAATCCATCTCCCCCACCCTCACATGCCTGCCGCCTTGGTGCTGCCGACCGTCTGGACCTTGCAGATGTTAGCCCTTCCGCATACAACTCCTCCTCCTCTACTTCCTCCACCTCCTCTTGTGCCACCACCTGACTCCGAATTCTGTTTAACATGTGCTTCAGCATGTAAATCACCGGAATAGTCATGCTGATAATGGCATCGTCAGCACTAAACATCTTCGTCGCCATTTCAAAACTGTGCAGAAGGGTGCATAGGTCCCTGATCTGAGACCACTCCCCCAGCGTGATTTGCGTCAGAACGTATTGCACCATGGATTGTCGGTGCTGCCACAGTCGCAGCAACATGTGCAGATTTGAATTCCACCGGGTAGGCACATCGCATTTTAGCCGGTGAAGTGGAAGGCCCAACGACTTCTGTAGAGATGTAAGTCGCTGAGCTGCGGAATGCGAACGGCGGAAGTGAACACACAGCGACCGTGCCCTCTGCAGAAGGCCATCTAGTCCAGGATAGTGGGCTAGAAATTGCTGGACAACCAGGTTCAACACGTGAGCCATACAAGGCACTTGTGTGTAACATTTCCCCGGCGAAGGGCCGCACCCCGGTTTGCAGCATTGTCGCACACGGCCTTCCCTGGTTTCAGGTCCAGTGGAGACAACCATTCATGAAACTGGTTCTCCAGAGCTGACCAAAACTCCTCAGCTGTGTGACTCACATTTCCCAGACATTTCAAAGTAAAAACCGCCTGATGACGTTGAGCCCTGCTGCCAGCATAGTAAGGAGGTGTGTAGGATCCCTTCTGCGCAGTTAGAAAGCTTGTGGCATGACCAGACAGGCTTTGGGTGAAGGTGGAAGACCGAGAGGAGGTTGAGGAGGCAGAAGCAGTGGAGGAACTTCGAGATAATGAGGATTGACGCACAACTCGTGGGGACGGCAAGACTTGGACAGCAGCCCCTTGTCCTGCTGTCACCATAGTTGCCCAGTGCCCAGTCAGCGACATGTAACGCCCGTGTCCATGCCTACTCGTCCAACTGTCTGTGGTGAAATGCACCCGGTTACACTCAGAGTTTCTCAAAGAAGCGGTTATGTTGTGTGTGACATGCTGGTGGAGCGCAGGCACACCTTTCTTTGAGAAGTAGTGCCGACTGGGCATCTGCTACTGGGGCACTGCAACGGACATAAGGTCTTGAAAATCATTTGTGTCCACCAGGCGGAAAGGAAACATTTCTGGAGCCAAGAGCTTGCAGATGGTGAAATTCAACCTCTTAGCTTTCTCATGGCTAGGAGGAAATGGTCTTTTACTTGTCCACATCTGAGGGACCGAGGGCTGGCTGTTGTGCTTAGACGGGGTTGAGAAGGGTGTCCCTGGCAAACTGCCGGTCTGTGAGGAAGATGCAGGCGGACATGTTAGGCTGAATTGATCCAAAGGTGGTGCTATCGATGTCAGACAGCGCTCAACACCAGCTGGTGTTTCCACCTCCAAAGAAAATGATGACCTGCCAATCACGCTGGCTGTTGCGGGTAAAAAGGTGGCAGGTCTGCGTCCCAAAACAGGTGTGACTGCTGTCCCCCCAGTCACAGAGGATGAAGAGGCCGCGGATGCGCAAGATGTGGCAGACGGTGGTTGGCCCGGCCGGCTAGGCCGCATTGTAGCACAGTGAGCTTCCCAACTTCTGCAACTTATGCTTCATATCCATGTGCCGGTTCATGCATGAAGTACTCAAACTATGTATTTTTTGGCCTCTACTTAGCTTTTGCTGACAAATGTTACAGATAACACGAGTTGGGTCATCCTTATCGATCTGAAAAAATGCCCAGGCTATGCAAGGCTTAGCACCCATGCTACCTGAAGAGCCACCACGACTTGTGGTCCGACGCAGAGTTGTGTTTTAGGATGCAGTTGTTGACGTGCTTCCAGTACTATGTCTCAGTCCAGGAAGGCACAACCTGACCTCGTCGTCACTAGCATCCTCCTCCACCTCCTCTGCTGACCTCATCGACTGGCTGACTGTGGGTTGACAGTAAGTGGGATCTCCAACCTTTTCATCATCACCCTGTGTGTTATCACATCCGTCGTCCTCAGAGCCAACCTCTTCCTGCCCTGACAAAAAACTCAAGTTGTCGCTCCAATCAGGTATTTGAGTCTCATCATCGTCTTCCTCATTGTCTCCACCAACAGGAGTTACAGTTTGGGAACGAGGGTCTACATTATGGTCAGAACCTTCTGCGTCTGGTCCTGGATCCGACTCATAAAGATTCTGGGCATCAGTGCAGATCATTTCCTCGTCTGGATTCACAGAAGCTCTGGAGCCGACCTCTGATTCCCAGGCTATAGTATGCGTAAACAGCTCTGCAGACTCAACCATCTGTTCTACCACATACTCAGACGAGCAGCTGGAGACTTGGGAGCTGTGAGGAAGCAAGTGCGATTGGGGTTACACCTCTGAGGACTGGAGTATTTGTGATGTTGAAGTTGAGGTGGAGGAGAGCCCACTTAAAGGAGCACTTGATATCCGTTGAAGCACCTGCTGTTTTTGTGCCTCATCTGGAATTTGTAGCGATTGGCGTGGCCGTAAGAAGGGGATCTTATCACATGGTCCGCTAAAAGAAGTAGACATCTTAGTTTGGCTGGAGGATGGTCTTTCTTCTGCAGATGTTACTGTTGCTTTAACACCTACCCCACGGACACAACCTTTTTTCCCTTCCCAACAAGCCTATTCCCCTTTCCACCAGCAGCAGGCCTTTTTGCGCTCAATTTGATGGTTAACTAATTGACAACTCTGGAGTTGTTTGCACAAAAAACAATGGATGGGAACCGAGCAGAGCTGAGTGGCCAAACTGTGCTATTAGCCCAAAAGTATTGGCTGGGTTAGATGCAGATAAAAATTATTCTGAATTTGCAACCTGGTGGAGGTTAGTATTGATGGACTGATAGAACAAGTCCCACACACTGCTACAAGCCCAAGTCCAAACAATTGTTCAGAGCTAAGATGCAGATAAAAATTATTTTGAATTTGCAACCTGGTGGATGTTAGTATAGATGGAATAATAGAACAAGTCCCACACACTGCTACAAGCCGAAGCCCAAATAATTTTTCAGAGCTAGATGCAGAGAAAAATTATTTTGAATTTGCAACCTGGTGGAGGTTAGTATAGATGGACTAATAGAACAAGTCCCACACACTGCTACAAGCCCAAGCCCAAATATTTATTCAGAGCTAGATGCAGATAAAAATTATTTTGAATTTGCAACCTGGTAGAGGTTAGTATAGATAGACTAATAGAACAAGTCCCATACACTGCTACAAGCCCAATCCCAAATATTTTTTCAGAGCTAGATGCAGGTAAAAATTATTTTGAATTTGCAACCTGGTGGAGGTTAGTATACATGGACTAATAGAACAAGTCCCACACACTGCTACAAGCCGAAGCCCAAACATTTTTTCAGAGCTAGATGCAGATAAAAATTATTTTGAATTTGCAACCTGGTGGAGGTTAGTATAGACGGACTAATAGAACAAGTCCAACACACTGCTACAAGCCCAAGCCCAAATATTTTTTCTAAGCTAGATGCAGATAAAAATTATTTTGAATTTGCAACCTGGTGGAGGTTAGTATAGATGGACTAATAGAACAAGTCCCACACACTGCTACAAGCCGAAGGCCAAATATTTTTTCAGAGCTAGATGCAGAGAAAAATTATTTTGAATTTGCAACCTGGTGGAGGTTAGTATAGATGGACTAATAGAACCAGTCCCACACACTGCTTCAAGCCCAAGCCCAAATATTTTTTCAGAGCTAGATGCAGATAAAAATTATTTTGAATTTGCAACCTGGTGGAGGTTAGCATAGATGGACTAATAGAACAAGTCCCACACATTGCTTCAAGCCGAAGCCCAAATATTTTTTCAGAGCTAGATGCAGACAAAAATTATTTTGAATTTGCAACCTGGTGGAGGTTAGTATAGATGGACTAATATAACAAGTCCCACACACTGCTACAAGCCCAAGCCCAAATATTTTTTCAGAGCTAGATGCACATAAAAATTATTTTGAATTTGCAACCTGGTGGAGGTTAGTATAGATGGACTAATAGAACAAGTCCCACACACTGCTACAAGCCCAAGCCCAAATATTTTTTCAGAGCTAGATGCAGATAAAAATTATTTTGAATTTGCAACCTGGTGGAGGTTAGTATAGATGGACTAATAGAACAAGTCCCACACACTGCTACAAGCCCAAGCCCAAATATTTTTTCAGAGCTAGATGCAGATAAAAATTATTTTGAATTTTTAACCTGGTGGAGGTTAGTATAGATGGACTAATAGAACAAGTCCCACACACTGCTCCAAGCCCAAGCCCAAATATTTTTTCAGAGCTAGATGCAGATAAAAATTATTTTGAATTTTTAACCTGGTGGAGGTTAGTATAGATGGACTAATAGAACAAGTCCCACACACTGCTACAAGCCCAAATATTGTCAGTATTCCGGGTTTTCTAGGTAACCTTGTGAATGATTTTGCCCTTTGTTAAGATGGAGTTTGCTGTTTTTGTATGCCCTACTTCCTGTTCGTTTGTTTAAAACCTGGCTCAGGTGCTGGCTTCCTTGCTGGAGTATTCTGCTTCCATTTCCCTTCAGTCCAGCTGCCTTACTATTATCTCCCAGATCTCTTGTGTATTTACCAGGTTAATCTTCATGTGTTTCTCAGCAGCAGCCTGTGGCTCTGGACATTCTCTGCCTATGTAAGCTACACTCACTGTGTTATCCTTAACCTGTTGACTTTGGAATTTAACCCTTGGCTCACTCTACCCGGTAAGAACTGTGTTTCTGAACTGTGTTGTTGTTTAACCCTTCGTTCACTCCCTCCGGTGAGGGCTGCTGGAACTATTTACTGGAATATTACTTAAATGTGAACTTGTTTCTGGACTTCCCTGAATCTACGCCACATCTAGGATTAACTTGTGAACTTGTTCTTGGACTTCCCTGTGGCTACTGCATACCTGGATCTGACTTTTTCTACACCCGCAGTGTTTGAATCAGCCACGTCACCAGTGTGTCAGACTTTCCTTTTGATCACATTTGTGTGAGGACTCCGTCGTAAGAACATTGCCGACTTTGCTATATAGGTTTCAAAGACTTAATATTGCTGGACTTATTTCATTGTATGTCACTACGGGTTATCTGCATATTGTTTTTGGGTGTTTTTGCTGTTGCACAAATACACTATTTGCACTAAAGAAACCCGTCTCTGCTTGTTCATTGCCCCACGCTATCAGAATCCTCGAGTTCCTACAATAGTATTACAGGATACTCCAGCCAAAAGAGGATTCTGCTGGGGCAATGACTGAGACACGGGCAGACAAACTGTTCACCATAATTAACTCCTTGCAGCAGGAGATAGAGACTATACACATTAAGATTAGAGACATGGAATCCCGGGTTGAACACAACGCACAGGTGTTTGGTCAGGCTCTCCAAGATCTACGTACTAAATTAGAAGTCCGGGAGGCCTTATCTACTGAGCCTACATCATCCACTAGTATGCCCAAAATGCCTCCATTCCGGTTTAATGGTGACCGAAGTCAATTCCGTGGGTTTGTTAACCAATGTATATTATTCTTTGATGTACATGCCTCTTATTACTGGTCTGATAGATCTAAGGTTCTATGTATTATTATGTTGTTGACATCACGGGCACTGGCTTGGGCAAATCCTATGGTTGAAAGTCACGATACCCGTCTAAATAATCTGGATGATTTTCTGACAGCCATGGCACAAATGTTCGACGATCCCAATCGCCGTGCTACCGCTGAATCTGCCTTGCTTTCCTTACGCCAGGGGAAACGTTCAGTCATAGAATATGTTACTGAATTTAAAAGGTTAGTGGTGGACACCAACTGGGATAACAATGCTTTATTGCCAATCTTTAGAAAGGGTTTGTCCAGTGCAATCAAGGATGAGCTAGCTCGTTCAGAGTCTCCACAGGAGTTTGAGTTGTTTTTACAACACTGTGTACGTATTGATATCCGTCTAACTGAACGCAGACAAGAAAAATGGGCAGCTGTAAATCGCATCACTAATTTCTCCCTTCCATCTAGGGAAACCACAGGCAAAAACTCGCGGGAGGCCGAGGAGGTGTCTATGCAGGTGGACTCGCTACAAAAACGTGAGAGTAATGAACGCCGTGAATACCGTCTCCGTGAGCGCTTATGTTTTTATTGTGGTCAATCAGACCATTTCCTTATCAATTGTCCTAAATGTCCCAGGCGACCCAACAAGGTGTTGGCGGTAGTAGGGGATTATGACAACACTGACGCTGAGTCTGAAGTTTCGGAGACCAGTCTACATCTAGATGCTGTTTTTCCCCCTATATTGATGCCGACTTCCCCTAAAGACCAAGGGGAGAAATATTCACATTGTTCTCTTCTTATTCAGATTCAGTGGGAGGGACAGTGGATACCAAGTTCTGCCATGATAGACTCTGGAGCAGGTGGGAATTTCATGGATTCTTCTTTTGCCAGGGAACATGGTATAAAGACGCAACTAAGAGCTTCACCAGTCACTATGGAAACGGTGGATGGTTCCCCATTAGTTTCTGGACCAGTAGATCGGGAGACAGTGCTTCTGGAGAGTAAGATGGAACCAGACCATCAAGAAACACTTTCATTCATGTTAATATCTTCTCCTCATTTTCCTGTAATTTTAGGAATTCCCTGGTTACGGTCACAAAATCCAAACATCAATTGGGAAACCAAGGAGATATCCTTCCTTCCGAAGTGTAGTTCTACCATCAGTCCAACGGTAGCGGTTCCAGTCACCCAGAACTTGGAAGAGGCAATACAGGTACCCACTCTCCCTCTGGTTTACCAGGAATTCTCGGACGTTTGTGACAAGAGGAAGGCAGATCAACTTCCCCCACATAGACCGTATGATTGCCCCATAGAATTGCTTCCTGGGGCAGCGATTCCTTTCGGCCATGTTTACCCGCTGGCGGCTCTGGAATTAAAATCATTACGAGAATATATAGATGAGAATTTAGCCAAGGGGTTTATCCGACCATCTTCTTCACCAGCGGGAGCCCCTATATTCTTTGCAAAGAAGAAGGATGGGACTCTAAGACCCTGCATTGACTACCGGGAGTTAAATAAGGTAACCATTGGTAACAGGTACCCGTTGCCGCTAATTCCGGAATTGTTGGAAAGAGTTCGCCAGGCCAAAGTATTTACCAAACTAGATCTTCGCGGGGCATATAATTTACTCCGTATACGTCCCGGAGACGAATGGAAAACAGCTTTTAGATGCCGGTATGGACATTATGAATATTTGGTGATGCCATTCGGACTCTGTAACGCTCCTGCTGCTTTTCAACATTTAGCCAATGATATTTTCAGGGATTTATTGGACCAATACGTGGTAATTTACCTGGATGACATTTTGATCTTCTCTGATTCCTTACAGGAACATCGGGAACATGTTAAGACCGTGCTTAGACGTTTGAGAGATAATCATTTGTACATCAAACTCGAAAAGTGTGAATTTCATTGCTCCGAAATCCAATTTTTAGGCTATATTATTTCTCCTCAGGGATTGAATATGGAGTCCAGCAAGATCCAGGCAATCTTAGACTGGCCGGTACCAGGAAACATTAAAGAGGTACAACGATTCATTGGTTTCGCTAACTTTTATAGACGTTTCATCTGAAATTTTTCAGAAGTTGTCCGTCCCATCACTCTTCTCACCAAGAAGGGGAAGAAGTTTGTATGGTCTTCGCAAGCTCAGGGAGCCTTTGATCACCTCAAGGTTTGTTTTACCACGGCTCCGATATTGATGCATCCGGATCCTGCACTGCCTTTCATCGTGGAGGTGGACGCCTCTGACTGTGCATTGGGAGCTATCCGCTCACAACGTACCGGAGACAAAGGTTTGCTGCACCCGTGTGCCTTCTTTTCTCGTAGGTTATCTTCTGCTGAACTGAACTATGATATTGCAGATAAGGAACTTTTGGCAATTATTTCCGCCTTTAAGGAATGGAGACACCATTTGCAGGGAGCAACTCAACAGGTAGTGGTACTCATGGATCATCGTAATTTGGAATTCCTTAAGTCTGCCAGGTGTCTTTCTCCTCGACAAGCTAGGTGGAGTTTGTTCTTGAACCAGTTTAATTTTATTATATCGTACCGCCCAGGTTCACGTAATGGGAAAGCTGACGCATTATCCCGAATCCATACGGTGGACTCCGTGCCTGGGACCCCTTCTAAAACCATCTTGTCTGATGCCAATTTCGTAGGAGTGCTCCAGGACCGGGACTTGTGGCAGGAGATCAAGCTGGCCTATGACGGTGACGTATTTCTTGCTGCTCCACCTGACAACGTGAATCTTGTCCTTCGGAATGGTGTGTGGCTTAGAGATCGATGTATTTATGTCCCAGAGGCTGTGAGACTTCGAATTCTCAAATTGGTCCACGACTCTGTATTGGCTGGTCATAGGGGGGTACAGAAGACGCAGGAATTTTTAAGTCGTTTTTTTTTGGTGGCCTACCTGTTTGAAAGATGTGAATGACTATGTCCGCTCTTGTGAGGTTTGTGCCCGGTACAAAGTTCCTCGCGTTTCACCTACTGGTCTTCTTAAACCGCTACCTGTACCATCTCGCCCTTGGGGGTCTATTTCGATGGACTTTATTGTGGAGTTACCCACCTCTGGCAGTAAAAATACTATTTTGGTGGTAGTAGATCGTTTAACGAAGGCTGCTCATTTCATTCCATGTACCGGTCTTCCCTCTGCTACAGAGACAGTGGATCTGGTTATCCAGAACGTTTTCCGGCTGCATGGGGTACCAGATGAGATCATTTCTGACCGAGGAATACAATTTACCTCTAGATTTTGGAAAGGATTTTGTTCTGCACTCCACATTAATGTTTGCCTGTCTTCTGCATACCATCCTCAGACCAACGGGCAGACCGAACGGACAAATCAAACCTTGGAGCAATATCTACGCTGTTACGTCAGTCATTTGCAGGACGATTGGCTGAAGCTACTTCCTTTAGCGGAATTTTCATACAACAACTCTCAGAGCAGTTCTACGAAGGTAACGCCTTTTTTTGCCAATCTGGGATATCATCCAAATATTTTGCCTAGGTCTCCGGTTGCTATTTCGGTACCGGCGGTTGAAGATAGAGTGGCGGTGTTGCAACGTAATCTGGACGTTTTAAAGGACACCCTGACCGTAGCACAGGAGCGTTACAAGAAGTCGGCCGATAGGTTCCGGAAACCGGCACCTATGTATAAGGTAGGAGACGCGGTTTGGTTGTCTACCAAGAATCTAAGATTGGGTGTTCCTTCGCAGAAACTGGGGCAGAAATTCATCGGTCCATTCAAGATCACTGGGATTGTGAGCTCTGTTGCCTGTCGGCTGAAGCTACCACGGACTTTAAAGGTACACCCAGTATTTCATGTTTCTTTATTAAAACCGGTCTCTCCTAACACGTTTCAGGGACGTATCATATCTCCCCCTCCACCAGTGTTGGTTGATGGCGAAGAGCAATTTGTGGTACAGGATATTGTTGATTCGAGACTGCATAGGAATCTAGTTAGATGGCAAGGTTACTCTCCTGAAGACAATTCTTGGGAACCAGTAAGTAACATCAATGCTCCCCTGAAGGTCACTCAGTTTCATCAGAGATACCCGGACAAGCCTGGTCCTGGACCGTCCGGAGGCCGTCTTTAGGGGGGGAGTAATGTCAGTATTCCGGGTTTTCTAGGTAACCTTGTGAATGATTTTGCCCTTTGTTAAGATGGAGTTTGCTGTTTTTGTATGCCCTACTTCCTGTCCGTTTGTTTAAAACCCGGCTCAGGTGCTGGCTTCCTTGCTGGAGTATTCTGCTTCTGTTTCCCCTCAGTCCAGCTGCCTTACTATTATCTCCCAGATCTCTTGTGTATTTACCAGGTTAATCTTCACATGTTTCTCAGCAGCAGCCTGTGGCTCTGGACATTCTCTGCCTATGTAAGCTACACTCACTGTGTTATCCTTAATCTGTTAACTTTGGAATTTAACCCTTGGCTCACTCTACCCGGTAAGAACTGTGTTTCTGAACTGTGTTGTTGTTTAACCCTTCGTTCACTCCCTCCGGTGAGGGCTGCTGGAACTATTTACTGGAATATTACTTAAATGTGAACTTGTTTCTGGACTTCCCTGAATCTACGCCACATCTAGGATTAACTTGTGAACTTGTTCTTGGACTTCCCTGTGGTTACTGCATACCTGGATCTGACTTTTACTACACCCGCAGTGTTTGAATCAGCCACGTCACCAGTGTGTCAGACTTTCCTTTTGATCACATTTGTGTGAGGACTCCGTCGTAAGAACATTGCCGACTTTGCTATATAGGTTTCAAAGACTTAATATTGCTGGACTTATTTCATTGTATGTCACTACGGGTTGTCTGTATATTGTTTTTGGGTGTTATTGCTGTTGCACAAATACACTATTTGCACTAAAGAAGCCCGTCTCTGCTTGTTCATTGCCCCACGCTATCAGAATCCTCGAGTTCCTACAATAGTATTACAAATATTTTTTCAGAGCTAGATGCAGATAAAAATTATTTTGAATTTGCAACCTGGTGGAGGTTAGTATAGATGGACTAATAGAATGATGCTATGCCCAAAAGGTTTTACTTCACTAGGTGCAGTAAAAAAAATTGTATTCTATACACAGGTGGTGTAGCTTGCAACACAGATAGGCTACTCCACTGACTAACACACACTGCAAGAGGCCAAAAGGGATTTGCTTTGCTAGATTTAGCCAAATGCTGTGAAAAAGACTTGCGCAGCACTGGCACAGACCTGCCTGGCAAAAAGTGATAGGAACTGATGTAACCTAGCCCTCAAAAGGACTGCAATTACAATTATACTTTACTCCCAACCTATCTATTTAAGAGCACAGACCTGCCTGATAAAAGTCGTAGGAAATTATGTAACCTAGTCATCAAAAGGACTGCAATCACAACTATTCCCTACTCCCAAGCTATCTGTAGATTTGTGCGAAAATTGGCTTGAAATTAACACTGAAGATATAATGCCGTCTAACGCGCAGCTGCAGCAGTGAGAAAATGGTGGCGACAGGGAAAATGGCTGGGTCTTATAGGGCAAGGACATGTGACATACACTGCCAATGACACATACCCTTGCTTGTGTGAAAAAAAGCAGTTCACTCCGTGTGTGCGCTGCTGATAGGCTGACAGATTGCACCTCCTAACTGTATATGCGGGAAAGAGAAAAAAAAATGGAGATCTTCATTATTTATGCAGAGATCCATCCCCTGCTCCTCCCCCCACCCCGCTGTACACTCAAACTGCGTATTAACATTAATTTTCAGCATTACTGAGAAAAAATCCAGTTATGATTTTGGTGCACGAACAGTTATCGAACATAACCTCGAACAGCCGAATTTTTTTCAAATTGTTCGTGTTCGCCGAACGGCTCGAACACCGCCCAAAACAGCTCGAATTTGAGATTGGCGAATAGTTCGAGTCGAACACCGCTCATCTCTACTTATTATATATGCGACTGACATGTTTCTATCTATCTAATCTATGTGTGATGCTCTATTTTTTCTGTTCTAAATTGTCGGTACCGGTGTATGCCGCTGCTGAATTGCCGGCTTTTCATGTTTTACTGTGAGCACTGTTCCCATCGATTTGGGAAACCACTGTAATGCCACTACCACCATGGCTGTGACATTACAGTGAGTGGCAGACAATCCCTGCATGATGTGAAAAAATCCAGTTACGCTTTTGGTGCACGAACAGTTATTGAACATAACCTCGGACAGCCGAATTTTTTGCAAATCGTTCGCGTTCGTCGAACGACTTGAACACCGCCCAAAACAGCTCGAATTTGAGATTGGTGAACAGTTCTAGTCGAACATCGCTCATCTCTACTGACAAGCTCTGCAGAATTTCAACCCCACAAAATCACAAAGTGGCCTACAAGGGCTTGCTTGCTAGCTTTACCACATTAGCAAGTGCAATAATAGATTGAAGGTATACTCGTGCATGGAGCACAATGCAACCAGTGCACAACACACTTCTATGGCATGGGCCCTGCTCTTTCTATCAGAATCTCAGTAGTTGCACAAGAAAAAAAAAAGTGCTGCAATGACGATTGAACAGGTACACAGCACAGGACTTATCTACACTATCTGACTTCCAAACAAGTGCCCATCTATCTAGCTAATATCTCTCATTACACAGGAGGAGCACACTCAGCAGCATCTGTCTCCTTCAGTAACATGGATAAAATGGCGCTGAGGGAACATGGCTGCTTTCTGCAGTTGTGCTCAAAAGTTTACATACCAAGGCAGAATTTTTCCTTTCTTGGCCTTGTTTCAGAGATTATGAATGATAACAAAAAAACTTTTTTCTCCACTCATGGTTGTTGGCTGGGTGAAGCCATTTATTGTCAAACTACTATGTTTTCTCTTTTTAAATCTTAATGACAACCAAAAACATCCAAATGACCCTGATCAAAAGTTCACATACCCTGGTGATTTTTGCCTGATAACATGCACAGAATTTGACACAAATGGGTTTGAATGGCTACTAAAGGTTACATCCTCACCTGTGACCTGTTTGCTTGTAATCAGTGTGTGTGCATAAAAGCTGAGTGAGTTTCTGGGATCCAGACAGACTCTTGCATCTTTCATCCAGCCACTGACGTTTCTGGATTGTGAGTCATGGAGAAAGCAAAAGAATTGTCAACGGATCTACGAGAAAAGGTAGTTGAACTGTATAAAACAGGAAATGGATACAAAAAAATATTCAAGGAATTGATCATGCCAGTCAGCAGCATTCAAACTGTGATTAACAAATGGAAAATCAGGGGCTCTGTAAAAACCAAACCATGGTCAGGTAAATCAACAAAAAATTCTGCAACAACTGCCAGGAATATTGTTCGGGATGCAAAGAAAAACCCACAAATAACATCAGCTGAAATTCAGGACTCTCTGAAAACTAGCGGTGTGGCTGTTTCAAGATGCACAATAAGGAGGCACTTGAAGAAAAATGGGCTGCATGGTTGAGTCGCCAGAAGAAAGCCATTACTGTGCAAATGCCACAAAGTATCTCGCCTACAATACGCCAAACAGCAGAGACACAAGCCTCAAAACTTCTGGAACAAGGTCATTTGGAGTGATGAGTCCAAAATTGAACTTTTTGGCCACAACCATAAACGTTACATTTGGAGAGAGGTCAACAAGGCCTATGATGAAAGGAACACCATTTCTACAGTAAAGCATGGAGGTGGATCGCTGATGTTTTGGAAATGTGTGAGCTACAAAGGCACAGGAAACTTGGTAAAAGTTGAAGGAAATATGAATGCAGCACGTTATCAGCAAATACTGGAGGCAAATGTGCACTCATCAGCCCGGAAGCTGCTCATGGGACCTACTTGGACATTTCAACATGACAACGATCCAAAACACAAGGTCAAGTCCACCTGTCATTGGCTACAGCAGAACAAAGTGAAGGTTCTGGAGTGGCCATCTCAGTCTCCTGACCTCAATATCATTGAGTCACTCTGGGGAGATTTCAAGCGCGCAGTTCAAGCTAGACAGCCCGGGAATTTACAGGAACTGGAGGCTTTTTGCCAAGAAGAATGGGCAGCTTTATCATCTGAGAAAATAAAGAACCTCATCCACAACTATCACAAAAGACTTCCAGCTGTAATTGATGTTAGAGGGGGCAATACATGGCATTAAGAACTAGGGTATGTGAACTTTGGTCAGGGTCATTTGGATGTTTTTTGGTTGTCATTAAGATTTAAAATGAGAAAACACAGTAGTTTGACAATAAATGGCTTCACCCAACAAATAACCATGAGTGGAGAAAAAGTTATTTGTTATCATTCATATTGTCTGAAAGAAAGGAAAAATTCTGCCGGGGTATGTAAATGTTTGAGCACAACTGTATATAGAAAGGACATGTAATTTAAGCAGACAATTGCAGAAGACCTTGTGTCTGATCAGTGTGGATGCTTCCTGTGCTCTGATTGGCTAGCTGAGATTTCCTGACTTAAAGTTACCGCCTACAGTAAGAAAAAAAAAATTACAAGCGTGCCGCTGATCTGACCTGTTCTAAGCTATCACCAGACTCCACACTCATCTACCACATCTCCCGGCTCATCATTCACAAGCACTATGCTAGCTAAACAGTTAAAAATGCTGACGTTGCCCCGCAATCAAGGTCCCGCATTTATTCACCGAACGTTTCCGATTTTTCCCGAATTTAAGAAATTTTGCTCGCATTTCCGATCACGAATCCGAATGTGCCATATTCGTGTCGAATTTGAGTTGTAAGATCGGATTTCAAACAAATTCGCTCATCCCTAATTTGTAACGACCATGGAAAATATTGTCTTCCATTTACAGTTTGTAGCAGTGTGTCAGTGAAGCTATTCACACATGGTCGCTGTGAATAATAGGAAACTACAAGCCCGCTATATAAAACCGTGGGTGTCCATCAGATTTATCACATATAACTGCAGTACAAATCCAGCCATTTTTAGCGACCGTGGAAAATATTGTCTTCCATTTAAAATGGGCAAGGTGCGTGGCAAGAGATGGGGAAGTGGACTTGATGCTGATGGTGCATGCAGAGGCCGAGACGGTGGGCAAGCTGAAATTTTGCCACAACAAACACCCACATCTTGTCGCCCGACCTTCCTGTCCCAATTGCTAGGGGACTGCAGCACACCACTATTGAACCCAGGGCAGTGTCAAAATGTTGTTGGTTGGATAGCAGATATTGCTTTAAGTCACTTTTCCACCACCACCACCCTGTCTTCCACACGGTCAAGTCTTAGTAACTGTAAGTCTGGACCGCATATTCCTCACCCTGATCTTCTCTCCTCCCACCATGCCGAGTGCCCGGAGACAACTGATCCCACACTTGGACACTCTGAAGAGCTATTCACTTTTCCATTTATAGATTTGGGCCTCTCATCTGGCCAGCTTCAAGCGGGGTCAAGAGGAGAAAGGGTGTAGCCATGTCCAAATATTTGAGCAGAAGATTAAATTCATCGCACACTCATAGGATCATTTTGCAATGGTATTTATTTAACAGGCATAGAAAATTAAAATCAAACCATAGGTGCATAAGCGACAATTTGTGAAGGCGACAGTAGACGTTTCGGCCACAACATAGGCCTTATTTATTGAGTCACTACTGAAAAGAGAGACAACAGTGTCAGAATACAACCATATAACAGTAAAAAGATAGACATAAATAAGCACAAAGCTCCTTGGAGCTTTGTGTTTATGTCTATCTTTTTAAAAAGACGTCTCAAATTTTTGGCATCCCTTGAATTCACTGCATAGGCAATAACAGTATGAGAAACCCACTTCCTAATAATGGGAACATTTTTTTCATGAGGCCCTCCTTTATGTCTCTTGCAAGGGGCATGGGAGTGCCTCCAAATTTTTGGCAGCCCTTGCATTCACTGCATAGGCAGTAACAGAATGGGAGACCCAGTTCCTAATAATGGGAAAAATGTTTTAATAAGGCCCTCTTCTACGTCTCTTCCAAAGGGCATTGGAATGCATCCAAATTTTTGGCAGCCATTGCAGTCACTGCATACGCAAAAACAGTATGGGAGACCCGCTCCTTTATAATGGGAACATTTTGTTACGGAAGCCTCCTCTATGTGTCTTTAAATTGTTATTGGGGTATTTCCCAAATTTAGGCAGCCCTTGTACTCACTGCATATGCAGTAACTGTATAGCAAAACCGCTCCTTTCTAATGGGAACATGTTGTTACTCAGGCCCATCTCTATGTGTCTCCAGATGCATGTCTCCAGAAGCACAAGCTGGGCATAATATACTGGTAACTACAATGTACTGGTCACTACAACGTACTAGTCACTTCAACGGCAGTTTGAAATTTTCACTCAGCAATATCCACTGCTGCTTTTTTCTGGAAAACACTCATGAAGTCAAAATCAGCACTACACCTGTAGATAAATCCCCAAAGGGATATAATTTCCAAAATGGGGTCACTTGAGGGGGCATTCTGCTCTTTTAGCACTTAGGGGCTCTGTGTATGGAATAGTGCTTCCTCCCTCGTGGGTCTCGTAATATGGCTAAGATGTACTGTACAGCCACATATGGAGTATTGCCACGTTTAGAAGAAATTGTGTGACACATTTCAGCACCATTTTTTACCCATTGCCCTGTGTGAAAATGTAAAATCTGGGGCTAAAACAATTTTTTTGTTTTAAAAATATAATTATTTTTTCTTCACCACCCAATGGTATAAATTTCTGTGAGTGACATGTGGTGTCAATATGATCACTGTACCCTAGATAAATTCATTGAGAGGTGTAGTTTGTTGGTCACTTAATTGGGGGGTTTCTGCTTTTCTGGGACCTCAAGGGCTCTCCCAGTGGGTCATGTTGTCTGCAAACAACAACAGTAAAATCTGCACTGTAATATGGCGCTCTTTCTCTTATGAGCTTTGCATTGTGCCTGAAAAGTAGTTTTTGACCACTTATGGGGCATTGATGTACTTAAGAGAAGTTGTGTAACATTTTATCTTATTACCCCTTTTGAAAATTGCAAACTTAGGGTCAAAGCAACATTTTAGTGGAAAAAAAGTAATATTTCATTTACTCAGCCCAATGTTATACAAGTTTATGTATCGCCTGAGGATTAATAAAATAGTCACTTCTCCCCTAGATGAATTTCTTTAGAGGTCTAGTTTACAAAATGGGGTCACTGGTGGGGGTTTCTGCTGTTTCGGCATGTCAGCGACTCTTCAGATGTGACATTGTTTCCGCAACCTATCCCAGCCAACATGGCGCTCCTTCCCTTCCAAGCCCTGCTGTGTGCCAAATCAGTAATTTTCCACCACATTTGTGTTATTGGCGTACTCAGGAGAAATTGCACAACAGTTTTTGGGGTCCACTTTCTCCTCTTACCCTTGTGAAAATAAAAAAAATGTGCTAAACGATCATTTTTATGGAAATAGTTAGATTTTTTTATTTTCACAGCTCTACATTATAAACTTCTGTGATGCAGCTGGGGGTTCAGGGTGCTCACCACACATTTAGATAAGTTCCTTGAGGGGTCTAGTTTCCAAAATGGGGTCACTTGTGTGCGGTTTTAACTGTTTAGGCACATCAGGGGCTCTCCAAACGGGACATTGCGTCCGCTAATTATTCAAGCAAATTTTACATTCAAAAAGTCAAATGGCTCTTCTTCCCTTCTGAGCCCTGCTGTGCGTCAAAACAGTGGTTTTCCCCCACGTATGGGATATCGACTTACTCAGGAGAAGTTGTGCGACAAATGGTATAATGCAATTTGTCCTGAGACCCTTATTAAAATTCTAAATTGGGGGCTGAAAAACATTTTTGTGGGAAAAATATGAAAATTGTATTTTTATGGCCAATGTTATAAACTTCTGAGAAGCACTTTGGGGTTCAATGTGCTCACCATACTTCTAGATAAGTTTCCTGAGGGGTCTAGTTTCCAAAATGGTGTCACTTGTGGGGGGTTTCCACTGTTTAGGCACATTAGGGGCTTCCCAAACGCGACATGGCGTCCGATAATTATTCAAGCAAATTTTACATTCAAAAGGTCAAATGGCGCTCCTTTCCTTCCGAACCCTGCCGTGCGCCCCAACAGTGGTTTTCCTTCACATATGGGGTATCGGCGTGCTCAGGAGAAATTGCACAACAAATTTTGTAATCCATTTTCTCCTGTTACCCCTGCGAAAATAAGAAAAACTTGGGTCTAAAATAACATTTTTTTGAAAAAAAGTTAAATGTTCATTGTTTTCTTCCACATTTCAAAAATTCCTGTGAAGCACATGAAGGGTTAATAAACTTCTTGAATGTGGTTATGAGCACTTTGAGGAGTGCAGTTTTTAGAATGGTGTCACTTTTGGGTATTTTCTGTCATAAAGGCGCCTCAAAGTTACTTTAAATGTGATGTGGTCCCTAAAAAAATGATTTTGTAAATGTTGTTGGAAAAATGAGAAATCAATGGTCAACCTTCAACCCTTATAACTTCCTAACAAAAAAAAAATTTTGGTTCCAAAATTGTGCTGATGTAAAGTAGAAATGTGGGAAATGTTATTTATTAACTACTGTATTTTGTGGGACATATCTATCTGATTTAAAGGCATGAAAATTCAAAGTTTCAAAATTGCAAAATTTTCAAAATTTTGGCCAAATTTCAGATTTTTCCACAAAGTAACGCAAGTCATATCAAAGAAATTTTACCATTATCATGAAGTACAATATATCACAATAAAAGCAAACTCAGAATCAGTGGGATCTGTTGAAGCGTTCCAGATTTATTACCTCATAAAGCGACAGTGGTCACAGTTGAAAAAATTGGACTGGCCACAAAGGCAAAAACAGGCTGAAGTGTGAAAGGGTTAAAGAAAAACTAACAGATCTGTGAGAGCCAAAATTCTTGCTGGTTGGTAGGTGATCAAATACTTATTTCATGCAATAAAATACAATTTAATTATCAATGCGATTTACTGGATTATTTTTTAGATTCTGTCTCTCACAGTTGAAGTGTTCCTACGATAAAAATTACTGACTTCTCCATTCTTTGTAGGTGGGAAAACTTGCAAAATATGCAGTGTATCAAATGCTTATTTCCCCAACTGTATAGCACATTGAGAAGAGTCATATATGGCACTCTTGTGGTTGGAGAGAATGGTGCACAAGTAGGGTATCCAGCCCATACGTAATGTCAAATAAAGAACTTGGCACTCAAATTGGAATAAGGTGAAATAAAGTTCCTTTTTTATTGCATTCAATATATTGTTGAACGTTTTTGGTCCCAACACAGGCCTTCATCAGAACTGAATGCCTGGAGGAAGGAGCTGTGGGAGTCCGCGCATGTGAATGCAACCTGTGTCACTAGAGGTAGAGGAAGTGCTGACTCCGCAACTACAGCTCCTCTCTATAAATCACACTGACTATGCAGGTCCAACACTTCAATTTCACTTGAATTTTTGGATTATTTTATACAGACTGAGACTACCACTCTCTCCTTCAATGTGTTTCAGCACTGCAGCAGTAACCACAACAAAATGAGGCCTTTTCTATACTTATGTGGAATGAGCTGTGCACTTTAGGCTGTTAAGATCTTAAAATGGTGCTTCTTGGCAGACCCTCATCTTTTATAATCCCAGTAATAGTTCCCCCAATTGGCTGTGTTAGGCTATGTGATATAATTGCTTCATGGTATTATGGGTATGTGAGCAATCAAGCCTGGCTTCCCCTGACGTAATTATCCTGCTTTCCGAGTCTTCAGCAATGTCTGAAATGGTGCAGGGCCTTTTTCTTATTTTCGCTTATCAACTGAACTAACAGTCTGTTAAGGGGAGCGGTTGCAGACAACTTTATTTAATGGAACGCAACCGACCCCGGGGTCCGCGATGCAGCCTAGAGGTCTGCTGCCGAACACTTTCCGGGTGGAAAGGCAAACAACAACTAAACGATAAACCCCTCCGAGTTAACTTCACACCGGACAGGGTATAGTGGTACGCTCTATCTCCGTTTACAGCATGGAGGAGAGAGCGACCGGCGAAGCACCGAACAATTATCTTAGCCCTTCGTGTTAACGCACACGGAAAGGTAAGACGGTTCGCACAATCTCCAAGAACCGCAGGGAGACGTGCGACCATGGGAACAGCAGTAGCCCTGTCTTTGATACAGGCGCTACGCTATGGGGATTGGCGCTAAAGCGGTTCACACAATCTCCAAGAACCGCAGGGAGACATGTGACCGGACCATGAGCATTAGCCCTGTCTACGGTACAGGCGCTACGCTATAGGAGACGGCGCTAGCGTGCAGGTGTGATTCCCGCCGGGTATTCGAGTACTCAGCCGGCGTGCCACCGGACTGAGCAAACCCGCTCTAATAGCTCACAGGCGGCTCGGGGTATAAGGCGAACCCCCTAGTTAGAGCCAGTCAGCGAGGTGAAGCTACCTGCCTACTTTTTCTACCTGCCTAGCTAAAGCTATGGCTCTTCAAGGAGCCAAGAGTAAGCGTGCACACCACAAACAGATAGCTCAAATGATCTGAGCGCACCGCCATGTTTGTGGGCGGGCCTTTTAAAGATTAAGCCCTGCCCCACTGTCGCACCATTGGTGACGACACCCGTGACCAATCAGGCGGTGCCAGGTCACCGGGTCAGGTGGGTGCCAACCCACCAATCATGATCCGCCAGGTCACGGACATGCTCAGTGCGGCAAATCCTAGACTTAGATTCCGCAAGCCCTGTCTCCCTCTGCAATCCAGGCTTAACATTGCTAGGCACAACTACCTGGGAGACAAACAGTGCTCGCGGACCAGCTAGGTGTTGAGGCTGATGGTGATACTGAGCAGCATCAGCCCTGGCTGGACTGAAATGGGAGACCACAGAAGGTCCTGGACCAATTTCAAGTCTGACACCTAACACAGTCCTTCTGAGGACTAATTCAGCTGCATATATTCAGTGGTGATAGGAGGAGTTAGGCAGTGTATGTGGCAGACTGCAGTGCATATAGCACAAGAGGGTCCATTGAACATCCTGTCTGCTGCTGCTGTTATAATTACAGATATTTGTAGACATACCTCCAGATATCAGGGGTTATGGCAAATTTTTTTTCTATCTAAATCTTGGTTATTTTCTTAAAAAGCAATCCAGAGTACACCATTTTTCTGCTCCATTTGCTTGTTATCACTGCAGAATACAGCCAGGTCCTTTCCATATTTCAGCCATAAAAATCCAGAAATTTAAACTGAACATGGAAAATATTGGCCTCCTTTTCTATTGCAGTGTGTTGCTCAAGCTATTCACACTAGGTGTCTGTGAAGAATAATATTAGCAAATTATAGGCCTTCTATTTAAAACCGTGGTTCTCTGTCAGACATAACTTCTATAAGAGTGTTCCAAAATCAGACATTTCTTCCATTCTCATTTTATTGCAGTGTGTCAGTCAAGCTATTCACACTAGGTGACTGTGAATAGTATTAGCAAATTACAGGCCTGTAATTTAAAACCGTGGTTCTCTGTCAGACATAACATCTATAACAGTGTTCCAAAATCAGACATTTCTTCCATTCTCATTTTATTGCAGTGTGTCAGTCAAGCTATTCACACTAAGTGACTGTGAAAAGTATTAGCAAATTACAGGCCTGTAATTTAAAACCGTGGTTCTCTGTCAGACATAACACCTATACGACTGTTCCAAAATCAGCTATTTCTTCCATTTCCATTCTGTTGCAGTGTGTCGTTCAAGTTATTCACACTAGGTCTCTGTGTAGAATAATATTAGTAAATTACAGGCCTGCTATTTAGAATTGTGGTTCTCTGTCAGACGTATCAAATATAACTGCGTTCCAAAATCAGCCATTTCTCGGGAACATGGAAAATATTGTCCTCCATTGAAAATGGGCAAGGTGTATGGCAAGGGACGGAGAAGTAGACGTGATGGTGATGGTGCATCCAGAGGCCAAGGGCGTGACCGTGGGCAAACTGAAATTGTGCCACAACAAACACCCACATCTTGTCGCTCGACCTTCTTGTCCATATTGCTAGGGGACCGCAGAATACCACTATTGAACACAGAGAGTGTCAAAAGGTTGTTGGTTGGATAGCAGATAACGCTTCCAGTCACTTTGCCACCACCACCACCCTGTCTTCCACACAGTCAAGTCTCAGTAGCCATGAGTCTGGACTGCATATTCCTCACCCTGATCCGCCTTCCTCCCACCATGCCGAGTGCCTGGAGACAACTGATCCTTCACTTGGACACTCAGAAGAGCTGTTCACTTTTCCATTTGTAGATTCGGGCCTCTCGCCCAGCCAGCTTCAAGGGAGTCAAGAGGAGAACTCATGTAGCGATGCCTAAATATTGGAACAGCCAAGGTGACACGAAGGCAACGGTGGGAAAGTGCAATTACTGTCGCAAGAGGTGGATGATGATGATGATGAGACACAATTGCCAGAAAGTCAGGAGCAGGACCAGGGTGCGGAAGTGGAAGGCGAGGTGGTGGATAATATAGTAACTGACTGAACCTGGCAGGGGGACATATAGAGTGAGGACAGCAGCACACAGGGGTGGAGGCGTAGCACCACAACAGGCAGGAAGGAGCAGTGTGGTGGCCTCAGACACAAGGTGGGAAAGCGTTCCTTGTAATGCCAACATAATGGAAGTTGCCAGTACAAGTGTTAGATCTTCCTGAGTCTGGTTATTTTTTAAAGACTCTGCAGATAATCCCAAAAAGGCCATTTGCACCACCTGCCAGGCCAGCAGGGGTAGCAAGGCTAGCAGTCTGACCACCTCCAGCATGATCAGGCACATGGCAGCAAAGCACCCGACTAAGCGGGCCGAACCCCAGGGTCCAGCAACAATGTCTGCGGGTGATACCACTGCTTGTTCCGCTGTTGTGCGTGCAAGCCAATCCCCTGTCCATGGCGCATGAGAAGATGCCTCCCGCCCTTCACCTGTCATTGGACACTCTCAACTAGCACCATCAGCAAGCACGTCCACGTCCTTGTCCCAGCGCAGCGTTCAGTTATCCCTACCCCAGTCCTAAAAATGCAAGTGCAAATACGGAGCCAATGCCCCACAGTCAACACTACTAAATTCACACATTTCGCGAATGTTTGCACTCGAAATGTTGCCTTTTAGGCACGTGGAGACCGAAGCTTTCTGCAACCTGATGGTGGCTGTCCCTCGGTACTCGGTCCCCAGCCCCCACTATTTCTCCTGGTGTTCCATCCCCGCATTACTTCAGCATGTGTCCCACAAAATTACATGTGCCCTCAACAACGCAGTTACTGGGAAAGTCCACCTAACCACGGATACGTGGACAAGTGCTTGTGGGCAGGGACAGTACATCTTGTTGATGGCACACTGGGTTAATATAGTGGAAGCCGGGACCCAGTCGGACCTTGGAACGGAACACGTCCTCCCGACGCCAAGGATTGCGGGCTCTGGGTCAATCAGGGTTGCCCCCACATTCTACAGCTCCTACACCTCATACTCCTCCTATTCAGCCTCCATCTCCAAAATGACCACATCAGTCGTCAGATGGAAGCACTGCAGCACTGCCTCGGCCAAGCGGCAACAGGCTGTGCTGAAGCTAATATGCTTAGGTGACAAACCGCACAACGCTGAAGAGTTGTGGACCGATGACCCTACAGCCAGGCATGGTCATGTGTGACAATGGCCGGAACCTGATGGCGGCTCTGAGGCGAGGCGAGCTCACACACGTACTATGCCTGGCCCATGTGCTTAACCTTGTGGTTCAGCAGTTTCTCAAAACCTACCCGGATCTGTCGGATCTGCTTGTCAAAGTATGTGTGTGCCCATTTTAGAAAGTCAGCTACTGCTTCTGCCGCCCTTGCCGTGCTTCAGCAGTGTTTGCAGCTTCCAGCTCACCTAGTGATCAGCGATGTCCCCACTAGTGATGAGCGAACGTGCTCGCCACTACTCGGTACTCGCCCGAGAATCATGGTGCTCGACAAGCTCGGCGAGTATTTCCGGGTTGCTCTGGCGGGAACTCGGGTCCCCTCCCTGCATGTTTGGCGCTGAACAGCCAGAGAACACGCAGGAATTGCCTGCCATGCACTGTAATGCCGTAGCCATGTTGGTTGTGGGCATTACAGTGATTGGCTGGCCGCACAGCGTCATTAGGTCTATATCAGACCTGGCGCTGCCATGTTTGTCACAGTCACTCCGGATCAGACAGTGTAGGGAGAACTGCTGCTGTGTCAGGGAGAGATATGATTGTGTATTAGGTAGTGTAGGGAGAAAAACCATACATTACACATATCCATCTTAACAAACAGTTCTTCTGAGGACTAATCCATCTGCAGAGATATCAGGCAGGCAGGGAGTATAGGCAGGCGGTGTATAAAGCAGACTGCAGTGCATATAGCACAAGAGCCTCCATTCCAATTCTGTCGGCTGCTGCTGTTAGATATTTCTGGACAATAAAATCCATTTATTTAAAACTGTGTTTTCTCCATCACACGGCTCACATATACGTTGTCAGAAAATACTGCCACTTCTGGCCTCCATTAAATTTTTTTTTCAGTGTGTCAGCAAATTTTTTGACACTGGTTTGCTGTTCAAAACAGTTACCTACAGGCCAGGTATTAAAAACTGTGTTTTCTCCGTCACACGAATCACATATACGTTGTCAAAAAATACTGCCATTTCTGGCCTCCATTAAAAATTTCTTTCAGTGTGTCAGTGAAGCAATTCACAGCAGTTTGCTGGTCAAACTACTTACCTACAGGCCAGTTATTTAAAACTCTGTTTTCTCCGTCACACGGATCACATATAAATTCGCTCCAAACTCAGTCATTTGTAGTGAGCGTGCAAGATACTGTCTTCCATTTAAAATGGGCAAGGCACGTGGCAAAGGATGGGGAACTGGACGTGATGGTAATGGTGCATGCAGAGGCTGAGGACAAGGCCGTGGGCATGCCGAAATTGTGCCACAACAAACACCCACATCTTCTCGCCTGACCTTCCTGTCCCAATTTCTAGGGGACCGCAGCACACTATTGAACACAGAGCAGTGTGAAAAGGTTGTTGGTTGGATAGCGGATAATGCTTCCAGTCACTTAGCCACCACCACCCTGTCTTCCACACGGTCAAGTCTCAGTAGCTGTGAGTCTGGACCGCATATTCCTCACCCTGATCCTCCTTCCTCCCACCATGCCAAGTACCCAAAGACAACTGATCCCACACTTGGACACTCTGAAGAGCTGTTCACTTTTCCATTTATAGATTCGGGCCTCTCGCCCGGTCCACTTGAAGCGGGGCAAGAGGAGATCAGGTGTAGCGATGCTCAAATATTTGAGCAGCCACAGTCACACGAAGGCGACGGTGGGAAAGTGTCACAAGAGGTGGACAAGAGGTGGACAATGATGAGACACAAATGCCAGAAAGTCAGGAGGAGGACCAGGGTGCGGAAGTGGAAGACGAGGTGGTGGATGATATAGTAACTGACCCAACCTGGCAGGAGAACATGCAGAGCGAGGACAGCAGCACACAGGGGGAGGGAGGCGGAGCACCCCAGCAGGTAGGAAGAAGCAGTGTGATGGCCGCAGACAGAAGGCAGGCAACCGTTCCCCGTAACACCAACACGAAGGAAGTTGCCATTACAACTGTTAGGTCTTCCCGAGTCTGGTTGTTTTTTAAAGACTCTGCCGATAGCCCCAAAAAGGCCATTTGCAACACTTGCCAGCCCAGCATCATCAGGGGTGGCAAAACGACCAGCCTGACCACCACCAGCATGATCAGGCACATGGCAGCAAAGCACCTGACTTTGTGGGCCGAACCCCAGGGTCCAGGAACAGTGTCTGCAGGTGGCACCATTGCTTCTTCCACTGTTGTGCATGCAAGCCAATCCCCTGTCCATAGTGCATGCAAAGATGCCTCCTGCCCTGCACCTGTCATTGCACACTCTCAAGTAGCAGCATCAGGAAGCACGCCCATGTCCTTGTCCCAGCGCAGCGTTCAGTTGTCCATACCCCAGTCCTTGGAACGCAAGCGCAAATATGCAGCCAACGCCCCACAGGCCACACTACTAAATTCTCACAGTTCACGACTGCTTGCGCTCGAAATGTTGCCTTTTAGGCTCGTGGAGACGGAAGCATTCTGCAACCTGATGGCGGTGGCCATCCCTCGGTACTCGGACCCCAGCCGCCACTATTTCTCCCGGTGTGCCATCCCCGATTTACACAAGCACGTGTCCCAAAACATTTGCCGTGCTGTCAACAACGCAGTTACTGGTAAAGTCCACCTAACCACGGACACGTGGACAAGTGCTTGTGGGCAGGGACGGTACATCTCGCTGACGGCACACTGGGTTAACATAGTGGAAGCCGGGACCCAGTCGGACCCTGGGATGGAACACGTCCTCCCGACGCCAAGGATTGCGGGCCCTAGGTCAATCAGGGTTGCCCCCACGGTCTACAGCTCCTGCACCTCATCCTCCTCAGCCTCCTCCTCCTCTTCAGCCTTCATCTCCGAAATGACCACTTCAGCTGGAAGCACTGCAGCACTGCCTCGGCCAAAAGGCAACAGGCTGTGCTGAAGCTATTATGCTTAGGTGAAAAACCGCACAATGCTGAAGAGTTGTGGACAGCTCTGAAAGAGCACGCAGATCTGTGGCACACCGCTGAACTTACAGCCAGGCATGGTCGTGTGTGACAATGGCCGGAACCAGGTGGCGCATCTGAGGTGAGGCGAGCTCACACACGTACCATGCCTGGCCCATGTGCTTAACCTCGTGGTTCAGCGGTTTCTCAAATCCTACCCGGAGCTGCCAGATCTGCTTGTTAAAGCATGCCACCTGTGTGCCCATTTTAGAAAGACAGCTACAGCTTCCGCCACCCTTGCAGTGCTTCAGCAGCGATGGCAGCTTCCGGCTCACAGACTGGTGTGTGATGTCCCCATGCGTTGGAACTCTACACAGCAGATGTTGGGAAGGATTTGTGAGCAGAAGAAGGCAGTTGTTGAGTACCAGCATCAACAAGGCCATCGGTATTCAGTTCAGACTCTACACATAAGACCTCAGGAGTGGACATGGATGTCAGACATATGTACCATCCTCCAAAACTTTGAGGACTCCATCAAGATGGTGAGCGGCGATGACGCCATAATTAGCGTCACCATCCTGCTTCTCTGTCTTCTGAAACTTTCTCTGCTCACAATCAAAGAGGATGCATTGCAGGCTGAGCACGATGAGATGGAGCAAGGAACCATACAGGGTGATTACACACAGCCAAGCCTCATCTCATCCCAACGTGGATTGGGTAACAATGAGGAGAAGGAGGAGGGAGAACAGGAGTTTATTTCATGCACTATAGACGTTAAACACCTGCACAGTAGTCATACCGTCTGTTCAGTGTGGATGGCCAGAGGACAGAGAGGAGGAGTTGGAGAGCATGGTCAGTCATCCTCTTGGTGAGGACACGGAAGTCTTGCCTGTTAGTAGTCTGGCACGCATGGCCGAGTTTATGTTACGCTGCCTTTCCCATGACCCTCGCGTTCTCAAAATTTTGGGTGACAGTCATTACTGGTTGGTGACACTTCTAGACCCACGCTACAAGGAGAACTTTATATCTCTTATTCCTGAGGCGGACAGGTCTACAAAAATGGGGCTGTACCAGAAGGCCCTTGTTGCGGAACTATTAAAAAAATTCCCATCTGACAACGCTGGTGGCAGAGGGCACACTTCGTTGGACAACCAAGGAGTACAGGCGAGAGAGACACAACTTCAATCCAGCAGAGGCAGGGGAACACTTTCAGAGTTCTGGAGGGTTTGCTCAGACCCTCCCATCGGACAGGCCCTGAGGCGCGGGGTACTCTCACAAGGAGTGCAAAGTTTGGGAAGATGCTGAGGGAGTACATTGCCGACCGTACCAACGTCCTCCGTGATTCCGCTGTAGCTTATAATGATTGGGTATCCAAGCTGGATACGTGGAATGAACTGGCTCTCTACGCCTTGGAGGTCCTGGCCTGCCCTGCCGCCCGCGTTTTATCACAGTGGGTTTTTAGTGCCGCTGGTGGAATTATAACTGATAAGCGCATCCGCCTGTCAACTGAAAATGCTGACAGTCTGACTCTTATAAAAATGAGCAAGGGCTGGATTGGGCCAGACTCCTCAACACCACCGAATGATAGCAGCGTAACATAAACTCAAATCCAGTGTCTTTTCTTGGGAGGTGTATTCCCATGCACCTTTTCACACCCACACATGGGTATACGCTTCCTGATTTTGGCTATTTGCTCTTGTCCTCCTCCTTATCCTCATCCTCCACCACCATATCACCAGGGTTACCATGGTCCGTGATGCAACAGCCACCTAATTTTTTTAAAGGGTGTTTATGATGCCCGTAAAAAAATTTTTTATACAGATTGTTCATGTATTTCCCCCAGGGGTAAATATTTGTCAGCCCATACACTTAGTGCATGGGCATTACAAGTATAGGAGGCCAGCTCCTTTCTAATGGGAACATTTTTTTATGAGGCCCTCCTCCACGTGTCTTCCAAGGGGCATTGAATTGCCTCCAAATTTTTGGCAGCCCTTGCATTCACTGCATAGGCCAACACTATGGGAGACTCTTTCCTTTCTAATGGGAATTAGTCATTACTGTGGCCCTGCTCAGTGTGTCTTTAATAGAGATGAGCGGTGTTCGACTCGAACTGTTCGCCAATCTCAAATTCGAGCTGTTTTGGGCAGTGTTCGAGCCGTTCAGCGAACACGAACGATTTGAAAAAAATTCGGCTGTTCGAGGTTATGTTTGATAACTGTTCGTGCACCAAAATTATAACTGGATTTTTTCTCAGTAATGCTGAAAATTAATGTTAATACGCAGTTTGAGTGTACAGCGGGGCGGGGGGAGGGGCAGGGGATGGATCTCTGCAGGAATAATGAAGATCTCCATTTTTTTTCTCTTTCCCGCATTTACAGTGGGGAGGTGCAATCTGTCAGCCTATCAGCAGCGCACACACGGAGCGCTTTTTTTCACACAAGCAAGGGCATGTGTCATTGGCAGTGTATGTCACATGTCCTTGCCCTATAAGACCCAGCCATTTTCCCCGTCGCCACCATTTTCTCACTGCTGCAGCTGCGTGTTAGACGGCACCGCTGTTGCTGTGTGCGCTATACTATGTTAATTTCATGTCAATTTTCGCACAAATCTACAGATAGCTTGGGAGTAGGGAATAGTTGTGATTGCAGTCCTTTTAAGGACTAGGTTACAGCATTTCCTATGACTTTTATCAGGCAGGTCTGTGCTCTTAAATAGATAGGTTGTGGGAGTAAAGACTATTTGTAATTGCAGTCATTTTCAGGGCTAGATTACATCAGTTCCTATCAGTTTTTGCCAGGCAGGTCTGTGCCAGTGCTGTGCAAGTTTTTTTTCACAGCATTTGGCTGAATCTAGCAAAGCTAATCCTTTTTGGCCTATTGCAGAGTGTGTTAGTCAATGGAGTAGCCTATCTGTGTTGCAAGCTGCACCACCTGTGTATACAATACAAATTTTTTTACTGCACCTAGTGAAGTAAAACCTTTTGGGCATAGCATCATTCTATTAGTCCATCTATACTGGCCTCCATCAGGTTGCAAATTAAAAATAATTTTTATCTGCATCTAGCTCTGAAAAAATATTTGGCCTTCTAGCAGTGTGTGGGACTTTCTCTATTAGTCCATCTATACTAACCTCCACCAGGTTGCAAATTAAAAATAATTTTTATCTGCATCTAGCTCTGAAAAAATATTTAGGCTTCTAGCAGTGTGTGGGACTTGGTCTATTAGTCCATCTATACTGACCTCCATCAGGTTGCAAATTCAATCTAATTTTTTTTTGCATCTAGCTCTGAAAAAATATTTAGGCTTCTAGCAGTGTGTGGGACTTGGTCTATTAGTCCATCTATACTGACCTCCATCAGGTTACAAATTCAATATAATTTTTATCTGCATCTAACCCAGCCAATACTTTTGGCCTAATACCACAGTTTGGCCACTCAGCTCTGCTCGGTTCCCATCCATTGTTTTTTTGTGCAAACTCCAGAGTTGTGAATTAGTTAACCACCAAAATGAGTGGAAAAAGGCCTGCTGCTGGTGGAAAGGGGAATAGGCGTGTTGAGAAGGGAAAAAAAGGTTGTGTCCGTGGGGTAGGTGTTAAAGCAACAGTAACATCTGCAAAAGAAAGACCATCTTCCAGCCAAACTAAAATGTCTACTTCTTTTAGCGGAAAATGTGATAAGATCCCTTTCTTATGGCCACGCCAATCGCTACAAATTCCAGATGAGGCACAAAAACAGCAGGTGCTTCAACGGATATCAAGTGCTCCTTTAAGTGGGCTCTCCTCCACCTCAACTTCAACATCATAAATATTCCAGTCCCCAGAGGTGTCACCCCAATCGCACTTGCTTCCTCACAGCTCCCAAGTCTCCAGCTGCCCATCTGAGTGTGGGTTAGAACAGATGGTTGAGTCTGCAGAGCTGTTTACTCATACTATAGCCTGGGAATCAGAGGTCGGCTTCAGAGCTTCTGTGAATCCAGACGAGGAAATGATCTGCACTGATGCCCAGAATCTTTATGAGTCGGATCCAGGACCACATGCAGAAGGTTCTGACCATAATGTAGACCCTCGCTCCCAAACTGTAACTCCTGTTGGTGGAGACAATGAGGAAGACGATGATGAGACTGAAATACCTGATTGGAGCGACAACTTTAGTTTTTTGTCAGGGCAGGAACAGATTGGCTCTGAGGACGACGGGTGTGATAACACACAGGGTGATGATGATGAGGTTGGAGATCCCACTTACTGTTAACCCACAGTCAGCCAAGAGATGAGGTCAGCAGAGGAGGTGGAGGAGGATGCTAGTGACGACGAGGTCAGGTTGCACCTTCCTGGACAGAGGCGTAGTACTGGAAGCACGTCAACAACTGCATCCTCAAACACAACTCTGCCTCTGACCACAAGTCGTGGTGGCTCTTCAGGTCGCATGGGTGCTAAGCCTTGCATAACCTGGGCATTTTTTCAGATCGATAAAGATGACCCAACTCGTGTTATCTGTAACATTTATCAGTAAAAGCTAAGTAGAGGCAAAAAAATACATAGTTTGAGTACTTCATGCATGAACCGGCACATGGACATGAAGCATAAGTTGCAGTGGGAAGCTCACTGTGCTACAATGCGGCCTAGCCGGCCGGGCCAACCACCGTCTGCCCCATCTTGTGCATCTGCAGCCTCTTCATCCTCTGTGACTGGGGGGAAAGCAGTCAGACCTGTTTTGGGACGCAGACCTGCCACCTCTTTACCCGCAACAGCCAGCGTGATTGGCAGGTCATCATTTTCTTTGGATGTGGTATCACCAGCTTGTGTTGAGCGCTGTCCGACATCGATAGCACCACCTTTGGATCAAGGCAACCTAACATGTCCGCCTGCATCTTCCTCACAGACCGGCAGTTTGCCGGGGACACCCTTCTCAACCCCGTCTAAGCACAACAGCCAGCCCTCGGTCCCTCAGATGTGGACAAGTAAAAGACCATTTCCTCCTAGCCATGAGAAAGCTTAGAGGTTGAATTTCACCCTCTGCAAGCTCTTGGTTACAGAAATGCTTCCTTTCTGCCTGGAGGACACAGAGGATTTTCGAGACCTTATGTCCGTCGCAGTGCCCCAGTACCAGATGCGCAGTCGGCACTACTTCTCAAAGAAAGGTGTGCCTGCGCTCCACCAGCATGTCGCACACAACATCACCGCTTCTTTGAGAAACTCTGTGTGTGACAGGGTGCATTTCACCACAGACACTTGGACGAGTAGGCATGGACAGGGGCGTTACATGTCGCTGACTAGGCACTGGGTAACTATGATGACAGCAGGACAAGGGGCTGCTGTCCAAGTCTAGTCGTCCCCACGAGTTGTGCGTCAATCCTCTTTATCTCAAAGTTCCTCCACTGCTTCTGCCTCCTCAACCTCCTCTCGGTCCTCCACCTGCACCCAAAGCGTGTCTGGTCATGCCACAAGCTTTCTAACGGTGCAGAAGGGATCTTGCACACTTCCTTACTATGCTGGCACCAGGGCTCAACGTCATCAGGCGGTTTTTACTTTGAAATGTCTGGGAAATGTGAGTCACACTGCTGAGGAGTTGTGGTCAGCTCTGGAGAACCAGTTTCATGAATGGTTGTCTCCACTGGACCTGAAACCAGGGAAGGCCGTGTGCGACAATGCTGCAAACCTGGGTGCGGCCCTTCGCCGGGGCAATGTCACACACGTGCCTTGTATGGCTCACGTGTTGAACCTGGTTGTCCAGCAATTTTTAGCCCACTATCCCGGACTAGATGGCCTTCTGCAGAGGGCACGGTCGCTGTGTGCTCACTTCCGCCGTTCGCATCCCGCAGCTCAGCGACTTACATCTCTACAGAAGTCGTTGGGCCTGCCACTTCACCAGCTAAAATGCGATGTGCCTACCCGGTGGAATTCAACTCTGCACATGTTGCAGCGACTGTGGCAGCACCGACAAGCCCTGGTGCAATACGTTCTGATGTATAGCCTGGACCAACGAGATCCAGAGGTGGGGCAAATCACGCTGGAGGAGTGGTCTCAGTTCAGGGACCTATGCACCCTTCTGTTAGAACTCTCCTGCTGTTTTTTTTCTAGTTTGCTGGTCACATGACCTTTTTTGCCTATTTAATCCGGCTCCGCCCTCCTGGCCTTGCTGAACTTCATTGTAATTTCTTCTCTTGAGGTAGCTTGGTGCTCTGTTACCTTTCTCTGTTAGTTTTGCTAGGTCTTCTGACCTCTTTGTTCTATGTTGTGTGTTTGTCTTTAACTGCTACAATTTCTGCTAGGAGGTGTCCAACTTTATCCCAGTCCCTAGTTCTTGTAGGGATCCCTTCTTTGCATCTATAGGTCTTCGTGCAGACGAGCTGAGGACTTTAGCGGGTCTGATCGCAGGATCAGGTTCCCCGTTACATCGTAGGGATCCAGTTTAGTTCTATTGTAGGGACAGATCTCCTTTCTTTCCTTATTGCTTGTAGCAGATCATAACAGTAAGTCCAGCCTAAAAAAAAAAAAAAAAATTTCTCTAAGGAAAGACCTCCAGTTTCCATCATTGTCTCGGTTCAAGATTTGGCTCAACGCTTGCAGGGACTCTCTCTGGAGGTGGCCGAGCTCCAACAACACGTGACTAGCTGTTCTGGAGCACATTTTGTGGAGCCAAAGGTACGTCTGCCTGATCTATTTTTTGGTGAACAACAAGATTTTTTTTCTTTTAAAAATGCTTGTTTATTGTATTTTTGTTTAAGACCCAGATCCTCTGGTGATGAATCACAGAAAATAGGGTTGGTAATGTCACTTTTGCGCAAAGATCCTCAGGGATGGGCCTTTTCTCTCCAACCTAGTGTTCCGTGCTTTAGATCTGTGGATAGTTTTTTTTCTGCTTTGGGTTTGTTGTACGATGATCCTGATCGTGTCTCATCTGCTGAGTCTGAATTGAGACATCTGAGGCAGGGATCAGGTAATGTGGAAAAATATTGTTCTCACTTCAGTCGGTGGTCTGCCCAGGTGGGGTGGAACGATTCAGCTTTGAAAAGTTTGTTTCTTGCAGGACTAGGTGAAAGGGTTAAGAATTTGCTGATTGCTTATCCCACACCTGGAAACTTGCAGGAGGCAATGCAATTAGCTATACGGGTGGACAGGAGACTGTGTGCAAGGGTTAATGAGAGTAAATCCTCTGCCATGTCAGCTCCGAGTCTTGAGAGGGTCTGTACTGACTTTGGAGAGCCGATGGAGATTGGGGCGATGGCACCCCGCTCTCAGGAAAAAGACTGCAGGCTTTCCGGAGGTTTGTGCTTCTATTGCGGAAATTCTGGTCATTTCATTAAGAACTGTGTGCTTCGTATGAACAAAGAAAAAAAAAAGGTCAGTTACGCTTATTGCCTGTTTAAATTCTAAGGGGGTATTTCTTTCTGCTACTACCGCTGCTCAGGAAGAATTAATTGAATTTCGGGTATTTGTGGTTTGTGGTTCTACTCTGAATGTGATTGATGGGGGATTCTTGGAAAAACTTAAATTAAAACCTAAACCTTTGTCATCCCCTATTGCTGTGGTTTCTGTCGATGGCTCCCCCTTGAAGAGTGTTACTCACAAAGTCTGTGAATTTCCCCTCACTATTAATGGTATTCATCAAGAGAATTTGGATTTGGTAGTATTAAATAATTTGCCTTCTCCAGTAATTTTGGGGTTGCCCTGGTTAAAATTGCACAATCCTGTACTGGATTGGTCTACTAAGTCCTGGAGCCCTAAATGTTAGGACAAGTGTTGTAACGGACGTATTGCTGCGGTGGAAAAAGGGGAATTACCTGTACCTATTCAGGATTTTTGGAGAGTTTTTCTGAGGAGGAGTCACAAATTTTGCCTCCCCATAGAGACTATGATTGTACCATTGAATTTGTCCCTGGAGCGACTCTTCCTAAAAGTCGTTTATTTAATCTGACTATTCCTGAGAGAAAGGCTTTGGAGGAATACATACAGACAAGCTTGGCCGCCGGTCACATTAGGCCTTCCAAGTCTCCTGTGTCTGTTGGATTTTTTTTTGTTAAAAAAAAGGACGGCGGTTTACGTCCTTGTCTGGACTTTCGTGAGATTAATAAAATTACTGTACGCAATCCTTACCCACTGCCATTGATTCCTGATTTGTTTAACCAGTTAGTGGGGGCCAAGTGGTTCTCTAAAATTGATCTCCGGGGGGCATACAATTTGTTGCGCATGAAGGAGGGTGATGAATGGAAGACTGCTTTTAACACTCATTTTGAGAATCTGGTTATGCCTTTTGGTCTTACCAATGCTCCAGCATTTTTTCAGAATCTTATTAATGACATCCTTAGACCTTTGATCGGTAAAAATGTGGTTGTGTATTTGGATGACATTCTGATTTATTCGCCTGATCTGCAGTCTCATTGGCGGAGCGTACGTGAGGTTTTACAGTTCTTAATGGACAATTCGCTTTTTGCTAAGCTAGAGAAATGTGAGTTCGCTGTACAGAGAATTAGTTTTTTGGGTTACATTATCTCCAGTGAAGGTTTTGAGATGGACCCGGTTAAAGTTCAAGCTGTGCAGGAATGGCCTAGGCCTATTGGTTTGAAATCGATACAAAGGTTTTTGGGTTTCGCCAATTATTACAGAAAATTCATAAAAAATTTTTCTATTATTGTCAAACCGCTGACCGATCTCACCAGGATAGGTGCTAATGCGGTTCAGTGGACTTCTGAGGCCATTGAAGCTTTTGTGTTTCTAAAGGAGAGGTTCACCTCTGCCCCCATCCTTATGCAGCCTGATGTGACTAAGCCGTTTTTGGTTGAGGTTGATGCTTCTTCTGTGGGGGTCGGTGCGGTGTTGTCTCAGGAAAGCAAGGATGGAGTACATCCCTGTGCCTTTTTTTCAAAAAAATTTTCTGAGACTGAACTTAATTACGATATTGGTAATCGGGAATTGCTGGCTATTAAACTCGCATTTGAACACTGGCGTCATCTCTTGGAAGGTGCTGAATTTCCCATTCAGGTTTTCACTGATCATAAAAATCTGATCTATCTTGATGTTGCCAAGCGCTTAAATGCCCGTCAGGCTAGGTGGGCACTTTTTTTCTCGCGGTTTAATTTTTCCGTTACTTACATCCCGGGTACCAAGAATGTTAAAGCAGATGCTTAGTCTCGCAGCTTTTCTCCCATGGTCAGTGCTGAGGAGGAGGAGGAGAGCATTTTACAAGAAGGTGTTGTGATTGCTGCTTTGGACTCCGTTTTGGAGGATGAGATTCTTAAAGCTCAGGAGAATGCCCCATCTAACACTCCTCATGGGAGGTTGCTTGTGCCTAGGACCTTTAGGAGAAATTTGTTTGTTGAGTGTCATGAGTCTCGGTTGGCAGGTCATCCAGGAATTTCTGAGACCAAGAGACTTGTGGGTCGCAGTTTTTGGTGGCCTGGATGGCAGAAGGAAGTCATTAAGTGGGTGCGTCAATGTACTGTGTGTGCTAGATCTAAGTCTTCGCATGCTCTTGTTGCGGGGTTGCTTTGCCCTCTGGAGGTTCCTAGTGCACCTTGGACACATCTGGCTATGGACTTTATTACTGACCTTCCCCCTCTGAAGGTTTCACGGTCATCTAGGTGGTCGTGGACCGTTTTAGCAAGATGTGTCACTTGGTTCCCTTCATCAAACTGCCTTGCGCTAAGACACTCGCTAAGGCCTTTGTCAGGGAAATTGTCAGACTACATGGCGTTCCTACTGACATTGTTTCTGATAGGGGACCTCAGTTCGTGGCTCGTTTTTGGCATGCCTTTTGTGACAGGTTGGGAGTTCATTTGTCGTTTTCATCTGGATATCATCCTGAGTCTAATGGCCAGACAGAAAGAAAGAACCAGGATGTTGAGCAGTTCTTGCGTTGCTTTGTGGCAGACAATCAAGAGGGGTGGTCTGAGTTTCTGCCACTTGCTGAATTTGCTCTTAACAACCATACATCCTTTTCTGCTGGGTGTTCGCCTTTTTTTTGTTGTTCTGGGAGACATCCGTCTTTTGGGTCATTCTCCAAATTGGTATCGGCTGTGCCTGAGGAGGAGAGTTTTTCCGGTGATTTGGAGAGAGTTTGGACGGATGTGCGTGATAATCTTCAGGAGGCTAACAAAAAATCTAAGAGGTACTTTGATAGGAAACGGCAAGAGGTTTCGTTTGCTATTGGTGACATGGTTTGGTTGTCCTCTAAGAATCTGCGATTGAGGATTCCTTCTAAAAAATTGGGTCCCAAGTTTGTAAGGCCCTTTAAGGTGCTTCAGATAGTTAACCAATCTGCTGTTAGGTTGGAGGTTCCTACCTCCTGGAAGATTAATCCGGTGTTTCATGTTTCTCTGTTGAAAAGAGCTGATGTGTCGGTTGGTGACGCCTCTGCCACTGTTCCTCCGGTGGTGGAGGACGGGGAATATGAAATTTCCCGCATCCTAAATTCTAGACGGTATAGAGGGAGTTTGCAGTATCTCGTCGCTTGGAAGGGTTTCGTACCCGAGGATAACTCATGGGTGAGGGCGGATGATGTTTCTGCTTCCAGACTTGTCAGAGCGTTTCACAGGAGGTTTCCTGATAAGCCCGGGCCTAGGGGATCCGGAGGATCCTCTTAGAAGAGGGGGTACTGTTAGAACTCTCCTGTTGGTTTTTTTCTAGTTTGCTGGTCACATGACCTTTTTTGACTTTTTAATTCGGCTCCGCCCTCCTGGCCTTGCTGGACTTCATTGTAATTTCTACTCTTGAGCTAGCTTGGTGCTCTGTTACCTTTCTCTGTTAGTTTTGCTAGGTCTTCTGACCTCTTTGTTCTATGTTGTGTGTTTGTCTTTTACTGCTACAATTTCTGCTAGGAGGTGTCCAACTTTATCCCAGTCCCTAGTTCTTGTAGGGATCCCTTCCTTGCATCTATAGGTCTTCGTACAGACTAGCTGAGGACTTTAGCGGGTCTGATCGCAGGATCAGGTTCCCCGTTACATCGTAGGGATCCAGTTTAGTTCTATTGTAGGGACAGATCTCCTGTCTTTCCTTAGTGCTTGTAGCAGATCATAACACCTTCTGCACAGTTTTGAAATGGCGACGAAGATGTTTAGTGCTGACGATGCCATTATCAGCATGACTCTTCCGGTGATTTACATGCTGGAGCACATGTTAAACAGAATTCGGAGTCAGGTGGTGGCACAAGAGGAGGTGGAGGAAGTAGAGGAGGAGGAGTTGTATGCGGAAGGGCTAACATCTGCAAGGTCCAGACGGTCGGCAGCACCAAGGCGACAGGCATGTGAGGGTGGGGGAGATGGTTTTACCAGGGCGCATGGTAGCAGCCAAACTAGTGAGGAAGGTGCAGGAGCCCAGGAAGAAGTGGAGGACGAACTGATGGAAGACTCATCAGATGAGGGAGACCTTGATCACATTTCTGTTGTGCGAGGTTGGGGGGAGAGGACAGAGAAAGGAAGCATGATTGTTACCTCGCCACCAACACAACAGGGACTTGGTGCTCCTGGATGCGCAAGACACAGGAGTGCCTTCCTTCTGCACTACCTGCAACATGACCCTCAAATTGTGAGAATTAGAAATAATCCTGACTACTGGGTTGCCACACTGTTAGATCCCCGGTACAAAAGTAAATTTGCAGAAATTATTCCTGCCATAGAAAGGGATGCACGCATGCAGGAGTATCAGCAGAGACTGTTGCAGAATCTTACATGTGCTTTTCCACAAAACACCAGTGGTGCACGTAGGGAATCTCACAGTTCCAACTTGCCAACTGTGGGACCGTCGAGTGTTCAGCACTCAAACCGTAACAGAAACACAGTATCTGCTGGTAACATCAATTTTGCGGAATCATTTCACCACTTTTTTAGCTCATCATTTGCAAAGCCACAGGAGACAAGAAGTCTGACACATAGTCAACGCCTAGAGACGATGGTACAGGAGTATCTCCAAGTAAACATTGAAGCCATGACTGTGTCACTAGACCCTTGCTCTTTTTGGGCTTCCAATCTGGATAAATGGCCGGAGCTCGCCACTTACGCCTTGGAGATCTTGTCATGCCCCGCAGCCAGAGTTCTGTTTTAACGTGTGTTCAGCGCTGCTGGTGGTGTGCTGACAGATAAGCGCACGCGGCTCTCCACTGATAATGTAGACAGACTCAGGTTCATAAACATGAACAAATCATGGATCCGAAACGACTTTTCTACCCCTGTGTCATCCTGGGGAGAGTAAAAGCTTGATGATTTGTTAAAATCACCTCACCAACTGTTTTAAGCTTTAAAATTACTAATCATGTTTACCTGTATCTTGGCTGGAAAATAATTTGGGATTTGTAGCAGTGTGCAGTACTGATTCTATTAGGCCATCTATACTAAGCTCCACCAGATTTAAAATTACTAATTATGTTTATCTGTATCTTGGCTGGAAAATAATTTGGGCTTTGTAGCAGTGTGCAGTACTGATTCTATTAGGCCATCTATACTAAGCTCCACCAGATTTAAAATTACTAATCATGTTTATCTGTATCTTGGCTGGAAAATAATTTGGGCTTTGTAGCAGTGTGCAGTACTGATTCTATTAGGCCATCTATACTAAGCTCCACCAGATTTAAAATTATTAATAATTTTTAGCTGCATCTAGCCCGGAAAATAATTTGGGGTCTCCTAGATACGCAAGACACATGAGTGCCTTCTTGCTGCACTACCTGCAACATGACCCTCAGATTGTCTGAATTCGAAGTAATCCTTACTACTGGGTTGCCACACTATTAGATCCCCCACACTCTTCGATCAACCTTTTCATTTTAAGAAAGAGCAAAAAATGGTCATTTTTGAAATTATAAGCATTAGCAGGTTATTAGAAACTGAAATCAAACAGTTTTCAACTCCAAACTTTATTCTAGGTGATGTTACATTTGCACATAGGACCCCTTTCGAAAGGAGCTTCTGAACTGTCTCGTCCATTGAATTTGTCAGGTTTTGGATGGTTTCTGCTTCAATTGTTTTGCATGAGGACAGAATACCCTCCCAGAGCTGTTGCTTAGATGTGAACTGCCTCCCGCCATCATAGACACTCCTTTTGATGATGCTCCAGAGGTTTTGAATGGGGTTGAGGTCAGGGGAGCATGGGGGTCACACCATAAGTTTGTCCCCTTTTATGCCCATATCAGCCAGAGATGCAGATGTGTTATGTGCAGCATGAGACGGTGCATTATCATGCATGAAAATGATCTTGCTGCGGAATACACGGTTCTTCTTCTTGAACCATGGCAGGAAGTGCTGTTTGAGAAACTCCACATACATTATGGAGTTCATATTTACCCCTTCAGGGATCCTAAAGGGGCCGACAATCTCTCTCCCCATGATTCCAGCCCAAAACATTATTCCACCTCCTCCTTGTTGGCGCCGTAGCCGTGTTTGCGTGGGATGTCCATCAACCAGCCATCCTCCACTCCATCCATTTTGACCACCGAGCGTTGCACGGCACTCATCCGTGAACAAAACAGTTTTGAAGACAGTCTTCATGTATTGTTTGGCCCACTGGAGCCGTTTCTGCTTGTGTACAGTGGATAGAGGAGGTCGACAGGATGGCTTTGCACAGCTGCAAACCTCTGAAGGACCCTGCATCTTGTTGTTCGGGGGATGTTGGAGGCACCAGCAGCTTCAAAACTTGTCTGCTGCTATGACAAGGCTTTTTTACAGCTGCTCTTTTAACCTGACGCAATTACCTGTAGGAAAGAGTCCTCAATTTTCCCTTATCAGCACGCACACGGGTGTACTGTGAATCAGCTACATACTTCTTGATTATGCGATGATCAGGATGAAGTGTCTTGGCAATGTTGATTGTAGTCATTCCTTGACCTAAACACTCCACAATTTGTTGCTTCTCAGCAGCCGACACAACGAATACGAATTCCTAATTATTTGATACCCTGTGAGGGCCAGGCAAAAGGAAAGTTGGACTGGATGGAATCCTGTATGGATTTGGGGAGGGAGACATCGAGGGCCTCAGACTTCGCTGCATTGATTTTAAAATTTGACCATGTAACAAAGTGATCTATTTCAGCCATAACAGCAGGGATGGATATATGTGATTGAGTGATATATACTAGGACATCATCAGCAAATGCAGAGCACTTGTACTCGGTGCCTCCCACCTCAATCCACCTAATATTGGGGTTATGGCGAAATGATGAGAGCAGGTGCTCCATCACTACGATGTATAAGAGAGGGGACAGAGGACATCCCTGCCTTGTCCCACTGGTGATTATGAAAGGTGATGAAAATGTTCTGACGCGCCCCCTGGGCCTTGGGACACCCGGAGCCGCACCCTTTTTGGTGGATGCTGGTGGTTGTAGTCTCTGTGGCAGAGACCCGGTTCCGTGGCTCAGGGTGGTCAAACCAGTGGCGGAACTATTTATGTGGTTTTGATGTTTAAATGTCCGACTACGCCACCCGTGGATTGCGGTCAGAGTGAACCGCCGCTGCAGGGCAGACCGCTGAGGCTGGTGTTGTGGGTGCAGCAGAGTGTAGTATAACTCCCCACGGGATGAGTATAGCCTCAGGACAGTGTATGCGGAGGATGGGGGTGATAGTGCAGGGCAGCAGCAGTAACGACAAGGAGTCAGTGATGCAGTCCAGGGACTTTACTCACTGTTCTTCATATCCAGACCACTTCTGCAGGTAACGGCTGCCCATGTCGTACTGTGCTCACCAGGTGAGGGGCTCAGACAACTCCCAGATAACTTTGGAGCGCTTCACAGGACCCCCTTTATGTGTCCTTTGTCTGGCCTTTCTTACCAACACTTCTGTCCAGCTGCCTCGGGCCTCCTCTTGGTAAACTTGGCGCCAGTTTCCCTGACCCTATGTGGTGCCTTCCTAGCGGGTGTAGCGAGGGGCTGCGCCACATAAAATGTCACAGCCTCCGGTTTCTAGCTGAGGGTCGTTTCCCGCCTCCACTAGTTTCGGGGACCTGTCTCTCCCTTTGGCCTGACCCCTCCATGCAGGTGGATTCGGGCGTGCGGTGGCGACTCGCCCGTCCGCACCCCTGGGATCCCTTCTCCGCTCCTCTTTCTTCCTTCTACCTCTTCCAGGCCTGGGCCTCTGTTAGTAGGCCCGCCTCTGGAGCAGAGCTCATGCAGAGCGACTGCTCACTGTCACTTCTGCTCAGACTTCTCTGCACTGAACTAAGATTGTGCCCACCTTTTATACTCCCTTCTCAATGCACCCAGGAACTGCTTCCTCCCTGCTCCTGCACTACAGGGTTCCCCTTCCTCGGTCTTCCTTCCCCCCACTCCAGCCAGGAACTGGGACTGTCGTGCCCATCTCAGGGGCATATTGGTCGCCCTGCCCACGGCAATGTGGTGAAATGCATGCAGGTGTCGGGTCCTGATCCACACTCCATCCTTACCTGAGAGTGAAATATCACACCTCTGGGTGAGGTGCAATAGCTCTGCAGCAACCGAGCCCTCGGGGTGCTACAGATCCATTTATCTTCAGTCTAGGTGACGTATTGCGATACAGGCCCTTGATTTTGGCTATAAAAGGGTCCCCTAGACCCCTACCCCAAGCTTTTTAATAAAATAATATATGGCGTGCCAGGAGACTCTATGGAATGCTTTCTCAGCATCCAACGAGAGTATCTAATTACAAATTTTTAACTGCATCTAGCCCAGGAAATACTTTGTGCCTAGTAGCAGTGTCTGTTAGTCAGCGGATTATCCCAGCTGTTAAGCAAGCTACACCACCTGTAGTTTGGACACTTAATTTTTTCAAAGGAAATGCTTCGGGACCCCGGGATACTCAGTGAAGAGCATCAGGAGGCACCGCAAGGCATAGGGGCTGGGACTGGCGGTAGGACGCCTTGCGGTGGACCGCTGAGCTCGATCCTTATTAGTGTTGAGCCACCCCCGTAGTGTTCGAGTTCGGTTCGTCGAACACCCGTGTGTTCGCCGAACTGTTCGTCGAACTGTTCGTCGAACACCTTCGAACAACGTTAAAACCAATGGCAGGCAAACAAAAACACATAGAAACACATAGAAAACACCTTCAAAGGTGTCCAAAAGCTGACAAACTGCTCAGAAGACACAACTAACACATGGAAAAGTGACAAGTACATATAGTCATGCGAAAAGAAAAGAGGTGGAGGAGTAAAAGGAGGGGGAGACACAGATATAGGCATGTCATGCCCTTCTAAAATCCAAAAAGTGAGAAGCCGAGACGGCCAGTCCGCTCCTGCCCGTGCCACCTCCGTGTCGCCGGGTTTGTGCCAGAGCCGCGGTGAACCCTGACGGCCAGCCCCCCTCTCCCAATACTGGTGCCTGTCCGCTGGTGGGTCGAGAGAGCCCCCCTGTGGTGGAGGCAGCTCTAAGCTTTTTAATTTAAATTGTCCCTCTAATTTGAATGAATACACTTTAAATCCATTTACAAGGATCTATTGGAGGGCAAGTCTCATGCCAGCAGCCGCGTAATTCCAGCTCCAGTAGCGTCCACTAAAGCTGCTGCAGTTAAAAAGCTTTTATAAGGCTCGAGCTCGGCTGTCCACCGCAAGGCATCCTAGTGCCAGTCCCAGCCCCTATGCCTTGGGGTGCCTCCTGATGCTCTTCACTAAGTATCCCGTGGTCCCGAAGCATTTCCTTTGAAAAAATTAAGTGTCCAAACTACAGGTGGTGTAGCTTGCTTAACAGCCGGGATAATCCGCTGACTAGCAGACACTGCTACTAGGCACAAAGTATTTCCTGGGCTAGATGCAGTTAAAAATTTGTAAGTAGATACTCTCGTTGGATGCTGAGAAAGCATTCCATAGAGTCTCCTGGCACGCCATATATGATTCTCTTAAAAAGCTTGGGGTAGGGGTCTAGGGGACCCTTTTATAGCCAAAATCACGGCCCTGTATCACAATACGTCACCTAGGCTGAAGATAAATGGAACTGTAGCACCGAGGGCTCGGTTGCTACAGACGTATTGCACCTCACCCAGAGGTGTGATATCTCACTCTCAGATAAGGATGGAGTGTGGATCAGGACCCGACACCTGCATGCATTACACCACATTGCCGTGGGGCAGGGCGACCAATATGCCCCTGAGATGGGCACGACAGTCCCTGTCCCTGGCTGGAGTGGGGGGAGGGAACACTGAGGAAGGGGAACCCTGCAGTGCAGGAGCAGGGAGGAAGCAGTTCCTGGGTGCATTGAGAAGGGAGTATAAAAGGTGGGCACCATCTTAGTTCAGTGCAGAGAAGTCTGAGCAGAAGTGGCAGGGAGCAGGGGCTCTGCATGAGCTCTGCTCCGGAGGCGGGCCTAGTAACAGAGGCCCAGGCCTGCAAGAGGGAGAAGGAAGGAAGAGGAGCGGAGAAGGCTCCAGGAACGAGGAATGAAGGGATCCCAGGGGTGCGGACGGGCGAGTCGCCACCGCACGCCCGAATCCACCTGCGTGGAGGGGTCAGGCCAAAGGGGGAGACCGGTCCCCGAACTAGTGGAGGCAGGAAACGACCCTCAGCTAGAAACCGGAGGCTCTGACATTTTATGTGGCGCAGCCCCTTGCTCCACCCGCTAGGAAGGCACCACATAGGGTCAGGGAAACTGGCGCCAAGTTTACCAAGAGGAGGCCCGAGGCAGCCGGACAGAAGTGTTGGTAAGAAAGGTCAGACAAAGGACACACAAAGGGGGTCCTGTGAAGCGCTCCAAAGTTATCTGGGAGTTGTCTGAGCCCCTCACCTGGTGAGCACAGTACGACGTGGGCAGCCGTTACCTGCAGACGTGGTCTGGATAATAAGAACTGTGAGTAAAGGCCCTGAACTGCATCACTGACTCCGTGTCGTTACTGCTGCTGCCCTGCACCATCACCCCCGTCCTCCGCATACACTGCCCTGAGGCTATACTCCTCCGGTGGGGAGTTATGCTACGCTCTGCTGCACCCACAACACCAGCCTTAGCGGTCTGCCCTGTAGCGGCGGTTCACTCTGACCGCAATCCACGGGTGGCGTAGTCGGACATTTAAACATCAAAACCACATAAATAGTTCCGCCACTGGTTTGACCGCCCTGAGCCACGGAACCGGATCGCCGCCACGAAGACTACAACCACCAGCATCCACCAAAAAGGGTCCGGCTCCGGGTGTCCCAAGGCCCAGGGGGTGCGTCAGAACATTTTCATCACCTTTCACAATCACCAATGGGACAAGGCAGGGATGTCCTCTGTCCCCTCTCTTATACATCCTAGTGACGGAGCACCTGCTCTCATCAATTCGCGATAACCCCAATATTAGGTGGATTGAGGTGGGAGGCACCGAGTACAAGTGCTCTCTATTTGCTGATGATGTCCTAGTATATATCACTCAATCACATATATCCATCCCTGCTGTTATGGCTGAAATAGATCACTTTGTTACATGGTAAAATTTTAAAATCAATGCAGCGAAGTCTGAGGCCCTCGATGTCTCCCTCCCTAAATCCATATAGGATTCCATCCAGTCCAACTTTCCCTTTGCCTGGCCCTCACAGGGTATCAAATACTTAGGAATTCCTATTCATAGAGACCTCTCCCATCTATGTTATCTTAATTTTGGGCCCTTTATTGAACAATTCCATACAGACCACGGTTGGCAAGTTAGAACTGTAAGATTCACTACGTGAACCACTGGTGTTTTGTGGAAAAGCACATGTACACCGCGTTCCAAATTATTATGCAAAAAGTGTTTAGGAGTGATAAGGGAAGAATTTGTTTGTTTGTCAGTTAAACTCATTGATGGTGATGTGTGTCAGGGCTCTTTATATCACTGTAAGCAATTGCAGACACCTGTGCTAATTAGGTTGGCAGGTGTGTCCAATGAAAGGCAAGACTACTTAAGAAGGCTCTCTCACATTATTAAGCAGCCTACATTTTCTGCCAAAATGGGAAAGAAAAAGGATGTGTCGGCTGCTGAGAAGCAACAAATTGTGGAGTGTTTAGGTCAAGGCATGACTACAATCAACATTGTGCGATGATCAGGATGAAGTGTCTTGGCAATCAAGAAGTATGTAGCTGATTCACAGTACACACGTGTGCGTGCTGATAAGGGCAAATTGAGGACTCTTTCCTACAGGCAATTACGTCAGGTTGAAAGAGCAGCGGCAAAAAAGCCTTGTCATAGCAGCAGACAAGTTTTTGAAGCTGCTTGTGCCTCCAACGTCCCCCGAACAACAAGATGCAGGGTCCTTCAGAGGTTTGCAGCTGTGCATACGCCATCCTGTCGACCTCCTCTATCCACTTCACACAAGCAGAAACGGCTCCAGTGGGCCAAACATTACATGAAGACTGATTTCAAAACTGTTTTGTTCACGGATGAGTGCCGTGCAGCGCTCGATGGTCCAGATGAATGGAGTGGAGGATGGCTGGTTGATGGACACCCCACGCAAACACGGCTACAGCGCCAACAAGGAGGAGGTGGAGTAATGTTTTGGGCTGGAATCATGGGGAGAGAGATTGTCGGCCCCTTTAGGATCCCTGAAGGCGCTAAAGATGAACTCCATAATGTATGTGGATTTTCTCAAACAGCACTTCCTGCCATGGTTCAAGAAGAAGAACCGTGTATTTCACAGCAAGATCATTTTTCTGCATGATAATGCACCATCTCATGCTGCACATAAAACATCTGCATCTCTGGCTGATATGGGCATAAAAGGGGAGAAACTTATGGTGTGACCCCCATGCTCCCCTGACCTCTACCCCATTCAGAACCTTTGGAGCATCATTAAAAGGAGTGTCTATGATGGCGGGAGGCAGTTCACATCTAAGCAACAGCTCAGGGAGGGTATTCTGTCCTCATGCAAAACAATTGAAGCAGAAACCATCCAAAACCTGACAAATTCAATGGACGAGAGAGTTCAGAAGCTCCTTTCGAACAAGGGGTCCTATGTGAAAATGTAACATCACCTAGAATAAAGTTTTGAGTTGAAAACTGTTTGATTTCAGTTTCTAACAACCTGCTAATGCTTATAATTTCAAAAATGACCATTTTTTTGGTCTTTATTAAAATGAAAAGGTTGATCGAAAAGTTTGGGGGATCTAAGAGTGTGGCAACCCAGTAGTCATGATTACTTCGAATTCTGACAATATGAGGGTCATGCTGCAGGTAGTGCAGCAAGAAGGCACTTATGTGTCTTGCGCATCTCGGAGCCAAAAATTATTTTCCGGGCTAGATGCAGCTAAAAATTATTTTTAATTTTAAATCTGGTGAAGCTTATTATAGATGGCCTAATAGGATCAGTGCTGCACACTGCTACAAAGCCCAAATTATTTTCCAGTCAAGATACAGATAAACATGATTAGTAATTTGAAAGCTTAAAACGGTTGGTAGGGTGATTTTAACCAATCATCAAGCTTTTACTCTCCCCAGGATGACACAGGGGTAGAAAAGTCGTTTCGGATCCATGATTTGTTCATCTTTATGAACGTGAGTCTGTCTACATTATCAGTGGAGAGCCGCGTGCGCTTATCTGTCAGCACACCACCAGCAGCGCTGAACACACGTTCAGACAGAACGCTGGCTGCGGGGCATGACAAGATCTCCAAGGCGTAAGTGGCTAGCTCCGGCCATTTATCCAGATTGGAAGCCCACAAAGAGCAAGGGTCCAGTGACACAGTCGTGGCTTCAATGTTTACTTGGAGATACTCCTGTACCATCGTCTCTAGGCGTTGACTATGTGTCAGACTTCTTGTCTCCTGTGGCCTTGCAAAGGATGGGCTAAAAAAGTGGTGAAATGATTCCGCAAAATTGATGTTACCAGCAGATACTGTGGTTCTGTCACGGTTTGAGTGCTGAACACTTGACGGTCCCACGGTTGGCAAGTTGGAACTGTGAGATTCACTTCGTGCACCACTGGTATTTTGTGGAAAAGCACATGTAAGATTCTGCAACAGTCTCTGCTGATACTCCTGCATGCGTGCATCCCTTTCTATGGCAGGAATAATTTCTGCAAATTTACTTTTGTACCGGGGATCTAACAGTGTGGCAACCCAGTAGTCAGGATTATTTCTAATTCTCACAATTCGAGGGTCATGTTGCAGGTAGTGCAGCAAGAAGGCACTCATGTGTGTTGCGCATCCAGGAGCACCAAGTCCCTGTTGTGTTGGTGGCGAGGTATCAATCATGCTTCCTTCCTCTGCACTCTCCCCCCAACCTCGCACAACAGAAATGTGATCAAGGTCTCCCTCATCTGATGAGTCTTCCATCAGTTCGTCCTCCACTTCTTCCTGGGCTCCTGCACCTTCCTCATTAGTTTGGCTGCTACCATGTGCCCTGGTAAAACCATCTCCCCCACCCTCACATGCCTGCCGCCTTGGTGCTGCCGACCGCCTGGACCTTGCAGATGTTAGCCCTTCCGCATACAACTCCTCCTCCTATACTTCATCCACCTCCTCTTGTGCCACCACCTGACTCTGGTTTCTGTTTAACATGTGCTCCAGCATGTAAATTACCGGAATAGTCATGCTGATAATGGCATCGTCAGCATTAAAAATCTTCGTCGCCATTTCAAAACTGTGCAGAAGGGTGCATAGGTCCCTGATCTGAGACCACTCCTCCAGCGTGATTTGCCCCACCTCTGAATCTCGTTGGCCCAGGCTATACGTCAGAACGTATTGCACCAGGGCTTGTCGGTGCTGCCACAGTCGCTGCAACATGTGCAGAGTTGAATTCCACCGGGTAGGCACATCGCATTTTAGCCGGTGAAGTGGCAGGCCCAACGACTTCTGTAGAGATGTGAGTCGCTGAGCTGCGGGATGCGAACGGCGGAAGTGAGCACACAGCGACCGTGCCCTCTGCAGAAGGCCATCTAGTCTGGGATAGTGGGCTAAAAATTGCTGGACAACCAGGTTCAACACGTGAGCCATACAAGGCACGTGTGTGACATTGCCCCGGCGAAGGGCCGCACCCAGGTTTGCAGCATTGTCGCACACGGCCTTCCCTGGTTTCAGGTCCAGTGGAGACAACCATTCATGAAATTGGTTCTCCAGAGCTGACCACAACTCCTCAGCTGTGTGACTCACATTTCTCAGACATTTCAATGTAAAAACCGCCTGATGACGTTGAGCCCTACTGCCAGCATAGTAAGGAGGTGTGCAGGATCCCTTCTGCGCAGTTAGAAAGCTTGTGGCATGACCAGACAGGCTTTGGGTGCAGGTTGAAGACCGATAGGAGGTTGAGGAGGCAGAAGCAGTGGTGGAACTTTGACATAAAGAGGATTGACGCACAACTCGTGGGGACGGCAAGACTTGGACAGCAGCCCCTTGTCCTGCTGTCACCATAGTTACCCAGTGCCCAGTCAGCGACATGTAACGCCCCTGTCCATGCCTACTCGTCCAAGTGTCTGTGGTGAAATGCACCCTGTCACACACAGAGTTTCTCAAAGAAGCGGTGATGTTGTGTGCGACATGCTGGTGGAGCGCAGGCACACCTTTCTTTGAGAAGTAGTGCCGACTGGGCATCTGGTACTGGGGCACTGCGACGGACATAAGGTCTCGAAAATCCTCTGTGTCCACCAGGCGGAAAGGCAGCATTTCTGTAGCCAAGAGCTTGCAGATGGTGAAATTCAACCTCTTAGCTTTCTCATGGCTAGGAGGAAATGGTCTTTTACTTGTCCACATCTGAGGGACCGAGGGCTGGCTATTGTGCTTAGACGGGGTTGATAAGGGTGTCCCCGGCAAACTGCCGGTCTGTGAGGAAGATGCAGTCGGACATGTTAGGTTGCCTTGATCCAAAGGTGGTGCTATCGATGTCGGACAGCGCTCAAGACCAGCTGGTGTTACCACCTCCAAAGAAAATGATGACCTGCCAATCACGCTGGCTGTTGCGGGTAAAGAGGTGGCAGGTCTGCGCCCCAAAACAGGTGTGACTGCTGTCCCCCCAGTCACAGAGGATGAAGAGGCCGCGGATGCACAAGATATGGCAGACGGTGGTTGGCCCGGCCGGCTAGACCGCATTGTAGCACACTGAGCTTCCCACTGCAACTTATGCTTCATGTCCATGTGCCGGTTCATGCATGAAGTACTCAAACTATGTATTTTTTGGCCTCTACTTAGCTTTTGCTGACAAATGTTACAGATAACACGAGTTGGGTCATCTTTATCGATCTGAAAAAATGCCCAGGCTATGCAAGGCTTAGCACCCATGCGACCTGAAGAGCCACCACGACTTGTGGTGAGAGGCAGAGTTGTGTTTGAGGATGCAGTTGTTGACGTGCTTCCAGTACTACGTCTCTGTCCAGGAAGGCGCAACCTGACCTCGTCGTCACTAGCATCTTCCTCCACCTCCTCTGCTGACCTCATCTCTTGGCTGACTGTGGGTTGACAGTAAGTGGGATCTCCGACCTCATCATCATCACCCTGTGCGTTATCACACCCGTCGTCCTCAGAGCCAACCTGTTCCTGCCCTGACAAAAAACTAAAGTTGTCGCTCCAATCAGGTATTTGAGTCTTATCATCGTCTTCCTCATTGTCTCCACCAACAGGAGTTACAGTTGGGGAATGAGGGTCTACATTATGGTCAGAACCTTCTGCGTCTGGTCCTGGATCCGACTCATAAAGATTCTGGGCATCAGTGCAGATCATTTCCTCGTCTGGATTCACAGAAGCGCTGGAGTCGACCTCTGATTCCCAGGCTATAGTATGAGTAAACAGCTCTGCAGACTCAACCATCTGTTCTACCTCATACTCAGACGGGCAGCTGGAGATTTGGGAGCTGTGAGGAAGCAAGTGCGATTTGGGTGACACCTTTGAGGACTGGAGTATTTGTGATGTTGAAGTTGATGTGGAGGAGAGCCCACTTAAAGGAGCACTTGATATCCGTTGAAGCACCTGCTGTTTTTGTGCCTCATCTGGAATTTGTAGCGATTGGCGTGGCCGTAAGAAAGGGATCTTATCACATTGTCCGCTAAAAGAAGTAGACATTTTAGTTTGGCTGGAAGATGGTCTTTCTTCTGCACCTACCCCACGGACACAACCTTTTTTCCCCTTCCCAACACGCCTATTCCCCTTTCCACCAGCAGCAGGCCTTTTTCCACTCATTTTGGTGGTTAACTAATTCACAACTCTGGAGTTGTTTGCACAAAAAAACAATGGATGGTAACCGAGCAGAGCTGAGTGGCCAAACTGTGGTATTAGGCCAAAACTATTGGCTGGGTTAGATGCAGAAAAAAATTATTTTTAATTTGCAACCTGATGGAGGTCAGTATAGATGGACTAATAGACCAAGTCCCACACACCGCTAGAAGCCCAAATATTTTTTCAGAGCTAGATGCAGAAATTTTTTTTATTCAATTTGCAACCTGATGGAGGTCAGTATAGATGGACTAATAGACCAAGTCCCACACACTGCTAGAAGCCCAAATATTTTTTCAGAGCTAGATGCAGAAAAAAATTATTTTTAATTTGCAACCTGATGGAGGTCAGTATAGATGGACTAATAGACCAAGTCCCACACACTGCTAGAAGCCCAAATATTTTTTCAGAGCTAGATGCAGAAAAAAATTATTTTTAATTTGCAACCTGATGGAGGTCAGTATAGATGGACTAATAGAACAAGTCCCACACGCTGCTAGAAGCCCAAATATTTTTTCAGAGATAAATGAAGAAAAAAATTATTTTTAATTTGCAACCTGATGGAGGTCAGTATAGATGGAATAATAGACCAAGTCCCACACACTGCTAGAAGCCCAAATATTTTTTCAGAGCTAGATGCAGAAAAAAATTATATTCAATTTGCAACCTGCTGGAGGTCAGTATAGAAGGACTAATAGAACAAGTCCCACACACTGCTAGAAGCCCAAATATTTTTTCAGAGCTAAATGAAGAAAAAAATTATTTTTAATTTGCAACCTGATGGAGGTCAGTATAGATGGACTAATAGACCAAGTCCCACACACCGCTAGAAGCCCAAATATTTTTTCAGAGCTAGATGCAGAAAATTTTTTTATTCAATTTGCAACCTGATGGAGGTCAGTATAGATGGACTAATAGACCAAGTCCCACACACTGCTAGAAGCCCAAATATTTTTTCAGAGCTAGATGCAGAAAAAAATTATTTTTAATTTGCAACCTGATGGAGGTCAGTATAGATGGACTAATAGACCAAGTCCCACACACTGCTAGAAGCCCAAATATTTTTTCAGAGCTAGATGCAGAAAAAAATTATTTTTAATTTGCAACCTGATGGAGGTCAGTATAGATGGACTAATAGAACAAGTCCCACACGCTGCTAGAAGCCCAAATATTTTTTCAGAAATAAATGAAGAAAAAAATTATTTTTAATTTGCAACCTGATGGAGGTCAGTATAGATGGACTAATAGACCAAGTCCCACACACTGCTAGAAGCCCAAATATTTTTTCAGAGCTAGATGCAGAAAAAAATTATTTTTAATTTGCAACCTGATGGAGGTCAGTATAGATGGACTAATAGAACAAGTCCCACACGCTGCTAGAAGCCCAAATATTTTTTCAGAGATAAATGAAGAAAAAAATTATTTTTAATTTGCAACCTGATGGAGGTCAGTATAGATGGACTAATAGACCAAGTCCCACACACTGCTAGAAGCCCAAATATTTTTTCAGAGCTAGATGCAGAAAAAAATTATATTCAATTTGCAACCTGCTGGAGGTCAGTATAGAAGGACTAATAGAACAAGTCCCACACACTGCTAGAAGCCCAAATATTTTTTCAGAGCTAAATGAAGAAAAAAATTATTTTTAATTTGCAACCTGATGGAGGTCAGTATAGATGGACTAATAGACCAAGTCCCACACACCGCTAGAAGCCCAAATATTTTTTCAGAGCTAGATGCAGAAAATTTTTTTATTCAATTTGCAACCTGATGGAGGTCAGTATAGATGGACTAATAGACCAAGTCCCACACACTGCTAGAAGCCCAAATATTTTTTCAGAGCTAGATGCAGAAAAAAATTATTTTTAATTTGCAACCTGATGGAGGTCAGTATAGATGGACTAATAGACCAAGTCCCACACACTGCTAGAAGCCCAAATATTTTTTCAGAGCTAGATGCAGAAAAAAATTATTTTTAATTTGCAACCTGATGGAGGTCAGTATAGATGGACTAATAGAACAAGTCCCACACGCTGCTAGAAGCCCAAATATTTTTTCAGAGATAAATGAAGAAAAAAATTATTTTTAATTTGCAACCTGATGGAGGTCAGTATAGATGGACTAATAGACCAAGTCCCACACACTGCTAGAAGCCCAAATATTTTTTCAGAGCTAGATGCAGAAAAAAATTATTTTTAATTTGCAACCTGATGGAGGTCAGTATAGATGGACTAATAGAACAAGTCCCACACGCTGCTAGAAGCCCAAATATTTTTTCAGAGATAAATGAAGAAAAAAATTATTTTTAATTTGCAACCTGATGGAGGTCAGTATAGATGGACTAATAGACCAAGTCCCACACACTGCTAGAAGCCCAAATATTTTTTCAGAGCTAGATGAAGAAAAAAATTATTTTTAATTTGCAACCTGATGGAGGTCAGTATAGATGGACTAATAGACCAAGTCCCACACACCGCTAGAAGCCCAAATATTTTTTCAGAGCTAGATGCAGAAAAAAATTATATTCAATTTGCAACCTGCTGGAGGTCAGTATAGAAGGACTAATAGAACAAGTCCCACACACTGCTAGAAGCCCAAATATTTTTTCAGAGCTAAATGAAGAAAAAAATTATTTTTAATTTGCAACCTGATGGAGGTCAGTATAGATGGACTAATAGACCAAGTCCCACACACTGCTAGAAGCCCAAATATTTTTTCAGAGCTAGATGCAGAAAAAAATTATATTCAGTTTGCAACCTGATGGAGGTCAGTATAGATGGACTAATAGAATGATGCTATGCCCAAAAGATTTTACTTCACTAGGTGCAGTAAAAAAATTGGTATTCTATACACAGGTGGTATATCTTGCAACACAGATAGGCTACTCCACTGACTAACACACTCTGCAATAGGCCAAAAAGGATTAGCTTTGCTAGATTCAGCCAAATGCTGTGAAAAAAACTTGCACAGCACTGGCACAGACCTGCCTGGCAAAAACTGATAGGAACTCATGTAACCTAGTCCTGAAAAGGACTCCAATTACAATTAGTCTTTACTCCCACAATCTATCTATTTAAGAGCACAGACCTGCCTGATAAAAGTCGTAGGAAATGCTGTAACCTAGTCCTTAAAAGGACTGCAATCACAACTATTCCCTACTCCCAAGCTATCTGTATATTTGTGCGAAAATTGGCTTGAAATTAACAAGGTATAGCACACACAGCAACAGCGGTGCCGTCTAACACGCAGCTGCAGCAGTGAGAAAATGGTGGCGACGGGGAAAATGGCTTGGTCTTATAGGGCAAGGACATGTGACATACACTGCCAATCACACATGCCCTTGCTTGTGTGAAAAAAAGCACTTCGCTCCGTGTGTGCGCTGCTGATAGGCTGACAGATTGCACCTCCCCACTGCAAATGCGGGAAAGAGAAAAAAAAATGGAGATCTTCATTGTTCCTGCAGAGATCCATCCCCTGCCCCTCCCCCCGCCCCGCTGTACACTCAAACTGCGTATTAACATTAATTTTCAACATTACTGAGAAAAAATCCAGTTATGATTTTGGTGCACGAACAGTTATCGAACATAACCTCGAACAGCCGAATTTTTCTCAAATTGTTCGTGTTCGCCGACCGGCTCGAACACCGCCCAAAACAGCTCGAATTTGAGATTGGCGAACAGTTCGAGTAGAACAACGCTCATCTCTAGTCCCCAGCAAACTGCCGGTCTGTGAGGAAGATGCAGGCGGACATGTTAGGTTGCCTTGATCCAAAGGTGGTGCTATCGATGTCGGACAGCGCTCAAGACCAGCTGGTGTTACCACCTCCAAAGAAAATGATGACCTGCCAATCACGCTGGCTGTTGCGGGTAAAGAGGTGGCAGGTCTGCGCCCCAAAACAGGTGTGACTGCTGTCCCCCCAGTCACAGAGGATGAAGAGGCCGCGGATGCACAAGATATGGCAGACGGTGGTTGGCCCGGCCGGCTAGACCGCATTGTAGCACACTGAGCTTCCCACTGCAACTTATGCTTCATGTCCATGTGCCGGTTCATGCATGAAGTACTCAAACTATGTATTTTTTGGCCTCTACTTAGCTTTTGCTGACAAATGTTACAGATAACACGAGTTGGGTCATCTTTATCGATCTGAAAAAATGCCCAGGCTATGCAAGGCTTAGCACCCATGCGACCTGAAGAGCCACCACGACTTGTGGTGAGAGGCAGAGTTGTGTTTGAGGATGCAGTTGTTGACGTGCTTCCAGTACTACGTCTCTGTCCAGGAAGGCGCAACCTGACCTCGTCGTCACTAGCATCTTCCTCCACCTCCTCTGCTGACCTCATCTCTTGGCTGACTGTGGGTTGACAGTAAGTGGGATCTCCGACCTCATCATCATCACCCTGTGCGTTATCACACCCGTCGTCCTCAGAGCCAACCTGTTCCTGCCCTGACAAAAAACTAAAGTTGTCGCTCCAATCAGGTATTTGAGTCTTATCATCGTCTTCCTCATTGTCTCCACCAACAGGAGTTACAGTTTTGGAATGAGGGTCTATATTATGGTCAGAACCTTCTGCGTCTGGTCCTGGATCCGACTCATAAAGATTCTGGGCATCAGTGCAGATCATTTCCTCGTCTGGATTCACAGAAGCGCTGGAGTCGACCTCTGATTCCCAGGCTATAGTATGAGTAAACAGCTCTGCAGACTCAACCATCTGTTCTACCTCATACTCAGACGGGCAGCTGGAGATTTGGGAGCTGTGAGGAAGCAAGTGCGATTTGGGTGACACCTTTGAGGACTGGAGTATTTGTGATGTTGAAGTTGATGTGGAGGAGAGCCCACTTAAAGGAGCACTTGATATCCGTTGAAGCACCTGCTGTTTTTGTGCCTCATCTGGAATTTGTAGCGATTGGCGTGGCCGTAAGAAAGGGATCTTATCACATTGTCCGCTAAAAGAAGTAGACATTTTAGTTTGGCTGGAAGATGGTCTTTCTTCTGCACCTACCCCACGGACACAACCTTTTTTCCCCTTCCCAACACGCCTATTCCCCTTTCCACCAGCAGCAGGCCTTTTTCCACTCATTTTGGTGGTTAACTAATTCACAACTCTGGAGTTGTTTGCACAAAAAAACAATGGATGGTAACCGAGCAGAGCTGAGTGGCCAAACTGTGGTATTAGGCCAAAACTATTGGCTGGGTTAGATGCAGAAAAAAATTATTTTTAATTTGCAACCTGATGGAGGTCAGTATAGATGGACTAATAGACCAAGTCCCACACACCGCTAGAAGCCCAAATATTTTTTCAGAGCTAGATGCAGAAAATTTTTTTATTCAATTTGCAACCTGATGGAGGTCAGTATAGATGGACTAATAGACCAAGTCCCACACACTGCTAGAAGCCCAAATATTTTTTCAGAGCTAGATGCAGAAAAAAATTATTTTTAATTTGCAACCTGATGGAGGTCAGTATAGATGGACTAATAGACCAAGTCCCACACACCGCTAGAAGCCCAAATATTTTTTCAGAGCTAGATGCAGAAAAAAATTATTTTTAATTTGCAACCTGATGGAGGTCAGTATAGATGGACTAATAGACCAAGTCCCACACACCGCTAGAAGCCCAAATATTTTTTCAGAGCTAGATGCAGAAAAAAATTATATTCAATTTGCAACCTGCTGGAGGTCAGTATAGAAGGACTAATAGAACAAGTCCCACACACAGCTAGAAGCCCAAATATTTTTTCAGAGCTAAATGAAGAAAAAAATTATTTTTAATTTGCAACCTGATGGAGGTCAGTATCGATGGACTAATAGACCAAGTCCCACACACTGCTAGAAGCCCAAATATTTTTTCAGAGCTAGATGCAGAAAAAAATTATTTTTAATTTGCAACCTGATGGAGGTCAGTATAGATGGACTAATAGACCAAGTCCCACACACCGCTAGAAGCCCAAATATTTTTTCAGAGCTAGATGCAGAAAAAAATTATATTCAATTTGCAACCTGCTGGAGGTCAGTATAGAAGGACTAATAGAACAAGTCCCACACACTGCTAGAAGCCCAAATATTTTTTCAGAGCTAAATGAAGAAAAAAATTATTTTTAATTTGCAACCTGATGGAGGTCAGTATAGATGGACTAATAGACCAAGTCCCACACACTGCTAGAAGCCCAAATATTTTTTCAGAGCTAGATGCAGAAAAAAATTATTTTTAATTTGCAACCTGATGGAGGTCAGTATAGATGGACTAATAGACCAAGTCCCACACACCGCTAGAAGCCCAAATATTTTTTCAGAGCTAGATGCAGAAAATTTTTTTATTCAATTTGCAACCTGATGGAGGTCAGTATAGATGGACTAATAGACCAAGTCCCACACACTGCTAGAAGCCCAAATATTTTTTCAGAGCTAGATGCAGAAAAAAATTATTTTTAATTTGCAACCTGATGGAGGTCAGTATAGATGGACTAATAGACCAAGTCCCACACACTGCTAGAAGCCCAAATATTTTTTCAGAGCTAGATGCAGAAAAAAATTATTTTTAATTTGCAACCTGATGGAGGTCAGTATAGATGGACTAATAGAACAAGTCCCACACGCTGCTAGAAGCCCAAATATTTTTTCAGAGATAAATGAAGAAAAAAATTATTTTTAATTTGCAACCTGATGGAGGTCAGTATAGATGGACTAATAGACCAAGTCCCACACACTGCTAGAAGCCCAAATATTTTTTCAGAGCTAGATGCAGAAAAAAATTATTTTTAATTTGCAACCTGATGGAGGTCAGTATAGATGGACTAATAGACCAAGTCCCACACACCGCTAGAAGCCCAAATATTTTTTCAGAGCTAGATGCAGAAAAAAATTATATTCAATTTGCAACCTGCTGGAGGTCAGTATAGAAGGACTAATAGAACAAGTCCCACACACTGCTAGAAGCCCAAATATTTTTTCAGAGCTAAATGAAGAAAAATATTATTTTTAATTTGCAACCTGATGGAGGTCAGTATAGATGGACTAATAGACCAAGTCCCACACACTGCTAGAAGCCCAAATATTTTTTCAGAGCTAGATGCAGAAAAAAATTATATTCAGTTTGCAACCTGATGGAGGTCAGTATAGATGGACTAATAGAATGATGCTATGCCCAAAAGATTTTACTTCACTAGGTGCAGTAAAAAAATTGGTATTCTATACACAGGTGGTATATCTTGCAACACAGATAGGCTACTCCACTGACTAACACACTCTGCAATAGGCCAAAAAGGATTAGCTTTGCTAGATTCAGCCAAATGCTGTGAAAAAAACTTGCACAGCACTGGCACAGACCTGCCTGGCAAAAACTGATAGGAACTGATGTAACCTAGTCCTGAAAAGGACTCCAATTACAATTAGTCTTTACTCCCACAATCTATCTATTTAAGAGCACAGACCTGCCTGATAAAAGTCGTAGGAAATGCTGTAACCTAGTCCTTAAAAGGACTGCAATCACAACTATTCCCTACTCCCAAGCTATCTGTATATTTGTGCGAAAATTGGCTTGAAATTAACAAGGTATAGCGCACATAGCAACAGCGGTGCCGTCTAACACGCAGCTGCAGCAGTGAGAAAATGGTGGCGACGGGGAAAATGGCTTGGTCTTATAGGGCAAGGACATGTGACATACACTGCCAATCACACATGCCCTTGCTTGTGTGAAAAAAAGCACTTCGCTCCGTGTGTGCGCTGCTGATAGGCTGACAGATTGCACCTCCCCACTGCAAATGCGGGAAAGAGAATAAAAAATGGAGATCTTCATTGTTCCTGCAGAGATCCATCCCCTGCCCCTCCCCCCGCCCCGCTGTACACTCAAACTGCGTATTAACATTAATTTTCATCATTACTGAGAAAAAATCCAGTTATGATTTTGGTGCACGAACAGTTATCGAACATAACCTCGAACAGCCGAATTTTTCTCAAATTGTTCGTGTTCGCCGACCGGCTCGAACACCGCCCAAAACAGCTCGAATTTGAGATTGGCGAACAGTTCGAGTAGAACACCGCTCATCTCTAATCCTTATAAAAGCTTTTTAACTGCAGCAGCTTTAGTGGACGCTACTGGAGCTGGAATTACGCGACTGCTGGCATGAGACTTGCCCTCCGATAGATCCTTGTAAAAGGATTTAAAGTGTATTCATTCAAATTAGAGAGACAATTTAAATTAAAAAGTTTAGACCAGCCTCCACCACAGGGGGGCTCGCTCGACCCACCAGCGGACAGGCACCAGTATTGGGAGAGGAGGGCTGGCCGTCAGGGTCCACCGCAGCTCTGGCACAAAGCCGGTGACACGGAGGTGGCACGGGCAGGAACGGACTGGCCGTGTCGGCTTCGCACTTTTTTGGTTTTAGAAGGGCATGACATGCCTATATCTGTTTCTCCCCCTCCTTTTACTCCTCCACCTCTTTTCTTTTCGCATGACTTTATTTACTTGTCACTTTTCCATGTGTTAGTTGTGTCTTCTGAGCAGTTTGTCAGGTTTTGGACACCTTTGAAGGTGTTTTCTATGTGTTTCTATGTGTTTTTGTTTGCCTGCCATTGGTTATAACGGTGTTCGAAGGTGTTCGACGAACAGTTCGGCGAACATACGGGTGTTCGATGAACCGAACCGAACTCGAACACTACGGGGGTGGCTCAAGACTAGTCTTTAAATTATTAGTGGGGTTTTTCCTAAAATTGGTCAGCCGTTGGACTCACTGCATACCCTATAACTGTATAGCAGACTCTCTCCTTTCTTATGGGAATTTGTTGTTACTGTGGCCCTGCTCCATGTGTCTTTAAATTCTTAGTGGTGTTTTTCCTAAAATTGTCAGCCGTTGGACTCACTGCATATCCTATAACTGTATAGCAGACCCTCTCCTTTCTAATGGGAACATATCGTACCTTGTTACTGTGGCCCTGCTCCATGTGTCTTTGACGCGCCCCCTGGGCCTGTGTTGTGCAGGGGAACCCGGAACCGGGCCTGTTGTAGAATACTGGGGGTTGTAGTCTCCGTGTGGCGGTGACCCGGTCCGTGCCCAGGGTGGTCAAACCAGTGGCAGTCCTGATGTATAGCAAATGTCCGACTACGCCACCCGTGGATTGCGGTCAGTGGGGACCGCCGCTGTGCTGCAGACCGCTGAGGCTGATGTTGTTTGAGCAGCTGAGTATGGGATAACTCCCCACGGGAGAAGTATTGCCTCAGGGCAGCTAATGTGAGAGATGATGGGAGTGATTGTGTGAGCGTCCCAGTGCTAATGGTGCTGGTGCGGCAAGGAACCACAGAGACGTGCGGTTGCAGTTTTCAATGCTTTACTCACAGTTGTTGTTCATGTCAATGCTGCAGGCGATGACTGCCCGAGCCGTGCTGCGTCCACCAGGCAAGGGACTCGGTCAACTCCCAGGTTATTCCAGAGTGTGGTTCAGAGCTCCCTTCTATACCTTTCTCTGGCCGTCCCCACCAGTGACCCACCTTTGTCCAGCTTCCTCGGGCCTTCTGTTGGCGAAACCTCTCCCGGTTTCCCTGACCCTATGCGGTATGCCTTTCTGGTGGATGCAGTGAGGAGTCGCACCAAGATGTGGTAACAACCTCCGGTCTTTGGCTGAGGAATCTGTTGCCTCCACCAATTTGGGTTCCGGTACCCTGTTCTGCCAACCCTTCACCCTGTATCTCCTCTGGGCATATGGGGTTCCTTCTGTCCTCGTGTCTCTGGGCCTTTCTCTGTGTTCCTTGCTTCCTCTCTCCTCTGTTCCAGTTCCTTTCTCACTTTCCTTTCCGTTCCTTTTCCTCTCTCTTTCTGATGTTTCTGGCCTCCACTCCAGGCCTGCCTCTGGAGCTGGGCCCAGACTGAGCCACAGCTCCCTGTCAGCCCTCTCTGGCTGAACTCCTGTCTTCTTCTCCTCCTCTCTGAACTGGCTGGACTGAACTGGACTCTCTTCTAAGATGGTGCCCACCTTATATACCTCCTTCTAACACCCGAGCCCAGGTGACTAGCAACCAATGGGCTCCTATCTATGCCCAGAGACCCACCCCTATCTGCTCCTACACCACTGGGTATTCCTCCCCCCTGCCCCACTCCAGCCAGGGACAGATGCTGTCGTGCCTGCACTTCTGTCTAGTGGGATCACCGTTGAGCTGTCCCTCGGAAATGGGGTGTGTGTGGTGCATGCAGCTTACCGAGTCCTGGTCCACACACCATCCTTACCCGGGAGTGGAATATCACACCTCTGGTTTGAGGTGCAATACCCCTGTAGCACCCGAGTCCTCGGGGTGCTACATCTTTAAATTATTAGTGGGGTTTTTCATAAAATTGTCAGCCGTTGGACTCACTGCATACCCTAAAACTGTATAGCAGACCCTCTCCTTTCTCATGGGAACATGTCGTACCTGGTTACTGTGGCCCTGCTCCTTGTGTCTTTAAATTCTTAGTGGGGTTTTTCCTAAAATTGGTCAGCCGTGGGACTCACTGCATACCCTATAACTGTATAGCAGACTCTCTCCTTTCTAATGGGAACATGTCGTACTTGTTACTGTGGCCCTGCTCCATGTGTCTTCAAATTCTTAGTGGGGTTTTTCCTAAAATTGTCAGCCGTTGGACTCACTGCATACCCTATAACTGTATAGCAGACCCTCTCCTTTCTAATGGGAACATGTCGTACTTGTTACTGTGGCCCTGCTCCATGTGTCTTTAAATTCTTAGTGGGGTTTTTCCTAAAATTGTCAGCCGTTGGACTCACTGCATACCCTATAACTGTATAGCAGACCCTCTCCTTTCTAATGGGAACATGTCGTACCTTGTTGCTGTTGCCCTGCTCTATGTGTCTTTAAATTCTTAGTGGGGTTTTTCCCAAATTTTGGCAGCCCTTGCAGTCACAGCATGGGCATTACCACTATACGAGACCCGCTCCTTTATAATGGGAACATTTTTTTTACTGAGACCCTCCTCTATGTCTCTTCAAAGGAGTGTTGGGTTGCATCCAAATTTTTGGCAGCCCTTGCAGTCACTGGATACGCAACAACCATATAGGAGACCCACCTGTTAATAATGGGAACAACAAAGCATAGCCGGCTGATGGCTCTCTAACAATAGCGAGGGCCGACTGCTGGCCTTTTAAGAATAGTAAGGGCCATCTGGTGTCCCTATAAAAATAGGCTTTATGACTTTCAGAGTCCCTCCATCATAAATAAAACAGGATGTGTATGATGATGTGTCACACACCACATTGCCAGATAAGGTTGTAAAATGTTAAAATGACATTTCCCGGTGAATGCATTTGTCTTAAAAAAAACAAAACAATAGGATCTTTCTTTAGTATAAAAAACAGCGTCACCAATTTATCAACAATGTAATCACATTGTTCAGCTCATGCACCTCCTCCTCCATCTCTGAAATGACCACATCAGTCACAAGCTGACAGCACTGCAGCACTGCCTTGGCTGTGCTGAAGATAACATGCTAAATGCTTAATTGACAAAACGCCCAGCGCTGCAGAGTTGTTGAAAGCTGTAACACAGCAGCCTGATCTGTGGCTCTCACCGTTGAACATACAGCCAGGCATGGTCGTGTGTGACAATGGGCGGAACCTGGTGACGGAGAAAATGACAGCCGGGGTAGATACGGTTTCCCTCTATGCCATTCCTTTCACTGAGCTAAAGAATATGGTGAAATATAACTCCTACTGAGAAGCTGTTTCAGATTAAAAAACATTGTGCCCACCAGAGGATTTGATTCTGAGGGATAACCTTTCTCCCCCGCTCAAGAGCCTCATAGCAGCTGCAAAGTTAGCGCTATCATGAACTCTCCTGAGGTAGAAGCCAAGCCACACCAGAGGATTCTCTGGTGGGACCGTCCAACCCTGCCAAGAAGCAGTCCTCGCTAAGAAAAGCGTGTGGAAAGGTTCCCGGACACTCTATTGCTGCTTTTTTACTGAAGAGGAAACACACGCAAACATGGGGAGAACATGCAAAATCCTTGCAGATGTTGTCCTTGCTGAGATTTGAACCCAGGATCCCAGCGCTGCAAGTCTTCAGTGCTAACCACTGATCCAATGTAATGCCGTTCACCCTCTAGTATCTAACAGGCTGGAGAAACTTGCACCTGCTGCCACTCTATCTTCAGCTCAGTTCCTTTGTGAGAAAATTTATTTGGGCAGCCACTCAGTCTACCAAATAAAATTCCTGAGAAGGAAATTGGGGATGGCTTTGCTACTGGTACTGGGGGCAGTGCTAATACCATGGTGTCGTACCATAGTTTTCTGGAAATATTCCAGGCTGGTAGGAGGCAAGCAAATTCCCACAGAAAATACCAGCAGTAATGTTCAGGGACCCGCGCTTGCAGAAGACAGAGACAACACCAGGAGAAATAGTGACGGCTGGGTACTGAGTATGGACACGAGGCAAGTGGTTGTGAAAAGCTTCCGCCTCCACAAGCCTAAAAGGCCACATTTCAAGTGAAAGCAGCTTTACAGGACTTCCTGTGAGAAATGACACCCAGGGTAGATAGGGTTTCCCTCTATGCCAGTCCTTTCACCGAGCTAAATACAACTGTCAGCAAAAAAAAGTTGTGGACTGGCTCCGTACTGTCCCCGCCCACATTCACCTGTCCACGTGTTTGTGGTTAGGTGGTCCTTCCCAGTAAGTGCACTGGGGAGGGCACGGGTAATGTTGTGGGACCCGTGCTTGTGGAAGGCGGAGGCGATACAGGGAAATATAGTGGCGGCTGGGGACCGAGTATGGACACCCGGCCGCCGCCGGCATGAGGTTGCGAAAAGCTTCCGCCTCCACGAGCATAAAAAGCAAAAAGCTGCCCAGAAATCTGGCAGTTTAGTGTTGCAGCCTGTGGCTGGGTGGGAGGCTGCCTGCATACTTGCACTTTCATTCCAAGGAATGTAGTAGGGACAACTGAACGCTGCAGTTGGACAAGGACGTGGACGGTGATTGTTGCAAGTCTGCAACGACAGGTGCATGGCGGGAGGCATCTTCGCATGCACCAAGCATCACTTATGATGGGCACACTTTTAGGGAGTGACGTGGGAGTCAGAGATGCTTCCAGAGGTCTTCCCCATGCTGTTCCCATGACTTTTCAGCACTGTATGCATGTGTCTGATGATGTGCCACGCACCACATGGCCAGATAAGGTTGTAAAATGTTAAAATGACATTTCCCGGTGAATGTATTTGTCTTGGTTGAAAGCAGTGCAAAAGTGCAAAAACGCATGAAAAACGCTACGTGTGAACATAGCCCAAGGTATGGAGGAGTATTTTTGTTTTTGGTTATTTATTTTGCTTTATATACATTGTACATGTCATGGAAAGTATGTTCCTTAACATATTTCCCAGGAAAATACATTTTGGTTTCGTTTTGGTATGTTTTATTGTGAGTCCGTAAAAGTGGCGTAATACTCTGACCACGTTGTTGACAGAAGTGACCTGGGAGTCAGAAATGCTTCCAGGGGTCTTCCCCATGCTGTCCCCATGTCATTTGAGCACTGTTCCTGTAAAGATGTGCGGTTGTGGATTTTAATAATTATTCCTTCCGACCATGGTGAACAGCAATTCCAGGTAAATGTCCAACAGGCAATTCTCTTAGTCCAAGAGTTTACAACCTGGGATCAGTAGTTCCACTGCCCCGTACCAGGTGATATCCACTGTCCCCCAACTTTTGGTTGGCCCACAGCTTTTTGTATCTCCCGCCGGTATATTGGCAGTCACAGCATATGCTCCTTCGGATGATGGATATCACGACCGCAGCCCGTGATACCACCCAGCTCTCCGTCCGACTAGTAATGAATCTTCTCTTTCTCCTGCACAGGGTTCAGCCCCCTGAATCGGCAGAAGAGCTCACCCCTCCCTCCCCCAGCTAGTTGTGCCTTAGTGGAGATATTTTCTCAGGTGGAACCCATCCCCTGGGTTTGCATGGGAGATGACCTGTGGTGACGGAGAGAACAATGGCCCAAGGTCTCGGAGATATGGTCACTAAATGGAATAGATACCTGAGGTTGAACTGATGAGAAAACAACATGGCATGAATTGGCTCTCTATGCCTTGGAGGTCCTGGCCTGCCCTGCCGCTAGTGTTTTTTGTTAGAGTTGGTTTTTAGTGCCGCTGGTGGAATTACAACCAATAGGCGCATCCGCCTGTCAACTGAAAATGCTAACAGGCTGACTCTTATAAAAATGAACAAGGGCTGGATTGGGCCAGACTCCTCAACACCACCGAATGACAGCAGCGTAACATAAACTCAAATCCATTGTCTTTTCTTGGGATGTGTATTCCCATGCACCTCTTCACACCCATACATGGGTATATGCTTCATGATTTAGTCTATTTGCTCTTGTCCTCCTCCTTCTCCGCATCCTCATTCTCCACCACCATATCACCACCATATGTACCATATCAACGTATATACGTCTCTTTTAAGGGACATTGGAGTTCCTCCAAATTTTTGCCCTCCGTTGCTTCACTACATAGGCAAACAGTATGGGAGACACACTTCTTAATAATGGGAACATTGTTTTCAGGAGGCCTTCTGACTTCTACGTCTCTTGCAAGGGGTATTGGAGTCCCTCCAAATTTGTGACAGCCATTGCAGTCACTGCATAGGCAAACAGTATGGGAGACCCTCTCCTTTCTAATGAGAACCTGTTGTACTTGTTACTGTGGCACTGCTCTATGTGTTTTTAAATTGTTAGAAGGGTTTGTCCTAAATTTTGACAGCCGTTGGACTCACTGCATACCCTATAACTGAATAGCAGACCCTCTCATTTCTAATGGGAACATGTCATACCTTGTTACTGTGGTCCAGCTTTATGTGTCTTTAAATTGTTAGTAGGGTTTGTCCTAAATTTTGGCAGCAGTTGGACTCACTGCATACCCTATAACTGAATAGCAGACCCTCTCATTTCTAATGGGAACATGTCATACTTGTCACTGTGGCCCAGATGTATGTGTGTTTAAATTGTTAGTGGGGTTTTTCCGAAATTTTGGCAGCCGTTTCACTCACTGCATACCCTATAACTGAATAGTAGAGCCTCTCCTTTCTAATGGGAACATGTCATACTCGTTACTGTTGCCCTGCTCTATGTGTTTTTAAATTGTTAGTGGGGTTTTTCCCAAATTTTGGCAGCCCTTGCAGTCACAGCATGGGCATTACCACTATAGGAGACCCGCTCCTTTATAATGGGAACATTTTTTTTTTACTGAGACTGTTTTCTATGTCTCTTCAAAGGGGTATTGGGTTGCGTCCAAATTTTTGGTAGCCGTTGCAGTCACTGCATACGCAATAACAGTATAGGAGACCCACTCATTAATAATGGGAACATCAAAGCATAGCCAGCTGATGACTTTCTAACAATAGCGAGGGCCGACTACTGGCCCTTTAAGAATAGTAAGGGCCACCTGATGGCCCTATAAAAATAAGTTTTGTGACTTTCAGAGTCCCTCCTTCATAAATGAAACAGGATGTGCCTGATTAGGTTGTAAAATGTTAAAATGACCATTTCCCGGTGAATGTATTTATCTTGTTTGAAAGCAATGCAAAAGTACAAAAACGCATAAAAAATGCTATGTGTGAACATAGTCCAAGGTGTGGAGGAGCATTTTTGTTTTTGTATATTTGTTTTGCCTTATATACAAGTCATTTCCCTGGAAAGGATGTTCCTTAACATATTTCCCTGGAAAATCCATTTTGGTTTCGTTTTTGTATGTTTTATTGTCAGTCCGTAAGAGTGATGTAATACTCAGACAATATTGTTGACAGCAGTGACCTGGGAGTCAGAAATGCTTCCAGAGGTCTTCCCCATGATGTTCCCATGTCATTTGAGCAGTGTTCCCATCGATTTGGGCAATTTTTAGGCCCTCTGCAGACCGCCGGGGGGAGCCGCCTGAAAAATGTTCGAGTTTCCCATAGACTTACATTGAGCTCGTTACTCGGACTGAGCACTCGAGTATTCCAATGTGCTCGATCCGAGCAATGAGTACCTGAGCATTTTAGTGCTTGCTCATCACTAGTAATAACATATTACAATATGACTCTGCCATAAAAATATGGAACAGCCTGAATCTCTGAAGAATATAGCCCCATAATATAATCATAGATCACCGTGTTTAGAACAGATGAGTAGCTTCTAATTTGTCTGTTTGTAGATAAAAGAAGTTCTTGCAGCTCCTCGTCCTGGTAATCAAATTTCTCCCCAAATAGCACAGAACTGATGATGTTTCCCACAGCGCAGCCGATGGTCATTACCGGGTTAAAGGGCTTTCCTGTGGAGAGAAAGCAAGAACATCATGAAGTGACCTCCACTTATCATCCTACTCTACTCATTCTTTGGAACATTCATACTTAGAGGCTGGTCCAACATGGCATAATAAAGTCACAGGGCAGATAGTGGCAGGGAGTAGATGCTGAGACATCCACAGAGGTATTGAAGGACTACCAAAATCCAAGAGTCACTTTAGGTGCAGCCAGAATCTGGTAGAGCTCCCCACAGCCTTGGTATAAGGACTGCTCAGGTGAAGCTAACAGTTTATTCAGTACCACCGCATTGTCTGTGGTCAACTTAAAGCGAATTCCCAGTACAATGTTAGTGGTCGCAGTCAGCAGTTGCACATCTGCAGAATGCATCTCTATGATCAGTGCAGGAAAAAGACAGGAAGCTTAATTCTCAGTGTTCAGCTTCCTACTACAGACATCATGGAGTCTAATAAAAAATAATAAAGTCTAAGCAGTGCAGATAGTGGTAGTGTCATGGGTGTGTCAGAGGTGACAGACAGTCGCCCTGCAGTTGGTTGCAGGAGATCTCTGCGTTTGGCATTACAGACATCTTCTTAGAGGCTGTCTCTAGGACCCAGCGGCTACCTCCCTCTGGCTAATTAACACCTTGCCTGGGTGTATAAATACCTGTTGTGTTTCAGAGGGAGATGCTGGCGATATTCATTACTACCTGTGAAAACTTTAGCTAGAGCAGTACTTCATCCTCTCTGGAGCTTGAGGATGTCTGCTCATTTGTCTGGAGTTCATCAAAAGCTAAGCAATTTCCCCCTATTTGTCCATGCCTGTTGTTCATAGTGTTTAGTGGAGATCGACTAGTGCTCATATCCTCCCTTCCCTAGTGTCAGGGAGATATTGATGTCAGAAAAATGTTCTTCCATATTTCCCTGACATGGATATTGACAATTTCTCCCTTTTGTGAGTACCAAACTGTCTCCATAAAAATCTCAGCACTAAGCCCCAATTAACACAGCCCAGAGATGACAATCTACAGTGTCTTCCTTCAAATTATCACCCACAGCCAAAATAGGTTACACAAACAAATGTCAGCCAAGAGGTGTCACCAAGCTACTTAGAATGTGAGCCTCTTGTCCCTGGGAGTAATTAGTGGCAGGATTGCAATAATTTGTCTGTAACTGGGAAGGTTTGCTTTCCCGAGCTTAAAAAAGAGATCTCCAGCCACATCGACTCCGATATGAAATATGGAATAACTGATGTTCTGTAATTCTGACAATAATGGGACCCATATTTTTGGTGGCGGGGACAGCTAAGAAACAAGATGCTCAGTATTTCATAGGCTTAGGCCTCTCTGGAGAACTGTAGCGCAAAAACCCCAGAATAGCAGACTGCAGCTATGCGATGTGTGGTCTCTAAATGAAGGTAAAATCCTAACAGGAATAATGGCATCGTTGGCAAGCTTCTGCGATCAACGAGCGATGAGTTATCGCAGAAGTTAGCATTTTTAATAAAAATGTACAGGCTAGAGACCAGCCCACATGATGTCACCATAAATGGCGTGTGGGCAAATCTCCCCTTAGGTATAAGAGAACCCATGGAGAGTACTGGAGCACTCATTGCCAGGGGGGTATAAGGATTATATGCAGCGGGTCGCGTTCGATAAACCTAAAAAAACTGGGGAGTCCCTCCTCCACCTATATTGAATCATCTCCGCGATCGTGTAGCGTAAGTTGTCTTCTTTTATCCTGTTTATTTTATGTAACTGCTTATGTATTTTAATGTTTCCTTTGTAACATCCTTGTATATGTTTTTTTCTTAAACATTGCCTCCCTTTTGGATTAAATATAAAATGTAATAGTTCTGTTTCTTTTGTCCTGTAATCATTCCCTTCTCCGAAGCCATATACACTACCAATACGTAGGCATCTGGCCAGGCCTGTATTATATTCCCAACTCGGCTGGTGGTGGCAGAGAATAATAATAATTGGGTTATCGTGAAGCTGACAGTAACGGTACGGGGCGTAAACACGGATTCCATGTGTTGGAATCCCGAGGTGTGACGCCATAGTCTCACTAGTCGCTTGCCGATATCCATGTAGCGAGTAGTCTGGATGGTGTGCTCGTGATTCTGGACGAAATACTGACAGTGTGATGGCAACGGCAAGATATTGCGTGATCTCCCCGGTGTCGTCCCTGTGGAGTTCCTGACACCAAGCCTTAGTCATACGCCAGGGCAAGGCGGCGATTGGTGAAGAGCCAATACAGGGACGTTAGGGGAGACAGGGTGATGCTAGATCAACCTAGGAGGTCTCCACTTTACCCGTTTCCATAGAGTCTGTGCTCCCTTTCCCTCTTCCCTTTGTGTTGCACTAAGTCTTTCCCACACCTTGCGTGACATTATCGCTGGCTGAGCACATTTTGAAAAAGAAAAAAAAAGAAAAAAAAAAGACTGACATTTTTTTTTCCTCTATGTGTTTTTGGGCATGGACTTTTTTTTTTCCTTTCTCCTTTGGTATGGGTACTGTTGCAGAGCTCGCAGAGCAGTTTCTCTGTCTGTCCCTGTAGGTGAATGACCTCAGCTGTGAGGTTCAGTAGCAACATCAGCGGCTACTGGTCGCTAATGTGGGGGTCTCTGCAGGTAGGCTTGCCCGGCCTGAAACCAAGGTTGTGACACGCCCCCTGGGCCGTGGGGTACCCGATGCCGGGCCGGTAGATGCTGGGGGTTGTAGTCACAGTGGCGGTGACCCGGTCCGTGACCCAGGGCGGTCAATCCAAGGGAAATTATATGTATAGGTTTTATTAAAGAGTCCGACTACGCCACCTGTGGAATGCGGCTAAAGGGGGGGCCGCCGCTGCGGAACAGTCCTCTGAAGCTGGTGGTATTGCAGCAAGGATGTTATGACTCCCCACAGGAAGAGCTGGCTTCAGGGCAGGGTGTGGATGTTGGTGGTTGTGCAGGGTGTCGTACTGCAGTAATAACCACAGAGTCAGTATAGTTCAGTCCCAGGGTCTTTACTGATGACAATTAGGCAAGCCTGGATTTGGGTACTGGCTAGAGGTAAGAGTCCGGTCAGCCTGGAAGCAAACATAGAGTCCTTCTTGCCAGGTGAAGTTGTAGGCCTCCCCTTCTCACTGTACTCTTTGGCTCTGCTGCTTGTAGCTGTGCTGTGGCCCACGTCCCTGAGTGTAACGTTCTGTGCTCACCCGTATGGGTTGCAGCTTGGGCCTTACTCATGCGTTGCTTCCACATAGCGGTGCTGGTCCCTCTGTGCTGCTGAGCCTCCGGGCGTCTGATGGGGCCAGGAGACCTTCAATCTCCTGCCCTACAGTATCTGCTACTGGGCCTTCAGTGACCCCACATCCTCGGACTCCGGTGTCCGGTCCTCTGTGTTTCTCTTGCTAGGACGAGCTACCTCAGCTCCAATCCCTAACTCTTGTCTCCTCGACGTCCTAAACTCAACTCTTCACACTAAGACTAACTAACCCCGCCCCCAGATCCCAGTTGCCAAGGGGAGGGGACTCCCCTTTCTGGTCTGGAGCCAGGAAAGTGTTGCATGTTTAGTATCCCTGACTAGGGGATCCCTGCTTGCTTCCAGGCATGGCATTACCTCTATTTAGGGAGGCAAAGCCACTGTGGCAACCAGACCCCTCGAGTGACACAGTTGCCCTCCCGGATAGGTTTTCAGGAGGAAGGGACAAGTTTTTTATTTTCAAGGAGGCCTGCAAACTGTATTTTAAACTTCGTCCTTACTCCTCCAAATATGAGGAGCAACGGTTTAGTATTGTAATCTCTCTACTGCAGGGAGATCCTCAGTCATGGGCGTTTTCTTTACCGCAGGACTTGGTTTGTCTCCAGTCTGTGGAGGGGTTTTTCAGGGCTCTGGCCCTCATCTATGATGACCCTGACCGAGTCGCCTTGGCTGAGTCTATGCTACTTCACCTTCAGCAGGGTAATCGGTCAGTGGAGGTGTACAGTTCGGAATTCGGTAGATGGGCAACGGATTCCAAATGGAATGACTCAGCCCTTAGAAGTCAATTTTGTGAGGGACTTACTGAAAGGTTGAAAGATGCCTTGGCAGTATATGAAACCCTTCTGTCCTTGGAGGCTGCCATGTCATTGGCCATACGTCTTGATAGATGGCTACGGGATAGATGGGTGAGACCACCTTCTCTGGAGCCTTCTTGTCGGGGTTGTGTACCTCTGCCAGGGGAGCAATCTGGCGTTGAGCCAGTACTGGGGAAGGTGGAGGAACTCATGCAATTTGGGGGTGTCTCTACATCATACATCTCTCCGGAGATTTGCAGGAAAATAGGTGTATGTTTTTTTGTGGGAAAAAGGGTCATTTTGTTGGGACCTGTCTGCAATTCCTAAGCAAAAGGAGGCTCGATTACCTCTTGGTAGTCTGGAGTTGGATAAACAAGGGGTGCATTTGTTAACAACCTGCAATTTCCGCTTTGTCCTGTCAGCAGAGGTGGTGCTAGAGAGCAAAGCCGAGAAAATTTCTGTGCTTGTTGACAGTGGAGCCGGAGTCAGCATGGTTGATGCTGAGTTTGTAAAAACTCATTGGCTTGCTTGCTGTGCTTTAGCTGAACCTATTTCCAACTTTGCCATTGACTTGGTGTCACTTGCACAGAAAGCATTTACTCAGATTGTACATAATGTAAAACTGAGGGTGGGGTCAGTTCATTGTGAAATAATCCCTTGCTATGTCCTGGACAATCTTCCCACACCGATTGTTTAGGGTATTCCTTGGCTTGTTAAACATAATCCATTGGTGGATTGGCAAACCGGGGAGATTATTGAATGGGGACATTGCTGCCATGAAAACTGTTTAGATATTTCCCTTGCTACTGTCTCTACGGAAATATTACCGGCTTTTCTGTCTGGTTTTAAGGACGTTTTTTCTGAGAGGGAGTGTCAGGATTTGCCTACTCATCGAGCTTATGACTGTCCTATTAATCTGACCCCTGGATTGAAACTACCAGAATCCAGACTGTATAATCTTTCTGGCCCTGAGAGACAAGCCATGAAGGATTTCATTGCGGAGAGTCTGGAGAAGGGACATATCAGACCCTCATCTTCGCCCATGGCGGCAGGGTTCTTCTTTGTGAAGAAAAAAGATGGCGGTCTACGTCCCTGTTTAGATTTCCGGGAATTAAATCAAATTACCATCCGTGATCCATATCCTCTTCCTCTGATTCCTGATTTGTTCAGCCAGGTTGTAGGAGCTAAGGTATTCTCCAAGTTGGATTTAAGGGGGGCCTACAATTTGGTTAGAATCAGAGAAGGGGACAAATGGAAAACAGCGTTCAATACCCCAGAAGGGGTTTGACCAATGCATCTGTGGTATTCCAGCATTTCATAAATTATATTTTCCATCATTTGGTGGGGAGGTATCCAACCAATAACCATTTCACTCTGCTCTGTGTTCAATAGTGGTGTTCTGCGGTCCCCTATTAATTGGGACAGGAAGGTCGAGGGAGAGGATGTGGGTGTTTGTTGTGGCACAATTTCAGCTTGCCCACGGCCTCAGTCTCTGCATGCACCATCACAATCACGTCCAGTTCCCCGTCCCTTGCCACATGCCTTGCCCATTTTAAATGCAGGACAATATCTTCCACGCTCACTACAAATGACTGAATTGGGAGCGAACTTATATGTGATCCATGTGACGGACAAACCACAGTTTTAAATACCTGGCCTGTAGGTAACTATTTTTAACAGCAAACTGGTATCAATAACTTGATACAAAATTGAAACAAAATTTTAATGGAGGCCATAAATAGCAGAATTTTCAACGCAATTATATGTGATCCATGTGACGGGCAAACAACAGTTTTAAATAGCTGGCCTGTAGGTAACTAATTGTAAAGCGCTGCGGAATATGTTGGCGCTATATAAATAAAAATTATTATTATTATTAACAGCGCCGACCTCGTGTCAATAAGTTCGCTGACACACTGCAACAAAATTTTAATGGAGGCCAGCAATATTTTCAGCGCATTTATATGTGATCCATGTGACGGACAAACCACAGTTTTAAATAGCTGACCTGTAGGTAACTATTTTTAACAGCAAACTGGTGTCAATAACTTTGCTGACACACTGAAGCAAAATTTTAATTGAGGCCAGAAATGGCAGAATTTTCAGCGCAATTATATGTGATCCGTGTCATGGACAAACCACAGTTTTAAATAGCTGGCCAGAGGTAACTATTTTTAACAGCAAACTGGTGTCAATAAGTTCACTGACACACTGCAACAAAATTTCAATGGAGGCCAGATATGGCAATATTTTCAGCGCAATTATATGTGATCCGTGTGACGGACAAACCACAGTTTTAAATAGCTGAATTTTTAGCGCTGTAATATAGAAAGGACCCGGCTGTATTCTGCAGTGCCAACAAGCAAATGGAGCAGAAAAACGGTGTTCTCTGGAATGCTTTTTAAGCAAATAATCAAGATTAGGATAAAAAAAAAATATTCCTGGCCCCTGATACCTGGGGCTATTTCTACAAATATCTGTAAAATCAGCAGCAGTCAGTACTGGAATGGACCCTCTTGCTATGTGCACTGCAGTCTGCTATATGCCCTGCCTGCCTATATACACTGCCTGCCTGATATCTCTGCATCTGGATTAGTCCTCAGAAGGACTGTTAGTTGAGATGGATATGTGTCTCTAATATAGTTTGGTATACCTACACTAACTAGAAACAAGCAAATCTCTCCCTGACACAGCAGCAGCACCTCTCCCTACACTGTCTGCTCCGGAGTGACTGTGACGAGCATGGCGGTGCCAGGTCTGATATAGACCTGATGACGCTGTGCAGCCAGCCAATCACTGTAATGCCACAACCAACATGGCTACGACATTACAGTGAGTGGCAGGCAATCCCTGCATGTTTATTGGCTCTGAAAAGAGCGCCAAACATGCAGGGAGGTGACCCGAGCTCCCGCAAAGCAACCCCGGAAATACTCAGCGAGCGCCGAGCATTTGGAGTAGTGAGATGCTCGGGCGATGTAGCATCGGCGTCTCTGCCCCGTTCTAGGCAGAGACGCCGTCCCTCTCACCTCCCCGCTCCTGGCGCGGCGTCCTCCAGCGCTGCTCTCCCCGCTGCTTCCGGCACGCGCTCCTTCCCCGGCAGTGTGCTTAGGGCGCGCGCGCGCGCGCTCCCCCTCTCTTAGAGGGACCGCGCGCGCCGTCCTAAGGAGTCCCCGGCCAATTGCCGGAGGACCTCCCATATAAAAGGCACCTCCTCCAAAATGGAGGTGCCCGAGCAATGTTGTAGCACTGTTCACTACTCTGCTTCAGCCCTCAGGTCCCGTTGCCAGTTACCTGCCAGATACCTGCCAGATTCCTGCCAGTCTGCTGTCTAATTCCTGCCTGATATCCTGCTACCTGTCTGCTAGCCTGAGGTCCGACGGTCTGCCTTACTACTCCTGTCAGTCTGTCTAAGGACCAGCTTGCCCGCTCACCTGGGAGCACACATCAACTACCTGCCTGCTTGCCTGAGGTCCGACGGTCTGCCTTCCAACTCTTGTCAGTCTGTCTATGGACCAGCTTGCCCGCTCACCTGGGAGCGCACATCTGCTACCTGCCTGCTAGCCTACCTGGAGGCTCTGCCGTCACGTGCTGTGACCACCTGCCTGTCCAGTGACTCCTGCCTGCTCACCTGGGAGCGCTCATCTGCTGCCTGTCTGCTAGCCTACCTGGAGGCTCTGCCGTCACGTGCTGTGACCACCCGCCTGTCCAGAGACTTCTGCCCGCTCACCTGGGAGCGCTCATCTGCCGCCTGTCTGTTGGTCTTCCTGGAGGCTCCGCCGTCACATGCTGTGACCACCCGTTTATCCAGAGACTCTCGCCTGCTCACCTAGGAGCTCACGTCTACCATCAGCCGCCACAGGTCGTACCAACCTTTTACCCAGAGACTGCCCCGGTCACTTGCCGTGACCATCTGCCCGTTCACCCAGAGACTGCCCCGGTCTCTTGCCGTGACCATCTGCCCGTTCACCCAGAGACTGCCCCGGTCACTTGCCGTGACCATCTGCCCGTTCATCCAGAGACTGCCCCGGTCACTTGCCGTGACCTCCTGCCCGTTCTTCTAGAGACTGTCCCGGTCACCTGCTGTGACTGCCTGCCTGGTCACCACCCGCTCCCTTACAAGGACCGCCCCCTTGTATAGTAGCTCAGAGGTTCCGCCTCCCAGACCCGTTACAGTTTGCTCGGGCCATGGAACCCAGTGGCACCCAAGCTCCCTCGCTCTCGGACCTGTGTCATGAACTGTCCCGTCAGAGGTCCCAACAGGAGTCCATCCTGGGTCACCTGCGGAATGTCAATTCTCGCCTGGACACTCTGACTGCTCTGCCTGCAACCACCGCCAGTGCCATGACTCGCAATCCGGCAGCTCCACTGCCCACTAATAACATGGTATCCTACCCCGGACCCCGGCTTTCTGCACCTCCTCGTTTCGGAGGCGACTCCGCCCAGGCTCGGGGCTTCATAAATCAGTGCACCCTGCACTTTGAACTCCTGTCTCACCAGTTTAACTCCGACAGGGCCAAAATTGCCTTCATCATGTCCCATCTCACCGGAGAGGCCCTGGCCTGGCTAAATCCTCTATGGGAGAGAGGAGACCCCCTGGTGTCCGACTTGCCTGCCTTTCTCACGGCTTTCCGGAAAGTCTTCGACGAACCCGGACGGAAGACCTCATCCGCATCATCTCTGCTACGCCTCCGTCAGGGAAGTCTCACCGTGGGCCAATATGCCATACGGTTCCATACCCTTGCCTCGGAGCTGGCCTGGGATAATGACGCTCTGGTTTCCGTCTTCTGGGAGGGTCTGTCCGGCCATATAAAAGATGAACTTGCCGGTCGGGATATTCCTACCACTCTCGATGACCTAATAACTCTTGCCACCCGGATTGACCTGCGGTTCCAGGAGCGTGCCAAAGAGGTCACCCGTGAGAGGAGGTTTCCACGTCTAGCTCCTACTTTTCAGAAACCCGTCACTCCCTCCGTCTCTCCTCAGCTACACTCTCCTGAGCCTATGCAGGTCGACCAGACCAAGATGGTCGGTTCTCGCCAAGAATCTAGCCGAGCCGAGGGAAGCTGTTTCTATTGTGGCAGTATGAAGCACTTCATCCGTTCCTGCCTGGAAAAGCCGGGAAACGCCAGTGTCTAGGACCACTCGGAGAGGTCGTCCTAGACAAAAGTAAGCCCTCTCCGTCTTTGACCTTACCGGTCTCTATTGCTTGGGGAGAAAACCGTCTCTTTGAACTCGCCCATCTGGATTCTGGAGCTGCTGGAAACCTCATCTCCCAGTCTCTGGTAGAGAGATACCATATTCCCACCAAGTCCCTGGCTGAACCATTGTCAGTCGCCTCCGTGGATGGAAGACTTCTCTCGGAGACCATCCTGCTCGTCACCGAACCCATAACCCTGCAGGTGGGAATGCTGCACTCTGAGGAGATCTCATTCCATGTGCTGTCCGGACTTTCTCACTCCCTGTTGCTAGGTCTACCTTGGCTCCAGACACATGAACCCGTATTGAACTGGCGGTCCGGTGAAGTACTCCGATGGGGTCCTGACTGCCATAGGACCTGCCTGGTCCCGGTCCGTCCACTTCGCCCTCAGCCTACTCCAGCTAACTTACCTGGTCTCCCGGCTCCCTACTGGCCCTATGCGGACGTCTTCGGTAAGAAGGAAGCTGAGACGTTGCCACCCCATAGGCCATACGATTGCCCGATCGACCTGGTACCTGGCACCACTCCTCCCCGTGGGCGTATCTACCCGTTGTCTGCAGCCGAGACCCGAGCCATGTCTGAGTACATTGAAGAGAATCTGGCTAGGGGATTTATCCGAAAATCTACCTCCCCGGCTGGAGCCGGATTCTTCTTTGTCAAAAAGAAAGACGGCTCGCTACGTCCCTGTATTGACTACAGAGGACTCAATCTCATCACGGTAAAAAACAAATATCCCCTGCCACTCATCTCCGAATTGTTTGACCGTCTCAAGGGCGCCAGGATCTTCTCCAAGCTGGATCTACGAGGAGCGTATAATCTGGTCCGTATCCGTCAAGGAGACGAGTGGAAGACGGCATTCAATACCCGGGACGGTCACTATGAGTACCTTGTGATGCCCTTCGGTCTCTGTAATGCTCCCGCGGTCTTTCAGGAACTAGTCAACGACATCTTCCGTGACCTCCTGTACTCCTGCGTAGTGGTATGCCTGGACGATATCTTGGTCTTCTCTCCGGATCTCCCCACACACCGGAGGGATGTTCGTCAGGTCCTGCTTAGGCTTCGGCAGAACCACCTTTACGCCAAATACGAGAAGTGCCTCTTCGATCAGACCTCCCTTCCGTTCTTGGGCTATGTCATCTCCCAAACAGGTCTGCAAATGGATCCCGAGAAGCTCTCTTCCGTTCTAAAATGGCCTCGTCCTGAAGGTTTGAAGGCGATACAGCGATTCCTGGGCTTCGCTAATTATTATCGTCTTTTCATCCCACACTTCTCGTCTCGGACTGCTCCCATATCTGCACTTACCCGTAAGGGGGCTAACCCCAGAACATGGTCGCCTGAAGCCGAGGAGGCCTTCCTTTCCCTAAAGAATGCCTTCGCCTCTGCTCCCGTCCTGCACCGTCCGGACTGTAATAAACAATTCTACCTGGAGGTTGATGCCTCCTCTTCCGGAGCCGGAGCGGTGCTCACCCAGAAGTCTTCTACTGGGAGAATGGTAACGTGCGGCTTCTTCTCCAAAATCTTCTCCTCGTCGGAGCGCAACTACTCCATTGGAGACCGGGAATTGCTAGCCATCAAATTGGCACTGGGAGAGTGGCGCTATCTGCTTGAAGGGGCTCTCTACCCGGTAATTATCTACACGGATCACAAAAGCCTGGCATATCTCCAAAATGCCCAGAGACTCAATCCTCGCCAGGCCCGGTGGTCGTTGTTTTTTGCCCGCTTCGACTTCATTCTTCATTTCCGTCCGGCGGACAAGAACGTCAAAGCTGATGCCTTGTCCCGGTCCTTCCTGTCCTCCGATCAAGAGGAGGAACCTACGCACATCATCGACTCCTCCAAGGTGATGAATGTGGCCCCCTTGGATCTGACTCGTCTTCCACCCGGTAAGACGTTCGTAGCTGTGCCAGATCGGGAGAGGGTTCTTCGCTGGGGACATTCTTCTAAACTAGCTGGCCATGCTGGCCAAAAGAAGACCTTCCAACTTATTACCCGGCATTACTGGTGGCCTACCCTGCGTAAGGACGTGGTAGACTTCGTCACTGCCTGTTCATCCTGTGCCCGTAACAAAGTTCCCCGACATCTACCTGCCGGCCATCTCCTGCCCCTTCCCGTACATGCTGCTCCTTGGCAACACATCGCTATGGACTTTATCACCGACCTTCCAGTTTCTGCCGGTTGCACTGTCATTTGGGTTGTCGCTGACCGTTTTTCTAAGATGGCCCACTTCATTCCCCTGCCTGGTCTTCCGTCTGCACCTGAGCTGGCTAAAGACTTTATCCGCCACATCTTCCGTCTCCATGGTCTGCCCCTCCACATCGTGTCGGATCGTGGGGTTCAGTTCACCTCTCTCTTCTGGAGAGCCACATGTAAGCTGCTGGACATTACCCTGGATTTCTCCTCCGCTTACCACCCTCAGTCCAATGGTCAAGTGGAGCGGATCAATCAGATCTTGTCCAGCTACCTCCGGCACTTCGTTGATGCTCACCACTCGGACTGGGTGGATCTCCTACCATGGGCCGAGTTCTCTTATAACAACCATGAGAGCGAGTCCTCTTCCAAATCCCCGTTCTTTATAGTCGGTGGCCAACATCCCCGGATTCCACTTCTTGTCTCCGTTTCTGTGGACAACCCTGCTGCGGAGTCTCTTGTCAGCGAATTTTCTACTATTTGGGAGAGCACCAGGTCCGCTCTTCTTCTCTCCTCTGAGCGGATGAAGAGATATGCTGATAAGAGACGTCTGGATCTGCCCCAATTCCGTCCGGGAGACAAGGTTTGGCTCTCATCCAAACATGTGCGGCTCAAAGTACCCTCCTACAAGTTGGGTCCTCGATTCATCGACCCCTTCGAAGTCCTCAGGCAAATTAACCCTGTGGCCTACAAATTAAAACTCCCGGCCACCCTACGGATCCCCAACTCCTTCCACGTATCTCTCGTCAAACCCGTTGTCTTTAACTTTTTTTCCAAAAATCCAGGTGCCCCTCCTGCTCCGGTTTCCGCTGATGACATCTTTGAGGTAGAGAGTATTCTGGCCTCCAAGAGGGTAAGAGGAAAAACCTTTTTTCTGGTAGATTGGAAGGGGTTTGGTCCTGAGGAGAGAACTTGGGAACCAAGGGAGAACATCAACGCACCCGCATCTCCTTGAGAAATTTCTTTCTGGCCAAAAAAAGAGGGGGCCTAAAGGGGGGGGGTACTGTAGCATCGGCGTCTCTGCCCCGTTCTAGGCAGAGACGCCGTCCCTCTCACCTCCCCGCTCCTGGCGCGGCGTCCTCCAGCGCTGCTCTCCCCGCTGCTTCCGGCACGCGCTCCTTCCCCAGCAGTGTGCTTAGGGCGCGCGCGCGCTCCCCCTCTCTTAAAGGGACCGCGCGCGCCGTCCTAAGGAGTCCCCGGCCAATTGCCGGAGGACCTCCCATATAAAAGGCACCTCCTCCAAAATGGAGGTGCCCGAGCAATGTTGTAGCACTGTTCACTACTCTGCTTCAGCCCTCAGGTCCTGTTGCCAGTTACCTGCCAGATACCTGCCAGATTCCTGCCAGTCTGCTGTCTAATTCCTGCCTGATATCCTGCTACCTGCCTGCTAGCCTGAGGTCCGACGGTCTGCCTTCCAACTCTTGTCAGTCTGTCTATGGACCAGCTTGCCCGCTCACCTGGGAGCGCACATCTGCTACCTGCCTGCTAGCCTACCTGGAGGCTCCGCCGTCACGTGCTGTGACCACCTGCCTGTCCAGTGACTCCTGCCCGCTCACCTGGGAGCGCTCATCTGCTGCCTGTCTGCTAGCCTACCTGGAGGCTCTGCCGTCACGTGCTGTGACCACCCGCCTGTCCAGAGACTTCTGCCCGCTCACCTGGGAGCGCTCATCTGCCGCCTGTCTGTTGGTCTTCCTGGAGGCTCCGCCGTCACATGCTGTGACCACCCGTTTATCCAGAGACTCTCGCCTGCTCACCTGGGAGCTCATGTCTACCATCAGCCGCCACAGGTCGTACCAACCCTTTACCCAGAGACTGCCCCGGTCACTTGCCGTGACCATCTGCCCGTTCACCCAGAGACTGCCCCGGTCACTTGCCGTGACCATCTGCCCGTTCACCCAGAGACTGCCCCGGTCACTTGCCGTGACCATCTGCCCGTTCATCCAGAGACTGCCCCGGTCACTTGCCGTGACCTCCTGCCCGTTCTTCTAGAGACTGTCCCGGTCACCTGCTGTGACTGCCTGCCTGGTCGCCACCCGCTCCCTTACAAGGACCGCCCCCTTGTATAGTAGCTCAGAGGTTCCGCCTCCCAGACCCGTTACAGGCGATCACTGAGCAGTAGCGAGCGTGCTCGCTCATCACTATCGGTGACCCCTTTTGAGATGTAACGCGCCACGGAATAAACGTTGCTTTAATATTAATAATAATTATAACACTTGTACTCTGGGTCAATTGATGGCACTTTCCTGGTGTTTGCACCTAATTTGATGTGTTTTGGAAGCTTTTGGGCCCATTTTAAGGTGTTGCATATGCATTTTTTTTTTTTGCCCCCATTGAATCCTATGACGTTCAGTAAAGGTCGACGAATATTCAACGAATTAATCGGCGAATGTTGCAGATTCGACGATCGTAATCTGAACCAAATATTGAAACATTCGCTCATCCCTAGTAGGGACAACTGAACGCTGCTCTGGGACAAGGACGTGGACATGCTTGCTGATGGTGATGGTTTCAAGTGTGTAAAGACAAGTGCAGGACAGGAGGCATCTTTGCCTGCGCCATGGACAGAGGATTGGCGTACACACGAACAAGCATTGGTGTCTCCCACAGACACTGTTTCTGGATCTTGGCGTTCGGCCCAACTAGTGAGGTGCTTTGCTGTCATGTGCCTGAGCTTCCTGGTGGTGGTCAGGCTGGTCATTTGCAGCTTCTGCAGGTTGCGGAAAGCTTCCGTCTCCACTTGCCTAAAAGGTAACATTTCAAGTGCAAGCATTAGAGAAATGTGTGAATTTAGTATTGTGGGCTGTGGGGCGTTGGCCACGTATTTGCGCTTGCTTGCACTTTGCGTAGCAGGGAATAGATGCCAAGAGACCCACAGGGGCAGGGCCGCATGATGCACCCGGCAGACGGAAATGAGCGCTGTACCTTTAATGCGCAGCTGGGCGCATCATGGTCCTGGTCATGAGAGACGCTGCACGCTCATCTTCAATCCGGAGCAGAGCAGCAGCATGCCACATGTGTTTCGGGGAGTCGGGGATGGCGGCGGGCGGTAAGGCTGTGTGCGTGTCTGGGTATTGCGCTATGCTGCTCTGTTGAAGGAGGGGAGGCTGCTGAAGGAGGGGAGGCTGCTGAGGGAGGGGAGGCTGTTGAGGGAGGGGAGGTTGCTGAGGGAGGGGAGGTTGCTGAGGTAGGTGAGGCTGCTGAGGGAGGGGAGGCTGCTGAAGGAGGGAAGACTGCTGAAGGAGGGAAGACTGCTGAGGGAGTGGTGGCTGCTGAGAGAGGGGAGGCTGCTGAAGGTGGGGAGGCTGCTGAGGGAGGGGAGGCTGCTGAAGGAGGGAAGACCGCTGAGGGAGTGGTGGCTGCTGAGAGAGGGGAGGCTGCTGAAGGTGGGGAGGCTGCTGAGGGAGGGAAGGCTGCTGAGGGAGTAACGCGCCCAGGGGACGGGGACGACTCGGCGCCCGGGCCTTGTCGTTGCCTGATCTTGGGGGATGTCGCGGTGGTCGGCTCCCGGGCCCATACCTTGGGGTCACTCTTAAAGGAAGGGGGAAGTTATATGGGATAGGGGAATGTTCGTGACGCCACCCGTGGTGTCTGGTGAGGACCACCAGCGCTGCGGCAGTCCTCTGAGGCCGGTGTTTAGGCAGCTTAGTAGGTACGATTCCCCACAGGTGGAGCGGGGCCTCAGGGCAGTGTAGAGAGGGTGTAGAGTAGAGCGTTGGTGGGTGCAGAGCCGCGGAGGAAAGAACAGACAGAGGCGGTAGTTGAAGTCATCCAAGTCTTTACTCACTTTGGTGTTTAGTCAGCTCAGAGCTTCTCTCTGCTGTCACACTGTGAGCTGCGGCCGCCAAGGTGGGGTTCAGCACACTCCAGGTAGTTCAGGAGCTCTTGTCAGGACCCCCGCTCTAGTGTGTCCCTCTCTTGTTCAACTTCTCCCGCCTTGTGTCCCCCACTGAGTCCCGTACAGGTACTGCGATGTCCCTTGTGGGTAACGTGTAGTTCCCGGACCGACTGGGTGCCCGATTTAGTGACTTGTGGTGAGAACGTGGCGTAAGGCCGGGTCCCTCTGGATAAACTCAGATTAGGGCATACAGGTGGCGACTCCGCTCCGTCCGTATCCCCCTGGGATCCATATAAGCCTCCGGACTTTTCCGACGGAGACGTAAAGTGCAAAGTCACATAATCGGGAACCGGTACCTCCTCTTGCGGCAGGGTCTCTCTGGCTGGGCCAGAATAAGGTATGCAGGTGGCGACTCCGCTCCGTCCGCACCTACTGAGATCCTTTCGCCTGTGGAGCCTCTCCTCTGCTCCCCTCCTGGGCCTTCTTGCTTGGACCCTGAGCAGGGACAGAGCCGGTTATAACTCTGCCCCGACCCCCGTCTCGAGGCCTGAGACCGGGAACCGTGGACCCTCAGCCAGCTGCAGCCTTGTGCCGACTTGCCGTCCCAAAGACCCACGACCAAAGACCTTGTCATTAAAATGGCCTCCAGTTATATAGAATTCTAGTAAAGTGCTTAAGTAAATGCTTCTTCCACCCTCACTCACTACGTGGTTCCCCCCACTTTGGTTCCCCCCAACTCCTCCATTCAGGCCCGGGGCAGCACTATGGTGCTTTAGGCACCCTTCAGAACTGGAGTGTTGTAGTGTTGAGTGTGTGGTTGGGGACCTGTGTAGTACTCCATCCTTACCTGGGAGAGGATATACCACACCTCATTCTGAGGTGCAGTATCCCTGTGGTGACTGAACCCTCAGGGGCGCCACAGGAGGGGAGGTTGCTGAGGTAGGTGAGGCTGCTGAGGGAGAGGAGGCTGCTGAAGGAGGGGAGGCTGCTGAAGGAGGGAAGACTGCTGAGGGAGTGGTGGCTGCTGAGAGAGGGGAGGCGGCTGACGGTGGGGAGGCTGCTGAGGGAGGGGAGGCTGCTGAAGGAGGGGAGGCTGCTGAAGGAGGGAAGACTGCTGAGGGAGTGGTGGCTGCTGAGAGAGGGGAGGCTGCTGAAGGTGGGGAGGCTGCTGAGGGAGGGGAGGCTGCTGAGGGAGGGAAGACCGCTGAGGGAGTGGTGGCTGCTGAGAGAGGGGAGGCTGCTGAAGGTGGGCAGGCTGCTGAGGGAGGGAAGGCTTCTGAGGGAGTAGAGGCTGCTGAAGGAGGGGAGGCTGCTGAGGGAGTTGAGGCTGCTGAAAGAGGGAAGACTGCTGAGGGAGGGGAGGTTGCTGAGGTAGGTGAGGCTGCTGAGGGAGGGGAGGCTGCTGAGGGAGGGGAGGCTGCTGAGGGAGGGGAGGCTACTGAAGGAGGGAAGACTGCTGAGGGAGGGGAGGTTGCTGAGGTAGGTGAGGCTGCTGAGGGAGGGGAGGCTGCTAAAGGAGGGAAAGCTGCTGAGGGAGGGGAGGCTACTGAAGGAGGGAAGACTGCTGTGGGAGTAGAGGCTGCTGAAGGAGGGGAGGCTGCTGAGGGAGGGAGGCTGCTGAAGGAGGGGAGGCTGCTGAAGGAGGGGAGGCTGCTGAGTTGAGGCTGTTGAGAGGATGTGGAGCGGGGGCGCCAATTTTGTTTCAAGAGGGTGCCAACCTCCGCAGACAGGTAGGGACGAGTAGTTGCTAAACAGGATGGCCCCCCTCCTCCTTTTACTCTTGGCTACTTGATAATTTTTTTTATATTATCACTTTGTTATCGTTTTGAGCTGTATTTATATTTATATTCTAGAATTTATAGGATTTTAATGAATACCAGTAAAGATATAATCGGTGAATAAATATGCAATAATATACCCTGTTTACATTTATTAATTTGGTGATCGCAGGCGGTGGCGGCATTGGGCAGGCTGAGGCGATGGGGACGTGGCGGCGGTGGGCAGGCTGAGGAGGTCGGGAGGTGGCGGCGGTGGGCAAGCTGAGGCGACCATTAGATTCTTCTTGACTGGGCGGCGGCGCGGCGGAGCCACTGGCAATGTGAGCAGCTAAGTTAAGTCCATGTATTAATTTGTCCACCATTTCAGTATGAGATTGTATGATACAATCATTCCCTCCCCCCTTCCAACCCTCAACCAAAATGTAAATGTGGCACCCCAGGTCTGGTCGCCACAGTGGCAGCAATGTCATGTCTGAGAGCAGGTGGGAGGTTCCCTGGTTGGGGAAAATTAGCAAGCAGCACCTCCTGCCCCAATCCAGGGAGGGGAGAAACCTGCCCTTTATAAAATGGATCTGGGGCGGGATTAGACAGTCTAGTTCCAGAGACAGGGATAGGTCAGAGGCAGGCTGAGGAGTCCCTGTAGGCAGAGGAGGAACACGAGGCCAGGAGGGGAGCTAGAAGAGCTCATCCTGGCTAGAGAATTAGAAAGCCGGACACTGGAGTCCGAGGCTGTGAGGGTTATAAGCCCAGCAGCAGTAAACCACCACGCAGGGGATTTCAAGTCCTCTGGCCCAAGGAAGCCACACGAGAGGGCCCATTACTGCCCAGGAGGGGTGAGAATTACGGAGGGCCCGAGTCGCCAGTCATACGGGTGAGAACAACACGGTACACTCAGAGACGTGGGCTACCACTACACTACAGCAGGATAGCCAAGAAAGGGTGAAGTCAGCACGGTAGGCCTACAAACTCCCCCTGACCAGCGGGATTTCCAAGATCCTCTCAAACTAACCAGGCCTCCATTGTTAACCTGTATTCCAGACGGGTCCCTTAATACCACCAACAGTAAAGACCCTGAATTGCATGACAGACTCCGTGTGGTTACTGCTGCTCCTGCGCACCATCACCACCAACATCCCTATTTATTGCCCTGAGGCTATACTCCTCTGCTGCACCCACAACACCAGCCTCAGCGGTCTGCCCTGCAGCGGCAGTTCACTCTGACCGCAATCCACGGGTGGCGTAGTCGGACATTCAGCATATAGACTGCCACTTGGTTTGACCACCCTGAGCCACGGGACCGGGTCCCCGCCACGCAAGGAATACAACCCCCAGCATCCACAAAAGGTCCGGTTCCGGGTATCCACACACACACACGGCCCAGGGGGCGCGTCAACTTTGGCGTAGTCGGCAGGATTTCGTGCCCGCCACCAACGGGTACTGCGTGCCTGAGGAAAGACAGTAAAACTTACCTTGGTGGAGTTTCCCGCGATCCGCAGCCGTTTCCCGCCATCCGCAGCCATTTTCCCACCATCAGGTGCCATCTTTGGGACACCGCTCGGGAAGAAGAGGGGCGTGAACGACGAAAGCGCTCGAGAACTGGAGCCCCGGCTTACGCACTGACGCTGCGCAAGGTCCTGAAAGGAGCCGAGCGGACGCTGACGTCACCAGGACGCGACGAAAGGTCCTCAACCCCGACGATCGCCTGCAGAGCCGCGGCCTACAAAAGAAAAGAAACGGAAGGTAGGCCACGGTTGACTAGGGGGGAAGAGAATGACGGAATAGAGGGAACTGTCACCGCCAGCGCGGCTGATGCCGCAGTAATGCCGTTCACGATGCCTTATATCCCCGGAGCGGCCTGGTTGCCCCAGTACTCAGGGGAGTCGCATATCCTGAGCGACTTTAAAGAGAGACTATATAGCCTATTCAAGGTGTACCCCCTGACGGAGGAAAAAAGAGTGACCATACTGATAGGCCAGTTAACCGGCGCGGCCCAACGAGAAGTAAAGTCCTGGTCAGTCAGGGACAAGGGGACTGTGAAGGAGATTTTGGCCCGTCTAAAGGACACTTTTGATACCCCCACCTCAGCAGAGATCAAAATGAGATTTTTTGGGTGCAAGCAGCGGGCACAAGACAGTATAAGAGACTATGCTTTGAATTTGCAAGAGGCCCTGAGAGCTATCAAGCAGGCAGACCCTGACAGTGTGAGGAATGCAGATGAACTGCTGACTGAGCAATTCATTGAGGGTCTGCTGTCCAGTGCCCACCGAACTCAGTTACGCCTGATGGCCCTGCAGAACCCTGAGTTAGACTTTGCACAGTTTAAAGACAGAGCCATCCGGGTACTCCGAGAACCCGCACCCGGTGGCGTTGCGGCCTCCAGGCGCCCTGCTATCACTTATCACCAAGAGGTGGCGCCCCAGTCTACGGAATCTGCAGGAGCCAACGCACAGAATAGTACCGCGTCTACAGACCCTCACCATCAGGTCCAAGAACTGACTAAAAGCGTTGCCGCACTAACCAGGACTGTGCAGTCGGTGCAGGTATCCTCTCCAGGAAAGATCCAGCTGGCTACCAGTCCGGAGGATGTCCCGTGGCGCCGACAGAAGAGGATCCCACCGTCCAGAGGGAAGCCAACGGACCGCTACTACCAGGATGTAAACCCATCTGCGCCGCTGCAGCCAGCCAGGACATATTGCGAGGTACTGTAATTTAAACGAGCCCAACCTGGGGCAGAGGGCCAACCCCCAGGTGTAAGATCATCAGGCCCGTCAAACTGGCTTGACAAGTATGTGGGGGGACGACCGGTCTTGCCTGTGGTACTGGATGGCATTCCCATGAGTGCACTGTTGGACACCGGGTCACAGGTAATCACCATCCCCTATGTACTTTTCAAGCGGTACTGGGATGACACGGATATTACCCGCTACCCAGATAATGACTTGAGCATCATCGCCAGCAATGGTCAGCCCTTGCCGCAGGTGGGGTTCAAGGAGGCGACCATCAAAATTGGTAAAGTCAAACTGCCGGCGCAAGGACTGATTATTGTGGACATTGACCGTCGTGAAAGTCACCCTAAAATAACCTTGTCTTTCAGAGATAATTGTTATATTACAGCAGGTTGCAATGAATGCCAGCTCCAGCCAGCAGCGTGTCTTACAAAAGGAGATCAGAGCCCTGATGAAGCGGCAACAGGTAGAACTGTCTGGTGGTGAGATTGGAAGCGTTAGGATGAGTGACCCATTCCCTATCGCCATGCCCCCAAAAAGTGAAATGATGATCTGGTGCCGGTCTGCAATCGGTTTAAGAGGTAGAGACTACCAAGCTATGGTAGAACCCGTTTACTCCGACAGTAGGCCCACCATTTTGACAGCACGGGGGGTGGTTGATGTCCGCCATGGGAGGGTACCAGTCTGCATCCTAAATATTGGGGAAAGAGAAGTACACTTGCCCCGGTATGCCACTCTAGCCAAATTGTTCACCTTTAACCAGAACTCTGTAAAGGCCGTGGAACCCTTGCCTCCATCTCAACCAGAGGAAGGTAACGGCTCCAAGAAACAAATGGAGGACTGGTGTCAGAAACTGCATGTGGGCACCGACTCCACTCCCTCACACCAAAAACAGGGAGTCTACCGGGTGGTTCAGGAGTACGAAAGAGTCTTTAGTAAGCACCCGCTAGACTTTGGGCAAGTAAAGGGGGTAGAACACCAAATCCCCACAGGAGACCATCCACCCATAAAAGAGAGATACCGGCCTGTAACCCCTGCACACTATCAGAATGCCAAGGGTATGTTACGAGAAATGAAGGAGGCTGGGGTGATCAGGGATAGCTGTAGGCCCTGGGCAGCTCCTCTAGTTCTTGTAAAAAAGAAAGATGGCACAATGAGGATGTGTATAGATTATAGAAAGGTCAACAGAATAACACACAAAGATGCGTACCCGTTACCTAGGATAGAGGAGTCTTTGGCTGCATTAAAATCTGCTAACTTCTTCTCTACTTTGGATCTCAACAGCGGGTACTGGCAGGTTCCTGTGGCAGAGTCAGACAAGGAGAAGACCGCCTTCACCACCCCGATGGGTCTCAGTGAATTCAACTGTATGCCGTTCGGACTCTGCAACGCACCAGGGACCTTCCAGAGGCTGATGGAGTGCTGTCTGGGGCACAGAAATTTTGAGACGGTCCTACTCTACCTGGACGATGTCATCGTGTATTCCAAGACCTATGAGGACCATCTAAAGCACCTGGCAGAGGTGTTCGATGCCATGGCAGGCTTCGGCCTAAAGGTGAAACCCTCCAAGTGTCATCTACTGAAGCCAAAAGTACAGTACCTGGGACACGTGGTGAGTGCTGACGGAGTAGCCCCAGACCCTGACAAGATCACGGTGATTAAGGACTGGCCAAGACCCTCCAGCATAAAGGAAGTGCGGCAGTTCCTCGGGTTGGTAGGCTACTACCGAAGATTCATCTCCGGGTTCACCAAAATGGCAGCCCCTTGCAGGACCTCCTGTTAGGTCAGTCAAAGACTAAAAGTCAGAAGCCGCCCTTTAAGTGGGACAAGCTGGAGGAGGAGTCTTTCCGCCAGCTGAAGATGGCCCTCACAGGGGATGTGATCGTGGCCTACCCTGATTACGGCCAGCCTTTTATCCTCCACACCAACGCCAGTAACGTGGGGCTAGGAGCCGTAGTGTCCCAGATCCAGCAGGGCAGAGAACGGGTAATTGCTTATGCTAGCAGATAGCTGAGACCCACAGAGAGAAGCCCTGAGAATTATAGCTCCTTCAAGCTAGAGTACCTGGCAGTGGTGTGGGCAGTCACCAAACGCTTCAAGCATTGCCTGGCTTCTTCTAAGTTCACTGTGAACACGGACAGCAACCCGTTGACACACCTGGACGCTGCAAGACTTGGTGCCCTAGAGCAGAGATGGATGGCCCGGCTGTCCAATTATGAATTTACTATCAAATTCACTTGCAGGACGAGGGAGAGGATCCAGAAGAACAGGAAGAAATTGAACTCCCTGCATTCCACCATCATGGGATCACCCAGTGTTCCCACTGCGTAAAGGAGAGGTGCTCTGCCACCGCTATGTTCAATCCCTTACCCCACCATGGCTGGGCAGAGACACAAGATAGTGACCCCGCTGTCCGCCTGGTAAAAGAGATGCTGACCCAGGCTGATGCCCACCTTGATCCGGATTCTCCAGAAGAGGCCAAACAGCTGTGGAAGGAGAGGAGCAAGCTGTTTCTCTACGAGGGAAGGCTGTGCCACAGAATCGTCAACTCTTGAACACATGAGCTGATCTGGCAGGTAATGGTCCCAAGGCAGGATGCGGCTATGGTCCTAGAAGTTATTCGGAAGAAAAAGACTCAGGATATATAACCATGCACACCCAATGTTGGAAAAGTGAAAAAATCTTTATTACATGATTACATTTAGACAACAAAAGAAAAAATTATTAAAAGCATTTAAAACAGACAAAAACATGTGCAATCTTCATATGGGGGAATTCACGATAATAATATGCATAAAAATAGCAATAAACCCCACTATGTTATGTGCCACAGGTGTAGTTTACATCACTTATATAACATTCGATTAATGTAGACCAACTAAGCAACCCTGGCTATAAATAGCACGACACAACCAGTCAAAATATGTGTTTATGACAAACCAAACCCTCCTAAATAATATAAGTGAATCAAGGAATGAGTATTAGAGATGGTCTATTGACAATGGGGGCCCATATTTTAGAGGTATTGGCTAAGTTGTGTCACCAAAGTCATATATGACGTGGCACAGTTGATCCAAATATAAATAACAAGCCAGGCATTCCTGAGTGGTCAAGTCAAGAAAATAAGTAAATAAAAAAATATACGGAAGAATAATTACCTTCTGGAACCAGAGACCCTACGCGTTACGCTGCTCAGACGCAGCTTCGTCAGGGGTATGTTGTCTAAGAGCACATGTGTGTGTTATATAGTTGATCCCAAATGGTGTGACTAGTTTCAGGTGAGTGTTTGTCTCCCTATGGCGTGCAGACAGGCCTGTTCTTATCAGAATGTGTTCCACCCAGTCCATGCGGTGGAACGCAAACGGAAATGGGTTAAACGTCATATCCGGTCCAAAGCAGAGGGCGTCAAGTACAGCCCTGAAGCTATTATTGTCGAAGATGCGTTCCACCCGTACCATACGGTGGAACGGGGGTGGAAGTAAAGTAAACGTCATATCCAGTCAGAAGGGTAAACACGCAGAGCAATGAACCATGCACGTAGTTATAATAAAGAAGAGGCTTGCGTTCCACGATGGAACGCAAAAACCCCGGGAGCAGCGCGTCCGCTGCAGAGAATAATAGTGATCACACAAGAAAGTGCTAGCATTAATCAAAAAGGATTGTAGTCCAAACCAGGAATACTAAGAAGTCAGTATATGATCTAAGGACAATCACCAAACATGCATAGATACCAGGATGCATCACATAACAGAATACAGACCTGAACATATGAGACTCACTGACCAGACAAACATAAAACAAAAAAAACAAAAAAATAAAAAAAATAAAAAATTATAAAAATATTTTAAAAAAATATATATTTTTTTATTTTTTATTAATATAAAAGACAAGACATATGAATACATAAGACACTGTGTGCAAATATGTGAAAAGATGTACACAGCTAAACAATCACAAATAATACAAGAAAATAAGCAATAAACTAATGGAACTGCACAAGTTGGCCCCGTGGGAGGGGAAAGAGAAAAAGAAAAAAAAAAAAGGAAGGAGCAGGGGAAAGGAAAGAAAAGAGAATCAAAACCCCAATTGTGGGCAAGATTCCACATACAAAAACACCATGGGAGTCTGGAAAAGTCAGAAGTGGAAAATACTCATTCGTGCCCCTCATAGCCACTACATCAAACATTAGCGTCCGATTAGAAACTAACCCCAGGGAACTCGGTAGAATATAAAAAATATTGATATTAAAGCTGCTGGAATGGAATTTAAAGGAGGTGCACATGCACCCCCAAAATAAACAGAGTACTGCTTATAAGGACACCATGGAAATTTAAGCCAAGTAACCAGTAAATGAGAGATCCTCATTTATGCCCTTTGGGGCCACTGTGTCAAGTGTAAAGATCCACCTGGATTCTGTCCTCAAAAGGTCTCTAGTATGATCTGAATTGCGTGGGTTGGGCTTCATTTTTTGGAGGCCTGTAACTCGCAATTTATTAGGGCTGCTGGAATGGAATTGAAGAAAGTGCAGGGCCACCGTGGAGTTGGTCCTGCCCTTTCTCAAATCCTTTTGAGGACAGAATCCAGGTGGATCTTTACACTTGACACAGTGGCCTCAAAGGGCATAAATGAGGATCTCTCATTTACTGGTTACTTGGCTTAAATTTCCATGGTGTCCTTATAAGCAGTAATCTGTTTATTTTAGGGGTGCATGTGCACCTCCTTTAAATTCCATTCCAGCAGCTTTAATATCAATATTTTTTATATTCTACCGAGTTCCCTGGGGTTAGTTTCTAATCGGACGCTAATGTTTGATGTAGTGGCTATGAGGGGCACGAATGAGTATTTTCCACTTCTGACTTTTCCAGACTCCCATGGTGTTTTTGTATGTGGAATCTTGCCCACAATTGGGGTTTTGATTCCCTTTTCTTTCCTTTCCCCTGCTCTTTCCTTTTTTTTTTTTCTTTTTCTCTTTCCCCTCCCACGGGGCCAACTTGTGCAGTCTGCAGACCACAGCCACTGTCTCCAGAGACCACCTGAAGAAGTGTCCCAAGCAGCTGCAAAATGCTGATGAAGACCAAAATAGCCCTCAACCCACAGAGGAAAGGGAAGAAATGGTCAGTACAGTGCTCGGGGAATTTCCACGGTCCTGGACGCAAATCAACAACGCCATAGTGGTACCCGTCCTTACCTTCCTCCAGCCAGCCCCTCAAGGGCCTGCAGAAGAGCAAGTAGTGTTGGAAGAGCAAGTGGCGCCGGAGGCAGAAGATTCCGTACCAGCAGCTCAGGAGAATCAACCCTCTGCTAGTAGTGAACCTGCCATGCCCGTGGTGAGCCAAAGAGTATGCAGAAAGCTGCCCAACCTACCCATAACATCTGCAAACACCTCTAGTGCAGACACGAGCACACCCAGTACACAGGGGGAGGAAACAGGGGACCCGAGTAGAGTACAACCAGACAGTGGGTTACGTAGTTCTACCAGGAGCACTAGAGGTCAAATGCCCGCTCACTGGAGAATATAAATGCCAAGTATATATCTACCTGTATATTGCAAATGTTTAATGTTTGTTGCCTGGTTACTAATTATGTTTTCCTAGTTACCCGACAGGGTTCATGGACTAACAGGTTATGGACAGTGAATAACAGGAACTGTACCTTGTACATATTTGCACCTGGTAAGGTGCCCTCTTTTGAAGACGAACCCAGAACACAAAACCCGTGGAGGTGGCTGAAGACGTGGTCCAACTCCGGATCATCAACGCCCTGTATCCACCCCAGGGCCTAGGTGGAGGGTTTAGGACGGGTCCCTCAAGGTGCATCATGGGTGACAAGGACACCTGGCTACGGGAGCGCCGTGACCTAAAAGACTAAGCTTCTTGTATATATGTTACTGTATTGTTATTACCTGTTGTGTTTTTGCAAAATGTGTTTAGTCCCGGAGTACTAAATTTCACTAAGGGGGAATGTGGCACCCCAGGTCTGGTCGCCACAGTGGCAGCAATGTCATGTCTGAGAGCAGGTGGGAGGTTCCCTGGTTGGGGACAATTAGCATGCAGCACCTCCTGCCCCAGTCCAGGGAGGGGAGAAACCTGCCCTTTATAAACTGGATCTGGGGCGGGGTTAGACAGTCTAGTTCCAGAGACAGGGACAGGTCAGCAGCAGGCTGAGGAGTCCCTGTAGGCAGAGGAGGAACACGAGGCCAGGAGGGGAGCTAGAAGAGCTCATCCTGGCTAGAGACTTAGAAAGCCGGACACTGGAGTCCGAGGCTGTGAGGGTTATAAGCCCAGCAGCAGAAAACCACCATGCAGGGGATTTCAAGTCCTCTGGCCCAAGGAAGCCCGGAGGCTCAGCCACACGAGAGGGACCATTACTGCCCAGGAGGGGTGAGAAGTACGGAGGGCCCGAGTCGCCAGTCATACGGGTGAGAACAACACGGTACACTCAGAGACGTGGGCTACCACTACACTACAGCAGGATAGCCAAGAAAGGGTGAAGTCAGCACGGTAGGCCTACAAACTCCCCCTGACCAGCGGGATTTCCCAGTTGCTCTCAGACTGACCAGGCCTCCATTGTTAACCTGTATTCTAGACGGGTCCCTTAATACCACCAACAGTAAAGACCCTGAATTGCATGACAGACTCCGTGTGGTTACTGCTGCTCCCACGAACCATCACCACCAACATCCCTATTTACTGCCCTGAGGCTATACTCCTCCCGTGGGGAGTTATACTATCCTCTGCTGCACCCACAACACCAGCCTCAGCGGTCTGCCCTGCAGCGGCGGTTCACTCTGACCGCAATCCACGGGTGGCGTAGTCGGACATTCAGCATATAGACAGCCACTTGGTTTGACCACCCTGAGCCACGGGACCGGGTCCCCGCCACGCAAGGACTACAACCCCCAGCATCCACAAAAGGTCCGGTTCCGGGTATCCACACACACACAAGGCCCAGGGGGCACGTCATATAAACTCCTGGATGATCCTGAGTGATGCTGCAAAACCAAATGCCCAATTACAGCATCAGGCGGCCGCGCTCAGGATTCTCCAGGAGCTTCTACATTCTGGTTGTGGAGGGAATGATTGATGGAATCTGCAATCAGAAATACGGATTATTAAAAAAATATATATCACAGTCTGTTACATTTTTTTAAACTAATTGTATGTGACAAATTCCCTTAAAGAAAAATTAAATCAAATATAACTAAAAAAAAAAGTACTGGATATTTTTAAGAAATGTTTCATAGGTTAGAGAACAGTAGGACCCGGCAAGAAGAGTCTCCTTGTCCTGGTTGCAGCTTAAAAAAATCTTTTGGCCAAAATAAAAGCTGATGGCTATGTATGTGATCTGGTGTTCGATGGGAACTGGTAATGTGTGATTGGTGGGGACGTAGTGCGGAAGTGGAGTTTTTCCAAGAGTGGGCAGTGGGACTGTGGAAGGTTTGAAGGGTGGAGGCAGAGCTGAGGTAGAGGCGGAGCTGGAGTGGAGCCTGGGTGGAGTCTCAAAGGGGCCCAGAAATTTTGACAGTATGGAGCCCCGAAATTCCTAGTGGCAGCCCTGCATAGGGGTATTGAAGAGCTACCAAAATCCAAGAGTCACTTTAGGTGCAGCCAGACTCTGGTGGAGCCCCCCCGCTGCCTTGGTATAATGACTGCTCAGAACTGATGAAGCTAAGAATTCATTCTCCAACCATCATGGGACTGTGTCACAGTTTTAAAAAAGTTAAAATTTGTTTTCGTACCACTGCATTGTCTGTGATTTACTTAAGGGGAAAATATAGGTGCCGCATACAGTGGCTGTGTGGCGCCCCTGAGGGTTCAGTCACCACAGAGGTACTGCACCTCACCCAGAGGTGTGGTGTCTCCTCTCGAGTAAGGAGGGAGTGCCGCCCGGAACCCCAAGACCTGCATTCAACACTACACTACTCCAGGCCGGCTGGAAGGGCAAGATGCACTGTGTTCCTGCTGAGCCCTGTCCCTGGCTGGAGTGGGGGGAACCAAAGGTAGTGGGAACAAGTAGTGGGTGTGGGTGGAAGATGTAGAGTAGGGGAGCACCATTGTAGGAGGTATATATAGGGAAGCCATCTTAGGGTGGCAGGTCAGTGAGTGGAGAACAGTCAGTGAGTAGTAAGGGGAGCAGAGTCTCTTCAGGAGCTCTGCTTCACAAGTGGGGCCTAGTGATAGAGGCCCAGGAGGGGAGCAGAGAAGGAATGCTCCATTCTATAGAAGGGATCCCAGGGGGTACGGTGAGTGCAGGACGGCACCCGTATGCCCCCGAATCTGCCAGGTGTCAGAGGGATCAGGCCGCAAGAAGGGAACCGGCCCCTGGACCAGCCGTGTTACTCCAGGTCTCAGCTGGAAAAACCGGAGGCTTCTGCACTTCCATGGTGCAGTCGCCACAGTCTCATCCTAGTCACCGTGAGGGTCAAGCAGGTCCGGTAACTCCAGGTTGCCCAGAGGGACTTCAGAGCACCCGAGCGGGACTAAATGTGGGAAGCGCAGGGCAGGAGGGAGAAGACCCAGCGTGAGAAGTCAGTCTAGTAAGGAACATAAAGAACGCGGGGTTCCGTCAAGCGCTCCTGATCAATCTGAGAAAGTGCTGAACCCCTTATCTGGTAGACGCAGCACAACGCGGAGGCGGACACCCATACAGTGCACCTGGGAACCTTGAACAAGAACTGTGAGTAAAACTCGGATGACTGCACTGCACTGCCTCCGTCAGTTAATTCATCTGCGCTATCTCTTCTGCACCACAAGTCCCAGCATCACCACCCACCATCAAACTTTACACTGCCCTGAGGCCCGCTCCACCTGTGGGGAGCTGTTCCATCCTCGCTGCCTATCAACTGCCTCAGAGGTCTGCAGCAGCGCTGGTACAAATTACCAGAAACCACAGGTGGCGTCACGATCAAACTACAAATCCCATATAAACTATCCCCTTTTTGTTGACCGCTCTGGGCCACGGACCGGGCCAGCCACTGTGACATATTCCCCCCCAGCATCCATAGGCCCGGACACCGAGTACCCCACTGCCCTGGGGGCGCGTCAGCCGCACATCTGCTGCATTCACCTCTAGGAAGAAAACAGGAAGCCGATCTTTCAATGTTACATTTCCTGCATCAGAAGCCATGGAGACACAAAAAGTAGTGTAATAAAGGGGGAACAAGGGAAAGAGTCTGTGAAAAGGAGCTGTGCAGAGCAGGCTGCGTGGAGTGGGGAGCACAGTGAGAGGGAAAGCATGGGGAAAAGTCTGAAAGACATAAGCGGTCATCGGGAGTAGATTGCGTGAAAATGGGGGTTGACTGGGAGAGAGGGGGGAATGGGTAGCAGTCGGTAAAAGAGGGGATTTGGAGCAGTCTCTAAGTGATGGGGCATGGGGAGCAGTCTGTGAGAGAGGGGGCATGAAGAGCAGTCTATGAGAGAGGGGGCATGAAGAGCAGTCTGTGAGAGAGGCGGCATGGGGAGCAGTCTATGAGAGAGGGGGCATGAAGAGCAGTCTGTGAGAGAGGGGGCCTGGGGAGCAGTCTATGAGAGAGGGGGCATGAAGAGCAGTCTGTGAGAGAGGGGGCATGGGGAGCAGTCTATGAGAGAGGGGTAATGGGGAGCAGTCTATAGGAGAGGGGGCCTGGGGAGCTGTCTATGAGAGAGGGGGTATGGGGAGCAGTCTGTGAGAGAGGGGGCATGGGGAGCAGTCTGTGAGAGAGGCGGCATGGGGAGCTGTCTGTGAGAGAGGGGGCATGGGGAGCAGTCTATGAGAGAGGGGTCATGGGGAGCAGTCTATGAAAGAGGGGGCATGAAGAGCAGTCTATGAGAGAGGGGGCATGGGGAGCAGTCTATCAGAGAGGGGGCCTGGGGAGCAGTCTATAGGAGAGGGGGCCTGGGGAGCTGTCTATGAGAGAGGGGGCATGGGGAGCAGTCTGTGAGAGAGGGGGCATGGGGAGCAGTCTGTGAGAGAGGGGGCATGGGGAGCAGTCTGTGAGAGAGGCGGCATGGGGAGCTGTCTGTGAGAGGGGGCATGGCGAGCAGTCTATGAGAGAGGGGGCATGAAGAGCAGTCTATGAGAGAGGGGGCATGGGGAGCAGTCTATGAGAGAGGGGGCATGAAGAGCAGTCTATGAGAGAGGGGGCATGGGGAGCAGTCTATGAGAGAGGGGGCCTGGGGAGCAGTCTATGAGAGAGGGGGCATGAAGAGCAGTCTGTGAGAGAGGTGGCATGGGGAGCAGTCTGTGAGAGAGGGGGCATAGGGAGCAGTCTGTGAGAGAGGGGGCATGGGGAGCAGTCTATGAGAGAGGGGGCATGAAGATCAGTCTGTGAGAGAGGTGGCATGGGGAGCAGTCTGTGAGAGAGGCGGCATGGGGAGCTGTCTGTGAGAGAGGGGGCATGGGGAGCAGTCTATGAGAGAGGGGGCATGAAGAGCAGTCTGTGAGAGAGAGGGCATGGGGAGCAGTCTGTGAGAGAGGGGGCATGGGGAGCAGTCTATGAGAGAGGGGGCATTAGGAGCTGTCTGTGAGAGAGGGGGCACGGGGAGCAGTCTATGAGAGAGGAGGCATGGGGAGCAGTCTGTGAGAGAGGGGGCATGGGGAGCAGTCTATGAGACAGGGGGCATGGGGAGCAGTCTATGAGAGAGGGGGCATGGGGAGCAGTCTCTGAGACAGGGGGCATGAAGAGCAGTCTGTGAGAGAGGCGGAATGGGGAGCTGTCTATGAGAGAGGGGGCATGAAGGGCAGTCTGTGAGAGAGGCGGCATGGGGAGCTGTCTATGAGAGAGGGGGCATGGGGAGCAGTCTGTGAGAGAGGGGGCAAGGGGAGCAGTCTATGAGATAGGGGGCATGAAGAGCAGTCTGTGAGAGAGGGGGCATGGGGAGCAGTCTATGAGAGAGCGGGCCTGGGGAGCAGTCTATGAGAGAGGGGGCATGAAGAGCAGTCTGTGAGAGAGGTGGCAAGGGGAGCAGTCTGTGAGAGAGGTGGCATGGGGAGCAGTCTATGAGAGAGGGGGCATGGGGAGCAGTCTGTGAGGGAGGGGACATGGGGAGCAGTCTATGAGAGAGGGGGCATGGGGAGCAGTCTGTGAGAGAGGGGGCATGGGAAGCAGTCTGTGAGAGAGGGGGCATGGGGAGCAGTGTATGAGAGAGGGGGCATGGGGAGCAGTCTATGAGAGAGGGGGCATGCGGAGCAGTCTGTGAGAGAGAGGGCATGGGAAGCAGTCTGTGAGAGAGGTGGCATGGGGAGCAGTGTGTGGTAGAAGGGTCATGGGGAGAAGTCTGGGGAGAGGGGGCATGGGGAGCAGTCTGTGAGAGAGAGGGCATGGGAAGCAGTCTGTGAGAGAGGGGGCATGAAGAGCAGTCTGTGAGAGATGCGGCATGGGGAGCTGTCTGTGAGAGAGGGGGCATGGGGAGGAGTCTATGAGAGAGGGGGCATGGGGAGCAGTCTATGAGAGAGGGGGCATGGGGAGCAGTCTATGAGTGAGGGGGCATGGGAAGCAGTCTGTGAGAGAGGGGGCATGGGGAGCAGTCTACGAGAGAGGGGGCATGGGGAGCAGTCTATGAGAGAGGGGGCATGCGGAGCAGTCTGTGAGAGAGTGGGCATGGGAAGCAGTCTGTGAGAGAGGGGGCATGGGGAGCAGTGTGTGGTAGAAGGGTCATGAGGAGAAGTCTGGGGAGAGGGGGCATGCGGAGCAGTCTGTGAGAGAGAGGGCATGGGAAGCAGTCTGTGAGAGAGGGGGCATGGGGAGCAGTCTATGAGAGAGGGCATGGGGAGCAGTCTATGAGAGAGGGGGCATGGGAAGCAGTCTGTGAGAGAGGGGGCATGGGGAGCAGTGCGTGGTAGTAGGGGCATGGGGAGTAGTCTGTTAGAGAGGGGACATGGGGAGCAGTGTTTTGCATCTGTCCCAGATTCGTGAGTTGCTTCCCTCCCCCGGTCCAATGAATTCTGCTGTGCTCCACATAGGAGTTTGCAGATTGCCTATCCTGGTCCCATGTGAGCATCAGCCATCACCTTTATAAGGCTCGCTGAGACACACGATCTAGTGCAGGGGTCTCAAACTCAGCTAAGTATATGGGCCGCACATAGAAAAAAAGTGAATTTGAAGGGCTGAATTCTTTGCAGGATGATATGAAAATTTTAATGATGCCATATTGTTTTTTTTTACACATTTTGGATCATTTTTTGAACATTTTTTTTATTTTATTCTTTTAAATGACATTCATTTTATGGGCTATGGTACAGTTTTATACAGTTTAAACAAGTTTTATTTCCTCTTTGTGTCCCCTAATTTACCACATACAGTGATCTTTTTTCTTACAATTAACACCATATAGTAATTCTGACCAATTTATTATAGTAATGTCCCCAACCTTGTCCGCATCTTGTAGTAACATCCCCCATCCCGGTCACCATTTTGCATTTTGTAGTAATGTGCCCATCCCGGTCCCCATCTTGTAGTAATGTTCCATCCTGGTTCCCATCTTGCAGTAATGTGCCCATCCCGGTCCACATCTTGAAGTAATGTACCCATCCCGGTCCCCATCTTGTTGTTATGGCCCATGCTGGTCCCCATCTTGTTATTATGGCCCATGCTGGTCCCTATCTTGTAGTAATGTGCCCATCCCGGTCCCCATCTTGTAGTAATGTGCCCTTCCTGGTCCCCATCTTGTATTAATGTGCCCATCCTTGTCCCCATCTTGTAGTAATGTGCCCATCACGGTCTCTATCTTGTAGTAATGTGCCCATCCCGTTTCCCATCTTGTAGTAATGTGCCCATCCTGGTCCCCATCTTGTAGTAATGTGTCCATCCCTGTCCCCATCTTGTAGTAATGTGCCCATCCCGGTCCCCATATTGTAGTAATGTGCCCATGCTGGTCCCTATCTTGTAGTAATGCGCCCATGCTGGTCCCCATTTTGAAGTAATGTGCCCATCCTGGTCCCCATCTTGTAGCAATGTGCCATGCTGGTCCCCATCTTGTAGTAATGTGTCCATCCCGGTCCCCATCTTGTAGTAATGTGACCATCTTGGTCCCCATCTTGTAGTAATGTGCTCATCCTGGTCCCCATCTTGTAGTAATGGCCCATCCCGGTCCCCATTTTGTAGTAATGTGCCCATCGTGGTCCCCATCTTGTAGCAATGTGCCCATCCCAGTCCCCATCTTGTAGTAATGTGCCCATCATGGTCGCTATCCTGTAGTAATGGCACATACCGGTCCCCATCTTGTTGTAATGGCCCATGCTGGTCCCCTTCTTGTAGTAATGGCCCATGCTGGTCCCCATCTTGTAGTAATGGCCAATGCTGGTTCCCATCTTGTAGTAATGAGCCCATCCCAGTCCCGATCTTGTAGTAATGGCCCATCCTGGTGCCCATCTTGTAGTAAAGTGCCCATCCTGGTCACCATCTTGTAGTAAAGTGCCCATCCCAGTCCCCATCTTGTAGTAATGTGCCCATCCCGGTCCCCATCTTGTAGTAATGGCCAATGCTGGTCCCCATCTTGTAGTAATATGCCCATCCCGGTTCCTATCTTGCAGTAATGTGCCCATCCCGGTCCCCATCTTGTAGTAATGTACCCATCCTGGTCCCCATCTTGTAGTAATGGGACCATCCCGGTCCCCATCTTGTAGTAATGTGCCCATCCTGGTCCCTATCTGTCATAATGTCCCCATCCTGGTCCCGATCTTTTAGTAATGGCCCATGCTGGTCCCGATCTTGTAGTGATATGCCCATCCCGGTTCCCATCTTGTGGTAATGGCCAATGCTGGTCCCCATCTTGTAGTAATGTTCCCATCCTGGTTCCCATCTTGTAGTAATGAGCCCATCCCTGTCCCGATCTTGTAGTAATGGCCCATCCTGGTCCCCATCTTGTAGTAAAGTGCCCATCCTGGTCCCCATTTTGTAGAAATGTGCCCATCCTGGTCCCCATCTTGTAGCAATGTGCCCATCCATGTCCCCATTTTGTAGTAATGTGCCCATCCTGGTCCCCATCTTGTAGCAATGTGCCCATCCCAGTCCCCATCTTGTAGTAATGTGCCCATCCTGGTCGCCATCTTGTAGTAACGGCCCATCCCGGTCCCCATGTTTTATTAATGTGCCCATCCCAGTCCCCATCTTGTAGTAATGGCCCATCCTGGTCCCCATCTTGTAGTAATGTGCCCATCCTGGTCCCCATCTTGTAGTAATGGCCCATCCTGGTCCCCATCTTGTAGTAAAGTGCCCATCCTGGTCCCCATTTTGCAGAAATGTGCCCATCCTGGTCCACATCTTGTAGCAATGTGCCCATCCATGTCCCCATTTTGTAGTAATGTGCCCATCCCGGTCCCCATATTGTAGCAATGTGCCCATCCCAGTCCCCATGTTGTAGTAATGTGCCCATCCTGGTCGCCATCTTGTAGTAACGGCCCATCCCGGTCCCCATGTTTTATTAATGTGCCCATCCCGGTCCCCATGTTGTAGTAATGGCCCATCCTGGTCCCCATCTTGTAGTAATGTGCCCATCCTGGTCCCCATCTTGTAGTATTGTGCCCATCCCGGTCCCCATCTTGAAGTAATGTGCCCATCCTGGTCCCCATCTTGTAGTAATGTGCCCATCCTGGTCCCCATCTTGTAGTAATGTGCCCGTCCTGGTCCCCATCTTGTAGTAATGTGCCCATCCCAGTCCCCATCTTGCAGTAATGGCCCATCCCAGTCCCCATCTTGAAGTAATGTGCCCATCCTGGTCCCCATCTTGTAGTAATGTGCCCATCCCGGTCCCCATCTTGTAGTAATGGCCCATCCTGGTCCCCATCTTGTAGTAATGTGCCCATTCTGGTCCCCATCTTGTAGTAATGTGCACATGCTGGTCGCCATCTTGTAGTAATGTGCCAATGTTGGTCCCCATCTTGTAGTAATGCGCCCATCCTGGTCCCCATCTTGTAGTAATGTGCCCATCCCGGTCCCCATCTTGTAGTAATGTCCCCATCCTTGTCCCTATCTTGTAGTAATGTGCCCATCCTGGTCCCCATCTTGTAGTAATGGGCCCATCCTGGTCCCCATCTTGTAATAATGCGCCCACAACGGTCCTCATCTTGTAGTAATGCGCCCATAACGGTTCTCATCTTGTAGTAATGGCCCATGCTGGTCCCCATCTTGTAGTAATGGCCAATGATGGTCCCGATCTTGTAGTAATGTGCTCATCCTGGTCCCCATCTTGTAGTAATGTGCCCATCCCGGTTCCCATCTTGTAGTAATGGCCCATGCTGGTCCCCATCTTGTAGTAATGTGCCCATGCTGGTCCCCATGTTGTAGTAATGGCCAATGCTGGTCCCCATCTTGTACTAATGTGCCCATCCCGGTCCCCATCTTGTAGTAATGGCCAATGCTGGTCCCCATCTTGTAGTAATGTGCCCATCCTGGTGGCCAATGCTGGTCCCCATCTTGTAGTAATGTTCCCATCCCGGTCCCCATCTTGTTGTAATGTGCCCATCCCGGTTCCCATATTGTAGTAATGTGCCCATGCTGGTCCCCATCTTGTAGTAATGGCCCATGCTGGTCCCCATTTTGTAGTAATGTGCCCATCCTGGTCCCCATCTTGTAGTAATGTGCCCTGCTGGTCCCCATCTTGTAGTAATGTGCCCATCCCAGTCCCCATCTTGTAGTAATGTGACCATCCTGGTCCCCATCTTGTAGTAATGTGCTCATCCTGGTCCCCATCTTTAAGTAATGTGCCCATCCCGGTCCCCATCTTGAAGTAATGGTCCATACCAGTCCCCATTTTGTAGTAATGTGCCTATCGTGGTCCCCATCTTGTAGCAATGTGACCATCCTGGTCCCCATCTTGTAGTAATGTGCTCATCCTGGTCCCCATCTTGAAGTAATGTGCCCATCCCGGTCCCCATCTTGTAGTAATGGCCCATCCCGGTCCCCATTTTGTAGTAATGTGCCCATCGCGGTCCCCATCTTGTAGCAATGTGCCCATCCCAGTCCCCATCTTGTAGTAATGTGCCCATCCTGGTCGCTATCCTGTAGTAATGGCCCATCCCGGTCCCCATCTTGTTGTAATGGCCCATGCTGGTCCCCATCTTGTAGTAATGGCCCATGCTGGTACCCATCTTGTAGTAATGTGCCCATCCCGGTCTCCATCTTGTAGTAATGTGCCCATCCTGGTCCCCATCTTGTAGTAATGTGCCCATACTGGTCCGCATCTTGTAGTAATGGCCAATGCTGGTCCCCATATTGTAGGAATATGCCCATGCTGGTCCCCATCTTGTAGTAATGGCCCATGCTGGTCCCCATTTTGTAGTAATGTGCCCATCCTGGTCCCGATCTGGTAGTAATGTGCTCATCCTGGTCCCCATCTTGAAGTAATGTGCCCATCCCGGTCCCCATCTTGTAGCAATGGCCCATCCCGGTCCCCATTTTGTAGTAATGTGCCCATCACAGTCGCCATCTTGTAGCAATGTGCCCATCCCAGTCCCCATCTTGTAGTAATGTGCCCATCCTGGTCGCTATCATGTAGTAATGGCCCATCCCGGTCCCCATCTTGTAGTAATGTGCCCATGCTGGTCCCCATCTTGTAGTAATGGCCAATGCTGGTCCCCAAATTGTAGGAATGTGCCCATGCTGGTCCCCATCTTGTAGTAATGGCCCATGCTGGTCCCCATTTTGTAGTAATGTGCCCATCCTGGTCCCGATCTTGTAGTAATGTGCTCATCCTGGTCCCTATCTTGAAGTAATGTGCCCATCCCGGTCCCCATCTTGTAGCAATGGCCCATCCCGGTCCCCATTTTGTAGTAATGTGCCCATCACAGTCGCCATCTTGTAGCAATGTGCCCATCCCAGTCCCCATCTTGTAGTAATGTGCCCATCCTGGTCGCTATCATGTAGTAATGGCCCATCCCGGTCCCCATCTTGTATTAATGTGCCCATGCTGGTCCCCATCTTGTAGTAATGGCCAATGCTGGTCCCCAAATTGTAGGAATGTGCCCATGCTGGTCCCCATCTTGTAGTAATGGCCCATGCTGGTCCCCATTTTGTAGTAATGTGCCCATCCTGGTCCCGATCTTGTAGTAATGTGCTCATCCTGGTCCCTATCTTGAAGTAATGTGCCCATCCCGGTCCCCATCTTGTAGCAATGGCCCATCCCGGTCCCCATTTTGTAGTAATGTTCCCATCGCGGTCGCCATCTTGTAGCAATGTGCCCATCCCAGTCCCCATCTTGTAGCAATGTGCCCATCCTGGTCGCTATCCTGTAGTAATGGCCCATCCTGGTCCCCATCATTTTGTAATGGCCCATGCTGGTCCCCATCTTGTAGTAATGGCCAATGCTGGTCCCGATCTTGTAGTAATGTGCTCATCCTGGTCCCCATCTTGTTGTAATGTGCCCACACTTGTTCCCATCTTGTAGTAATGGCCCATCCTGGTCCCCATCTTTTAGTAATGTGCCCATCCCGGTCCCCATCTTGTAGTAATGTGCCCATGCTGGTCCCCATTGTTATAGCAGAAGATGGAGTCCCTCAAGTTTAAAGACCCCATCTATGCTATATAAGTCTGACAGTTATTTTAGGTGAAAACAACAGCAAGCTGAAATGTTCCTTCTTGTATCAATAGCGTGTCCTCCCTGGCCAGATGTCTCTTCTTGTAGCAATAATGTGTTCTTGCAAGAAGATAACGTGGCCTTGCTAGCCAGATACGTCTAATTAAATATTTTAAAGCATACAGAAACTAGCTTTTTCGCTTGTTCAGCTAAACTGTATAATCGAACCATATATGGCAAATCCGTTTCCTGCCTTCAGGGTGTATATCAACCCTGTGTTTTGTAATAAAGTTTAGAGCATGTTTAGACACAAACATCCTATCCTGTGTCTCATTCTCTCCGATATCGTAATCCAAAGGATAGAAGACCCAGAATGCAGTGACCACAGCTGGCGCCTCGAACAGGGACCTTGAGTTAATCTACCCAGGGGTGCTCGACCGGTCCGAGACGTGGGACGAGTGAAGCTCTCTGTTGGTGATATATACAGCGCTGAGGTAAGAATAACTGTTATATTCTACCTAATTATATCACTGCATAGAAGAGACTCCCTCACCCCCGAGCGGTCGGCTCCCCAGGTAATTCACAGATTGTTGTCTGGCTCAGGTCCCTTTGAACCAGTAGAATCCCTGAGATAAATTGACAGTCCTGCCTTCTATCCTTTGAAGAACTCAAGAATGAAAGTATGGATCCGATGATTGTGTTGTGGGTGTGTCTCGGGATTGGTGCTTTTGGTCTGTTTTTCTGGCTGGCGTATAAGTCCTGGAAGGCTAGTAGTGGAATGGTTCAGAAACCTTTGTGGCCCATTGTCTAAGTGACCATTGTCTAAGTGACTGAGGAGTCTCTTCTAGGTGAGGAGAACCAAAAAAATGGGGAACCAAAATGCCAAGGAAGGCATTACAGCCAAAGACTTAGTAGTACGCAGAGAAGGGAAACAGGCACTAATTGGAATTGACAAAATATTGTGTAAAGCGGGAATGAATGAGAATGGAGAGATGAATGAAGAGAAATGGAAATCCTTCACTAACTCCTATCATGGATGGCTGAAAGATAAGGGTCTGTTGAAGACAGTGGATGTATGGATGAATGCATGCGCTTATTTTGAAGGAAAGATTGAAGAACTAGGAGACGGATGTTACAGACTTACAAAAACCGGAATGACAGATTTTCCTCCCTGTCCGCTCCCGACGTCACCCCCACCCCAGTACCAGAATTCCCAGGAACCTAAATGTTGGGTTTGCACCAGATGTGGACAGCAGAACCCCTTGACAGTAGACATCTGTGTGGCAGGTGGAGGACCGAGACCCCACCCAGCTAGACTATTCCCAATGAGGACGGTAGTTGTGCCAGGAGCACCGGGAGCAGTAGCAGCAGCAGCAGGGGGGGGGGATGCAGTGGTTTCAGGTCAGAAAGCTCGTACAATGTTAATGTATAGACCATGGAGTCCCTCAGAGCAGTTGGCGTTGATCTCCCAGCTGCCAGATCCGTCCCAGTCCCCTATAGGTTTTGCCAGAATTATAAGAACCATACAGGATACGTACAATGCAACTAGGTTGGATTTACAAGGGGTAATTAAGGGAAAATTGGCAGATGAAGCCCGCTATGATAGGTTGATAGATGAGACAAAAACAGTATGCCAATAGGACCGGACCCGTAGATGCAGAATCTAATGATGCAGCAGCCGGAGTCCTATTCGCAGCAGCGTTGGTAAAGGCATGTAAAGACAGACAGGTTGAGAGGCAGGTTACACTAGAAGACCGGGTTCAAGGTAAGGAAGAAGACCCCAAAGATTACTTTTGGGCACTAAAGTGAACTTGGTCAGAAATGGGATTTATTTCTGAAAATAAGACTAGTGAGAGGGTATTAGCAAGTGCTTTCATGAATGGACTAAAGAAAGAGATTGCAGAGAAGGTGTAAGCAAGTAGACCAGACTGGAGATCAGTGAAAGCAGAGGATTTGGCTAGAATAGCCCAGGGGGCACAGCATGACATAACGCAGGCAAAAAGAGCTGCCAGAGTACACATAGTAGAGACGACCCCCAGAAACAACAAAGGCAGAGGACGGACTGTAGGAGGGGGACGGAGACTATGTTACGGATGTAAAAAGCCAGGACATTTTAGAAAGGACTGTAGGACCAACCCGTATCCAAATGCTCAGAGTACGGGTCCTCCAGCTGACCAAACAACACCCCCATAGGATGAGGGTAGATTGCACATGAACCCCCTCATCTCCTTGCCCCCAACTCCCAGTTGTATAGTGCAGGTGAACCTACCAGGGGGACATGAAATCGATTTCCAAGTAGATACGGGGGCCGACAATTCAGTAATTACGCGAGGTGATTGGCCATACACTGACACTGATTTTGCACATCATGTCATTGCCACCCCCTTCAATTCCCCATCTATCCTGCTCCCTGTCACTAAGAGAATTCCCCTGCAAATTCAAGGAGCTACTGTACATAACTAGCTCATGGTATCGCCCCGAGGCCAATGTAATCTATTGGGAAATGATGTGTTGTCCCAATTACAAGCACATATTGAATATCATCCCGATGGCACTGTCACCATGACCCCAGGTTTAAAACCAAGTACTCTTTGCAAAATTATGTCACTAGATATTGCCAGCACAGAAGAGACAAATGAGTTTCCCCTGATATTGGAACATGCTGTACCACATGATTTTTGGGCCTCAGACAAAACAGATGTTGGTAGGTTAAGAGTTCAACCAGTAATGGTAAAATTAAAACCAGGAGCAATCTTGCCTCAACAGAAGCAGTATCTCCTTAGCTCGGCTCAGGAGAATGCCATAGCCCAGCAAGTCCAAAAATTGCAACAGAGGGGAGTCCTAGTCAAAACACAGTCCCCTAGCAACACTCCCCTGTTCCCAGTAAAGAAAAGAGCGTGCCAGGACAACCAGCCGCATATAGAATGGTCCATGACCTCCGGTTGGTTAACAAAGCCACAGAACTTCTAACACCAGTTGTGCCCAACCCGCATACTCTCCTGTCACAGATACCTTCTAACTCTCTTTGCTTTTCAGTGATCGATTTGGCAAATGCATTTTTCAGTGTACCATTACATCCTGACTGCCAGTACCTGTTTGCTTTCACATTCCAGGGTAGTCAATATACATGGACAGTGTTGCCACAGGGTGCCCAGAATTCACCCACAATGTACACTGCAAGTCTGCAGGAAATACTGGAGGGATGGTCTGAACCACATATCGTTGTTTTGAAATATGTCGATGACCTGCTCATTTGTGCCCCCTCCAGGAAACAATGTCATAGTGCAACTATATCGCTTATGTTGTTTCTCTATCACGCTGGCTGCAAGGCATCGAAAGATAAGCTTCAGTTTTGTAAATCTTCAGTCACCTTTTTGGGACATTGCATTACACCAGGAGCTCGTCATTTAACAAATGCACGCAAACAAGCAGTACAGGCATTCACCGTCCCCATTAATGTTGCAGCCCTCAGAACTTTTCTTGGACTTGTTTCCTATTGCAGACAGTGGATTCATGCCGTCTCTGTTTTAATGCAGCCCCTCTATGACTGTCTTACTCCAACACCTTTCATACTAACACCAGAGGCAATAGACTGTTTTTATTCTTTCAAGAACCGTATTTTGGCCGCTCCAGCTTTGGGTACCCCTAACTATGAGCTCCCATTTAGTCTGTACCTTCATGAACAAGCTGGACATGCAGCAGGAGTTTTAACTCAAACACACGGTGATAATCAGAGACCTGTTGCCTATTTTAGTGGCAGATTAGACGCGGTAGCCAGAGGTGCGCCATCCTGTGTACGTGCTCTGCATGCTGTTGGACTATTACTCCATAAATCCGCAGACATTGTTCTTGACCACCCGCTCACCATTCTAACACCTCATGATGTCTACACTATATTGAACCAAGTGCAACCCGCTCACCTCTCAGCAGCACGTCATCTCAGGTTACAATGTGCACTGTTAATGCCTCCCAATGTTTCTTTACAGAGGTGTACTACTCTGAACCCAGCAACTTTGTTACCTCTCTCGGATCTAAAGGAGGGGTCAGGTACTGTGCTTTTTAAGGAAGATCCAAGAGAGGAAGTTCCTAATGACTGCGTACAAATGATGGCACAAGAAACGGCAGGTTTACCTACTGTATTTGAACATGAATTACAAAATGCAGATTTTGAATTTTTTGTAGATGGATCCCGTCATCAGGACGATTCAGGTACCTTCCATACTGGATATGCAGTTGTCTCCCTCAATGCAGTAATCAAGGCAGAACCCATGCTCCCACACCAATCGGCTCAAGAGGCCGAACTTAGGGCCCTAACCGAGGCCTGTAAACTAGCAGAAGGTAGTATTGTTAACATTTACACGGATTCTAGTTACGCATTCGGTATATCGCATGATTTTGGTCCCATATGGAAGTCAAGAGGTTTCCTGACGGCAGCAGGACACCCCATTAAGAATGCTGATGTGGTCCAGCAGTTAATTGATGCACTACAACTACCCAAAAAAGTAGCCGTCATAAAGATAAGAGCACATACCAGACGCACTGACCAGGTGAGTAGAGGTAATGCGATGGCAGATGCAGCGGCAAAAACAGCAGCCTGTAAGCCGCAACAAGGGTCAACAGTACGTCAGTTAAGTGCCCCTAAAAACCCCTTTGTGTCGGAGGACATCTTATCCCAAATGCAGGCTCAGGCTCAAAAGGAGGAGGTTGATAAGTGATCAAAGGAAGGTGCATGCCTGAATGAAGCAAATGGGGTATGGGGGAAAGGGACACAACGATGCCTTCCAGGGGCACTGTACCCAGCAGCTGCCCAGATACTACATGGGCCGACACACCAATCTAAAACGGCTGTGATGAGTGTGATGCAGAAACATTGGGTGGCACCAGGATTCTCCACCTGTATAGAAAACCTGATACAAGGGTGCATGATATGTGCTACACATAATCAGGGTAGAGTAGTTAAAACACCACCCAATCACACCCCCCGGCCCCTCTATCCATTCCAGAGACTGAAAATTGATTATATTCAGCTGCCAAAGTCAGGATCATGGGAATATGTGTTGGTCTGTATTGATTTGTTCTCAGGATGGCCAGAGGCTTTCCCGATTGCCAAAGCCACGGCTGCGGCAACCGCAAAGAAACTGCTCGTGGAGGTGGTCTGCAGGTATGGGGTACCAGAGGTAATTGAGAGTGACAGAGGTACACACTTCACAGGTGAAATAATAAATGAAGTCATGTCAGCTCTAGGAATTCAACAAGCATTCCACACCCCATATCACCCACAAAGTAGTGGTAAAGTGGAAAGACTGAATGGGACATTGAAATTAAAAATTCAGAAAGCCAAGGCTGAGACAGGAAAACCATGGCCAGACTGTTAACCGCTTGCTCTGTTTTCAGTAAGATACACGCCTAATAAAAAGACTGGACTCTCCCCATATGAGATATTGTTTGGCAACGTACCCAGCCTAGGGTGTTTCTGTCCGCAAGCATTAGAAATGAACAACCATGTGCTAAGTTCCTACTTGAGGGCTTTACACAAAAAGATTAAGCAAGTACATGATAATGTCTTCAGTTCTCTTCCAGATCCAGATCAAGACTCTAGCAGCCATACGCTGCAACCTGGAGACTGGGTGGTTATAAAAAGACACGTGAGGAAAAGCCTAGATCCACGGTTTGACGGACCCTTTCAAGTTCTGCTGACCACAAGTACAGCCGTTAAGCTAGAGGGAAAAGAGGCCTGGATCCACGCGTCCCATTGCAAAAAGATACTAGGAGAACCAGCGGACAAAGAATGATGACATTGTTTATACTTACCTGCATCCTTGCGACCACAGGTGCATGGACTAGGTTGAGCACCATGGATGGAGATGACAATAGATTCATTAGACACCATCTTGCTCTAATCAATGGACTAAAGGAGCAAAACCAGACTACTGCTAATTGTTGGATATGTACACATGCCCCTGTGACGTCCACTAGCATACCCTTTCTCGCTGTCCCAGTCTCATGGGAAGAGATAAACTTTTGGGCGGACTGTTCAGATACTTTGGCCAATAATTCCACACAGAGATTTTCCTTTCTAAATCCCGCAAATTGGTTTAAAGGTATCGGTGGGTGGTTGGCTGGTATAGTACAAGCTATTTTACAGGTTTTGCTAATGTGTCTTGCGGTTTATTTGGTTTTTAAGCTTTTTCTAATGTGTATTCAGTGTTGTACTAAAAGAAAATATAGAGATTCATATTGATAAATGAAGGAACAAAAGGATGGAATGTTATAGCAGAAGATGGAGTCCCTCAAGTTTAAAGACCCCATCTATGCTATATAAGTCTGACAGTTATTTTAGGTGAAAACAACAGCAAGCTGAAATGTTCCTTCTTGTATCAATAGCGTGCCCTCCCTGGCCAGATGTTTCTTCTTGTAGCAATAATGTGTTCTTGCAAGAAGATAACGTGGCCTTGCTAGCCAGATATGTCTAATTAAATATTTTAAAGCATACAGAAACTAGCTTTTTCGCTTGTTCAGCTAAACTGTATAATCCTTGCTCCTCCTGTACCAGTCGCTGACTCGTTTTGTTAAGATTATGTAAATGCTTTTGTTATGTACAGTACAGACCAAAAGTTTGGACACACCTTCTCATTTAAAGACTTTTCTGTATTTTCATGACTATGAAAATAGTACATTCACACTGAAGGCATCAAAACTATGAATTAACACATGTGGAATTATATACTTAACAAAAAAGTGTGAAACAACTGAAAATATGTCTTATATTCTAGGTTCTTCAAAGTAGCCACCTTTTGCTTTGATGACTGCTTTGCACACTATTGGCATTCTCTTGATGAGAAATGCGGGCTGCATTTTTGAGACCCCCTGATCTAGCGGCTTGGTATTGCATTAAGAGTAGACCTCTTTGTTGCTGGTTCTTGGCTTGCTTCTTAACTTTCCTGCATTGCACACTGCCTACCTGCGGTTTCCTGACATTCTCCGCCTGCCTGCAGTTTCAAGCAGTCCACCTACCTGCGGTTTCTCAGCAACCTCTGCCTGCCTGCAATTTCCTGCACTCTGCCTGCCTGAGGTTTTCTGATGTCCTCTGCCTGCCTGCAGTCTCCCAACCTGCCCGAGACTCGTGTGCCTACCCAGACATTGGGCTTGGAGCATCAGCCTCAACTTGTGAGTCTAATAAGCAGTCTGTGAGAGAGAAGTCATTTTGATCAGTTTGTGAGAGAGGGGACATGGGGAGCAGTCTGAGAGATAAGGGAATATGGTCCAATCCATGTGAGAGGGGGCAAGGGGAGCAGTCTGTGAGAGAACTCAATCATCATTATCAAGAAAAAATCAGATGAAGGAACGAACATATGCAAATTTCTTTATGGACTCTGAGACCTATGAATTCTCTCCTACTGGTTAACATCAGATTTGGAATATTAGGAGCCCACTCACCTCCGGTCTCTGACACAGCCTGCACCAGATATTTGGACTCTGCCAATACGCTCATCTCCATGGTCTTCTTCCCAATTCCAAAATTTCTGAGAAATGTCATGGTGAAGCGACGGAGTGATCGCCACCGTGGTCCATTCATACCTAAGGAGAAAAGGACATGGAGACATTACTGGCTGCATACAGAACAAGAGTTTTCTAGCACCTCCCCTCGGTCCTATAATACTTCCAAGCTTTAAAGATATACAGTCAGCCACAGTGCCCCAACATCTACCACTATACCCCTGGTGTTAGCAACTTGGTCTATTTTATTTAGGAGTCATGTACCCACTCACAAAGAATTGTGGGGGACCTCACAGTTTGAAAATTACCGGTATACAGAAAACAATCTGATGTGGAGAGCGGGGATAATTACTGTACATGTGAACTTATCTTTGCCCTGTTTCCCAGAGATAGTAACTGCAGCTTCATCTCCCTCCTCCCCTCCGACCTGTTTAGTATTTGCTATATGACTCTAAATTGATTTCTGATTGGAAGGACGAAGACACTGACAGAGATCCTACATGATGCTTTAGTCTCACCATATCCCTTGGTGGAGACGTACAACACTGGGATGATGGGGCGCGCGCTGAACTTCTCAGCGTGATTTATCAGGGCGTCTTTCACCATCTCATAGCCGCACAGGACGATCACAGGTTTTGACATTTTCCAAATGGTGAACATGGAGCCGTATTTTTGGCTGAGCTGATGGAGGAAACACATTTGATGAATTAACATGAAGCTGTCATACATTCCTCTTTCTCTAAGATTGGATCTCAGTAAATTATCAGGAGAACTTACCGTTCACACAGTCTCTTTACAATGTAAAGATCGTAAAAATATAAATTTCCAGATGAATCGGATTAAGCTTCTTTCACCAATTTTATTTCAATCCCTTTACAATCCTGGTACAATTCAGTAAAAATTTAAGCATCGTATCATGACTATGGAGTGATGTCCGATACGCGCAGAATGATGGTGGAATTTTCACTAGTTTCTACCTGCATTTTAAAGCGATTGAAATAAAAATGGTAGAAGTTTTAATCTGAAACCAGAAGAAATCTACATTTTGTGATCTTAAAAATTTGAGCCAAGCAGGGTCCATTTCTTGAAGATGAGAACAAAAGCCTTAGGCCCCCTTCACCTGTGCATGTTTTCGATAAGCTTGGCGTCCATTTTCACTCTTACCGGAGACATGTAGACATGCACACACATTAAAATCTTGGTGATCCTCACATCTCCGTGTTTCCATGTGACCCACACGTGGATATGTCCGTTTTTTGCGGCAGCACGGATGACAACACATAACTCACACGTGCACATGGATGACACAAACTGTGTCATTCGTGTGCCGTCTATGTGACACTTACCAGAATACAATGCAGGATATAAATAATATAAGTGAGTACACCCCTCACATTTTTGTAAATATTTTATTATATATTTTCATAGGACAACACTGAAGATCTGACACTTTGATTCAATGTAAATTTGGTACCCTCTAAGTAATACACAACCATTAATGTCAAAACTGCTGGCAACAAAAGTAAGTTCTTAACTCAGTGAAAATGGACAAATTGTGCCCAAAGTGTGACTATTTTGTGTGGCCACCATTATTTTCCAGACCAGCCTTAACTCTCTTGGGCATGGAGTACACTAGATCTTCACAGGTGGCCACTGGAATCCTCTTCTACTCCTCCATCATGACATCATGGAGCTGGTGGATGTTAGAGAACTTGTTCTCCTCCACCTTCCAGTTGAGGAGACCCCATAGATGCTCCATAGCGTTTATGTCTGGAGACATGCTTAACCAGTCCAGCACCTTTACCTTCAGTTAGTTTAGCAAGACAGTAGTGGTCTTGGACATGTTTGGGGTCGTTATCATGTTGGAATACTGCCTGGTGGCCCATTTTCCGAGGGAAGGGGACCATGTTCTGCTTCAGTATGTCAGAGTAAGTGTTGGGATTCATGGTTCCCTCAATAAACTATAGCTCCCCATACCAGGCAACACTAATGCAGCCCCTAACCATGACACTCCCACCACCATGCTTGACTATAGGCAAGACACACTTCTCTTTGTGCTCTTCACCTGGTTGCCACCACACTCGCTTGACACAATCTGAACCTAATAAGTTGATCTTGTTCTCATCAGACCACAGGACATGGTTCCAGTAATCCACGTTCTTAGTCTGCTTGTCTTCAGCACAGTGTTTGCGGCTTTCTTGTGCATCATTGTTAGAAGAGGCTTCCTTCTGAGACCACAGCCAAGCAGAACAATGTGATGTAGTGTGTGGTGAATGGTCTGAGCACTGACTGGCGGACTCTCCAACCCTGTAACCTCTGCAGCAATGTATATGGTCTGAGCACTGACAGGCGGAACCCCCACCCCTGTAACCTCTGCAGCAATGTGTATGGTCTAAACAATGACAGGCGGACCCCGCACCCCTGTAAACTCTGCAGCAATGTGTATGGTCTGAGCACTGACAGGCGGACCACACACCCCTGTAAACTCTGCAGCAATGTGTATGGTCTGAACAGTGACAGGCGGACCACCCACCCCTGTAACCTCTGCAGCAATGTGTATGGTCTGATCACTGACAGGAGGACCACCCACCCCTGTAACCTCTGCAGCAATGTGTATGGTCTGAGCACTGACAGGTGGACCCCCCACCACTGTAACCTCTGCAGCAATGTGTATGGTCTGAGCACTGACAGACGGACCCCCCACCCCTGTACCCTCTGCAGCAATGTGTATGGTCCGAGCACTGACAGGCCGAGCCCCCACCCCTGTAACCTCTGCAGCAATGTGTATGGTCTGAGCACTGACAGGCGGACCCCGCACCCCTGTAACCTCTGCAGCAATGTCTATGGCCTGAGCACTGACAGGCAGACCCCCCCCACCCCTGTAACCTCTACAGCAATGTGTATGGTCTGAGCACTGACAGGCGGACCCCCCACCCCTGTAACCTCTGCAGCAATGTCTATGGCCTGAGCACTGACAGGCGGACCCCCCCACCCCTATAACCTCTGCAGCAATGTGTATGGCCTGAGCACTGACAGGCGGACCCCCACCCCTGTAACCACTGCAGCAATGTGTATGGTCTGAGCACTGACCGGCGGACCCCCCACCCCTGTAACCTCTGTAGCAATGCTAGCAGCGCTCATACATCTCTTCTGAGAAGATGACCTCTGGATGGCGCAGTCTCGTGCATTCTACTTCTGTGGTCGACCAGGGCGAGGCCAGTTCTTAGTGGATCCTGTCTTGTTAATCTGCTGTATGGTGTTACACACCTTGCTGTAACTCAGGTTCAGTGTGTTAGCAATCTTCTTATAGCCTTGGCCATCTTTATGAAGAGCATCAGGCCTTTTCTCAGATCTTTAGATCTGTGCTAAACTTCCAGTGATCAGTATGAGAGAATGTGAGAGCGATGACACCACATTTACCACCCTGCTCCCCATTCACACCTGAGACCTGGTAACACTAATGAGTCACGTGTCACCGGGGAGGGAAAAGGGATAATTGAGCACAATTTAGCCATTTTCACTTAGGGGTGCACTCATTTAGACAATGGCTGTGTGTTTAGTTATTTACAGTGAAATTTACACTATTCGATATATATAGATAATAGATACATAAATAGATAGATAGATGCAATAGATATCAAAACACAGATAGATAGATAGGTAGATAGATAGATAGATAGATAGATAGATAGATATGTGACATGTAGAAGTAGTGCTGTTGCTTTAAAAGCTTTCAGCAACTATTAGAAGTAACACAAGCACAGGAGACAGGAAGTGTTGTGCTCCAGAAGCATCCAGCAACTATAGGGGTTAACACAGTCACAGGAGAAGGGGAGTATTTTAGCAGAGCTCCAGGGGGGTTGTGGGGAAGTTGTTTACTGTCTGGCCAGAGCCAAAGAGAAATGTGGTTTATGATCTGTATCTCACAGAAGGCAAGGGAACAGAATTCAGGTCAGGAGGCAAGCTAAACAAAGATCAGTTGGACTCCCTGAGCTAACAGTGTGAAGTATTATCGGCCAGGAAGATAAGGACAGGAAGGAAGCCTGTCATAGAGATCATCTCCCTCATCACACCCTTCCCCTCTCCATCTCCATGCAGGATAAAGAATGCCGAGTACTAATGAGTCCTGGTGAAGGAAAAGCCAGTGGTTATGTATGCATTTAAACTGTGCTGCACTGTGCTGCCGGTTAATAGACTGTGAACTGCTGTGCTGCAAAGGAGACTGTATGGTTATTAGTGGTGCCGGTTGCTCCAGAAACTCAGACTGCACTGTAATGAAGAGTGTTGCTGTAATATCCCTGAATTGCACTGGCCGTGCTTCAGATTAAATTCCACTGTTAAACTGTTGAAAAAGATTCTTGTCAGATGTGTCTGGTTAGCAATTGAATCTATCGTGTGCCTGAGAGAAGCTGCAGCCTATGGTCTCTCTGAGTAACAGTTCCCCCAGAATTCCAAAGAATTCATGAAACCCGTCTCACCCTATCTGGACCTAGCGGCATGGGTGTAACATTGGTGGCCTGTACGGGGATCCTGAGCAGGAATTAGCATGTAGAGGGAGAAGAGGAAAAGTGTCTGGAAAAACACAGCAGCACAGCACCTCAATTCAACTCTGCTACACCAGTTAACGAGGACCAGCCCTAAAGAAAACTCTCTAGCAGCAATGGATGTGGAAATACAAATGGACAGAATTAGTGAGCTGCTTCTTCAGTTAATTCCACGGCAAGGCTGTCAACCAGACCAAAATCCCTTTCATAGGCTGGGTGGAAGTGACTTTCCAACTGAGGGCCACGAAGAACAGCAATGCCATTGAGCTTTTGGTACCTTTTCTCGTGACCAGTGATCAGAACATGGCAGAGGATCCTATCCTGGGTTATAATGTAATCAGTGAGGTTATCACGAAACACAAGTCAGGGACGCTGGCGGTTGATGCAATTGCCACATCACTTGCAATACCCAACGCCGTGGCGGAAAATGTGATTCATAGAGTAAAGAAAGTTCAGAATATAATAGGTCTAAAAGAAGTCAAGGTAATCTGGCGCCCAACCATCATCCCTGCAAACCAAATAGTGGGGGTGAGGTGTGGAGTCCGGGTAGAACCGGGAAGAAAAGTCCAGAAAAGACTGTTTGTGTCAAAAGACTCCTCAGAACTTTCAGAATGCCTAGTTCAAAGTGAGCTGCTCTTACGATTCCTACTGGTGGGTTTGCTTGAGTGACAGTACCAGTGATGAATACTACGAAACATGAAATTAGATTGAATCCAAATACTGTGTTAGGTCACATTGAAACCGTTAAAACGGTATATCCAGTCAGTGTGAGACCCGCCCTGGGCAACTCCCCACCAAGGAACAGGAGTTGCCCAGGGGAGGAAATTGCACGATCCACCTCAGGGTCCTGGGATAACCCAGTGTCCCTGGAACACTTGTGTGCTGAAGATATAGTGACATCAAAACAGATGCTGATAGAAGAGTGTCATGCGTTCTCCAAAGATAAGTCTGATATAGGCGGTATCCTGTTGTTGCATTTGAAAATCAAATTGAAAGACACGACCCCAGTAACCAGAAGTTATATGTCTGTGCCAAAACCATTACATTGTGAAGTGAAAGAATATTTACAAGATATCATCAACAAAGGTTGGGTCCAAAAGTCAAAGTCATCTTATTCCTTTCCTATTGTCTGTGTTAGGAAGAAGGATGGTACGTTGAGACTCTGTTGTGATTACCGGGAACTAAACCGAACGTCAGTACCTGATAGACACCCGATACCAAAGATCCAAGATATGCTGGATAACCTATCAGGAAGCACCTGGTTTTCTGTCCTCGATCAGGGTAAAGCATACCACCAAAGGTTTGTCAAAGAGTCCAGTAGACCCTTTGCAGCATTCATCACACCGTGGGTATTATATGAGTGGATCTGCATATCGTTTTGCCTCAGTTCAGCTCCAGCAGAATTCCAGAGGAGCATGGAGACATGTTTAGAAGCATTGAGGGATGATATCTGCCAGCCGTACTTGTATGACAATGTTGTACACAGCAAAACCTTCCAGGAGCATGTTGAACACGTGAGGACCGCATTACAATGGTATCAACAACACGGAGTTAAGTTGACCCTAAGAAGTGTGAACTGCTCAAAAGACAATTCCAATTTCTAGGGAAAATTGTGTCCGGAGAAGGATATACCATGGACCCAACTGAAATCGCTTCAATACTGGCTTTAAAAGCCAAGCGGCCCTCTACCTTCGGGGAGTTGAGGCAGATATTAGGATTCCTCTTCTACTATTGTACTTATATTCGGAACTTCTCCAGGATTGCCACCCTGCTATACCTCCTCTTCAGGGGGGGGGGCGAAAGAGACAACAACGCACACAGAGAAAAAGAAGACCGGGCTTAAAAGAAACAATGCTGCTTTGTCCCAACAGCCCATTCTCTGGACAGCAGACCACCAGTAGGTATTGGAAGAACTAGTAGACTGCCTGGTAAAACCACCCATCTTGGGATATCCTGGTTTCATTTTACTATTTGTTCTTCATTTTGACGCTTCTCAAGTTGGACTCGGAGCTGCCCTGTATCAGCATCAAGATGGAAAAATGAGAGTCATCGGTAACGGTTCTAGAACGTTGACAGATGCCGAAAAGAATTACCATCTACATTCCGGGAAAATTGGAGTTCCTGGCATTAAAATGGGCTATCTGTGAATGATTTAGAGATTATCTCTACTACAGCAAAGAGTTTGAGGTATACACTGACAACAACCCTTTGACCTATGTCCTCACTACAGCCAAACTGAATGCAACGGGTCAGAGATGGGTCGCTGAACTAGCTGACTTCAATTTTAGCATCAAGTACTGGCCAGGAAAATGCAATGAGGATGCTGATGGATTGTCAAGATTGCCACTAGAGCCTGAGGAGTTCATGCAAGAATGCTCGGAGGAAGTCAGTCAGGAAGCAATTGAGAGCATTACCCAAGCAGTGCAAGCTTATCAAGAGGAAGACACACCATTGTCGTGTCCGTTGATGGTGGAAACCACCATAAAAGCAAGGGAACATGATCACCCCTTGTCCATTCAACAACTACCAAAAGGAAAAATCCATAGAGCACAACGGGAAGATCAGATAATTGGTAGAATACTACTTTATGTGGATCAAAGTCGGTTTCCAAGTAAACGGGAGAGAGATAATGAGTCACCAGCAGTATCTGTTTTAGTTAAAGAATGGACAAAGTTCCAACTCAGTGAAGACAGTATCCTGTATTGTAAAGGAGGACAAAACCGTCAGTTGGTACTACCCAGAGTATTCCGTAGGTTGGTCTTCAAAGAACTCCATGAAAACTTGGGACACCTGAGAGTGGTAAGGACAACGAACTTGATCCATGAACATTTCTTCTCGCCGTACATGCGGAGAGATATTGAGAAGTACGTGACCAGGGAGTGCGGGTGTCTGAAAGATAAACATCCCAACACATCAACCCGGCCACCTAAGGGCAACATCCAAACTACGTATCCGTTTGAGATGGTCTCAATAGACTTTCTACACCTTGAAACGGTCAAGGGTGGTTATGAATACATATTGGTGGTGATGGCCCATTTTACTCGATTTGCCCAAGCATATGCCACCACCAATAAAGCTGGTCGAACAGCGGCAGAGAAGATCTTCAATGATTTTGCTTTGAGGTTTGGGTTCCCTACGAGATTACACCATGACCAAGGAAGAGAATTTGAGAACCAGATTTTTGCCAAGCTAGGAAAGTACTGTAGAATTCAGAGATCCCACACAACGCCCTATCACACAGAGGGTAATGGACAAGTGGAACGTTTTAACCGGACTTTATTGTCGATTTTGCGCACTTTAACAGCTGACGAGAAGAAATACTGAAAGAGTTCTCTGTCAAAAGTGGCACATGCCAATAACTGTACAAACAGCAATGCAACGGGTTACTCACCCTTCTTCCTATAGTATGGACGATTGCCAAGACTGCCAATCGACATCATATTCGATACTCCGGTGTCAGAGACTTACCTAACGTATCCGGAGTACGTTCGGAAATGGATGGCAGAGAATTGGCACCGGGATGCCGGGTGCTAGTCAAGAATGTACATGAGAAAGGTAGTCCAGGAAAACTTAGTTCATACTGGGAAGACAAGGTGTATGTGGTCGTAAAGAGGAAAGCCGATGACAGTCCAGTGTATGAAATCAAGCTGAAGATAAGGATGAACTCTTTATGTATCAAATGACCAAGTTCTCCAAAAAATATGACGTAGTGGTCAAGGGAGATTTCAACTATCCAGACATTTGTTGGGAATCTCTCTCAAGTAAAGCTAACAGGTAAAGCAAATTCTTATCCTCTCTTGCTGACAACTTTATCTTCCAAAAGGTAGGGGAGAAAGCAAGGGGATCTTCTACTTTGGATCTAATCCTTATAAACAGGGAGGAAATGGTTGAGGAGGTAAAAGTGGCTGGGACCCTAGGAGGCAGAAATCATGCTATTATAGAATTTTGGATAACTAGAGGAGGAAGACTGTGAAGTGATGTGAAGACTCAAACTTCAAGGTTAAATTTCAGAAAGGCAGATTTTAAGCGACTCAGAAAGAGAATAGGAGGGATCCAATGGCTGGATGTCCTTAAGGACAAAAATGTCCAGGAAGGATGGGAAATTTAAAAAAATTAGATTCTCAAAGCACAATCGTTAACAATCCCGAAACGTAGGAAGAATGGGAAGCATTTAAGGAAACCAGGATGGATGAACACAGAACTTAAACACATGCTAAAAAGAAAGAAAGAAATATTTATTAAATGGAAAGAGGGAGGCATATCTAAAGAAGATTATAATGCAGTCTGCAGAACCTCTAGGACATGTATCAGGTTAGCTAAAGCTGACAATGAATTAAGGCTTGCAAGAGATGTCAAAAGCAATAAATAAAGATTTTGGGGGTATGTCAAAAGTAAAAGAAAAGTCAAGGATGCTAATGGATTTTTACAGGAAGAAAATGGTGAAATGGTAATAAAGGATGTTGAGAAGGCCAAACTTTTTAATTCCTATTTTGCATCTGTATTCTCTCGGAAAGAAAATGTAACATCAGCTGATCTTCACCGTCCTATTAAAGGAATAGAATAATCCAAGTTATCTGTAAACAGAGAGATTGTGACGGAATATTTAGCTAACATAAATGAGTTCAAGTCTGTTCAACCATATCATAAATCCAAAAGTTCAACCATGTCATAAATCCAAAAACTATCTGCTCTTTCTCTTTTTACTGCTACTACTCATTTCAGGGGATATCTCTCCTAACCCCGGACCACCCTCTGCCAACCTGAACCCTTCCCCCACCTCATATCAAAACCCTTTTAGCCTTATTAACATCAGCTGTACTCCTTCATCTCCATCCTTCAATTGCGCACTGTGGAATTCTCGGTCTGTATGCAACAAGCTTCCTTTCCTGCACAATTACTTTCTGACCAACTTTCTCAATCTGCTGGCCCTCACTGAAACCTGGATCCAGGATTCTGACACTGTCTTCCCTGCTGCTATTTCTCATGGCGGCTTGCATTTTTTCCATTCCCCGAGACCTGCAAACAGACTTGGCGGTGGGGTCGGCATTCTCCTGTCCCCACATTGCACCTTCAAGGTCATCCCCCCCAGTACGATCACTCTCATTCCCTTCTTTTGAGGTCCACACCATCAGGCTCTTCCATCCCCTCTCCCTCATAGTAGCGGTCGTATACCGTCCCTCAGGCTCACCCACCCAGTTCCTTGACCATTTTTCTTCCTGGCTGCCGCACTTCATGTCCTCAGATTTACCGACCCTTATCCTGGGAGACTTCAACATCCCCATAAACAGGCCCACCTCCTCATCCGCATCCCAGCTTCTATCTTTAACCACCTCTCTTGGCCTCTCACAGCTTTCAAACTCTGAGACACACAAAGATGGAAACACCCTTGATCTGGTCTTTGTCCGGCTTAGTTCAATTCCCCACCTAAATAACTCCCCTCTTCCCCTCTCTGATCATAACATTCTCTCCTTCACGCTCACAAATCTTCACCCGCCCCAGCACACTCCTACCTATCACACATTCAGAAATCTACAAGCCATTAACCCTCATACACTTACAGACTCCCTTCTAGAGATGAGCGGTGTTCGACTCGAACTGTTCGCCAATCTCAAATTCGAGCTGTTTTGGGCGGTGTTCGAGCCGTTCGGCGAACACAAACAATTTGAAAAAAATTTGGCTGTTCGAGGTTATGTTCGATAACTGTTCATTCACCGAAATCAGAACTGGATTTTTTCTCAGTAATGCTGAAAATTAATGTTAATACGCAGTTTGAGTGTACAGCGGGGCGGGGGGAGCGGCAGGGGATGGATCTCTGCAGGAATAATGAAGATCTCCATTTTTTTTTTCTCTTTCCCGCATTTACAGTGGGGAGGTGCAATCTGTTAGCCTATCAGCAGCGCACACACGGAGCGAACTGCTTTTTTTCACACAAGCAAGGGCATGTGTCATTGGCAGTGTATGTCACCTGTCCTTTCCCTATAAGACCCAGCCATTATGCCCGTCGCCACCATTTTCTCACTGCTGCAGCTGCGTGTTAGACGGCACTGCAGTTGCTGTGTGCGCTATACTTTGATAATTTCAAGCCAATTTTCGCACAAATCTACAGATAGCTTGGGAGTAGGGAATAGTTGTGATTGCAGTCCTTTTAAGGACTAGGTTACATCATTTCCTGCGACTTGGATCAGGCAGGTCTGTTCTCTGAAATAGATAGGCTGGGAGTAGGGACTAATTGTAATTGCAGTCCTTTTCAGGGCTAGGTTACATCAGTTCCTATCACTTTTATCAGGCAGGTCTGTGCTCTTAAATAGATAGGTTGGGAGTAAAGACTAATTGTAATTGCAGTCCTTTTGAGGGCTAGTGTAGCGTCGGCGTCCCTGCCTCCTGCCAGACAGGGACGCCGTTCCCCTGACCTCTCCGCTCCGTGCCCGGCGGCATCCTCCCGCTCTCTGGCAGCGCGCGCTGCTTCCTGGCCTCTGTGCTTAGGGCGCGCGCGCGCTCCCCCTCTCTTAAAGGGGCCACGCGCGCCGTCCTAAGGAGTCCCCGGCCAATGGCCGGAGGACCTCACCATATATAAGGCACCTCCTCCAAAATGGAGGTGCCCGAGCAATGTTGTTGCAAAGCCTTTCAACTCTGCTTCAGCCCTCAGGTCCCGTTACCAGTTACCTGCCAGTCACCTGCCAGATTCCTGCTTGATACCTGCCTGTTACCTGCCTGATATCTGCTTACCTGCTTTCAATTCTGTGGTCCGACAGTCTGCCTACCAGCACCTGCCAGTCTGTCTATGGATCAGTCCGTCTGCGGACCAGGAAGTGCCTGCCAGATACCTGCCTGATACCTGCCTGCCTGTCCAGAGACTCCTGCCCGCTCACCTGGGAGCGCTCACCTGCTACCTGCCTGCTAGCCTACCTGGAGGCTCTGCCGTCACTTGCCGTAACCACCTGCCTGTCAAGAGACTCTTGCCCGCTCACTTGGGAGCGCTCACCTGCTACCTGCCTTCTAGCCTACCTGGAGGCTCTGCCGTCACTTGCCGTGACCACCTGCCTGTCAAGAGACTCTTGCCCGCTCACTTGGGAGCGCTCACCTGCTACCTGCCTTCTAGCCTACCTGGAGGCTCTGCCGTCACTTGCCGTGACCACCTGCCTGTCCAGAGACTCTTGCCCGCTCACCTGGAAGCGCTCACCTGCTACCTGCCTGCTAGCCTACCTGGAGGCTCTGCCGTCACTTGCCGTGACCACCTGCCTGTCCAGAGACTCTTGCCCGCTCACCTGGGAGCGCTCACCTGCTACCTGCCTGCTAGCCTATTTAGAGACTCTTATCCTGCTGTCACTTGCCGTGACCATCCGCCTGTCAAGGGACTGTCCCCGTCACTTGCCGTAACCTCCTGTCCTTCTTCTCAGAGACTGTCCCCGTCACTTGCCGTGACCTCCTGTCCTTCTACCCAGAGACTGTCCCTGTCACTTGCCGTGACTACCTGCCTGCCTTCCCTGGGAGCCACCCGCTTCCTTACAAGGACTGCCCCCTTTGTATAGTTGCTCAGAGGTTCCACCTCCCAGACCTGTTACACTTTGCTTGGGCCATGGAACCCGGTGGCACCCAAGCTTCCTCGCTCTCGGACCTATGTCATGAACTTTCCCGTCAGAGGTCCCAACAGGAGTCCATCCTGAGCCACCTGCGTAGTGTTAACTCCTGCCTGGACACCCTGACTACCTCTTCGGGACCTGCTTCCAGTCGCACGACTCCTACCCCGGCAGCATCGCTGCCCATCAATTCCTTGGCATATCTTCCCGGTCCCCGCCTCACCGCCCCGCCTCGTTTTGGCGGAGATCCCGGTCAGGCACGAGGCTTCATTAACCTGTGCACTCTGCACTTCGAACTGTTGGCACACCAGTTTTCCACCGACCGAGCCAAAGTAGCCATCATCATGTCCCATCTCACGGGGGAGGCGCTGGCTTGGCTAAATCCTCTATTGGAGAGAGGAGACCCCCTGGTGTCCAACCTGCCAGCCTTTCTCACGGCTTTCCGGAAGGTCTTCGACAAACCAGGACAGAGGACCTCATCCGCCTCATCTCTGCTACGCCTCCGCCAAGGAAGTCTCACCGTGGGCCAATATGCCATATAGTTCCGTACCCTTGCTTCTGAGCTTGCCTGGGATAACGACGCCCTGGTGTCCGTCTTCTGGGAGGGTCTGTCCGGCCGTATTAAAGATGAACTTGCCGGTTGGGACATTCCTACCACTCTCGACGACTTAATTACACTTGCCACCCGGATTGACATCCGGTTCCAGGAGCGCACCAAAGAGGCCGCCCGTGAGAGGAGGTTTCCACGCCTTGCCCCTACCTTCCAGAGACCCGTCACTTCCTCCTTTACTCCCCCGGCGCACTCACCCGAGCCTATGCAGGTCGACCAGACCAAGATGGTCAAGACCCGTCAAGAATTACGCCGTGCAGAGGGGAGCTGCTTCTACTGTGGCAGTAAGGAGCACCGGATCCGTTCCTGCCCGGAGAGGTCGGGAAACGCCTGTGTCTAGGGTCGCTCAGAGAGGTCGCCCTAGACAGAAATAAACCCTCTCCATCTCTAATGCTGTCGGTCTCTATCATCTGCAGGGAGAACCGTTATTTTGAACTGGCTCAACTTGACTCTGGAGCTGCCGGAAATCTCATTTCTCAGTCCCTGGTAGAGAAATACCGCATTCCCACCAAACCTCTGGCTGTACCCTTATCTGTCGCCGCCGTGGATGGGGGCCTCTTACCTCATCCCATCCAACTCATCACCGAATCCATAACTCTGCAGGTGGGAATGCTGCACTCTGAGAGCATCTTCTTTCATGTTCTGCCTGGACTCTCTCACGCCCTCTTGCTAGCCCTACCATGGCTCCAGAGACACGCACCCGTGCTTGATTGGCAGACCGGAGAAGTTCTTCGCTGGGGACAGGACTGCCATAAGACTTGTTTAGTTCCCGTTCATCCTGCTCGTCCTTCTCCTACCCCAGCCAATCTACCCGACCTACTGGTTCCCTATTGGCCTTTTGCGGACGTCTTTAATAAAAGAGAAGCAGAGACATTACCCCCTCATAGACCATGCGACTGCCCAATTGACCTGATGCCAGGCGCTACTCCTTCCCGTGGGCGTATTTACCCTTTGTCCGCTGCTGAGACCCGGTCCATGTCTGAATATATTGAGGAGAATCTGGCCCGGGGATTTATCCGGAAATCTACCTCTCCGGCAGGAGCAGGCTTCTTCTTCGTCAAAAAGAAGGACGGCTCACTCCGTCCCTGTATAGACTATAGAGGCCTTAACCAGATCACAGTGAAGAATAAATACCCCCTTCCGCTCATTCCTGAATTATTTGACCGTCTGAGGGGGGCTAGAATCTTCACCAAGCTGGACCTCCGTGGGGCATATAATCTGGTCCGTATCCGTCAGGGGGATGAATGAAAGACGGCATTCAACACCCGGGACGGTCACTATGAATACCTTGTAATGCCCTTCGGTCTCTGTAACGGTCCCGCCGTCTTTCAAGAGTTGGTCAATGACATCTTCCATGACCTTCTCTACTCCTGCGTGGTGGTGTACCTGGACAACATCTTGGTCTTCTCTCCGGATCTTCTCACTCACCGGAGGGATGTTCGTCAGGTCCTGCTCAGGCTCAGGCAGAACCACCTCTACGCAAAATATGAGAAGTGCCTCTTTGAGCAGACCTCGCTTCCGTTTCTGGGCTACATAATCTCTCAGACCGGCCTACAAATGGACCCTGAGAAACTGTCTGCCATCCAGAAGTGGCCCCGACCAGAGGGGTTGAAGGCTATTCAGCGGTTCCTGGGCTTCGCCAACTACTACCGCCTCTTCATTCCGCACTTCTCTTCCCGGACTGCCCCTATCTCGGCACTCACCCGTAAGGGCGCTAATCCCAGAGAATGCAAGCACGAAGCAGAGGAGGCCTTCCTTTCTTTAAAACAAGCTTTTTCCTACGCCCCTGTGCTGCATCATCTGGACGGCAACACACAATTCTTTCTAGAAGTCGACGCTTCCTCCTCCGGAGCCGGAGCAGTACTTACCCAAAAGTCGTCTTCCGGAAGAATGGTAACCTGCGGCTTCTTCTCCAAACTCTTCTCCTCATCTGAGCGCAACTATTCTATAGGAGACCGAGAATTGTTGGCCATTAAGCTGGCACTGGAGGAGTGGCGTTACCTGCTTGAGGGTGCTCTTCACCCGGTAATAATTTACACGGACCACAAGAACTTGGCTTACCTCCAGAGTGCCCAGAGACTTAACCCGCGCCAAGCCCGGTGGTCCTTGTTCTTCGCCCGCTTTAATTTCATTCTACATTTTCGCCCGGCTGACAAAAACATCAAAGCTGATGCCTTATCCAGATCCTTTTTGGTCTCTGATCTTGAGGAGGAGCCTAAACACATCATCGACCCAGCCAAAGTAATGCAGGTGGCCCCTGTGAATCTAAATTGTCTTCCACCCGGTAAGACGTTCGTAACTGTTCCTGATCGTGAGAAGGTTCTACACTGGGGACACTCATCCAAGCTAGCTGGCCACGCTGGTCAGAAAAATACCCTCCAGCTTATTTCCCGGCATTACTGGTGGCCTACCCTGCACAAGGACATAATAGACTTTGTTTCAGCCTGTGTGTCCTGCGCCCACAACAAGGTTCCGAGACATCTGCCAGCCGGCCGTCTCCTTCCTCTTCCTGTACCTGCTGCCCCGTGGCAGCATATAGCTATGGACTTTATAACGGACCTCCCTGTCTCTGCCGGTTGTACGGTCATATGGGTGGTCGCTGACCGCTTTTCCAAAATGGCTCACTTTATTCCCCTGCCGGGTCTCCCGTCTGCATCAGAGTTAGCTAAAGACTTTATCCATCATGTCTTCCGTCTACACGGTCTTCCTCTCCACATCGTATCCGACCGAGGGGTTCAGTTCACCTCTCGTTTTTGGCGAGCCATGTGTAAACTGCTGGGGGTCACCTTGGTCTTTTCTTCTGCATATCACCCACAGTCCAATGGCCAAGTAGAACGGATCAACCAAATTGATGCTTCCGGGCCTCTGTGCTTTAAGAGAGGGGGAGCGCGCGCGCCCTAAGCACAGAGGCCGGGAAGCAGCGCGCGCTGCCAGCAGAGCGGGAGGAAGCCGCCGGGCACGGAGCGGAGAGGTGAGGGGAACGGCGTCCCTGCCTAGCAGGAGGCGGGGACGCCGACGCTACAGTACCCCCCCCTTTAGCCCCCCCCCCCCTTTTTTAGGCCAGACAGAAATTTATCAAGGATGAGCGGGGCATGGATGTTCTCCCGGGGCTCCCATGTTCTCTCCTCTGGACCAAACCCCTTCCAATCCACTAGACAAAAGGACTTTCCTCTTACCCTTTTGGTGGTCAGAATGTTCTCTACCTCAAACTCGTTTTCAGCGGAAACCGGAGCAGGAGGCGTACCTGTAGACTTGGAAAAAGAGTTAAGTACCACGGGTTTGAGTAGAGATACATGGAAGGAGTTAGGAATCCGCAAATTGGCTGGGAGTTTCAATTTATAGGCCACCGGGTTGATTTGTTTGATAACTCCCAGGGGCCGCGCGCGCCGTCCTAAGGAGTCCCCGGCCAATGGCCAGAGGACCTCACCATATATAAGGCACCTCCTCCAAAATGGAAGTGCCCGAGCAATGTTGTTGCAAAGCCTTTCAACTCTGCTTCAGCCCTCAGGTCCCGTTACCAGTTACCTGCCAGTCACCTGCCAGATTCCTGCTTGATACCTGCCTGTTACCTGCCTGATATCTGCTTACCTGCTTTCAATTCTGTGGTCCGACAGTCTGCCTACCAGCACCTGCCAGTCTGTCTATGGATCAGTCCGTCTGCGGACCAGGAAGTACCTGCCAGATACCTGCCTGATACCTGCCTGCCTGTCCAGAGACTCCTGCCCGCTCACCTGGGAGCGCTCACCTGCTACCTGCCTGCTAGCCTACCTGGAGGCTCTGCCGTCACTTGCTGTGACCACCTGCCTGTCCAGAGACTCTTGCCCGCTCACCTGGGAGCGCTCACTTGCTACCTGCCTGCTAGCCTACCTGGAGGCTCTGCCGTCACTTGCCGTGACCACCTGCCTGTCCAGAGACTCTTGCCCGCTCACCTGGGAGCGCGCATCTGCTACCTGCCTGCTAGCCTACCTGGAGGCTCTGCCGTCACTTGCCATGACCACCTGCCTGTCCAGAGACTCTTGCCCGCTCACCTGGGAGCACTCACCTGCTACCTGCCTGCTAGCCTACCTGGAGGCTCTGCCGTCACTTGCCGTGACCACCTGCCTGAAAAGAGACTCTTGCCCGCTCACCTGGGGGCGCTCACCTGCTACCTGCCTGCTAGCCTACCTGGAGGCTCTGCCGTCACTTGCTGTGACCACCTGCCTGTCCAGAGACTCTTGCCCGCTCACTTGGGAGCGCTCACCTGCTACCTGCCTGCTAGCCTACCTGGAGGCTCTGCCGTCACTTGCCGTGACCACCTGCCTGAAAAGAGACTCTTGCCCGCTCACCTGGGAGCGCTCACCTGCTACCTGCCTGCTAGTCTATTTAGAAACTCTTATCCTGCTGTCACTTGCCGTGACCATCCGCCTGTCAAGAGACTGTCCCCGTCACTTGCCGTGACCTCCTGTCCTTCTACCCAGAGACTGTCCCCGTCACTTGCTGTGACCTCCTGTCCTTCTACCCAGAGACTGTCCCTGTCACTTGCCGTGACTACCTGCCCGCCTTCCCTGGGAGCCACCCGTTTCCTTACAAGGACTGCCCCCTTTGTATAGTTGCCCAGAGGTTCCACCTCCCAGACCCGTTACAGCTAGGTTACATCAGTTCCTATCACTTTTTGCCAGGCAGGTCTGTTTTAGTGATGTGCAAGTTTTTTTCACAGCATTTGGCTAAATCTAGCAAAGCAAATCCGTTTTGGCCTCTTGCAGTGTGTGTTAGTCAGTGGAGTAGCCTATCGGTGTTGCAAGCTACACCACCTGTGTATAGAATACCAATTTTTTTAACTGCACCTAGTGAAGTAAAAACTTTTGGGCATAGCATCATTCTATTAGTCCATCTATACTAACCTCCACCAGGTTGCAAATTCAAAATAATTTTTATCTGCATCTAGCTCTGAAAAAATATTTGGGCTTGGGCTTGTAGCAGTCTGTGGGACTTGTTCAATTAGTCCATCTATGCTAACCTCCACCAGGATGCAAATTCAAAATAATTTTTATCTACATCTAGCTCTGAAAAAATACTTGGGCTTCGGCTTGTAGCAGTGTGTGGGACTTGTTCTATTAGTCCATCTATACTAACCTCCACCAGGTTGCAAATTCTAAATAATTTTTTTCTGCATCTAGCTCTGAAAAAATATTTGGGCTTCGGCTTGTAGCAGTGTTTGGTACTTGTTCTATTAGTCTATCTATACTAACCTTCACCAGGTTGCAAATTCAAAATAATTTTTACCTGCATCTAGCTCGAAAAAATATTTGGGTTTCGGCTTGTAGCACTGTGTGGGACTTGTTCTGTTAGTCCATCTATACTAACCTCCACCAGGTTGCAAATTCAAAATAATTTTTATCTGCATCTAGGTTAAATATTTGGGCTTGGGCTTGTAGCAGTGTGTTGGACTTGTTCTATTTGTCCATCTATACTAACCTCCACCAGGTAGCAAATTCAAAATAATTTTTATCTGCATCTAGCTCTGAAAAAATATTTGGGCTTGGGCTTGTAGCAGTGTGTGGGACTTGTTCTAAAAGTCCATCTATACTAACCTCCACCAGGTTTCAAATTCAAAATAATTTTTATCTGCATCTAGCTCTGAAAAAATATTTGGGCTTCGGCTTGTAGCAGTGTGTGGGACTTGTTCTATTAGTCCATCTATGCTAACCTCCACCAGGTTGCAAATTCAAAATAATTTTTATCTGCTTCTAGCTCTGAAAAAATATTTCGGCTTGTAACAGTGTGTGGGACTTGTTCTATTAGTCCATCTATACTAACCTCCACCACGTTGCAAATTCAATATAATTTTTATCTGCATCTAGCGCTGAAAAAATATTTCGTCTGGTAGCAGTGTGTGGGACTTGTTCTATTAGTCCATCTATACTAACCTCCACCAGGTTGCAAATTCAATATAATATTTATATGCATCTAGCTCTGAAAAAATATTTGGACTTGGGCTTGTAGCAGTGTGTGGGACTTGTTCTATTAGTCCATCTATACTAACCTCCACCAGGTTGCAAATTCAAAATAATTTTTTATCTGCATCTAGCTCTGAAAAAATATTTGGGCTTGGGCTTGTAGCAGTGTGTGGGACTTGTTCTAAAAGTCCATCTATACTAACCTCCAACAGGTTTCAAATTCAAAATAATTTTTATCTGCATCTAGCTCTGAAAAAATATTTCGGCTTCGGCTTGTAGCAGTGTGTGGGACTTGTTCTATTAGTCCATCTATGCTAACCTCCACCAGGTTGCAAATTCAAAATAATTTTTATCTGCTTCTAGCTCTGAAAAAATATTTCGGCTTGTAACAGTGTGTGGGACTTGTTCTATTAGTCCATCTATACTAACCTCCACCACGTTGCAAATTCAATAAAATTTTTATCTGCATCTAGCGCTGAAAAAATATTTCGGCTGGTAGCAGTGTGTGGGACTTGTTCTATTAGTCCATCTATACTAACCTCCACCAGGTTGCAAATTCAATATAATATTTATCTGCATCTAGCTCTGAAAAAATATTTGGACTTGGGCTTGTAGCAGTGTGTGGGACTTGTTCTATTAGTCCATCTATACTAACCTCCACCAGGTTGAAAATTCAAAAAATTTTTTATCTGCATCTAGCTCTGAAAAAATATTTGGGCTTCGGCTTGTAGCAGTGTGTGGGACTTGTTCTATTAGTCCATCTATGCTAACCTCCACCAGGTTGCAAATTCAAAATAATTTTTATCTGCTTCTAGCTCTGAAAAAATATTTGGGCTTGTAACAGTGTGTGGGACTTGTTCTATTAGTCCATCTATACTAACCTCCACCACGTTGCAAATTCAATATAAATTTTATCTGCATCTAGCGCTGAAAAAATATTTCGGCTGGTAGCAATGTGTGGGACTTGTTCTACTAGTCCATCTATACTAACCTCCACCAGGTTGCAAATTCAATATAATATTTATCTGCATCTAGCTCTGAAAAAATATTTGGACTTGGGCTTGTAGCAGTGTGTGGGACTTGTTCTATTAGTCCATCTATACTAACCTCCACCAGGTTGCAAATTCAAAATAATTTTTATCTGCATCTAGCTCTGAAAAAATATTTGGGCTTGGGCTTGTAGCAGTGTGTGGGACTTGTTCTATTAGTCCATCTATACTAACCTCCACCAGGTTGCAAATTCAAAATATTTTTTATCTACATCTAGCCCTGAAAAAATATTTGCTCTTCGGCTTGTAGCAGTGTGTGGTACTTGTTCAATTAGTCCATCTATGCTAACCTCCACCAGGATGCAAATTCAAAATAATTTTTATCTACATCTAGCTCTGAAAAAATACTTGGGCTTCGGCTTGTAGCAGTGTGTGGGACTTGTTCTATTAGTCCATCTATACTAACCTCCACCAGGTTGCAAATTCAAAATAATTTTTATCTGCATCTAGCTCTGAAAAAATATTTGGGCTTGGGCTTGTAGCAGTGTGTGGGACTTGTTCTATTAGTCCATCTATACTAACCTCCACCAGGTTGCAAATTCAAAATAATTTTTATCTGCATCTAGCTCTGAAAAAATATTTGGGCTTGGGCTTGTAGCAGTCTGTGGGACTTGTTCAATTAGTCCATCTATGCTAACCTCCACCAGGATGCAAATTCAAAATAATTTTTATCTACATCTAGCTCTGAAAAAATACTTGGGCTTCGGCTTGTAGCAGTGTGTGGGACTTGTTCTATTAGTCCATCTATACTAACCTCCACCAGGTTGCAAATTCTAAATAATTTTTTTCTGCATCTAGCTCTGAAAAAATATTTGGGCTTCGGCTTGTAGCAGTGTTTGGTACTTGTTCTATTAGTCTATCTATACTAACCTTCACCAGGTTGCAAATTCAAAATAATTTTTACCTGCATCTAGCTCGAAAAAATATTTGGGTTTCGGCTTGTAGCACTGTGTGGGACTTGTTCTGTTAGTCCATCTATACTAACCTCCACCAGGTTGCAAATTCAAAATAATTTTTATCTGCATCTAGGTTAAATATTTGGGCTTGGGCTTGTAGCAGTGTGTTGGACTTGTTCTATTTGTCCATCTATACTAACCTCCACCAGGTAGCAAATTCAAAATAATTTTTATCTGCATCTAGCTCTGAAAAAATATTTGGGCTTGGGCTTGTAGCAGTGTGTGGGACTTGTTCTAAAAGTCCATCTATACTAACCTCCAACAGGTTTCAAATTCAAAATAATTTTTATCTGCATCTAGCTCTGAAAAAATATTTGGGCTTTGGCTTGTAGCAGTGTGTGGGACTTGTTCTTTTAGTCCATCTATGCTAACCTCCACCAGGTTGCAAATTCAAAATAATTTTTATCTGCTTCTAGCTCTGAAAAAATATTTCGGCTTGTAACAGTGTTTGGGACTTGTTCTATTAGTCCATCTATACTAACCTCCACCACGTTGCAAATTCAATATAATTTTTATCTGCATCTAGCGCTGAAAAAATATTTCGGCTAGTAGCAGTGTGTGGGACTTGTTCTATTAGTCCATCTATACTAACCTCCACCAGGTTGCAAATTCAATATAATATTTATATGCATCTAGCTCTGAAAAAATATTTGGACTTGGGCTTGTAGCAGTGTGTGGGACTTGTTCTATTAGTCCATCTATACTAACCTCCACCAGGTTGCAAATTCAAAATAATTTTTTATCTGCATCTAGCTCTGAAAAAATATTTGGGCTTGGGCTTGTAGCAGTGTGTGGGACTTGTTCTAAAAGTCCATCTATACTAACCTCCAACAGGTTTCAAATTCAAAATAATTTTTATCTGCATCTAGCTCTGAAAAAATATTTGGGCTTCGGCTTGTAGCAGTGTGTGGGACTTGTTCTATTAGTCCATCTATGCTAACCTCCACCAGGTTGCAAATTCAAAATAATTTTTATCTGCTTCTAGCTCTGAAAAAATATTTCGGCTTGTAACAGTGTGTGGGACTTGTTCTATTAGTGCATCTATACTAACCTCCACCACGTTGCAAATTCAATATAATTTTTATCTGCATCTAGCGCTGAAAAAATATTTCGGCTGGTAGCAGTGTGTGGGACTTGTTCTATTAGTCCATCTATACTAACCTCCACCAGGTTGCAAATTCAATATAATATTTATCTGCATCTAGCTCTGAAAAAATATTTGGACTTGGGCTTGTAGCAGTGTGTGGGACTTGTTCTATTAGTCCATCTATACTAACCTCCACCAGGTTGAAAATTCAAAAAATTTTTTATCTGCATCTAGCTCTGAAAAAATATTTGGGCTTCGGCTTGTAGCAGTGTGTGGGACTTGTTCTATTAGTCCATCTATACTAACCTCCACCAGGTTGCAAATTCTAAATAATTTTTTTCTGCATCTAGCTCTGAAAAAATATTTGGGCTTCGGCTTGTAGCAGTGTTTGGTACTTGTTCTATTAGTCTATCTATACTAACCTTCACCAGGTTGCAAATTCAAAATAATTTTTACCTGCATCTAGCTCGAAAAAATATTTGGGTTTCGGCTTGTAGCACTGTGTGGGACTTGTTCTGTTAGTCCATCTATACTAACCTCCACCAGGTTGCAAATTCAAAATAATTTTTATCTGCATCTAGGTTAAATATTTGGGCTTGGGCTTGTAGCAGTGTGTTGGACTTGTTCTATTTGTCCATCTATACTAACCTCCACCAGGTAGCAAATTCAAAATAATTTTTATCTGCATTTAGCTCTGAAAAAATATTTGGGCTTGGGCTTGTAGCAGTGTGTGGGACTTGTTCTAAAAGTCCATCTATACTAACCTCCAACAGGTTTCAAATTCAAAATAATTTTTATCTGCATCTAGCTCTGAAAAAATATTTGGGCTTTGGCTTGTAGCAGTGTGTGGGACTTGTTCTTTTAGTCCATCTATGCTAACCTCCACCAGGTTGCAAATTCAAAATAATTTTTATCTGCTTCTAGCTCTGAAAAAATATTTCGGCTTGTAACAGTGTGTGGGACTTGTTCTATTAGTCCATCTATACTAACCTCCACCACGTTGCAAATTCAATATAATTTTTATCTGCATCTAGCGCTGAAAAAATATTTCGGCTAGTAGCAGTGTGTGGGACTTGTTCTATTAGTCCATCTATACTAACCTCCACCAGGTTGCAAATTCAATATAATATTTATATGCATCTAGCTCTGAAAAAATATTTGGACTTGGGCTTGTAGCAGTGTGTGGGACTTGTTCTATTAGTCCATCTATACTAACCTCCACCAGGTTGCAAATTCAAAATAATTTTTTATCTGCATCTAGCTCTGAAAAAATATTTGGGCTTGGGCTTGTAGCAGTGTGTGGGACTTGTTCTAAAAGTCCATCTATACTAACCTCCAACAGGTTTCAAATTCAAAATAATTTTTATCTGCATCTAGCTCTGAAAAAATATTTGGGCTTCGGCTTGTAGCAGTGTGTGGGACTTGTTCTATTAGTCCATCTATGCTAACCTCCACCAGGTTGCAAATTCAAAATAATTTTTATCTGCTTCTAGCTCTGAAAAAATATTTCGGCTTGTAACAGTGTGTGGGACTTGTTCTATTAGTGCATCTATACTAACCTCCACCACGTTGCAAATTCAATATAATTTTTATCTGCATCTAGCGCTGAAAAAATATTTCGGCTGGTAGCAGTGTGTGGGACTTGTTCTATTAGTCCATCTATACTAACCTCCACCAGGTTGCAAATTCAATATAATATTTATCTGCATCTAGCTCTGAAAAAATATTTGGACTTGGGCTTGTAGCAGTGTGTGGGACTTGTTCTATTAGTCCATCTATACTAACCTCCACCAGGTTGAAAATTCAAAAAATTTTTTATCTGCATCTAGCTCTGAAAAAATATTTGGGCTTCGGCTTGTAGCAGTGTGTGGGACTTGTTCTATTAGTCCATCTATGCTAACCTCCACCAGGTTGCAAATTCAAAATAATTTTTATCTGCTTCTAGCTCTGAAAAAATATTTGGGCTTGTAACAGTGTGTGGGACTTGTTCTATTAGTCCATCTATACTAACCTCCACCACGTTGCAAATTCAATATAAATTTTATCTGCATCTAGCGCTGAAAAAATATTTCGGCTGGTAGCAATGTGTGGGACTTGTTCTACTAGTCCATCTATACTAACCTCCACCAGGTTGCAAATTCAATATAATATTTATCTGCATCTAGCTCTGAAAAAATATTTGGACTTGGGCTTGTAGCAGTGTGTGGGACTTGTTCTATTAGTCCATCTATACTAACCTCCACCAGGTTGCAAATTCAAAATAATTTTTATCTGCATCTAGCTCTGAAAAAATATTTGGGCTTGGGCTTGTAGCAGTGTGTGGGACTTGTTCTATTAGTCCATCTATACTAACCTCCACCAGGTTGCAAATTCAAAATATTTTTTATCTGCATCTAGCCCTGAAAAAATATTTGCTCTTCGGCTTGTAGCAGTGTGTGGTACTTGTTTTATTAGTCCATCTATACTAACCTCCACCAGGTTGCAAATTCAAAATAATTTTTACCTGCATCTAGCTCTGAAAAAATATTTGGGCTTGGGCTTGTAGCAGTGTGTGGGACTTGTTCTATTAGTCCATCTATACTAACCTCCACCAGGTTGCAAATCCAAAATAATTTTTATCTGCATCTAGCTCTGAAAAATATTTGGGCTTGGGCTTGTAGCAGTGTGTGGGACTTGTTCTATTAGTCCATCTATACTAACCTCCACCAGGTTGCAAATCCAAAATAATTTTTATCTGCATCTAGCTCTGAAAAAATATTGGGGCTTCGGCTTGTAGCAGTGTGTGGGACTTGTTCTATTAGTCCATCTATGCTAACCTCCACCAGGTTGCAAATTCAAAATAATTTTTATCTGCTTCTAGCTCTGAAAAAATATTTCGGCTTGTAGCAGTGTGTGGGACTTGTTCTATTAGTCCATCTATACTAACCTCCACCAGGTTGCAAATCCAAAATAATTTTTATCTGCATCTAGCTCTGAAAAAATATTTGGACTTGGGCTTGTAGCAGTGTGTGGAACTTGTTCTATTAGTCCATCTATACTAACCTCCACCAGGTTGCAAATTCAAAATAATTTTTATCTGCATCTAGCTCTGAGAAAATATTTGGGCTTGGGCTTGTAGCAGTGTGTGGGACTTGTTCAATTAGTCCATCTATACTAACCTCCACCAGGTTGCAAATTCAAAATAATTTTTATCTGCATCTAGCTCTGAAAAAATATTTGCTCTTCAGCTTGTAGCAGTGTGTGGTACTTGTTCTATTAGTCCATCTATACTAACCTCCACCAGGTTGCAAATTCAAAATAATTTTTACCTGCATCTAGATGTGAAAAAATATTTGGGCTTGGGTTGCAGCAGTGTGTGGGACTTGTTCTATTAGTCCATCTATACTAACCTCCACCAGGTTGCAAATTCAAAATAATTTTTATCTGCATCTAGCTCTGAAAAAATATTTGCTCTTCGGCTTGTAGCAGTGTGTGGTACTTGTTCTATTAGTCCATCTATATTAACCTCCACCAGGTTGCAAATTCAAAATAATTTTTATCTGCATCTAGCTCTGAAAAAATATTTGGGCTTGGGCTTGTAGCAGTGTGTGGGACTTGTTCTATTAGTCCATCTATACTAACCTCCACCAGGTTGCAAATTCAAAATTATTTTTATCTGCATCTAGCTCTGAAAAAATATTTGGGCTTGGGCTTGAAGCAGTGTGTGGGACTTGTTCTATTAGTCCATCTATACTAACCTCCACCAGGTTGCAAATCCAAAATAATTTTTATCTTCATCTAGCTCTGAAAAAATATTGGGACTTCGGCTTGTAGCAGTGTGTGGGACTTGTTCTATTAGTCCATCTATGCTAACCTCCATCAGGTTGCAAATTCAAAATAATTTTTATCTGCTTCTAGCTCTGAAAAAATATTTCGGCTTGTAGCAGTGTGTGGGACTTGTTCTATGAGTCCATCTATACTAACCTCCACCAGGTTGCAAATTCAATATAATTTTTATCTGCATCTTGCGCTGAAAAAATATTTCGGCTGGTAGCAGTGTGTGGGACTTGTTCTATTAGTCCATCTATACTAACCTCCACCAGGTTGCAAATTCAATATAATTTTTATCTGCATCTAGCTCTGAAAAAATATTTGGACTTGGGCTTGTAGCAGTGTGTGGGACTTGTTCTATTAGTCCATCTATACTAACCTCCACCAGGTTGCAAATTCAAAATAATTTTTATCTGCATCTAGCTCTGAAAAAATATTTGGGCTTGGGCTTGAAGCAGTGTGTGGGACTTGTTCTATTAGTCCATCTATACTAACCTCCACCAGGTTGCAAATTCAAAATAATTTTTATCTGCATCTAGGTTAAATATTTGGGCTTGGGCTTGTAGCAGTGTGTTGGACTTGTTCTATTTGTCCATCTATACTAACCTCCACCAGGTTGCAAAATCAAAATAATTTTTATCTGCATCTAGCTCTGAAAAAATATTTGGGCTTGGGCTTGTATCAGTGTGTGAAACTTGTTCTAAAAGTCCATCTATACTAACCTCCACCAGGTTTAAAATTCAAAATAATCTTTATCTGCATCTAGCTCTGAAAAAATATTTGGGCTTCGGCTTGTAGCAGTGTGTGGGACTTGTTCTATTAGTCCATCTATGCTAACCTCCACCAGGTTGCAAATTCAAAATAATTTTTATATGCTCCTAGCTCTGAAAAAATATTTCGGCTTGTAACAGTGTGTGGGACTTGTTCTATTAGTCCATCTATACTAACCTCCACCACCTTGAAATTCAAAATAATTTTTATCTGCATCTAGCGCTGAAAAAATATTTCGGCTGGTAGCAGTGTGTGGGACTTGTTCTATTAGTCCATCTATACTAACCTCCACCAGGTTGCAAATTCAATATAATTTTTATCTGCATCTAGCTCTGAAAAAATATTTGGACTTGGGCTTGTAGCAGTGTGTGGGACTTGTTCTATTAGTCCATCTATACTAACCTCCACCAGGTTGCAAATTCAAAATAATTTTTATCTGCATCTAGCTCTGAAAAAATATTTGGGCTTGGGCTTGTAGCAGTGTGTGGGACTTGTTCTATTAGTCCATCTATACTAACCTCCACCAGGTTGCAAATTCAAAATAATTTTTATCTGCATCTAGCTCTGAAAAAATATTTGCTCTTCGGCTTGTAGCAGTGTGTGGTACTTGTTCTATTAGTCCATCTATACTAACCTCCACCAGGTTGCAAATTCAAAATTATTTTTACCTGCATCTAGCTCTGAAAAAATATTTGGGCTTGGGCTTGTAGCAGTGTGTGGGACTTGTTCTATTAGTCCATCTATACTAACCTCCACCAGGTTTCAAATTCAATATAATATTTATCTGCATCTAGCTCTGAAAAAATATTTGGACTTGGGCTTGTAGCAGTGTGTGGGACTTGTTCTAAAAGTCCATCTATACTAACCTCCACCAGGTTTCAAATTCAAAATAATTTTTATCTGCATCTAGCTCTGAAAAAATATTTGGGCTTCGGCTTGTAGCAGTGTGTGGGACTTGTTCTGTTAGTACATCTATGCTAACCTCCACCAGGTTGCAAATTCAAAATAATTTTTATCTGCTTCTAGCTCTGAAAAAATATTTCGGCTTGTAACAGTGTGTGGGACTTGTTCTATTAGTCCATCTATACTAACCTCCACCACGTTGCAAATTCAATATAATTTTTATCTGCATCTAGCGCTGAAAAAATATTTCGGCTGGTAGCAGTGTGTGGGACTTGTTCTATTAGTCCATCTATACTAACCTCCACCAGGTTGCAAATTCAATATAGTATTTATCTGCATCTAGCTCTGAAAAAATATTTGGACTTGGGCTTGTAGCAGTGTGTGGGACTAATTCTATTAGTCCATCTATACTAACCTCCACCAGGTTGCAAATTCAAAAAAATTTTTATCTGCATCTAGCTCTGAAAAAATATTTGGGCTTCGGCTTGTAGCAGTGTGTGGGACTTGTTCTATTAGTCCTTCTATGCTAACCTCCACCAGGTTGCAAATTCAAAATAATTTTTATCTGCTTCTAGCTCTGAAAAAATATTTTGGCTTGTAACAGTGTGTGGGACTTGTTCTATTAGTCCATCTATACTAACCTCCACCACGTTGCAAATTCAATATAAATTTTATCTGCATCTAGCGCTGAAAAAATATTTCGGCTGGTAGCAATGTGTGGGACTTGTTCTATTAGTCCATCTATACTAACCTCCACCAGGTTGCAAATTCAATATAATATTTATCTGCATCTAGCTCTGAAAAAATATTTGGACTTGGGCTTGTAGCAGTGTGTGGGACTTGTTCTACTAGTCCATCTATACTAACCTCCACCAGGTTGCAAATTCAAAATATTTTTTATCTGCATCTAGCCCTGAAAAAATATTTGCTCTTCGGCTTGTAGCAGTGTGTGGTACTTATTCTATTAGTCCATCTATACTAACCTCCACCAGGTTGCAAATTCAAAATAATTTTTACCTGCATCTAGCTCTGAAAAAATATTTGGGCTTGGGCTTGTAGCAGTGTGTGGGACTTGTTCTATTAGTCCATCTATACCAAGCTCCACCAGGTTGCAAATTCAAAATAATTTTTATCTGCATCTAGCTCTGAAAAAATATTTGGGCTTGGGCTTGTAGCAGTGTGTGGGACTTGTTCTATTAGTCCATCTATACTTACCTCCACCAGGTTGCAAATCCAAAATAATTTTTATCTGCATCTAGCTCTGAAAAAATATTGGGGCTTCGGCTTGTAGCAGTGTGTGGGACTTGTTCTATTAGTCCATCTATGCTAACCTCCACCAGGTTGCAAATTCAAAATAATTTTTATCTGCTTCTAGCTCTGAAAAAATATTTCGGCTTGTAGCAGTGTGTGGGACTTGTTCTAGTAGTCCATCTATGCTAACCTCCACCAGGTTGCAAATCCAAAATAATTTTTATCTGCATCTAGCTCTGAAAAAATATTTGGACTTGGGCTTGTAGCAGTGTGTGGAACTTGTTCTATTAGTCCATCTATACTAACCTCCACCAGGTTGCAAATTCAAAATAATTTTTATCTGCATCTAGCTCTGAAAAAATATTTGCTCTTCAGCTTGTAGCAGTGTGTGGTACTTGTTCTATTAGTCCATCTATACTAACCTCCACCAGGTTGCAAATTCAAAATAATTTTTACCTGCATCTAGCTGTGAAAAAATATTTGGGCTTGGGCTTGTAGCAGTGTGTGGGACTTGTTCTATTAGTCCATCTATACTAACCTCCACCAGGTTGCAAATTCAAAATAATTTTTATCTGCATCTAGCTCTGAAAAAATATTTGCTCTTCGGCTTGTAGCAGTGTGTGGTACTTGTTCTATTAGTCCATCTATATTAACCTCCACCAGGTTGCAAATTCAAAATAATTTTTATCTGCATCTAGCTCTGAAAAAATATTTGGGCTTGGGCTTGTAGCAGTGTGTGGGACTTGTTCTATTAGTCCATCTATACTAACCTCCACCAGGTTGCAAATTCAAAATTATTTTTATCTGCATCTAGCTCTGAAAAAATATTTGGGCTTGGGCTTGAAGCAGTGTGTGGGACGTGTTCTATTAGTCCATCTATACTAACCTCCAAAATAATTTTTATCTGCATCTAGCTCTGAAAAAATATTGGGGCTTCGGCTTGTAGCAGTGTGTGGGACTTGTTCTATTAGTCCATCCATGCTAACCTCCACCAGGTTGCAAATTCAAAATAATTTTTATCTGCTTCTAGCTCTGAAAAAATATTTCGGCTTGTAGCAGTGTGTGGGACTTGTTCTATTAGTCCATCTATACTAACCTCCACCAGGTTGCAAATTCAATATAATTTTTATCTGCATCTAGCGCTGAAAAAATATTTCGGCTGGTAGCAGTGTGTGGGACTTGTTCTATTAGTCCATATATACTAACCTCCACCAGGTTGCAAATTCAATATAATTTTTACCTGCATCTAGCTGTGAAAAAATATTTGGGCTTGGGCTTGTAGCAGTGTGTGGGACTTGTTCTATTAGTCCATCTATACTAACCTCCACCAGGTTGCAAATTCAAAATAATTTTTATCTGCATCTAGCTCTGAAAAAATATTTGCTCTTCGGCTTGTAGCAGTGTGTGGTACTTGTTCTATTAGTCCATCTATATTAACCTCCACCAGGTTGCAAATTCAAAATAATTTTTATCTGCATCTAGCTCTGAAAAAATATTTGGGCTTGGGCTTGTAGCAGTGTGTGGGACTTGTTCTATTAGTCCATCTATACTAACCTCCACCAGGTTGCAAATTCAAAATTATTTTTATCTGCATCTAGCTCTGAAAAAATATTTGGGCTTGGGCTTGAAGCAGTGTGTGGGACGTGTTCTATTAGTCCATCTATACTAACCTCCAAAATAATTTTTATCTGCATCTAGCTCTGAAAAAATATTGGGGCTTCGGCTTGTAGCAGTGTGTGGGACTTGTTCTATTAGTCCATCCATGCTAACCTCCACCAGGTTGCAAATTCAAAATAATTTTTATCTGCTTCTTGCTCTGAAAAAATATTTCGGCTTGTAGCAGTGTGTGGGACTTGTTCTATTAGTCCATCTATACTAACCTCCACCAGGTTGCAAATTCAATATAATTTTTATGTGCATCTAGCGCTGAAAAAATATTTCGGCTGGTAGCAGTGTGTGGGACTTGTTCTATTAGTCCATCTATACTAACCTCCACCAGGTTGCAAATTCAATATAATTTTTATCTGCATCTAGCTCTGAAAAAATATTTGGACTTGGGCTTGTAGCAGTGTGTGGGACTTGTTCTATTAGTCCATCTATACTAACCTCCACCAGGTTGCAATTTCAAAATAATTTTTATCTGCATCTAGCTCTGAAAAAATATTTGGGCTTGGGCTTGAAGGTGTGTGGGACTTGTTCAATTAGTCCATCTATGCTAACCTCCACCAGGATGCAAATTCAAAATAATTTTTATCTACATCTAGCTCTGAAAAAATATTTGGGCTTCGGCTTGTAGCAGTTTGTGGGACTTGTTCTATTAGTCCATCTATACTAACCTCCACCAGGTTGCAAATTCTAAATAATTTTTATCTGCATCTAGCTCTGAAAAAATATTTCGGCTTGGGCTTGTAGCAGTGTGTGGGACTTGTTCTATTAGTCCATCTATACTAACCTCCACCAGGTTGCAAATTCAAAATAATTTTTATCTGCATCTAGGTTAAATATTTGGGCTTGGGCTTGTAGCAGTGTGTTGGACTTGTTCTATTTGTCCATCTATACTAACCTCCACCAGGTTGCAAATTCAAAATAATTTTTATCTGCATCTAGCTCTGAAAAAATATTTAGGCTTGGGCTTGTAGCAGTGTGTGGGACTTGTTCTAAAAGTCCATCTATACTAACCTCCACCAGGTTTCAAATTCAAAATAATTTTTATCTGCATCTAGCGCTGAAAAAATATTTCGGCTGGTAGCAGTGTGTGGGCCTTGTTCTATTAGTCCATCTATATTAACCTCCACCAGGTTGCAAATTCAATATAATTTTTATCTGCATCTAGCTCTGAAAAAATAGTTGGACTTGGGCTTGTAGCAGTGTTTGGGACTTGTTCTATTAGTCCATCTATACTAACCTCCACCAGGTTGCAAATTCAAAATAATTTTTATCTGCATCTAGCTCTGAAAAAATATTTGCTCTTCGGCTTGTAGCAGTGTGTGGTACTTGTTCTATTAGTCCATCTATACTAACCTCCACCAGGTTGCAAATTCAAAATTATTTTTACCTGCATCTAGCTCTGAAAAAATATTTGGGCTTGGACTTGTAGCAGTGTGTGGGACTTGTTCTATTAGTCCATCTATACTAACCTCCACCAGGTTGCAAATTCAATATAATATTTATCTGCATCTAGCTCTGAAAAAATATTTGGACTTGGGCTTGTAGCAGTGTGTGGGACTTGTTCTATTAGTCCATCTATACTAACCTCCACCAGGTTGCAAATTCAAAATAATTTTTATCTGCATCTAGCTCTGAAAAAATGTTTGGACTTGGGCTTGTAGCAGTGTGTGGGACTTGTTCTAAAAGTCCATCTATACTAACCTCCACCAGGTTTCAAATTCAAAATAATTTTTATCTGCATCTAGCTCTGAAAAAATATTTGGGCTTCGGCTTGTAGCAGTGTGTGGGACTTGTTCTATTAGTCCATCTATGCTAACCTCCACCAGGTTGCAAATTCAAAATAATTTTTATCTGCTTCTAGCTCTGAAAAAATATTTCGGCTTGTAACAGTGTGTGGGACTTGTTCTATTAGTCCATCTATACTAACCTCCACCACGTTGCAAATTCAATATAATTTTTATCTGCATCTAGCGCTGAAAAAATATTTCGGCTGGTAGCAGTGTGTGGGACTTGTTCTATTAGTCCATCTATACTAACCTCCACCAGGTTGCAAATTCAATATAATATTTATCTGCATCTAGCTCTGAAAAAATATTTGGACTTGGGCTTGTAGCAGTGTGTGGGACTTGTTCTATTAGTCCATCTATACTAACCTCCACCAGGTTTCAAATTCAAAATAATTTTTATCTGCATCTAGCTCTGAAAAAATATTTGGGCTTCGGCTTGTAGCAGTGTGTGGGACTTGTTCTATTAGTCCATCTATGCTAACCTCAACCAGGTTGCAAATTCAAAATAATTTTTATCTGCTTCTAGCTCTGAAAAAATATTTCGGCTTGTAACAGTGTGTGGGACTTGTTCTATTAGTCCATCTATACTAACCTCCACCACGTTGCAAATTCAATATAAATTTTATCTGCATCTAGCGCTGAAAAAATATTTCGGCTGGTAGCAATGTGTGGGACTTGTTCTATTAGTCCATCTATACTAACCTCCACCAGGTTGCAAATTCAATATAATATTTATCTGCATCTAGCTCTGAAAAAATATTTGGACTTGGGCTTGTAGCAGTGTGTGGGACTTGTTCTATTAGTCCATCTATATTAACCTCCACCAGGTTGCAAATTCAAAATAATTTTTATCTGCATCTAGCTCTGAAAAAATATTTGGGCTTGGGCTTGTAGCAGTATGTGGGACTTGTTCTATTAGTCCATCTATACTAACCTCCACCAGGTTGCAAATTCAAAATATTTTTTATCTGCATCTAGCCCTGAAAAAATATTTACTCTTCGGCTTGTAGCAGTGTGTGGTACTTGTTCTATTAGTCCATCTATACTAACCTCCACCAGGTTGCAAATTCAATATAATATTTATCTGCATCCAGCTCTGAAAAAATATTTGGACTTGGGCTTGTAGCAGTGTGTGGGACTTGTTCTATTAGTCCATCTATACTAACCTCCACCAGGTTGCAAATTCAAAATAATTTTTATCTGCATCTAGCTCTGAAAAAATATTTGGGCTTGGGCTTGTAGCAGTATGTGGGACTTGTTCTATTAGTCCATCTATACTAACCTCCACCAGGTTGCAAATTCAAAATATTTTTTATCTGCATCTAGCCCTGAAAAAATATTTGCTCTTCGGCTTGTAGCAGTGTGTGGTACTTGTTCTATTAGTCCATCTATACTAACCTCCACCAGGTTGCAAATTCAAAATAATTTTTACCTGCATCTAGCTCTGAAAAAATATTTGGGCTTGGGCTTGAAGCAGTGTGTGGGACTTGTTCTATTAGTCCATCTATACTAACCTCCACCAGGTTGCAAATTCAAAATAATTTTTATCTGCATCTAGCTCTGAAAAAATATTTGCTCTTCGGCTTGTAGCAGTGTGTGGTACTTGTTCTATTAGTCCATCTATACTAACCTCCACCAGGTTGCAAATTCAAAATAATTTTTACCTGCATCTAGCTCTGAAAAAATATTTGGGCTTGGGCTTGTAGCAGTGTGTGGGACTTGTTCTATTAGTCCATCTATACTAACCTCCACCAGGTTGCAAATTCAAAATAATTTTTATCTGCATCTAGCTCTGAAAAAATATTTGGGCTTGGGCTTGTAGCAGTGTGTGGGACTTGTTCTAAAAGTCCATCTATACTAACCTCCACCAGGTTTCAAATTCAAAATAATTTTTATCTGCATCTAGCTCTGAAAAAATATTTGGGCTTCGGCTTGTAGCAGTGTGTGGGACTTGTTCTATTAGTCCATCTATGCTAACCTCCACCAGGTTGCAAATTCAAAATAATTTTTATCTGCTTCTAGCTCTGAAAAATTATTTCGGCTTGTAACAGTGTGTGGGACTTGTTCTATTAGTCCATCTATACTAACCTCCACCACGTTGCAAATTCAATATAATTTTTATCTGCATCTAGCGCTGAAAAAATATTTCGGCTGGTAGCAGTGTGTGGGACTTGTTCTATTAGTCCATCTATACTAACCTCCACCAGGTTGCAAATTCAATATAATATTTATCTGCATCTAGCTCTGAAAAAATATTTGGACTTGGGCTTGTAGCAGTGTGTGGGACTTGTTCTATTAGTCCATCTATACTAACCTCCACCAGGTTGCAAATTCAAAAAAATTTTTATCTGCATCTAGCTCTGAAAAAATATTTGGGCTTCGGCTTGTAGCAGTGTGTGGTACTTGTTCTATTAGTCCATCTATGCTAACCTCCACCAGGTTGCAAATTCTAAATAATTTTTATCTGCTTCTAGCTCTGAAAAAATATTTCGGCTTGTAACAGTGTGTGGGACTTGTTCTATTAGTCCATCTATACTAACCTCCACCACGTTGCAAATTCAATATAAATTTTATCTGCATCTAGCGCTGAAAAAATATTTCGGCTGGTAGCAATGTGTGGGACTTGTTCTATTAGTCCATCTATACTAACCTCCACCAGGTTGCAAATTCAATATAATATTTATCTGCATCTAGCTCTGAAAAAATATTTGGACTTGGGCTTGTAGCAGTGTGTGGGACTTGTTCTATTAGTCCATCTATACTAACCTCCACCAGGTTGCAAATTCAAAATAATTTTTATCTGCATCTAGCGCTGAAAAAATATTTGGGCTTGGGCTTGTAGCAGTGTGTGGGACTTGTTCTATTAGTCCATCTATACTAACCTCCACCAGGTTGCAAATTCAAAATATTTTTTATCTGCATCTAGCCCTGAAAAAATATTTGCTCTTCGGCTTGTAGCAGTGTGTGGTACTTGTTCTATTAGTCCATCTATACTAACCTCCACCAGGTTGCAAATTCAAAATAATTTTTACCTGCATCTAGCTCTGAAAAAATATTTGGGCTTGGGCTTGTAGCAGTGTGTGGGACTTGTTCTATTAGTCCATCTATACCAAGCTCCACCAGGTTGCAAATTCAAAATAATTTTTATCTGCATCTAGCTCTGAAAAAATATTTGAGCTTGGGCTTGTAGCAGTGTGTGGGACTTGTTCTATTAGTCCATCTATACTAACCTCCACCTGGTTGCAAATCCAAAATAATTTTTATCTGCATCTAGCTCTGAAAAAATATTGGGGCTTCTGCTTGTAGCAGTGTGTGGGACTTGTTCTATTAGTCCATCTATGCTAACCTCCACCAGGTTGCAAATTCAAAATAATTTTTATCTGCTTCTAGCTCTGAAAAAATATTTCGGCTTGTAGCAGTGTGTGGGACTTGTTCTATTAGTCCATCTATACTAACCTCCACCAGGTTGCAAATCCAAAATAATTTTTATCTGCATCTAGCTCTGAAAAAATATTTGGACTTGGGCTTGTAGCAGTGTGTTGAACTTGTTCTATTAGTCCATCTATACTAACCTCCACCAGGTTGCAAATTCAAAATAATTTTTATCTGCATCTAGCTCTGAGAAAATATTTGGGCTTGGGCTTGTAGCAGTGTGTGGGACTTGTTCAATTAGTCCATCTATACTAACCTCCACCAGGTTGCAAATTCAAAATAATTTTTATCTGCATCTAGCTCTGAAAAAATGTTTGCTCTTCAGCTTGTAGCAGTGTGTGGTACTTGTTCTATTAGTCCATCTATACTAACCTCCACCAGGTTGCAAATTCAAAATAATTTTTACCTGCATCTAGCTGTGAAAAAATATTTGGGCTTGGGCTTGTAGCAGTGTGTGGGACTTGTTCTATTAGTCCATCTATACTAACCTCCACCAGGTTGCAAATTCAAAATAATTTTTATCTGCATCTAGCTCTGAAAAAATATTTGCTCTTCGGCTTGTAGCAGTGTGTGGTACTTGTTCTATTAGTCCATCTATATTAACCTCCACCAGGTTGCAAATTCAAAATAATTTTTATCTGCATCTAGCTCTGAAAAAATATTTGGGCTTGGGCTTGTAGCAGTGTGTGGGACTTGTTCTATTAGTCCATCTATACTAACCTCCACCAGGTTGCAAATTCAAAATTATTTTTATCTGCATCTAGCTCTGAAAAAATATTTGGGCTTGGGCTTGAAGCAGTGTGTGGGACTTGTTCTATTAGTCCATCTATACTAACCTCCACCAGGTTGCAAATCCAAAATAATTTTTATCTGCATCTAGCTCTGAAAAAATATTGGGGCTTCGGCTTGTAGCAGTGTGTGGGACTTGTTCTATTAGTCCATCTATGCTAACCTCCACCAGGTTGCAAATTCAAAATAATTTTTATTGCTTCTAGCTCTGAAAAAATATTTCGGCTTGTAGCAGTGTGTGGGACTTGTTCTATTAGTCCATCTATACTAACCTCCACCAGGTTGCAAATTCAATATAATTTTTATCTGCATCTAGCGCTGAAAAAATATTTCGGCTGGTAGCAGTGTGTGGGACTTGTTCTATTAGTCCATCTATACTAACCTCCACCAGGTTGCAAATTCAATATAATTTTTATCTGCATCTAGCTCTGAAAAAATATTTGGACTTGGGCTTGTAGCAGTGTGTGGGACTTGTTCTATTTGTCCATCTATACTAACCTCCACCAGGATGCAAATTCAAAATAATTTTTATCTACATCTAGCTCTGAAAAAATATTTGGGCTTCGGCTTGTAGCAGTGTGTGGGACTTGTTCTATTAGTCCATCTATACTAACCTCCACCAGGTTGCAAATTCTAAATAATTTTTATCTGCATCTAGCTCTGAAAAAATATTTGGGCTTCGGCTTGTAGCAGTGTGTGGGACTTGTTCTATTAGTCCATCTATACTAACCTCCACCAGGTTGCAAATTCAAAATAATTTTTATCTGCATCTAGGTTAAATATTTGGGCTTGGGCTTGTAGCAGTGTGTTGGACTTGTTCTATTTGTCCATCTATACTAACCTCCACCAGGTTGCAAATTCAAAATAATTTTTATCTGCATCTAGCTCTGAAAAAATATTTGGGCTTGGGCTTGTAGCAGTGTGTGGGACTTGTTCTAAAAGTCCATCTATACTAACCTCCACCAGGTTTCAAATTCAAAATAATTTTTATCTGCATCTAGCTCTGAAAAAATATATGGGCTTCGGCTTGTAGCAGTGTGTGGGACTTGTTCTATTAGTCAATCTATGCTAACCTCCACCAGGTTGCAAATTCAAAATAATTTTTATCTGCTTCTAGCTCTGAAAAAATATTTCGGCTTGTAACAGTGTGTGGGACTTGTTCTATTAGTCCATCTATACTAACCTCCACCACGTTGCAAATTCAATATAATTTTTATCTGCATCTAGCGCTGAAAAAATATTTCGGCTGGTAGCAGTGTGTGGGACTTGTTCTATTAGTCCATCTATACTAACCTCCACCAGGTTGCAAATTCAATATAATTTTTATCTGCATCTAGCTCTGAAAAAATATTTGGACTTGGGCTTGTAGCAGTGTGTGGGACTTGTTCTTTTAGTCCATCTATACTAACCTCCACCAGGTTGCAAATTCAAAATAATTTTTATCTGCATCTAGCTCTGAAAAAATATTTGGGCTTGGGCTTGTAGCAGTGTGTGGGACTTGTTCTATTAGTCCATCTATACTAACCTCCACCAGGTTGCAAATTCAAAATAATTTTTATCTGCATCTAGCTCTGAAAAAATATTTGCTCTTCGGCTTGTAGCAGTGTGTGGTACTTGTTCTATTAGTCCATCTATACTAACCTCCACCAGGTTGCAAATTCAAAATAATTTTTACCTGCATCTAGCTCTGAAAAAATATTTGGGCTTGGGCTTGTAGCCGTGTGTGGGACTTGTTCTATTAGTCCATCTATACTAAGCTCCACCAGTTTGCAAATTCAAAATAATTTTTATCTGCATCTAGCTCTGAAAAAATATTTGGGCTTGGGCTTGTAGCAGTGTGTTGGACTTGTTCTATTAGTCCATCTATACTAACCTCCACCAGGTTGCAAATTCAAAATTATTTTTATCTGCATCTAGCTCTGAAAAAATATTTGGGCTTGGGCTTGTAGCAGTGTTTGGGACTTGTTCTATTAGTCCATCTATACTAACCTCCACCAGGTTGCAAATCCAAAATAATTTTTATCTGCATCTAGCTCTGAAAAAATATTGGGGCTTCGGCTTGTAGCAGTGTGTGGGACTTGTTCTATTAGTCCATCTATGCTAACCTCCACCAGGTTGCAAATTCAAAATAATTTTTATCTGCTTCTAGCTCTGAAAAAATATTTCGGCTTGTAGCAGTGTGTGGGACTTGTTCTATTAGTCCATCTATACTAACCTCCACCAGGTTGCAAATTCAATATAATTTTTATCTGCTTCTAGTGCTGAAAAAATATTTCGTCTGGTAGCAGTGTGTGGAACTTGTTCTATTAGTCCATCTATACTAACCTCCACCAGGTTGCAAATTCAATATAATTTTTTTCTGCATCTAGCTCTGAAAAAATATTTGGACTTGGGCTTGTAGCAGTGTGTGGGACTTGTTCTATTACTCCATCTATACTAACCTCCACCAGGTTGCAAATTCAAAATAATTTTTATCTGCATCTAGCTCTGAGAAAATATTTGGGCTTGGGCTTGTAGCAGTGTGTGGGACTTGTTCAATTAGTCCATCTATACTAACCTCCACCAGGTTGCAAATTCAAAATAATTTTTATCTGCATCTAGGTCTGAAAAAATATTTGCTCTTCAGCTTGTAGCAGTGTGTGGTACTTGTTCTATTAGTCCATCTATACTAACCTCCACCAGGTTGCAAATTCAAAATAATTTTTACCTGCATCTAGCTGTGAAAAAATATTTGGGCTTGGGCTTGTAGCAGTGTGTTGAACTTGTTCTATTAGTCCATCTATACTAACCTCCACCAGGTTGCAAATTCAAAATAATTTTTATCTGCATCTAGCTCTGAGAAAATATTTGGGCTTGGGCTTGTAGCAGTGTGTGGGACTTGTTCAATTAGTCCATCTATACTAACCTCCACCAGGTTGCAAATTCAAAATAATTTTTATCTGCATCTAGCTCTGAAAAAATATTTGCTCTTCAGCTTGTAGCAGTGTGTGGTACTTGTTCTATTAGTCCATCTATACTAACCTCCACCAGGTTGCAAATTCAAAATAATTTTTACCTGCATCTAGCTGTGAAAAAATATTTGGGCTTGGGCTTGTAGCAGTGTGTGGGACTTGTTCTATTAGTCCATCTATACTAACCTCCACCAGGTTGCAAATTCAAAATAATTTTTATCTGCATCTAGCTCTGAAAAAATATTTGCTCTTCGGCTTGTAGCAGTGTGTGGTACTTGTTCTATTAGTCCATCTATATTAACCTCCACCAGGTTGCAAATTCAAAATAATTTTTATCTGCATCTAGCTCTGAAAAAATATTTGGGCTTGGGCTTGTAGCAGTGTGTGGGACTTGTTCTATTAGTCCATCTATACTAACCTCCACCAGGTTGCAAATTCAAAATTATTTTTATCTGCATCTAGCTCTGAAAAAATATTTGGGCTTGGGCTTGAAGCAGTGTGTGGGACTTGTTCTATTAGTCCATCTATACTAACCTCCACCAGGTTGCAAATCCAAAATAATTTTTATCTGCATCTAGCTCTGAAAAAATATTGGGGCTTCGGCTTGTAGCAGTGTGTGGGACTTGTTCTATTAGTCCATCTATGCTAACCTCCACCAGGTTGCAAATTCAAAATAATTTTTATTGCTTCTAGCTCTGAAAAAATATTTCGGCTTGTAGCAGTGTGTGGGACTTGTTCTATTAGTCCATCTATACTAACCTCCACCAGGTTGCAAATTCAATATAATTTTTATCTGCATCTAGCGCTGAAAAAATATTTCGGCTGGTAGCAGTGTGTGGGACTTGTTCTATTAGTCCATCTATACTAACCTCCACCAGGTTGCAAATTCAATATAATTTTTATCTGCATCTAGCTCTGAAAAAATATTTGGACTTGGGCTTGTAGCAGTGTGTGGGACTTGTTCTATTTGTCCATCTATACTAACCTCCACCAGGATGCAAATTCAAAATAATTTTTATCTACATCTAGCTCTGAAAAAATATTTGGGCTTCGGCTTGTAGCAGTGTGTGGGACTTGTTCTATTAGTCCATCTATACTAACCTCCACCAGGTTGCAAATTCTAAATAATTTTTATCTGCATCTAGCTCTGAAAAAATATTTGGGCTTCGGCTTGTAGCAGTGTGTGGGACTTGTTCTATTAGTCCATCTATACTAACCTCCACCAGGTTGCAAATTCAAAATAATTTTTATCTGCATCTAGGTTAAATATTTGGGCTTGGGCTTGTAGCAGTGTGTTGGACTTGTTCTATTTGTCCATCTATACTAACCTCCACCAGGTTGCAAATTCAAAATAATTTTTATCTGCATCTAGCTCTGAAAAAATATTTGGGCTTGGGCTTGTAGCAGTGTGTGGGACTTGTTCTAAAAGTCCATCTATACTAACCTCCACCAGGTTTCAAATTCAAAATAATTTTTATCTGCATCTAGCTCTGAAAAAATATATGGGCTTCGGCTTGTAGCAGTGTGTGGGACTTGTTCTATTAGTCAATCTATGCTAACCTCCACCAGGTTGCAAATTCAAAATAATTTTTATCTGCTTCTAGCTCTGAAAAAATATTTCGGCTTGTAACAGTGTGTGGGACTTGTTCTATTAGTCCATCTATACTAACCTCCACCACGTTGCAAATTCAATATAATTTTTATCTGCATCTAGCGCTGAAAAAATATTTCGGCTGGTAGCAGTGTGTGGGACTTGTTCTATTAGTCCATCTATACTAACCTCCACCAGGTTGCAAATTCAATATAATTTTTATCTGCATCTAGCTCTGAAAAAATATTTGGACTTGGGCTTGTAGCAGTGTGTGGGACTTGTTCTTTTAGTCCATCTATACTAACCTCCACCAGGTTGCAAATTCAAAATAATTTTTATCTGCATCTAGCTCTGAAAAAATATTTGGGCTTGGGCTTGTAGCAGTGTGTGGGACTTGTTCTATTAGTCCATCTATACTAACCTCCACCAGGTTGCAAATTCAAAATAATTTTTATCTGCATCTAGCTCTGAAAAAATATTTGCTCTTCGGCTTGTAGCAGTGTGTGGTACTTGTTCTATTAGTCCATCTATACTAACCTCCACCAGGTTGCAAATTCAAAATAATTTTTACCTGCATCTAGCTCTGAAAAAATATTTGGGCTTGGGCTTGTAGCCGTGTGTGGGACTTGTTCTATTAGTCCATCTATACTAAGCTCCACCAGTTTGCAAATTCAAAATAATTTTTATCTGCATCTAGCTCTGAAAAAATATTTGGGCTTGGGCTTGTAGCAGTGTGTTGGACTTGTTCTATTAGTCCATCTATACTAACCTCCACCAGGTTGCAAATTCAAAATTATTTTTATCTGCATCTAGCTCTGAAAAAATATTTGGGCTTGGGCTTGTAGCAGTGTTTGGGACTTGTTCTATTAGTCCATCTATACTAACCTCCACCAGGTTGCAAATCCAAAATAATTTTTATCTGCATCTAGCTCTGAAAAAATATTGGGGCTTCGGCTTGTAGCAGTGTGTGGGACTTGTTCTATTAGTCCATCTATGCTAACCTCCACCAGGTTGCAAATTCAAAATAATTTTTATCTGCTTCTAGCTCTGAAAAAATATTTCGGCTTGTAGCAGTGTGTGGGACTTGTTCTATTAGTCCATCTATACTAACCTCCACCAGGTTGCAAATTCAATATAATTTTTATCTGCTTCTAGTGCTGAAAAAATATTTCGTCTGGTAGCAGTGTGTGGAACTTGTTCTATTAGTCCATCTATACTAACCTCCACCAGGTTGCAAATTCAATATAATTTTTTTCTGCATCTAGCTCTGAAAAAATATTTGGACTTGGGCTTGTAGCAGTGTGTGGGACTTGTTCTATTACTCCATCTATACTAACCTCCACCAGGTTGCAAATTCAAAATAATTTTTATCTGCATCTAGCTCTGAGAAAATATTTGGGCTTGGGCTTGTAGCAGTGTGTGGGACTTGTTCAATTAGTCCATCTATACTAACCTCCACCAGGTTGCAAATTCAAAATAATTTTTATCTGCATCTAGGTCTGAAAAAATATTTGCTCTTCAGCTTGTAGCAGTGTGTGGTACTTGTTCTATTAGTCCATCTATACTAACCTCCACCAGGTTGCAAATTCAAAATAATTTTTACCTGCATCTAGCTGTGAAAAAATATTTGGGCTTGGGCTTGTAGCAGTGTGTTGAACTTGTTCTATTAGTCCATCTATACTAACCTCCACCAGGTTGCAAATTCAAAATAATTTTTATCTGCATCTAGCTCTGAGAAAATATTTGGGCTTGGGCTTGTAGCAGTGTGTGGGACTTGTTCAATTAGTCCATCTATACTAACCTCCACCAGGTTGCAAATTCAAAATAATTTTTATCTGCATCTAGCTCTGAAAAAATATTTGCTCTTCAGCTTGTAGCAGTGTGTGGTACTTGTTCTATTAGTCCATCTATACTAACCTCCACCAGGTTGCAAATTCAAAATAATTTTTACCTGCATCTAGCTGTGAAAAAATATTTGGGCTTGGGCTTGTAGCAGTGTGTGGGACTTGTTCTATTAGTCCATCTATACTAACCTCCACCAGGTTGCAAATTCAAAATAATTTTTATCTGCATCTAGCTCTGAAAAAATATTTGCTCTTCGGCTTGTAGCAGTGTGTGGTACTTGTTCTATTAGTCCATCTATATTAACCTCCACCAGGTTGCAAATTCAAAATAATTTTTATCTGCATCTAGCTCTGAAAAAATATTTGGGCTTGGGCTTGTAGCAGTGTGTGGGACTTGTTCTATTAGTCCATCTATACTAACCTCCACCAGGTTGCAAATTCAAAATTATTTTTATCTGCATCTAGCTCTGAAAAAATATTTGGGCTTGGGCTTGAAGCAGTGTGTGGGACTTGTTCTATTAGTCCATCTATACTAACCTCCACCAGGTTGCAAATCCAAAATAATTTTTATCTGCATCTAGCTCTGAAAAAATATTGGGGCTTCGGCTTGTAGCAGTGTGTGGGACTTGTTCTATTAGTCCATCTATGCTAACCTCCACCAGGTTGCAAATTCAAAATAATTTTTATTGCTTCTAGCTCTGAAAAAATATTTCGGCTTGTAGCAGTGTGTGGGACTTGTTCTATTAGTCCATCTATACTAACCTCCACCAGGTTGCAAATTCAATATAATTTTTATCTGCATCTAGCGCTGAAAAAATATTTCGGCTGGTAGCAGTGTGTGGGACTTGTTCTATTAGTCCATCTATACTAACCTCCACCAGGTTGCAAATTCAATATAATTTTTATCTGCATCTAGCTCTGAAAAAATATTTGGACTTGGGCTTGTAGCAGTGTGTGGGACTTGTTCTATTTGTCCATCTATACTAACCTCCACCAGGATGCAAATTCAAAATAATTTTTATCTACATCTAGCTCTGAAAAAATATTTGGGCTTCGGCTTGTAGCAGTGTGTGGGACTTGTTCTATTAGTCCATCTATACTAACCTCCACCAGGTTGCAAATTCTAAATAATTTTTATCTGCATCTAGCTCTGAAAAAATATTTGGGCTTCGGCTTGTAGCAGTGTGTGGGACTTGTTCTATTAGTCCATCTATACTAACCTCCACCAGGTTGCAAATTCAAAATAATTTTTATCTGCATCTAGGTTAAATATTTGGGCTTGGGCTTGTAGCAGTGTGTTGGACTTGTTCTATTTGTCCATCTATACTAACCTCCACCAGGTTGCAAATTCAAAATAATTTTTATCTGCATCTAGCTCTGAAAAAATATTTGGGCTTGGGCTTGTAGCAGTGTGTGGGACTTGTTCTAAAAGTCCATCTATACTAACCTCCACCAGGTTTCAAATTCAAAATAATTTTTATCTGCATCTAGCTCTGAAAAAATATATGGGCTTCGGCTTGTAGCAGTGTGTGGGACTTGTTCTATTAGTCAATCTATGCTAACCTCCACCAGGTTGCAAATTCAAAATAATTTTTATCTGCTTCTAGCTCTGAAAAAATATTTCGGCTTGTAACAGTGTGTGGGACTTGTTCTATTAGTCCATCTATACTAACCTCCACCACGTTGCAAATTCAATATAATTTTTATCTGCATCTAGCGCTGAAAAAATATTTCGGCTGGTAGCAGTGTGTGGGACTTGTTCTATTAGTCCATCTATACTAACCTCCACCAGGTTGCAAATTCAATATAATTTTTATCTGCATCTAGCTCTGAAAAAATATTTGGACTTGGGCTTGTAGCAGTGTGTGGGACTTGTTCTATTAGTCCATCTATACTAACCTCCACCAGGTTGCAAATTCAAAATAATTTTTATCTGCATCTAGCTCTGAAAAAATATTTGGGCTTGGGCTTGTAGCAGTGTGTGGGACTTGTTCTATTAGTCCATCTATACTAACCTCCACCAGGTTGCAAATTCAAAATAATTTTTATCTGCATCTAGCTCTGAAAAAATATTTGCTCTTCGGCTTGTAGCAGTGTGTGGTACTTGTTCTATTAGTCCATCTATACTAACCTCCACCAGGTTGCAAATTCAAAATAATTTTTACCTGCATCTAGCTCTGAAAAAATATTTGGGCTTGGGCTTGTAGCAGTGTGTGGGACTTGTTCTATTAGTCCATCTATACTAAGCTCCACCAGTTTGCAAATTCAAAATAATTTTTATCTGCATCTAGCTCTGAAAAAATATTTGGGCTTGGGCTTGTAGCAGTGTGTGGGACTTGTTCTATTAGTCCATCTATACTAACCTCCACCAGGTTGCAAATTCAAAATTATTTTTATCTGCATCTAGCTCTGAAAAAATATTTGGGCTTGGGCTTGTAGCAGTGTTTGGGACTTGTTCTATTAGTCCATCTATACTAACCTCCACCAGGTTGCAAATCCAAAATAATTTTTATCTGCATCTAGCTCTGAAAAAATATTGGGGCTTCGGCTTGTAGCAGTGTGTGGGACTTGTTCTATTAGTCCATCTATGCTAACCTCCACCAGGTTGCAAATTCAAAATAATTTTTATCTGCTTCTAGCTCTGAAAAAATATTTCGGCTTGTAGCAGTGTGTGGGACTTGTTCTATTAGTCCATCTATACTAACCTCCACCAGGTTGCAAATTCAATATAATTTTTATCTGCTTCTAGTGCTGAAAAAATATTTCGTCTGGTAGCAGTGTGTGGGACTTGTTCTATTAGTCCATCTATACTAACCTCCACCAGGTTGCAAATTCAATATAATTTTTTTCTGCATCTAGCTCTGAAAAAATATTTGGACTTGGGCTTGTAGCAGTGTGTGGGACTTGTTCTATTACTCCATCTATACTAACCTCCACCAGGTTGCAAATTCAAAATAATTTTTATCTGCATCTAGCTCTGAGAAAATATTTGGGCTTGGGCTTGTAGCAGTGTGTGGGACTTGTTCAATTAGTCCATCTATACTAACCTCCACCAGGTTGCAAATTCAAAATAATTTTTACCTGCATCTAGCTGTGAAAAAATATTTGGGCTTGGGCTTGTAGCAGTGTGTGGGACTTGTTCTATTAGTCCATCTATACTAACCTCCACCAGGTTGCAAATCCAAAATTATTTTTATCTGCATCTAGCTCTGAAAAAATATTGGGGCTTCGGCTTGTAGCAGTGTGTGGGACTTGTTCTATTAGTGTTAGAACCTTGCTCTTAGGTTTTTTCCTTTGCTGGTCACATGACCTTGTTGGCCTATTTAATCCTGCTCCGCCCTTCTGGCTTTGCTGTACTTCATTGTATAACTATTTTCTAGCTAGCCTGTGCTTTGTATCTAACTTTGTTAGTTTGCTTGGTCTACGGACCTCTATGTTCTATATATTTTGTTTGTTCGTCTGTCTGCTACTATTTCTGTTAGGAGGTGTCCCATTTTCCTCCCAGTCCTTAGTACTTGTAGGGATTCCTTCCCCACATCTATAGGTCTCCGTACAGACTAGCTTAGGACTTTAGCAGGTCTGATCGCAGGATCAGGTTCCCTGTTACATCGTAGGGATTCAGCTGAGTTCTATCGTAGGGACAGATCTCCTCTCTTTCCTTAGCTCTGGTAGCAGAACATAACAGTAAGTCCAGCCTGCAAATTCTCTAAGGAAAGATTTTTCTGTTCCATCATGGTGTCGGTTCAGGATTTGGCTCATCGCCTGCAGGGACTCTCTCTGGAGGTGGCCGAGCTCCGTCAGCACGTGAGTAACTGTCCTGGAGCACATTTCTTGGAGCCTAAGGTATGTTTGCCGGATTTATTTTTTGGTGAACACCGAGAATTTTTTTTATTTAAAAATGCTTGCTTATTGTATTTTCGTTTGAGACCCAAGTCCTCTGGGGATGAATCCCAGCGCATAGGGTTCATAATGTCACTTTTGCGCAAAGAGCCTCAGGAGTGGGCCTTTTCTTTGCAACCTAGTGATACATGCTTCAGATCAGTGGATAGTTTTTTTTCTGCTTTGGAACTATTATATGATGATCCTGACCGTGTCGCATCAGCTGAGACTGAGTTGAGACGTTTGAAACAGGGATCAGGTAATGTGGAAAAATATTGTACTCATTTCCGTCGATGGTCTGCTCAAACAGGGTGGAACGATTCTGCTCTGAAAAGTCTATTTCTTGCTGGGCTCAGTGAAAGGGTTAAAGACCTGCTAATTGCTTATCCTACACCTGAAGATTTGCAACAGGCTATGCAATTAGCTATACGGGTGGATAGGAGACTGCGTGCAAGGGTTAATGAGAGCAAATCCTCTGCTATGTCAGTTTCTGGTTATGAGAATGTGTGTACTAACAGTGGTGAACCGATGGAGATTGGATCGGTGGCACCTCGCTCTCAAGAAAAAGACCGTCGATTTTCTGAAGGCTTGTGTTTCTATTGCGGAAAATCTGGTCATTTGATTAAAGGCTGTGAGCTTCGTATGAAGAAAGAAAAAAAAATGGTCAGTCATGCCCGTATTGCCTGTTTAAATTCCAAGGGTGTATTTTTAGCTGCTTCCACGATTGCTCAGGAAAAATTAATGGAATTTCGGGTGTTTGTTGATTGTGGGTCTACTCTGAATGTAATTGATGGGGGATTCTTGGAAAGACTCAATTTAAAACCCGAACCTTTATCATCCCCCATTGCTGTGGTTTCTGTGGATGGTTCCCCTTTGAAGAATATTACTCTCAAGGTCTGTGAATTTCCTCTCACTATTAATGGTGTTCACCATGAGAAATTGGATTTGGTAGTTTTGAATAACTTGCCTTCTCCAGTAATATTGGGATTGCCCTGGTTTAAATTTCACAATCCTGTACTGGATTGGTCTACCAGTGAAATTAAATCCTGGAGCCATAAATGTTATGACAAGTGTTGTAACGGGCGTATTGCAGCTTTGGATAGGGGAGAATTGCCTGTTCCTATTCAGGATTTTTGGAGAGTTTTTTCTGAGAAGGAATCGCAGGTTTTGCCTCCCCATAGAGACTATGATTGTTCTATTGAATTTGTCCCTGGAGCGACTCTTCCTAAAAGTCGTTTATTTAACCTTACTATTCCTGAGAGGAAGGCTTTGGAGGAATACATACAGACAAGTTTGGCCGCCGGTCACATTAGGCCCTCTAAGTCTCCTGTGGCGGTTGGATTTTTTTTTGTAAAAAAAAAGGACGGCGGTTTACGTCCTTGTCTGGATTTTCGTGAGATTAACAAAATTACTGTACGCAATCCTTACCCACTGCCATTGATTCCTGATCTGTTTAACCAGTTAATGGGGGCCAAGTGGTTCTCTAAAATTGACCTTAAGGGGGCATACAATCTGTTGCGCATGAAGGAGGGTGATGAATGGAAGACTACTTTGATAGGAAACGACAGGAGGTTTTGTTCGCTGTTGGTGACATGGTCTGGTTGTCCTCTAGGAATCTGCGGTTGAGGATTCCTTCTAAGAAATTGGGTCCCAAGTTTGTAGGGCCCTTTAAGGTGCTTCAGGTTGTCAACCAATCTGCTGTCAGGTTGGAGGTTCCTACCTCCTGGAGAATTAATCCGGTATTTCATGTCTCTCTGTTAAAAAAAGCTGTTGTGTCGGATGGTGACGCCTCTGCCTCTGTTCCTCCGGTGGTGGAGGACGGGGAATATGAAATTTCTCGCATCCTTAACTCTAGATGGTATAGAGGTAGTTTGCAGTATCTTGTGGCCTGGAAAGGTTTCGGACCCGAGGATAACTCTTGGGTGAGGTCAGATGATGTTTCCGCGTCCAGACTTATCAGAGCGTTTCACAGGAGATTTCCTGATAAGCCTGGTCCTAGGGGATCCGGAGGATCCTCTTAGAAGGGGGGGTACTCTTAGAACCTTGCTCTTAGGTTTTTTCCTTTGCTGGTCACATGACCTTGTTGGCCTATTTAATCCTGCTCCGCCCTTCTGGCTTTGCTGAACTTCATTGTATAACTACTTTCTAGCTAGCCTGTGCTTTGTATCTAACTCTGTTAGTTTGCTTGGTCTACGGACATCTATGTTCTATATATTTTGTTTGTTCGTCTGTCTGCTACTATTTCTGTTAGGAGGTGTCCCATTTTCCTCCCAGTACTTAGTACTTGTAGGGATTCCTTCCCCACATCTATAGGTCTCCGTACAGACTAGCTTAGGACTTTAGCAGGTCTGATCGCAGGATTAGGTTCCCTGTTACATCGTAGGGATTCAGCTGAGTTCTATCGTAGGGACAGATCTCCTCTCTTTCCTTAGCTCTGGTAGCAGAACATAACAATTAGTCGATCTATGCTAACCTCCACCAGGTTGCAAATTCAAAATAATTTTTATGTGCTTCTAGCTCTGAAAAAATATTTTGGCTTGTAGCAGTGTGTGGGACTTGTTCTATTAGTCCATCTATACTAACCTCCACCAGGTTGCAAATTCAATTTAATTTTTATCTGCATCTAGTGCTGAAAAAATATTTCGGCTGGTAGCAGTGTGTGGGACTTGTTCTATTAGTCCATCTATACTAACTTCCACCAGGTTGCAAATTCAATATAATTTTTATCTGCATCTAGCTCTGAAAAAATATTTGCTCTTCGGCTTGTAGCAGTGTGTGGTACTTGTTCTATTAGTCCATCTATACTAACCTCCACCAGGTTGCAAATTCAAAATAATTTTTATCTGCATCTAGCTCTGAAAAAATATTTGCTCTTCGGCTTGTAGCAGTGTGTGGTACTTGTTCTATTAGTCCATCTATACTAACCTCCACCAGGTTGCAAATTCAAAATAATTTTTACCTGCATCTAGCTCTGAAAAAATATTTGGGCTTGGGCTTGTAGCAGTGTGTGGGACTTGTTCTATTAGTCCATCTATACTAACCTCCACCAGGTTGCAAATTCAAAATAATTTTAATCTGCATCTAGCTCTGAAAAAATATTTGCTCTTCGGCTTGTAGCAGTGTGTGGGACTTGTTCTATTAGTCCATCTATACTAACCTCCACCAGGTTGCAAATTCAAAATAAGTTTTATCTGCATCTAGCTCTGAAAAAATATTTGGGCTTGGGCTTGTAGCAGTGTGTGGGACTTGTTCTATTAGTCTATCTATACTAACCTCCACCAGGTTGCAAATTCAAAATATTTTTTAGCTGCATCTTGCCTGTAAACTAATTTTGGGCATATTAGCTGTGTGTGGTACTCATTCTATTAGGCCATCTATACTAAGCTCCACCAGCTTTCAAATTACTAATAATTTTTAGCTGCATCTTGCCTGGAAAATAATTTTGGGCATAGTAGCAGTGTGTGGTGCTCATTGTATTAGGCCATCTATACCAAGCTCCACCAGCTTTGAAATTAATAATAATTTTTTGCTGCATCTAGCCCGGAAAATTTTTTTCTTCCCAATAGTGGTAGCAATAGAAATATGGGGTGCGCTCCTGGCTAATAAAAATATACGCTTCATAACAAAAAACACCAGCCTAGCGCACTGCATTAACAAGATGGCATCATTGTCTCTCCCGTCTACGCCGGCTAGCATTCCTGTGCCTAAAACACAATGCATGGGTCCGCGCTAGCCACGATGCTGAGGGGTCTAAAGCTGCTGCTAACACTTTATCACAATTCAATTGGCAGATTTTCACAGAGCTCCTCCCCAACGCCCACCCATCGGGCAACAGTTGCCCTCCCTATGGGATGTAGTGGCGAATAGTTGATGCCATTAATCAGAGCGTCAGTTGCCCCGTCGACGTGGCAAGCATACGGTAAGGCATGGGAAGAGTGGACACAACTAGTAGCAGGCAGACGGGTTGACCAATGTGAACAAGCCAGATTACAAGTCACCATAGAATTTCTCCACCAGCTAATGATGAGGGGCATTTCAGGGGCGTCAGCGCAGCGGTGTCTGACCGGAGTAGCATTTCACTTCCAACTACTGAATTGGGGAGATGTGACAAAGAGATTCATCATCAGACAATCTATAAAAGGGTGGAAAAGGGGTCAGCCAAGTCAGGAGTGTAGACGTCCCGTCCCGTGTCACTAAAACTGATTTCTCACATCATATCCCTAACACCATTAACATGACACTCACAATTTGAAGCAACACTACTGTCTACTGCATGTGCTATCGCCCTCTTCGGGGCGCTATGCATAAGCGAATTAGTCCCTCAATCCAAAATTACCACCAGTGGAGGCTTATTACACCAGGACGTAGTCATAGCCAATAATGCAAAACATCTACGCATACGCCAATCGAAAATGGTTCCAGCGGGCAGGGGCACTTGGGTACTTCTACAACCCACAAACGGTATACTGAGTCGGGTAACAATAGTAAAAACATATATAACCTTCCTATCACACATTGATGGAACGCCATTATCAGGATACCAGTTCCAAGCTATATTTAATAAATGCATAACATTGGCAGGGAACCACCCCAAAGATTACGGGACACACTCATTCCGCATAGGCGCGGCCACGGAAGCAGCAAGAGCAGGTCTGTCAGAAACGGAAGTTCAGAGGATAGGGAGATGGCCATCCATGTGTTTGGCGAGATACATAAGACCAGACTTGTTATCCAAACGTGGTTTGTTTCTTTTACAGGTGACGCTAAGCCAACAGTGTGGGTGATAGGTCACGCGCATATATATTGGGCAGAAAAATGGGCAAAAGTCCACCCAGGCCGGGAGGAAATTAGAGTTTCATAACACATATTTCAACTGGAGAGGTATTAGAGGCCTGCTATGGCCACAGGTACTAATGGAGGTAATCAAGGTAGGGAGAGAGGCAAGACGTTCGGTCATCTTAGTTATACAGGCCCGGGGAAACGACCTAGGTCATCACAAGAGCGCATAACTAATGGCAATAATGAAACTAGACACTGAGCGCTTCAGAGAATTTTTCACAAAACTAACTATAGTATGGTCAGAGATTGTGCCGATAGCGGTATGGCAAGGTGCGCAAGACATCACGGCCATCGAACGGACAAGGCGGGTAATAAATATTCGGATGGCAAAATTTAGAAGAGACAGAGGCGGTGTAGTGATACAACACCGATAACTGGAAGGAGATAAAGCAGGCCTCATACGGCCTGACGGTGTTTACTTAATGGATATTGGACTGGACATATTCCTGTCAGGACTCCAGGATGGAGTGGAACAAGCGTTAAGAGTGATGGATGGGGGTCAGAGTCCTGCATAAGAGTACGCAGGATCCTATGTGGCCTGGAAATAGAAAGGACATGTTGGAGAGTTACACTTGTTGGCCAACTTGCCGGTGTGGAGACCCAGGGCATACTGCAACAAGCTGAATTATTTTAGAAATAAAATGCCTTTCTAATGGAAGGAGTATAAAGAGTTAATAAAGCTGTGACCGATCCTCACCCATCCAGTTGTAAGAGTTACATTATTGTATTGTCAAGGAAATGGGGGCGGTAGGGGGGCTGAGCGTCTGGGTTTGGTTGGGGGTCCCCACAGTCTGCCTAGGCTAGAAGCATTTAAAAATTCTTATTAGATACACAGGCGGTGCAGCTTGCTTCGCAGCTGGGCTACTACGCCCAAAGTATTGCCTAGGCTAGATGCAGTTAAAAATTCTACGCTGACTAGCAGACACTTAAGCTTTGGAGCAGACCCCTGAGTAAATAGCTCTTCAGACTCAACCATCTGTGATACACCAAGCCATAGTGTATGTAGTTTCTTACAGTTAAAAGGGGGGGAGCGACCCAACCCACCTGGAATTGACGATGCCAATGTCACGTAAAACACAGCAAGGGGACTCCAAAAAGAGTCTCCATTTTTTCCAAAAATTGTGGAACAGACACCACTTAAGTGGCATCAATTGCCCCAGAGTTGCTTAAAATGGTTGGTGAGGTGATTTTACCAAATCCTCAAGCTTTTAGTCTCCCCAGGATGACACAGGGGTAGAAAAGTCCTTGCAGATCCATGATTTGTTCATCTTTATGTACCTGAGTCTGTCTACATTCTCAGTGGACAGCCGCGTGCGCTTATCTGTCAGCACACCACCAGCATCGCTGAACACACGTTCAGAGAGAACGCTGGCTGCAGGGCATGACAAGATCTCCAAGGCGTGAGTGGCGAGCTCCGGCCATTTTTCTAGATTGGAAGCCCAAAATGAGCAAGGGTCCAGTGACACAGTCATAGCTTCGATGTTCACTTGGAGATACTCCTGTACCATCATCTCTAGGCGTTGACTATGTGTCAGACTTCTTGTGTCCTGTGGCCTTGCAAAGGATGGTCTAAAAAAGTGGTGAAACGATTCCACAAAATTGCTGTTGCCAGCAGATATTGTGTTACTGTTACGGTTTGAGTGATGAAGACTCGACAGTCCCACGGTTTGCAAGTTAGAACTGTGAGATTCACTACGTGCACCAATGGTGTTTTGTGGAAAAGCACATGTAAGATTCTGCAACAGCCTCTGCAGATACTCCTGCATGCGTGAATCCCTTTCTATGGCAGGAATTATTTTGGCAAATTTACTTTTGTACCCTGGATCTAAGAGTGTGGCAACCCAGTAGTCGGGATTACTTCGAATTCTGACAATCCGAGGGTCATGTTGCAGGTAGTGCAGCAAGAAGGCACTCATGTGTCTTGCGCATCCAGGAGGACCAAGTCCTTGTTGTCTTGGTAGCGAGGTAAGAATCATGCTTCCTTCCTCTACCCTCTCCCCCCAACCTTGCACACCAGAAATGTGATCAAGGTCTCCCTCATCTGATGAGTCTTACATGCCCATCGCCAGTTCATCCTCCACTTCTTCCTCGGCTCCTGCACCTTCCTCAACAGTTTGGCTGCTACCATGCGCCCTGGTTAATCCCTCTCCCCCTCCCTCCCATGCCTGCCGCCTTGGTGCTGCCGACTAGAGATGAGCGTTGTTCGACTCGAACTGTTCACCAATCTCAAATTCGAGCTGTTTTGGGCGGTGTTCGAGCCGTTCGGCGAACACGAACGATTTGAAAAAAATTCGGCTGTTCGAGGTTATGTTCGATAACTGTTCGTACACCAAAATCATAACTGGATTTTTTCTCAGTAATGATGAAAATTAATGTTAATACGCAGTTTGAGTGTACAGAGGGGCGTGGGGAGGGGCAGGGGATGGATCTCTGCAGGAATAATGAAGATCTCCATTTTTTTTTCTCTTTCCCGCATTTACAGTGGGGAGGTGCAATCTGTCAGCCTATCAGCAGCGCACACACGGAGCGAAGTGCTTTTTTTCACACAAGCAAGGGCATGTGTCATTGGCAGTGTATGTCACATGTCCTTGCCCTATAAGACCCAGCCATTTTCCCCGTCGCCACCATTTTCTAACTGCTGCAGCTGCGTGTTAGACGACACCGCTGTTGCTGTGTGCGCTATACCTTGTTAATTTCAAGCCAATTTTCGCACAAATGTACAGATAGCTTGGGAGTAGGGAATAGTTGTGATTGCAGTCCTTTTAAGGACTAGGTTACAGCATTTCCTACGACTTTTATCAGGCAGGTCTGTGCTCTTAAATAGATAGGTTGTGGGAGTAAAGACTAATTGTAATTGCAGTCCTTTTCAGGACTAGGTTGCATCAGTTCCTATCACTTTTTGCCAGGCAGGTCTGTGCCAGTGCTGTGCAAGTTTTTTTCACAGCATTTGGCTAAATCTAGCAAAGCAAATCCTTTCTGGCCTATTGCAGAGTGTGTTAGTCAGTGGAGTAGCCTATCTGTGTTGCAAGCTACACCACCTGTGTATAGAATACCAATTTTTTTAATGCACCTAGTGAAGTAAAACCTTTTGGGCATAGCATCATTCTATTAGTCCATCTATACTGACCTCCATCAGGTTGCAAATTGAATATATTTTTTTTATGCATCTAGCTCTGAAAAAATATTTGGGCTTCTAGCAGTGTGTGGGACTTGGTCTATTAGTCCATCTATACTGACCTCCACCAGGTTGCAAATTGAATATAATTTTTTTCTGCATCTAGCTCTGAAAAAATATTTGGGCTTCTAGCAGTGTGTGGGACTTGGTCTATTAGTCCATCTATACTGACCTCCATCAGGTTGCAAATTAAAAATTATTTTTATCTGCATCTAGCTCTGAAAAAATATTTAGTCTTCTAGCAATGTGTGGGACTTGGTCTATTAGTCCATCTATACTGACCTCCATCAGGTTGCAAAATGAATATAATTTTTTTCTGCATCTAGCTCTGAAAAAATATTTGGGCTTCTAGCAGTGTGTGGGACTTGGTCTATTAGTCCATCTATACTGACTTCAATCAGGTTGCAAATTAAAAATAATTTTTATCTGCATCTAGCTCTGAAAAAATATTTGGGATTCTAGCAGTGTGTGGGACTTGGTCTATTAGTTCATCTATACTGACCTCCATCAGGTTGCAAATTCAATATAATTTTTTTCTGCATCTAGCTCTGAAAAAATATTTGGGCTTCTAGCAGTGTGTGGGACATGTTCTATTAGTCCATCTATACTGACCTCCATCAGGTTGCAAATTGAATATAATTTTTTTCTGCATCTAACCCAGCCAATAGTTTTGGCCTAATACCACAGTTTGGCCACTCAGCTCTGCTCTATTCCCATCCATTGTTTTTTTGTGCAAACAACTCCAGAGTTGTGAATTAGTTAACCACCAAAATGAGTGGAAAAAGGCCTGCTGCTGGTGGAAAGGCGAATAGGTGTGTTGGGAAGGGGAAAAAAGGTTGTGTCTGTGGGGTAGGTGTTAAAGCAACAGTAACATCTGCAGAAGAAAGACCATCTTCCAGCCAAACTAAAATGTCTACTTCTTTTAGCGGACAATGTGATAAGATCTCTTTCTTACGGCCACGCCAATCACTACAAATTCCAGATGAGGCACAAAATCAGCAGGTGCTTCAACGGATATCAAGTGCTCCTTTAAGTGGGCTCTCCTCCACATCAACTTCAACATCACAAATACTCCAGTCCTCAGAGGTGTCACCCCAATCGCACTTGCTTCCTCACAGCTCCCAAATCTCCAGCTGCCCATCTGAGTATGAGGTAGAACAGATGGTTGAGTCTGCAGAGCTGTTTACTCATACTATAGCCTGGGAATCAGAGGTCGGCTCCAGCGCTTCAGTGAATCCAGATGAGGAAATGATCTGCACTGATGCCCAGAATCTTTATGAGTCGGATCCAGGATCAGACGCTGAAGGTTCTGACCAAAATGTAGACCCTCATTCCCAAACTGTAACTCCTGTTGGTGGAGACAATGAGGAAGACGATGATGAGACTCAAATACCTGATTGGAACGACAACTTTAGTTTTTTGTCAGGGCAGGAACAGGTTGGCTCTGATGACGACGGGTGTGATAACACACAGGGTGATGATGATGAGGTTGGAGATCCCACTTACTGTCAACCCACAGTCGGACAAGAGATGAGGTCAGCAGAGGAGGTGGAGGAGAATGCTAGTGACGATGAGGTCAGGTTGCGCCTTCCTGGACAGAGACGTAGTACTGGAAGCACATCAACAACTGCATCCTCAAACACAACTCTGCCTCTGACCACAAGTTGTGGTGGCTCTTCAGGTCGCATGGGTGCTAAGCCTTGCATAGACTGGGCATTTATTCAGATCGATAAAGATGACCCAACTCGTGTTATCTGTAACATTTGTCAGCAATAGCTAAGTAGAGGCCAAAAAATACATAGTTTGAGTACTTCATGCATGAACCGGCACATGAACATGAAGCATAAGTTGCAGTGGGAAGCTCACTGTGCTACAATGCGGCCTAGCCGGCCGGGCCAACCACCGTCTGCCACATCTTGTGCATCCGCAGCCTCTTCATCCTCTGTGACTGAGGGGACAGCAGTCACACCTGTTTTGGGATGCAGACCTTCCACCTCTTTACACGCAACAGCCAGCGTGATTGGCAGGTCATCATTTTCTTTGGAGGTGGTAACACCAGCTGGTGTTGAGCGCTGTCCGACATCGATAGCACCACCTTTGGATCAAGGCAACCTAACATGTCCCCCTACATCTTCCTCACAGACCGGCAGTTTGCCAGGGACACCCTTATCAACCCCGTCTAAGCACAACAGCCAGCCCTCGGTCCCTCAGATGTGGACAAGTAAAAGACCATTTCCTCCTAACCATGAGAAAGCTAAGAGGTTGAATTTCACCATCTGCAAGCTCTTGGCTACAGAAATGCTGCCTTTCCGCCTGGTGGACACAGAGGATTTTCGAGACCTTATGTCCGTCGCAGTGCCCCAGTACCAGATGCCCAGTCGGCTCTACTTCTAAAAGAAAGGTGTGCCTACGCTCCACCAGCATGTCGCACACAACATCACCACTTCTTTGAGAAACTCTGTGTGTGACAGGGTACATTTCACCACAGACACTTGGACGAGTAGGCATGGACAGGGGCGTTACATGTCACTGGCTGGGCACTGGGTAACTATGGTGACAGCAGGACAAGGGGCTGCTGTCCAAGTCTTGCCGTCCGAACGAGTTGTGCGTCAATCCTCTTTATCTCAAAGTTCCTCCACTGCTTCTGCCTCCTCAACCTCCTCTCGGTCCTCCACCTGCACCCAAAGCCTGTCTGGGTGCCACAAGCTTTCTATCTGCGCAGAAGGGATCCTGCACACCTCCTTACTATGCTGGCAGTAGGGCTCAACGTCATCAGGCGGTTTTTACTTTGAAATGTCTGGGAAATGTGAGTCACACATCTGAGGAGTTGTGGTCAGCTCTGGAGAACCAATTTCATGAATGGTTGTCTCCACTGGACCTGAAACCAGGGAAGACCGTGTGCGACAATGCTGCAAACCTGGGTGTGGCCTTGTATGGCTGACGTGTTGAACCTGGTTGTCCAGCAATTTTTAGCCCACTATCCCGGACTAGATGGCCTTCTGCAGAGGGCACGGTCACTGTGTGCTCACTTCCGCCGTTCGCATCCTGCAGCTCAGCGACTTACATCTCTACAGAAGTCGTTGGGCCTGCCACTTCACCGGCTAACATGCGATATGCCTACCTGGTTGGATTTAAACTGTGCACATGTTGCAGCGACTGTGGCAGCATCGACAAGCCCTGGTGCAATACGTTCTGACGTATAGCTTGGGCCAACGAGATCCAGAGGTGGGGCAAATCACGCAGGAGGAGTGGTCTCAGATCAGGGACCTATGCACCCTTCTGCACAGTTTTGAAATGGCGACGAAGATGTTTAGTGCTGACGATGCCATTATCAGCATGACTATTCCGGTGATTTACATGCTGGAGCACATGTTAAGCAGAATTCGGAGTCAGGTGGTGGCACAAGAGGAGGTGGAGGAAGTAGAGGAGGAGGAGTTGTATGTGGAAGGGCTAACATCTACAAGGTCCAGACGGTCGGCAGCACCAAGGCGTCAGGCATGTGAGGGTGGGGGAGATGGTTTTACCAGGGCGCATGGTAGCAGCCAAACTAGTGAGGAAGGTGCCGGAGCCCAGGAAGAAGTGGAGGACGAACTAATGGAAGACTCATCAGATGAGGGAGACCTTGATCACATTTCTATTGTGCGAGGTTGGGGGGGAGAGGACAGAGGAAGGAAGCATGATTGTTACCTCGCCACCAACACAACAGGGACTTGGTGCTCCTGGATGCGCAACACACATGAGTGCCTTCTTGCTGCACTACCTGCAACATGACCCTCGAATTGTGAGAATTAGAAATAATCCTGACTACTGGGTTGCCACACTGTTATATCCCCGGTACAAAAGTAAATTTGCAGAAATTATTCCTGCCATAGAAAGGGATGCACGCATGCAGGAGTATCAGCAGAGACTGTTGCAGAATCTTACATGTGCTTTTCCACAAAACACCAGTGGTGCACGTAGTGAATCTCACAGTTCCAACTTGCAAACCGTGGGACCGTCGAGTGTTCAGCACTCAAACCGTAACAGAAACACAGTATCTGCTGGTAACATCAATTTTGCAGAATCTTTTCACCACTTTTTTAGCCCATCCTTTGCAAGGCCACAGGAGACAAGAAGTCTGACACATAGTCAATGCCTAGAGACGATGGTACAGGAGTATCTCCAAGTAAACATTGAAGCCATGACTGTGTCACTGGACCCTTGCTTTTTTGGGCTTCCAATCTGGATAAATGGCCGGAGCTAGCCACTTACGCCTTGGAGATCTTGTCATGCCCCGCAGCCAGCGTTCTGTCTGAACGTGTGATCAGCGCTCCTGGTGGTGTGCTGAGAGATAAGCGCACGCGGCTCTCCACTGATAATGTAGACAGACTCACGTTCATAAAGATGAACAAATCATGGATCCGAAACGACTTTTCTACCCGTGTCATCCTGGGGAGAGTAAAAGCTTGATGATTGGTTAAAATCACCTCACCAACCGTTTTAAGCTTTCAAATTACTAATCATGTTTATCTGTATCTTGGCTGGAAAATAATTTGGGCTTTGTAGCAGTGTGCAGTACTGATTCTATTAGGCAAACTATACTAAGCTCGACCAGATTTAAAATTCCTAATCATGTTTATCTGTATCTTGGCTGGAAAATAATTTGGGCTTTGTAGCAGTGTGCAGTACTGATTCTATTAGGCCATCTATACTAAGCTCCACCAGATTTAAAATTACTAATCATGTTTATCTGTATCTTGGCTGGAAAATAATTTGGGCTTTGTAGCAGTGTGCAGTACTGATTCTATTATTCCACCTATACTAAGCTCCACCAGATTTAAAATTACTAATCATGTTTATCTGTATCTTGGCTTGAAAATCATTTGGGCTTTGTATCAGTGTGCAGTACTGATTCTATTAGGCCATCTATACTAAGCTCCACCAGATTTAAAATTAATAATAATTTTTAGCTGCATCTATCCCGGAAAATAATTTTGGGTCTCCGAGATGCGCAAGACACATAAGTGCCTTCTTGCTGCACTACCTGCAACATGACCCTCAGATTGTCAGAATTCGAAGTAATCCTGACTACTGGGTTGCCACACTCTTGGATCCCCCACACTCTTCGATCAACCTTTTCATTTTTATAAAGAACAAAAAAATGGTCATTTTTGAAATTATAAGCATTAGCAGGTTATTAGAAACTGAAATCAAACAGTTTTCAACTCAAAACTTTATTCTCGGTGATGTTACATTTGCACATAGGACCCCTTGTTCGAAAGGAGCTTCTGAACTCTCTCGTCCATTGAATTTGTCAGGTTTTGGATGGTTTCTGCTTCAATTGTTTTGCATGAGGACAGAATACCCTCCCAGAGCTGTTGCTTAGATGTGAACTGCCTCCCGCCATCATAGACACTCCTTTTGATGATGCTCCAGAGGTTCTGAATGGGGTAGAGGTCAGCGGAGCATGGGGGTCACACCATAAGTTTTTATGCCCATATCAGCCTGAGATGCACATGTGTTATGTGCAGCATGAGACGGGGCATTATCATGCATGAAAAGGATCTTGCTGAGGAATACACGGTTCTTCTTCTTGAACCATGGCAGGAAGTGCTGTTTGAGAAACTCCACATACATTATGGAGTTCATCTTTACCCCTTCAGGGATCCTAAAGGGGCCGACAATCTCTCTCCCCATGAATCCAGCCCAAAACATTACTCCACCTCCTCCTTGTTGGCGCTGTAGCCGTGTTTGCGTGGGGTGTCCATCAACCAGCCATCCTCCACTCCATCCACCTGGACCATCGAGCGTTGCACGGCACTCATCCGTGAACAAAACAGTTTTGAAATCAGTCTTCATGTATTGTTTGGCCCACTGGAGCTGTTTCTGCTTGGGTGCAGTGGATAGAGGAGGTCGACAAGATTGCGTACGCACAGCTGTAAACCTCTGAAGGACCCTGCATCTTGTTGTGCAGGGGATGTTGGAGGCACCAGCAGCTTCAAAAACTTTTCTGCTGCTATGACAAGGCTTTTTTGCCGCTGCTCTTTTAACCTGACGTAATTGCCTGTAGGAAAGAGTCCTCAATTTGCCCTTATCAGCACGCACACGTGTGTACTGTGAATCAGCTACATACTTCTTGATTGCCAAGACACTTCATCCTGATCATCGCACAATGTTGATTGTAGTCATGCCTTGACCTTAACACTCCACAATTTGTTGCTTCTCAGCAGCCGACACATCCTTTTTCTTTCCCATTTTGGCAGAAAATGTAGGCTGCTTAATATTGTGGGAAAGCCTTCTTAAGTAGTCTTGCCTTTCATTGGACACACCTGCCAAACTAATTAGCACAGGTGTCTGCAATTGCTTACAGTGATATAAAGAGCCCTGACACACATCAACATCAATGAGTTTAACTGACAAACAAACAAATTCTTCCCTTATCACTCCTAAACACTTTTTGCATAATAATTTGGAACACAGTGTACATTTGCTTTTCCACAAAACACCAGTGGTTCACGTAGTGAATCTTACAGTTCTAACTTGCCAACCGTGGTCTGTATGGAGTTGTTCAATAAAGGGCCCAAAATTAAGATAACATAGATGGGAGAGGTCTCTATGAATAGGAATTCCTATGTATTTGATACCCTGTGAGGGCCAGGCAAAGGGAAAGTTGGACTGGATGGAATCCTCTATGGATTTAGAGAGGGAGACATCGAAGGCCTCAGACTTCGCTGCATTGATTTTAAAAATTGACCATGTAACAAAGTGATCTATTTCAGCCATAACAGCAGGGATGGATATATGTGATTGAGTGATATATACTAGGACATCATCAGCAAATAGAGAGCACTTGTACTCGGTGCCTCCCACCTCAATCCACCTAATATTGGGGTTATGGCGAATTGATGAGAGCAGGTGCTCCGTCACTAGGATGTATAAGAGAGGGGACAGAGAACATCCCTGCCTTGTCCCATTGGTGATCATGAAAGGTGATGAAAATGTCTGACGCGCCACCTGGGCCTTGGGACACCCGGAGCCGGACCCTTTTTGGTGGATGCTGGTGGTTTTAGTCTCCGTGGCGGCGACACGGTTCCGTGGCTCAGGGTGGTCAAACTAGTGGCGGAACTATTTATGTGGTTTTGATGTTTAAACGTCCGACTACGCCACCCGTGGATTGCGGTCAGAGTGAACCGCCGCTGCAGGGCAGACCGCTGAGGCTGGTGTTATGGGTGCAGCAGAGCGTAGCATAACTCCCCACGGGAGGAATATAGCCTCAGGGCAGTGTATGCGGAGGATGGGAGTGATGGTGCAGGGCAGCAGCAGTAACGACACGGAGTCAGTGATGCAGTCCAGGGAATTTACTCACAGTTCTTATTATCCAGACCACTTCTGCAGGTAACGGCTGCCCACGTCGTACTGTGCTCACCAGGTGAGGGGCTCAGACAACTTCCAGATAACTTTGGAGCGCTTAACAGGACCCCTTTTGTGTGTCCTTTGTCTGGCCTTTCTTACCAACCCTTCTGTCCGGCTGCCTCGGGCCTCCTCTTGGTAAACTTGGCGCCAGTTTCCCTGACCCTATGTGGTGCCTTCCTAGCGGGTGTAGCGAGGGGCTGCGCTACATAAAATGTCACAGCCTCCGGTTTCTAGCTGAGGGTCATTTCCCGCCTCCACTAGTTTCGGGGACCGGTCTCCCCCTTTGGCCTGACCCCTCCACGCAGGTGGATTCGGGCGTGCTGTGGCGACTCGCCCGTCCGCACCCCTGGGATCCCTTCGTTCCTCGTTCCTGGAGCCTTCTCCACTCCTCTTCCTTCCTTCTCCCTCTTCCAGGCCTGGGCCTCTGTTGCTTAACCCCGCCTCCAGAGCAGAGCTCATGCAGAGCCCCTGCTCCCTGTCACTTTTGCTCAGACTTCTCTGCACTGAACTAAGATGGTGCACACCTTTTATACTCCCTTCTCAATGCACCCAGGAACTGCTTCCTCCCTGCTCCTGCACTACAGGGTCCCCTTCCTCAGTGTTCCCTCCCCCCACTCCAGCCAGGGACAGGGACCGTCGTGCCCATCTCAGGGGCATATTGGTCGCCCTGCCCCACGGCAATGTGGTGTAATGCATGCAGATGTCGGGTCCTGATCCACACTCCATCTTTACCTGAAAGTGAGATATCACACCACTGGGTGAGGTGCAATACCTCTGTAGCAACCGAGCCCTCAGGGTGCTATCGTTCCATTTATCTTCAGCCTAGGTGACGTATTGCGATACAGGGCCGTGATTTTGGCTATAAAAGGGTCCCCTAGACCCCTACCCCAAGCTTTTTAAGAGAATAATATATGGCGTGCCAGGAGACTCTATGGAATGCTTTCTCAGCATCCAACGAGAGTATCTAATTACAAATTTTTAACTGCATCTAGCCCAGGAAATACTTCGTGCCTAGTAGCAGTGTCTGATAGTCAGCGGATTATCCCGGCTGTTAAGCAAGCTACACCACCTGTAGTTTGGACACTTAATTTTTTCAAAGGAAATGCTTCGGGACCACGGGATACTCAGTGAAGAGCTTCAGGAGGCACCCCAAGGCATAAGGGCTGGGACTGGCGGTAGGATGCCTTGCGGTGGACAGCCGAGCTCGATCCTTATAAAAGCTTTTTAACTGCAGCAGCTTTAGTGGACCCTACTGGAGCTGGAATCACGCGGCTGCTGGCATGAGACTTGCCCTCCAATAGATCCTTGTAAAAGGATTTAAAGTGTATTCATTCAAATTAGAGAGACAATTTAAATTAAAAAGCTTAGAGCTGCCTCCACCACAGGGGGGCTCGCTCGACCCACCAGCGGACAGGCACATGTATTGGGAGAGGGGGGCTGGCCGTCAGGGTCCACCGCGGCATATAGGCATGACATGCCTATATCTGTGTCTCCCCCTCCTTTTACTTTTCTTTTCTTTTCGCATGACTATATGTACTTGTCACTTTTCCATGTGTTAGTTATGTCTTCTGAGCAGTTTGTCAGCTTTTGGACACCTTTGAAGGTGTTTTCTATGTGTTTCTATGTGTTTTTGTTTGCCTGCCATTGGTTTTAATGGTGTTCGAAGGTGTTCGACGAACAGTTCAGCGAACAGTTCGGCGAACACACGGGTGTTCGACGAACCAAACCAAACTAGAACACTACGGGGGTGGCTCAACACTACTGCCGACCGTCTGGACCTTGGAGATGTTTCCCTTCCGCATACGACTCCTCCTCTACTTCTTCCACCTCCTCTTGTCCCACCACCTGACTCTGAATTCTGTTTAACGTGTGCTCCAGCATGTAAATCACAAGGATAGTCATGCTGATAATGACATCGTCATCAGCACTAAACATCTTTGTCGCCATTTCAAAACTGAGCAGAAGGGTGTGTGGCGCCCCTGAGGGTTCAGTCACCACAGAGGTACTGCATCTCACCCAGAGGTGTGGTATCTCACCCTCAGGTAAGGAAGGAGTATTGTACGGGACCCTAACACGTGCATCCAACACATACCCGCAGTGTGGGTAGGGCGAGATTGCTCCTAAGGGAGAGCACAGTCCCAGGTCCCTAGCTGGTGGGAGGGTCCTATGTAGTGGGTGTGGGTGGAGAAAGCAGCTTAGGGGAGCACATGACAGGGAGAGTATAAATAGGAAGCCATCTTAGAAAGAGCAAGCCAGTCAGAGGAGGAGAAGTGACAGAAGCAGAGGCTCTGCATGAGCTCTGCTCCGGAGGCAAGCCTAGCCTGAGAGGCCAAGGACTGAAGGAGAGAAGAGAGGAGTGGGAGCAGGAAGGCTCCAGGAACCGAAGGGACCCTAGGGGTACGGGCCGTGCAGAAGGCCACCCGTACGCCCGCTGCTACCAGGAGGTAGAGGGGTCAGGCCAGATAGGGGGAACCGGTACCTCAACATGCGGAGAAACAGCAAGGCTCAACTAGAAACCGGAGGCTGCAGCATTTCATGTACTGCAGGCCAAAGTCCACACCAGTCTCACTAAGAAGGTAGCCACATAGGACCCAGGGTACGGAACACACGTCGCCCGCCAAGGCCCGAGGATACCGGATAGAAGTGTCACTGGGTGTGAGGTGCAGGGAGAAGGCCAGAGAAAGGACACACAGAAGGGGGTCCTGCTAAGTACTCCGGAGCTATTTGGGGGTGGACTGAGCCCCTCACTGAGTACGCACAGCACGACAGGGGAGATTGCTCTGGTACCTGTAATCTGGACTGCAACAACTGCGAGTAAAGATCTTGGGACTGCATCACACGGACTCTGTGTTCATTACTGACTCCCTGCACTACAACCACCATCATCCACCCACACTGCCCTGAAGCTACACTCTTCCTGTGGGGAGTAATAATACCATTGCTGCAAAACCACCAGCTTCAGAGGACTGTTCCGCAGCGGTGGCCCCTTTAGCCGCACTCCACAGGTGGCGTAGTCGGACATTATAAAACCCATATATACAAATTACCCTAGGATTGACCGCACTGGGTCACGGACCGGGTCGCCGTCAGAATGACTACAACCCCCAGCGTCTACCGGCCCAGCTCCGGGTACCCCACGGACCAGGGGGCGCATCAACTTCATAGGTCCCTGATCTGAGACCATTCCTGCAGCGTGATTTGCCCCACCTCTGGATCTCGTTGGCCCAGGCTATACGTCAGAACGTATTGCACCAGGGCTTGTCGGTGCTGCCACAGTCGCTGCAACAAGTTGAATTCCACCGTGTCGGCACATCGCATTTTAGCCGGTGAAGTGGCAGGCCCAACGACTTCTGTAGAGATGTAAGTCGCTGAGCTGCAGGATGCGAATGGCGGAAGTGAGCACACAGCGACCGTGCCCTCTGCAGAAGGCCATCTAGTCTGGGATAGTGGGCTAAAAATTGCTGGACAACCAGGTTCAACACGTGAGCCATATAAGGCACGTGTGTGACATTACCCCGGCGAAGGGCCGCACCCAGGTTTGCAGCATTGTCGCACACGGCCTTCCCTGGTTGCAGGTCCAGTGGAGACAACCATTCATGAAACTGGGTCTCCAGAGCTGACCACAACTTCTCAGCTGTGTGACTCACATTTCCCAGACATTTCAAAGTAAACACCGCCTGATGCCGTTGAGCCCCGCTGCCAGCATAGCAAGGAGGTGTGCAGGATTCCTTCTGCGCAGTTAGAAAGCGGGTGGCATTACCAGACAGGCTTTGGGTGCAGATGGAGTACCGAGAGGAGGTTGAGGAGGCAGAGGCAGTGGAGGAACTTCTAGATACAGAGGATTGACGTACAACTCGTGGGGACGGCAAGACTTGGACAGCAGCCCCTTGTCCTGCTGTCACCATAGTTACCCAGTGCCCAGTCACCGACATGTAACGCCCCTGTCCATGCTTACTCGCCCAAGTGTCTGTGGTGAAATGCACCCTGTCACACACAGAGTTTCTCAAAGAAGCGGTGATGTTGTGTGTGACATGCTGGTGGAGCGCAGTCACACCTTTCTTTGAGAAGTAGTGCCGACTGGGCATCTGGTACTGGGGCACTGCGACGGACATAAGGTCTCGAAAATCCTCTGTGTCCACTAGGCGGAAAGGCAGCATTTCTGTTGCCAACAGCTTGCAGATGGTGAAATTCAACCTCTTAGCTTTGTCATGGCTAGGAGGAAATGGTCTTTTACTTGTCCACATCTGAGGGACCGAGGGCTGGCTGTTGTGCTTAGACGGGGTTGAGTATTGTGTCCCCGGCCAACTTGCTGGTCTGTCAGGAAGATGCAGGTGGAAAAGTTAGGTTGCCTTGATCCAAAGGTGGTGCTCTTAATGTCGGAGAGCGCTTAACACCAGCTGGTGTTTCCACTTCCAAATGAAATGATGACCTACCAATCACACTGGCTGTTGCGGGTAAAGAGGTGGCAGGTCTGCGTCCAAAAACATGTGTGACTGCTGTCCCCCCAGTCACAGAAGATGAAGAGGCCGCGGATGCACAAGATGGGGCAGATGGTGGTTGGCACGGCCCGCTAGGCCGCATTGTATCACATTGAGCTTCCCACTGCAACTTATGCTTCATATCCATGTGACGGTTCATGCATGAAGTACTCAAACTATGGATTTTTTGGCCTCTACTTAGCTTTTGGTGACAAATATTACAGATAACACGAGTTGGGTCATCCTTATCGATCTGAAAAAATACCCAGGCATTGCAAGGCTTAGAGCCCATGCGACCTGAAGAGCCACTATGACTTTTGGTCAGAGGCAGAGTTGTGGTTGAGGATGCAGTTGTTGACGTGCTTCCAGTACTCCGTCTCTGTCCAGGAAGGCGCAACCTAACCTCGTCGTCAATGGTATCTGTGACGCCCAGCTGCGCTTGGTATCACAGATCCTAGAAGAGTGCATTGATGGAATCCTCCACAAGAGGCCCCCATAAACATTCACACATCTCCACCTTCCACCTCAGACCAGCAGAGAGAGCCCGTTAGGGATATAAATAGGGAAGGTGGAGCTAGGCAGTTCAGTTCCTCTGAAGAGTTCCTGCAGTAGAGAAGCCTAAGAGATGTCAGTCTGCAGTGGAGCTCAGTCTGGTCTAGAGAACTAAGTTAATAGTTCAGCAGTGGAGCACGAGGCTCCTGTTAGCTAGATTCAGGGAGCCCAGTAAGAGCTTAAGGTGTGCCGGCGCCATAAGATCGGTGAAGCGCGGCAAGTTGCCGTTAGTGTGTATAGCCTAGTGAGGGCCCGAGTAGGCTGAAAGCGAGTGGAGAGTTAGTATATAGGGGGCAGAGGAGCTTAACCAGCTCACCCCGAAGCATTTACCGGACACCGGATCCGATCTTACCGGGATCTCTATGACCCAGTAAGGCATAACCGGAGTCCCTGGAGAACTACAAGTCCCAGGATCGCTAATGTGCTGATACGTAACAGAGCCAGGAGATGCTTAGGCCCCGCATACTGGGAGCATGAACTCCAAGACAAGGCCCTACCACAAGGTCAGCCAGCGCAGGACAGAGACAAAGTTAGGCCTAGCTCCAGGCAGGTCAGAAACTTACTATGCAGAGTCAAGAAACAGGAGGCCCTACACCCGCTCATTGGGGAGGATGCTGATATGCACCCTTCATCCTGCAGTGCTCCGGGATGTGCCTGAATTTCCATCAGTAAAAGGTACTGAAGTGACTACCGTGTCCGTTCCCGTTCTTGCTCTGACCCAGCTGGGTCTCGCCTGTCCTGCATTCCCCCTGCATACGCTTTTCTGAGGCCTAGCTCTACCTTTGGGGAGCTATACCATCGAGCTGCCTTATCACTGGCCTCAGTGGACTACTGCAGCACTGGTGCTTCTCACCAGATACCACAGGTGGCATCACGAACTCTTATAAAATTTACAATTATCCCCCCTTTTAAAGACTGACCCCAGGGTACGGGCCCGGGAGCCGACCACCGCGACATCCCAAAGGCCAGGCAAAGGCCTGGGTACCGAGTCATCCCCATCCCCTGAGCTAGTCACATCCTCCTCCACCTCCTCTGCTGACCTCATCGACTGGCTGACTGTGGGATGACAGTAAGTGGGATCTCCAACCTCGTCATCATCACCCTGTGTGTTCTCACACCCGTCGTCGTCAGAGCCAACCTCTTCCTGCCCTGACCGAAAAGTCAAGTTGTCGCTCCAATAAGGAATTTGAGTCTCATCATCATCTTCATCATTGTCTCCACCAACTGGAGTTACAGTTTGGGAGCGAAGGTCTACATTATGCTCAGAACCTTCTTCATCTGGTCCTGGATCCGACTCATAAAGATTCTGGGCATCAGTGCAGATCATTTCCTCGTCTGGATTAACAGAAGCTCTGGAGCAGACCTCCATTTCCCAGGCTATAGTATGAGTAAACAGCTGTGCAGACTCAACCATCTGTGTTACCCCATACTCAGACGGGCAGCTGGAGACTTGGGAGCTGTGAGGAAGCAAGTGCGATTGGGGTGACACCTCTGAGGACTGGAGTATTTGTGATGTTGAAGTTGAGGTGGAGGAGAGCCCACTTGAAGGAGCACTTGATATCCGTTGAAGCACCTTCTGTTTTTGTGCCTCATCTGGAATTTGTAGCGATGGGCGTGTCCGTAAGAAAAGGATCGTATCACATTGTCCACGAAAAGAAGTAGACATCTTAGTTTGGCTGGAAGATGGTCTTTCTTCTGCAGATGTTACTCCCCCCCATCGCGGGGGGGCTTGACCCACCAGCGGACAGGCACCAGTATTGATAGAGGGGGGCTGGCCGTCAGGGTCCATCGCAGCTCTGGCACAAACCCGGCGACACGGAGGTCGCACGGGCAGGAACGGACTGGCCGTGTCGGCTTCGCACTTTTTTGGTTTTAGAAGGGCATGACATGCCTATATCTGTTTCTCCCCCTCCTTTTACTCCTCCACCTCTTTTCTTTTCGCATGACTATGTGTACTTGTCACTTTTCCATGTGTTAGTTGTGTCTTCTGAGCAGTTTGTCAGCTTTTGGACACCTTTTAATGTGTTTTCTATGTGTTTCTATGTGTTTTTGTTTGCCTGCCATTGGTTTTAATGGTGTTTGACGATGTTCATCGAACTGAACCGAACTCGAACACTACGGGGGTGGCTCAACACTACTCCCTTCACTCATCACTGTCCCCAATCTCCTCTATTTCCTGTCCTGATCTGGCTATAAACCACTACAATGACACTCTCAGAAGCACGCTGGACCATGTAGCGCCCCTCACCCTCAGAACCTCTAAACACAGAGTAAAACAGCCCTGGTTCACACCGCAAACCCGATTTCTCCAGCGTTGCTCTAGAAGTGCTGAATGCCTATGGAGGAAAACTCGGACCCCAGAAAACTTTATCCACTTCAAATTTATTTTAAAAACATATATCTCTGTCCTTCACCTCGCCAAACAGACCTACTTCACCACCCTGATATCCTCACTAGCCAACAACCCCAAAAAACTCTTCGATACCTTTCACTCCCTCCTTAGTCCTAAAGCACAGGCCCCCATCACGGACATTTGTGCCGAGGACTTGGCCTCCTACTTCACAGAGAAAATAGACGCCATCCGTCAGGAAATCAGCTCCCAGCCACCAAGTGCCGTGACTCCCATCCCCCCACACATCCCTTCTGGATCACTCTCCACATTTGACCCAGTCACAGAAGACGAAGTCTCCAGGCTCATCTCTTCTTCTCATCCCACTACATGCACCACTGACCCAATTCCCTCTCATCTACTCCAGTCTCTTTCTTCAGTCATCACTACTCATCTAACTAAAATCTTAAACCTCTCCCTCTCTTCTGGTATCTTCCCTTCTTCTTTCAAACACTCCATCATTACTCCATTATTAAAAAAGCCCTCTCTTAACCCTTCCTGCACAAACAACTACAGACCAGTCTCCAATCTTCCCTTCATCTCTAAACTCTCGGAGCGCCTGGTCTACTCCCACCTTACCAGTTACCTCTCCTCTCACTCTCTTCTAGACCCATCACAGTCCGCCTTCCACCCCCTACATTCTACAGAAACTGCACTCATCAAAGTAACCAATGACCTTCTGACAGCAAAAGGTAATGGCGATCACTCTCTGCTCATTCTTCTTGACCTCTCTGCAGCCTTCGACACCGTTGACCACCACCTCCTACTCTCTATGCTCCACTCAATCGGCATAAAAGACACTGCTCTCTCCTGGTTCTCCTCCTACCTATCTGACTGCTCTTTCAGTGTATCGTTCACTGGCTCCACTTCTTCCCCTTTTCCTCTCACTGATGGGGTTCCTCAGAGTTCAGTCCTTGGCCCTCTTCTCTTCTCTCTCTACACAGCCCCAGTTGGACAGACCATCAGCAAATTTGGCTTTCAGTACCATCATTGCCATCATTTATCCTGATGACACACAACAATACACCTCATCCCCTGACCTTACCCCCGCTGTACTACAGAACACCAGTGACTGTCTGGCCGCAGTTTCTAACATCATGTCCGCTCTCTATTGGAAACTCAACCTTTCCAAAACTGAACTTCTTCTACTCCCGCCGTCTACTCATCTCTCTAAATCTGACATCCCTCTCTCCATGTGTGGCACCACAACTATGCCGAGCCAGCAGGCTCATTGTCTAGGCGTTGTGTTTGACACCAATCTCTCCTTCACTTTCCACACACAATCTCTTGCCCGCTCTTGTCGCTTGCACCTGAAGAACATCTCTAGAATCCGCCCCTTTCTCACCTTGGAAACAACAAAAGCCCACACTGTTGCCCTGATCCACTCCCGCCTTGACTACTGTAACTCTCTATTGATTGGCCTCCCCCTCACTCAACTTTCCCCCCTCCAGTCCATCCTTAATGCTGCAGCCAGGGTCATCTATTTGGCTAACCGTTACTCAGACTCCTCCGCTCTGTGCCAGTCATTGCACTGGCTGCACTTAAATTATAGGATCCAATTTAAATTGCTTGTTCTCACCCACAAAGCCCTCCACAGTGTGGCACCCCCCTACATCTCTTCCCTCATTTCTGTTTATCAGCCTACCCGTTCTCTACGCTCCGCAAGCGACTTTCTACTAACATCCGCACTTATCCGTACCTCCCACTCCCGGCTTCAAGACTTCTCCCGAGCTGCACCTATTCTCTGGAATGCTCTACCCCAAGAACTTAGGATGAACCACAACTTACACAGTTTTAGGCGCTCCCTAAAAACACACCTGTTTAAAGCAGCCTATCACCTTCCCTAATCAAAGTCCTTTCATATTCTTATAGCCCATACCTTATTTCTCCAAACATAAGTCTCCACCTAACTAAAAAGCACTACAGATACTGGCTGGTGATGAGCTCATGCAGCCTTTATCTATCCCTCATCCCCTCAAGATGGCTGGACCATCCTTGTAAATAAGCCATTGTCCGTTGTGTCATCCCCACCTCATTGCAGATTGTAAGCTCTTACGAGCAGGGTTGTCATTATTTTTGCTGTAACTATTGTATTATCTTTAGCTATGTTACTTATGACTGTTGTATATGAACCTGTGAATTGTTAAGCGCTGCGGAATATGTCGGCGCTATATAAATAAATATTATTATTATTATTATAAGTCTCCAGGTCCAAATGAATTGCACCCCAGAGTACTGAAGGAGATCGTAGAAGAAAATTTAGAACCACTCTCCATAATCTTTGAAAATTCTTGGAGAACAGGAGAAGTCCCAGAAGACTGGAGAAGAGCAAATGTTGTTCCTATCTTCAAAAAGGGGAAGAAGGTGGACCTAGGGAACTATAGGCCGGTGAGTCTGACTTCTATACCAGGAAAGATCTTTGAACAAATTATTAAACAACATGTATGTAAGTACATGGATAAGAATGAAGTGATTAACCAGAGTCAGCATGGGTTTGTAACTAACAAGTTATGTCAGACTAACTTAATTTCCTTCTATGACAGAATCACTGGGTGGATCAGGGAAATGCTGTAGATATAGTATATCTTGACTTCAGCAAAGCATTTGACAAAGTATCTCACACCATCCTTATTGAAAAAATTATCATGTATGGAATGCACAGAGCAACTGTTAGGTGGATGGATAACTGGCTTAGTGATCGGACTCAAAGAGTGGTCGTAAATGGCTTCATATCCAGTTGGATGAATGTCTCAAGTGGGGTACCACAGGGCTCTGTCCTGGGTCCTGTATTGTTCAACATCTTTATCAATGATTTAGATGAAGGAATTGAGGGTAAACTGATTCAATTTGCTGATGACACAAAGCTAGGAGGGATAGCTAACACTAGAGAAGAGAGAGAGAGGCTTCAAAAAGACCTAAATAAACTGGAGCAGTGAGCAGCAACTAACAGAATGGTTTTTAACAGGGAAAGATGCAACTTACTACATCTGGGCAATAAAAATGAAAAAAGCATATACAGAATGGGAGGAATAAAGCTAAGCAACAGTACTTGTCAAAAAGACTTAGGTATACTAACAGATCATAGAATGAACATGAGTCAACAGTGTGATGCATCAGCAAAAAAGGGAAATACAATTCTGGGATGTATTAACAGAAGCATACAGTCTAGATCACGTGGAAACATTATCGCACTTTACTCCTCTTTGGTCAGGCCTCATCTGGAATACTATGTCCAGTTTTGGGCACCACATTTTAAAAAATACATCGACAAACTGGAGCAAGTTCAGAGAAGAGCGACCAGAATGGTGACCGGTCTGCAAACCATGTCCTATGAGGAACGGTTACAGGATTTGGGAATGTTTAGCTTGCAAAAAAGAAGACTGAGAGGAGACTTAATAGCTGTCTACAAATATCTCAAGGGCTGTCACATTGTAGTTGGATGTTCTTTATTCTCACTTGCACAAGGAAAGACGAGAAGCAATGGGATGAAACTGAATGGGAGGAGGCACAGATTAGAAATTAGAAAAAACTTTTTGACAGTTAGGGTGATCAATGAGTGGAACAGGCTGCCACGAGAGGCGGTGAGTTTCCCTTCAATGGACGTCTTCAAACAGAGGCTGAACAGATATCTGTCTGGGATGATTTAGTGAATCCTGCTTTGAGCAGGGGGTTGGACCAGATGACCCAGGAGGTCCCTTCCAACTCTACCATTCTATGATTCTATGATTCTATGAAATCCGATTGGAAAGAGAAGACAAGAAAACCAGAATAGTCCATCGGAATTTATTACTACCCTGTGATAATCTCCCACCACAACAAGACTTCCCAGAAGCAGACCGATATTGACCGGGATCGACTAAGAGACCACCACAGATTGATGCTCAGATGGTGGATAGTGACCTTGAAAGTTCCGATGAAGAAGAGCACACAGTTGTATTTCTTGGACTGGCAAGGAGAGGGATGTACCATCCTCAGGAGAGTGAACTAAGTTCCGAGGCTCCAGAGTTTGTACCAAGGAGTACAGATGATGTCCAATTCAGATCTGATGATCGAACACCGGTCACTGGAGAGACCAATCGACACTCAGGAGAAGCGGAATTACCAGACCCTGTGGAACCAGCAGATTCCAGAGAAGTACAGGAACTTACAGAGGCAGCTCCAAGAGCATCTGTGAAAGCATGGGAAGTAGAGTGGCGGAAGAAACTTCTGTAACCAAAGAATCCGTGGTCTCTGAGGAACAACCCACCAGGAGGATATCGACTCGAAAAGTGAAGAGGCCAATGATGCTGACGTATGAGACTCTTGGTGAACCAAGTCAAGTGCCAAGGACAGTCGACTGGAAACAGGTATCTCTGCCTGCGGACCATGTAAGCCCACTTGAGTGGTATTCACCACAGAGAGGCAGTATAGAAGATGTTGCTTGGTGGAAAGACTTGTTTTCATGCTTTGATTTTCCTTAAAAGACTTTGTAGAAACAAAGAACTGTTAAAGCATAGAGAGAGAGAGCTGGTTGAAGATGTATTAAAATCTCCAGCTGAAGAGATGCTGATTGTTTTAATTGTGCTAATTGTTTATTTCTTACAGGCATTCTACAAGAAAAAGGTCGTAATAATAGGTTGTTATCAATGTTTATGAACGTTATACCAATTTCACAATGCCGATTTGTATATAAAGTTATCCAACTTTCACCACTGTCTCAGAATTGGTCAGATTGACCAATTAAGATGAATGTCAAGGATGACATTCAAAAAGGAAGGAAGAGTGTGACCTGCAGAAGTAGTGCTGTTGCTTTAAAATCATTCAGCAACTATTAGCAGTAATACAAGCACAGGAGACAGGAATTGCTGTGCTCCAGAAGCATCCAGCAACTAGAGGGGTTAACACAGTCACATGAAAAGGGGAGTGTTTTAGCAGAGCCCCAGGGGAGTTGTGGGGAAGATGTTTACTGTCTGGCCGGAGCCAAAGAGAAAGGTGGCTTATGATCTGTATCTCACAGAAGGCAAGGAACAAAATTCAGGTCAGGAGGGAAGCTAATCAAAGGTCAGTTAGACTCCCTGAGCTAACAGTATGGAGTATTATTGGCCAGGAAGATATGGACTGGAAGGAAGTCTGTCATAGAGATCATCTCCCTCATCACTCCCTTCCCCCCTCCATCTCCATGCAGGATAAAGAATACTGTGTACTAATGAGTCTTTGTGAAGGAAAAGCCAGTGGTTGTGTATGCATTAAAACTGTGCTGTACTGTGCTACCTGACAATAGACTGTGTACTGCTATGCTGCAAAGGAGACTGTACTGTTATTAGTGGAGCCGGTTGCTCAAGAAACTCAGACTGCACTGTACTGAACATTGCTGCTGTAATATCCCTGAATTGCACTGGCCGTGCTTCAGATTAAATTCCACTGTTAAACTGTTGAAAAAGACTTTTGTCAGATGTGTTTGGTCAGCAATTGAATCTATTGTGTGCCTGAGAGAAGCTGCAGCCTATGGTCTCTCTGAGTAACGGTTCCCCCAGGATTCCAAAGAATTCATGAACCCCATCTCTCCCTACCTGAACCTAGCGGTGTGCGTGTAACAGATAATGATAGACTGATAGATAGAAAAGAATCAGGGTGCCAAACCTCCCAGGTAAAGACTAGACCTTCAATATAAATAAAGAAAATGTAGGCAGCACACTGGTTTGTAAAAGTGAAAAAGTTGCTATTTAATAGCCCATAGTGGCGACGTTTCTATTCTGACTGAGAACCTTTCTCGAGCAGTAATCATGTGCATGTGTCTACCTTTTATAGATGCATCATTTGCAAGTGATTAGCCAAAAGTGCATAAAAGAATTATATCACAACATTCATCACATGACAAAGATAAGGTGTACAACAGTGCATGTGAGCGATCCAAGATTAGCGGGCATTACAGTATACATAATACATAATAGGGCATATAATAGATCAAAACATCAAAAATGTGTATTAATATCATCAACACAATGACTCACCTCATCATAATTTTGAAAAAAGCACCGATATCGGCGTCTCAGAGTGTGCCCTGCACATGTCAGAACAGGAAAGAGAAAATGAGCGCCTTTTCACACATTCGCAATGACGTGATGAAGTTTCAAGCGCCATGTTGGTAAAGGAAAACACATGGTCGGGTTCTCGCTCGCTTCACCTGGCCTTATTTGTCAGATGACGCGGCACAGGGCGGGACCTTGCTGGCTTTGTGATGCGGTCTGCGCCGATTAGAGGCGCCTCCTTTGCCCCTGACATTGTAGCATTTGACAGGCTGGGACTAAGGCTGTGTGCCCACTATTCGTTTTTCAAGCATTTTTGCTGCGGAATTTCCGTGGCGAAAATGCTTAAAAAACGCTTGGTAATACGTGCCCCATGGTCCCTAATGATAATCTGCATGTGCTGTGCACATGCTGCGGAAATTTCTGCTGCGGATTATCATTGCGGAAAAATCCGCAGCATGTCTATTATTTTTGCGGACACGCGGCGTAATTGCCACCATTGACTTGCATTGAATCGCTTATTATCCACATGACTACATGTGCACATGCGGATATTAAGCGATTCAATGTGCGGTCTGGAGAAGAGGAGACTCTCATCCAGACCCGGGTACCATAGTACCTGTAAAAAAAAATAATTTAAAATAAAAAATATACATTATACTCACCTTCTGATGGCCCCCGGTCTTCTCTCTGGTGCTTCCTGGATCCCCGGTGGCTCGCGATGGTGTATAAGGACCTTCCATTACGTCATTTAGTCATGTGACAGGTCACGCGACCGCTGACGTCGGCGGTCGCGTGACCTGTCACATGACTAAATTACTTCATGGAAGGTCTTTTTACACCACCGCAAGCCATACCAGAGACCGGATGCACCGGAGAGAAGACCGGGGGCCATCAGAAGGTAAGTATAATGTTTTTTTGTATTATTTTTTACCATTTTTATTCTTTTTTTAACTATTACTTGGTCACACTACTATAAATCCATGCCGGTTGCATGGATTTATATAGTGTGACCAAGTTGTCAAACACTTTGAAAGTGATGCTAAAATCGCTTGGAAAAGTGCTTTATAAGCCGCATGCAGAAATGCTGCAAAAACGCTTGACAAACGCTTCTAACGGGCAGGAAAAATGCATGTAAAATCCGCATGCGTTTTTCCTGCCAGGGAGATGCAGAAAAAATCTGCAGCATTTCTGCATCGTGGGCACTTAGCCTAATACAAAAGGTGCCTTCTTTTACAAACCAATGTGCTGCCTCCATTTTCTTTATTAGGTAGATAGATATTAATGAGATATATAATTAGTGCCTTGCGTGTGTAGTTTTCTGTACATGTTTTAAGCTAATAAATATCAATTCACTAATTTATTAGAAAAAAAGTCCCCACGCAGGTGTAGCATAGTTAGGGAGCATCTCCTCACATGGGATCACGCCAGGCCATCTGCAAAGCCCAACGTGGACCTGCTTAGGACCTTTTTTTAAAAAAGATAAATTGGTGAACAAGGGACAGTGTCTTGTTTTTGTTTCTCTTGTTTTATCTCTTTCAGGTTTCCATTTGTGGAATATGTTTGATTCCCTGGAATCACTGGGGTTATTAGCTTCAGTGATATAAACCTGGAAGTTTGCTCCAGCATGTTATGTTCTGAGAGGGGTTAATCACCGCCGTGGCTCCGGTATGGCATCCTCTGCTCATCCTCCCAGCTCCCTCGCCGCATCTGCCTGGGGTGCGCGCTCTGCGTGCAGATCCCCGGTCACTGTACTTAGGGCGCGCACGCTCCCTATCTCTTAAAGGGGCCACGCGCGCCATCCTAAAGTCCCCGGCCAATGGCCGGAGGACTGCTCCTTTATAAGGCATTTCCACCAAAATGGAGGTGTCTGCGAAATGTTGAAGTTTGTTTTGCAATAAACAGCCTCTCCAGTTCTCAGGTCCCCATGCTGTCTGACCACCTGTCTTTCAGCCGTGCCCGCCAGCCTATCTACCAGCCGTGCCCGCCAGCCTTTCTACCGGCCATGCTTGCCAGCCTGTCTATAGGCCATACTCGCCAACCTGTCTACCGTCCGTGCCCACTAGCCTGTCGACCTGCCGTGCCCGCCAGCCTGTTTACCGGCCGTGTCCGTCAGCCTGTCTACCGGCCGTGCCCGCCTGACTACCAGCCATGCCGGCATGTCTGACTACCAGCAATGCCCACCAGCCTGACTATCAGCCGTGCCCGCCTGCCTGACTACCAGCCTGTCGGTCTTCTAGCGCTGCCAGTCCACCCGCCGTGCCTGTCAGCAGTCAGTATCATGGGAGTTGCCTGCTCTCACACGAGGTTGGTCCCAGAGTGGCACCTGATCCACCTTCCCTGTCCCTCATTGGTTCACGGAGTCGACTAATAGGATACTATCCTGTCGTATCTGCAGACTGTTAACTCCCGCTTGGATGCGCTATCCACCCCGGCTGTGTCAGCCTCTAACCAAGCGGCATCCGCTTCGGTGGCACCTCGACCCAGTGGCACTGTGACACCCAGCTTAGGACCCCGACAATCTGCTCCACCACGCTTTGGCGGAGAACCCACTCTATGTCTAGGCTTCATCAACCTGTGCACGCTGCACTTTGAGCTCCTGGCTCATCAGTTCACTTCGGACCGAAGCAAAGTGGCATTTATCATGTCTCAACTCACAGGAGAGGCAGTGGCATGGCTCAACCCCCTCTGGGAGAGAGGGAATCCTCTGGTGTCTAATCTCCAAGCTTTTCTCGCGGCCTTCCGGAGGGTTTTCAATGAACCCGGTCTCCCATCCTCGACTGCCTCCTCTCTTCTTCGTCTACGCCAAGGGAGTCTCACAGTAGGCCAGTATGCTGTGCACTTCCGTACCCTCGCGTCTGAGCTGGCCTGGAACAATGAGGCCCTGGTGTCTACCTCTTTGGAGGGCCTTTCTGGACGGATCAAGATGAACTAGCCAATTTAGACATACTCTGGACGACCTGGTGTATCTGGCCTCTCGGATCGACATCCGGTTCCAGGAGCGTTCTAAGGAAGTGATCCATGAGAGAAAATCTCTGCGCCTTGCACCAACTTTCCAAACGCCAGTCTCTCTACAGGCCTCTACCTTGGCTTCCACCCCTGAAGCTATGCAGGTAGACCAGTTTAAGATGGGCAATTCTCGCCAGGAGGTCCGCCGTGCTGAAAGAAGATGTTTTTACTGTGGCAGCTCAGAACATCTAATCCGCTCTTGTCCTGAGAGGTTGGGAAACTCCAGTGCCTAGGTTCGCTTGGAGAGGTCGTCCTGGACAAAAATTCTTCCTCTCCATCCCTGACCCTGTCTGTATTGATAACCTGCGGTAAGATACTCTTCTTCGAGACTGCCTATCTGGATTCCGGTGCAGCTGTAAATCTCATCCAACAGGCCATTGTGGAGCAGTATCAGATCCCTATTCAACATCTTCCGGATCCATTAGCGGTCTCCTCCATGGATGGGAAGCTCCTTTCAGAGTCCATCTTGTTCATCACCGAGCCTCTAGTTCTTCAGGTAAGAACGCTACACTCTGAGAAAATCTCCTTCTACGTGCTGTCCGGCCTCTCCCACTCTTCACTGCTTGGACTGCCCTGGCTTCAAACACATGAGCCGGTTCTGAATTGGAGTTCAGGAGAGGTGCTCCGCTGGGGTCAGGAGTGTCACAAGACCGCTTGGTTCCTGTCCGTCCTGCTCAACCTCCGTCCACTCCAGCTAATTTGTCGGGCTTGCCAGTGCCCTACTGGTCTTACGCTGATGTCTTTGACAAGAAGGGGGCTGAGACACTACCACCACATAGGCCGTATGACTGTCCTATCGACCTCATTCCAGGTGCTTCACTTCCCCGAGGTCGAATTTACCCCCTGTCGTTGGTCGAGACCCGAGCCATGTCCGAGTACATCAAAGAGAATCTTGCTAGGGGATTTATCCAGAAATCCACCTCTCCGGCTGGAGCAGGATTCTTCTTTGTCAAGAAGAAGGATAGCTCTATTCGCCTAAATCAGATCACTATCAAAAATAAGTATCTCTGCCTCTCATCTCCAAGTTGTTTGACAGCCTCAATGGCACCAAGGTCTTTACTAAGCTTATGCTCTGTGGTGCATACAATCTGATCCGGATTTTCCAGGGGGATGAGTGGAAGATGGCATTCAACACTCGGGATGACCACTACGAGTACCGCGTGATGCCCTTTGGACTCTGCAACGCACCAGCAGTCTTCCAGGAACTGGTGAATGATATCTTCTGAGATCTTCTATACTCATGCATAGTAGTGTATCTGGACGACATTCTGGTTTTCTCTTCTGATCTGCCCTTGCATCGAAGAGACCTTTGACAGGTATTGCAGAGGCACAGGATGAATCATATGTATGCCAAATTCGTGAAATGCGTCCTTGAACAGACTTCTCTTCCCTTTCTTGGAATGATAATCTTGGAGGCCAGGCTTAAGATGGATCCCGAAAAGGTGTCTGCCGTTCTTAAGTGGTCCCGATCTGAGGGGTTGAAGGCTATTCAGCGGTTTCTGGGATTCGCTAATTTTTACCGCCTGTTCATTCCTCACTTTTCCTCCCAGACTGCTGCCATCTCTGCTCTGACCCGAAAAGGGGTTAATCCTAAGGAATGGACTCCCGAGGCAGAAAACGCCTTTGTATCCTTGAAATGAGCCTTCTCCTCTGCCCCGGTGCTTTATCGTCCTGACTGCAACAAGCAGTTCTTCCTGGAGGTTGACGCCTCGTCCTCTGGGGTCAGAGCAGTTCTCACCCAGAAGTCCTCGTCCGGGCGAATGGTAACCTGCGGCTTCTTTTCCATCCAGCAGACAAGAATATTAAGGCAGACGCGCTCTCCTGCTCATTCCTGTCTACCAATCAGTAGGAGGAGCCTCTACACATCATTGATCCCTCCTGTCTCATTTTCCTCCTGGTAAGACCTTTGTGGCAGTTCGGATAGGAGGAGGGTCTTACTCTGGGGTCATTTGCCCAAACTGGCTGGACATGCCGGTCAGAGGAAGATGCTTCTGCTAATTTCCCGACATTATTGGTGGCCGACTCTGCGCAAGGATGTTGCAGAATTCATCTCTGCTTGCTCTTCCTGTGCCTGTAACAAGACGCCTAGGCAACTTCCGACTGGTCGTCTTCTTCCTCTACCCGTACCTTCCGCTCCGTGGCAACATATCGCAATGGATTTCATCACGGATCTTCCTGTATCAGCTGGTTGTACTATCATTTGGGTGGTCGCTGACCGCTTCTCCACAATGGCCCACTTTATTCCCTTGTCAAGTCTTCCTTCTGCACGAATGCTAGCCAAAGAGTTCATCCTTCACATCTTCCTTCTCCATGGCTTACCTCTCCATATTATCTGGAATAGAGGAATTCAGTTTACTTCACGTTTCTGGAGAGTCACATGTAAGTCGGCGTCTCTGCTTCCTGCCCGGCAGAGATGCCAATCTCCTCACTGCTGCGGCTCCGGTCCAGCGTCCTCTGCTCGTCGTCCCGGCTCCCTCGCCGTGTCTGCCAGTGTCTGCCCGGGTGTCCATGGGCACTGTACTTAGGGTGCGCACGCGCTGCCTATCGCTTTTAGGGGCCTCGTGCGGCCGTGCTAAAGTCCCCAGCCAATGGCCAGAGGACTGCTCCTTTAAAAGGCCCTCCTCCAAAATGGACGTGCCTGCGCAATGTTGAAGTTTGTTTTGCATTAAACAGCCTCTCCCGTCCTCAGGTTCCCATGCTGGCCGCCCGCCTGTCTTTTAGCCGTGCCCACAGGCCTGTCTACCAGCCGTGCCCACTAGCCTGTCTACTAGCCATGCCCGTCAGCCTATGTACTGGCCATGCCCACCAGCCTGTCTACCGGCCGTGCCCGCCTGCCTGACTACTGGCCATGCCCGCCTGCCAGACTACCAGCCGTGCCAGCCAGCCTGACAACCAACCGTGCCCACCAGCCTGACTACCAGCCGTGCCCGCCTGCCTAACTACCATCAGTGCCCGCCCGCCTGACTACCAGCCGTGATCGCCTGTCGGTCTTCCAGCACTTCCAGCCCAACCGCCATGCCTGTCAGCTTCGGCTGTCAGCTCCGTGGGAGTCGCCTGTTCTCACACGAGATCAGTCCCAGAGTGGCACCTGATCCACCTTCCCGGTCCCTCCTTGGTTCACGAAGTCGACTAAGCCACCATGTAGCCAGGGTCAATCCGGGTTGGCACTTAGTTGCGCCTCTCTGGTCCCTCCTTGTACCACGGCATAGTCGTTCCACCATACAACCAGGCTTTTTGTTTAACTTGGTTTATGAGGCAAATTTAAGAAACCAGCTGAAAATTTTAATGGAAAGCATTCCTGTGACTACCTCATTAAGCAGCCAAGTGAGCCGATCTACCACAGTTGGTGCTAGAAGAGCAGGCAAGATTCCCAGGAAGCAAGTATAACATCTCTGCACAACCTGCATGTCCTGGATGAAGGCGGCTTTCAGGGTGGAACGGGTCAAATGAAATGGAGGAGTTGATCAAGCACTTGGTCCAAAGCCAGCACCAGCAGCAACACCAGCTGTAGCAAGTCCAGCAGGAGACAAATAAACACCTGATACAGCAGATACAACAGCAGCAAGAGCAGATGGAACTTCTGACAGTGGATGTCGGCAGCAGAGAAATTGCCCCACCCTCAAGTCCAGAGGATGACTCTCACATCCAGAAGGCAATAAGATGTGCCATGCAAAAGATGACTGAGAGGGATGATGTCGAGGCATATTTGGCGGTATTTGAAAGGGTTGTAGAGTGGGAGAAGCGCTGGTGCCCTATCTAACTGGCGAGCCCCATGCTTATTATGATCTCACCTTACAGGACGCAAAGGAATATTCCAAACTAAAGACAGAAATATTGGCATGCTTGGGAGTGACTTTGTCTGTTAGGGCACAACGGATCCACCACTGGGAGTATTTTGGCGACAAACCGCTCTGCTCCCAAATGTTTGATTTGCTACATTTTGTTCTCAAGTGGTTGCAACCAAAATCCTACACCCCAGCCCAGATGGTTGAGTGCATAGTAATGGACAGGTTATTCACGTAATTCCTTGACTGGTGCATACTTGGGTTGCCCAGGGACAGCCTCAAAATACGGATGAATAGGTTGGCCTAGTGGTAAGGTACTAGGTGGTTGAGAAGTCATTAGGGAAACTAGGTGTCATAGCCCAGGTACTCCAAAGGAGATTGATTAAAAAAAGGGGTACTAGAGCTACAAATGGGAGCATCTGAGGTCCCAAGTGCTTGTAGAGGGATTGCCAATGGTTGGGGTTAAGGACTTAATTTGTTGTCGGTGTCAGGGTCCAGGGCCTGTAGCCGCTCATTGTCCCTAGTCCACCGAACCAATGGGCTGGAGCCTAGGGTGGCGCAGTTCGTTTGACGTTTATTCGGCCTGCAGTGTGGGCTGTCATCCCGGGAAAGGGCCGCAGACATTTACCGTGATGATAAATGGAGTACTGGTGTCTGGACTCTTGGACATGGGGAGTCTAGTGACCCTCGTAAGTGCCACCCTCCCCCTCAAGTCAATCCCTCGGAAGGATTAGGGGCATCCGCTGTATTCACGGGAATGTTAAGGACAACCTTTTTGCCTGGGTGACCATAGAAATGAACTGTGGCACTGAGTCCCACGAGGTCGGAGTGGTCAAGGACCTGATACACCCGGTTATAATAAGGTGGGACTTTACCTTATTCTGGGATTTATGGTGAGGGGAGGTGCCAATTGATTCAAATAAGAGCAGGTTCGCCCTAAAAACCCCTCCATCACAGTCAGAGGTGGATGGGTTTTCCCCTGTCTGCGCTTGTGGGAGAGGAAGATGAGATAGCAACCCATGAGGCCGACATCCCTGAGTTTGGGGCTTCCAGGGAGAAATGTGAGACTGCTCAAATGAAGGAACTTACACTAAAAGGGGCATTTGTTAATGTCACTGTTTTAAACGGGGTTGCTCAAGAGCCGGGGACCAAAACTGGGTTTCCACACTAAGCTAAGGGGAGAATTATTGGAACAACTGGTAGTACGAGGGCACTATAGGCATAGCGTGTTAGACCTTGCCCCTTTCATGCCTTGGGTGGGCATCTGGGTATAGACAAGACCCCAGAGCAGATACTTTGCAGGTTCTTCTGGCCTGGATGTCACAGAGATAATTTGAACTATTGTGGAACCTGTCCCATTTGCCAGCTAACCATCCCAGTCTCTCACTTCCGGAGTCCCCTAGTGCTGTTACCTATTATAGAGGTCCTGTTCGACCGCATTGCCATGTATCTAGTCAGTCTGACCAAAAGCATCAGTATATTCTGGTGGTCCTGGACTACGTGACACAGTAACCGGTGGTGGTACCCCCAAGAAACTACTCCGCAAGTAGTATAGCCTGAGAACTGGTCCATATCTTTTCCCAGACCAGCCTGCCAAAGGAGATCCTGATGGACCAAGGAACTCCATTCATGTTCAAAGTGATGAGAGAGTTGTGTAAGGCCCTCCAGATTGCACAACTCAGGATATCGGTATACCATCCACAAACAGACGCCCTGGTATAGAGGTTTAATAAAATCCTGAAAGCCAGGCTCAAGAAGGTTGTGGAGAAGGATGGTCGAGACTGGGACTGCCTACTCCCATATCTGCTGTTTTCCATCAGGGTAGTTCCTCAGGCAACTATGGGGTTCTCTCCATTTGACCTGCTGTATGGCTGGCACCCTCTGGGTCACCTAGATGTGCCAACAAGACCTGGGAAGCAGAAGTTACACCCCACCGGAGCATCACCGAGCATGTGGCCCAGATGCAGGAGAGAATTGCAGAGGTAATGCTGAGAGAGAGCCTCTTCCAGGCACAAGAGGCTCAATTAATGCCCTTCAATCATTCGGCAAGGCTGAGCCGGCTTAGCCCTGGAGATCGAGTCATAGTACTGATTCCCACAGTTTAAAGTAAATTTCCAGCTAAATGGCATGGGCCATACAAAGTGGTCAAAAAAATGAGCAACGTTAACTACAAGGTTCACAAGCCAGGGATAAGATAACCCTACCAGGTCTACCATGTTAACCTGCTCAAGCGATGGCGTTATAGGGAGCCGGGGGAAGCTCCATGTCTGGGGACTAACCCCAGATCAGATGTTGAGGAGGCAGAGACACTATCACTGGCCCAGAAACAACAGTGCTGAGAACTCCTGCAGCGAAACTGAGATCTGTTTTCAGTGTTGCCGTGCCGAGATGTAATCAGACCGTGGAGCATGGAGTTCTGACGGATCCGCATGTGTGGGTAAACTTTAAACCTTATCAAATACCTGAAGGCCACTGCAACATGGTTTTGAAGGAGTCATCGAAGATTCAAAGTGTGGCTGGTCCAGTTCCATTGTTCTTGTGCCAAAGCCAAATGGAGAATGGCGGTTTTGTAATGATTATCGTAAACTGAATGAGGTGTCCAAGTTTGATGTGTATCCGATTCCCCGGGTCGATGAGTTCATTGAGAGGTTGAGGTCAGCAAGATACATCACCACCCTTGACCTAACGAAAGGGTACTAGCAAATCCCCATGTCCCAAACAGCCATAGAGAAGATGGCGCTCTCTACACCTGATTGGTGTTTTCAATACACCAGGATGATTTTAGGTTTGCAAGGAGCCCTAGTCATCTTCCAAAAGGCCATGGATTGGGTCCTAACTCCTCACAAGAAATACGCCACAGCTTACACAGACAATATTGTGATCTTCAGCCAGGATTTGGAAAGTCATCTGCAGAAGGTCCAGGCAGTCCTGAATGCACTGAGGAAGGTGGAGTTTACAGTAAACCAGAAGAAATGAGCCATGAGGAAGGAGGAGGCCAAATACCTATGCTATATCATCTGTAGGGGCAAAATCAAGCAGCAGGAGAACAAGTTAGAGGTGATCCAAAATTGGCCGCAACCAGCCTCCAAGAAACAGGTGAAGGTCTTTTTACTAAATGTGGGAAACTAATGGCGATTTATCCCAAATTTCGCCATGATAGATGCACACCTGCCCGACTTCCTTAAGGGCACAAAATCATCAATGTCCAAGAGGACTCCCCAAGCGGAGGCGGCTTTCCAGGAGTTAAAACTAGCCCTGTTAAAAACAGCCAGTCTAGGTCACACCAGACTTCAAAAAGAAGTTTGTGGTCCAGATGGATGCTTCAGAGGTTGGGTGCCATATTGTCACAAGAAATAAAAGCTGAGGAATATCCAGTCCTATACCTAAGTAGGAAACTCTATTCCTGTGAATAGAATTAGGCTATCATGGAAAAAGAATGTTTGGCCATCAAATGGGCGATTGATACTTTGAAATACTACCTGATAGGCTGAAAATTCAGGTTAGTGTCAGACCATGCACCCCTGAGGTGTATGATGGAAAGGAACGGGAAGAATGTCCGGGTGACTAGGTGGTTTCTGGCGCTCCAGGACTTCAGCTTCCACGTGGAGCTTAGGCCAGGGAAAGTACATGCTAACACAGATGCCCTGTTGAGGATTCCCTGTCTAGTGACTGAAGATGCCAAATTCCCTGGCTTTCAACAAATGGGAGGATATGTAAGAGGGTCACTGGTAATGTGCTGGAGAGGAGATATGTTTCACTGAGATTATTAGCTTCAATGATATGAACCTGGAAGTTTTCTCCAGCATGTTTTGTGCTGAGAGGGGTTAATCAGCAATGACAGGAACAGTTTATTTTTGTTTAACAGCTACAGAGTGGGGTGGGATGGCTGTTCACCATATCTCCTCCCTAGGGTGTGGTCCAGGAGATAAAAGTGAAGCCTCTGGACTTAATGTTTGTTCTTTGCGTGCTCTGAAGGTGAAGCTGACCTAGAGAGTACAGAGCTGTGCTCTTGCTTAAGAAAGCTGAACCCTGTTTTCTGAGCGTCCGGATCCCTGCTAATATTCGGACTGTAATGGGTGCTGTTTGTTTATGCCAATGTGGCACCCCTGAGGGTTCGGTCGCCACAGAGGTATTGCATCTCATCCAGAGGTGTGGTATCTCACTCTCAGGTAAGGAAGGAGTATGGCTCAGGACCCTAACACTACATTCACTACACCACATTTCCGGGGGACAGGGCGACAATGCTCCTACGGGAGAGCACAACTGTCCCTGATCCCTGGCTGGAGTGTGGAGGAACCACCTAGAGAGGGGGAACTAGGTAGTGGATGGGTGGAGGACGTAGATCCTGGGAGCACTGGAGTAGGAGCATATAAAATAGGGAACCATCTTAGATCAGGGTTCGTTCAGTCTGAGGAGAAGTGACAGGAGCAGAGGCTCTGTTTGAGCTCTGCTCCACAGGCAGGCCTAGTCCAGAGGCCTGAGCCTGAAGGAGAGGAAAGAGGGAGCACGAAGGCTACAGGACAGGAACAGAAGGGACCCCAGGGGTACGGGCTGTGCAGCTGCCACTCGTACACCCGCCGCTGTCAGGCCAGAAGAACACAGGCCAGGCTAGAAGAAAGGGAACCGGATCCCTCAACCAGCAGAGACTACAGGGCTCAACTGGGAACCAGAGGCTGCAGCGCTTTAAGTCAGCAGGCCGCACACACCAGCCATCAGGAAGGTAGCCACATAGGGCCAGGGGACGGAACACACGTCGCCCGCCAAGGACACTGGACAGAGGTGCCGCTATGTGTGAGTTACAAGGAGAGAGGCCAGAGAAAGGTACACAGAACAGGGTCCTGATATGTGCTCTGGAGATACCTGAGGGTGGACTGAGCCCCTCACTGAGTACGCACAGCACGACGTGGGAAGTTATGATCTGCAGAATAACTTGGAAACTAACAACCGTGAGTAAGGACCCTGGGACTGCATCATCTTGTCTCCGTGTTGCTTACCGCGCCAGCACTCACTGCACTGGGAGGCCCCGCACAACCACCATCATTCACCTGCGCTGCCATGAAGCTAAACTCTTCCTGTGGGGAGTTATACTACACTTGCTGCACATACCACCAGCTTCAGCGGACTGCTCCACAGCGGCGGTTCTCCATAACCGCAATCCACAGGTGGAGTAGTCGTACTATACAAATCGATACACATAGACTACCACTGGTTTGACCGCCCTTGGTCACGGACCGGGTCGCCGCCACGGTGACTACAACCCCCATCATCTACAAGGCCCATCTCCGGGTATCCCCACGGCCCAGGGGGCACGTCAACTTTGGCGTAGTCGGCAGTATACCTAACCCACCCGTTATCATCGGGTATTGAGTGCCTAAGAGACTGTGTTTTCTACTGAATGTGGCGTCTACCCCTGAAGAAAGGGCGCCATTATGTGCCAGCCAAACAACAACCAAAGGTCACCTCCCATCATGGGCCAGGTCAAAGAATGGCGCCAAAAGCGGAGCCCGCCCCAACCAGCAGTGATCATGTATGTGGATGTGTCCATCGACGTGGGGGGGGATGCCCTTGGAGGTGACCAACAGCAGACTGCCCTGGAACAGCCCCCGAAAGGGGAGGGGAGGCAAGAAAATGGAGAGACAAGGTGTGGTCTGGAGCAGTCGAGACAGGCCGCACCCGGGGAAGGAGATGGACCGTGGCAGCTCCGGAGACTCTGGAAGCCATATGCCACAGGCCGAGCGGCCTTGCTCCCTGGAGGAAGGAGCGCCTGAGATCCCGGTCAGCGGCCTGCTGCAGGAAGAGGCATCTCCAACCCTGGCGGAGGTGATTTACAAACTAACCCTGGGAGATATGGAGTTCCTCCAGGCCGAGATGCGTGAGTAGGAGAGGCTGAGAGAACCGCCATTGCCAGCTGGAAGAAGGAAGTACTGGAGAAGCTCAGCGCGAGGCGGCAGCCGGTAGTGTTACCCATCCCCGGCAGAGCCCCAGCCTCCGAGGGTCGAGACGAACGGCAGGACGCCGTGTGAGACGCAGGAGCAGGTAGGGGAAGTTCTCCTGTACCGGACGCTGCGCGCTTCGTCCTGCCCCTTGGCCCCCTGGTGGAATCGCTGATCCCGGGCGTCACCGGAGCAGCCCCACTCCCGCCGCCAGAGCCAGGCCCTTTAAATCAGGGCGAGACTGCCACGTGCCTACCATGCGCATACCAGGACGCGCCAGCTCCCAGTGCCCTCCAGACCCCGGAACCAGCTCCGGTCACCAGCGACTCCGACCCGCTCCTAGGTCCGCTGCAGGAGCCGCCCCCTCCGACACCCGAATGGGTGTATGGGCACTTCCCCTGGGACTTGTCCGTGGAGGTGGAGGACCAGCGGCCTTCACTCCTGCCTGCCCCGCGGCCTGCAGCCGCCGCCGCTTCCCAGGTACCGGAGGATGGGGCCCAATTCGAATGGGGCCCGGCGGGGGAGGACCTGATGGGGTTCTCCCAGGAGACCAGGGCAGCCGCAGCCCTCAGCAGAGAGTTCTGCCGACAACAAATAACCCAGCTAGAGCGGGAGAGAGCGCTGCGGCGCGTATGGTGGGAACAGCGGGAAGCGCGGAATATGGAGGAGAAGAAACGGGTCCACAGGAGTCCACGAACGGCTAGTTGTCCCCGCTTCACCGGGACTGTTGTGAGGTTCAACTTGGATGCGGGATGGGGGTTCATCTGGGACCCGCCGTCGGACACAGACCTCTTTGTCAACAGGAGGGATGTGGAGTCCCACCTCCCGGAGGGACATCCAGGCCGGGACCTCTATCCCGGGGCTGGTATGCCCTCAATGTCCACCGGGTGGAGCCAGAGTACCACCACACAGAGGACCAGGCCGAGTCAGCTAACCCTAGGCTAGAGTCTCCCTGGAGGGAGCACTCTTACTCAGCCCGGTAAGAAGAAAATTGCACTCAGACTGTAAATATGTTACCCGTTAGGGTACGCAGGACACTGCAAGTTTGTACCCGGTAATCCATCACCCGTTTGTTGATACATATTGTTACCAGTTACCCGTAAAAGGGTCCAAGGACTAACCGGCTGAGGACTGGGAGCAGCCACTTCTTGTAAATAGTTGCGCCCCTTGAGGTGCCCCATATTGGTTTTATAAAGACCTACAACAAACAACCACAGAACAAAAACCCATTCGAGGTGGCCGAAGACGAGGTCCAGCATCTGGATCATATAAGCCCTGCAGCCACCCCAGGGCCTCCGTTGAGGGTTTGGGACGGGTCCCTCATGTTCATCAGTACCAGTTGCAAGTTGGCACTTTATTGAAAAATGGACACCTGGTTGCAAGTTGCACCATGGCCAGTGAAGTAGAGTTTACTTGAAAATGTTTTATATGAAAAGTTTTATATATACAGAAAATGTTTTATAAGATACCAGAGAAAAAGAGTTCCAGAATACCTTATGTGTGAAAGAAAAATGTTATTAAAAGTGCATTTATAATGTTTTGATAACTAGTAACATTAAAAAGAAAAAGAGCCTCCCATAAAGGGAAGAAGTATTGTTTTATGGTCTTATATGTGGATGCATCTTAAAAGTTTTTGCATGTCCTAATTTACCCTGTCATTTACTCTGTTCCAGCCCGCGGACGTGCTGTGTTTTACCAGGGGGGTGTGTGGTGCCCCTGAGGGTTCGGTCGCCACTGAGGTATTGCATCTCATCCAGAGGTGTGGTATCTCACTCTCAGGTAAGGAAGGAGTATGGCTCAGGACCCTAACACTACATTCACTACACCACATTTCCGGGGGACAGGGCGACAATGCTCCTATGGGAGAGCACAACTGTCCCTGATCCCTGGCTGGAGTGGGGAGGAACCACCTAGAGAGGGGGAACTAGGTAGTGGATGGGTGGAGGACGTAGATCCTGTGAGCACTGGAGTAGGAGCATATAAAATAGGGAACCATCTTAGATCAGGGTTCGTTCAGTCTGAGGAGAAGTGACAGGAGCAGAGGCTCTGTATGAGCTTTGCTCCACAGGCAGACTTAATCCAGGGGCCTGAGCCTGAAGGAGAGGAAAGAGGGAGCACGAAGGTTCCAGGACAGGAACAGAAGGGACCCCAGGGGTACAAGCCGTGCAGCTGCCACCCGTACGCCTGCTGCTGCCAGGAGGTGGGGGGGTCAGGCCAGAAGAAAGGGAACCGGATCCCTCAACCAGCAGAGACTACAGGGCTCAACTGGGAACCGGAAGCTGCAGTGCTTTAAGTCAGCAGGCCGCCCACACCAGCCATCAGGAAGGTAGCCACATAGGGCCAGGGGACAGAACACACGTCGCCCGCCAAGGCCCGAGGACACTGGACAGTGGTGCCGCTATGTGTGAGGTACAAGGAGAGAAGCCAGAGAAGGGTACACAGAGCGGGGTCCTGATAAGTGCTCTGGAGATACCTGAGGGTGGACTGAGCCCCTCACTGAGTACGCACAGCACGACGTGGGAAGTTATGATCTGCAGAATAACTTGGAAACTAGCAACCGTGAGTAAGGACCCTGGGACTGCATCATCTTGTCTCCGTGTTGCTTACCACGCCAGCACTCACTGCAGTGGGAGGCCCCGCACAACCACCATCATTCACCTGCGCTGCCCTGAAGCTAAACTCTTCCTGTCGGGAGTTGTACTACACTTGCTGCACATACCACCAGCTTCAGCGGACTGCTCCACAGCGGCGGTTCTCCATAACCGCAATCCACAGGTGGCGTAGCCGGACTATACAAACAGATACACATAGATTACCACTGGTTTGACCGCCCTGGGTCACGGACCGGGTCGCTGCCACGGTGACTACAACCCCCATCATCTACAAGGCCCGGCTACGAGTATCCCTACGGCCCAGGGGGCGCGTCACCAACAAGTCTAAATATGGCCATTCTTCTCTTGACCTGGTTTATGATGCACATTTCAATAAACCAGCTGAAAATTTAAGCGGAAAGCATACCTGTGACTACCTCATTAAGCAGCTGATTAAGCTGGTCTACCACATTATATATATACCGTGTATATATATGTATATATTCACTGTACAGTGGTTATGGAACGTATTCAGACCCCTTTAAATTTTTCACTCTTTGCTTCATTGCAGCCATTTGGTAAATTCTAAAAATTTAAATTTTTTTCTCATTAAAGTCCACTCTGCACCCCATCTTGAATGAAAAAAAAACAGAAATGTAGACATTTTTGCAAATTTATTAAAAAAGAAAAACTGAAATATCACATGGTCATAAGTGTTCAGACCCTTTGCTCAGACACTCATATTTAAGTCACATGCTGTACCTTTCTTAATGATCCTCCTTGAGATGGTTCTACTCCTTCATTGGAGTCCAGCTGTGTTTAATTAATCTGATAGGACTTGATTTGGAAAGGCACACACCTGTCTATATAAGACCTCACAGCTCACAGTGCATGTCAGACCAAATGAAAATCATGAGCTCAAAGGAACTGCCCAAGGAGCTCAGAGACAGAATTGTGGCAAGGCACAGATCTCTGCCAAGGTTCTAAAAGCATTTTTTCATTACTCAAGGTTCCTAAGAGCGCAGTGGCCTCCATAATCCTTAAATGGAAGACCACCAGAAGTCTTCCTAGACCTGGCTGTCCAGCCAAACTAAGCAATCGTGGGAGAAGAGCCTTGGTGAGAGAGGTAAAGAAGAACCCCAAGATCACTGTGGCTGAGCTCCAGAGATGCAGTAGGGAGATGGGAAAAAGTTCCACAATGTCAAATATCACTGCAGCCCTCCACCAGTCGGGCCTTTATGGCATAGTGGCCTGACTGAAGCCTCTCCTCAGTGCAAGACATATGAAAGCCTGCATAGTTTGCTCAAATACACATGAAGGACTCCCAGACTATGAGAACTAAGATTCTCTGGTCTGATGAGACAAAGATAGAACTTTTTGGTGATAATTCTAAGTGGTATGTGTGGAGAATACCAGGCACTGCTCACCACCTGCCCAATACAATCCCAACAGTTAAACATGGTGGTGGCAGCATCATGCTATGGTGGTGTTTTTCAGCTTTAGGGACAGGACGACTGGTTGCAATTGAAGGAAACATGAATGCCAAGAATAGCGATATCCTGGATGAAAACCTCTTCCAGAGGCCTCAGACTTGGCTGAAGGTTCACCTTCCAACAAGACAACGACCCTAAGCACACAGCTAAAATAACAAAGGAGTGGCTTCAGAACAACTCTGTGACCATTCTTGACTGGCCCAGCCAGAGCCTTGACCTAAAGCCAATTGAGCATCTTTGGAGAGACCTGAAAATGGCTGCCCACCAACGTTCACCATCCAACCTGACGGAACTGGTGTGAAAAACTTGTTGCATCATTCCCAAGAAGACTCATGACTGTACTAGCTCAAAAGGGGGCTTCTACTCAATACTGAGCAAAGGGTCTGAATACTTAGGACCATGTGATATTTCAGTTTTTATTTTGTAATAAATTTGAAAAGATTTCTACATTTCTGTTTTTTTTCAGTCAAGATGGGGTGCAGAGTGTACTTTAATGAGAAAAAAATGAACTATTTAGAATTTACTAAATGGCTGCAATGAAACAAAAAGTGAAAAATTTAAAGGGGTCTGAATACTTTCTGTACCCATTGTATATATTGTGGTAAAGCGCCTTGCTTGGCTCTCACAGAGGCAGACAACAGAAAAACACGTTTTGGGTTAATTTCCTGGAGGTTTATTGGAATATGGCATAATCCTCAGCACAATTTGACAACATAAACACGTCCTCTCCGGAATAACGGAAAACAAAAAGATAAAGTGTAGAGCAGTCCATTTGTGAGCAGGGTTTCGGCCGCTCCGGGTAGCAGTGAAACATATCTCCCCTCACATACTTCACCAGTGTCACATATTCCCCTCCTATGCCCAAAGCCAGGGGTCTAGGCACCTTCGGACACCAGACAGGTAATTCTAGAGAGGGCATCAATGTTCCTGTGTAACTTCCTGGGCCTATGCTCCACGTGAAGAATAAATTCCTGGAGACCTAAGATCCACCTAGTTACCCGGGCATTCTTACACTTCTTTTCCCTCAACCACCTCAAAGGGGCATAGTATGACACGAGCTTAAACTTCCCGCCTAGTAGGTAATATCTAAGTGTATCTATGGCCCATTTTATGGCTAAGCACTCTTTTTCTACTATCTCATAGTTTTTCCCGTAGGATGAGAGTTTCCGGCTCAGATAGAGAATGGGATGTTTCTCCCTCTTGAGAGAGCATGGCTCCAAGGCCAACTTCTGAAGCGTCAGTCTGGACAACAAATTCCTTATTAAAGTCTGGTGCGACCAGGATGGGCTGCTTACAGTGTGCCAGCTTCAACTGTTGGAATGCCGTCTCCATTTCATCCGTCCATTTCGCCATCATGGATCTGGTGCTTTTTAGAAGATCTGTAAGTGGCGCGGCCATCATAGCAAAATTTGGAATAAACCATCTGTAATATCCCACAATTCCAAGAAATGCTCTCACCTGCTTCTTGGAGAGCGGTTGTGGCCATTTCTGAATTGCCTTGACTTTGTTGACTTGCAGCTTAATTTTGCCTCTCCCGACAACATAGCCTAAGAGTAGCATCTGCGTCTCTGCCTCCTGCCCGGCAGAGACGCCATACCCCTTACCACCGTGGTCCTGCTCTGGCGTCTTCTGGCCTCCCTGTAGCTGCTGCTGGTGCACGCAGCCTCCCCGACTCTGTGCTTAGGGTGCGTGCGCGCTCCCTCCCTCTTAAAGGGGCCGTGTGCGTCGTCCTAAAAAGTCCCCGGCCAATTGCCGGAGGACTTACCCTATAAAAGGCACCTCCTTCAATAAGGTGGTGCCCATGCAAGGTTGTAGCTTTGTGTGTGAAACTCTGCTTCAGTCCTCAGGTCCCGCTGCTAGCCTGACTACAAGTCCAGCCCGCCAGCCAGACTACAAGTCCAGCCCGCCAGTCAGACTACAAGTCTAGCCTGCCAGCCAGACTACAAGTCCAACCCGCCAGCCAGACTACAAGTCCTGCCCGCCAGCCAGACTACAAGTCCAGTCCACCAGCCTGACTACTAGTCCAGTCCACCTGCTTGTCTACTCTCCAGCCCGACAGTCTGTCTACAGTCCAGTCCGCCAGTCTGTCTATGGGCTCTGTCCGCCTGCTTACCTGGAAGCACCTGCCTGTTACCTTACCTTGCCTACCAGCCAGCCTACCTGGAGGCTCCTGCCTGTTACCTGCCGTGCCTACCAGCCCGCCTACCTGGAGGCTCCTGCTTGTTACCTGCCATGCCTGCCAGTCCGTCTGCCCAGATCACCCATCAGCCTGCCTGCCATGCTCTTCTGTTGTACCGGTCAGTCCATGCCTTCTGACCCGTGGGAGTCACCTGCTCTCATACAAGATCAGTCCCCAGAGTACCACCTGGTCCCTCTGCTCGGTCCTTCCCTGGTCACGGAGTCGATTGAGCCATCATACGGCCTTGGTCGGTCCGAGTTGATACCTAGTTACGCCCCTCTGGTCCCTCCTTGCACAGCAGCACAGAGATCCACCACCTGGATCCGTAACAGTTTGCACGGGCCATGGAACCCGGTGGCTCTCAGGCCCATTCGCTTGCTGACTGTAACAGGAGGTTTCTCGTCAGAGATCCCAACAGGAAACCATCCTGACCTACCTGCGGTCTGTCAATTCTCACCTGGACACGCTGTCTGTCCCACCTGTGTCCGCCTCAAGTTGAGCGACACCCGCCCCGGCAGCGCCGCTATCTACCAATACCATGGCTTCCAGCCTAGGACCCCGGCTTTCTGCGCCTCCTCGTTTTGAAGGTGACCCCGTCCTATGTCGGGGTTTTCTGAACCAGTGCACGCTGCACTTTGAACTTCTGCCACATCAGTTTCTCTCCGACCGGGCCAAGGTGGCGTTCATCATGTTTCACCTCACCGGGAAAGCATTGACATGGCTTAACGCTCTATGGGAGAGAGGAGATTCCCTGGTGTCCGATCTTCCGGCTTTCCTCACTGCCATCCGGAAGGTCTTTGATGAACCCGCACGAAGGATCTCCACTGCCTCCTCATTGCTCCGTCTCCACCAAGGGAGTCTCACCGTGGCCCAGTATGCCATACGGTTCCGTACCCTCACTTCTGAGCTTGCCTGGGACAACGAGGCCCTGGTGTCCACCTTCTGGGAGGGCCTTTCCGGTCGGATTAAGGACGAGTTAGCCGGCTGGGATGTCCCTACCACCCTGGATGACTTGGTGTCACTAGCAACCCGGATTGACATCCGTTTCCTAGAACGTGCTATGGAGACTACCCGGAAGAGAAGATTTCCTCGTCTTGCTCCTGCTTTCCAGAAACCGGCCCCCCAATCAGCATCTCCCCAGGCACGCTCGCCCGAACCTATGCAGATCGACCAGAGACACGCCGAGCCAAGGGGAGCTGTTTCTACTGTGGTAGTAAGGAGCACCTGATTCGTTCCTGCCCGGTGAAGCCGGGAAACTCCACTGTCTAGGACCATTCGGAGAGATCGTCCTAGGCAAAAGTAAATCCTCTCCGTTCTTGACTTTATCCGTCTCTATTTCCTGTGGAGAGAACCGCTTCTTTGAAACCGCACATCTGGATTCTGGAGCCGCTGAGAATCTCATATCCCAGTCCCTTGTTGAGAAGTATCAGATTTCTACCAAACCTCTGGCCGAACCATTGGCAGTTGCTTCTGTGGATGGAAGACTCCTTCCGGTGACCATCTTGCTCATCACAGAGCCCGTAACCCTGCAGGTGGTAATGCTGCACTCAGAGAGGATTTCCTTCCATGTGCTTTCCGGACTCTCTCACCCCCTTTTGCTAGGTCTACCCTGGCTACAGAAACATGAACCCATTCTGAAATGGCAGTCCAGTGAAGTGCTCCGTTGGGGGCAGGATTGCCATGGGACCTGCCTGGTTCCGGTTCGCCCGGCTCGACCCCCATCTACTCCGACTAATTTACCCAGTCTACCGGCAATCTACTGGTCCTATGCTGATGTCTTCACAAGAAGGAGGCAGAGACTCTGCCACCCCACAGGCCATTCGATTGCCCTATCGACCTGATACCCGGTGCCACTCCACCCCGTGGGCATATCTAACCATTGTCGTTGGCCGAAACCCGGGCCATGTCGGAGTACATCGAAGAAAATCTGGCTAGGGGATTCATCCGGAAATCTTCCTCCCCGGCTGGAGCCGGATTCTTCTTCGTTAAAAAGAAAGACGGTTCACTACGTCCATGTATCGATTATAGAGGACTCAACTAAATCACTGTCAAAAACTAATACCCCCTGCCACTCATCTCTGAGCTGTTCGACCGCCTTAAAGGCGCGAAGATCTTTACCAAGCTCGATCTTCGTGGGGCGTAAAATCTGGTCCGGATCTGCCAAGGAGACGAGTGGAAGACGGCATTCAATACCCGGAACGGTCACTATGAATACCGTGTGATGCCCTTCGGTCTCTGTAATGGTCCCGCCGTCTTCCAAGAATTAGTTAATGACATCTTCTGTGACCTCTTATATTCTTGCGTGGTGGTATACCTGGACGACATCTTGGTCTTCTCCCCGGATCTTCCCTCACATCGGTGGGATGTTCGTCAGGTCCTTCTTAGGCTCAGGCAGAATCACCTATATGCAAAATTTGAGAAGTGCCTCTTCGAGCAGTCCTCTCGTCCGTTCCTGAGCTATATTATTTCTAAGACAGGTCTACAGATGGACACCGAGAAGGTCTCTGCCGTCTTAAAGTGGCCCCGTCTGGAGGGGTTGAAGGCGATTCAGCGATTCCTGGGCTTCACCAACTATTGCCATCTCTTCATCCCACATTTCTCTTCCCGGACTGCTCCCATCTCTGCGCTCACCAGAAAGGGAGCAAGTCCTAAGGAATGGCCGTCCGAAGCGGAGGAGTCCTTCCTCTCTTTAAAACAAGCCTTCTCTTCTGCCCCTGTGCTGCACCGTCTGGATAACAACAAACAATTATTTCTGGAGGTTGATGCTTCCTCTTCCGGAGATGGAGCGGTGCTCTCCCAGAAATCTCCATCCGGAAGAATGGTAACCTGCGGCTTCTTCTCCAAGCTCTTCTCCTCGTCTGAGCGCAACTACTCCATAGGAGACCGAGAACTGCTAGCCATCAAATTGGCTCTGGAGGAGTGGCGTTACCTGCTCGATGGGACTCTGCACCCGGTGGTCATCTATACTGACCACAAAAACTTGGCTTATCTTCAGAACGCCCAAAGACTCAATCCACGTCAGGCCCGGTGGTCTTTGTTCTTCGCCCCCTTTAACTTTACCCTACATTAGCGCCCGGCGGACAAGAACGTTAAAGCAGATGCCTTGTCCCGATCCTTCCTGTCTTCCGATCAAGAGGAGGAGCCTAAAAATATCATCGATCCCTCCAAAGTGATGAATGTGGCCCCCTTGGATCTGTCTCGTCTCCCACCCGGTAAGAAGTTTGTAGCGGTTACGGATCGTAAGAAGGTTCTTCACTGGGGTCATTCATCCAAATTAGCCTGCCATGCTGGCCAGAAGAAGACCTTCCTGCTCATTACCCGGCATTACTGGTGGCCTACAATGCGCCAGGATGTGGTAGACTTCATCACGGCCTGTTCGTTCTGTGCCCGCAACAAGGTTCCCAGACATCTTCCTGCCGGCCGTCTCCTGCCTCTTCCCGTACCTGCTGCCCCATGGCAACACATTGCTATGGACTTTATTACGGATCTCCCTGTTTCTGCCGGTTGTACGAACATTTGGGTGGTCGCTAACCGCTTTTCTAAAATGGCCCACTTCATCCCTCTGCCTGGCCTCCCGTCTGCATCTGTGCTGGCTAAGGACTTCATCCATCACATCTTTCATCTCCACGGCCTACCCCTCCACATTGTGTCTGATCGAGGGGTCCAGTTCACTTTGCGCTTCTGGAGATCTACGTGTAAGCTGCCGGATGTCACCCTGGATTTCTCCTCCGCTTACCATCCGCAGTCCAATGGCCAAGTGGAGCGTATCATCCAGATCCTTACCAGCTACCTCCAGCACTTCGTCAACGCTCACTATACCGATTGGGTGGGGCTCCTACCATGGGCCGAGTTCTCCTACAACAACCATGAGAGTGAATCTTCTTCCAAGTCCCCGTTCTTTGTGGTCCACAGTCAACATCCCCGGATTCCGTTTCCCGTCTCCGCTTCAGTGGACAACCTGGCCATGGAGTCTCTGGTCAGTGAATTTTGCACTATTTGGGAGGACACTAGATCCGCACTTCTTCAATCCTCTGAGCGGATGAAGAAGCATGCTGATAAGAGACGTCTGGATCCACCTCAGTTCCGTCCGGGAGACAAGGTTTGGCTCTCCTCCAAACAAGTTTGTCTCAAAATACCCTCCTATAAGTTGGGCCCACGGTTCATCGGCCCATTTGAAGTCCTCAAGCAAATCAACCCAGTAGCCTACAAGTTAAAACTCACGTCCACCTTTCGGATTCCCAACTCCTTCCACGTATCTCTCCTCAAACCAGTTGTGCTTAATTCTTTTTCCGACAATCCAGGTACCTCCCCAGCTCCGATCTCCGCTGAGGACGTCTAAGAGGTAGAGAACATTCTGGACACCAAGAGGGTAAGAGGAAAAACCTTTTTTCTGGTGGATTGGAAGGGGTTTGGCCCAGAGGAGAGAATTTGGGAGCCCAGGGATAACATCAACGCCCCGCTTCTCTGCCCGGCAGAGACGCCGTCCCCCTTACCGCCGCGGTCCTGCTCCGGCGTCTTCTGGCCTCCCTACAGCTGCTGCAGGTGCACGCAGCCTCCCCGACTCTGTTCTTAGGGCGCGCGCTCCCTCCCTCTCAAGGGGGCCGTGCGCGTCGTCCTAAAAAGTCCCCGGCCAATGGCCGGAGGACTTCCCCTATAAAAGGCACCACCTCCTCCAATATGGATGTGCCCGTGCAAGATTGTAGCTTTGTGTGTGATACTCTGCTTCAGCCCTCAGGTCCGGTTGCTAGCCTGACTACCAGTCCAGCCCGCCAGCCAGACTACAAGTCCAGCCTGCCAGCCAGAGTACAAGTCCTGTCCGCCAACCTGACTACTAGTCTAGTCTGCCTGCTTGTCTACTCTCCTGCCCGACAGTCTGTCTACAGTCCAGTCCGCCAGTCTGTCTATGGGCTCTGTCCGCCTGCTTACCTAGAAGCACCTGCCTGTTACCTGCCATGCCTACCAGCCAGCCTACCTAGAGGCTCCTGCCTGTTACCTGCCGTGCCTGCCAGCCCGCTTACCTAGAAGCACCTGCATGTTACCAGCCGTGCCTACTAGCCAACCTACCTGGAGGCTCCTGCTTGTTACCTGCCATGCCTGCCAGTCCATTTGCCCAGATCACCCGTCAGCCTGCCTGCCGTCCTCATCTGCTGTACCGGTCAGTCCCTGCCTTCTGACCCGTGGGAGTCACCTGCTCTCATACAAGGTCAGTCCCCAGAGTAGCACCTGGTCCCTCTGCTCGGTCCTTCCCTGGTCACGGAGTCGATTGAGCCGCCGTGCGGCCTTGGTCGGTCTGAGTTAATACCTAGTTAGGCCCCTCTGGTCCCTCCTTGCACCGCAGCACAGAGGTTCCACCACCCGGATCCGTAACACTAACTACTTGGATTCCTCCTTCGCAATGGCACATTTTTTGGATTTATAATAAATTCCGCCTTCCTCAGAGCATCCAGAATCGCCTGTACCTTTGATAGATGACTAGCCCAGTCTGGGCTACAGACCACAATGTCGTCAAGGTAGGCTGCAGCACACTCCTAATGTGGGGCTAGGATCCAATCCATAGCCCTCTGGAAGTTGGCTGGGGCCCCCTGCAGTCCGAAAGACATCCTAGGGTATTAGAAACACCCATCAGGTGTCGAGACAGCCATCTTGTCCTTGGCCCTCTGGGACATGAGGAACTGCCTGCCAGTAGCCCTTCGTCAGGTCGAGGGTGGTAATATATCTCGCAGGTCCAAGCCTCTCAATGAGTTCATCGACACGGGACATGGGTATGCGTCACACCTGGATACCTCATTCAGTCGACGGTAGTCATTGCAAAACCTCCACTCCCCGTTGGGTTTTGGCCCGAAAACTATCGGACTCGACCACCCATTTTTGACTCCTCTATCATGCCAAGGTCTAACATCCCTTTCACCTCAAATGACATAATCTCTCAGAGTGCTTCAGGAACCCTATAGGACTTCAGGTTCACTCTTAAATGCGGTTCTGTTAACACACCATGCTCTACCACCTACGTATGCCCCGGCAACTCTGACAACAGGTCACAATTTCGCTGTAGCAGTTCTCAACACTGTTGTTTCTGGGCCGGCGATAGAGTCTCTGGTATTGTGACATCCTTCTCCTTGCCTTCAGGAGCGTCTCCCATGCAAGGAGCTCCCACGGGTTTCCGATCATGCCACGGCTTAAGTAATCTTACATGATAAATCTGATGCGGCTTTCTTCGGCCGGGATGGTGGACTTTAGAATTAACATTGCTGATTTTCTCCACCACCTCATACGGGCATTGCCACTTAGCCAGGAACTTGCTCTCAACTGTGGGGATTAGCACCAGAACAAGGTCCCCAGGCTGGAACAGTTTTGGCAGGGACCAGCTGATGGGGAAGGGTGGCACTGGCTAGGGTCACCAGACTCCCAGAGTCCAATAGTCCAAGCACCCTTACTCCATTAATGGACACGGCACATGCCTGCGGGCTCCCCCTGGGTTGACATTCCACATTGCAGGCCGGATAAGCGTAATATGAGCAACATCTGCCTAGGCTGCAGTCCATTGGCACATCGAGCATATGACACCGGGCGGCTACGTGTCCAGGATTGTGACACCGCCAACAGACCACATGCTTAACAACAGTCTTTGCGGCACCCTCAGTGGAATTGGGACGCCCCCCAGTTGGGGCTCTAGATCCCCTCCATGGTGAACCCACCCCCATTTGGGTATTCAAGGACGGGGAAGTGACTATGTCTGGTTTCCCCAGGGATTTCTCAACTACCTGTCACCTCTCTACTATGCCGACGATGTCGTCTGTGTTCTGAGGGTCGCCCTTTGCAACCCAAATCTGTACCGACCTGGGAAGGGAGTGTATGAATCTGTCAATCACAACCCACTCGACCATCTGGGCAGAAGTAGAAGACTCCGGCTGCAACCACTTCTGAACCAGATGCAGTAAGTCAAACATCTGCCAGCGAGGGGGTTTGTCACCGGTATATGTCCAGAGGTGGACTCGTTGGGCTCTCACCGCCATATTCACTCCCAGGTGTGCCAAGATCTCTGTCTTTAGTTTGGCATATGCCTTGGGATCCTGCAGTGCTAAGTCATAATATGCCTTTGGGGTTCTCTCTGCCCTGCTCTGCCCTGCTCTTGTGGAAGTCTCTCCCGATCAGCCACCCTCTCAAAACTGTTGGAAAGGCTTCTACATCATCCCCTGGGGTCATCTTCTGCATGGTCTTACCGCCTCCCTGATGTGTGAGTCATCAGTCAGCCCTAGGGGTTGGGCGGTCGGTCTGCATGGCGTCCCCCAGAAGCTGTATCTGCTGCTACTTCTGTTGGTGCTGCTGCTGTGCTTTCTGCTGCAACTGGATCTGTTGTAGCAACAGCTTTGTTGTTTCCAGCTGAGCATACTGCTGCTGCAGGATCTGCTGCTGCTATAGATCCCAGTTATGCTGTAGCTCCTCCTGGTACTGCTGCTGCATGCTCTGCTGGCTTTGCTGGCTCTGCAGGTGCTGCTGGTGCAGGTGCTTGAGGAGCTCCCCCATGCTGCCGGACATCTCTGGCTGGCTGATGGCCTTCACCCAGGACATCCACCATTCTCTGTGGCAGGTACATGTGTTCCTGGAATCTTGCCAGCACTCTCACACCAACTGTGGTTAAAGCGCCTTGCTCGGCTTTCACAGAGGGAGAAACAGGAAAACATGTCTTGGGTTAATTTCCTGGAGGTTTATTGGGATATGGCATAAACCTTAGCAGAGTTCCACAACTTAAACACGTCCTCTCCGGAATAACGGAAAGCAAAAAAATAAAGTGTAAAAAAGTCCATTTGTGACCGGGGTTTCTCCCGCTCTGGGTAGCACAATGAAGTTCCACCAAACAAAAGTCCATCTGTGGAGCTCTCTGGCTTCCACACACACCGCCTGGAGACTTGCTTCTCCAGACGACAACAGAAAAAAAAACAGTGACTGAGCATTTAACCTTCCTCACCCTGAGGTGGAGATATGGTGAATGACCTCCCGCCCTTCACAATGGTCATTCACAAAAAAAAACTCCCTTTGAACATGGTGGTTGGTTTAACCCCCAACACATAACATGCTGGAGGAAATTATAGGTTTAGTTCACTAAGGCTAAAAATCGTAGTGAGACATATCTCCCCTCACATACTTCACCAGTGACTCTCTCACAATATATATATATATATATATATATATATATATATATATATATATATATATGTATATATATATATATATATATATATATATATATATCTGTCTCCTCCATTCTTGTATTTATGTCCCTGATCCGGGTATATATGTCGGTTATCCTGGCGACATCCGGATATATATATCCCCGATCCTAGTATACATGTCCCCCATTCTGCCATTGTTCTTTAATGTATAGAAAGAAATAAACCATTATACTCACTAGGGGCGTACATAGAAGTTATGGGGCCCCATAGCAGAAGTATAATGCACTATCCATAGTCCTCCCTAGAGTGTAATGCACCATCCATAGTCTTCTATACAGTATAATGCACACCCTATAATCTTTCATATAGTATAATGCACACCCCATAGTCCTCCATATAGTATAATGCACTCCCATAGTCATTCATACAGTATCTTGCACACCCTATAGTCCTTCATACAGTATAATGCATACGCCATAGTCCAGCATACAGTATAATACACACCCATAGTCATTCATACAGTATAATGCACACTCCATAGTCCTTCATACAGCATAATGTACACACCATAGTCCTTCATATAGCATAATATGCCCCGTAGTCTTCTTTATAGTGTAATGCATCTCCATAGTCCTCCATATAGTATAATGCACCCCATAGTCCTCTATACAGTAAAATGCACCTCCATAGGTCTCCATATGGTTTAATGTACTCCCCATAGTCCTCCATATAGCATAATGCACTGTGGCGGTGACAATTTAAACATGCGGCTGCAGCAGTGTCAAAAAACACTTGATTGCGAATTATAATTGGGACAATCTATGGGCACCCCAGAGCCTCAGGCCCTTGGCGGTAGCCCAGATTGCCCTCATTATAATCTGCCTATGGGTGTAGCACAACATATATAGTAAGTGCTTCTTTCCCCCACTACTACCCAGCTATGAAGCAGACACTCACACAGAGATGCGCAGCTTTGGACAGAGAAAAAAAAAGCAGCCTATGGCAATAGCCAAAGATATGACAGTCCAGGAGGTAACCATGGGGTTGAGGTTGCATACGGCCTTCATTTTTGTATGAGGTTGGCTCTTACAAGCATAAGCAATCCTCTGTGAACAAAACACAGCACAGTGCCTGTCTCTACTGCTTTCATTGTCTGTTTTTGTTGTGTATGTAGGAACGTTCACAATGTCTTGTTCGGTGAGATTATGATTCACCCGTCTGTGAATTTATCTTGGTAAAGAGTCACCTTCATTATTAGATCTTATGTACTGCCTAAAGGAGCCACACTCCAGACTCATGACATATGTTACACGCACGCCGCTAGGTTCAGATAGGGCGAGATGCGTTTCATGAATTCTTTGGAATCCTGGGGGAACCGTTACTCAGGGCGACCATAGGCAGCAGCTTCTCTCAGGCACACGATAGGTTCAATTGCTGACCAGACACATCTGACAAGAGTCTTTTTCAACAGATTAACAGTGGAGTTTATTCAAGTACAACCAGTACCATTTAACTCTTTGAAGAAACAGGCTTCACCACAGTGCACTTTATTAAAGCAGGCACAGTAACTTCAGTCTCTTCAGTAGCATAATTCAGCATAGATTAGATCTCTTAGCAGCACACTTCTATGCATACACAACCACAGGCTTTTCCTTCACAAGGACACAATAGTACACAGCATTCTTTATCCTGCATGGAGATGGAGGGGGGATGGTTTGATGAGGGAGATGATCCCTATGACACAATTCCTTCCAGTCCTTATCTTCCTGCTCGATAATACTTTGCACTGTTAGTTCAGGGAGTTTATCTGACCTGTGTTTAGCTTCTCTCCTCATCTGAATCCTGTTCAGTTGCCTTCTGTCAGAACCATATAGCACACCACCTTTCTCTTCGGCTTCAGCCAGACTACAATAACAAGTTCCCCACAATTCCCCTGGGGTTCTGCTAAACACTCCCTGTCTCCTGTGACTGTGTTAACCCCTCTAGTTGCTTAGGAGGCAACTACTACAGTGAGCCACCAGTGGAGGAGGAGACCGATGACATTGTACAGTAAATGGTCTTATTGTGTATGGTCATCTTGTTTTATATACATGCAGGCTTCAGAGCTGAAATCTCAAAACATTCATTCCCTGCTTGTTCATTGTCTGATAATAACATATGCTATTTCATAATGTGGATGACACGGGTATGATGGTGATATCGGAGGGCTTACTTCTTTTATCTACTGTAACCCTAGTGCCACTTGGGGATTGCAACTCTTTAACCATCAATAAGATGATACAATTTGAAGGGTCCATGACAAGGATTATTATACCCCTTAATAATTATTATATAATCAGCCCTTCTGCTCCTTTTTTATTAGAGCATGTGAACATCACAGATGAAGGACCCCCACTATATCCAAAGAGTACGTAACACTATAGTGAATGACAAGCCATCCATGGATAGTAAAGTCAGACGGTTTTTAAAAACTTCCTTATTTCTACTACAAATGACGGAATCTTTGAAAATTTAAGTTTGTCAGATTTGCCAAATTTTTCTAGAAAACTTAATTCATGACGAATAGAAAGCCTCCAATTGCCCTAAAAATGTGTCTGGCACGCTTCTTTTCTCCGCAAACACTAATGTTCTTCATTGCAGTTCTGTCATCTTTAGGTTGCGTTCACATATCAAGATTTTTTTTCTAATACGCAATGCTTCCATAATGTGTGAATACAGTCTTACAATTCCTTCAGTGGTTTGTGACGTTCTCTCCTTATTTCTATCTCTAAGCTGAGATGCTTTCTTACATTTCAGATTCAGTACAATATGTTTGCTGCACTCCCTGCCTCGGCTTTTACACAGGCTACGATAGTCCATCCTCGTTGACTGTGCTATGCCATGTGCTGCGATAGCTGTGCAGCATTTTGTGGAAGCTCAACCACAGCTGAGGGTATGTGAGCCTTCTCTAGCTGATACAATTTGGGTCCGACAAATTCTCCAAAAATTCCACATCTAATTGATTTGCTCATCTGTAATTTTCACTAAAGAAGACAGCCCAGCATCCCTGCTTGTGAATGGTTTGCATGAAGCTTATTCAGCTGATTTGCTTTTTTTGGAATTACCATAATTTGCATTTTTTGCATTTTTAAAATCTCTCATTTGTTTGTATGTCTTTTTATATAGGACATGCCTTGTATATAACACAAATCCAAGCTGATGCAGATAGCAGATCAGGATCAGAGCTCCGGTTGTCTACATCTCACACTGAGCAGCCTGAAAATGATAAATCCTGCATCTCTACAGCATGATGAGCGAAAAACAGGACACACAATATCTGCATTACCAACATGCACTGCACTATGTCTCCTTGTAGACACTTACCTCTGGGAAATTCTTGGGGGCATTTTTTAAATGCATGTATTTGGGGGTACCCAGCAGAGGAATTGGGGTAGGTCCGGGAGGCAGTGACCGGTATCTATGTTGTCTGACCCAGCAGAGGAAAATGTAGACAGTGAAGAGAAGTACAAGAGAAAGAACGAGGATGGTGGACAGCTCCATGGCTCCTGTGATTAGAAACAGAGAATTTGATAACATTGTTTTACATATTTTCAAAAGTCGTCAGGTTCAGTTATGAAATCAGCCATTTCTAAATGATTTTCACCTCCTGAATTCAAATCTGACAATTTTTTCTATATCAAAGAGTTTTCCTTTTAATGCTACTGATAATTCATTCAAAATAGTTTCAGCACTTTCAAACTTATTATTTTTGCAAATATAAAGACGCAGAATATTTTGTGTCAATTTTCAAATATTTTTTGGTGGAAACTCAGCAACAATTCCAATAAGTAAAAAGTCTAAACACTATTGTGAATTCTAAAGTTACAGAAATCGCTCTACATTTGCTCCTCATTTAGTGACGGCTCTTTTTTGCTTGTCCCTTGTACTCCTGCATCTGATCATCTCTTACAATTGTCCTCAGTAATCTGCAGCATTGATGGATTCCATTTTCCTTGATATCTTTTCTCCATATCCGCAATATCTCATCATGCTCGTCGCTCGCTGCTGCTGCTCAGTTTGGCGGAAATAAGTCTAGATGCGAATGTAAGAAATTAATCTTTAAGCCATGATTCTTAAATGTTTCAGGAGATTTTCCACCAACTCTTCATAGTTATCTGCTCTTGAGTTCCCAGTAATGTGAATGTGACCCATGCAGGCTTTTATTTTTCCTGCAAAAAACAGAGAAAATCCTCATCATGAAGAATCTGAGCTCCAATAAAGACTCCTTCCCTTATCTTTTTTTCACTCAACCTTGAAAATTTGTTAATGAGATACTTGATGCTTTTGTTTTTTTTATCCATTGCCTTCACAAAGTTCTTCATTAGGCCCAATGTGATATGCAGTTGTGGTAACAAAATCATATTTGATTGGTGAACAAGTGCTGGATGCAGTAGATTTTTACTCTTTAATGGCTGAAGTGAATGTCGGAGAGGTCGGTCTCTTTTATTGTAGGGATATTCTCTTGCACGACTATTCCACTCACACAGAAAGCAGCAAGACTTTATGCATCCACCTTGGAGACCAAGTAATAGTCATCACAGAGGGGTTACCAATTTTGGCCATAGTTCAGGCCCCTCAACAGCTGTTTCATTTTGTCATAGGTTTCTTTTATGTGGACTGTTTAACCTACTGGAATTGATGGTAGCACATTGCCATTATGCAGCAAGACGACTTTTAGGCTTGCTTTGGAGGAATCGATGAAGAGTCCCAATTCCTCTGGATTATGACTTATCTTCAGATAAGTTGTTGCATGCCACAAGATCGCCCTCCATGAAGAAGTATTGGACAAGATCTTTATCTCGGTTGAGGGAACAAAGAAATCCGAACATCGCCCTCTAGGAGATTCCATTACTGTAGCTGGAAATCTAAGGGCTCAGCTTTACTCTGGGGCAGATCCAAACCTCAGAGTTCAGTTCACTTTGTGTTATAAGATGTTGTTACGTTGAGGTTGCTGACAGAAAGTCTGAATAGTGAGAGAAAGATACTTCATGACACCGAGCACCCTCTTCTTCCTCACTTGATTCGGCTGAAAATGTTTCTGGTGCTTTTGGAGCCAGCAGTTCTTCTGTATGTGGTACTGAGTATATTGCAGATGGAAGTTTTGGATACTGTAAAGTCCACTTATTCCTTGAAACTACTTTCCTAATGGGGGGCACCATGCAAAAATAGCAATTGGTAGTGTGATTGGTCGGTTCTCTCCAGATCATTTCTGCTGCAAAAGGCATAGATTGCCTCTTCCCATGCAACCGCTGGGTAAGATGTGATGCACATGTATTGCAGCATATGTGTGGAGCCCAACTCTTGTCCTGATCTCCTATTCTGCAGCCAAAATACAGGTTGTAGGCTTTCCTTATCACAGTGGTCAAGTTTCACCTTTGTGACTCAAAAATGACTTCTCCTTATATGTAGCAAAAACTATCCGCTTTGTTAATTCAAGAACGAGGCATGTCAGAAAAAATATATAGAAACATATTAATATGCCAAGAAACATTAAAACTGTATACCATACACAGAGAGCATTAATAAAAGTAGGAGACGCAACTGTAATTAGAATGACGTTATCGGAGAGGATTTGGCATTTTTTGATTGGTCGCCCTAAGATGATAGAATACTGAAGGCTCAAAAGACTAAATAGATGATGTAATAGATGAGCTACTAACAATACAATATTGATTATAAAGTAATAAAGACACAATTTTTCTATAAGCCTGCATGAAAGATGTCAGAACTAATTACAATCTCCTCTGGATCTTGAAAATTAGAGTCAACAGTCATATTTAAGTTTCATATTCATTTTCAGCACCACAAAATTAGTTGAGTTCAACAGTTCTTTGTCTCTGACCCAATTTGGCTGTAGAACAGTTATTAGTCCCAGTTCTGTGCTCACTAAACACTGAAGGCAATGATCTCACCAAACGGTCTCCATCAGGGGTCTATCCCAATCCTGAACACACCGTAGAGTCCTCTGACACTTCCTCCATTTTGATCGTTCTCCTACTTCTGATCCTTGACCTGTCTTCAGACTATATATCCCTAGTCCTGATTACGCTCCTCTTTCTGACCCATGGCATATTTTCTGACTAAATCTCTGTCTTATCATTCATCTATCCTGATTACTCTGTTCTGACCCCCGTTCAATCCTCTGACTATATCTCCATCTTATTCTTCCTCCATCCTGATTTTTCTCCTTCTTCTGACACTTGTTCCATCATCTGACTATATCTCCGTCTTGTTCTTTCTCCATCCTGATCAATCCCCTAGTTCTGACCCTCATCCCATCCTCTGACTATATCTCCATCTTATCTTTCATCTATATTGATCCATCTCTTAGTTCTGTTCCTCATCACATCCTCTATGTGTCTATCTTATCTTTCCTTCATCCTGATCAATCCCCTAGTTCTGTCTGTCATCCTCTCCTAGGACTATATCTCCATCTTATCCTTTGTTTATACTGAACCATCTCCTAGTTATGATCCTCATCACAACCTCTGACTATATCTACATCTTATTCTTCCTCCATCATGAGCACTATCCTAGTTCTGAACCTCATCCCAGCTTAGGTCTACATCTCCATTTTTTCCTTCCTCTATCCTGATCACTCTCCTAGTTCTGACCCTCATCCCTTCTTCTAACTATATCTCCATCTTATTCTTCCTCCATCCTCATCATTCACACTACTGATACTAATTGAGATGTTCTGGGATATTGGGAATCTGGCCAAGGAAGTAGATATCTCCTTGCAGGAATGTTGGGGAGCAAGCAGAGATACCCTACAATCCAATCTGAACAGCATCAAACTTATTGGGGAATAAAAGATCCAGAAGAAGTCAATTAAATCACGTTTAGCTTCTTCCGCCCCAACCGTTCCCCTCCCAATCTGAGTACCTAAACCCAACTGGCCCCGATACCGTGAGTGAACAGTAGAAGTGACGGCCCTGTTCACGTATGCAGCTCCTCTGCCTTCACTGGCGTGACTTTCCTGGCTCAGCCGTCTCCCAACTCCTCTCTTCCTGGCCGTTGGAGGCAGTCTCTCAAGCCGTGGATAGGGGGGTCCAGACCTCGTCTGTCGGCGGGCGAAGTCGGGTTCCGTGAACTCACTCAGCTCCGCAAGCAAGTTCTGACTCTCCTCAATAGGCACAGCACTCGGGTCACATCTGTGATGGATCCGGAGCTCATCCAACGGTGTCCGGCTGCGGCACCTCGCAGGCCTCTGACTTAGGCCTGCCACGTGGGGCTTCTCAGCATGTAGGGAGCAAGTGTGCTCCTCTCTGCTGCTTGGCGCCAAAAACTCCTCAGGCTTGGCTCACTGGCCTCTTAACTTCAGGAACTCCTTCCTGGAAGTCACCTGACTGGGTCCAGCGTCTAGATCTGCTCCCACTTCAAGTTCCCTTGTACATCTTGGTTCCGCTTGACTGCGCCTGACCAGCAGATGGCAATCTCTCTCCATCTTTGAAGCATCCTGTAAGAATTCTCTTAAAGGCTCTCTTGCCTCCATTACATTAGCATAAATAGCCAAAGCATGAGGCCAACCTCACCCTTTGAAAAAAGCCGGTATTCCGGCGAAATGCACATCAGGGACACATGACCCGCTTGTTTATCACATGTTAATTAGAGTCGGATAGTATAAAATTATGCAGACAGGGTTAACTAGGTCAGGATAGCTATGTGCGCTCCAGCACCGGCACACTATCTATTAGCGTGCCTGCAGCTGCATTGTCAGCACGTGTGCTGGCGTGGTCTCCAGCATGGAGATACTACACCTTCCAGATCACGCACCTTCTCGCATACTATCTCACGCTAGTTGCATACAGGATTGATACGGCTTTAATATCATGTCATTATCTATATGAATTGGAGTGGCACTACAATAGAATTTGATATTTATGTCGGTTTATGATGTCTAATAGCATTATTGGGCATTTTATCTTATATAGCAGTGCACGTATTTGAGTGATTATACACCCTAATAATTTTAGATATAAGCCACAATCCTAATTTAATATCCTACTGCTAGGTAGCATAACTCTAATGACTTGTGATGGGCGAACCCGTCACTGTTTAGGTTCGGCTAATACCAGAACAGTACCCGAACCCCGAACACGGACCCCATTCATGTGAATGGGGGACCTCAATTTACCTGGTTTCCCGAGCCGTCATTTTCATGACAGCGCAGGAAACACAGGCTTTGATTGCGATAATTGCATTACCGCGATCAGAGCGCTGTGGCATCATGCTGAGATACAGTGGGGCACTCTGTTCATGGAATCTTCGTGGGACCCTCGTTATTTGGACTGCATCGGAAAGGTAAGAATGAGGTTGGTTTATTATTTTATTTTTATTACAGGTGATCAAGGGTTTCAGCTGGAATGGGCGTGACAGTAAGTATGGTTTTAACTTAGAATATTAAAAGAATACTGTCTTCAAATAAAATATTTTATTCTGGGTATGGGTGTTTTATTTTACATTTTACTTACACTATGTGGTTTGTAATGGGGGGGTGTCTTGTAGACGCCTCTCCATTACTAACATGGGCTTGATGTCACTGCCACCGCTACAGGGCAGTGGGCAGAGGAAGGCTACGTGCCAGAATTGTCGCATGATATGGATGCGCCATTTCTGGGGCAGCTAAGGGCTGCTGTTTCTAGCTTCGAGGGGGCCAATATTCATGGCCCCTTCCTAGGCTATTAATATCAGCCCCCAGCTATCTGCATAGCCCCTGCTAGCTATTAAAATAGGGGGACCCCACATCATTTTTTCGGGGGTCCCCCATTTTAATAGCCAGTGAAGGCTATGTATACAGCTGGGGGTTGATATTAGTAGCCTGGGAAGCTCCATGGGTATTACCCCCTTCCCAGGTTAAAAACATCTGCCCCAGCTGTCCACTTTTCCTCTGCCGGTTAATAAAATTACGGGGGACCTCCATGTCATTCTTTTGGGGGGGTCCCCCATTTTAATAGCCAGTGAAGGCTAAGTATACAGCTGGGAGTTGATATTAGTAGCCTGGGAAGCTCCATGGGTATTACCCCTTTCCCAGGGTAAAAACATCTGCCCCAGCTGTCCGCTTTCACTCTGCTGGTCTATAAAATTACAGGGGATCCCAGGACATTTTTTCTCTAGAAATGTACTAATTTTTTAATAAATTACATGAACAGTAAGGTACACACGAAAAGCAGATTATATATATCACATATTTATATCTATCTGTGTATATATCTATTATATATTATTTATATATCTATCTATTTGTTATCTGTTGACCTATCTAATTATCTATCTAAGATAGATAATGGATAGATATATATCTATATCTATATATAGATAGATAGATAGATAGATAGATAGATAGATAGATAGATAGTAGTGATGAGCGAGCACTAAAATGCTCGGGTACTCATTGTTCAAGTCGAGCAAATTGGAATACTCGAGTGCTCGACCGGAGCAACAAGCCCAATGTAAGTCTATGGGAAACTCAAGCATTTTTCAGGCGGCTCCCCCCGGCCGTCTGCAGAGGGCCTAAAAATTGCCCAAATCGATGGGAACAGTGCTCAAATGACATGGGGACATCATGGGGAAGACCCCTGGAAGCATTTCTGACTCCCAGGTCACTGCTGTCAACAACGTTGTCAGAGTATTACGCCACTTTTACGGACTCACAATAAAACATACCAAAACAAAACCAAAATGGATTTTCCTGGGAAATATGTTAAGGAGCATCCTTTCTAGGGTAATGACTTGTATAAAAGGCAAAATAAATAACCAAAAACAAAAATGCTCCTCCACACCTTGGTGTATGTTCACACGTAGTGTTTTTGATCCGTTTTTGCATTTTGCATTGCTTACAGCCGTGACAAATGCATTCACCAGGAAATGTAATTTTAACATTTTACAACCTTATCTGGCCATGTGACACTTCATCAGATACATCCTGTTTCATTTATGATTGAGGGACACTGAAAGTCACAAAGACTAATTTTATAGGGCCATCAGGCAGCCTTTACTATTCTTAAAGGGCCAGCAGTCGGCCATCACTATTCTTAGAGAGCCATCAGCCGGCTATGCTTTGTTGTTCCCATTATTAACAAGTGGGTCTCCTATACTGTTATTCCGCATGCAGTGACTGCAAGGGCTGCCAAAAATTTGGACTCAGCCCAATACCACTTTGAAGAGACAAGGAGGAGGGTCTCATTAAAAAAAATGTTTCCATTATAAAGGAGCAGGTCTCCAGTAGTGGTAATGCCCATGCTGTGACTGCAAGGAATGCCAAAATTTGGGAAAAACTTCACTAACAATTTAAAGGCACATACAGCTGGGCCACAGTAACAATATGTTCCCATTAGAAAGGAGAGGGTCTGCTATTCAGTTATAGGGTATGCAGTGAAGCAACAGTTGCCAAAAATTTATAGGAGCTCGAATGCCCCTTGCAAGAGATGTACAGGTCAGAGGGCCTCCTGCAAAAAATGCTCCCATTATTAGGAAGTAGGTCTACCATATTGTTTGCCTATTCAGTGAAGCAACGGCTGGCAAAAATTTGGAGGAAATCCAATGCCCCTTGCAAGAAACGTAGATATGTTCATATGGTACATATGGTGGTGATATGGTGGGGGAGAATGAGGATGCGGAGAGGGAGGAGGACAAGAGCAAATAGACAAAACCATGAAGCGTATACCCATGTCTCGGTGTGAAAAGGTGCATGGGAAAAGAGTTAGCCCTCCCAAAAAAAAGACACAGTATTTGAGTTTATGTTATGCTGCTATCATTCGGTGGTGTTGAGAAGTCTGGCCCAATCCAGCCCTTGTTCATTTTTATAAGAGTCAGCCTGTCAGCATTTTAAGTTAACAGGCGGATGCACCTATTGGTTATAATTCCACCGGCAGCACTAAAAACCCGCTCTGACAAAACGCTAGCAACAGGGCAGGCCAGGACCTCCAAGGCGTAGAGAGCCAGTTCATGACACGTATCCAGCTTGGATACCCAATAATTATAAGGCACAGAGGAATCACGGAGGACGTTGTACGGTCAGCAAGGTACTTCCTTATCATCTTCCGAAACTTTCCCTTCTTTGGGAGAATACCCCGCGCCTAAGGGCCTGTGCGATGGGAAGGTCTGAGAAAACTGTCCCAGAACTTTGACAGTGTTCCCCTGCCTCTGCTGGATTGCATTTCTGGCTCTCTTGCCTGTACTCCTTGTCTGCCCAACGAACTGTGACCTCAGTCGCCAGCATTTTCAGATGGGAATTTTTTAAATAATTCCGCACCAAGGGCCTTCTGGTACTGCACCATTTTATTAGGCCTGTCCTGCAAGGGAATAAGAGGCAGAAAGTTCTCCTTGCAGCGTGGGTCTAGAAGTGTCACCAACCAGTAATGACTGTCACCCAAAATTTGGACTACGCGAGGGTCACAGGAAAGGCAGCGTAACATAAACTCAGCCATGTGTGCTAGACTGCAAATAGGCAAGAGTTCCGCGTCCTCACCAAGAGGATGATAGACCATGCTCTCCTCCTCATCCTCCTCCTCTTCCTCCTCCTCCCTGTCCTCAGGCCATCCATGCTGTACAGACGGTATGACATGTGTGCATGTAGTACCATCTATGGCGCAGGAAACTAGCTCCTGTTCTTCCTCCTGCTCCTCCTTTTCCTCATTGTCATCCAATCCACGTTGGGATGAGATGAGGCTGGGCTATGTGGAATCACCATGTATGGTTCCTTGCTCCATCTCATCGTGCTCCGCCTGCAATACATCCTCTTTAATTGTGAGCAGAGAGCGTTTCAGAAGACAGAGAAGTGGGATGGTGACCCTATTTATGATGTCATCGCCGCTCACCATCTTGTTGGAGTCCTCAAAGTTTTGGAGGATGGTACAAATGTCTGACATTCATGTCCACTCCTGAGGTTTTATGTGTGGAGTCTGACCTGAATACCGACGGTGTTGTTGATGCTGGCAGTCAACAACTGCCCTATACTGTTCACAAATCCTTCCTGACATCTGCAATTTAGAGCTACAATGCGTGGGGACATCACAGATCAGTCTGTGAGCTGGAAGCTGCAAACGATGCTGAAGCATGGCAAGAGCGGCGGAAGCTGTAGCTGACTTTCTAAAATGGGCACACAGGCGGCGGACTTTGACAAGCAGATCCGATAGATGCGGGTAGTTTTTGAAAAACCGCTGAACCACGAGGTTAAGCACATGGGCCAGGCATAGTACGTGTGTGAGCTTGCCTCGCCTCAGAGCAGCCACCAGATTCCGGCCATTGTCACACACGACCATGCCTGGCTGTAGGGTCAGCGGTGTCAGCTACAGATCTCCCTGCTCTTTCAGAGATGTCCACAACTTTTCAATGTTGTGCGGTTTGTCACCTAAGAACATTAGCTTCAGCACAGCCTGTTGCCGCTTGGCCGAGGCAGTGCTGCAGTGAATCCAGCTTGCGACTGATGTGCTCATTTCGGAGATGGAGGCTGAAGAGGAGGAGAAGGTGCAGGAGCTGTAGAATGTAGGGGCAACCATGATTGACCCAGGGCCCGCAATCCTCGGCATTGGGAGGATGTGTTCCGTCACAAGGTCCGACTGGGTTTCTGGCTTCCACTATATTAACCAAGTATGCCATCAGTGAAATGTACCGTCCCTGCCCACAAGCACTTGTCCATGTGTCCGTGGTTAGGTGGACTTTCCCAGTAACTGCATTGTTGAGAGCTCGTCTAATGTTGTGGGACACGTGCTTGTGTAATGCGGGGATGGCACACCGGGAGAAATAGTGCCGGCTGGGGACCGAGTACCGAGGGATGGCTGCCGCCATCAGGTTGTGGAAAGCTTTCATCTCCACGAGCCTAAAAGGCAACATTTCGAGCGTATGCATTCGCGAAATGTGTGAATTTAGTAGTGTGGCCTGTGGGGCATTGGCTGCGTATTTGCGTTTGTGTTCCAAGGACTGGGGTAGGGACAACTGAACACTGCTTTCGGACAAGGATGTGGACGTGCTAGCTGATGGTGCTAGTTGAAAGTATTCAACGACAGGTGCAGGGTCGAGAGGCATCTTGGCATGCGCCATGGACAGGGGATTGGTGTGCAAGCACAACAGCAGGACAAGCAGTGGTGTCACCCACAGACACTGTTGCTGGACCCTGGGGTTTGGCCCACTTAGTCGGGTGCTTTGCTGCTATGTGCCTGATCATGCTGGTGGTGGTCAGGCTGGTAGTTTTTCAACCCCTGCTGATGCTGGCCTCTCAGGTGGTGCAAATATCCTTTTTGGGGTTATCTGCAGAATCTATAAAAAAGAACCAGACTTGGGAAGACCTAACAGTTGTACTAGCAACTTCCTTCGCGTTGGCATTACGAGGAATGCTTTCCTGCCTTGTGTCTGCGGACACCACTCTGCTTCTTCCTGCCTATTAAGGTGCTACACCTCCCTCCCCCTGCTGTCTTCGCTCTGTATGTCCCCCTGCCAGGTTGGGTCAGTTACTATATCATCCACCACCTCGTGGTCCACTTCCGCACCATGGTCCTCCTCCTGACTTTCTGGCAATTGTGTCTCATCATCATCATCATCCACCTCTTGCGACAGTAATTGCACGTTCCCACCGTCACCTTCGTGTGCTCGTGGCTGCTCCAATATTTGGGCATCACAACACGTGTTCTCCTCTTGACTGTCTTGAAGCTGGCCAGGAGAGAGGACCTAATCTACAAATGGAGAAGTGAACAGCTCTTCTGAGTGTCCAAATATGGGATCAGTTGTCTTCGGGCACTCAGCATGGTGGGAGGAAGGAGGATCAGGGTGAGGAAACTCACGGCTACTGAGACTTGACCGTGTGGAAGACAAGGTGGTGGTGGAGGTGGCTAAGCGGCTGGAAGCATTATCTGCTATCCAACCAATAACCTTTTGACACAGCTCTGTGTTCAATAGTGGTGTTCTGCAGTCCCCTAGTTATTGGGATAGGAAGATTGAGCAACAAAATGTGGGTGTTTGTTGTGGCACAATTTCCGCTTGCCCACGGCCACGTCCTCGGTCTCTGCTTTCACCATGTCCACTTCCCCGTCCGTTACAACTCAACTTGCCCATTTTTAATGGAGGACAATATTTTCTACGTTCACGAAAAATGGCTGATTTTTGAACGCAGTTATACGTGATACGTCTGACAGAGAACCATGGTTATAAATAGCAGGCCTGTAACTTGCTAATACTATTCTTCACAGACACCTAGTGTGAATAGCTTGACCAACACACTGCAATGGAATGATAATGGAAGAAATGTCTGATTTTGGAATAGCTTGAGTCAGTGTAATGCCAGCAAATGAACAGAGCGGTCACATACTATGTAGCTGCTCTGTTCATGGGATCTTCGTGGGACCTTCTTTATTTGGATGTCGGAAAGGTGAGGATGAGATTGGTTTATTATTTTATTTTTATTACAGGTGATCAAGGGTTTCAACTGGAATGGGCGTGACGATAAGTGTGGTTTAATTTAGAATATTAAAGGAATACTGTCTTTATTTCAAATAAAATATTTTATTCTGGGTGTGGGTGTTTTTATTGCCCCCAACCCCCAGATGCCTATTTGTACCTGTCTGGAAACAAAATTACAGGGAAGCCCTTTTTTTAATTATTTCATGAATTTCATGAAATAATTAAAAAAAATTTGACATGGGGCTTCGCCCTATTTTTGTGTCCAGCCAGGTACAACTAAGCAGCTGGGGGCTGGAATCCGCAGGGCAGGGTGGCCCAAGCTTTCTGGGCCCCCCCCTGCTGCGAATTGCAGTCCGCAGCCACCCCAGAAAATGGCGCGTTCATAGAAGCGCCATCTTCTGGCGCTGTACCCAACTCATCCAGGGCCCTGGTGCGGTGGCTCACTGGGTAATAAAGGGGTCAGGGCCAGCTTGGTATTATCAGCTGGCCCTAAGCCCGAAATTCATGGGGTCACGCCAATATTAGACATGACCGCCATGAATTTCTAGTAAAGTATTTAAAAAAAACACAGCACCCAGAATAAAGTCCTTTAATTGAAATAAACACACATTCCTTTAATGTTCTAAATTAAACCCTACTTACAGTATCGCCCATTCCAGCTGAAGCCAATGTCTTCTGCAATAAAAGTAAAATAATAAACCAACCTCATCCTTACCTTTCCATGGTTCCCAGGATAGCTTCAGCTCTGCTACATTCACATGACAGGCTGGATCGTAGCTCAAAGCTGCTATCCAGCTAGCCATGCTGCAGACACTGAGAAGCTCCTCAGTGAAGCTCCTCAGTGTCTCGCTGGGACGGCATCCAGATGAGCCGAGTTCATGTCCAATGAACTCAGCTCACCTCATGCACGTCACTGACAGCGTGGGAGAATTCTCCTGCGCTCAGCGCTTGAGCAGGAGAATTCTCCCATGCTGGGATGGCATTCTGATGACAGGCTGGATCGCAGCTGAATGCTGCCATCCAGCTTGTCATCCTTCAGAGACACTGCAGAGCACAAGCATGCCTGCGCTTTGCAGTGTCTATGAAGGATGGCATGCTGGATGGTAGCGCTCAGCTGCGATCCAGCCTGTCATCTCAATGCCATCCCAACATGGGAGAATTCTCCTGCTCAAGCGCTGAGCGAAGGAGAATTCTCCCACGCTGTCAGTGACGTGCATGAAGTGAGCTGAGTTCATTGGACATGAACTCGGCTCATCTGGATGCCATCACAGCGAGACATTGAGAAGCGCAAGCATGCCTGCGCTTCTCAGTGTCTGCGGCATGGCAAGCTGGAGAGCAGCTTTCTGCTACGATCCAGCCTGTCATGTCAATGTTGCAGAGCTGAAGCTGTTCTGGGAACCATGGAAAGGTAAGGATTAGTGTTGAGCGAGCATGCTCGACACTGCTCGTCACTTGCCCGAGCATCTCACTACTCGGGATGTTCGGCGAGCACCGAGCATTTCCGGGTTATTCGGGCGGGAGGCCTGGTCTCCGCCCTACACGTTTGGCGCTCTTTACAGAGCCAATGAACATGCAGGGATTGCCAGCCAGTCACTGTAATGCCGCAGCCATGTTGTTTGTGGGCATTACAGTGATTGGCTGGCCGCACAGCGTCACCTCGAGTATTTAAAACCGGGTGCTGTCTTCTTGGACACAGTCGCTCCGGATCAGACAGTGTAGGGAGAGTGCTGCTGATTTAGGGAGAGATATATAGTGCAAAATAGGTAGTGTAGGTGCTCTAAAGCCTGCCAAATCAAAACAAACAGTCCTTCTCAGGACTAATATCCATCCCAGATATCAGTCAGGCAGGCAGGCTGTATAGGAGACGCAGTGGTTATACCAGCAAATGCTGCATTACAGTCCTGTGTCCTCCTGTTGGTCAAATTGCTAGACTTATCCCCCCGTCTCAGGGGCCAGGAAAAATCCTTTTTTTTTTCATCTAAATCCTGTATTTTTTTTTTCCCTCAGTCAGACTGTACAAATACGCGTCTTATTAACCTTTTGGTATTCCCCCCCCCCAAAAAAAAAATTAAGTGTGTCTGTGACTGTTCAGACACAAATATATCTGTTTAAAAGAGTCTTGTGTAGGCCAGAGAAATAGAACTGTGGTTTTGTAGTTCCACGGGTCAAATCTCATATTATCCTGCTTTTGGCATTTTTTGCCGTAAAAAAAACTGTAATAGTGTCTCCCTGACTGTTCAGACACAAATATATCTATTTTAAAGAGTCTGGTGTAGGCCAGAGAAATAGAACTGTGGTTTTGCAGTTCCACGGGTCAAATCTCTGTATTATCCTGCTTTTGCCATTTTTTGCCGTAAAAAAACAGTAATAGTGTCTCCCTGACTGTTCAGACACAAATATATCTGTTTAAAAGAGTCTGGTGTAGGCCAGAGAAATAGAACTGTGGTTTTGCAGTTCCACAGGTCAAATCTCTGTATTATCCTGCTTGTGGCATTTTTTCCGTAAAAAAAAATGTAATAGTGTCTCCCTGACTGTTCAGACACAAATATATCTGTTTAAAAGAGTCTGGTGTAGGCCAGAGAAATAGAATTGTGGTTTTGCAGTTCCACGGGTCAAATCTCTGTATTTTCCTGCTTTTGGAATATTTGCGGTAAAAAAAACTGTAATAGTGTCTCCCTGACTGTTCAGACACCAATATATCTGTTTAAAAAAGTCTGGTGTCAGAGAAATAGAACTGTGGTTTTCCTCTTCCATGGTTCTAATCTCCTTTTTATTACCCTTTTTCCATTGATAGTGCGAGTGTAAGCTACTGTATTTTACTTCATTTACAATGGGCAAGGCACGTGGCAAGGGACGTGGAACTGAACGTTCTGGTGATGGTGCATGCAGAGAACGGGGCCGTGACCAAGGTGAAAATGTGCCACAAACCAACAGCCACATCTTCTAGCTCCCACTTCTTGACCAAATTACTAGGGAAGCACACTACAACACCAGTATTGCGAACTGATCAGTGTGAACAGGTTATTAATTGGATAGCATATAATACTTCCAGTTACCTGGGCACCACCACCTCCGGTCTATCTTCCACATGGTCAAATTTTAGTAGCCGTGAGTCTCGACCGCATACTCCTCCTCACCCTGATGCTCCTTCCTCCCACCATGCCGAGTGTTGTCAGACAGCAACTGATCCCACACTTGTACTCTCTGAAGAGCTGTTCACTGGTCCATTTCCATATTTTTGCCCCTCGCCAGCTCTGCTTGAAGTGGTGGAAGAGGAGATCCCATGTAGCGATGCCCAAATATTTGAACAGCCATGGCCACAGGAAGTCGACACTGGCAATTTGTCACAAGAGGTGGACGAAGACGAGACACAATTGCCACGAAGTGAGGAGGAGGATCGTGGTGCGCAAGTGGAAGAGGAGGAGGTGGTGGATTATCTAGTAACTGACCTAACGTGGCAGGAGGACACGCAGAGCGAGGCCAGCAGCACACAGGGGGAAGGAGGCAGAGTAACCCAACAGGCAGAACAGTTCCCTATAACACCAACACGAGGGACATTGCCAGTACAACCGGTAGGTCTTCCAGAGTCTGGAATTTTTTTAAAGACTCTGCTGATTACCCCAAAAAGGCCATTTGTACCACCTGCCATGCCAGCATAAGCAGGGGTGACAAAACTACCAGCCTGACCACCACCAGCATGATCAGGCACATGTCAGCAAAGCACCCAACTTTGTGGAGCAAACCCCAGGGTCCACGACCAGTGTCAGTGGGTGTCACCACTGCTTCTTCCGCTGTTGTGCATGTAATAGAACCCCCTGTTGTGCGTGCAAGGCAATCCCCTGTCCATACTGCATGCAAAGATGCCCCCTCCTCTCAGTCTTCACTTGTTATGGCAGTTTCTCAAGAAACAGCATCAACGTCCACGTCCACGTCCCACCGCAGCGCAAATTCACAGGCAACGCACCACAGGCCACAGTCCTAAATTCGCACATTTCACGACTGCTTGAGATGGAAATGCTGCCTTTAAGGCTGGTGGAGACGGAATCCTTCCGCAACCTTATGGCGGTGGCCTTCCCTCGGTGCTCGGTCCCCAGCCGACACTATTTTGCCCGGTGTGCCATCCCCGCACTACACAAGCACGTGTCCCAAAACATCTGCCGTGCCCTCAACAATGCAGTTACTGGGAGAGTCCACCTGACAACGGACATGTGGACAAGTGCTTGTGGCCAGGGACGGTACATCTCCCTGACGGCACACTGGGTAAACATAGTGGAAGCCGGGACCCAGTCGGACCTCGGGATGGAACACATCCTCCCCACACCGAGGATTGCGGGCCTTATGTCAGTCAGAGTTGCCCCCACAGTGTACAGCTCCTGCGCATCATCCTCCTCCTCCTCCTCATGTTCAGCCTCCATCTCAGATATCACCACATCAGTTACAATCTGGAAGCACTGTAGTACTGCCTCAGCTAAGCGACAACAGGCTGTGTTGAAACTCATAAGCTTAGGTGATAAACCTCACACTGCTTGTGAGTTGTGGACAGCTGTGAAAGAGCAGGCAGATCTGTGGCTGAGACCGCTGAACCTACATCCAGGCTTGGTAGTGTTTGACAATGGTCGTAACCTGGTGTCGGCTCTGAGGCAAGGCGAGATCACACATGTACCATGCCTGGCTCATGTGCTTAACCTCGTGGTTCAGCGGTTTCTTAAATCGTACCCCGAGTTGCCAGATCTGCTCGTCAAAGTACGCCGCCTGTCAGCTCATTTTCGGAAGTCGGCTACAGCTTCCGCTGCCCTTGCTGTGTTGCAGCAGCGTTTGCAGCTTCCGGCACACCGACTGGTGTGTGATGTCCCCACACGTTGGAACTCTACCCTCCACATGTTGCAAAGGATTTGTGAGCAGAAGAGAGCTGTTGTGGAGTACCAGCTGCAAAAAAGCCGTTGATATTCAGGTCAGACTCCACACATAAGACCTCAGGAGTGGACCTGGATGTCTGACATATGTACCATCCTGACAAACTTTGAGGAGTCCACCAAGATGGTGAGTGGCGATAACGCCATCATTAGTGTCAGCATCCCACTTTTCTTTATTTTTCAACGCTCTCTGCAGAGAATTAAAGAGCAGGCATTGCAGCCAGAGTTTGATGAGATGGATCAAGAAGCCGTAATGGGTGATTACACACAGCCCAGCCTCATCTCATCCCAACGTGCATTGGGGGACAATGAGGGAGAGGAGGAGGAGGAGGAAGAGAAGGAGGAAGAACAGGAGCTGGTATCATGCTCTGTAGACGCTATTACCTGTACAGCTGTCATACATTCGGTTCAGCGTGGGTGGCCTGATGACAAGGGGGAGCAGGAGGAGGAGGAGGAGAGCATGGTCAGTCGTCATCTTGGTGAGGACACGGAAGTCTTGCCCGTTACCAGTCTGGCATGCATGGCTGACTTTATGTTACGCTGCCTTAACCGTGACCCTCACGTTGTCAAAATGTTGGGTGACAGTCATTACTGGTTGGTGACACTTTTAGACCCCCGCTACAAGGAGAACTTTCACTCTCTTATTCCTGAGGTGGAGAGGTCTACTAAAATGTGGCAGTACCAGAAGGCCCTTGCTGCAGAAATGTTAAAAAAATTCCCATCTGAACACGCTAGCGGCAGAGGTCACAGTTCTTTGACAAACCAAGGTGTACAGGCGAGAGAGATGCAACTCCAATCCAGCAGAGGCAGGGGAATACTGTCAACATTTTGGGGCAGTTTTCTGAGACCCGCCCAGCTTACAGACCCTGAGGCACGGGGTACTCTCACAAGAAGTGGAAAGTTTCAAAAGATGGTGAGGGAGTACCTTGCCGACCATACCAGCGTCCTCCGTGATTCCTCTGTGCCTTTTAATTATTGGGTATCCAAGCTGGACACTTGGAATGAACTCGCTCTGTATGCCTTGGAGGTACTGGCCTGCCCTGCCGCTAGCGTGTTATCGGAGCGTGTTTTTAGTGTCGCTGGGGGAATTATAACTGATAAGCGCACTCGCCTGTCAACTGACAATGCTGACAAGCTGACCCTTATAAAAATGAACAAGGGCTGGATTGGGCCAGACTTCTCATCACCACCAAATGACAGCAGAGTAACATAAAGTCAAATCCACTGTGTTATTTCGGGAGATGTATTCCCATGCACCCCTTCACACCCACACATTGGTATACGCTTCCTCATTTTGGCTGTATTTTGCTCTTCTTCTGATCCTCAGCCTCCACCACCACTATAGCACCAGGGTGACCGTGGTCCGTGTTGCCAGCATTGCAAGTTCCTCCGTTCTAATTTTTGGCAGCTTTTGCTTGGAAGGCATAGGCAAAGACTATGGGAGACCCACTCCCCAATAATGGGAATAATGTTTTTAATATGCTGTACTGCATGGCTCTTGTAAGGGGCATGAAAACCATCTTGTTAATCTACTTTGAACTCCATGTCTCTTCCAAGGGGCATTAAAACCATCTTGTAAAGCTACTGCGACCTCCACCAATTTTCCAAGTGGCATTAAAACCGTCTTGTTAAGCTACTTCAACCTCCACCACTTTTCCAAGGGGCATTAAAACCGTCTTGTTAAGCTACTGTGACCTCCACCACTTTTCCAAGGGGCATTAAAACCATCTTGTTAAGCTACTGCGACCTCCACGTCTTTTCCAAGGGGAATTAAAACCGTCTTGCTAAGCTACTGCGACCTTCACGTCTCTTCCAAGGGGCATTAAAACAGTCTTGTTAAGCTACTGCGACCTCCACCACTTTTCCAAGGGGCATTGATATTGTCTTTTTATTTCACTGCGACCTCCACCATTCTTCTTAGGGGCATTAAAACCGTCTTGTTAATCTACCGTGACCTCCACCACTTTTCCAAGGGGCATTGATATTGTCTTTTTATTCCACTGCGACCTCCACCATTCTTCCAAGGGTCATTAAATCCATCTTGTTAAGCTACTCTGAACTCCACGTCTCTTACAAAGGGCATTAAACCTGTCTTGTTAAGCTACTGCGACTTCCACCACTTTTCCAAGGGGCATTAAAACCGTCTTGTTAAGCTACTGCGACCTCCACGTCTTTTCCAAGGGGCATTACAACCATCTTGTTAAGCTACTGCGACCTCCACCACTTTTCCAAGGGGCATTAAAATCGTCTTGTTAAGCTAGTGAGACCTCCACCACTTCCCGAAAGGGGCATTTAAACCGTCTTGTTAAGCTACTGCAACCTCCACCACTTTTCCAAGGTGCATTGATATTGTCTTTTTATTCCACTGCGACCTCCACCATTCTTCCAAGGGGCATTAAAACCGTCTTGTTAAGCTTCTGCGACCTCCATGTCTCTTCCAAGGGGCATTCAAACTGTCTTGTTAAACCACTCTGAACTCCACAGCTCTTCCAAGGGGCATTGAAATGTTGTTTTTAATTAACTCTAACCTCCACAACTCTTCCAACGGGCATTGCATTTCCTCCTAATTTTAGTCAGCTTTTGCTTTACAATGCATAGGCGAACACTAAGGGAGACCCACTCCCCAATAATGGGTAGAAGGTTTTTAGTATGCTGTAATCCACGTCTGTTTCAAGGGGCATTGCAGTTTCTCATAATTTTTGGAAAGCCTTCCATTCACTGCTTAGGCCAACAGTGCACAGGAGACCCAGTTGCTATAAATGAAAAAAATGGTTTAGTTAAAGCCCTCTGACCTCCATGTCACTTCCAAGGGGCATTGGAGTGCCTCGAAATTTTTGGTAGGCATTGCACTCACTGTATGCCCTATAACTGTGTAGCTGAACTGCTCCTTTTGGTACAGAAACATATCCTACAAGACATGTGTTGTTGACTGGCCTGATATTGATGTGAATGGTCCCTGTTCCTCCTGCTCTTTCTCCTTTACCACCACCTCATCCATCATTCATCACCTGAAGCTTTGTTTTAACGGGAGTCATAGAACTGGGATAGTAGCAGGAAAACATCCAGCAATCCTCGAAGGAGGTAGGATATGCACCAAAACGCTGACCACCTCAGGCCTAGCCGCTACTACATACATGGGCTTGCATTCCAAGAAAACAAAGCAGATGCTAACTTCTATCATCATCATCATGCTCCTCACCTTGGCACTCTCTGGAGTCTGGTTCTCTGGTGGGCTCGTCCAATGCTGCCCTAAAGCAGGCCAGGCTGAGAAAAGTGTGGGGGAAGTTGACAGGAGAAATAGGGGCGGCTGAGGACCGTTTATGGACACCCGGCTGCCCCCAGGCGGCTGGGGACCGTGTGTGGACACCCGGCCGCGGGGCGGCTGGGGACCGAGTTTGGACACCCTGCCGCCGGGCGGCTGGGGACTGATTATGGATACCAGGCCGCCGACACAGCCATGACATGGTGGCCGGCGCCTGCCTCCAAATGCCTAAAAGGCCCAATTTCAAGTGCAAGCAAGCTAGCAGTATGGTGGTTTAATACCTCTGACCACGTTGTTGACAGCAGTGACCTGGGGGTCATAAAGGCTTCCTGGGGTGATCCCCATGCTGTCCCCATGTCATTTGAACACTGTCTATATCGTTTTGGGCACTTTTTAGGCTTTCTACAGACTAACGGGGGCGCCGCCGCAAAAATGCTCGGGTCTACCATAAACTAACATTGGGCTCGTTGCTCGGGTCGAGCACCCGAGTATCACGGTGAGCTCGGCCCGAGTTTCGAGCACGCAAGCATTTTAGTGCTCACTCAACACTAGTAAGGATGAGGTTGATTTATTATTTTACTTTTATTGCAGGAGATCGTTGGCTTCAGCTGGAATGGGCGTGATGGTAAGTAGGGTTTAATTTAGAACAATAAAGAATTGTGTGTTTATTTCAATTAAAGGACTTTATTCTGGGTGTTTGTGTTTTTTTTAACTTTGACTATGGGGTTAGTAATGGGGGTGTCTTATAGACGCCTCTCCATTACAAACCTGGGCTGGATGTCAGCTGGCATTATAAGCTGACATCAACACCAACCCTATTACCCCACTGCCACCGCTACAGGGCAGTGGGAAGAGCGAGGCTAAGTGCCAGAATTGGCACATCCAATGGTGTTTCTAGCCTGGGTGGGGTCCAATATTCATGGCTCCCTTCCTGGGCTATTAATATCAGCCCCAGCTGTCTGCCTAGCCTTTGCTAGCTATTAAAATAGGGGGGACCCCGCGTCATTTTTTTTTTGGGTCCCCCATTTTAATAGCTAGTAAAGGCTATGTATTCAGCTGGGGGCTGATATTAGTAGCCTGGGAAGCTCCGTGGGTATTACCCCCTTCCCAGGCTTCAAACATCTGCCCCAGCCATCTGCTTAACCTCCGCTAGAGACTAAAATTACGGGGAACCCCACGCCAAATTTTTTTTAATAAATCCTTTATATTAACACTAAATGACAAGTACAGTAACCAACACTGTCACTGTACTTATTATATATGTGGCTGACATGTTTCTATCTATCTAATCTATGTGTGATGCTCTATTCTTTCTCTTCTAAATTGTCGGGTACCAATATATGCCGCTGATGAATTTCTGGCCGGCTTTTTTAAAGAGACAAAAGCACTATTATTTTTTTTTTAATAAATCCTTTATTTTAACACTAAATAACAAGTACAGTAACCCACACTGTCACTGTACTTATTATATACGTGACTGACATGTTTCTATCTATCTAATCTATGTGTGATGCTCTATTCTTTCTGTTCTAAATTGTCGGGTACCGGTGTATGCCGCTGATGAATTGCCGGCCGGCTTTTTTAAAGAGATGGGTGCATGAAAATCAGAGGGCACTAGTGTGTTCCAAGTGCTCTGCTATGTTTTTCATGCACCCTCCTATATACGCTGCCTGCCTGTCTGCCTATATATTTTGCCTGCCTGACGTTTAATTGAGCACTGTTCCCATCGATTTGGGCAATTTTTGACCTTTTGCAGACCACAGGGGGGGGACGCCAGAAAAATGCTTTCCCATAGACTTACATTGGGCTCGTTGCTTGGGTCGAGCACCCGAGTATTCCAATGTGCTCGACCCGAGCTTCGAGCAACCGAGCATTTTAGTGCTAACTCATCACTAGTTCCAACGCGTGGGAACATCACATACCAGTCTTTGAGCTGGAAGCTGCAAACGCTGCTGAAACACGGCAAGGGCGGTGGAAGCTGTAGCTAACCTTCTAAAATGGGCACACAGGCGGCGTACTTTAACAAGCAGATCTGGCCGCTCCGGGTAGGATTTAAGAAACCGCTGAACCATGAGGTTAAGCACATGGGCAAGGCATGGTACGTGTGTGAGCTCGCCTTGCCTCAGAGCTGCCACCAGGTTCCGGCCATTGTCACACACGACCATGCCTGGCTGTAGGTTCAGCAGTGTGAGCCACAGATCTACCTGCTCTTTCAGAGCTGTCCACAACTCTTTAGCATTGTGCGGTTTGTCACCTAAGCATATTAGCTTCAGCACAGCCTTTTGCCACTTGGCCGAGGCAGTGCTGCAGTGCTTCCAGCTTGTGACTGATGTGGTCATTTCGGAGATGGAGGCTGAAGAGGAGGAGGAGGCTGAGGAGGATAAGGTGTAGACTGTGGGGGCAACCCTGATTGATCTAGGGCCCGCAATCCTTGGCGTCGGGAGGACGTGTTCCATCCCAAGGTCCGACTGGGTCCCGGCTTCCACTATGTTAACCCAATGTGCCATCAGCAAGCTGTACTGTCCCTGCCCACAAGCACTTGTCCACGTGTCTGTGGTTAGGTGGACTTTCACGGTAACTACATTGTTGAGGGAATGGCTAATGTTTTGGGACATGTGCTTGTGTAATGCAGGGATGGCACACTGGGAGAAATTGTGGCGGCTGGGGACTGAGTACCGAGGGACGGCCACCGCCATTAGGTTGCGGAATGCCTCCCTCTCCACGAGCCTAAAAGGCAACATTTCGAGAGCAAGCAGTTGTGAAATGTGGGAATTTAGTAGTGTGGCCTGTGGGGCGTTGGCTGCGTATATGCGCTTGCATTCCAAGGACTGGGGTATGGACAACTGAACGCTGCGCTGGGACAAGGACGTGGACGTGCTTCCTGCTGCTGCTACTTGAGAGTGTTCAACGACAGGTGCAGGGCAGGAGGCATCTTCGCATGCACCATGGACAGGGGATTGGCTTGCATGCACAACAGAGGAAGAAGCAATGGTGCCACCTGCAGACACTGTTCCTGGACCCTGGGGTTCGGCCCACAAAGTCGGGTGCTTTGCTGCCATGTGCCTGATCATGCTGGTGATGGTCAGGCTGGTCGTTTTGCCGCCGCTGCTGATGCTGGCCTCTCAGGGGGTGCAAATGGCCTTTTTGGGGTTATCGGCAGAGTATTTAAAAAACAACCAGACTCGAGAAGACCTAACAGTTGTATTGGCAACTTCCTTCATGTTGGTGTTACGGGGAATGGTTGCCTGCCTTCTTTCTGCGGCCACCACACTTTGTGACGCCTACTTCGCTACTCGCTAGCCCACCCTGAGAGATGGGGGTACTCGGAAGCGGGCCTCCAGGTGGAAGGTGGATGCAGTTGTGGTCTAGGCCCGGCCCGAGCCCAGGGTTGTCACATCAAAATAAGGGCTAGGAGTTACGGTGGTAATCGAATGGATGTATTGACTACGCCACCTGTGGTGCCTGGTGATTCGCCACCAGCGCTGTGGCAGTCCTCTGAGGCGGGATGTAGTGGCAGCAGAAGATGGTACTACTCCCCACAGGCGGAGCAGGGCCTCAGGGCAGTGAAGACGGATCAGGGGGGTCGTAGTGGGTGGTGCGGTGTGGTGTCTCGCTAAAATAAGGGACCAGAGGCAATGGATGCAGTCTTCCAAGCTTTACTCACGTTGTTAGGTGTCAGCTGCAAGGCTTCTCTTTGCTCCTCACGGCGCGCTGCGGCCACCAGGAAGGGGTTCAGCACACTCCAGGTAGTTCGGGTGCATCAATCAGGACCCCCTGCACCAGAGTGTTCCTAGACTTTCCCCACTAGGTCCTCTCCTGTCCGTATGTGGTATGTGTACTAAGGCCGGGTCTCCCTCTGGACCATGCACAGAACAAGGGTACGGGTGGCAACTCCGCTCCGTCCGTTACCCGGTGCGATCCACTGAGCCTCCGGGCTTTTCTGACCAAGACTTGAAGTGACACAGTCAGATATTGGGGGCCGATACACCTTTTGCAGCAGGAATCCCTCTGGCTAGGCCAGAATAGTGAGGACAGGTGGCGTATGCCGCTCTGTCTGCATCCCCCTGGGATCCTTTTGCCTGTGGAGCTTGTCTCCTCTGCTCCCCTCCAGGCCTTCTTAGGTAGGGACCTTGACCGGGTAGAGACAGCCGTTAACTCTAGCCCGCTCCTCGCCTCAAGGCCGGAGTACGAGGACCGTGTATCTTCTATCAGCTGCAGGTAAACACAGAAAGCCACGTTCAGTGATGAAGATCACAATCAAAGACCAGAAGCCCAAGATGGCCGTTTATTAAATATGAATTTTGTGTTGTAACTAGTGTTGATCGAGCACTAAAATGCTCGGGTGCTCGAAGCTCGGGCCGAGCTCGCCGTGATACTCGGGTGCTCGACCCGAGCAACGAGCCCAATGTTAGTCTATGGGAGACCCGAGCATTTTTGCGGTGGCACCCCCGGCAGTCTTTTAAAAGCCTAACAAGTGCCCAAAACAATAGTGACAGTGCTCAAATGACATGGGGACAGCATGGGGATCGCCCCAGGAAGCTTTTATGACCCCCAGGTCACTGCTGTCAACAACATGGTCAGAGGTATTAAGCCACTTTTACGGGCTTACAATAAAACGTTCAAAAACGAAACTGAAACTTTTTTCCTGTGAAATATGTTACGGAATTTCTTTTCCAGGGTAAAGACTTGTGTATAAGGTAAAATAAATAACCAAAAACAAAAATACTCCTCCACACCTTGGGCTATGTTCACAAGTAGCATTTTTTATGCGTTTTTGCACTTTTGTATTGCTTTCAACTGTGACAAATGCATTCACCGGGAAATGTCATTTTAACATTTTACAACCTTATCTGGCCATGTGCTGTATGACACATGCATAAAGTGCTGAAAAGACATGGGAACAGCATGGGGAAGACCCCTGGAAGCATCTCTGACACCAAGGTCACTGTCTAAAAGTGTGCCCATCATAAGTGATCCTTGCCGCATCAGAAGATGCAGACTTGCAACTATCCCCGTGCAAGTTCTAGTCCCAGGGCAGTGTTCAATTGTACCTCCCCCATTCCTTGCAATACAAGCGCAAGTATGCAGCCTGCCACCCACCCACCCCCAGGCTGCAATACTATACTACTTGCTTGCACTTGAAATTGGGCCTTTTAGGCATGTGGAGGCGGAATCTGGCCACCACGTCATGGCTGCATTGGCGGCCTGGAATCCATACTCAGTCCCCAGCCGCCCGGTGGCCGGGTGTCCATGCTCGGTCCCCAGCCGCCTCGCGGCCGGGTGTCCACACACGGTTCCCAGCCGCCTGGGGGCAGCCGGGTGTCCATAAACGGTCCCCAGACGCCCCTATTTCTCCTTGGAACATCCCCCCACACACTTTTCTTAGCCCGGCCTGCTTTAGGGCAGCATTGGATGAGCCCACCAGAGAACCAGACTCCTCTGGTGGGCCCTGGCTTCTCCATCAGGGGAGTTGAGAGTGCCAAGGTGAGGAGCAGGATGATGATGACAGAAGTTACCATCTGCTTTGTTTTCTTTTAATGCAAGTGTAAGTGTGCAGCCTGCCACCCACCCACCCCCAGACTGCAATGGCATACTGCTAGCTTGCACTTGAAATGGGGCCTTTTAGTTTGGGGGAGGCCGAAGCTGGCCACTACCTCATGGCTGCTTCGGCAGCGAGGTATCCATACTCAGTCCCCAGCCGCCCCTATTTGTCCTGGTGTGCCTTATACATAAGATTAAGCGCGTATACCAAAACATTACATGTGCCCTCCCCAGTGCATTTAGTGGGAAGGAGAGCCTATTCCGCTGTAGTGTGCGCATGCCAAACCCCTGTTCATGGTACATGCGAAGATGCCTCCCACCCTGCACCTGTCGCTGCAGACTTGCAACTATCCCTGTTCAAGTCCTTGTCCCAGGGCAGTGTTCAGTTGTACCTCTCCCATTCCTTGCAATGCAAGCGCAAGTATGCAGCCTGCCACCCACCCACCCCCAGGCTGCAATACCATACTGCTTGCTTGCTTGCACTTTAAATTGGGCCTTTTAGGCATGTGGAGGCGGAATCTGGCCACCACGCCATGGCTGCGTCGGCGGCATGGTATCCATACTCAGTCCCCAGCCGCCCGGTGGCCGGAAGTCCCCGCTTGCTCCCCAGCCTCCAGGGGGCGGCCGGGTGTCCATACTCGATCCCCAGCCACCCCTATTTGTCCCGGTAACCTTTCCCACACTTTTATTAGCCTGTTCTGCTTTAGGGCAGCATTGGCCGAGCCCACGAGACAACCAGACTCCTCCGGTGGGCCCTGGCTTCTCCATCAGGGGAGTTGAGAGTGCCAAGGTGAGGAGCATGATGAGGATGATAGAAGTTAGCATCTGCTTTGTTTTGTTGGAATGCAAGCGCATGTATGTAGTAGCAGCTAGGCCTGAGGTGGTCAGTGTTTTGGCGCATATCCTACCTCCTCCGAGGATTGCTGGATGTTTTCCTGCTACTATCCAAGTTCTACGACTCCCGTTAAAACAAAGCTTCAGGTGATAAATGATGGATGAGGTAGTGGCAAAGGAGAAAGAGCAGGAGGAACAGGGACCATTCACATCACTATCAGGCCAGTCAACCAGATATGTCTTGTAGGATATGTTTCTGTAACAAAAGGAGCGGTTCTGCTACACAGTTATAGGGCATACAGTGAGTGCAATGCCTACCAAAAATTTCGAGGCACTACAATGCCCCTTGGAAATGACATGGAGGTCAGAGGGCCTTAAATAAACCTTTTTTCCATTTATAGCAACTGGGTCCCCTGTGCACTGTTGGCCTAAGCAGTGAATGGAAGGCTTTCCAAAAATTATGAGGAACATCAATGCCCCTTACAAGAGCCATGCAGTACAGCATATTACAAACATAAGTCCCATTATTGGGGAGTGGGTCTCCCATAGGATTTGGTTATGCCTTCCAAGCAAAAGCTTCAAAAAATTAGGACGGAGCAACTTGCAATGCCCCTTACAAGAACCATGCAGCACAGCATATTACAAACATAAGTCCCATTATTGGGGAGTGGGTCTCCCATAGGATTTGCTTATGCCTTCCAAGCGAAAGCTTCCAAAAATTAGGATGGAGCAACTTGCAATGCCCCTTACAAGAACCATGCAGTACAGCATAATGCAAACCTAAGTCCCATTATTGGGGAGTGGGTCTCCCATAGTATTTGCTTATGCCTTCCAAGCAAAAGCTTCCAAAAATTAGGATGGAGCAACTTGCAATGCCCCTTACAAGAGCCATGCAGTACAGCATATTACAAACATAAGTCCCATTATTGGGGAGTGGGTCTCCCTTAGGATTTGCTTATGCCTTCCAAGCAAAAGCTTCCAAAAATTAGGACAGAGAAACTTGCAATGCCCCTTACAAGAGCCATGCAGTACAGCATATTACAAACATAAGTCCCATTATTGGGGAGTGGGTCTCCCATAGGATTTGCTTATGCCTTCCAAGCAAAAGCTTCCAAAAATTAGGACGGAGCAACTTGCAATGCCCCTTACAAGAGCCATGCAGTACAGCATATTACAAACATAAGTCCCATTATTGGGGAGTGGGTCTCCCATAGTATTTGCTTATGCCTTCCAAGCAAAAGCTTCAAAAAATTAGGACGGAGTAACTTGCAATGCCCCTTACAAGAAACATGCAGCACAGCATATTACAAACATAAGTCCCATTATTGGGGAGTGGGTCTCCCATAGGATTTGCTTATGCCTTCCAAGCGAAAGCTTCCAAAAATTAGGATGGAGCAACTTGCAATGCCCCTTACAAGAACCATGCAGTACAGCATAATGCAAACCTAAGTCCCATTATTGGGGAGTGGGTCTCCCATAGTATTTGCTTATGCCTTCCAAGCAAAAGCTTCCAAAAATTAGGATGGAGCAACTTGCAATGCCCCTTACAAGAGCCATGCAGTACAGCATATTACAAACATAAGTCCCATTATTGGGGAGTGGGTCTCCCTTAGGATTTGCTTATGCCATCCAAGCAAAAGGTTCCAAAAGTTAGGACTGAGCAACTTGCAATGCCCCTTACAAGAGCCATGCAGTACAGCATATTACAAACATAAGTCCCATTATTGGGGAGTGGGTCTCCCATGGAACTTGCTTATACCTTCCAAGCAAAAGCTTCCAAAAATTAGGACGGAGCAACTTGCAATGCCCCTTACAAGAGCCATTCAGTACAGCATATTACAAACATAAGTCCCATTATTGGGGAGTGGGTCTCCCATAGTATTTGCTTATGCCTTCCAAGCAAAAGCTTCCAAAAATTAGGATGGAGCAACATGCAATGCCCCTTACAAGAACCATGCAGTACAGCATAATACAAACATAAGTCCCATTATTGGGGAGTGGGTCTCCCATAGGATTTGCTTATGCCTTCCAAGCAAAAGCTTCCAAAAATTAGGACGGAGTAACTTGCAATGCCCCTTACAAGAGCCATGCAGTACAGCATATTACAAACATAAGTCCCATTATTGGGGAGTGGGTCTCCCTTAGGATTTGCTTATGCCTTCCAAGCAAAAGCTTCCAAAAATTAGGACAGAGAAACTTGCAATGCCCCTTACAAGAGCCATGCAGTACAGCATATTACAAACATAAGTCCCATTATTGGGGAGTGGGTCTCCCATAGGATTTGCTTATGCCTTCCAAGCAAAAGCTTCCAAAAATTAGGACGGAGCAACTTGCAATGCCCCTTACAAGAGCCATGCAGTACAGCATATTACAAACATAAGTCCCATTATTGGGGAGTGGGTGTCCCATGGTATTTGCTTATGCCTTGCACCAAAAGCTGCCAAAAATAAGGACGGAGGAACTTGCAATGCTGGCACCCTGGTGGTATAGTGGTGGTGGAGGCTGAGGATAAGGAGAAGAAGATAAAACAGCCGAAACGAGGAAGCGTATACCCATGTGTGGGTGTGAAGCGGTGCATGTGAATACACCTCCCGAAATAACACAGTGGATTTGACTTTATGTTACTCTGCTGTCATTTGGTGGTGATGAGAAGTCTGGCCCAATCCAGCCCTTGTTCATTTTGATAAGAGTCAGCTTGTCAGCATTGTCAGTTGACAGGCGAGTGCGCTTATCAGTTATAATTCCCCCAGCAGCACTAAAAACATGCTCCGATAACACGCTAGCGGCAGGGCAGGCCAGGACCTCCAAGGCATACAGAGCGAGTTCATTCCAAGTGTCCAGCTTGGATACCCAATAATTAAAAGGCACAGAGGAATCACGGAGGACGCTGGTACGGTCGGCAAGGTACTCCCTCACCATCTTTTGAAACTTTCCACTCCTTGTGAGAGTACCCCGCGCCTCAGGGCTTGTAAGCTGGTCGGGTGTCAGATATCTTTCCCAGAATGATGACAGTGTTCCCCTGCCTCTGCTGGATTGGAGTTGCATCTCTCTCGCCTGTACGCCTTGGTTGGGCAAAGTACTGTGACCTCTGCCGCTAGCGTGTTCAGATGGGAATTTTTTTAAGAGTTCTGCAGCAAGGGCCTTCTGGTACTGCCCCAATTTTGTAGACCTCTCCACCTCAGGAATAAGAGAGTGAAAGTTCTCCTTGTAGCGGGGGTCTAAAAGTGTCACCAACCAGTAATGGCTGTCACCCAACATTTTGACAACGTGAGGGACACGGTTAAGTCAGCGTAACATAAAGTCAGCCATGCGTGCCAGACTGGTAACGGGCAAGATTTCCGTGTCCTCACCAAGATGACGACTGACCATGCTCTCCTCCTCCTCCTCCTCCCCCCTGTCCTCAGGCCACCCACGCTGAACCGACGGTATAACACTTGTACAGGTACTACCGTCTACAACGCATGATAGCAGCTCGTGTTCTTCCTCCTGCTCCTCCTCTCCCTCATTGTCCCCCATTGCATGTTGGGATGAGATGAGGTTGGGCTGTGTGTAATCACCCACTACGGATTCTTGATCCATATCATCATACTCTGGCTGCAATGCCTCCTCTTTAATTCTCTGCAGAGAGCATTGCAAAAGACAGACAAGTGGGATGCTGACACTAATGATGGCGTCATCGCCACTCACCATCTTGGTGGCCTCCTCAAAGTTAGTCAGGATGATACATATGTCAGACATCCAGGTCCACTCCTGAGGTCTTATGTGTGGAGTCTGACCTGAATATCGACGGCCTTGTTGCATCTGGTACTCCACAACTGCTCTCTTCTGCTCACAAATCCTTTGCAACATGTGGAGGGTAGAGTTCCAAAATGTGGGGACATCACACACCAGTCGGTGTGCCGGAAGCTGCAAACGCTGCTGCAACAAAGCAAGGGCGGCAGAAGCTGTAGCCGACTTGCGAAAATGAGCTGACAGGCGGCGTACTTTCACAAGCAGATCTGGCAACACGGAGTACGATTTAAGAAACCGCTGAACCAGGAGGTTAAGCACATGAGCCAGACATGGTACGTGTGTGATCTCACCTCGCCTCAGAGCCGCCACCAGGTTATGGCCATTGTCACACAGGACCATGCCGGGATGTAAGTTCAGCGGTCTCAGCCACAGATCTGCCTGCTCTTTCACAGCTGTCCACAACTCACAAGCAGTGTGATGTTTCTCACCTAAGCTTATGAGTTTCAGCACAGCCTGTTGCTGCTTGGCGGAGGCAGTACTGCAGTGCTTCCAGCTTGTAACTGATGTGGTGATATCTGAGGTGGAGGCTGAACATGAGGAGGAGGAGGAGGAGGATGATGCGCAGGAGCTCTACACTGTGGGGGCAACTATGACTGACATAGGGCCCGCAATCCTCGGTGTGGGGAGGATGTGTTAAGTCACAAGGTCCGACTGGGTCCCGGCTTCCACTATTTTACCCAGTGTGCCGTCAGAGAGATGTATCGTCCCTGGCCACAAGCACTTGTCCACGTGTCCGTTGTCAGGTGGACTCTCCCAGTAACTGTGTTGTTGAGGGCACGGCAGATGCTTTGGGACACGTGCTTGTGTAGTGCGTGGATGGCACACCGGGCAAAATAGTGTCGGCTGGGGACCGAGTACCGAGGGACGGCCACCGCCATAAGATTGCGGAAGGATTCCATCTCCACCAGCCTAAAAGGCAGCATTTCCAATGCAAGCAGTCGTGAAGTGTGTGAATGTAGGACTGTGCCCTGTGGGGCGTTAGCTGCGAATTTCCGCTTTCCTTCAAAGGTCAGGGATATGGACAATTGAACGCTGCGGTGGGACGTGGATATGGATGTTGATGCTGTTTCTTCAGAAACTGCCATAACAAGAGAATACTGAGAGGAGGGGGCATCTTTGCATGCTGACACTGGTCGTGGACCCTGGGTTTCGCCCCACAAAGTCGGGTGCTTTGCTGCCATGTGCCTGATCATGCTGGTGGTGGTCAGGCTGGTAGTTTTGTCACCCCTGCTGATGCTGGCATGGCAGGTGGAACATATGGCCTTTCTGGGGTTATCAGCAGAGTCTTTAAAAAAATTCCAGACTCTGGAAGACCTACCGCTTGTACTGGCAACGTCCCTCGTGTTGTTGTTATGGGGAACGGTTGCCCGCCTTCTGTCTGCGGCCACCACACTGCTTCTTCCTGCCTGTTCGGGTACTCTGCCTCCCTCCCCCTGTGTGCTGCTGGCCTCACTCTGCATGTCCTCCTTCCATGTTGGGTCAGTTACTAGATCATCCACCACCCCCTCCTCTTCCACTTGCGCACCACGATGCTCCTCCTCACTTCCTGGCCATTGTGTCTCGTCATCGTCCACCTCTTGTGACAAATTTCCAGCGTCGACTTCCTGTGGCCGTGGCTGTTCAAATATTTGGGCATCGCTACATGGGATCTCCTCTTCCACCACTTCAAGCGTATCAGGCGAGGGGCACAAATATGGAAATGGACCAGTGAACAGCTCTTCAGAGTGTCCAAGTGTGGGATCAATTGCTGTCTGACGACACTCGGCATGGTGGGAGGAAGGAGCATCAGGGTGAGGAGGAGTATGCGGTCGAGACTCACGGCTACTAAGAGTTGACCGTGTGGAAGACAGACCAGAGGTGGTGGTGCCCAGGTAACTGGAAGTATTATCTGCTATCCAATTAATAACCTGTTCACACTGATCAGTTCTCAATACTGGTGTTGTTCTGTGCTTCCCTAGTAATTCGGTCAAGAAGTGGGAGCGAGAAGATGTGACTGTTGGTTGTGGCACCTTGGCCACGGCCCCGTCCTCTGCATGAACCATCACCAGAACGTCCACTTCCACGTCCCTTGCCACGCGCCTTGCCCATTGTAAAGGAATTAAAATAGCTTACACTTGCACTATCAATGGAAAAAGGGTAATAAAAAGTAGATTAGAACAGTGGAAGAGGAAAACCACAATTCTATTTCTCTGGCCTACACCCGACTCTTTTAAACAATCTGAACAATCAGGGAGAAACTAATACTGTTTTTCTTTACTTAAAAAATAACAAAACCTGAATAATAGAGATTTTTTACCGTGGGATGGCAAAACCACATTTATTGTTTACTGGGGTATACCAGACTTTTTTAAATATATAGATTTGCAGCTGAACAGTGAGTGACACACTCAAACTGTTTTTTTTTTAGATACCAAAGGCCCAAAACTGGATAGTACAGAGATTTGACCCGTGGAACTGCAAAACCACACTGGGATTTGTCGAGCCTACACCAGACTATTTTCAACAGATATATTTTTGTGTCACAACAGTCAGGAGACACTACTGTTTTTCTTTACGGAAAATATACCAAAACCTGAATAATAGAGATTTTTTACCGTGGGATGGCAAAACCACAGTTATTGTTTACTGGGGTATACCAGACTTTTTTAAATATAGAGATTTGCGGCTGAATAGTGAGCGACACACTCAAATTGTTTTTTTTTTAGATACCAAAAGCCCAAAACTGGATAGTACAGAGATTTGACCCGTGGAACTGCAAAACCACACTGGGATTTGTCGAGCCTACACCAGACTATTTTGAACAGATATATTTTTGTGTCACAACAGTCAGGAGACACTACTGTTTTTCTTTACGGAAAATATGGCAAAACCAGAATAATAGAGATTTTTTACCGTGGGATGTCAAAACCACAGTTATTGTTTACTGGGGTACACCAGACTTTTTTAAATATATAGATTTGCGGCTGAACAGTGAGCGACACACTCAAACTGTTTTTTTTTTTAGATACCAAAGGCCCAAAACTGGATAGTATAGAGATTTGACCCGTGGAACTGCAAAACCACACTGGGATTTGTCGAGCCTACACCAGACTATTTTCAACAGATATATTTTTGTGTCACAACAGTCAGGAGACACTACTGTTTTTCTTTACGGAAAATATACCAAAACCTGAATAATAGAGATTTTTTACCGTGGGATGGCAAAACCACAGTTATTGTTTACTGGGGTATACCAGACTTTTTTAAATATATAGATTTGCGGCTGAACAGTGAGCGACACACTCAAACTGTGTTTTTTTAGATACCAAAGGCCCAAAACTGGATAGTACAGAGATTTGACCCTTGGAACTGCAAAACCACACTGGGATTTGTCAGGCCTACACCAGACTATTTTCAACAGATATATTTTTGTGTCACAACAGCCAGGAGACACTACTGTTTTTCTTTACGGAAAATATACCAAAACCTGAATAATAGAGATTTTTTACCGTGGGATGGCAAAACCACAGTTATTGTTTACTGGGGTATACCAGACTTTTTTAAATAGATATATTTGCGGCTGAACAGTGAGCGACACACTCAAACTGTTTTTTTTTAGATACAAATGGCCCAAAAGTGGATAATACAGAGGTTTGACCCGTGGAAGTGCAAAACAACACTTCTGTTTCTCTAGCCTACACCTGACTATTTTATACAGATATATTTATCTCTGAAAAATCAGAGACGCGCATTTTTTTTGGGGGGGGGACACTAAAAGGTTAATAAGACGAGTATTTGTACAGTGTGAAGGAGGAAAAAAAAAAGAGGATTTAGATGAAAAAAAAAAGGATTTTTCCTGTCCCCTGAGACCTGGAGCTAAGTCCAGTAATTTCAGCAACAGGAGCAGCACACAGGACTGTAATGCAGCGTTTGCTGGTATAACCACTGCGTCTCCTATACAGCCTGCCTGCCTGATATCTAGGATGGATATTTGTCCTGAGAAGGACTGTTTGTTTGATCTGGCAGCCTTTACAGACCCTACACGAACTACTTCGCAGTTTATATCAAATAGTGCAAAAGTATAAAAACATCAAAGAGACATTATGCATATAGACAGACTGATATAAAATACAGTAGAAAAAGAGTCAGTTCAGCAGCATGAGGGACCTGTCCCAAACCCTCAACGTGGGCCCTGGGGTGGCTACAGGGCATGGAGAACCAGAGTTGGACCTCCCGGAGAGCCACTCCAGACAGGTTAAACTTCTGAGGTCTGAGGTAGTAGTAGAGCGGTTTTGCATAAAACCAATAGGGAGCACCTAAATAGATGCAAACTATTGACAGGGTGAGTCTGTCTACTGCCAATGTCCGCAGGGACAAATGTCTCTCTAAACCAGGAGGAAAAATAACATAATGAACATAATACAGTAACTAAACAACAGGGATGTGCAACCTCCGGGGCCGCTCACTCCAGATATCCCCACCGGGGAAAAGGCTCGCTTCTCCCTACGGAGCCTGACCGGTCCTCTACTGGAAGGCGCGTGGGGGCATCACAGCTGAACACCTTGTGGATGTCCAGGGCGTACCAGCCACGCACTCCATGATGGCGAGTGTAAGATACTACATCGCCAGGGTAGAGGTTCGTACCAGGGTGTCCCTCTTTCAGTTGTGGCTCGACGTCCCGCCGGCTGACGAAGACGTCCTGCCCAAACTGGGGACTCCGTATGAAGCCCCATCCCGCCTCCTGGTGAAAGCGGACTAATAGCCCTTCCTCCCGAGTAGAGATGAGCGGTGTTTTACTCGAACTGTTCGCCAATCTCAAATTCGAGCTGTTTTAGGCAGTGTTCGAGCCGTTAGGCGAACACGAACAATTTGAAAAAAATTTGGCTGTTCGAGGTTATGTTCGATAACTGTTCGTGCACCAAAATCATAACTGGATTTTTTCTCAGTAATGCTGAAAATTAATGTTAATATGCAGTTTCAGTGTACAGCGGGGCGGGGGGAGGGGCAGGGTATGGATCTCTGCATAAATAATGAAGATCTCCATTTTTTTTCTCTTTCCCGCATTTACAGTGGGGAGGTGCAATCTGTCAGCCTATCAGCAGCGCACACACGGAGCTAACTGCTTTTTTTCACACAAACAAGGGCATGTGTCATTGGCAGTGTATGTCACATGTCCTTGCCCTATAAGACCCAGCCATTTTCTACGTAGCCACCATTTTCTCACTGCTGCAGCTGCATGTTAGACGGCACCGCTGTTGCTGTGTGCGCTATACTTTGAGTGTTAATTTCAAGCCAATTTTCGCACAAATCTACAGATAGCTTGGGAGTAGGGAATAGTTGTGATTGCAGTCCTTTTGAGGACTAGGTTACATCATTTCCTATGACTTTTATCAGGCAGGTCTGTGCTCTTAAATAGATAGGTTGGGAGTAAAGACTAATTGTAATTGCAGTCCTTTTCAGGGCTAGGTTACATCAGTTCCTATCACTTTTATCAGGCAGGTCTGTGCTGTTAAATAGATAGGTTGGGAGTAAAGACTAATTGTAATTGCAGTGCTTTTGAGGGCTAGGTCACATCAGTTCCTATCACTTTTTGCCAGGCAGGTCTGTGCCAATACTGTGCAAGGTTTTTTCACAGCATTTGGCTAAATCTAGCTAAGCAAATCTTTTTTGGCCTCTTGCAGTGTGTGTTAGTCAGTGGAGTAGCCTATCTGTGTTGCAAGCTACACCACCTGTGTATAGAATACAATTTTTTTTACTGCACCTAGAAAAGTAAAACCTTTTGGACATAGCATCATTCTATTAGTCCATCTATACTAACCTCCACCAGGTTTCATATTCAAAATAATTTTTATCTGCATCTAGCTATGAAAAAATATTTGGGCTTGTAGCAGTGTGTGGGACTTGTTCTATTAGTCCATCTATACTAACCTCCACCAGGTTGCAAATTCAAAATAATTTTTATCTGCATCTAGCTCTGAAAAAATATTTGGGCTTGTAGCAGTGTGTGGGACTTGTTCTATTAGTCCATCTATACTAACCTCCACCAGGTTGCAAATTCAAAATAATTTTTATCTGCATCTAGCTCTGAAAAAATATTTGGGCTTGTAGCAGTGTGTGGGACTTGTTCTATGAGTCCATCTATACTAACCTCCACCAGGTTGCAAATTCAAAATAATTTTTATCTGCATCTAGCTCTGAAAAAATATTTGGGCTTGTAGCAGTGTGTGGGACTTGTTCTATTAGTCCATCTATACTAACCTCCACCAGGTTGCAAATTCAAAATAATTTTTATCTGCATCTAGCTCTGAAAAAATATTTGGGCTTGTAGCAGCGTGTGGGACTTGTTCAATTAGTCCATCTATTCTAACCTCCACAAGGTTGCAAATTCAAAATAATTTTTATCTGCATCTAGCTCTGAAAAAATATTTGGGCTTGTAGCAGTGTGTGGGACTTGTTCTATTAGTCCATCTATACTAACCTCCACCACCTGTGTATGTAATAAAATTGTTTTACTGCATCTAACCCAGCCAATACTTTTGGGCTAATACCACAGTTTGGCCACTCAGCTCTGCTCGGTTCCCATCCATTGTTTTTTGTGCAAACAACTCCAGAGTTGTCAATTAGTTAACCACCAAAATGAGTGGAAAAAGGCCTGCTTCTGGTGGAAAGGGGATAAAGCGTGTTGGGAAGGGAAAAAAAGGTTGTGTCCGTGGCGTAGGTGTTAAAGCAACAGTAACATCTGCAGAAGAAAGACCATCTTCCAGCCAAACTAAGATGTCTACTTCTTTTAGCGGACAATGTGATAAGATCCCTTTCTACGGCCACGCTAATCGCTACAAATTCCAGATGAGGCACAAAAACAGCAGGTGCTTCAACGGATATCAAGTGCTCCTTTAAGTGGGCTCTCCTCCACCTCAACTTCAACATCACAAATACTCCAGTCCTCAGAGGTGTCACCCCAATCGCACTTGCTTCCTCACAGCTCCCAAGTCTCCAGCTGCCCATCTGAGTATGGGGTAGAACAGATGGTTGAGTCTGCAGAGCTATTTACTCATACTATAGCCTGGGAATCAGAGGTTGAATCCAGACGAGGAAATGATCTGCTCCTGTTGGTGGAGACAATGATGAGACTCAAATACCTGATTGGAGCGACAACTTGAGTTTTTTGTCAGGGCAGGAAGAGGTTGGCTCTGAGGACTGCGGGTGTGATAACACACAGGGTGATGATGACGAGGTTGGAGATCCCACTTACTGTCAACCCACAGTCAGCCAGTCGATAAGGTCAGCAGAGGAGGTGGAGGAGGATGCTAGTGACGACAAGGTCAGGTTGCGCCTTCCTGAACAGAGAAGTAGTACTGGAAGCACGTCAACAACTGCATCCTCAAACACAACTCTGCCTCTGACCACAAGTCGTGGTGGCTCTTCAGGTCGCATGGGTGCTAAGTCTTGCATAGCCTGGGCATTTTTTCAGATCGATAAGGATGTCCAAACTCGTGTTATCTGTAACATTTGTCAGCAAAAGCTAAGTAGAGGCGATAAAATACATAGTTTGAGTACTTCATGCATGAACCGGCACATGGATATGAAGCATAAGTTGCAGTGGGAAGCTCACTGTGCTACAATGCGGCCTAGCCGGCCGGGCCAACCACCGTCTGCCACATCTTGTGCATCCACGGCCTCTTCATCCTCTGTGACTGAGGGGACAGCAGTTACATCTGTTTTGGGACGCAGACCTGCCACCTCTTTACCCGCAACAGCCAGCATGATTGGCAGGTCATTATTTTCTTTGGAGGTGGAAACACCAGCTGGTGTTCAGCGCTGTCCGACATCGATAGCACCACCTTTGGAACAAGACAACCTAACATTTCCGCCTGCATCTTCCTCACAGACCGGCAGTTTGCCGGGTACACCCTTCTCAACCCCGTCTAAGCACAACAGCCAGCCCTTGGTCCCTCAGATGTGGACAAGTAAAAGACCATTTCCTCCTAGCCATGAGAAAGCTAAGAGGTTGAATTTCACCTTCTGCAAGCTCTTAACTACAGAAATGCTGCCTTTCCGCCTGGTGGACACAGAGGATTTTCGAGACCTTATGTCCGTCGCAGTGCCCCAGTACCAGATACCCAGTCGGCACTACTTCTCAAAGAAAGGTGTGCCTGCGCTCCACCAGCATGTCACACACAACATCACCGCTTCTTTGAGAAACTCTGTGTGTGACAGGGTGCATTTCACCAGACACTTGGACGAGTAGGCATGGACAGGGGCATTACATGTCGCTGACTGGGCACTGGGTAACTATGGTGACAGTAGGAAAAGGGGCTGCTGTCCAAGTCTTGCCGTCCCCACGAGTTGTGCGTCAATCCTTTTTATCTCAAAGTTCCTCCACTGCTTCTACCTCCTCAACCTCCTCTCGGTCCTCCACCTGCACCCAAAGCCTGCCTGGTCATGCCACAAGCTTTCTAACTGCGCAGAAGGGATCCTGTACACCTCCTTACTATGCTGGCAGCAAAGCAGGGCTCAATGTTATGAGGCGGTTTTTACTTTGAAATGTCTGGGAAATGTGAGTCACACAGCTGAGGAGTTGTGGTCAGCTTTGGAGAACCAGTTTCATAAATCGTTGTCTACACTGGACCTGAAACCAGGGAAGGCCGTGTGCGACAATGCTGCAAACCTGGGTGCGGCCCTTCGCCGGGGCAATGTCACACACGTGCCTTGTATGGCTCACATGTTGAACCTTGTTGTCCAGCAATTTTTAGCCCACTATTCCGGACTAGATGGCCTTCTGCAGAGGGCACGGTCGCTGTGTGCTCACTACCGCCCTTCGCATCCCGCAGTTCAGCGACTTACATCTCTACAGAAGTCATTGGGCCTGCCACTTCACCGGCTAAAATGCGATGTGCCTACCCGGTGGAATTCAACTCTGCACATGTTGCAGCGACTGTGGCAGCACCGACAAGCCCTGGTGCAATATGTTCTGATGTATAGCCTGGGCAAACGAGATCCAGAGGTGGGGCAAATCAAGCTGGAGGAGTGGTCTCAGATCAGGGACCTATGCACCCTTCTGCACAGTTTTGAAATGGCGACGAAGATGTTTAGTGCTGACGATGCCATTATCAGCATGACTATTCCGGTGATTTATATGCTGGAGCACATGTTAAACAGAATTCGGAGTCAGGTGGTGGCACAAGAGGAGGTGGAAGAAGTAGAGGAGGAGGAGTTGTATGCGGAAGGGCTAACATCTGCAAGGTCCAGACGGTCGGCAGCACCAAGGCGGCAGGCATGTGAGGGTGGGGGTGATGGTTTTACCAGGGCGCATGGTATCAGCCAAACTAGTGAGGAAGGTGCAGGAGCCCAGGAAGAAGTGGAGGACGAACTGATGGAAGACTCATCAGATGAGGGAGACCTTGATCACATTTCTGTTGTGCGACGTTGGGGGGAAAGGGCAGAGGAAGGAAGCATGATTGTTACCTCGCCACCAACACAACAGGGACTTGATGCTCCTAGATGCGCAAAACACATGAGTGCCTTCTTGCTGCACTACCTTCAACATGACCCTCGAATTGTGAGAATTAGAAATAATCCTGACTACTGGGTTGCCACACTGTTAGATCCCCGGTACAAAAGTAAATTTGCAGAAATTATTCCTGCCTTAGAAAGAGATGCACGCATGCAGGAGTATCAGCAGAGACTGTTGCAGAATCTTACATGTGCTTTTCCACAAAACACCAGTGGTGCACGTAGTGAATCTCACAGTTCCAACTTGCAAACCGTGGGACCGTCGAGTGTTCAGCACTCAAAACGTAACAGAAACACAGTATCTGCTGGTAACATCAATTTTGCGGAATCATTTCACCACTTTTTTAGCCATTCATTTGCAAGGCCACAGGAGACAAGAAGTCTGACACACAGTCAATGCCTAGAGACGATGGTACAGGAGTATCTCCAAGTAAACATTGAAGCCATGACTGTGTCACTGGACCCTTGCTCTTTTTTGGCTTCCAATCTGGATAAATGGCCGGAGCACGCCACTTACGCCTTGGAGATCTTGTCATGCCCCGCATCCAGCGTTCTGTCTGAACGTGTGTTCAGCGCTGCTGGTGGTGTGCTGACAGATAAGTGCACGCGGCTCTCCACTGATAATGTAGACAGACTCATGTTCATAAAGATGAACAAATCATGGATCTGAAACAACTTTTCTACCCCTGTGTCATCCTGGGGAGAGTAAAAGCTTGATGATTTGTTACAATCACCTTACCAACCGTTTTAAGCTTTCAAATTACTAATCATGTTTATCTGTATCTTGGCTGGAAACAAATTTGGGCCTTGTAGCAGTGTGCAGTACTGATTCTATTAGGCCATCTATACTAAACTCCACCAGATTTAAAATTACTAATCAAGTTTATCTGTATCTTGGCTGGAAAATAATTTGGGCCTTGTAGCAGCGTGCAGTACTGATTCTATTAGGCCATCTATACTAAGCTCCACCAGTTTTCACATTAATAATAATTTTTAGTTGCATCTAGCCCGGAAAATAATTTTGGGGCTCCTAGATGCGCAAGACACATGAGTGCCTTCTTGTTGCAACATGACCTTCAGATTGTCAGAATTCGAAATAATCCTGACTGCTGGGTTGCCGCACTCTTAGATCCCCCACACTCTACGATCAACCTTTTCATTTTAATAAAGAACAAAAAAATGGTCATTTTTTAAATTATAAGCATTAGCAGGTTATTAGAAACTGAAATCAAACAGCTTTCAACTCAAAACTTTATTCTAGGTGATGTTACATTTGCACATAGAACCCCTTGTTCGAAAGGAGTTTCTGAACTTTCTCGTCAATTGAATTTGTCAGGTTTTGAATGGTTTCTGCTTCAATTGTTTTGCATGAGGACAGAATACCCTCCCAGAGCTGTTGCTTAGATGTGAACTGCCTCCCGCCATCATAGACATTCCTTTTGATGATGCTCCAGAGGTTCTCAATGGGGTTGAGGTCAGGGGAGCATGGGGGTCACACCATAAGTTTGTCCCCTTTTATGCCCATATCAGCCAGAGAGGCAGATGTGTTATGTGCAGCATGAGACGGTGCATTATCATGCATGAAAATGATCTTGCTGCGGAATACACGGTTCTTCTTCTTGAACCATGGCAGGAAGTGCTGTTTGAGAAACTCCACATACATTATGGAGTTCATCTTTACCCCTTCAGGGATCCTAAAGGGGCCGACAATCTCTCTCCCCATGATTCCAGCCCAAAACATTACTCCACCTCCTCCTTGTTGGCGCCGTAGCCGTGTTTGCATGGGGTGTCCATCAACCAGCCATCCTCCACTCCATCCATCTGGACCATTGAGCGTTGCACGGCACTCATCGGTGAGCAAAACAGTTTTGAAGTCAGTCTTCATGTATTGTTTTGCCCACTGGAGCCGTTTCTGCTTGTGTACAGTGGATAGAGGAGGTTGACAGGATGGCTTACGCACAGCTGCAAACCTCTGAAGGACCCTTCATCTTGTTGTTCGGGGGACGTTGGAAGCAGCAGCAGCTTCAAAAACTTGTCTGCTGCTATGACAAGGCTTTTTTGCCACTGCTCTTTTAACCTGATGTAATTGCCTGTAGGAAAGAGTCCTCGATTTTCCCTTATCAGCACGCACACGTGTGTACTGTGAATCAGCTACATACTTCTTGATTGTGCGATGATCAGGATGAAGTGTCTTGGCAATGTTGATTGTAGTCATGCCTTGACCTAAACACTCCACAATTTGTTGCTTTTCAGCAGCCGACACATCCTTTTTCTTTCCCATTTTGGCAGAAAATGTAGGCTGCTTAATAATGTGGGACAGCCTTCTTAAGTAGTCTTGCCTTTCATTGGACACACCTGCCAAACTAATTAGCACAGGTGTCTGCAATTGCTTACAGTGATATAAAGAGCCCTGACACACATCACCATCAATGAGTTTAACTGACAAACACAAAAATTCTTACCTTATCACTCCTAAACACTTTTTGCATAATAATTTGGAACACAGCGTACATGTGCTTTTCCACAAAACACCAGTGGTTCACGTAGTGAATCTTACAGTTCTAACTTGCCAACCGTGGTCTGTATGGAATTGTTCAATAAAGGGCCCAAAATTAAGATAACATAGACGGGAGAGGTCTCTATGAATACGAATTCCTAAGCATTTGATACCCTGTGAGGGCCAGGCAAAGGGAAAGTTGGTCTGGATGGAATCCTGTATGGATTTGGGGAGGGAGACATCGAGGGCCTCAGACTTCGCTGCATTGATATTAAAATTTGACCATGTAACAAAGTGATCTATTTCAGCCATAACAGCAGGGATGGACATATGTGATTGAGTGATATATACTAGGACATCATCAGCAAATGCAGAGCACTTGTACTCGGTGCCTCCCACCTCAATCCACCTAATATTGGGGTTATGGTGAATTGATGAGAGCAGGTGCTCCGTCACTAGGATTTATAAGAGAGGGGACAGAGGACATCCCTGCCTTGTCCCATTGGTGATTGTGAAAGGTGATGAAAATGTTCCATTTATCTTCAGCCTAGGTGACGTATAGCGATACAGGGCCGTGATTTTGGCTATAAAAGGGTCCCCTAGACCCCTACCCCAAGCTTTTTAAGAGAATAATATATGGCCAAGAGACTCTTGGGAACGCTTTCTCAGCATTCCACGAGAGTATCTAATTACAAATTTTTAACTGCATCTAGCCCAGGAAATTCTTTGTGCCTAGTAGCAGTGTCTGCTAGTCAGTGGATTAACTCAGCTGTTAAGCAAGCTATACCACCTGTAGTTTGGACACTTAATTTTTTCAAAGGAAATGGTTTGGGCGCCTGGGACACTCAGTGAAGAGCATCGGGGAGGCACCCCAAGGCACAGGGGCTGGGACTGGTGGTAGGACGCCTTGCGGTGGACCGCCAAGCTCGATCCTTATCAAAGCTTTTTAACTGCAGCAGCTTTAGTGGACGCTACTGGAGCTGGAATTACCGCGGCTGATGGCATGAGACTTGCACTTCAATAGATCCTTGTGAAAGGATTTAAAGTGTACTCATTCAAATTAGAGAGACAATTTAAATTAAAAAGATTAGACCTGCCTCCACCGCAGGGTGGCTCGCTCGACCCACCAGTGGACAGGCACCAGTATTGGGAGAGGGGGGCTGGCCGTCAGGGTCCACCGCGGCTCTGGCACAAACCCAGCGACACGGAGGTCACACGGGCAGGAACGGACTGGCCGTGTCGGCTTCGCACTTTTTTGGTTTTAGAAGGGCATGACATGCCTATATTTGTGCCTCTCCCTCCTTTTACTCCTCCACCTCTTTTCTTTTTGGATGACTATATGTTCTTGTCACTTTTCCATGTGTTAGTTGTGTCTTCTGAGCAGTTTGTCAGCTTTTGGACACCTTTGAAGTGTTTTCTATGTGTTTTCTATGAGTTTCTATGTGTTTTTGTTTGCCTGCCATTGGTTTTAACGGTGTTCGACGGTGTTCGATGAACAGTTCGACGAACAGTTCGGCGAACATACGGGTGTTCGACGAACCGAACCGAAGTCGAACACTACGGGGGTGGCTCAACACTACTCCCGAGGGCTTGGACGGGCGGTCTCTGCCTAGCGGCCTTGGACTTCGCGGCTTTGAAGAGCACCTCCAGGCGCTCGCAGCAGATTCTCCTCTTCTGCCGCTCATTGTTGAATTGGAGGAGCTGCTTTTTACAGAACTCCTTCCTCCTCTGCGCATCAGCCCGGGTCTCTTGGGGGAAGCCCATCAGGTCCCCCCCTGGTAGTCCCAGGCCATCTCTTCCTCTGCCGGGCAGGCAACCGGGGGTGCAGGAAGCGGCGTCATCAGAGGTTGCTGCAGGTCCTCTGTAGTTACGGACCTGTCCGGGTGGGGGCAGTGGATTCCCCGTGAAACTCAGGACTCCCTGGGACAGGAGTCAGGAGGCACAGCAGGTCTCCGGTGATGGCGGTGGCTTGGGCCTCAGCCTCCAGAGCCGATAGCTGCTCCCATATGATGGCGGTCGGGGACGGGGGTGCTGGCAGGACACTAATGAGGGATACAGTGCACCCCGCGCGCGGGCTGGGGATTTCCGTCTTATCCGCTCCTGTGTCACGCACAGCCTCCTGGGTTTCCTCCACCTGGGCTACGTCCTCCATGGACCGACATGAGGAGCTTTGGCGGTGGGCCTGGATCCTGTGCAGCACCGACTCCCTCCACTCCTCGGTGACCAATTTCTGGGCCTCTTCGACCATCCGGGTCAAGTCCAGGGTTTCTCCTCGGAGGAACTCGACCTCCTCCGGGGTTAGGCATATTCCCTTCACTCTGAGGAAGGTGGCAGCTTGTGGAACAGCTCCGGAGGACTCGGCGGAACTCTCCTCGGCGGCGTCCATCGCTGCTGCAGGGTGCGGAGTATCTAGGATTGTTGCGGCCCCACCTTGTTGTTGCCTTCATCTCCTCCTCTTTTCGGGGCGGCTCCAGGGCGGCTGGCTGACGGGCACTCCCAGGGACATCCCATCTGTTTTGACGGACATCCCTGCGCGGACTGTCTCTGCTGGAGGGGGCGGTCTGTATTTTTGGCGCCCTTGGGAAGCCAGGACCACGATGGGAGGTTCCGGGTTGCTGTCCTTTTTGCACATAATGGCGTCCGTTCTTCTTAGGCGGGCGCCACATGGAATGTGAAACAACAGTCTGTTGTAAAGGTGCGCAGTACCCGGTAGCAATGGGGATCACTTCGTCCGTTGCTGCGGGCACGCAATCCTGCCGACTACGCCAAGTTGTGACGCCTACTTCGCTACTTGCTAGCCCACCCTGAGAGATGGGGGTTGTCGGAACCAGGCCTCGAGGTGGAAGGTGGATGCAGTCGTGGCCTAGGCCCGGCCCGTGCCCAGGGTTGTCACATCAAAATAAGGGCTAGGAGGGACGGTGGTAATCGAGTGGATGTATTGACTACGCCACCTGTGGTGCCTGGTGATTTGCCACCAGCGCTGTGGCAGTCCTCTGAGGCGTGATGTAGTGGCAGCAGAAGATGGTACTACTCCCCACAGGCGGAGCAGGGCCTCAGGGCAGTGAAGATGGATCAGGGGGGTCGTAGTGGGTGGTGCAGTGTGGTGTCGCGCTGAAATAAGGGACCGGAGGTAATGGATGCAGTCTTCCAAGCTTTACTCACATTGTTAGGTGTCAGCTGCAAGGCTTCTCCATGCTCCTCATGGCGCGCTGCGGCCACCAGGAAGGGGTTCAGCACACTCCGGGTAGTTCGGGTGCATCAATCAGGACCCCCTGCACCAGAGTGTTCCTAGACTTTCCCCACTAGGTCCTCTCCTGTCCGTATGTGGTATGTGTACTAAGGCCGGGTCTCCCTCTGGACCATGCACAGAACAAGGGTATGGGTGGCGACTCCGCTCCGTCCGTTACCCGGTGGGATCCACTGAGCCTCCAGGCTTTTCTGACCAAGACTTGAAGTGACACAGTCAGATATTGGGGCCGGTACCCCTTTAGCAGCAGGAGTCCCTCTGGCTAGGGCAGAATAGTGAGGACAGGTGGCGTATGCTGCTCCGTCTGCATCCCCCTGGGATCCTTTTGCCTGTGGAGCTTGTCTCCTCTGCTCCCCTCCAGGCCTTCTTAGGTAAGGACCATGTCCGGGTAGAGACAGCCATTAATTCTAGCCCGCTCCTCGCCTCAAGGCCGGAGTACGAGGACCGTGTATCTTCTATCAGCTGCAGGTTCACATAGAAAGCCACGTTCAGTGATGAAGATCACAATCAAAGACCATAAGCCCAAGATGGCCGTTTATTAAATATGAATTTTGTGGTGTAACCTAAAGTGCGTCCTCCACCCTCACCCACTACATGGTTCCCCCTATCTTTGGTTCCCTCCCATCTCCTCTTATCTCCGCTGGGGCAGCACCCTGGTGCATATAAGCCCCCCTCAGGTGGGAGAGGTGTAGTGTTGGATGGATGGCCGAGTCCTGAGAGGTGTTCCACCCTTACCTGGGAGAGGAGATACCACACGTCGGTCTGAGGTGCAGTAACCCTGTGGCGACTGAACCCTCAGCGGCGCCACAACTGCTTCTAGCTGCCTGTTGGGGTGCTCTGCCTCCCTCCCCCTGTCTGCTGCTGTCCTTGCTCTGTATGTCCTCCTGCCAGGTTGGGTGAGTTACTGTATCATCTACCACTTCGTCTTCCACTTCCGCACCCTTGTCCTCCTCCTGACTTTCTGGCAATTGTGTCTCATCATCGTCCACCTCTTGGGACACTTTCCCACCGTGGCCATCGTGTGACCGTGGCTGCTCAAATATTTGGGCATCGCTACATGTGATCTCCTCTTGCACCACTTCAAGTGGAACGGGCGAGAGGCCCGAATCTATAAATGGGAAAGTAAACAACTCTTCAGAGTGTCCAAGTGTGGGATCAGTTGTCTCCGGGCACTCGGCATGGTGGGAGGAAGGAGGATCAGGGTGAGGAATATGCGGCCCAGACTCACGGCTACTGAGACTTGACTGTGTGGAAGACAAGGTGGTGGTGGTGGTGGCTAAGTGACTGGAAGCATTATCTGCTATCCAACCAATAACTTTTTGACACTGCTCTGGGTACAATAGTGGTGTTCTGCGGTCCCCTATTAATTGGGACAGGAAGGTTGAGCGAGAAGATGTGGGTGGTGGTTGTGGCACAATTTCAGCTTGCCCACGGCATCGCCCTCTGCATGCACCATCATCACCATCACGTCCAGTTCCCCGTCCCTTGTCACGTGCCTTGCCCATTTTAAATGGAAGACAGTATCTTGCACGCTTACAACAAATGACTGAATTTGGAGCAAACTTATATGTGATCCGTGTGACGGAGAAACCACAGTTTTAAATACTTGGCCTGAAGGTAACTATTTTGAACAGCAATCTGCTGTGAATTGCTTCACTGACACACTGAAAGAAATTTTTAATGAAGGTCAGAAATGGCAGTATTTTCTGACAACGCATATGTGATCCATTTGACGGAGAAAACACAGTTTTAAATGGCTGGATTTTTAGCGCTGTTGTATAGAAAGGACCTGGCTGTATTCTGCAGTGCCAACAAGCAAATGGCGCAGAACAATTGTGTTCTCTGGATTGCTTTTTAAGCAAATAATGAGGATTAAGATCCCAAAAAAATTATTCCTGGCCCCTGAGACCTGGGCCTTTGTTTAGAAATATCTAACCGCAGCAGAAGGCAGAACTGGAATGGAGCCTCTTGTGCTATTTGCACTGCAGTCTGCTATATACCCTGCCTGCCTGCCTATAAACCCTGCCTGCCTGATATCTCTGTAGATGGATTAGTCCTCAGAAGGACTGTTTGTTGAGATGGATATGTGTCTCTAATATAGTCTGTACACCTACACTAACTAGAAACAAGCAAATCTCTCCCTAGTTCAGCAGCAGCTTTCCCTACACTGTCTGATCCGGAGTGACTGTGACGAGCATGGCGGCGCCAGGTCTGATATAGACCCGATGACGCTGTGCAGCCAGTCAATCACTGTATTGCCACAACCAACATGGCTACGGCATTAGTGAGTGGCAGGCAATCCCTGCATGTTCATTGGCTCTCTAAAGAGCGCCAAACATGAAGGGAGGAGACCCGAGCTCCCTCTGAGCAACCCGGAAATACTCGGGGAGCTCCGAGCAGTAGCGAGCATGCTCGCTCATCACTAGTTGGCACCGTCTTGAAACAAAATTGGCGCCCCCGCTCCTCAGCCTCTCAACAGCCTCCACTCAGCAGCCTCATCTCTAGCGCCAACAGAATGTTTGGAAATGTCAGTCTATGTTTTATCAATGGACACGTGACACAAGAACGGATAAAGGAATCGGCTGACATTGGTGCTCAGAGAAGATGAGGCCATTCACAATTAGAAAAACACCTAAATGTTGTGATATTATTATAGTTAATAATATACACAAGCCATGGTCAGGGAGAGCGCATTCTTTGGACATGTTTATCTAAAACTGGACAACCCCTTTAAGTGCAAGGATTTTTATTTATTTCAGGAACTCCTCCGTGGCAATGGTGATAGAAAAGAGGCCTTGGTGATCCTAGCAACCAATCAGAATTCTGCTTCCATTTCTGCAGCACAGTGTAGAAGATGAGAGCTGCGCTCTGAATGGTTGCTATGGGCAACGAAGCTCAGGCTGATGTTTGAGGGTCACATAGTTGCAGCAGGACAGTGCACGGTGCAGAGAAAGAATGTGTCCTCTCTGGGGCTGCACTAGGGGGAGGGCAGCGGCAATAATGGAATTTACACCACCGGCCCCCTGCAGACCCCATTGTAGCCTGTGTGTGATACAGGCGTGAGTGCGCCCCCTGCTGTGATACTGCCTCCCCCTCATGCAACAGGCGAACCAGATACAGGACTGTATGTACTGACACCAGGACCACAGCACCACTGCACAGCACCACTGCACAGCACCAGGTACACAGCACTAGAGATGAGCGTTGTTCGACTCGAACTGTCCGCCAATCTCAAATTCGAGCTGTTTTGGGCGGTGTTCGAGCCGTTCGGCGAACACAAACGATTTGAGAAAAATTCGGCTGTTCGAGGTTATGTTCGATAACTGTTCGTGCACCAAAATCATAACTGGATTTTTTCTCAGTAATGATGAAAATTAATGTTAATACGCAGTTTGAGTGCACAGCGGGGCGGGGGGAGGGGCAGGGGATGGATCTCTGCAGAAATAATGAAGATCTCCATTTTTTTTTCTCTTTCCCGCATTTACAGTGGGGAGGTGCAATCTGTCAGCCTATCAGCAGCGCACACACGGAGCAAAGTGCTTTTTTTCACACAAGCAAGGGCATGTGTCATTGGCAGTGTATGTCACATGTCCTTGCCCTATAAGACCCAGCCATTTTCCCCGTCGTCACCATTTTCTCACTGCTGCAGCTGCGTGTTAGACGGCACCGCTGTTGCTGTGTGCGCTATACCTTGTTAATTTCAAGCCAATTTTCGCACAAATCTACAGATAGCTTGGGAGTAGGGAATAGTTGTGATTGCAGTCCTTTTAAGGACTAGGTTACAGCATTTCCTATGACTTTTATCAGGCAGGTCTGTGCTCTTAAATAGATAGGTTGGGAGTAAAGACTAATTGTAATTGCAGTCCTTTTCAGGACTAAGTTACATCGTTCCTATCAGTTTTTGCCAGGCAGGTCTGTGCCAGTGCTGTGCAAGTTTTTTTCACAGCATTTGGCTAAATCTAGCAAAGCTAATCCTTTTTGGCCTATTGCAGAGTGTGTTAGTCAGTGGAGTAGCCTATCTGTGTTGCAAGCTATACCACCTGTGTATAGAATACCAATTTTTTTACTGCACCTAGTTGTAACATACCTGGCGGCGTCCTTGCATAGTGGTCCATTTCCCACTGTGCAGGAGCGCGCACTTGATCTCCTGTCCAGAATGTCTCTCTGGCTTCCCTCCATGCTGTCTGTTTGTGTCTGTCTCTGCTGCTTAAGGGCGGCGCCCGATGACTTCCTGCTTTTTGTACCTGCTGTGGGTCACACCCCTTGTGCGTCCTCAGCCTATTGCTGTCTGACACTTGGTATATAGCTCAGCAGCTCCCTTCTATCCCTGCCTGAGCATAGTGTTTTCCTTCAGTGTGTGCTTGCACTCTGAAGGTGCCAGGTCCCGTCTTTGTTTCCTTGTCTGCCTTTCCTGGAGGCTGTATTTCCAGGCGTGTCTGAACTAAGTCCTGTATGTCTCCTGCTTTTTGTATCAGTTTCCGTGTCTGAACTGAGTCCTGTATGTCTCCTGCTTTTTGTATCAGTTCCCGTGTCTGAACTGAGTCCTGTATTTCTCCTGCTTTGCGGTATTAGTTCCCGTGTCTGAACTAAGTCCTGTATGTCTCCTGCTTTTTGTATCAGTTCCCGTGTCTGAACTGAGTCCTGTATGTCTCCTGCTTTTTGTATCAGTTCCCGTGTCTGAACTGAGTCCTGTATGTCTCCTGCTTTGCGGTATCAGCTCCCGTGTCTGAACTGTGTCCTGTATGTCTCCTGCTTTGCGGTATTAGTTCCCGTGTCTGAACTAAGTCCTGTATGTCTCCTGCTTTGCGGTATTAGTTCCCGTGTCTGAACTGAGTCCTTTCTGTGTTCTCTTGTCTGTCCTGTCTGAACACGCTCCTTGCCTGTTCGTTCCGCCTTCTAGTGGCCGATTTCCTAGACCCGCTCCTGTGTCTGGTCTGTCCTGTCTGAACACGCTCCTTGCCTGTTCGTTCCGCCTCTCTGGGGGCCGTATTCCCAGACCCGCTCCTGTATCCCTCTGCAGTGTCGGTCTCCTCCGTACACTCAGTTCCAGTCTGAACTTTCTCCTGTCCTTTACCTGTTTTGCCTCTATGTCCGTTCCCTTCCTTTTTCTGCAGAGTCTGAACTCGTACCTAACTCCTGCTTGTTGTCCCTGCAAGTACTGTGTGAGTATCTGGCTCTGTCTTTCCCTTCCTGTCTGTTCCGTGTGAACAGAGTCCTGTCCTGCCCTGCTTCTGCCCGCTGCTCCGGCAGTCCTGTCCTGCCCTGCTTCTGCCCGCTGCTCCGGCAGTCCTGTCCTGCCCTGCTTCTGCCCGCTGCTCCGGCAGTCCTGTCCTGCCCTGCTTCTGCCCGCTGCTCCGGCAGTCCTGTCCTGCCCTGCTTCTGCCCGCTGCTCCGGCAGTCCTGTCCTGCCCTGCCTGTACCCCTCTGCCTGTAATGTTCCTGAGTCCCAGTGTGTACTGGGCCCTATCCCGCCTGTGTTCCTACCTGCTAGTGCCTCCCTGTCTGCACTCTAGCTGTGCTTGCCTTTACCCCCCTGCCTGCATACCCGCCTGCCTGCATACCAGTCGTGCCTGCCTATACCCTCCAGTCTGTGTGCCAGCCTACCAGCCTGTTCCTGTATTCCCCTGTGTGGGTCAACAGCCGTGTCCGGGGTCTGTCCTGGAGTAGCACCTGGTCCCTTTGCTCGGTTCCTCCTTGGTGCACTGGCGTCGTATGCCGTCGTGCGACCCTGGTCGGATCGGGTGAATACTTAGTCACGCCCCTCCAGGCATTCACTCTCCGGCACGGTCCAGTGGAATCACTACCAATCACACGCACACGCCGCTTAGCCCGGGCGTGTGCATAACAGCATGCTCAGGCCATGGTTCCCGTTGAGCCCCACGGCCTTCGCTCTCTGAGAAGTTTTCCAGCGAATATATGCATTAAAATAAAATAAATAATTTTTTTTTTCTCTTAGCTGAGTTCCAGGCGAAATTACGCACCGTCCAGATGGATCTATCAGCTCTCGTTCCTGCGGATCCGCCACGTTACTATGGGGATCCAAGACAGTGTCGTGCATTTGTGGAGCAATGCATGCTACACTTTAAGGCCTACCCTCTCTATTTTCCTTCCGATTGGGCTAAAGTGGCCTTTATTATGTCTTACCTGGCGGGTGATGCCTTGGAATGGATCAACCCCCTATATGAAACACAGGATCCGATCCTCCGGGACCTAATGGCCTTCCTGGTGGCCTTTCTAATGGTCTTCGATGATCCTAACCCGGAGGCTCCTGCTGAAGCTTCACCTCCCAATATCCCAGAGCAGCCCCGATGGGTAATGTGTGTGGGTAGCGCAATAGTCCTCCAGCCCAATGAGACTACTGCCCACCCAGAATCCTCACAGGGTGACTACGCTTTCCGGAATACTTCTCTCAACCTCAAGAGGCAGTCCAGACGTGCTAGACGTAGAGGCAAGCCGTCACGCCAGGGTCTGTCCTCCCTGAGACCTCCTGACCCCAACCTTGAAGTCCCTACTGAAGCTTCATCTCCCTGTATCCCGGAGAAACCCCAATGGGTAATGTGCGTGGGTAGTGCACCAGTTCTCCTGCCCGAAGAGACTTCTGCCCATCCAGACTCCACACAGGAGAACTTCCTGCACCCGGCATCAGATGCTTCTCTCTCTTTAACCGGTGTGCATGTCCAAGGATGCTCCAAAGCTGTGGTTACCTCTGAGTCTGTGCACCTCTACTACCTGGCGGAGGATCCCCTGTTGCCTCCTGAATCCTCCGGGATACCACTCGATGACAAATGGAGAGAGACTTCTCTACACCCGGTACTCATTACTTTGTCCGCTTCGTCGTGTGAGCCTGACAATGGGTACCCCAAAGTGGTAGTTACCTCCGAGTCTCTACACCCCTCCGACCAGGCGGAGGATCTCCAGTTGTTTCCTGAACCCTTCGGGGTGCTACCTGGTAGCGAAAGGACAGAGACTCTCCTATACTCTGTACCTGATACCTCGCTCGCTTCGTCCAGTGAGTCCAACCTAGTGTACTCCGAAGCAGAAGTTACTCCCGAGTCTCTACACCCCTCCGACCAGGCGGAGGACCTCCAGTTGTGTTCAGAACCCTTCGGGGTGCCACCTGGTGGTGAATGGACAGAGACTTTCCTATACTCGGTACCCGATACCTCGCCTGCTTCCTCCAGTGAGTCCAACCTAGTGTACTCCGAAGCAGAGGTTACTCCCGAGTCTCTACACCCCTCCGACCAGGCGGAGGACCTCCAGTTGTGTTCAGAACCCTTCGGGGTGCCACCTGGTGGTGAATGGACAGAGACTTTCCTATACTCGGTACCCGATACCTCGCCTGCTTCCTCCAGTGAGTCCGACCTAGTGTACTCTGAAGCAGTTGTTTTCTCTGAGCCTCTGCACTCTTCTGACCCGGCGGAGGACCTCCAGTTGTTTCCTGAATCCTCTGGGGTACCACCAGATAACAAAGAGACAGTGACTTTTCCTCATTATGTACCTGATAACCCGTCTATTTTTTCCTGTGAGCTTGACAAGATGTACCTCGAAGCAGAGATTACCCTCAAGTCTCTGTCCCCCTCCAACCCAGTGAACGACTGGTCCTCGAATTCCCTGCGGAAGATTCTGGCAGGCCTGAAGAAGAGGGGGCGTAAGGGGGGAGGTACTGTAACATACCTGGCGGCGTCCTTGCATAGTGGTCCATTTCCCACTGTGCAGGAGCGCGCACTTGATCTCCTGTCCAGAATGTCTCTCTGGCTTCCCTCCATGCTGTCTGTTTGTGTCTGTCTCTGCTGCTTAAGGGCGGCGCCCGATGACTTCCTGCTTTTTGTACCTGCTGTGGGTCACACCCCTTGTGCGTCCTCAGCCTATTGCTGTCTGACACTTGGTATATAGCTCAGCAGCTCCCTTCTATCCCTGCCTGAGCATAGTGTTTTCCTTCAGTGTGTGCTTGCACTCTGAAGGTGCCAGGTCCCGTCTTTGTTTCCTTGTCTGCCTTTCCTGGAGGCTGTATTTCCAGGCGTGTCTGAACTAAGTCCTGTATGTCTCCTGCTTTTTGTATCAGTTTCCGTGTCTGAACTGAGTCCTGTATGTCTCCTGCTTTTTGTATCAGTTCCCGTGTCTGAACTGAGTCCTGTATTTCTCCTGCTTTGCGGTATTAGTTCCCGTGTCTGAACTAAGTCCTGTATGTCTCCTGCTTTTTGTATCAGTTCCCGTGTCTGAACTGAGTCCTGTATGTCTCCTGCTTTTTGTATCAGTTCCCGTGTCTGAACTGAGTCCTGTATGTCTCCTGCTTTGCGGTATCAGCTCCCGTGTCTGAACTGTGTCCTGTATGTCTCCTGCTTTGCGGTATTAGTTCCCGTGTCTGAACTAAGTCCTGTATGTCTCCTGCTTTGCGGTATTAGTTCCCGTGTCTGAACTGAGTCCTTTCTGTGTTCTCTTGTCTGTCCTGTCTGAACACGCTCCTTGCCTGTTCGTTCCGCCTTCTAGTGGCCGATTTCCTAGACCCGCTCCTGTGTCTGGTCTGTCCTGTCTGAACACGCTCCTTGCCTGTTCGTTCCGCCTCTCTGGGGGCCGTATTCCCAGACCCGCTCCTGTATCCCTCTGCAGTGTCGGTCTCCTCCGTACACTCAGTTCCAGTCTGAACTTTCTCCTGTCCTTTACCTGTTTTGCCTCTATGTCCGTTCCCTTCCTTTTTCTGCAGAGTCTGAACTCGTACCTAACTCCTGCTTGTTGTCCCTGCAAGTACTGTGTGAGTATCTGGCTCTGTCTTTCCCTTCCTGTCTGTTCCGTGTGAACAGAGTCCTGTCCTGCCCTGCTTCTGCCCGCTGCTCCGGCAGTCCTGTCCTGCCCTGCTTCTGCCCGCTGCTCCGGCAGTCCTGTCCTGCCCTGCTTCTGCCCGCTGCTCCGGCAGTCCTGTCCTGCCCTGCTTCTGCCCGCTGCTCCGGCAGTCCTGTCCTGCCCTGCTTCTGCCCGCTGCTCCGGCAGTCCTGTCCTGCCCTGCCTGTACCCCTCTGCCTGTAATGTTCCTGAGTCCCAGTGTGTACTGGGCCCTATCCCGCCTGTGTTCCTACCTGCTAGTGCCTCCCTGTCTGCACTCTAGCTGTGCTTGCCTTTACCCCCCTGCCTGCATACCCGCCTGCCTGCATACCAGTCGTGCCTGCCTATACCCTCCAGTCTGTGTGCCAGCCTACCAGCCTGTTCCTGTATTCCCCTGTGTGGGTCAACAGCCGTGTCCGGGGTCTGTCCTGGAGTAGCACCTGGTCCCTTTGCTCGGTTCCTCCTTGGTGCACTGGCGTCGTATGCCGTCGTGCGACCCTGGTCGGATCGGGTGAATACTTAGTCACGCCCCTCCAGGCATTCACTCTCCGGCACGGTCCAGTGGAATCACTACCAATCACACGCACACGCCGCTTAGCCCGGGCGTGTGCATAACAGCATGCTCAGGCCATGGTTCCCGTTGAGCCCCACGGCCTTCGCTCTCTGAGAAGTTTTCCAGCGAATATATGCATTAAAATAAAATAAATAATTTTTTTTTTCTCTTAGCTGAGTTCCAGGCGAAATTACGCACCGTCCAGATGGATCTATCAGCTCTCGTTCCTGCGGATCCGCCACGTTACTATGGGGATCCAAGACAGTGTCGTGCATTTGTGGAGCAATGCATGCTACACTTTAAGGCCTACCCTCTCTATTTTCCTTCCGATTGGGCTAAAGTGGCCTTTATTATGTCTTACCTGGCGGGTGATGCCTTGGAATGGATCAACCCCCTATATGAAACACAGGATCCGATCCTCCGGGACCTAATGGCCTTCCTGGTGGCCTTTCTAATGGTCTTCGATGATCCTAACCCGGAGGCTCCTGCTGAAGCTTCACCTCCCAATATCCCAGAGCAGCCCCGATGGGTAATGTGTGTGGGTAGCGCAATAGTCCTCCAGCCCAATGAGACTACTGCCCACCCAGAATCCTCACAGGGTGACTACGCTTTCCGGAATACTTCTCTCAACCTCAAGAGGCAGTCCAGACGTGCTAGACGTAGAGGCAAGCCGTCACGCCAGGGTCTGTCCTCCCTGAGACCTCCTGACCCCAACCTTGAAGTCCCTACTGAAGCTTCATCTCCCTGTATCCCGGAGAAACCCCAATGGGTAATGTGCGTGGGTAGTGCACCAGTTCTCCTGCCCGAAGAGACTTCTGCCCATCCAGACTCCACACAGGAGAACTTCCTGCACCCGGCATCAGATGCTTCTCTCTCTTTAACCGGTGTGCATGTCCAAGGATGCTCCAAAGCTGTGGTTACCTCTGAGTCTGTGCACCTCTACTACCTGGCGGAGGATCCCCTGTTGCCTCCTGAATCCTCCGGGATACCACTCGATGACAAATGGAGAGAGACTTCTCTACACCCGGTACTCATTACTTTGTCCGCTTCGTCGTGTGAGCCTGACAATGGGTACCCCAAAGTGGTAGTTACCTCCGAGTCTCTACACCCCTCCGACCAGGCGGAGGATCTCCAGTTGTTTCCTGAACCCTTCGGGGTGCTACCTGGTAGCGAAAGGACAGAGACTCTCCTATACTCTGTACCTGATACCTCGCTCGCTTCGTCCAGTGAGTCCAACCTAGTGTACTCCGAAGCAGAAGTTACTCCCGAGTCTCTACACCCCTCCGACCAGGCGGAGGACCTCCAGTTGTGTTCAGAACCCTTCGGGGTGCCACCTGGTGGTGAATGGACAGAGACTTTCCTATACTCGGTACCCGATACCTCGCCTGCTTCCTCCAGTGAGTCCAACCTAGTGTACTCCGAAGCAGAGGTTACTCCCGAGTCTCTACACCCCTCCGACCAGGCGGAGGACCTCCAGTTGTGTTCAGAACCCTTCGGGGTGCCACCTGGTGGTGAATGGACAGAGACTTTCCTATACTCGGTACCCGATACCTCGCCTGCTTCCTCCAGTGAGTCCGACCTAGTGTACTCTGAAGCAGTTGTTTTCTCTGAGCCTCTGCACTCTTCTGACCCGGCGGAGGACCTCCAGTTGTTTCCTGAATCCTCTGGGGTACCACCAGATAACAAAGAGACAGTGACTTTTCCTCATTATGTACCTGATAACCCGTCTATTTTTTCCTGTGAGCTTGACAAGATGTACCTCGAAGCAGAGATTACCCTCAAGTCTCTGTCCCCCTCCAACCCAGTGAACGACTGGTCCTCGAATTCCCTGCGGAAGATTCTGGCAGGCCTGAAGAAGAGGGGGCGTAAGGGGGGAGGTACTGTAACATACCTGGCGGCGTCCTTGCATAGTGGTCCATTTCCCACTGTGCAGGAGCGCGCACTTGATCTCCTGTCCAGAATGTCTCTCTGGCTTCCCTCCATGCTGTCTGTTTGTGTCTGTCTCTGCTGCTTAAGGGCGGCGCCCGATCACTTCCTGCTTTTTGTACCTGCTGTGGGTCACACCCCTTGTGCGTCCTCAGCCTATTGCTGTCTGACACTTGGTATATAGCTCAGCAGCTCCCTTCTATCCCTGCCTGAGCATAGTGTTTTCCTTCAGTGTGTGCTTGCACTCTGAAGGTGCCAGGTCCCGTCTTTGTTTCCTTGTCTGCCTTTCCTGGAGGCTGTATTTCCAGGCGTGTCTGAACTAAGTCCTGTATGTCTCCTGCTTTTTGTATCAGTTTCCGTGTCTGAACTGAGTCCTGTATGTCTCCTGCTTTTTGTATCAGTTCCCGTGTCTGAACTGAGTCCTGTATTTCTCCTGCTTTGCGGTATTAGTTCCCGTGTCTGAACTAAGTCCTGTATGTCTCCTGCTTTTTGTATCAGTTCCCGTGTCTGAACTGAGTCCTGTATGTCTCCTGCTTTTTGTATCAGTTCCCGTGTCTGAACTGAGTCCTGTATGTCTCCTGCTTTGCGGTATCAGCTCCCGTGTCTGAACTGTGTCCTGTATGTCTCCTGCTTTGCGGTATTAGTTCCCGTGTCTGAACTAAGTCCTGTATGTCTCCTGCTTTGCGGTATTAGTTCCCGTGTCTGAACTGAGTCCTTTCTGTGTTCTCTTGTCTGTCCTGTCTGAACACGCTCCTTGCCTGTTCGTTCCGCCTTCTAGTGGCCGATTTCCTAGACCCGCTCCTGTGTCTGGTCTGTCCTGTCTGAACACGCTCCTTGCCTGTTTGTTCCGCCTCTCTGGGGGCCGTATTCCCAGACCCGCTCCTGTATCCCTCTGCAGTGTCGGTCTCCTCCGTACACTCAGTTCCAGTCTGAACTTTCTCCTGTCCTTTACCTGTTTTGCCTCTATGTCCGTTCCCTTCCTTTTTCTGCAGAGTCTGAACTCGTACCTAACTCCTGCTTGTTGTCCCTGCAAGTACTGTGTGAGTATCTGGCTCTGTCTTTCCCTTCCTGTCTGTTCCGTGTGAACAGAGTCCTGTCCTGCCCTGCTTCTGCCCGCTGCTCCGGCAGTCCTGTCCTGCCCTGCTTCTGCCCGCTGCTCCGGCAGTCCTGTCCTGCCCTGCTTCTGCCCGCTGCTCCGGCAGTCCTGTCCTGCCCTGCTTCTGCCCGCTGCTCCGGCAGTCCTGTCCTGCCCTGCTTCTGCCCGCTGCTCCGGCAGTCCTGTCCTGCCCTGCCTGTACCCCTCTGCCTGTAATGTTCCTGAGTCCCAGTGTGTACTGGGCCCTATCCCGCCTGTGTTCCTACCTGCTAGTGCCTCCCTGTCTGCACTCTAGCTGTGCTTGCCTTTACCCCCCTGCCTGCATACCCGCCTGCCTGCATACCAGTCGTGCCTGCCTATACCCTCCAGTCTGTGTGCCAGCCTACCAGCCTGTTCCTGTATTCCCCTGTGTGGGTCAACAGCCGTGTCCGGGGTCTGTCCTGGAGTAGCACCTGGTCCCTTTGCTCGGTTCCTCCTTGGTGCACTGGCGTCGTATGCCGTCGTGCGACCCTGGTCGGATCGGGTGAATACTTAGTCACGCCCCTCCAGGCATTCACTCTCCGGCACGGTCCAGTGGAATCACTACCAATCACACGCACACGCCGCTTAGCCCGGGCGTGTGCATAACACTAGTGAAGTAAAACCTTTTGGGAATAGCATCATTCTATTAGTCCATCTATACTGACCTCCATCAGGTTGCAAATTGAATATAATTTTTTGCTGCATCTAGCTCTGAAAAAATATTTGGCCTTCTAGCAGTGTGTGGGACTTGTTCTATTAGTCCATCTATACTGACCTCCATCAGGTTGCAAACTGAATATAATTTTTTTCTGCATCTAGCTCTGAAAAAATATTTGGCCTTCCAGCAGTGTGTGGGACTTGTTCTATTAGTCCATCTATACTGACCTTCATCAGGTTGCAAATTGAATATAATATTTTTCTGCATCTAGCTTTGAAAAAATATTTGGCCTTCTAGCAGTGTGTGGGACTTGTTCTATTAGTCCATCTATACTGACCTCCATCAGGTTGCAAATTGAATATATTTTTTTTCTGCATCTAGCTCTGAAAAAATATTTGGCCTTCTAGCAGTGTGTGGGACTAGTTCTATTAGTCCATCTATACTGACCTCCATCAGGTTGCAAACTGAATATAATTTTTTGCTGCATCTAGCTCTGAAAAAATATTTGGCCTTCTAGCAGTGTGTGGGACTTGTTCTATTAGTCCATCTATACTGACCTCCATCAGGTTGCAAATTGAATATAATTTTTTTCTGCATCTAGTTCTGAAAAAATATTTGGCCTTCTTACAGTGTGTGGGACTTGTTCTATAAGTCCATCTATACTGACCTCCATCAGGTTGCAAATTGAATATAATTTTTTCTGTATCTAGCTCTGAAAAAATATTTGGCCTTCTAGTAGTGTGTGGGACTTGTTCTATTAGTCCATCTATACTGACCTTCATCAGGTTGCAAATTGAATATAATATTTTTCTGCATCTAGCTCTGAAAAAATATTTGGCCTTCTAGCAGTGTGTGGGACTTGTTCTATTAGTCCATCTATACTGACCTCCATCAGGTTGCAAATTGAATATATTTTTTTTCTGCATCTAGCTCTGAAAAAATATTTGGCCTTCTAGCACTGTGTGGGACCAGTTCTATTAGTCCATCTATACTGACCTCCATCAGGTTGCAAATTGAATATAATTTTTTTCTGCATCTAGCTCTGAAAAAATATTTGGCCTTCTAGCAGTGTGTGGGACTTGTTCTATTAGTCCATCTACACTGACCTCCATCAGGTTGCAAATTGAATATAATTTTTTTCTGCATCTAGCTCTGAAAAAATATTTGGCCTTCTTACAGTGTGTGGGACTTGTTCTATAAGTCCATCTATACTGACCTCCATCAGGTTGCAAATTGAATATAATTTTTTCTGTATCTAGCTCTGAAAAAATATTTGGCCTTCTAATAGTGTGTGGGACTTGTTCTATTAGTCCATCTATACTGACCTTCATCAGGTTGCAAATTGAATATAATATTTTTCTGCATCTAGCTCTGAAAAAATATTTGGCCTTCTAGCAGTGTGCGGGACTTGTTCTTTTAGTCCATCTATACTGACCTCCATCAGGTTGCAAATTGAATATATTTTTTTTCTGCATCTAGCTCTGAAAAAATATTTGGCCTTCTAGCAGTGTGTGGGACTAGTTCTATTAGTCCATCTATACTGACCTCCATCAGGTTGCAAATTGAATATAATTTTTTTCTGCATCTAGCTCTGAAAAAATATTTGGCCTTCTAGCAGTGTGTGGGACTTGTTCTATTAGTCCATCTATACTGACCTCCATCAGGTTGCAAATTGAATATAATTTTTTTCTGCATCTAGCTCTGAAAAAATATTTGGCCTTCTAGCAGTGTGTGGGACTTGTTCTATAAGTCCATCAATACTGACCTCCATCAGGTTGCAAATTGAATATATTTTTTTCTGTATCTAGCTCTGAAAAAATATTTGCCCTTCTAGCAGTGTGTGGGACTTGTTCTATTAGTCCATCTATACTGACCTTCATCAGGTTGCAAATTGAATATAATATTTTTCTGCATGTAGCTCTGAAAAAATATTTGGCCTTCTAGCAGTGTGTGGGACTTGTTCTATAAGTCCATCTATACTGACCTCCATCAGGTTGCAAATGGAATATAATTTTTTCTGTATCTAGCTCTGAAAAAATATTTGGCCTTCTAGCAGTGTGTGGGACTAGTTCTATTAGTCCATCTATACTGACCTCCATCAGGTTGCAAATTGAATATATTTATTTTCTGCATCTAGCTCTGAAAAAATATTTGGCCTTCTAGCAGTGTGTGGGACTTGTTCTATTAGTCCATCTATACTGACCTTCATCAGGTTGCAAATTGAATATCATATTTTTCTGCATCTAGCTCTGAAAAAATATTTGGCCTTCTAGCAGTGTGTGGGACTTGTTCTATAAGTCCATCTATACTGACCTCCATCAGGTTGCAAATTGAATATAATTTTTTCTGTATCTAGCTCTGAAAAAATATTTGGCCTTCTAGCAGTGTGTGGGACTTGTTCTATTAGACCATCTATACTGACCTCCATCAGGTTGCAAATTGAATATCATTTTTTTCTGCATCTAGCTCTGAAAAAATATTTGGCCTTCTAGCAGTGTGTGGGACTTGTTCTATAAGTCCATCTATACTGACCTCCATCAGGTTGCATATTGAATATAATTTTTTCTGTATCTAGCTCTGAAAAAATATTTTGCCTTCTGGCAGTGTGTGGGACTTCTTCTATTAGTCCATCTATACTGACCTTCATCAGGTTGCAAATTGAATATAATATTTTTCTGCATCTAGCTCTGAAAAAATATTTGGCCTTCTAGCAGTGTGTGGGACTTGTTCTATAAGTCCATCTATACTGACCTCCATCAGGTTGCAAATTGAATATAATTTTTTCTGTATCTAGCTCTGAAAAAATATTTGCCCTTCTAGCAGTGTGTGGGACTTGTTCTATTAGTCCATCTATACTGACCTCCATCAGGTTGCAAATGGAATATAATTTTTTCTGTATCTAGCTCTGAAAAAATATTTGGCCTTCTAGCAGTGTGTGGGACTAGTTCTATTAGTCCATCTATACTGACCTCCATCAGGTTGCAAATTGAATATATTTATTTTCTGCATCTAGCTCTGAAAAAATATTTGGCCTTCTAGCAGTGTGTGGGACTTGTTCTATTAGTCCATCTATACTGACCTTCATCAGGTTGCAAATTGAATATCATATTTTTCTGCATCTAGCTCTGAAAAAATATTTGGCCTTCTAGCAGTGTGTGGGACTTGTTCTATAAGTCCATCTATACTGACCTCCATCAGGTTGCAAATTGAATATAATTTTTTCTGTATCTAGCTCTGAAAAAATATTTGGCCTTCTAGCAGTGTGTGGGACTTGTTCTATTAGACCATCTATACTGACCTCCATCAGGTTGCAAATTGAATATCATTTTTTTCTGCATCTAGCTCTGAAAAAATATTTGGCCTTCTAGCAGTGTGTGGGACTTGTTCTATAAGTCCATCTATACTGACCTCCATCAGGTTGCATATTGAATATAATTTTTTCTGTATCTAGCTCTGAAAAAATATTTTGCCTTCTGGCAGTGTGTGGGACTTCTTCTATTAGTCCATCTATACTGACCTTCATCAGGTTGCAAATTGAATATAATATTTTTCTGCATCTAGCTCTGAAAAAATATTTGGCCTTCTAGCAGTGTGTGGGACTTGTTCTATAAGTCCATCTATACTGACCTCCATCAGGTTGCAAATTGAATATAATTTTTTCTGTATCTAGCTCTGAAAAAATATTTGCCCTTCTAGCAGTGTGTGGGACTTGTTCTATTAGTCCATCTATACTGACCTTCATCAGGTTGCAAATTGAATATAATATTTTTCTGCATCTAGCTCTGAAAAAATATTTGGCCTTCTAGCAGTGTGTGGGACTTGTTCTATAAGTACATCTATACTGACCTCCATCAGGTTGCAAATTGAATATAATTTTTTATGTATCTAGCTCTGAAAAAATATTTGGCCTTCTAGCAGTGTGTGGGACTAGTTCTATTAGTCCATCTATACTGACCTCCATCAAGTTGCAAATTGAATATATTTATTTTCTGCATCTAGCTCTGAAAAAATATTTGGCCTTCTAGCAGTGTGTGGGACTAGTTCTATTAGTCCATCTATACTGACCTCCATCAGGTTGCAAATTGAATATAATTATTTTCTGCATCTAGCTCTGAAAAAATATTTGGCCTTCTAGCAGTGTGTGGGACTTGTTATATTAGTCCATCTATACTGACCTCCATCAGGTTGCAAATTGAATATAATTTTTTTCTGCATCTAGCTCTGAAAAAATATTTGGCCTTCTAGCAGTGTGTGGGACTTGTTCTATTAGTCCATCTATACTGACCTCCATCAGGTTGCAAATTGAATATAATTTTTTTCTGCATCTAGTTCTGAAAAAATATTTGGCCTTCTTACAGTGTGTGGGACTTGTTCTATAAGTCCATCTATACTGACCTCCATCAGGTTGCAAATTGAATATAATTTTTTCTGTATCTAGCTCTGAAAAAATATTTGGCCTTCTAGTAGTGTGTGGGACTTGTTCTATTAGTCCATCTATACTGACCTTCATCAGGTTGCAAATTGAATATAATATTTTTCTGCATCTAGCTCTGAAAAAATATTTGGCCTTCTAGCAGTGTGTGGGACTTGTTCTATTAGTCCATCTATACTGACCTCCATCAGGTTGCAAATTGAATAAATTTTTTTTCTGCATCTAGCTCTGAAAAAATATTTGGCCTTCTAGCAGTGTGTGGGACCAGTTCTATTAGTCCATCTATACTGACCTTCATCAGGTTGCAAATTGAATATAATTTTTTTCTGCATCTAGCTCTGAAAAAATATTTGGCCTTCTAGCAGTGTGTGGGACTTGTTCTATTAGTCCATCTATACTGACCTCCATCAGGTTGCAAATTGAATATAATTTTTTTCTGCATCTAGCTCTGAAAAAATATTTGGCCTTCTTACAGTGTGTGGGACTTGTTCTATAAGTCTATCTATACTGACCTAAATCAGGTTGCAAATTGAATATAATTTTTTCTGTATCTAGCTCTGATAAAATATTTGGCCTTCTAATAGTGTGTGGGACTTGTTCTATTAGTCCATCTATACTGACCTTCATCAGGTTGCAAATTGAATATAATATTTTTCTGCATCTAGCTCTGAAAAAATATTTGGCCTTCTAGCAGTGTGCGGGACTTGTTCTTTTAGTCCATCTATACTGACCTCCATCAGGTTGCAAATTGAATATATTTTTTTTCTGCATCTAGCTCTGAAAAAATATTTGGCCTTCTAGCAGTGTGTGGGACTAGTTCTATTAGTCCATCTATACTGACCTCCATCAGGTTGCAAATTGAATATAATTTTTTTCTGCATCTAGCTCTGAAAAAATATTTGCCCTTCTAGCAGTGTGTGGGACTTGTTCTATTAGTCCATCTATACTGACCTTCATCAGGTTGCAAATTGAATATAATATTTTTCTGCATGTAGCTCTGAAAAAATATTTGGCCTTCTAGCAGTGTGTGGGACTTGTTCTATAAGTCCATCTATACTGACATCCATCAGGTTGCAAATGGAATACAATTTTTTCTGTATCTAGCTCTGAAAAAATATTTGGCCTTCTAGCAGTGTGTGGGACTAGTTCTATTAGTCCATCTATACTGACCTCCATCAGGTTGCAAATTGAATATATTTATTTTCTGCATCTAGCTCTGAAAAAATATTTGGCCTTCTAGCAGTGTGTGGGACTTGTTCTATTAGTCCATCTATACTGACCTTCATCAGGTTGCAAATTGAATATAATATTTTTCTGCATCTAGCTCTGAAAAAATATTTGGCCTTCTAGCAGTGTGTGGGACTTGTTCTATAAGTCCATCTATACTGACCTCCATCAGGTTGCAAATTGAATATAATTTTTTCTGTATCTAGCTCTGAAAAAATATTTGGCCTTCTAGCAGTGTGTGGGACTTGTTCTATTAGACCATCTATACTGACCTCCATCAGGTTGCAAATTGAATATCATTTTTTTCTGCATCTAGCTCTGAAAAAATATTTGGCCTTCTAGCAGTGTGTGGGACTTGTTCTATAAGTCCATCTATACTGACCTCCATCAGGTTGCATATTGAATATAATTTTTTCTGTATCTAGCTCTGAAAAAATATTTGGCCTTCTGGCAGTGTGTGGGACTTCTTCTATTAGTCCATCTATACTGACCTTCATCAGGTTGCAAATTGAATATAATATTTTTCTGCATCTAGCTCTGAAAAAATATTTGGCCTTCTAGCAGTGTGTGGGACTTGTTCTATAAGTCCATCTATACTGACCTCCATCAGGTTGCAAATTGAATATAATTTTTTCTGTATCTAGCTCTGAAAAAATATTTGCCCTTCTAGCAGTGTGTGGGACTTGTTCTATTAGTCCATCTATACTGACCTTCATCAGGTTGCAAATTGAATATAATATTTTTCTGCATCTAGCTCTGAAAAAATATTTGGCCTTCTAGCAGTGTGTGGGACTTGTTCTATAAGTACATCTATACTGACCTCCATCAGGTTGCAAATTGAATATAATTTTTTATGTATCTAGCTCTGAAAAAATATTTGGCCTTCTAGCAGTGTGTGGGACTAGTTCTATTAGTCCATCTATACTGACCTCCATCAAGTTGCAAATTGAATATATTTATTTTCTGCATCTAGCTCTGAAAAAATATTTGGCCTTCTAGCAGTGTGTGGGACTAGTTCTATTAGTCCATCTATACTGACCTCCATCAGGTTGCAAATTGAATATAATTATTTTCTGCATCTAGCTCTGAAAAAATATTTGGCCTTCTAGCAGTGTGTGGGACTTGTTATATTAGTCCATCTATACTGACCTCCATCAGGTTGCAAATTGAATATAATTTTTTTCTGCATCTAGCTCTGAAAAAATATTTGGCCTTCTAGCAGTTTGTGGGACTTGTTCTATAAGTCCATCTATACTGACCTCCATCAGGTTGCAAATTGAATATAATTTTTTCTGTATCTAGCTCTGAAAAAATATTTGGCCTTCTAGCAGTGTGTGGGACTTGTTCTATTAGTCCATCTATACTGACCTTCATCAGGTTGCAAATTGAATATAATATTTTTCTGCATCTAGCTCTGAAAAAATATTTGGCCTTCTAGCAGTGTGTGGGACTTGTTCTATAAGTCCATCTATACTGACCTCCATCAGGTTGCAAATTGAATATAATTTTTTCTGTATCTAGCTCTGAAAAAATATTTGGCCTTCTAGCAGTGTGTGGGACTTGTTCTATTAGTCCATCTATACTGACCTTCATCAGGTTGCAAATTGAATATAATATTTTTCTGCATCTAGCTCTGAAAAAATATTTGGCCTTCTAGCAGTGTGTGGGACTTGTTATATTAGTCCATCTATACTGACCTCCATCAGGTTGCAAATTGAATATAATTTTTTTCTGCATCTAGCTCTGAAAAAATATTTGGCCTTCTAGCAGTGTGTGGGACTTGTTCTATAAGTCCATCTATACTGACCTCCATCAGGTTGCAAATTGAATATAATTTTTTCTGTATCTAGCTCTGAAAAAATATTTGGCCTTCTAGCAGTGTGTGGGACTTGTTCTATTAGTCCATCTATACTGACCTTCATCAGGTTGCAAATTGAATATAATATTTTTCTGCATCTAGCTCTGAAAAAATATTTGGCCTTCTAGCAGTGTGTGGGACTTGTTCTATAAGTCCATCTATACTGACCTCCATCAGGTTGCAAATTGAATATAATTTTTTCTGTATCTAGCTCTGAAAAAATATTTGGCCTTCTAGCAGTGTGTGGGACTTGTTCTATTAGTCCATCTATACTGACCTTCATCAGGTTGCAAATTGAATATAATATTTTTCTGCATCTAGCTCTGAAAAAATATTTGGCCTTCTAGCAGTGTGTGGGACTTGTTCTATAAGTCCATCTATACTGACCTCCATCAGGTTGCAAATTGAATATAATTTTTTTCTGTATCTAGCTCTGAAAAAATATTTGGCCTTCTAGCAGTGTGTGGGACTTGTTCTATTAGTCCATCTATACTGACCTCCATCAGGTTGCAAATTGAATATAATTTTTTTCTGCATCTAGCTCTGAAAAAATATTTGGCCTTCTAGTAGTGTGTGGGACTTGTTCTATAAGTCCATCTATACTGACCTCCATCAGGTTGCAAATTGAAAATATTTTTTTCTGTATCTAGCTCTGAAAAAATATTTGGCCTTCTAGCAGTGTGTGGGACTTGTTCTATTAGTCCATCTATACTGACCTTCATCAGGTTGCAAATTGAATATAATATTTTTCTGCATCTAGCTCTGAAAAAATATTTGGCCTTCTAGCAGTGTGTGGGACTTGTTCTATAAGTCCATCTATACTGACCTCCATCAGGTTGCAAATTGAATATAATTTTTTTCTGTATCTAGCTCTGAAAAAATATTTGGCCTTCTAGCAGTGTGTGGGACTTGTTCTATTAGTCCATCTATACTGACCTCCATCAGGTTGCAAATTGAATATAATTTTTTTCTGCATCTAGCTCTGAAAAAATATTTGGCCTTCTAGTAGTGTGTGGGACTTGTTCTATAAGTCCATCTATACTGACCTCCATCAGGTTGCAAATTGAAAATAATTTTTTCTGTATCTAGCTCTGAAAAAATATTTGGCCTTCTAGCAGTGTGTGGGACTTGTTCTATTAGTCCATCTATACTGACCTCCATCAGGTTGCAAATTGAATATCATTTTTTTCTGCATCTAGCTCTGAAAAAATATTTGGCCTTCTAGCAGTGTGTGGGACTTGTTCTATAAGTCCATCTATACTGACATCCATCAGGTTGCAAATTGAATATAATTTTTTTTGCATCTAGCTCTGAAAAAATATTTGGCCTTCTAGCAGTGTGTGGTACTTGTTCTATTTGTCCATCTATACTGACCTCCATCAGGTTGCAAATTGAATATAATTTTTTTCTGCATCTAGCTCTGAAAAAATATTTGGGCTTCTAACTGTGTGTGGGACTTGTTCTATTAGTCCATCTATACTGACCTCCATCAGGTTGCAAACTGAATATAATTTTTTTCTGCATCGAACCCAGACAATAGTTTTGGCCTAATACCACAGTTTGGCCACTCAGCTCTGCTCGGTTCCCATCCATTGTTTTTTTGTGCAAACAACTCCAGAGTTGTGAATTAGTTAACCACCAAATGAGTGGAAAAAGGCCTGCTGCTGGTGGAAAGGGGAATAGGCGTGTTGGGAAGGGGAAAAACGGTTGTGTCCATGGAGTAGATGTTAAAGCAACAGTAACATCTGCAGAAGAAAGACCATCTTCCAGCAAAACAAAAATGTCTACTTCTTTTAGCGGACAATGTGATAAGATCCCTTTCTTATGGCCACGCCAATCGCTACAAATTCCAGATGAGGCACAAAATCAGCAGGTGCTTCAACGGATATCAAGTGCTCCTTTAAGTGGGCTCTCCTCCACATCAACTTCAACATCACAAATACTCCAGTCCTCATAGGTGTCACCCCAATCGCACTGGCTTCCTCACAGCTCCCAAATCTCCAGCTGCCCGTCTAAGTATGAGGTAGAACAGATGGTTGAGTCTGCAGAGCTGTTTACTCATACTATAGCCTGGGAATCAGAGGTCGGCTCCAGCGCTTCTGTGAATCCAGACGAGGAAATGATCTGCACTGATGCCCAGAATCTTTATGAGTCGGATCCAGGACCAGACGCAGAAGGTTCTGACCATAATGTAGACCCTCATTCCCAAACCGTAACTCCTGTTGGTGGAGACAATGAGGAAGACGATGATGAGACTCAAATACCTGATTGGAGTGACAACTTTAGTTTTTTGTCAGGGCAGGAACAGGTTGGCTCTGAGGATGACGGGTGTGATAACACACAGGGTGATGATGATGAGATTGGAGATCCCACTTACTGTCAACCCACAGTCAGCCAAGAGATGAGGTCAGCAGAGGAGGTGGAGGAGGATGCTAGTGACGACGAGGTCAAGTTGCGCCTTCCTGGACAGAGACGTAGTACTGGAAGCACGTCAACAACTGCATCCTCAAACACAACTCTGCCTCTCACCACAAGTCGTGGTGGCTTTTCAGGTTGCATGGGTGCTAAGCCTTGCATAGTCTGGGCATTTTTTCAGATTGATAAAGATGACCCAACTCGTGTTATCTGTAACATTTGTCAGCAAAAGCTAAGTAGAGGCTAAAAAATACATAGTTTGAGTACTTCATGCATGAACCGGCACATGGACATGAAGCATAAGTTGCAGTGGGAAGCTCACTGTGCTACAATGCGGCCTAGCCGGCCGGGCCAACCACCGTCTTCCACATCTTGTGCATCCGCAGCCTCTTTATCCTCTGTGACTGGGGGGACAGCAGTCACACCTGTTTTGGGACGCAGACCTGCCACCTCTTTACCCGCAACAGCCAGCGTGATTGGCGTGTCATCATTTCCTTTGGAGGTGGTAACACCAGCTGGTGTTCAGCGATGTCCGACATCGATAGCACCACCTTTGGATCAAGGCAACCTAACATGTCCGCCTGCATCTTCCTCACAGACCGACAGTTTTCCGGGGACACCCTTCTCAACCCCGTCTAAGCACAACAGCCAGCCCTCAGTCCCTCAGATGTGGACAAGTAAAAGACCATTTCCTCCTAGCCATGAGAAAGCTAAGAGGTTGAATTTCACCATCTGCAAGCTCTTGGCTACAGAAATGCTGCCTTTCTGCCTGGTGGACACAGAGGATTTTCGAGACCTTATGTCCGTCGCAGTGCCCCAGTACCAGATGCCCAGTCGGCACTACTTCTCAAAGAAAGGTGTGCCTGCGCTCCACCAGCATGTCTCACACAACATCACCGCTTCTTTGAGAAACTCTGTGTGTGACAGAGTGCATTTCACCACAGACACTTGGATGAGTAGGCATGGACAGGGGAGTTACATGTCGCTGACTGGGCACTGGGTAACTATGGTGACAGCAGGACAAGGGGCTGCTGTCCAAGTCTTGCCGTCCCCACGAGTTGTGCGTCAATCCTCTTTATCTCAAAGTTCCTCCTCTGCTTCTGCCTCCTCAACCTCCTCTTGGTCCTCCACCTGCACCCAAAGCCTGTCTGGTCATGCCACAAGCTTTCTAACTGCGCAGAAGGGATCCTGCACACCTCCTTACAATGCTGGCAGTAGGGCTCAACGTCATCAGGCGGTTTTTACTTTGAAATGTCTGGGAAATGTGAGTCACACAGCTGAGGAGTTGTAGTCAGCTCTGGAGAACCAATTTCATGAATGGTTGTCTCCACTGGACCTGAAACCAGGGAAGGCCGTGTGCGACAATGCTGCAAACCTGGGTGCGGCCCTTTGCCGGGGCAATGTCACACACATGCCTTGTATGACTCACGTGTTGAACCTGGTTGTCTAGCAATTTTTTGCCCACTATTCCGGACTAGATGGCCTTCTGCAGAGGGCAAGGTCGCTGTGTGCTCACATCCGCCGTTCGCATCCCTCAGCTCAGCGACTTACATCTCTACAGAAGTCGTTGGGCCGGCCACTTCACCGGCTAAAATGCGATGTGCCTACCTGGTGGAATTCAACTCTGCACATGTTGCAGCGACTGTGGCAGCACCGACAAGGCCTGGTGCAATACGTTCTGACGTATAGCCTTTGCCAACGGGATCCAGAGGTGGGGCAAATCACGCTGGAGGTGTGGTCTCAGATCAGGGACCTATGCACCCTTCTACACAGTTTTGAAATGGCGATGAAGATGTTTAGTGCTGACGATGCCATTATCAGCATGACTATTCCGGTGATTTACATGCTGGAGCACATGTTAAAGAGAATTCGGAGTCAGGTGGTGGCACAAGAGGAGGTGGAGGAAGTAGAGGAGGAGGAGTTGTATGCGGAAGGGCTAACATCTGCAAGGTCCAGACGGTCGGCAGCACCAAGGCGGCAGGCATGTGAGGGTGGGGGAGATGGTTTTACCAGGGCGCATGTTAGCAGCCAAACTAGTGAGGAAGGTGCAGGAGCCCAGGAAGAAGTGGAGGACGAACTGATGGAAGACTCATCAGATGAGGGAGACCTTGATCACATTTCTGTTGTGCGAGGTTGGGGGGAGAGGACAGAGGAAGGAAGCATGATTGTTACCTCGCCACCAACACAACAGGGACTTGGTGCTCCTGGATGCGCAAGACACATGAGTGCCTTCTTGCTGCACTACCTGCAACATGACCCTCGAATTGTGAGAATTAGAAATAATCCTGACTACTGGGTTGCCACACTGTTAGATCCCTGGTACAAAAGTAAATTTGCAGAAATAATTCCTGCCATAGAAAGGGATGCACGCATGCAGTAGTATCAGCAGAGACTGTTGCAGAATCTTACATGTGCTTTTCCACAAAACACTAGTGGTGCACGTAGTGAATCTCACAGTTCCAACTTGCCAACCGTGGGACCGTCGAGTGTTCAGCACTCAAACCTTAACAGAAACACAGTATCTGCTGGTAACATCAATTTTGCGGAATCATTTCAGCACTTTTTTAGCTCATCCTTTGCAAGGCCACAGGAGACAAGAAGTCTGACACATAGTCAACGCCTAGAGACGATGGTACAGGAGTATCTCCAAGTAAACATTGAAGCCATGACTGTGTCACTGGACCCTTGCTCTTTTTGGGCTTCCAATCTGGGTAAATGGCCGGAGGTAGCCACTTACGCCTTGGAGATCTTGTCATGCCCCGCAGCCAGCGTTCTGTCTGAACGTGTGTTCAGCGCTGCTGGTGGTGTTCAGACATATAAGCGCACGCGGCTCTCCACTGATAATGTAGACAGACTCACGTTCATAAAGATGAACAAATCATGGATCCGAAACGACTTTTCTACCCCTGTGTCATCCTGGGGAGAGTAAAAGCTTGATGATTGGTTAAAATCACCTCACCAACCGTTTTAAGCTTCAAATTACTAATCATTTTTATCTGTATCTTGGCTGGAAAATAATTTGGGCTTTGTAGCAGTGTGCAGTACTGATTCTATTAGGCCATCTATACTAAGCTCCACCAGATTTAAAATTACTAATCATGTTTATGTGTATCTTGGCTGGAAAATAATTTGGGCTTTGTAGCAGTGTGCAGTACTGATTCTATTAGGCCATCTATACTAAGCTCCACCAGATTTAAAATTAATAATCATTTTTAGCTGCATCTAGCCCGGAAAATAATTTTGGGGCTCCGAGATGCGCAAGACACATAAGTGCCTTCTTGCTGCACTACCTGCAACATGACCCTCAGATTGTCAGAATTAGAAGTAATCCTGACTACTGGGTTGCCACACGCTTAGAACCCCCACACTCTTCGATCAACCTTTTCATTTTAATAAAGACCAAAAAAATGGTCATTTTTGAAATTATAAGCATTAGCAGGATATTAGAAACTGAAATCAAACAGTTTTCAAATCAAAACTTTATTCTAGGTGATGTTACATTTGCACATAGGACCCCTTGTTCGAAAGGAGCTTCTGAACTCTCTCGTCAATTGAATTTGTCAGGTTTTGGATGGTTTCTGCTTCAATTGTTTTGCATGAGGACAGAATACCCTCCCATAGCTGTTGCTTAGATGTGAACTGCCTCCCGCCATCATAGACACTCCTTTTGATGATGCTCCAGAGGTTCTGAATGGGGTAGAGGTAAGGGGAGCATGGGGGTCACACCATAAGTTTGTCCCCTTTTATGCCCATATCAGCCAGAGATGCAGATGTGTTATGTGCAGCATGAGACGGTGCATTATCATGCATGAAAATGATCTTGCTGTGGAATACACGGTTCTTCTTCTTGAACCATGGCAGTAAGTGCTGTTTGAGAAACTCCACATACATTATGGATTAGGGATCCTAAAGGGGCCGACAATCTCTCTCCCCATGATTCCAGCCCAAAACATTACTCCACCTCCTCCTTGTTGGCGCTGTAGCCGTGTTTGCGTGGGGTGTCCATCAACCAGCCATCCTCCACTCCATCCATCTGGACCATAGAGCGTTGCACGGCACTCATCCGTGAACAAAACAGTTTTGAAATCAGTCTTCATTAGTGTTGAGCGAGCACTAAAATGCTCGGGTGCTCGAAGCTCCGGCCAAGCTCACTGTGATACTCGGGTGCTCGACCCGAGCAACGAGCCCAATGTTAGTCTATGGGAGACCCGAACATTTTTGCGGCGGCTCCCCCGACAGTCTGTAGACAGCCTAAAAAGTGCCCAAAACGATAGTGACAGTGCTCAAATGACATGGGGACAGCATGGGGATCGTCCCTGGAAGCATTTCTGACCCCCAGGTCACTGCTGTCAACAACGTGGTCAGAGGTATTAAGCCACTTTTACAGGCTCACAATAAAACGTTCAAAAACGAAAGTGAAAGTGCTTTCCTGTGAAATATGTTAACCCCTTAACGACCATGGGTCTTTCTGTTTTTGTGTTTTCCTTTTTTGCTCCCCTTCTTCCCAGAGCCAGAACTTTTTTAATTTTCATTCAATATGGCCATGTGAGGGCTTATTTTTTGCGGGATGAGTTGTACTTTTAAGCACCATCACTGGTTTTACCATATCTTGTGCTGGAAAATGGGAAAAAAATTCCAAGTGCAGTGAAACTGCAAAAAAAATGCAATTCCACAGTTGTTTTTTGGGTCCTTTTTTTACCACGTTCACAGATTGCTAAAACTGACCTGCCATCATTATTTTCCAGGTCGTTACGAGTTCATAGACACCAAACATGTATAGGTTCTTTTTTATTTAAGTGGTGAAAAAAAAATCCAAAGCTTGCTAAAAAAACAAAAAAAAATGACGCCATTTTCCGAGACCCTTAGCTTCTCCATTTTTCGGGATCTGGGGCCAGTTGAGGGCTTATTTTTTGCGTGCCGGGCTGACGTTTTTATTGATACCATTTTGGGGTAGATCCGATGTTTTGATCGCCCTTTATTGCATTTTATTGCAAAGTTGTAGCGACCAAAAAAACTTAATTCTGGCGTTTAAAATTTTTTTCTCGTTACGCCGTTTACTGATTGTATTAATTCTTCTTTTATATTGATAGATCGGGCGATTCTGAACGATACCAAATATGTGTATGTGTTTTTTTTTTTATATATATATATTTTATTTTGAATGGGGCGAAAGGGGGGTGACTTAAACTTTTATATATTTTTTATTTTTTTTATTTTTTTAAAAACTTTTTTTTACACTTTCAGCTTGCTTCTATAGTCTCCAGAGGAGACTAGAAGCAGCAGTTGTCTGATTGCTTCTACTGCATACAAGCGATGAGCAGATCGCTTGTATGCAGGGGAAATGCTCACTTGCTATGAGCGCTGACCACTAGGTGGCGCTCATAGCAATTGAGACATGACAACCACAGGCATCTGCTGCAGACCCTGAGTTGTCATGCCCACCCATTGGTGACCCACGATCACGTGACGGGGTCACTGATGGGCGGGGCTTAGGACTCCCGGAAGCGCGAGTTAAATGCCACTGTCAGAGATTTAACATATTAACAGCCGCGGGTGGATTGCGATACCAATAATCAGCTGACATGTGCTCGCTTCAGTGCGTGCTCACCGCCGGAGCCCCCGCTGAACCGGCCTTCCCGACCTGGTGCGTACTATTACTGACCAGGTCGGAAAGGGGTTAAGGAACATCCTTTCCAGGGTAAAGACTTGTGTATAAGGCAAAATAAATAACCAAAAACAAAAATACTCCTCCACACCTTGGGCTATGTTCACAATTAGCATTTTTTATGCGTTTTTGCACGTTTGTATTGCTTTCAACCGTGACAAATGCATTCACCGGGAAATGTCATTTTAACATTTTACAACCTTATCTGGCCATGTGCTGTGTGACACATGCATACAGTGCTAAAAAGACATGGGAACAGCATGGGAAAGACCCCTGGAAGCATCTCTGACACCCAGGTCACTGCCTAAAAGTGTGCCCATCAGAAGGGATCCTTGCCGCATCAGAAGATGCAGACTTGCAACTATCCCCGTGCAAGTCCTTGTCCCAGGGCAGTGTTCAATTGTACCTCCCCCATAACTTGCAATACAAGCACAAGTATGCAGCCTGCCACCCACCCACCCCCCAGGCTGCAATACCATACTGCTAGCTTGCTTGCACTTGAAATTGGGCCTTTTAGGCATGTGGAGGTGGAATCTGGCCACCACGTCATGGCTGCATCGGTAGCCTGGTATCCATACTCAGTCCCCAGCCTCCCGGCGGCCGGGTGTCTACGCTTGGTCCCCAGCCGCCAGGGGGCGGCCGGGTGTCCATACTCAGTCCCCAGCCGCCCCGCGGCCGGGTGCCCACACACAGTCCCCAGCCGCGTGGGGGTGGCCGGGTGTCCATAAACGGTCCCCAGCCGCCCCTATTTGTCCCGGTGCGCCTTATACACAAGCGCGCATACCAAAACATTACCTGTGCCCTCCCCAGTGCATTTAGTGGGAAGGACAGCCTAACCACAAACACGTGGACAAGTGAATGTGGCCAGGAATGGTCCATCTCACTGACGCCTTCACACTGGGTTAATATTGTGGAAGCCGGGACACAGTTGGACACTGGGATGCAACACGTCCTCCAGACATAGAGGATTGCGGGTCCTGGGTCAATCAGGCTTCAACACAAAGTTCAGAAGGTAGACAGCAGCAGTGGTCGGCCTCCTACACAACGAGTAAATTATTCATGATCATGAGGCCATCCACCTCCTTAGCTTTCTGTTCCTTGGAATGCAAGTGTAGCACCCCGAGGACTCGGCTGCTACAGGGGTATTGCACCTCAAACCAGAGGTGTGGTATTCCACTCCCGGGTAAGGATGGAGTGTGGGACCAAGCTCAGTTAGTTGCATGCACTACACTCATCCCATTTCCGGGGGACAGAACAACGGTACTCCCACTAGGTAGATGTGCAGGTACGACAGCGTCTGTCCCTGGCTGGAGTGGGAGGGGGGGAGGAACATCCCAGTTGTGTAGGAGCAGTCAGGGGAGGGATTCTGGGCATAGGAAGGAGCCCATTGGGTGCTAGTCACCTGGGCTCGGGTGTCAGAGGGAGTATAAGAGGTGGGCACCATCTTTAGACAGGGTCCTGTTCAGAGGAGAGCCTGTGCAGAGAGGAGCTCAGCCAGAGAGGGCTGACAGGGAGCTGTGGCTCCGGCTGGGCCCAGCTCCAGAGCCAGGCCTGAAGCAGAGAGAGGAGGAACAGAAACACCAAGAAAGGCCCAGAGACGCAAGAATAGAGGGAACCCTGAGATCCCACAAGAGAACAAGTTAACGGGTGAAGGGTTGGCAGAAGAGGGTACCGGATCCCAAACTGGTAGAGGCTAAACATCCTTAGCCAGGAACCGGAGGTCGTGGATAAGTTTTGCCGCGACCCCTCACCATATCCACCAGGAAGGCAAACCACGCATAGGGTCAGGGAAGCCGGGAAAGGTTTCGCCACCAAAAGACCCGAGGAAGCCGGACATAGGTGGGTCCCTGGTGAGGACGGCCCGTAGGAAGGAAGAGAGGGGAGCTCGGGACCACGCTCTGGAGCTGCCTGGGAGTTGGCCGAGTCCCGCACCTGGTGGACGCAGCACGGCTCGGGTGGTCACTGCTGGCCGAAGTGACCGGAGCAACACCTGTGAGTAAAAGCCTTGAAACTGCACCACACGTCTCTGAGCTTCCTTGCTGCACCATCACTACCACTATCTTCCACATCTGCTGCCCTGAGGCCATACCCCTCCCGTTGGGGGTTCTACCAGCTATGCTGCACAACCTTACCACCGGCCTCAGCGGTCTGCCCTGCAGCGGCGGCTTCATAGCCGCATTCAACGGGTGGCGTAGTCGAACATTCTAACATCTACTGCTAAACGCTGCCACTCAGTTTGATTCCCTGGGCACGGACCGGGTCACCGCCACGAGACTACTACCCCCATCTGATCCGGATCCGGGTAAGCTCCCCCGTGCGCGCGATGCCGCGCGACGCAGCAGGCCCAGGGGCGCGTCAACTTTGGCGTAGTCGGCAGGATTACGTGCCCGCAACCGACGGGTACTGCGTGCCTGAAGAAAAGTTCACATTTACCGTAAAAAGGAGTCTCCCGCCAATTCCAGAGGGTTCCCGCCATCGGACGTCGTCCGGAGTCGTTTCCCGCTGTTTGCCCGCCATTTGCAGCCTTTGCCCGCCATCCACGGAGTTTCCCGCCATAAAGAGACGATTCCCGCCATCTGAGACGATTTCCCGCCCTGGCAGAGCGGACTCCATTATGGGCGTGCCAGAGGGTGGCAAGAGGCCACCTCCCATCGTGGGCCAGGTCCAGGAATGGCGCCAAAAGCGGAAACCGCCCCCACCAGCAGAGACTGCAATGATAGAAATGTCCATCAGCGTGAGAGGGCTGCCCCTGGAACTGACAATCACTAAGTTGCCCCGGGACCACCCTCAATGGGGGCGGATACAGAACAAAACAGAGAAGATGGGTGCGGCATGGAGGAGTCTGGACAGATCGCACCCGGAGATGGAGGGAGAGTCGATCAGCACCGACCCTGTGGTCCGGAACATGTTACAGGCTGCCACCCCAGAAGGCCTGGTGGAGATCCTGGCACAGCTCCCCAGAAATCGGGAGCGTGCACAGACCGCGCTGGAGGCCTTGGCCCGGAAGATGGCCCGGGTACAGCAAGAAGCGCTGGCCGAGTGGAGGAGAGAGATGATCCAGCAGGCTGGAACCCGCCAGCAGAGGATGCCACCCGCAACGTGGAGCGTGTCTGCCCCTGAGGATGGTGCAGGAGGAACGGAGGCCGGAGACGACGCCGCGGAGGGAGCCGCAGAGATGGAAGCAGGTAATGGGGACGTCATCACCCCGTGCCCCGTAGCCGCAAGCCTGCCCCAGCTCCCCGTCGCAGAGCCCGAAGTTCCACTTACCGCGCCCGTTGCCGCACCGCCGCTGCTTCCAACTAGGCCTCAAGCGGCAGGAGCCGCGGTCGTGACCTCTGTTACGCCACGCCCCTTGACCCTGAGCGCGGCAAAAGAGGAAGGGCCCCCGGCCTGGTCGCAAGGCCGAGTACCCCACGGCGCCGCCGTCTCCACAGTACCCTTCACCTTCAGAGTGCCACCGGCCTGGTCGCAAGGCCTGGTGAATCCGGGCGCCGCTGCCCCCACCGCGCCCTCAACCTCCACAGTGCTGCCCCTGGGTGAAGACCTATTCGCACAGCACACTTGCCCGGATGGGCAGTCCTTCGTGTGGCCACCGGAGTACGCCAACCCCCGACTCCGGAAGGAGTGGCCCCAGTGTGAGCCTCTGATCCCGGCTCCGGCGCCCGCCAACATTGTCTCGCTCCCATTGGAAGAGGCCCAATTTGCGTGGGACCCCACCGGCGAAGACCTCATGGGGTTCACTCAAGAGACCCGGGCGGCCGCAGCCCAACGTGAGGAGTGTTGCCGACAACAACTGGAAGTCTTTCAGAGGGAACGGTGAGAGAGGCGGGTCCGCGAGGAGCGGCTGCAGGTCCAAAGCGCGGAGCAGAAAAGCCGGACCCGACGAAGCCGCCGTGCGGCCCACGGTCCCCGCGCCACCGGGACTGTAATAAAGTTTCAAATGGAGCACGGCTGGGGCTTTATCCGGGATCACAGAACCCCCGGCGATGTCTTTGTTACCCGCAGGGATGTTGAGAGCCACCTGCCGGAGGGACACCGAGGGCGTGACCTCTACCCGGGTGATGAGGTCACCTTCACCCGGCACCAGTGTGCCAAAGGACCATACGCCCTTCACGTGCACCGGTTGACGGAGGAGGAGTTGCGGTATGAGGAAGATCAAGAGGACCCGGACGGGTCTGAAGACTACCCTCAGGAGGAGACAAGGAGAGGACACCGCTACTAAAGGGGAGTAGCATAAGCAAAGCACTGTAAATAAGTTACCCGTATGGGTATTTGACATGTTGCTAATTGGAGTGTGGTCCCCGTTGGGACTAGTGTGGAACTGTTTAAAGGGACTGTTTCCTGTGTGCCCCTAATCCCTTACCAGGCTGAGGACTGTGAGCAGCCATTCCCCTATTCCCCACTGGCCGAGGACTGAGAGCGGCCATACCCTGTAAATAGTTGCGCTTCCTAAAGCGCCCCCTTCTGGTTTTATAAAGAACTGTTTTTCTACTAGTGACTGTTGCACTTTACCCGGTCACAAGTTGCACCGTGGCCAGAAGATAAAGAATGTTTTATATGAAAAAGTTTTTATGATGCTAAAAGAGTTAATGATGTTTTCTGATAATGTTTTCGTAATGTTTTATACCCGTAAAGTTAGAAGAGAAAAGTACCTCCCATAAAGGGATGAGTTCATAGTTGATATCTTATGTGTAAGTGCACTTTAAAAAAATTTTGTATGTTTTGTTTTATTCTTTTACAGCCCGAGGACGTGCTGTGGTTTACCAGGGGGGAATGTAGCACCCCGAGGACTCGGCTGCTACAGGGGTATTGCACCTCAAACCAGAGGTGTGGTATTCCACTCCCGGGTAAGGATGGAGTGTGGGACCAAGCTCAGTTAGTTGCATGCACTACACTCATCCCATTTCCGGGGGACAGAACAACGGTACTCCCACTAGGTAGATGTGCAGGTACGACAGCGTCTGTCCCTGGCTGGAGTGGGAGGGGGGGAGGAACATCCCAGTAGTGTAGGAGCAGTCAGGGGAGGGACTCTGGGCATAGGAAGGAGCCCATTGGGTGCTAGTCACCTGGGCTCGGGTGTCAGAGGGAGTATAAGAGGTGGGCACCATCTTTAGACAGGGTCCTGTTCAGAGGAGAGCCTGTGCAGAGAGGAGCTCAGCCAGAGAGGGCTGACAGGGAGCTGTGGCTCCGGCTGGGCCCAGCTCCAGAGCCAGGCCTGAAGCAGAGAGAGGAGGAACAGAAACACCAAGAAAGGCCCAGAGACGCAAGAATAGAGGGAACCCTGAGATCCCACAAGAGAACAAGTTAACGGGTGAAGGGTTGGCAGAAGAGGGTACCGGATCCCAAACTGGTAGAGGCTAAACATCCTTAGCCAGGAACCGGAGGTCGTGGATAAGTTTTGCCGCGACCCCTCACCATATCCACCAGGAAGGCAAACCACGCATAGGGTCAGGGAAGCCGGGAAAGGTTTCACCACCAAAAGACCCGAGGAAGCCGGACATAGGTGGGTCCCTGGTGAAGACGGCCCGTAGGAAGGAAGAGAGGGGAGCTCGGGACCATGCTCTGGAGCTGCCTGGGAGTTGGCCGAGTCCCGCACCTGGTGGACGCAGCACGGCTCGGGTGGTCACTGCTGGCCGAAATGACCGGAGCAACACCTGTGAGTAAAAGCCTTGAAACTGCACCACACGTCTCTGAGCTTCCTTGCTGCACCATCACTACCACTATCTTCCACATCTGCTGCCCTGAGGCCATACCCCTCCCGTTGGGGGTTCTACCAGCTATGCTGCACAACCTTACCACCGGCCTCAGCGGTCTGCCCTGCAGCGGCTGCTTCATAGCCGCATTCAACGGGTGGCGTAGTCGAACATTCTAACATCTACTGCTAAACGCTGCCACTCAGTTTGATTCCCTGGGCACGGACCGGGTCACCGCCACGAGACTACTACCCCCATCTGATCCGGATCCGGGTAAGCTCCCCCGTGCGCGTGATGCCGCGCGACGCAGCAGGCCCAGGGGCGCGTCACAAGCGCATGTATGTAGTAGCAGCTAGGCCTGAGGTGGTCAGCGTTTTGGCGCATATTCTACCTCCTTCGAGGATTGCTGGATGTTTTCCTGCTACTAGCCCAGTTCTATGACTCCCGTTAAAACAAAGTTTCAGGTGATGAATGATGGATGAGGTGGTGGCAAAGGAGAAAGAGCACAAGGAACAGGGACCATTCACATCAATATCAGGCCAGCCAACCACACATGTCTTGTAGGATATGTTTCCGTACCAAAAGGAGCGGTTCAGCTACATAGTTATAAGGCATACAGTGAATGCAATGCCTACCAAAAATTTCGAGGCACTCCAATGCCCCTTGGAAGTGACATGGAGGTCAAAGGGCCTTAACTAAACCGTTTTTTTCCATTTATAGCAACTGGGTCTCCTGTACACTGTTGGCCTAAGCAGGGAATGGAAGGCTTTCCAAAAATTATTAGGCACTGCAACGCCCCTTGAAACAGACGTGGATTACAGCGTATTAAAAACCTTCTACCCATTATTGGGGAGTGGGTCTCCCTTAGTGTTCGCCTATGCATTGAAAAGCAAAAGCAAAATTAGGAGGAAATGCAATGCCCGTTGCAAGAGTCGTGGAGGTTAAAGGTAATTAAAAACAACATGTCAATGCCCCTTGGAAGAGCTGTGGAGTTCAGAGTGGTTTAACAAGACGGTTTTAATGCCCCTTAGAAGAGACGTGGAGTTCAGAGTGGTTTAACAAGACAGTTTTAATGCCCCTTGGAAGAGATGTTGAGGTCACAGTAGCTTAACAAGATGGTTTTAATGCCCCTTGGAAGAGACTTGGAGTTCAGAGTGGTTTAACAAGACAGTTTTAATGCCCCTTGGAAGAGTGGTGGAGGTTACAGTGGAATAAAAAGACAATATCAATGCCCCATGGAAGAGACGTGGAGGTCACAGTAGCTTAACAAGACGGTTTTAATGCCCCTTGGAAGAGTGGTAGAGGTCGCAGTGGAATAAAAAGACAATATTAACGACCCTTGGAAGAGACGTGGAGGTCACAGTAGCTTAACAAGACGATTTTAATGCCCCTTACAAGAGCCATGCAGTACAGCATATTAAAAACATTATTCCCATTATTGGAGAGTGGGTCTCCCATAGTCTTTGCCTATGCCTTCCAAGCAAAAGCTGCCAAAAATTAGGAAGGGGGAACTTGCAATGTCCCTTACAAGAGCCATGCAGTACAGCATATTAAAAACATTATTCCCATTATTGGGGAGTGGGTCTCCCATAGTCTTTGCCTATGCTTTCCAAGCAAAAGCTGACAAAAAATTAGGACAGAGGAACTTGCAATGCTGGCAACATGGACCATGGTCACCCTGGTGGTATAGTGGTCGTGGAGGCTGAGGATAAGGAGAAGAGCAAAAAACAGCCTAAATGAGGAAGCGTATACCCATGTGTGGGTGTGAAGCGATGCATGGGAATACACCTAACACAGTGGATTTGACTTCATGTTACTCTGCTGTCATTTGGTGGTGATGAGAAGTCTGGCCCAATCCAGCCCTTGTTCATTTTGATAAGGGTCAGCTTGTCAGCATTGTCAGTTGACAGGCGAGTGCGCTTATCAGTTATAATTCCCCCAGCGGCACTAAAAACACGCTCCGATAACACGCTAGCGGCAGGGCAGACCAGGACCTCCAAGGCATACAGAGTGAGTTCATTCCAAGTGTCCAGCTTGGATACCCAATAATTAAAAGGCACAGAGGAATCATGGAGGACGATGATACTCCCTCACCAACTTTTGAAACTTTCCACTCCTTGTGAGAGTACCCTGCGCCTCAGGGCCTGTAAGCCTGGCAGGTCTCAGAAAACTGTCCTAGAACATTGACAGTGTTCCCCTGCCCCTGCTGGATTGGAGTTGCGTCTCTCTCGCCTGTATGCCTTAGTTGGGCAGCAAACTGTGACCTCTGCCGCTACCGTGTTCAGATGGGAATTTCTTTAATAGTTCTGCAGCAAGGGCCTTCTGGTACTGCCCCATTTTTGTAGACCTCGCCAACTCAGGAATAAGAGAGTGAAAGTTCTCCTTGTAGAGGGGGTCTAAAAGTGTCATCAACCAGTAATGACTGTCACCCAACATTTTGACAATGCGAGGGTCACGGTTAAGGCAGCGTAACATAAAGTCAGCCATGGGTGCCAGACTGGTAACGGGCAAGACTTCCGTGTCCTCACCAAGATGACGACTGATAGTGTTGAGCGATCACTAAAACGCTCGTGTGCTCGAAGCTCGGACCGAGCTTACCGTGATACTCGGGTGCTCGACCCGAGCAATGAGCCCAATGTTAGTCTATGAGAGACCCGAGCATTTTTGCGGCAGCACCCCCGGCAGTCTGTAGAAAGCCTAAAAAGTGCCCAAAACGATAGTGACAGTGCTCAAAAGACATGGGGGCAGCATGGGGATCGCCCCTGGAAGAATTTCTGACCCCCAGGTCACTGCTGTCAACAACGTGGCCAGAGGTATTAAGCCACTTTTGCGGGCTCACAATAAAACGTTCAAAAACGAAACTGAAACGGTTTTCCTGTGAAATATGTTAAGGAATTTCCTTTCCAGGGTAAAAACTTGTGTATAAGGTAAAATAAATAACCAAAAACAAAAATACTCCTCCACACCTTGGGCTATGTTCACAAGTAGCATTTTTCATGCGTTTTTGCACTTTTGTATTGCTTTCAACCGTGACAAATGCATTCACCGGGAAATGTCATTTTAACATTTTACAACCTTATCTGGCCATGTGCTGTGTGACGCATGCATACACTGCTAAAAAGACAAAGGATCAGCATTGGGAAGACCCCTGGAAGCATCTCTGACCCCCAGGTCACTGTCTAAAAGTGTGCCCATCAGAAGTGATCCTTGCCGCATCAGAAGATGCAGACTTGCAACTATCCCCGTGCAAGTCCTTGTCCCAGGGCAGTGTTCAATTGTACCTCCCCCATTCCTTGCAATGCAAGCGAAAATATGCAGCCAACCACCCACCCACCCGCAGGCTGCAATACCATACTGCTAGCTTTCAATTGAAATGGGGCCTTTTAGTTTGGAGGAGGCCGAAGCTGGCTACTACCTCATGGCTGCTTCGGCAGCGAGGTATCCATACTCTGTCCCCAGCCGCCCGGCGGCCGGGTGTCCACGCTCGGTCCCCAGCCGCCAGGTGGTGGCCAGGTGTCCATACTCAGTCCCCAGCCTTCCTGATTTCTCCTGTCACCTTCCCCCACACTTTTCTTAGCCTGGCCTGCTTTAGGGCAGCATTGGACGAGCCCACCAGAGTAACAGACTCCTCCGGTGGGCCCTGGCTTCTCCATCAGGGGAGTTGAGAGTGCCCAGGTGAGGAGCATGATGATGATGATAGAAGTTAGCATCTGCTTTGTTTTCTTGGAATGCAAGCGCATGTATGTAGTAGCGGCTAGGCCTGAGGTGGTCCGCGTTTTGGCGCATATCCTACCTCCTCCGAGGATTGCTGGATGTTTTCCTGCTACTATCCCAGTTCTATGACTCCCGTTAAAACAAATCTTCAGGTGATAAATGATGGATGAGGTGGTGGCAAAGGAGAAAGAGCAGGAGGAACAGGGACCACTCACATCAATATCAGGCCAGTCAACCAGATATGTCTTGTAGGATATGTTTCTGTAACAAAAGGAGTGGTTCGGCTACACAGTTATAGGGCATACAGTGAGTGCAATGCCTACCAAAAATTTCGAGCCACTCCAATGCCCCTTGGAAATGACATGGAGGTCAGAGGGCGTTAACTAAACCTTTTTTTCGATTTATAGCAACTGGGTCTCCCGTGAACTGTTGGCCTAAGCAGTGAATGGAAGGCTTTCCAAAAATGATGAGGAACTGCAATGCCCCTTACAAGAGCCATGTGTGGCACCCCAGGGGTCTGGTCACCACAGTAATAGAGATATTACGTCGGAGAGCAAGTTGGAGGTTTCCTGGTCAGGATCCCTTAAACATGCAACATCCTCCTGCCCCAGGCCTGGGAGGGGAGAATTCTGTCCTTATAAACTGGATCTGGGGCGGGGTTGAGTGAGTCAGAGAACAGTCAGAGTCAGAGTGAGAGCAAGGGAAAGTAACAGCAAGGAGCTCTGTAGGAGCTAGGAGCTAAAGACCAGGGGCTGGAAGCTGAGCAGAGCTCACTCTGGCAGAAGACAATAGGAACTGGACAAAGGAGTCCGAAGCTGTGAGGACTTATATATCCAGCAGCAGAAACCAGCCGGCAGGGGATTTCAGGTCCTCTGGCCATAGAAGCCCGGAGGCTCAGTCACAAGCAAGGGACCAGCACCACCGTCGTGGAGCGGAGGCTAACAGAAGGCCCCAAGTCACCAACCATACGGGTGAGCACTACACGGTACACTCAGGGACGTGGGCTACTTCTACCCGCTTACAGCAAGGTAGCCAGGAAGAGTGCAGACAAATGGGGAGGCCTACAACTCTACCTGGCCAGGGGAACTCCTGCTTGCTCACAGACTGACCAGGCCTCTTATGCTAGCCAATACTCCCGGGAGGGTCTACCTTATAATCATCAGTAAAGACCCTGAACTGCACTGCAAAGACTCTGAGTCGTTCCTGCTGCGCTCGTCCACCATCACCCCCATCATCCACACTCACTGCCCTGAGGCTATACTCATCCCAAGGGGAGTTATCCCATTCTATGCTGCGCACACAACACCAGCCTCAGCGGTCTGCCTCGCAGCGGTGGTACTCCCTGACCGCAATCCACGGGTGGCGCAGTCGGACAATTAACCTCAAAACCTAAGAAAGACTGCCACTGGTTTGACCAGCCTGAGCCACGGGACCGGGTCACCGCCACGGAGATTACAGACCCCAGAGACCCGGCACCGGGTATCCCACCCACGTGTACACACGGCCCAGGGGGCGCGTCACATGCAGTACAGCATATTACAAACATAAGTCCCATTATTGGGGAGTGGGTGTCCCATGGTATTTGCTTATGGTTTCCCAGCAAAAGCTGCCAAAAATTAGGACGGAGCAACTTGCAATGCCCCTTACAAGAGCCATGCAGTACAGCATATTACAAACATAAGTCCCATTATTGGGGAGTGGGTCTCCCATAGTATTTGCTTATGCTTTCCCAGCAAAAGCTGCCAAAAATTAGGACGGAGTAACTTGCAATGCCCCTTACAAGAGCCATGCAGTACAGCATATTACAAACATAAGTCCCATTATTGGGGAGTGGGTGTCCCATGGTATTTGCTTATGCTTTCCCTGAAAAAGCTGCCAAAAATTAGGACGGAGGAACTTGCAATGCTGGCACCCTGGTGGTATAGTGGTGGTGGAGGCTGAGGATAAGGAGAAGAAGATTAAACAGCCAAAACGAGGAAGCGTATACCTATGTGTGGGTGTGAAGCGGTGCATGTGAATACACCTCCCGAAATAACACAGTGGATTTGACTTTATGTTACTCTGCTGTCATTTGGTGGTGATGAGAAGTCTGGCCCAATCCAGCCCTTGTTCATTTTGATAAGGGTCAGCTTGTCAGCATTGTCAGTTGACAGGCGAGTGCGTTTATCAGTTATAATTCCTCCAGCGGCACTAAAAACACGCTCCGATAGCACGCTAGCGCCAGGGCAGGCCAGGACCTCCAAGGCATACAGTGCGAGTTCATTCCAAGTGTCCAGCTTGGATACCCAATAATTAAAAGGCACAGAGGAATCACGGAGGACGCTGGTACGATCGGCAAGGTACTCCCTCACCATCTTTTGAAACTTTCCACTCCTTGTGAGAGTACCCCGCGCCTCAGGGCCTGTAAGCTGGGCGGGTGTCAGGAAACTGTCCCAGAACGTTGACAGTGTTCCCCTGCCTCTGCTGGATTGGAGTTGCATCTCTCTCGCCTGTACGCCTTGGTTGGGCAACGAACTGTGACCTCTGCCGCTAGCGTGTTCAGATGGGAATTTTTTTAAGAGTTCTGCAGCAAGGGCCTTCTGGTATTGCCCCATTTTTGTAGACCTCTCCACCTCAGGAATAAGAGCGTGAAAGTTCTCCTTGTAGCAGGGGTCTACAAGTGTCACCAACCAGTAATGACTGTCACCCAACATTTTGACAACGCGAGGGTCACGGTTAAGGCAGCGTAACATAAAGTCAGCCATGCGTGTCAGACTGGTAACGGGCAAGATTTCCGTGTCCTCACCAAGATGACGACTGACCATGCTCTCCTCCTCCTCCTCTTCCTCCTCCCCCCTGTCCTCAGGCCACCCAGGATGAACTGACGGCATGAAACTTGTACAGGTACTACCGTCTACAAGGCATGATAGCAGCTCCTGTTCTTCCTCCTCCTCCTCCTCCTCCTCCTCCTCTCCCTCATTGTCCCCCAATGCACATTGGGATGAGATGAGGCTGGGCTGTGTGTAATCGCCCGCTACTGCTTCTTGATCCATCTCATCATACTCTGGCTGCAATGCCTCCTCTTTAATTCTCTGCAGAGAGCGTTGCAAAAGACAGACAAGTGGGATGCTGACACTAATGTTGGCGTCATCGCCACTCACCATCTTCGTGGCCTCCTCAAAGTTTGTCAGGATAGTACATATGTCAGACATCCAGGTCCACTCCTGAGGTCTTATGTGTGGAGTCTGACCTGAATATCGACGGCCTTGTTGCAGCTGGTACTCCACAACTGCTCTCTTCTGCTCACAAATCTTTTGCAACATGTGGAGGGTAGAGTTCCAACGTGTGGGGACATCACACACCAGTCGGTGTGCCGGAAGCTGCAAACGCTGCTGCATCACAGCAAGGGCGGCGGAATCTGTAGCTGACTTGCGAAAACGAGCTGACAGGCGGCGTACTTTCACGAGCAGATCTGGCAACTCGGGGTACGATTTAAGAAACCACTGAACCACGAGGTTAAGCACATGAGCCAGGCATGGTACGTGTGTGATCTCACCTCGCCTCAGAGCCGCCACCAGGTTACGGCCATTGTCACACACGACCATGCCGGGATGTAGGTTCAGCGGTCTCAGCCACAGATCTGCCTGCTCTTTCACAGCTGTCCACAACTCACAAGCAGTGTGAGGTTTATCACCTAAGCTTATGAGTTTCAGCACAGCCTGTTGCCGCTTGGCGGAGGCAGTACTGCAATGCTTCCAGCTTGTAACTGATGTGGTGATATCTGAGATGGAGGCTGAACATGAGGAGGAGGAGGAGGAGGAGGATGCGCAGGAGCTGTACACTGTGGGGGCAACTCTGACTGACATAGGGCCCGCAATCCTCGGTGTGGGGAGGATGTGTTCGGTCCCAAGGTCCGACTGGGTCCTGGCTTCCACTATGTTTACCCAATGTGCCATCAGAGAGATGTATCGTCCCTGGCCACAAAACACTTGTCCACGTGTCCGTTGTCAGGTGGACTCTCCCAGTAACTGCGTTGTTGAGGGCACGGCAGATGCTTTGGGACACGTGCTTGTGTAGTGCGGGGATGGCACACCGGGCAAAATAGTGTCGGCTGGGGACCGAGTACCGAGGGACGGCCACCGCCATAAGATTGCGGAAGGATTCCGTCTTCACCAGCATAAAAGGCAGCATTTCCAATGCAAGCAGTCGTGAAATGTGCGAATTTAGGACTGTGGCCTGTGGGGCGTTAGCTGCGAATTTCTGTTTTCGTTCAAAGGTCTGGGAAATGGACAATTGAACGCTGCGGTGGGACGTGGACGTGGACGTTGATGCTGTTTCTTGAGAAACTGCCATAACAAGTGAAGACTGAGAGGAGGGGGCATCCAGACTCTGGAAGACCTACCGCTTGTACTGGCAACGTCCCTCGTGTTGGTGTTACGGGGAACGGTTGCCTGCCTTCTGTCTGTGGCCACCACACTGCTTCTTCCTGCCTGTTGGGGTACTCTGCCTCCCTCCCCCTGTGTGCTGCTGGCCTCACTCTGCATGTCCTCCTTCCACGTTGTGTCAGTTACTAGATCATCCACCACCCCCTCCTCTTCCACTTGCGCACAACGATCCTCCTCCTCACTTCCTGGCAATTGTGTCTCGTCATCGTCCACCTCTTGTGACAGATTGCCAACGTCGACTTCCTGTGGCCGTGGCTGTTCAAATATTTGGGCATCGCAACATGGGATCTCCTCTTCCACCACTTCAAGCGTATCAGGCGAGGGGCCCAAATATGGAAATGGACCAGTGAACAGCTCTTCAGAGTGTCCAAGTGTGGGATCACTTGCTGTCTGACGACACTCGGCATGGTGGGAGGAAGGAGCATCAGGGTGAGGAGGAGTATGCGGTCGAGACTCACGGCTACTAAGAGTTGACCGTGTGGAAGACAGACCGGAGGTGGTGGTGCCCAGGTAACTGGAAGTATTGTCTGCTATCCAATTAATAACCTGTTCACACTGATCAGTTCTCAATACTGGTGTTGTTCTGTGCTTCCCTAGTAATTCGGTCAAGAAGTGGGAGCGAGAAGATGTGGCTGTTGGTTGTGGCACATTTTCACCTTGGCCACGGCCCGTCCTCTGCACGAACCATCACCAGAACGTCCAGTTCCACGTCCCTTGCCACGCGCCTTGCCCATTGTAAATGAAGTAAAATAGCTTACACTTGCACTATCAATGGAAAAAGGGTAATAAAGAGTAGATTAGAACCGTGGAAGAGGAAAACCACAGTTATTGTTTACTGGGGTATACCACACTTTTTAAATAGAGATATTTGCGGCTGAACAGTGAGCGACACACTCAAACTGCTTTTTTTTTAGATACCAAAGGCCCAAAACTGGATAGTACAGCGATTTGACCCGTGGAACTGCGAAACCACACTGGGATGTCGGGCCTACACAAGACTATTTACAACAGATATATTTTTGTGTCACAACTGTCAGGAGACACTACTGTTTTTCTTTACGGAAAAAACTACCAAAACCTGAATAATAGAGATTTTTTACCGTGGAACAGCAAAACCACAGTAATCATTTACTGGTGTATACCAGGCTTTTTAAAATATATATATATTTGCGGCTGAACAGTGAGCGACACACTCAAACTGTTTTTTTTAGATACAAATGGCCCAAAAGTGGATAATACAGAGGTTTGTACCGTGGAACTGCAAAACCACACTTGTATTTCTCGGGCCTACACCAGACTATTTTCAACAGATATATTTGTGTCTAAAAAATCAGGGAGACACTATTTTTTTTTTTTTACAGAAAAAAATGCAAAAAGCAGGATAATAGAGATTTTTTACCGTGGAACAGCAAAAGCACACTTCTGTCTCTCTGGCCTACACCAGACTATTTTCAACAGATATATTTGTGTCTGAAAAATCAGGGAGACACTATTTTTTTTTTTTACAGCAAAAAATGCAAAAAGCAGGATAATAGAGATTTTTTACCATGGAACAGCAAAAGCACACTTCTGTCTCTCTGGCCTACACCAGACTATTTTCAACAGATATATTTGTGTCTGAAAAATCAGGGAGACACTATTATTATTTTTATACAGCAAAAAATGCCAAAAACAGGATAATAGAGATGTTTTACTGTGGAACATCAAAACCACAGTAATAATTTACTGGTGTATACCAGGCTTTTTAAAATATATATATATTTGCGGCTGAACAGTGAGCGACACACTCAAACTGTTTTTTTTTAGATACAAATGGCCCATAGAATTGCAAAACCACACTTCTATTTCTCTGGCCTACACCAGACTATTTTCAACAGATATATTTGTGTCTGAAAAATCAGAGGCACACTTTTTTTTTGGGGGGGGGGGGGGCACCAAAAGGTTAATAAGATGGGTATTTGTACATTCTGAAGTAGGAAAAAAAAAGAGGATTTAGATTAAAAAAAAGGATTTTTCCTGGCCCCCGGGACCTGGAGCTAAGTCCAGCAATTTCAGCAACAGGAGCAGCACACAGGACTGTAATGCAGCGTTTGATGGTATATCCACTGCGTCTCCTATACAGCCTGCCTGCCTGCCTGATATACCTGGGGTGGATATTAGTCCTGAGAAGGACTGTTTGTTTGATCTGGCAGCCTTTACAGACCCTACACTAACTATTTTCAAGGATATATCTCTCCCTAAATCAGCAGCGCTGTCCCTACACTGTCTGATCCGGAGCGACTGTGTCCAAGATGGCGGCGCCCGGTTTTAAATACTCGAGGTGACGCTGTGCGGCCAGCCAATCACTTAATGCCCACAAACAACATGGCTGCGGCATTACAGTGACTGGCTGGCAATCCCTGCATGTTCATTGGCTCTGTTAAGAGTGCCAAACATGCAGGGCGGAGACCCGAGCTCCCGCCCTAGTAACCCGGAAATGCTCGGTGCTCGCCGAACATGCCGAGTAGCGTGATGCTCGGGCGAGTACCGAGCAGTGTCGAGCATGTTCGCTCAACACTAGTCTTCTTGTAATGTTTGGCCCACTGGAGCCGTTTCTGCTTGTGTGCAGTCGATAGAGGAGGTAGACAGGATGGCGTACGCACAGCTGCAAACCTCTGAAGGACCCTGCATCTTGTTGTTCGGTGGACGTTGGAGGCACCAGCAGCTTCAAAAACTTGTCTGCTGCTATGACAAGGCTTTTTTGCCACTGCTCTTTTAACCTGACATAATTGCCTGTAGGAAAGAGTCCTCAATTTTCCCTTATCAGCACGCACACGTGTGTACTGTGAATCAGCTACATACTTCTTGATTGCCAAGACACTTCATCCTAATCATCACACAATGTTGATTGTAGTCATGCCTTGACCTAAACACTCCACAATTTGTTGCTTCTCAGCAGCCGACTCATCCTTTTTCTTTCCCATTTTGGCAGAAAATGTAGGCTGCTTAATAATGTGGGACAGCCTTCTTAAGTAGTCTTGCCATTCATTGGACACACCTGTCAAACTAATTAGCACAGGTGTCTGCAATTGCTTACAGTGATATAAAGAGCCCTGACACACATCACCATCAATGAGTTTAACTGACAAGCAAACAAATTCTTCCCTTATCACTCCGAAACACTTTTTGCATAATAATTTGGAACACAGTGTACATGTGCTTTTCCACAAAACACCAGTGGTTCACATAGTGAATCTTACAGTTCTAACTTGCCAACCGTGGTCTGTATGGAGTTGTTCAATAAAGGGCCCAAAATTAAGATAACATAGACGGGAGAGGTCTCTATGAATAGGAATTCCTAAGAATTTGATACCCTGTGAGGGCTAGGCAAAGGGAAAGTTGGACTGGATGGAATCCTGTATGGATTTGGGGAGGGAGACATCGAGGGCCTCAGACTTCGCTATCTTGATTTTAAAATTTGACCATGTAACAAAGTGATCTATTTCAGCCATAACAGGCTGCTGATGGATATATGTGATTGACATCATCAGCAAATGCAGAGCACTTGTACTCGGTGCCTCCCACCTCAATCCACCTAATATTGGGGTTATGGCGAATTGATGAGAGCAGGTACTCCGTCACTAGGATGTATAAGAGAGGGGACAGAGGACATCCCTGCCTTGTCCCATTGGTGATTATGAACGGTGATGAAAATGTTCTGACGTGCCCCCTGGGCCTTGGGACATCCGGAGCCGGACCCTTTTTGGTGGATGCTGGTGGTTGGAGTCTCCGTGACAGCGACCCGGTTCCGTGGCTCAGGGCGGTCAAACCAGTGGCGGAACTATTTATGTGGTTTTGATGTTTAAATGTCCGACTACGCCACTCGTGGATTGCGGTCAGAGTGAACCGCCGCTGCAGGGCAGACCGCTGAGGCTGGTGTTGTGGGTGCAGCAGAGCGTAGCATAACTCCCCACGGGAGGAGTATAGCCTCAGGGCAGTGTATGCGGAGGATGGGGGTGATGGTGCAGGGCAGCAGCAGTAACGACACGGAGTCAGTTATGCAGTCCAGGGCCTTTACTCACAGTTCTTTTTATCCAGACCACTTCTGCAGGTAACGGCTGCCCACGTCGTACTGTGCTCACCAGGTGAGGGGCTCAGACAACTCCCAGATAACTTTGGAGCGCTTCACAGGACCCCTTTGTGTGTCCTTTGTCTGGCCTTTCTTACCAATGCTTCTGTCCGGCTGCCTCGGGCCTCCTCTTGGTAAACTTGGCTCCAGTTTCCCTGACCCTATGTGCTGCCCTCCTAGTGGGTGTAGCGAGGGGCTGCGCCACATAAAATGTCACAGCCTCCGGTTTCTAGCTGAGGGTCGTTTCCCGCCTCCACTAGTTTCGGGGACCGGTCTCCCCCTTTGGCCAGACCCCTCCACGCAGGTGGATTCGGGCGTGCGGTGGCGACTCGCCCATCCGCACCCCTGGGATCCCTTCGTTCCTCATTCCTGGAGCCTTCTCCGCTCCTCTTCCTTCCTTCTCCCTCTTCCAGGCCTGGGCCTCTGTTACTAGGCCCGCCTCCAGAGCAGAGCTCATGCAGAGCCCCTGCTCCCTGTCACTTCGGCTCAGACTTCTCTGCACTGAACTAAGATGGTGCCCACATTTTATACTCCCTTCTCAATGCACCCAGGAACTGCTTCCTCCCTGCTCCTGCACTACAGGGTTCCCCTTCCTCGGTGTTCCCTCCCCCCTCTCCAGCCAGGGACAGGGACTGTCGTGCCCATCTCAGGGGCATATTGGTCGCCCTGCCCCACGGCAATGTGGTGTAATGCATGCAGGTGTCGGGATACCGATCCACACTCCATCCTTACCTGAGAGTGAGATATCACACCTCTGGGTGAGGTGCAATACCTCTGTAGCAACCGAGCCCTCGGGGTGCTACAGTTCCATTTATCTTCAGCCTAGGTGACGTATTGCGATACAGGGCCGTGATTTTGGCTATAAAAGGGTCCCCTAGACCTCTACCCCAAGCTTTTTAAGAGAATAATATATGGCGTGCCAGGAGACTTTATGGAATGCTTTCTCAGCATCCAACGAGAGTATCTAATTACAAATTTTTAACTGCATCTAGCCCAGGAAATACTTTGTGCCTAGTAGCAGTGTCTGCTAGTCAGCGGATTATCCCAGCTGTTAAGCAATCTACACCACCTGTAGTTTGGACACTTAATTTTTTCAAAGGAAATGCTTCGGGACCCCGGGATACTCAGTGAAGAGCATCAGGAGGCACCCCAAGGCATAGGGGCTGGGACTGGCGGTAGGACACCTTGCGGTGGACCTCCGAGCTCGATCCTTATAAAAGCTTTTTAACTGCAGCAGCTTTAGTGGATGCTACTGGAGCTGGAATTACGCGGCTGCTGGCTTGAGACTTGCCCTCCAATAGATCCTTGTAAAAGGATTTAAAGTGTATTCATTCTAATTAGAGAGACAATTTAATTTAAAAAGCTTAGAGCTGCCTCCACCACAGGGGGGCTCGCTCGATCCACCAGCGGACAGGCACCAGTATTGGGAGAGGGGGGCTGGCCGTCAGGGTCCACCGCGGCTCTGGCACAAACCCGGCGACACGGAGGTGGCACGGGCAGGAACGGACTGGCCGTGTCGGCTTCTCACTTTTTGGATTTTAGAAGGGCATGACATGCCTATATCTGTGTCTCCCCCTCCTTTTACTCCTCCACCTCTTTTCTTTTCGCATGACTATATGTACTTGTCACTTTTCCATGTGTTAGTTGTGTCTTCTGAGCAGTTTGTCAGCTTTTGGACACCTTTGAAGGTGTTTTCTATGTGTTTCTATGTGTTTTTGTTTGCCTGCCATTTTTTTTAACGGTGTTCGAAGGTGTTCGACGAACCGAACCGAACTCGAACACTACGGGGGTGGCTCAAAACTACACAGCACCACTGCACAGCACCAGGTACACAGAAAACTGCACAGCACAGTGCTGGGCACACAGCACCACTGTACAGCGCCAGGTACACAGCACACTGCACAGCACAGTGCCAAGCACACAGCACCACTGCACAGCGCCAGGTACACAGCACACTGCACAGCACAGTGCCAAGCACACAGCACCACTGCACAGCGCCAGGCACACAGCAACACAGCACAGCGCCAGGTAAACAGCACTCTGTACAGCACCAGGTACACAGCAACACTGCACAGCGCGAAGTACACAGCACACTGCACAGCACAGTGCCAAGCACACAGCACCACTGCACAGCACCAGGTACACAGCATACTGCACAGCACCAGGTACACAGCACACTGCACAGCCCCAGGTACACAGCACACTGCACAGCACAGTGCAGGCACAGAGCACCACTGCACAGCACAGCGCCAGGTACACAGCACAACTGCACAGCATTAGGCACACAGCACAACTGCACAGCGCCAGGTACACAGAACACTGTACAGCACAGTGCCGGGCACACATCACCACTGCACAGCGCCAGGTACACAGCACACTGCACAGCATCAGGTACACAGCTCACTGCACAGCACCAGGCACACAGCACATTGCACAGCACCAGGTACACAGTACACTGTACAGCGTCAGGTACACAGCACCACTGCACAACACCAGGTACACAGCATACTGTACAGCACCAGGTACACAGCACACTGCACAGCCCCAGGTACACAGAACACTGCACAGCACAGTGCAGGCACACACCACCACTGCACAGCACAGCGCCAGGTACACAGCACCACTGCACAGCACCAGGCACACAGCACAACTGCACAGCGACAGACACACAGCACCAGGTACACAGGCACACAGCACCATTGCACAGCGCCAGCCACACAGCACCACTGCACAGCACCAGGTACACAGAACACTGCACAGCACAGTGCCGGGCACACATCACCGCTGCACAGCGCCAGGTACACAGCACACTGCACAGCATCAGGTACACAGCACACTGCACAGCACCAGGTACACAGCACATTGCACAGCACCAGGTACACAGTACACTGTACAGCGTCAGGTACACAGCACACTGCACAGCACAGTGCCGGGGAAACAGCACCACTGGACAGTGCCAGGCACACAGCAGCACTGCACAGCGCAAGGCACACAGCACCACTGCACAGCGCCAGGCACACAGCACACTGCACAGCAACAGGTAAACAGCACACTGCACAGCACCAGGGACACAGCAAACTGCACAGCACCAGGTACATAGAACACTGCACAGCACAGTGCCGGGCACACAGCACCACTGCACAGTGCCAGGCACACAGCACCACTACACAGCACCAGGTACACAGCACACTGCACAGCTCCAGGTACACAGCACCACTGCACAGCACCAGGTACACAGCACATTGCACAGCACCAGGTACACAGTACACTGCACAGCTCCAGGTACACAGCACCACTGCACAGCACCAGGTACACAGCACATTGCACAGCACCAGGTACACAGTACACTGCACAGCATCAGGTACACAGCACACTGCACAGCACCAGGTACACAGCACATTGCACAGCACCAGGTACACAGTACACTGTACAGCGTCAGGTACACAGCACACTGCACAGCACAGTGCCGGGGAAACAGCACCACTGGACAGTGCCAGGCACACAGCAGCACTGCACAGCGCAAGGCACACAGCACCACTGCACAGCGCCAGGCACACAGCACACTGCACAGCAACAGGTAAACAGCACACTGCACAGCACCAGGGACACAGCAAACTGCACAGCACCAGGTACATAGAACACTGCACAGCACAGTGCCGGGCACACAGCACCACTGCACAGTGCCAGGCACACAGCACCACTACACAGCACCAGGTACACAGCACACTGCACAGCTCCAGGTACACAGCACCACTGCACAGCACAGTGCCAGGCACACAGCACCACTGCACAGCACCAGGAACACAGCACCACTGCACAGCACCAGGCACACAGCACCACTGCACAGCACCACTGCACAGCGCCAGGCACACTGCACCACTGCACAGTACCAGGCACAGAGCACACTGCAACGCACAGTGCCGGGCACACAGCACCACTGCACAGCACACCACCAGGCACAAAGCACACTGCACAGCACCAGGCATACAGCACCACTGCACAGCGCCAGGCACACAGCACCACTGCACAGCACCAGGTACACAGCACACTGCACAGCACAGTGTCGGGCACATCACCACAGCAAAGCACAGCACCAGGCACACAACACCACTGCACATCACCAGGTACACAGCACACTGCACAGCACCAAGTACACAGCACACTGCACTGTGCCCGGCACACAGCACCATGGCACAGCACCAGGCACACAGCACCACTGAACAGCGCCACTGCACAGCACCAGATACACAGCACACTGCACAGCACGAAGTACACAGCACACTGCACAGTGCCACTGCACAGCGCCAGGCACACAGCACCACTGCACAGCACCTGGTACACAGCACACTGCACAGCACCAGGTACACAGCACACTGCACAGCACAGTTCCGGGCACACAGCACCACTGCACAGCACAGCGCCAGGTACACAGCACCACTGCACAGCACCAGACACACAGCACCACTGCACAGCGCCACTGCAAAGCAACAGGTACACAGCACACTGCACAGCACAGCACCAGGCACACAGCACCACTGCACAGTGCCAGGCACACAGCACAACTGCACAGCACCAGGTACAAAGCACACTGCACAGCACCAGGCACACAGCACCACTGCACAGCGCCAGGCACACAGCACCACTGCACAGCGCCAGGCATACAGCACCACTGCACAGTACCAGGTACAGAGCACACTGCAACGCACAGTGCCGGGCATACAGCACCACTGCACAGCACCAGGTACACAGCACACTGCACAGCACAGTGTCGGGCAAATCACCACTGCACAGCACAGCGCCAGGCACACAGCACACTGCACAGCACCAGGTACACAGCACACTGCACAGCACCAGGCACACAGCACCACTGCACAGCACCTAGTACACAGCACACTGCACAGTGCCGGGCACACAGCACCACTGCACAGCACCAGGTACACAGCACACTGCACAGCACCAGGTACACAGCACACTGCACAGTGCTGGGCACACAGCACACTGCACAGCGCCAGGCACACAGCACCTACACAGCACCAGGTACACAGCACACTGCACAGCACCAGGTACACAGCTCACTGCACAGCACAGTTCCGGGCACACAGCACCACTGCACAGCACAGCGCCAGGTACACAGCACCACTGCACAGCACCAGGCACACAGCACAACTGCATAGCGCCAGACACACAGCACCACTGTACAGCGCCACTCCACAGCACCAGGTACACAGCACACTGCACAGCACAGCGCCACTGCACAGTGCCAGGCACACAGCACACTGCACAGCGCCAGGCACACAGCACCACTGCACAGCGCCAGGCACACAGCACCACTGCACAGCGCCAGGCATACAGCACCACTGAACAGCACCAGGTACACAGCACACTGCACAGCTCCAGGTACACAGCACCACTGCACAGCACCAGGCACACAGCACTACTGCACAGCGCCAGGCACACAGCACCACTGTACAGCACCAGATACACAGCACACTGCACAGCACAGTTCCGGGCACATCACCACTGCACAGCACAGCGCCAGGCACACAGCACCACTGCACAGCACCAGGCACACAGCACACTGCACAGCACCAGGTACACAGCACACTGCACAGTGCTGGGCACACAACACCACTGCACAGCACAGCGCCAGGCACACAGCACCACTGCACAGCACCAGTTACACAGCACACTGCACAGCACCAGGTACACAGCACACTGCACAGCACAGTGCCAGGCACACAGCACCACTGCATAGTACCAGGCACACAGCACAACTGCACAGTGCCAGGCACACAGCACCAATGCACAGCGCCAGGCACACAGCACCACTGCACAGCACCAGGTACACAGCACACTGCACAGCGTCAGACACACAGCACCACTCTACAGCACCAGGCACACAGAATTACTGCACAGCACCAGGTACACAACACAACGCACAGCAACAGGTACACAGCACCACTGCACAGCACCAGGTACACAGCACCAGTCACACAGCACCACTGCACAGCGCCAGGCACTCAGCACCACTACACAGCGCCAGGTGCACAGCACCACTGCACATCGCCAGGCACACAACGCAATGCACAGCAACAGTTACACAGCACACTGCACAGCACAGTGCCGGGCACACAGCACCACTGCACAGCACAGCGCCAGGCACACAGCACCACTGCACAGCACCAGGCACACAGTACCACTGCACAGCGCCAGGTACACAGCACACTGCACAGCACCAGGTACACAGCACACTGCACAGCACCAGGTACACAGCACACTGCACAGCACAGTGCCGGGCACATCACCACTGCACAGCACAGCACCAGGCACACAGCACCACTGCACAGCACCAGGTACACAGAACACTGCACAGCACAGCGCTGGGCACACTGCACTGCACTAGGTACACAGCACACTGCACAGCACAGCACCAGGCACACAGCACCACTGCACAGCACCAGGTACACAGAACACTTCACAGCACAGCACTGGGCACACTTCACCAGGTACACTGCAGACAGCCCACAGCACCGGGTACACAGCACCACTCCATTACTCCTAGGACAGTGCTGAATTATCACAGTGCAGCGCACAATGTTCGATGAGTACCTGATGTAACGTCTTCTGTATTCGTACTCGCAACGCATGTGGCACGCTGCTGCTCTGCTCCGGATTGAAGATGAGCATGCAGCGTGTCACATGACCAGGACCATGATGCACCCTGCAATGGTGCAGCACTCATTTCCGTTCGCCGGGTGCATTATGCACTGATCTGCTGTCGCTAAGGGCCTGGTAAGCAGAAGCAAAGAGATGGGGGCCCCCGATCGTGGGCTTGGGACCCAGGCTGGTGCCCCCCCCGCACTTTTTGCTTCTGGTCACCGGGCCCCATACAGTAGTAAGGGCAGTAATGCCCTGATGGCGGCCCTGAGTACTCCCACTGAGACACATGGAGAGTACACGAAGAGGCTTTTTTGCAGAGTGCACAGTCTAATTCTGTCCCTTGCTCCAGCTGTGTCCTATCCCTACAATAATCAGAGTAGAGTAGTGGTGGCACTCGTGATCCTGCATTTACACAGGCTGGGCCATGTCAATATTTGTGGTTCCATAAGTGCCCACAGCCTAACAGTTTGTTGATTGGCTGCACTGCAGCCTTTCAACAAACTTTATTAGGCATCCGAATCTAAACAGTAAACTGGACAATCAGTAAAAAGTAGAGATGAGCGTTGTTCTACTCGAACTGTTCGCCAATCTCAAATTCGAGCTGTTTTGGGCGGTGTTCGAGCCGTTCGGCGAACACGAACAATTTGAGAAAAATTCGGCTGTTCGAGGTTATGTTCGATAACTGTTCGTGCACCAAAATCATAACTGGATTTTTTCTCAGTAATGATGAAAATTAATGTTAATACGCAGTTTGAGTGTACAGCGGGGTGGGGGGAGGGGCAGGGGATGGATCTCTGCAGGAACAATGAAGATCTCCATTTTTTTTTCTCTTTCCCGCATTTGCAGTGGGGAGGTGCAATCTGTCAGCCTATCAGCAGCGCACACACGGAGCGAAGTGCTTTTTTTCACACAAGCAAGGGCATGTGTCATTGGCAGTGTATGTCACATGTCCTTGCCCTATAAGACCAAGCCATTTTCCCCGTCGCCACCATTTTCTCACTGCTGCAGCTGCATGTTAGACGGCACAGCTGTTACTGTGTGCGCTATACCTTGTTAATTTCAAGCCAATTTTCGCACAAATATACAGATAGCTTGGGAGTAGGGAATAGTTGTGATTGCAGTCCTTTTAAGGACTAGGTTACAGCATTTCCTACGACTTTTATCAGGGAGGTCTGTGCTCTTAAATAGATAGGTTGTGGGAGTAAAGACTAATTGCAATTGGAGTCCTTTTCAGGACTAGGTTACATCAGTTCCTATCAGTTTTTGCCAGGCAGGTCTGTGCCAGTGCTGTGCAAGTTTTTTTCACAGCATTTGGCTGAATCTAGCAAAGCTAATCCTTTTTGGCCTATTGCAGAGTGTGTTAGTCAGTGGAGTAGCCTATCTGTGTTGCAAGATATACCACCTGTGAATAGAATACCAATTTTTTTACTGCACCTAGTGAAGTAAAATCTTTTGGGCATAGCATCATTCTATTAGTCCATCTATACTGACCTCCATCAGGTTGCAAATTAAAACTAATTTTTATCTGCATCTACAGTACCTCTGAAAAAATATTTGGGCTTCTAGCTGTGTGTGGGACTTGTTCTATTAGTCCATCTATACTGACCTCCATCAGGTTGCAAATTGAATATAATTTTTATCTGCATCTAGCTCTGAAAAAATATTTGGCCTTCTAGCAGTGTGTGGGACTTTCTCTATTAGTCCATCTATACTCACCTCCATCAGGTTGCAAATTGAATATAATTTTTATCTGCATCTAGCTCTGAAAAAATATTTGGCCTTCTAGCAGTGTGTGGGACTTTCTCTATTAGTCCATCTATACTGACCTCCATCAGGTTGCAAATTAAAAATAATTTTTTTCTGCATCTACCTCTGAAAAAATATTTGGCCTTCTAGCTGTGTGTGGGACTTGTTCTATTACTCCATCTATACTGACCTCCATCAGGTTGCAAACTGAATATATTTTTTTCTGCATCTACCTCTGAAAAAATATTGGGCTTCTAGCTGTGTGTGGGACTTGTTGTATTAGTCCATCTATACTGACCTCCATCAGGTTGCAAATTGAATATAATTTTTATCTGCATCTAGCTCTGAAAAAATATTTGGCCTTCTAGCAGTGTGTGGGACTTTCTCTATTAGTCCATCTATACTGACCTCCATCAGGTTGCAAATTAAAAATAATTTTTATCTGCATCTAGCTCTGAAAAAATATTTGGGCTTCTACCTGTGTGTGGGACTTGTTGTATTAGTGCATCTATACTGACCTCCATTAGGTTGCAAACTGAATATATTTTTTTCCTGCATCTACCTCTGAAAAAATATTGGGCTTCTAGCTGTGCGTGGGACTTGTTGTATTAGTCCATCTATACTGACCTCCATCAGGTTGCAAACTGAATATATTTTTTTCTGCATCTACCTCTGAAAAAATATTGGGCTTCTAGCTGTGTGTGGGACTTGTTGTATTAGTCCATCTATACTGACCTCCATCAGGTTGCAAACTGAATATATTTTTTTCTGCATCTACCTCTGAAAAAATATTGGGCTTCTAGCTGTGTGTGGGTCTTGTTCTATTAATCCATCTATACTGACCTCCATCAGGTTGCAAACTGAATATAATTTTTTTCTGCATCTAGCTGTGAAAAAATATTTGGCCTTCTAGTAGTGTGTCGGACTTTCTCTATTAGTCCATCTATACTGACCTCCATCAGGTTGCAAACTGAATATAATTTTTTTCTGCATCTAGCTCTGAAAAAATATTTGGCCTTCTAGTAGTGTGTCGGACTTTCTCTATTAGTCCATCTATACTGAACTCCATCAGGTTGCAAATTAAAACTAATTTTTATCTGCATCTACAGTACCTCTGAAAAAATATTTGGGCTTCTAACTGTGTGTGGGACTTGTTGTATTAGTCCATCTATACTGACCTCCATCAGGTTGCAAACTGAATATATTTTTTTCTGCATCTACCTCTGAAAAAATATTGGGCTTCTAGCTGTGTGTGGGACTTGTTGTATTAGTCCATCTATACTGACCTCCATCAGGTTGCAAACTGAATATATTTTTTTCTGCATCTACCTCTGAAAAAATATTGGGCTTCTAGCTGTGTGTGGGTCTTGTTCTATTAATCCATCTATACTGACCTCCATCAGGTTGCAAACTAAATATAATTTTTTTCTGCATCTAGCTCTGAAAAAATATTTGGCCTTCTAGTAGTGTGTCGGACATTCTCTATTAGTCCATCTATACTGACCTCCATCAGGTTGCAAACTGAATATATTTTTTTCTGCATCTACCTCTGAAAAAATATTTGGCCTTCTAGTAGTGTGTCGGACTTTCTCTATTAGTCCATCTATACTGACCTCCATCAGGTTGCAAATTAAAAGTAATTTTTATCTGCATCTACAGTACCTCTGAAAAAATATTTGGGCTTCTAGCTGTGTGTGGGACTTGTTGTATTAGTCCATCTATACTGACCTCCATCAGGTTGCAAACTGAATATATTTTTTTCCTGCATCTACCTCTGAAAAAATATTGGGCTTCTAGCTGTGTGTGGGTCTTGTTCTATTAATCCATCTATACTGACCTCCATCAGGTTGCAAATTCAAAATAATTTTTTTCTGCATCTAACCCAGCCAATAGTTTTGGCCTAATACCACAGTTTGGCCACTCAGCTCTGCTCGGTTACCATCCATTGTTTTTTTGTGCAAACAACTCCAGAGTTGTGAATTAGTTAACCACCAAAATGAGTGGAAAAAGGCCTGCTGCTGGTGGAAAGGGGAATAGGCGTGTTGGGAAGGGGAAAAAAGGTTGTGTCCGTGGGGTAGGTGTTAAAGCAACAGTAACATCTGCAGAAGAAAGACCATCTTCCAGCCAAACTAAAATGTCTACTTCTTTTAGCGGACAATGTGATAAGATCCCTTTCTTACGGCCACGCCAATCGCTACAAATTCCAGATGAGGCACAAAAACAGCAGGTGCTTCAACGGATATCAAGTGCTCCTTTAAGTGGGCTCTCCTCCACATCAACTTCAACATCACAAATACTCTAGTCCTCAAAGGTGTCACCCAAATCGCACTTGCTTCCTCACAGCTCCCAAATCTCCAGCTGCCTGTCTGAGTATGAGGTAGAACAGATGGTTGAGTCTGCAGAGCTGTTTACTCATACTATAGCCTGGGAATCAGAGGTCGACTCCAGCGCTTCTGTGAATCCAGACGAGGAAATGATCTGCACTGATGCCCAGAATCTTTATGAGTCGGATCCAGGACCAGACGCAGAATGTTCTGACCATAATGTAGACCCTCATTCCCAAACTGTAACTCCTGTTGGTGGAGACAATGAGGAAGACGATGATAAGACTCAAATACCTGATTGGAGCGACAACTTTAGTTTTTTGTCAGGGCAGGAACAGGTTGGCTCTGAGGACGACGGGTGTGATAACGCACAGGGTGATGATGATGAGGTCGGAGATCCCACTTACTGTCAACCCACAGTCAGCCAAGAGATGAGGTCAGCAGAGGAGGTGGAGGAAGATGCTAGTGACGACGAGGTCAGGTTGCGCCTTCCTGGACAGAGACGTAGTACTGGAAGCACGTCAACAACTGCATCCTCAAACACAACTCTGCCTCTCACCACAAGTCGTGGTGGCTCTTCAGGTCGCATGGGTGCTAAGCCTTGCATAGCCTGGGCATTTTTTCAGATCGATAAAGATGACCCAACTCGTGTTATCTGTAACATTTGTCAGCAAAAGCTAAGTATAGGCCAAAAAATACATAGTTTGAGTACTTCATGCATGAACCGGCACATGGACATGAAGCATAAGTTGCAGTGGGAAGCTCAGTGTGCTACAATGCGGCCTAGCCGGCCGGGCCAACCACCGTCTGCCATATCTTGTGCATCCGCGGCCTCTTCATCCTCTGTGACTGGGGGGACAGCAGTCACACCTGTTTTGGGGCGCAGACCTGCCACCTCTTTACCCGCAACAGCCAGCGTGATTGGCAGGTCATCATTTTCTTTGGAGGTGGTAACACCAGCTGGTGTTGAGCGCTGTCCGACATCGATAGCACCACCTTTGGATCAAGGCAACCTAACATGTCCGCCTGCATCTTCCTCACAGACCGGCAGTTTGCCGGGGACACCCTTATCAACCCCGTCTAAGCACAATAGCCAGCCCTCGGTCCCTCAGATGTGGACAAGTAAAAGACCATTTCCTCCTAGCCATGAGAAAGCTAAGAGGTTGAATTTCACCATCTGCAAGCTCTTGGCTACAGAAATGCTGCCTTTCCGCCTGGTGGACACAGAGGATTTTCGAGACCTTATGTCCGTCGCAGTGCCCCAGTACCAGATGCCCAGTCGGCACTACTTCTCAAAGAAAGGTGTGCCTGCGCTCCACCAGCATGTCGCACATAACATCACCGCTTCTTTGAGAAACTCTGTGTGTGACAGGGTGCATTTCACCACAGACACTTGGACGAGTAGGCATGGACAGGGGCGTTACATGTCGCTGACTGGGCACTGGGTAACTATGGTGACAGCAGGACAAGGGGCTGCTGTCCAAGTCTTGCCGTCCCCACGAGTTGTGCGTCAATCCTCTTTATGTCAAAGTTCCTCCACTGCTTCTGCCTCCTCAACCTCCTCTCGGTCTTCCACCTGCACCCAAAGCCTGTCTGGTCATGCCACAAGCTTTCTAACTGCGCAGAAGGGATCCTGCACACCTCCTTACTATGCTGGCAGTAGGGCTCAACGTCATCAGGCGGTTTTTACATTGAAATGTCTGGGAAATGTGAGTCACACAGCTGAGGAGTTGTGGTCAGCTCTGGAGAACCAATTTCATGAATGGTTGTCTCCACTGGACCTGAAACCAGGGAAGGCCGTGTGCGACAATGCTGCAAACCTGGGTGCGGCCCTTCGCCGGGGCAATGTCACACACGTGCCTTGTATGGCTCAAGTGTTGAACCTGGTTGTCCAGCAATTTTTAGCCCACTATCCCAGACTAGATGGCCTTCTGCAGAGGGCACGGTCGCTGTGTGCTCACTTCCGCCGTTCGCATCCCGCAGCTCAGCGACTTACATCTCTACAGAAGTCGTTGGGCATGCCACTTCACCGGCTAAAATGCGATGTGCCTACCCGGTGGAATTCAACTCTGCACATGTTGCAGCGACTGTGGCAGCACCGACAAGCCCTGGTGCAATACGTTCTGACGTATAGCCTGGGCCAACGAGATTCAGAGGTGGGGCAAATCACGCTGGAGGAGTGGTCTCAGATCAGGGACCTATGCACCCTTCTTCACAGTTTTGAAATGGCGACGAAGATGTTTAGTGCTGACGATGCCATTATCAGCATGACTATTCCGGTGATTTACATGCTGGAGCACATGTTAAACAGAATTCGGAGTCAGGTGGTGGCACAAGAGGAGGTGGAGGAAGTAGAGGAGGAGGAGTTGTATGCGGAAAGGCTAACATCTGCAAGGTCCAGACGGTCGGCAGCACCAAGGCGGCAGGCATGTGAGGGTGGGGGAGATGGTTTTACCAGGGCGCATGGTAGCAGCCAAATTAGTGAGGAAGGTGCAGGAGCCCAGGAAGAAGTGGAGGACGAACTGATGGAAGACTCATCAGTTGAGGGAGACCTTGATCACATTTCTGTTGTGCGAGGTTGGGGGGAGAGGACAGAGGAAGGAAGCATGATTGTTACCTCGCCACCAACACAACAGGGACTTGGTGCTCCTGGATGCGCAACACACATGAGTGCCTTCTTGCTGCACTACCTGCAACATGACCCTCGAATTGTGAGAATTAGAAATAATCCTGACTACTGGGTTGCCACACTATTAGATCCCCGGTACAAAAGTAAATTTGCAGAAATTATTCCTGCCATAGAAAGGGATGCACGCATGCAGGAGTATCAGCAGAGACTGTTGCAGAATCTTACATGTGCTTTTCCACAAAATACCAGTGGTGCACGTAGTGAATCTCACAGTTCCAACTTGCCAACCGTGGGACCGTCAAGTGTTCAGCACTCAAACCGTAACAGAACCACAGTATCTGCTGGTAACATCAATTTTGCGGAATCATTTCACCACTTTTTTAGCCCATCCTTTGCAAGGCCACAGGAGACAAGAAGTCTGACACATAGTCAACGCCTAGAGACGATGGTACAGGAGTATCTCCAAGTAAACATTGAAGACACGACTGTGTCACTGGACCCTTGCTCTTTTTGGGCTTCCAATCTGGATAAATGGCCGGAGCTAGCCACTTACGCCTTGGAGATCTTGTCATGCCCCGCAGCCAGCGTTCTGTCTGAACGTGTGTTCAGCGCTGCTGGTGGTGTGCTGACAGATAAGCGCACGCGGCTCTCCACTGATAATGTAGACAGACTCACGTTCATAAAGATGAACAAATCATGGATCCGAAACGACTTTTCTACCCCTGTGTCATCCTGGGGAGAGTAAAAGCTTGATGATTGTTTAAAATCACCCTACCAACCGTTTTAAGCTTTCAAATTACTAATCATGTTTATCTGTATCTTGACTGGAAAATAATTTGGGCTTTGTAGCAGTGTGCAGCACTGATCCTATTAGGCCATCTATACTAAAGCTTCACCAGATTTAAAATTAAAAATAATTTTTAGCTGCATCTTGCCCGGAAAATAATTTTGGGGCTCTGAGATGCGCAAGGCACATAAGTGCCTTCTTGCTGCACTACCTGCAGCATGACCCTCATATTGTCAGAATTCGAAGTAATCATGACTACTGGGTTGCCACACTCTTAGATCCCCCAAACTTTTCGATCAACCTTTTCATTTTAATAAAGACCAAAAAAATGGTCATTTTTGAAATTATAAGCATTAGCAGGTTGTTAGAAACTGAAATCAAACAGTTTTCAACTCAAAACTTTATTCTAGGTGATGTTACATTTTCACATAGGACCCCTTGTTCGAAAGGAGCTTCTGAACTCTCTCGTCCATTGAATTTGTCAGGTTTTGGATGGTTTCTGCTTCAATTGTTTTGCATGAGGACAGAATACCCTCCCAGAGCTGTTGCTTAGATGTGAACTGCCTCCCGCCATCATAGACACTCCTTTTAATGATGCTCCAAAGGTTCTGAATGGGGTAGAGGTCAGGGGAGCATGGGGGTCACACCATAAGTTTGTCCCCTTTTATGCCCATATCAGCCAGAGATGCAGATGTTTTATGTGCAGCATGAGATGGTGCATTATCATGCAGAAAAATGATCTTGCTGTGAAATACACGGTTCTTCTTCTTGAACCATGGCAGGAAGTGCTGTTTGAGAAAATCCACATACATTATGGAGTTCATCTTTAGCGCCTTCAGGGATCCTAAAGGGGCCGACAATCTCTCTCCCCATGATTCCAGCCCAAAACATTACTCCACCTCCTCCTTGTTGGCGCTGTAGCCGTGTTTGTGTGGGGTGTCCATCAACCAGCCATCCTCCACTCCATCCATCTGGACCATCGAGCGCTGCACGGCACTCATCCGTGAACAAAACAGTTTTGAAATCAGTCTTCATGTAATGTTTGGCCCACTGGAGCCGTTTCTGCTTGTGTGAAGTGGATAGAGGAGGTCGACAGGATGGCGCATGCACAGCTGCAAACCTCTGAAGGACCCTGCATCTTGTTGTTCGGGGGACGTTGGAGGCACAAGCAGCTTCAAAAACTTGTCTGCTGCTATGACAAGGCTTTTTTGCCGCTGCTCTTTCAACCTGACGTAATTGCCTGTAGGAAAGAGTCCTCAATTTGCCCTTATCAGCACGCACACGTGTGTACTGTGAATCAGCTACATACTTCTTGATTGCCAAGACACTTCATCTTGATCATCGCACAATGTTGATTGTAGTCATGCCTTGACCTAAACACTCCACAATTTGTTGCTTCTCAGCAGCCGACACATCCTTTTTCTTTCCCATTTTGGCAGAAAATGTAGGCTGCTTAATAATGTGAGAGAGCCTTCTTAAGTAGTCTTGCCTTTCATTGGACACACCTGCCAAACTAATTAGCACAGGTGTCTGCAATTGCTTACAGTGATATAAAGAGCCCTGACACACATCACCATCAATGAGTTTAACTGACAAACAAACAAATTCTTCCCTTATCACTCCTAAACACTTGTTGCATAATAATTTGTAACGCAGTGTACATGTGCTTTAACACAAAACACCAGTGGTTCACGTAGTGAATCTTACAGTTCTAACTTGCCAACCGTGGTCTGTATGGAGTTGTTCAATAAAGGGCCCAAAATTAAGATAACATAGATGGGAGAGGTCTCTATGAATAGGAATTCCTAAGTATTTGATACCCTGTGAGGGCCAGGCAAAGGGAAAGTTGGACTGGATGGAATCCTATATGGGTTTGGGGAGGGAGACATCGAGGGCCTCAGACTTCGCTGCATTGATTTTAAAATTTTACCATGTAACAAAGTGATCTATTTCAGCCATAACAGCATGGATGGATATATGTGATTGAGTGATATATACTAGGACATCATCAGCAAATAGAGAGCACTTGTACTCGGTGCCTCCCACCTCAATCCACCTAATATTGGGGTTATGGCGAATTGATGAGAGCAGGTGCTCCGTCACTAGGATGTATAAGAGAGGGGACAGAGGACATCACTGCCTTGTCCCATTGGTGATTGTGAAAGGTGATGAAAATGTTCTGACGCACCCCCTGGGCCTTGGGACACCCGGAGCCGGACCCTTTTTGGTGGATGCTGGTGGTTGTAGTCTTCGTGGCGGCGACCCGGTTCCGTGGCTCAGGGCGGTCAAACCAGTGGCGGAACTATTTATGTGGTTTTGATGTTTAAATGTCCGACTACGCCACCCGTGGATTGCGGTCAGAGTGAACCGCCGCTACAGGGCAGACCGCTGAGGCTGGTGTTGTGGGTGCAGCAGAGCGTAGCATAACTCCCCACGGGAGGAGTATAGCCTCAGGGCAGTGTATGCGGAGGATGGGGGTGATGGTGCAGGGCAGCAGCAGTAACGACACGGAGTCAGTGATGCAGTTCAGGGCCTTTACTCACAGTTCTTATTATCCAGACCACGTCTGCAGGTAACGGCTGCCCACGTCGTACTGTGCTCACCAGGTGAGGGGCTCAGACAACTCCCAGATAACTTTGGAGCACTTCACAGGACCCCCTTTGTGTGTCCTTTGTCTGGCCTTTCTTACCAACACTTCTGTCCGGCTGCCTCGGGCCTCCTCTTGGTAAACTTGGCGCCAATTTCCCTGACCCTATGTGGTGCCTTCCTAGCGGGTGTAGCGAGGGGCTGCGCCACATAAAATGTCAGAGCCTCCGGTTTCTAGCTGAGGGTCGTTTCCTGCCTCCACTAGTTCGGGGACCGGTCTGCCCCTTTGGCCTGACCCCTCCACGCAGGTGGATTCGGCCGTGCGGTGGCGACTCGCCCATCCGCACCCCTGGGATCCCTTCATTCCTCGTTCCTGGAGCCTTCTCCACTCCTCTTCCTTCCTTCTCCCTCTTCCAGGCCTGGGCCTCTGTTACTAGGCCCGCCTCCGGAGCAGAGCTCATGCAGAGCCCCTGCTCCCTGCCACTTCTGCTCAGACTTCTCTGCACTGAACTAAGATGGTGCCCACCTTTTATACTCCCTTCTCAATGCACCCAGGAACTGCTTCCTCCCTGCTCCTGCACTACAGGGTTCCCCTTCCTCAGTGTTCCCTCCCCCCACTCCAGCCAGGGACAGGGACTGTCGTGCCCATCTCAGGGGCATATTGGTCGCCCTGCCCCACGGCAATGTGGTGTAATGCATGCAGGTGTCGGGTCCTGATCCACACTCCATCCTTACCTGAGAGTGAGATATCACACCTCTGGGTGAGGTGCAATACGTCTGTAGCAACCGAGCCCTCAGGGTGCTACAGTTCCATTTATCTTCAGCCTAGGTGACGTATTGCGATACAGGGCCGTGATTTTGGCTATAAAAGGGTCCCCTAGACCCCTACCCCAAGCTTTTTAAGAGAATCATATATGGCGTGCCAGGAGACTCTATGGAATGCTTTCTCAGCATCCAGCGAGAGTATCTAATTACAAATTTTTAACTGCATCTAGCCCAGGAAATACTTTGTGCCTAGTAGCAGTGTCTGCTAGTCAGCGGATTATCCCGGCTGTTAAGCAAGCTGCACCACCTGTAGTTTAGACACTTATTTTTTTCAAAGGAAATGCTTCGGGACCATGGGATACTTAGTGAAGAGCATCAGGAGGCACCCCAAGGCATAGGGGCTGGGACTGGCAGTAGGATGCCTTGCGGTGGACAGCCGAGCTCAATCCTTATAAAAGCTTTTTAACTGCAGCAGCTTTAGTGGACGCTACTGGAGCTGGAATTACCGCGGCTGCTGGCATGAGACTTGCCCTCCAATAGATCCTTGTAAATGGATTTAAAGTGTATTCATTCAAATTAGAGAGACAATTTAAATTAAAAAGCTTAGAGCTGCCTCCACCACAGGGGGGCTCGCTCGACCCACCAGCGGACAGGCACCAGTATTGGGAGAGGGGGGCTGGCCGTCAGGGTTCACCGCGGCTCTGGCACAAACCCGGCGACACGGAGGTGGCACGGGCAGGAGCGGACTGGCCGTGTCGGCTTCTCACTTTTTGGATTTTAGAAGGGCATGACATGCCTATATCTGTGTCTCCCCCTCCTTTTACTCCTCCACCTCTTTTATTTTCGCATGACTATATGTACTTGTCACTTTTCCATGTGTTAGTTATGTCTTCTGAGCAGTTTGTCAGCTTTTGGACACCTTTGAAGGTGTTTTCTATGTGTTTCTATGTGTTTTTGTTTGCCTGCCATTGGTTTTAACGGTGTTCGAAGGTGTTCGACGACCAGTTCGACGAACAGTTCGGCGAACACACGGGTGTTCGACGAACCGAACCGAACTCGAACACTACGGGGGTGGCTCAACACTAGTAAAAAGTCCATATTCACGGTCTGGTACTGGGCACTAAGTATGTGGTACGAACCCCAAACTTTACATTTCATTTACTCATCTCTAGTACTGAAGGGATTAATAATATTAGTCCTAAAAACATTGTTGATCAAAGATTTCCCTTTTTGATAAACAGATCGGGGTGAATCTCTAGAGAACTGAGCTAGCCTCGGTTCCGTTGTACAGAGATGCCAATGCTTTAATATGGATTTCATAATGAATTAGGAGTGATGATCATATTTGGAAACATGGGATAATCTCTGTTTTTTCCTACCACCTCTCCTACAGAAAGGCCTTTCCATTTGTTCACATTGTGCGGATCTAATCTTTTCTCCTAACCTGCATCCTATCACACCAACGCTGTATTAACATGTATCTATAAATGTGTCCCGCACGTAAGAGTTGACCCTTAGGGATGCTAATAAATGTTTGCAGTGCTTGAAAACTGTCCCTTCTCAATAAGTTATTTCTATCAGTGCTTTGATGAACATAGTGGTAATAAGTCTATCATCTGTAGAAGATCTTTGAACACATATGTCCATATAATTAAGGCTATCCACTCCCACCTCAATGGAAAAGTGTAAAGTAAGTATCTTTCAGATACTGTGTGAACAGCTCCAATTCATTCCTGTGCCGCACCACAAAAAAAAAATAACGGAGTCCGAGCTCCAAGTTTCCAGATATCAATATCTATAAAAACAAATTTCTTTTCAAAAGATAAAAATCCTAAAATTGTTTGCACAACTTGGAGCCACAGGAGACCCCATTGATGTCCCCTGTAACTGTAAGTAAAAATCAGAACCAAACCGAAAAAAAATCATGGACTTAAGAATTTCACAGAGTGATATCAGGAATGTGATGTTCTCATTGGACAGTGACCAACCTGAAATGAAACATTCCCGAGACTGTCAGAAACATCTCAGTGTTTGTGGCTTTATCGGGGTGAATGTGATATGTTGCTTTGCATTTATGCATTTTAAGTCATGTTTTCACTTGGAAGATGGACATAAAATAATATAAAATACTATTAAAGAAAAAATCTCTACCTCTTTATGCTCTTTTTTGTGTTTGATGTATAACATAGGATTTGGTGATATCCTCGTATACAATGAGCAGTCCCCTGGAAAGTGCAGTGAGGATTGGAAGATACTGTATATTTTTGGACTTTTGATGATTTTGTTTCCATTTTCTCATAATTTGTGGATCATTAAAATCTCTTTCCATCCTGTGATTTCCATCCTTTTATGACTTTTCCTACTTGATGTTGCAATTTCATTATTGAGGTGCGTATATAACTACTGTAATCAGCATTATGATGTGCGAAACTAGTACCTACCACGACATGGTAACTGTATGGTGGAGAAATATCAGTCTTGATTCTATCATCTGCTGAAATGCCCATATACACTATGATTAGACTGTACCACCTACATATAAATGTACTTGGTTGGGTACCCCACTGGGCTGAACCCTTCGCTACACCTCTGAACTGGTAAGGGTATTACTAAAGTGGGCATAGCGAGAGAGGGTGTTGGTGAATAGGGGTCCTGAATGAATAAGGAGTTCAAGTGTTACAACATACATTGCAAGTTGAAATATGATTAACTAAAATTGATCCCTGTTGATATCACAATTGCCGAGTGTGAAGAACTTGGAGACTTTTTGGACCCTTTCCATATCACATTTTTATGAACAGTCAGAAAACAAATTGAAGAAAACAGTAGAGCAAAAAGAGTGGAAGATGACACTGTCATAGAGGAATGCTTCACATAAAGACCATAGCAATGTAAAGCAGTCTAGACATCTGGAGTCCGGTGTATCCATCATGAGCACTGGTAAATCGATCCTTCATGATGGATATAGCAGTCATTCTCATCCAGCGCTATTGCTTCTGTACCCGCGTGAACAGCTGCAAGAACCTGACTGATACACATAAATGAAACTTGCTGACATCTTCAAGAACAGGGTCTCCAACCTTCGGCAGTCCAGTTAGGCAACTACAACATCCAGGATTTCTGGTGGGTGTGAAGGCATATTGAAGCTTGTAGCTGAAGAGCTTAAGGCTCTTGACCCAAGGTGTAAACCAAATGGTCTGGAAAACCTGAAGCAAAGATCTGGCTGCCGGAGAGCAGAGAGAAGAGTAGACTTTCACTTTATCAGTACTGGCTGGATGTTTTACAACCTGGTATTTGCCATTAAGTCATGGTTGTGTGAACCTTTAAAGAAGGGTCTTAAGAATGAGTTAGAGGGAGCCAAGTGGAGAGGTCTGTGTTCGGGGCAGACCCTGCTGTCATATCTATGAAGAACCAGTAAGTGATAGACAGTGACATCTCTATTTGTTCTTCATTCCCTGTTCCTACTTTTCTTGATGCCAAACTCCAACAATACTAAAAAGACTGATCAACTTACCGGGAAATCTCCAAGATCCTTGTCCAAATCCAATTGTGTAAAAGGAGAAACTGTGCCTGACACTCCACAATAGTGAGAATCTAAAATATGACTTATGAATAAAACATCTCTACACCCAGTGTGACACCTTATATTCTGTACATCTCATCACATGTGGAAAACGGTAAACTGTCTGGAAGAATCACACAAGCATCACATGAGCCATCAGTATTCAGAATCTAAATATTCAGATACAATGCATATAGATGTGGAATTTAAAAAAAGAACACTTCAGGTTTACCTGTGAAAATGATTTTATCCTTATTTCTTATAATTTTGCTAACTTGTCCTATTAACCCCTTAACTCTACTTGACAAATATATCCATCATGATGGTTGGGAAAAGAACACTCCATGGCGGACACATCAGTTATGTTGATCCAGCGGGTATTGCCTCTGTACCCATGTGCCCAGCTGATATAATAAGACCGACTGCTGAAACCTCTGAGATTGGTGAGAACATCGATCCCCACAATGTAACCCTGCCGTCATTAGCAACCACAACATCTAGTTGGTTAGTCAGAAAGAGCTTTGTTTTTCAGTCCATAACCTGACATTTTATTACACCCAGTTTGTTTGTACTTTGTCCCCCCTTTTTAGGCTGACCAACTTGTCTATAAATTTCCACTGGTAGGTGCCTTAACAATCTTGTCTCGATCCTGCTCTGCCCCATCAATTTTGTAGTTTGCTGGCACATAGCAAGGTGAACTACAAGAGTTAGGGTCCTTCCTGATAAGGTACACCTTGTCGCGGTGGGGCGGCTTTTATGCCCTTTTGTCAACTAAGTAGTAAGTACCTATGTTAGTTACATTTACTATTACTATGTATTTACTTGCTGCAGGGGATTTGATCATTTCGCTTCTATCCTAGGTTTTGTTACTTAAATGGCCGCAGTCTGAAACTGTTCCTACATATTGCACTTATGCTAACAGATGTTCCGGGCTCATTTTAGTTTTGCGGTATCTAAGTAAGTTACCAAGTTCTGTTGGGTGTATGGAGGATGTGAGGACAGATGAGTTGGAGCGACCAGATTCTGAGTAGTGTTGAGCCACCCCCGTAGTGTTCGAGTTCGGTTTGGTTCGTCGAACACCCTTGTGTCCGCCGAACTGTTCGTCGAACTGTTCGTCGAACAACTTTGAACACCGTTAAAACCAATGGCAGGCAAACAAAAACACATAAAAACACATAGAAAACACCTTCAAAGGTGTCCAAAAGCTGACAAACTGCTCAGAAGACATAACTAACACATGGAAAAGTGACAAGTACATATAGTCATGCAAAAAGAAAAGAGGTGGAGGAGTAAAAGGAGGGGGAGACACAGATATAGGCATGTCATGCCCTTCTAAAACCCAAAAAGTGAGAAGCCGACACGGCCAGTCCGTTCCTGCCCGTGCCACCTCCGTGTCTCCGGGTTTGTGCAAGAGCCGCGGTGGACCCTGACGGCCAGCCCCCCTCTCCCAATACTGGTGCCTGTCCGCTGGTGGGTCGAGTGAGCCCCCCTGTGGTGGAGGCAGCTCTAAGCTTTTTAATTTAAATTGTCTCTCTAATTTGAATGAATACACTTTAAATCCTTTTACAAGGATCTATTGGAGGGCAAGTCTCATGCCATCAGCTCCAGTAGTGTCCGCTAAAGCTGCTGCAGTTAAAAAGCTTTTATAAGGATCGAGCTCAGCGGTCCACCGCAAGGAGTCCTACCGCCAGTCCCAGCCCCTATGCCTTGGGGTGCCTCCTGATGCTCTTAACTGAGTATTCCGGGGTCCTGAAGCATTTCCTTTGAAAAAATTAAGTGTCCAAACTACAGGTGGTGTAGCTTGCTTAACAGCTGGGATAATCCGCTGACTAGCAGACACTGCTACTAGGCACAAAGTATTTCCTGGGTTAGATGCAGTTAAAAATTTGTAATTAGATACACTCGTTGGATGCTGAGAAAGCATTCCATAGAGTCTCCTGGCACGCCATATATTATTCTCTTAAAAAGCTTGGGGTAGGGATCTAGGGGACCCATTTATAGCCAAAATCACGGCCCTGTATCGCAATACGTCACCTAGGCTGAAGATAATTGGAACTGTAGCACCCCGAGGGCTCGGTTGCTACAGAGGTATTGCACCTCACCCAGAGGTGTGATATCTCACTCTCAGGTAAGGATGGAGTGTGGATCAGGACCCCGACACCTGCATGCATTACACCACATTGCCGTGGGGCAGGGCGACCAATATGCCCCTGAGATGGGCACGACAGTCCCTGTCCCTGGCTGGAGTGGAGGGAAGGAAGACCGAGGAAGGGGAACCCTGTAGTGTAGGAGCAGGGAGGAAGCAGTTCCTGGGTGCATTGAGAAGGGAGTATAAAAGGTGGGCACCATCTTAGTTCAGTACAGAGAAGTCTGAGCAGAAGTGACAGGGAGCAGGGGCTCTGCATGAGCTCTGCTTCGGAGGTGGGCCTATTAACAGAGGCACAGGCCTGGAAGAGGGAGAAGGAAGGAAGAGGAGCGGAGAAGGCTCCAGGAACGAGGAACGAAGGGATCCCAGGGGTGCGGACGGGCGAGTCGCCACCGCCCGAATCCACCTGCGTGGAGGGGTCAGGCCAAAGGGGGAGACCGGTCCCCGAAAATAGTGGAGGCGGGAAACGACCCTCAGCTAGAAACCGGAGGCTGTGACATTTTATGTGGCGCAGCCCCTCGCTACACCCGCTAGGAAGGCACCACATAGGGTCAGGGAAACTGGCGCCAAGTTTACCAAGAGGAGGCCCGAGGCAGCCAGACAGAAGCGTTGGTAAGAAAGGCCAGACAAAGGACACACAAAGGGGGTCCTGTGAAGCGCTCCAAAGTTATCTGGGAGTTGTCTGAGCCCCTCACCTGGTGAGCACAGTACGACGTGGGCAGCCGTTACCTGAAGAAGTGGTCTGGATAATAAGAACTGTGAGTAAAGGCCCTGGACTGCATCACTGACTCCGTGTCGTTACTGCTGCAGCCCTGCACAATCACCCCCATCCTCCGCATACACTGCCCTGAGGCTATACTCCTCCCGTGGGGAGTTATACTACGCTCTGCTGCACCCAAAACACCAGCCTCAGCGGTCTGCTATGCAGCGGCGGTTCACTCTGACCGCAATCTACAGGTGGCGTAGTCAGACATTTAAACATCAAAACCACATAAATAGTTCCGCCACTGGTTTGACCGCCCTGAGCCACGGAACCGGGTCGCTGCCACGGAGACTACAACCACCAGCATCCACCAAAAAGGGTCCTGCTCCGAGTGTCCCAAGGCCCAGGGGGTGCGTCAGAACATTTTCATCACCTTTCATAATCACCAATGGGACAAGGCAGGGATGTCCTCTGTCCCCTCTCTTATACATCCTAGTGATGGAGCACCTGCTCTCATCAATTCGCCATAACCCCAATATTAGGTGGATTGAGGTGGGAGGCACTGAGTACAAGTGCTCTGCATTTGCTGATGATGTCCTAGTATATATCACTCAATCACATATCTCCATCTCTGCTGTTATGGCTGAAATAGATCACTTTGTTACATGGTCAAATTTTAAAATCAATGCAGCGAAGTCTGAGGCCCTCGATGTCTCCCTCCCCAAATCCATACAGGATTCCATCCAGTCCAACTTTCCCTTTGCCTGGCCCTCACAGGGTATCAAACACTTAGGAATTCGTATTCATAGAGACCTTTCCCGTCTATGTTATCTTAATTTTGGGCCCTTTATTGAACAACTCCATACAGACCACGGTTGGCAAGTTAGAACTGTAAGATTCACTACGTGAACCACTGGTGTTTTGTGGAAAAGCACATGTACACTGTGTTCCAAATTATTATGCAAAAGGTGTTTAGGAGTGATAAGGGAAGAATTTGTTTGTTTGTTTGTCAGTTAAACTCATTGATGGTGATGTGTGTCAGGGCTCTTTATATCACTGTAAGCAATTGCAGACACCTGTGCTAATTAGTTTGGCAGGTGTGTCCAATGAAAGACAAGACTACTTAAGAAGGCTGTCCCACATTATTAAGCAGCCTACATTTTCTGCCAAAATGGGAAAGAAAAAGGATGTGTCGGCTGCTGAGAAGCAACAAATTGTGGAGTGTTTAGGTCAAGGCATGACTACAATCAACATTGTGCGATGATCAGGATAAAGTGTCTTGGCAATCAAGAAGTATGTAGCTGTTTCACAGTACACACGTGTGCGTGCTGATAAGGGCAAATTGAGGACTCTTTCCTACAGGCAATTACGTCAGGTTAAAAGAGCAGCGGCAAAAAAGCCTTGTCATAGCAGCAGACAAGTTTTTGAAGCTGCTGGTGCCCGCAACGTCCCCCGAACAACAAGATGCAGGGTCCTTCAGAGGTTTGCAGTTGTGCATAAGCCATCCTGTCGACCTCCTCTATCCACTGAACACAAGCAGAAACGGCTCCAGTGGGCCAAACAATACATGAAGACTGACTTCAAAACTGTTTTGTTCACAGATGAGTGCCGTGCAACACTCGATGGTCCCGATGGATGGAGTGGAGGATGGCTTTTTGATGGACACCCCACGCAAACACGGCTACAGCTCCAACAAGGAGGAGGTGGAGTAATGTTTTGGGCTGGAATCATGGGTAGAGAGATTGTCGGCCCCTTTAGGATCCCTGAAGGGGTAAAGATGAACTCCATAATGTATGTGGAGTTTCTCAAACAGCACTTCCTGCCATGGTTCAAGAAGAAGAACCGTGTATTCCACAGCAAGATCATTTTCATGCATGATAATGCACCGTCTCATGCTGCACATAACACATCTGCATCTCTGGCTGATATGGGCATAAAAGGGGACAAACTTATGGTGTGACCCCCATGCTCCCCTGACCTCAACCCCATTCAGAACCTCTGGAGCATCATCAAAAGGAGTGTCTATGAAGGCGGGAGGCAGTTCACATCTAAGCAACAGCTCTGGGAGGGTATTCTGTCCTCATGCAAAACAATTGAAGCAGAAACCATCCAAAACCTGTCAAATTCAATGGACGAGAGAGTTCAGAAGCTCCTTTCGAACAAGGGGTCCTATGTGCAAATGTAACATCACCTAGAATAAAGTTTTGAGTTGAAAACTGTTTGATTTCAGTTTCTAGTAACCTGCTAATGCTTATAATTTCAAAAATGACCATTTTTTTGTTCTTTATTAAAATGAAAAGGTTGATCGAAGAGTATGGGGGATGTAAGAGTGAGGCAACCCAGTAGTCAGGATTACTTCGAATTCTGACAATCTGAGGGTCATGTTGTAGGTAGTGCAGCAAGAAGGCACTCATGTGTCTTGCGCATCTAGGAGACCCAAAATTATTTTCCGGGCTAGATGCAGCTAAAAATTATTATTAATTTTAAATCTGGTGGAGCTTATTATAGATGGCCTAATAGAATCAGTACTGCACACTGCTACAAAGCCCAAATTATATTCAAGCCAAGATACAGATAAACATGATTAGTAATTTTAAATCTGGTGGAGCTTAGTATAGATGGCAGAAAAGAATCATTACTGCACACTGCTACAAAGCCCAAATTATTTTCCAGCCAAGATACAGATAAACATGATTAGTAATTTTAAATCTGGTGGAGCTTAGTATAGATGGCGTAATAGAATCAGTACTTCACACTGCTACAAAGCCCAAATAATTTTCCAGCCAAGAAACAGATAAACATGATTAGTAATTTGAAAGCTTAAAACGGTTGGTGAGGTGATTTTAACCAATCATCAAGCTTTTACTCTCCCCAGGATGACACAGGGGTAGAAAAGTAATTTCGGATCCATGATTTGTTCATCTTTATGAACGTGAGTCTGTCTACATTATCAGTGGAGAGCCGCGTGCGCTTATCTGTCAGCACACCACCGGCAGTGCTGAACTCACGTTCAGACAGAACTCTGGCTGCAGGGCATGACAAGATCTCCAAGGCGTAAGTGACGAGCTCCGGCCATTTATCCAGATTGGAAGCCCAAAAAGAGCAAGGGTCCAGTGACACAGTCATGGCTTCAATATTTACTTGGAGATACTCCTGTACCATCATCTCTAGGCGTTGACTATGTGTCAGACTTCTTGTCTCCTGTGGCCTTGCAAAGGATGGGCTTAAAAAGTGGTGAAATGATTCCGCAAAATTGATGTTACCAGCAGTTACTGTGTTTCTGTTACGGTTTGAGTGCTGAACACTCGACGGTCCCACGGTTGGCAAGATGGAACTGTGAGATTCACTACGTGCACCACTGGTATTTTGTGGAAAAGCACATGTAAGATTCTGCAACAGTCTCTGCTGATACTCCTGCATGCGTGCATCCCTTTCTATGGCAGGAAAAATTTCTGCAAATTTACTTTTGTACCAGGAATCTAACAGTGTGGCAACCCAGTAGTCAGGATTATTTCTAATTCTCACAATTCGAGGGTCATGTTGCAGGTAGTGCAGCAAGAAGGCACTCATGTGTCTTGCGCATCCAGGAGCACCAAGTCCCTGTTGTGTTGGTGGTGAGGTAACAATCATGCTTCCTTCCTCTGTCCTCTCCCCCCAACCTTGCACAACAGAAATGTGATCAAGGTCTCCCTCATCTGATGAGTCTTCCATCAGTTCGTCCTCCACTTCTTACTGGGCTCCTGCACCTTCCTCACTAGTTTGGCTGCTACCATGCGCCCTGGTAAAACCATCTCATCTCCCCCACCCTCACATGCCTGCCGCCTTGGTGCTGCCGACCGTCTGGACCTTGCAGATGTTAGCCCTTCCACATACAACTCCTCCTCCTCTACTTCCTCCATCTCCTCTTGTGCCACCACCTGACTCCGAATTCTGTTTAACATGTGCTCCAGCATGTAAATCACCGGAATAGTCATGCTGATAATGGCATCGTCAGCACTAAACATCTTCGTCGCCATTTCAAAACTGTGCAGAAGGGTGCATAGGTCCCTGATCTGAGACCACTCCTCCAGCGTGATTTGCCCCACCTCTGGATCTCGTTGGCCCAGGCTATACGTCAGAACATATTGCACCAGGGCTTGTCGGTGCTGCCACAGTCGCTGCAACATGTGCAGAGTTGAATTCCACTGGGTAGGCACATCATATTTTAGCTGGTGAGGTGGCAGGCCCAACGACTTCTGTAGAGATGTAAGTTGCTGAGCTGCGGGATGCGAACGGCGGAAGTGAGCACAATGCGACTGTGCCCTCTGCAAAAGGCCATATAGTCTGGGATAGTGGGCTAAAAATTGCTGGACAACCAGGTTCAACACGCGAGCCATACAAGGCACGTGTGTGACATTGCCCCTGCGAAGGGCCACACCCAGGTTTGCAGCATTGTCGCACACGGCCTTCCCTGGTTTCAGGTCCAGTGGAGACAACCATTCATGAAATTGGTTCTCCAGAGCTGACCACAACTCCTCAGCTGTGTGACTCACATTTCCCAGACATTTCAAAGTTTCAAAGTAAAAACCGCCTGATGACGTTGAGCCCTACTGCCAGCATAGTAAGGAGGTGTGCAGGATCCCTTCTGCGCAGTTAGAAAGCTTGTGGCATGACCAGACAGGCTTTGGGTGCAGGTGGAGGACCGAGAGGAGGTTGAGGAGGCAGAAGCAGTGGAGGACCTTTGAGATAAAGAGGATTGACGCACAACTCGTGGGGATGGCAAGACGTGGACAGCAGCCCCTTGTCCTGCTGTCACCATAGTTACCCAGTGTCCGGTCAGCGACATGTAACGCCCCTGTCCATGCCTACTCATCCAAGTGTCTGTGGTGAAATGCACCCTGTCACACACAGAGTTTCTCAAAGAAGCGGCGATGTTGTGTGCGACATGCTGGTGGAGTGCAGGCACACCTTTCTTTGAGAAGTAGTGCCGACTGGGCATCTGGTACTGGGGCACTGCGACAGACATAAGGTCTCAAAAATCCTCTGTGTCCACAGGCGGAAAGGCAGCATTTCTGTAGCCAAGAGCTTACAGATGGTGAAATTCAACCTCTTAACTTTCTCATGGCTAGGAGGAAATGGTCTTTTACTTGTCCACATCTGAGGGACCGCGGGCTGGCTATTGTGCTTAGACGGGATTGATAAGGGTGTCCCCGGCAAACTGCCGGTCTGTGAGGAAGATGCAGGCGGACATGTTAGGTTGCCTTGATCCAAAGGTGATGCTATCGATGTCGGACAGCGCTGAACACCAGCTGGTGTTACCACCTCCAAAGAAAATGATGACCTGCCAATCACGCTGGCTGTTGCGGGTAAAGAGGTGGCAGGTTTGCATCCCAAAACAGGTGTGACTGCTGTCCCCCCAGTCACAGAGGATGAAGAGGCCGCAGATGCACAAGATGTGGCAGACAGTGGCTGGCCCGGCCGGCTAGGCCGCATTGTAGCACAGTGAGCTTCCCAGTGCAACTTATGCTTCATGTCCATGTGCCGGTTCATGCATGAATTACTCAAACTATGTATTTTTTGGACTCTTCTTAGCTTTTGCTGACAAATGTTACAGATAACAAGAGTTGGGTCATCTTTATCGATCTGAAAAAATGCCCAGGCTATGGAAGGCTTAGCACCCATGCGACCTGAAGAGCCACCACGACTTGTGGTGAGAGGCAGAGTTGTGTTTGATGATGCAGTTGTTGACGTGCTTCCAGTACTAAGTCTCTGTCCAGGAAGGCGCAACCTGACCTCGTCGTCACTAGCATCCTCCTCCACCTCCTCTGTTGACCTCATCTCTTGGCTGACTGTGCGTTGACAGTAAGTGGGCTCTCCAACCTCATCGTCATCACCCTGTGTGTTATCACACCCGTCGTCCTCAGAGCCAACCTGTTCCTGCCCTGACAAAAAACTAAAGTTGTCACTCCAATCAGGTATTTGAGTCTCATCATCGTCTTCCTCATTGTCTCCACCAACAGGAGTTACAGTTTGGGAATGAGGGTCTACATTATGGTCAAAATCTTTAGCGTCTGGTCCTGGATCTGACTCATAAAGATTCTGGGCATCAGTGCAGATCATTTCCTCGTCTGGATTCACAGAAGCTCTGGAGCCGACCTCTGATTCCCAGACTATAGTATGAGTAAACAGCTCTGCAGACTCAACCATCTGTTCTACCCCATACTCAGATGGGCAGCTGGAGATTTGGGAGCTGTGAGGAAGCAAGTGCAATTGGGGTGACACCTCTGAGGACTGGAGTATTTGTGATGTTGAAGTTGAGGTGGAGGAGAGCCCACTTAAAGGAGCACTTGATATCCGTTGAAGCACCTGCTGTTTTTGTGCCTCATCTGGAATTTGTAGCGATTGGCGTGGCCGTAAGAAAGGGATCTTATCGCATTGTCCGCTAAAAGAAGTAGACATTTTAGTTTGGCTGGAAGATGGTCTTTCTTCTGCAGATGTTACTGTTGCTTTAACACCTACCCCACGGACACAACCTTTTTTCCCCTTCCCAACACGCCTATTCCCCTTTCGACCAGCAGCAGGCCTTTTTCCACTCATTTTGGTGGTTAACTAATTCACAACTCTGGAGTTGTTTGCACAAAAAAACAATGGATGGGAACCGAGCAGAGCTGAGTGGCCAAACTGTGGTATTAGGCCAAAAGTATTGGCTGAGTTAGATGCAGATAAAAATGATATTGAATTTGCAACCTGATGGAGGTCAGTATAGATGGACTAATAGAACAAGTCCCACACACTGCTAGAAGCCCAAATTTTTTTTCAGAGCTAGATGCAGAAAAAAATTATATTCAATTTGCAACCTGGTGGAGGTTAGTATAGATGGACTAATAGAACAAGTCCCACACACTGCTAGAAGCCCAAATTTTTTTTCAGAGCTAGATGCAGAAAAAAAATATTTTTAATTTGCAACCTGATGAACGTCAGTATAGATGGACTAAAAGACCATGTCCCACACACTGCTAGAAGCCCAATTTTTTTTTCAGAGCTAGATGCAGAAAAAAATTATATTCAATTTGCAACCTGATGGAGGTCAGTATAGATGGACTAATAGAACAAGTCCCACACACTGCTGGAAGCCCAAATTTTTTTTCAGAGCTAGATGCAGAAAAAAATTATATTCAATTTGCAACCTGATGGAGGTCAGTATAGATGGACTAATAGACTAAGTCCCACACACTGCTAGAAGCCCAAATTTTTTTTCAGAGCTAGATGCAGAAAAAAATTATATTGAATTTGCAACCTGATGGAGGTCAGTATAGATGGACTAATAGAATGATGCTATGCCCAAAAGGTTTTACTTCACTAGGTGCAGTAAAAAAATTGGTATTCTATACACAGGTGGTGTAGCTTGCAACACAGATAGGCTACTCCACTGACTAACACACTCTGCAATAAGCCAAAAAGGATTAGCTTTGCTAGATTTAGCCAATTGCTGTGAAAAAAACTTGCACAGCACTGGCACAGACCTGCCTGGCAAAAACTGATAGGAACTGATGTAACTTAGTCCTGAAAAGGACTGCAATTACAATTAGTCTTTACTCCCAACCTATCTATTTAAGAGCACAGACCTGCCTGATAAAAGTCGTAGGAAATGCTGTAACCTAGTCCTTAAAAGGACTGCAATCACAACTATTCCCTACTCCCAAGCTGTAGATTTGTGCGAAAATTGGCTTGAAATTAACAAGGTATAACGCACACAGCAACAGCGGTGCCGTCTAACACGCAGCTGCAGCAGTGAGAAAATGGTGGCGATGGGGAAAATGGCTGGGTCTTATAGGGCAAGGACATGTGATATACACTGCCAATGACACATGCCCTTGCTTGTGTGTTGTGGGGCACGAACAGATATCGAACATAACCTCGAACAGCCGAATTTTTTTCAAAACGTTCGTGTTCCCCGAACGGCTCGAACACCCCCCAAAACAGCTCAAATTTGAGATTGGCTAACAGTTCGAGTCGAACACCGCTCATCTCTAATTCTGAGGAAAATTTAGAAAGAGGGAAGAAGGAAAAGTTAGATTAGTGAAGTGAGGTGATAGACCTACAGTATCTAGTGAGATGTGTTTTTAAAAGATGCTAAAAAATATGGGAGCGAAGTATTAATCGGATCATCTGAGGTAGTGCATTCCAGAAAACTGATACAGCTTGAGAGAAGTTTTTGAGACCAAAGTGGGAGGTTCGGATTATGAATGATAATACGGGTAAGGTGATAGACAGAGATGAGTGAGGAGATGTAGGGCAGTGCAGAACTCTGGAGAGCTTTGTAGGTCACAGATATAAGCTTATATTGTACACTATATTGGATGGGTAACCAGTAGTGCTGAGCGAACATGCTCGACACTGCTCGGTACTCGCCTGAGCATCACGCCACTCGGGATGTTCGGCGAGCACCGAGCATTTCCGGGTTACTTGGGCGGGTGCTCGGGTCTCCGCCCTGCATGTTTGCCGCTCTTTACAGAGCCAATGAACATGCAGAGATTGCCAGCCAGTCACTGTAATGCTGCAGCCATGTTGGTTGTCGGCATTACAGTGATTGGCTGGCCGCACAGCGTTACCTCGAGTATTTAAAACCAGGCGCCGCCATCTTGGACACAGTCGCTCCAGAATAGACAGTGTAGGGACAGCGCTGCTGATTTAGGGAGAGATATAAACTGCGAAATAGTTAGTGTAGGGTCTGTAAAGGCTGCCAGAACAAACAAACAGTCCTTTTCAGGACTAATATCCATCCCAGATACCAGGCAGGCAGGCTGTATAGGAGACACAGTGGTTATACCAGCAAAAGCTGCATTACAGTCCTGTGTGCTCCTGTTGCTGAAATTGCTGGACTTAGCACCAGGTGTCGGGGGCCAGGAAAAATCCTTTTTTTTTCATTTAAATCCTCCTTTTTTTTTCCTCCTTCACACTATACAAATACCCGTCTTATTAACCTTTTGGTGTGTCCCCACCCCAAAAAAAAAAGCGTGTCTCTGATTTTTCAGACAAAAATATAACTGTTGAAAATAGTCTGGTGTAGGCTAGAGAAACAGAAGTGTTGTTTTGCACTTCCACGGTTCAAACCTCTGTATTATCCATTTTGGGCCATTTGTATCTAAAAAAAAAAAACAGTTGAGTGTGTCGCTCACTGTTCAGCCGCAAATCTATATATTTAAAAAAGTCTGGTATACCCCAGTAAACAATAACTGTGGTTTTGCCATCCCACTGTAAAAAATCTCTATTATTCAGGTTTTGATATATTTTCCGTAAAGAAAATCAGTAGTGTCTCCTGACTGTTGTGACACAAAAATATATCTGTTGAAAATAGTCTTGTGTAGGCCTGACATCCCAGTGTGGTTTCGCAGTTCCATGGGTCAAATCACTGTACTATCCAGTTTTGGGCCTTTGGTATCTAAAAAAAAGCAGTTTGAGTGTGTCACTCACTGTTCAGCCACAAATATCTCTATTTAAAAAAGTGTGGTATACCCCAGTAAACAATAACTGTGGTTTTCCTCTTCCACCGTTCTAATCTACTCTTTCTTACCCTTTTTCCATTGATAGTGCAAGTGTAAGCTATTTTACTTCATTTACAATGGGCAAGGCGCATGGCAAGGGACGTGGAAGTGGACGTTCTGGTGATGGTTCGTGCAGAGGACGGGGCCATGGCCAAGGTGAAAATGCCACAACCAACAGCCACATCTTCTCGCTCCCACTTCTTGACCAAATTACTAGGGAAGCACAGAACAACACCAGTATTGAGAACTGATCAGTGTGAACAGGTTATTAATTGGATAGCAGATAATACTTCCAGTTACCTGGGCACCACCACCTCCGGTCTGTCTTCCACACAGTCAACTCTTAGTAGCCGTGAGTCTCGACCGCATACTCCTCCTCACCCTGATGCTCCTTCCTCCCACCATGCCGAGTGTCGTCAGACAGCAAGTGATCCCACACTTGGACACTCTGAAGAGCTGTTCACTGGTCCATTTCAATATTTGGGCCCCTCGCCTGATACGCTTGAAGTGGTGGAAGAGGAGATCTCATGTTGCGATGCCCAAATATTTGAACAGCCACGGCCACAGGAAGTCGACGTTGGCAATCTCTCACAAGTGGTGGACGATGAAGAGACACAATTGCCAGAAAGTGAGGAGGAGGATCGTGGTGCGCAAGTGGAAGAGGAGGAGGTGGTGGATGATCTAGTAACTGACCCAACGTGGAAGGAGGACATGCAGAGCGAGGCCAGCAGCACACAGGGGGGGGGAGGCAGAGTACCCCAACAGGCAGGAAGAAGCAGTGTGGTGGCCGCAGACAGAAGGCAGGCAACCGTTCCCCGTAACACCATCACGAGGGACGTTGCCAGTACAAGCGGTAGGTCTTCCAGAGTCTGGAATTTTTTAAAGACTCTATTGATAACACCAAAAAGGCCATATGTTCCACCTGCCATGCCAGCATCAGCAGGGGTGACAAAACTACCAGCCTGACCACCACCAGCATGATCAGGCACATGGCAGAAAAGCACCCGACTTTGTGGGGCGAAACCCAGGGTTCACGACCAGTGTCAGCGGGTGTCACCACTGCTTCTTCCACTGTTGTGCGTGCAATAGAACCCTCTGTTGTGTGTGCAAGGCAATCCCCTGTCCATACTGCATGTAAAGATGCCCCCTCCTCTCAGTCTTCACTTGTTATGGCAGTTTCTGAAGAAACAGCATCAACGTCCACGTCCACGTCCCACCGCAGCGTTCAATTGTCCATATCCCAGACCTTTGAACGAAAGCGGAAATTCGCAGCTAATGCCCCACAGGCCACAGTCCTAAATTCGCACATTTCACGACTGCTTGCGTTGGAAATGCTGCCTTTTAGGCTGGTGGAGACGGAATCCTTCCGCAATCTAATGGCGATGGCCGTCCCTCGGTACTCGGTTCCCAGCAGACACTATTTTGCCACGTGTGCCCCATCCCCGTACTACACAAGCACGTGTCCCAAACATCTGCCGTGCCCTCAACAGCGCAGTTACTGGGAGAGTCCACCTGACAACGGACACGTGGACAAGTGCTTGTGGCCAGGGACGGTACATATCTCTGACGGCACACTGGGTAAACATAGTGGAAGCCGGGACCCAGTCGGACCTTGGGACGGAACACATCCTCCCCACACCGAGGATTGCGGGCCCTATGTCAGTCAGAGTTGCCCCCACAGTGTACAGCTCCTGCGCATCCTCCTCCTCCTCCTCATGTTCAGCCTCCATCTCAGATATCACCACATCAGTTACAAGTTGGAAGCATTGCAGTACTGCCTGCGCTAAACGGCAACAGGCTGTGCTGAAATTCATAAGCTTAGGTGATAAACCTCACACTGCTTGTGAGTTGTGGACAGCTGTGAAAGAGCAGGCAGATCTCTGGCTGAGACCGCTGAACCTACATCCAGGCATGGTCGTGTGTGACAATGGCCGTAACCTGGTGGCGGCTCTGAGGCGACGTGAGATCACACACGTACCATGCCAGGCTCATGTGCTTAACCTCGTGGTTCAGCGGTTTCTTAAATCGTACCCCAAGTTGCCAGATCTGCTCGTGAAAGTACGCCGCCTGTCAGCTCATTTTCGCAAGTCGACTACAGCTTCCGCCGTCCTTGCTGTGTTGCAGCAGCGTTTGCAGCTTCCGGCACACCGACTGGTGTGTGATGTCCCCACACGTTGGAACTCTACGCTCTACATGTTGCAAAGGATTTGTGAGCAGAAGAGAGCAGTTGTGGAGTACCAGCTGCAACAAGGCCGTCGATATTCAGGTCAGACTCCACACATAAGACCTCAGGAGTGGACCTGGATGTCTGACATATGTACCATCCTGACAAACTTTGAGGAGGCCACCAAGATGGTGAGTGGCGATGATGCCATCATTAGTGTCAGCATCCCACTTGTCTGTCTTTTGCAACGCTCTCTGCAGAGAATTAAAGAGGAGGCATTGCAGCCAGAGTATGATGAGATGGATCAAGAAGCCGTAGCGGGCGATTACACACAGCCCAGCCTCATCTCATCCCAACGTGCATTGGGGGACAATGAGGGAGAGGAGGAAGAGGAGGAGGAGGAAGCACAGGAGCTGCTATCATGCGTTGTAGACGGTAGTACCAGTACAAGTGTCATACAGTCGGTTCAGCGTGGGTGGCCTGAGGACAGGGGGGAGGAGGAAGAGGTGGAGGAGGAGGAGGAGGAGAGCATGGTCAGTCGTCATCTTGGTGAGGACACGGAAATCTTGCCCGTTACCAGTCTGGCACGCATGGCTGACTTTATGTTACGCTGCCTTAACCGTGACCCTCGCGTTGTCAAAATGTTGGGTGACAGTCATTACTGGTTGGTGACACTTGTAGACCCAAGCTACAAGGAGAACTTTCACTCTTATTCCTGAGGTGGAGAGGTCTACAAAAATGGGGCAGTACCAGAAGGCCCTTGCTGCAGAACTCTTAAAAAAATTCCCATCTGAACACGCTAGCGGCAGAGGTCACAGTTCGTTGACCAACCAAGGCGTACAGGCAAGAGAGATGCAACTCCAATCCAGCAGAGGCAGGGGAACACTGTCAACGTTCTGGGACAGTTTTCTGACACCCGCCCAGCTTACAGGCCCTGAGGCGCGGGGTACTCTCACAAGGAGTGAAAAGTTTCAAAAGATAGTGAGGGAGTAGCTTGCCGACCGTACCAGCGTCCTCCGTGATTCCTCTGTGCCTTTTAATTATTGGGTTTCCAAGCTGGACAATTGGAATGAACTCGCTCTGTACGCCTTGGAGGTCCTGGCCTGCCCTGCCGCTAGCGTGTTATTGGAGCGTGTTTTTAGTGCCACTGGGGGAATTATAACTGATAAGCGCACTTGCCTGTCAACTGACAATGCTGACAAGCTGACCCTTATCAAAATGAACAAGGGCTGGATTGGGCCAGACTTCTCATCACCACCAAATGACAGCAGAGTAACATAAAGTCAAATCCACTGTGTTATTTCGGGAGGTGTATTCACATGCACTGCTTCACACCCACACATGGGTATACGCTTCCTAGTTTCGGCTGTTTTATCTTCTTCTCCTTATCCTCAGCCTCCACCACCACTATACCACCAGGGTGCCAGCATTGCAAGTTCCTCCGTCCTTATTTTTGGCAGCTTTTGCTTGCAAGGCATAAGCAAATACCATGGGACACCCACTCCCCAATAATGGGACTTATGTTTGTAATATGCTGTACTGCATGGCTCTTGTAAGGGGCATTGCAAGTTGCTCCGTCCTAATTTTTGGCAGCTTTTGCTTGGAAAGCATAAACAAATACTATGGGAGACCCACTCCCCAATAATGGGACTTATGTTTGTAATATGCTGTACTGCATGGCTCTTGTAAGGGGCATTGCAAGTTGCTCCGTCCTAATTTTTGGCAGCTTTTGCTTGCAAGGTATAAGCAAATACTATGGGACACCCACTCCCCAATAATGGGACTTATGTTTGTAATATGCTGTACTGCATGGCTCTTGTAAGGGGCATTGCAAGTTGCTCCGTCCTAATTTTTGGCAGCTTTTGCTTGGAAACCATAAGAAAATACTATGGGAGACCCACTCCCCAATAATGGGACTTATGTTTGTAATATGCTGTACTGCATGGCTCTTGTAAGGGGCATTGCAAGTTGCTACGTCCTAATTTTTGGCAGCTTTTGCTTGCAAGGCATAAGCAAATACTATGGGACACCCACTACCCAATTATGGGACTTATGTTTGTAATATACTGTACTGCATGGCTCTTGTAAGGGGCATTGCAAGTTGCTCCGTCCTAATTTTTGGCAGCTTTTGCTTGCAAGGCATAAGCAAATACTATGGGACACCCACTCCCCAATAATGGGACTTATGTTTGTAATATGCTGTACTGCATGTGACGCGCCCCCTGGGCCGTGTGTACACGTGTGTGGGATACCCGGTGCCGGGTCTCTGGGGTCTGTAGTCTCCGTGGCTGGGACCTGGTCCCGTGGCTCAGGCTGGTCAAACCAGTGGCAGTCTTTCTTAGGTTTTGAGGTTAATTGTCCGACTGCGCCACCCGTGGATTGCGGTCAGGGAGTACCACTGCTGCGAGGCAGACCGCTGAGACTGGTGTTGTGTGCGCAGCAGAGAATGGGATAACTCCCCACGAGAGGAGTATAGCCTCAGGGCAGTGAGTGTGGATGATGGGGGTGATGGTGCACGAGCGCAGCAGGAACGACTCAGAGTCTTTGCAGTGCAGTTCAGGGTCTTTACTAATGATTATAAGGTAGACCCTCCCGGGAGTACTGGCTAGCATAAGAGGCCTGGTCAGTCTGTGAGCAAGCAGGAGTTCCCCTGGCCAGGTGGAGTTGTAGGCCTCCTCGTCTGTCTGCACTCTTCCTGACTACCTTGCTGTAAGTGGGTAGATGTAGCCCACGTCCCTGAGTGTACCGTGTAGTGGTCACCCGTATGGCTGGTGACTTGGAGCCTTCTGTTAGCCTCCACTCCACGACGGCGGTGCTGGTCCCTTGCTTGTGACTGAGCCTCTGGGCTTCTATGGCCAGAGGACCTGAAATCCCCTGCCGGCTGGTTTCTGCTGCTGGATATATAAGTCCTCACAGCCTCGGACTCCTGCGTCCGGTTCCTATTGTCTTCTGCCAGGGCGAGCTCTGCTCAGTTTCCAGCCCCTGGTCTTTAGCTCCTAGGTCCAACAGAGCTCATTGCTGTTACTTTCCCTTGCTCTCACTCTGACTCTGACTGTTCTCTGTTCTCTGACTCACTCAACCCCGCCCCAGATCCAGTTTATAAGGGCAGAATTCTCCCCTCCCAGGACTGGGGCAGGAGGATGTTGCATGTTTAAGGGATCCTGACCAGGAAACCTCACACTTGCTCTCCGACGTAATATCTCTATTACTGTGGTGACCAGACCCCTGGGGTGCCACACATGGCTCTTGTAAGGGGCATTGCAGTTCCTCATAATTTTTGGAAAGCCTTCCATTCACTGCTTAGGCCAACAGTGCACAGGAGACCCAGTTGCTATAAATGGAAAAAAAGGTTTAGTTAAGGCCCTCTGACCTCCATGTCATTTCCAAGGGGCATTGGAGTGCCTCGAAATTTTTGGTAGGCATTGCACTCACTGTATGCCCTATAATTGTGTAGCCTAACCGCTCCTTTTGTTACAGAAATATATCCTACAAGACATATGTGGTTGACTGGCCTGATATTGATGTGAATGGTCCCTGTTCCTCCTGCTCTTTCTCCTTTGCCACTACCTCATCCATCATTTATCACCTGAAGCTTTGTTTTAACGGGAGTCATAGAACTTGGATAGTAGCAGGAAAACTTCCAGCAATCCTCGGAGGAGGTAGGATATGCGCCAAAACGCTGACCACCTCAGGCCTAGCCGCTACTACATACATGCGCTTGCATTACAACAAAACAAAGCAGATGCTAACTTCTATCATCCTCATCATGCTCCTCACCTTGGCACTCTCAACTCCCCTGATGAAGAAGCCAGGGCCCACCAGAGGAGTCTGATAGTCCGTTGGGCTCGGCCAATGCTGCCCTAAAGCAGGCTAGGCTAAGAAAAGTGTGGGAAAGGTTACCAGGACAAATAGGGGTGGCTGGGGACCGAGTATGGACACCCGGCCACTCCCTGGAGGCTGGGGAGCAAGCGGGGACACCCGGCCACCAGGCGGCTGGGGACTGAGTATGGATACCAGGCCGCCGACACAGCCATGGCGTGGTGGCCAGATTCCGCCTCCACATGCCTAAAAGGCCCAATTTAAAGTGCAAGCAAGCAAGCAGTATGGTATTGCAGCCTGGGGGTGGGTGGGTGTCAGGCTGCATACTTGCGCTTGCATTGCAAGGAATGGGAGAGGTACAATTGAACACTGCCCTGGGAAAAGGACTTGAATGGGGATAGTTGCAAGACTGCAACGACAGGTGCAAGGTGGGAAGCATCTTCGCATGTACCATGAACAGAGGTTTGGCATGCACACACTACAGCGGAATAGGCTCTCCTTCCCACTAAATGCACTGGGGAGGGCACAGGTAATGTTTTGGTATACGCGCTTAATCTTATGTGTAAGGCACACCAGGACAAATAGGGGCGGCTGGGGACTGAGTATGGATACCTCGCTGCCGAAGCAGCCATGAGGTAGTGGCCAGCTTCGGCCTCCTCCAAACTAAAAGGCCCCATTTCAGATTGCAAGTTGGCAGTATGGAATTGCAGTCTGGGGGTGGGTGGGTGGCAGGCTGCACACTTACACTTGCATTAAAAGAAAACATATCAGATGCTAACTTCTGTCATCATCATCATGCTCCTCACCTTGGCACTCTCAACTCCACCGATGGAGAAGTCAGGGCCCACCGGAGGAGTCTGGTTCTCTGGTGGGCTCGTCCAATGCTGCCTAAAGCAGACCGGGCTAAGAAAAGTGTGTGGGGGATGTTCCAAGGAGAAATAGGGGCGGCTGGGGACCGTTTATGGACACCCGGCTGCCCCCAGGCGGCTGTGGACCGTGTGTGGACACCCGGCCGCGGGGCAGCTGGGGACCGAGTATGGACACCTGGCCGCCGGGCGGCTGGGGACTGAGTATGGATTCCAGGCCGCCATCACAGCCATGACGTGGTGGCCAGATTACGCCTCCACATGCCTAAAAGGCCCAATTTCAAGTTCAAGCAAGCAGTATGGTATTGCAGCCTGGGGGTGGGTGGGTGGCAGGCTGCATACTTGCGCTTGTATTGAAAGGAATGGGGGAGGTACAATTGAACACTGCCCTGGGACTAGAACTTGCATGGGGATAGTTGCAAGTCTGCATCTTCTGATGCGGCAAGGATCACTTATGATGGGCACACTTTTAGACAGTGACCTGGGAGTCAGAGATGCTTCCAGGGGTCTTCCCCATGCTGTTCCCATGTCTTTTCAGCACTTTATGCATGAGTCACACAGCACATGGCCAGATAAGGTTGTAAAATGTTAAAATGACATTTCCCGGTGAATGTATTTGTCATAGTTGAAAGCAATACAAAAGTGCAAAAACGCATAAAAAATGCTACTTGTGAACATAGCCGAAGGTGTGGAGGAGTATTTTTGTTTTTGGTCATTTATTTTAACTTATACACAAGTCTTTTCCCTGGAAAGGATGTTCCTTAACATATTTCACAGGAAAAAAGTTTCACTTTCGTTTTTGAACGTTTTATTGTGAGCCTGTAAAAGTGGCTTAATACCTCTGACCACGTTGTTGACAGCAGTGACCTGGGGGTCAAAAATGCTTCCTGGGGCGATCCCCATGCTGTTACCATGTCATTTGAGCACTGTCACTATCGTTTTAGGCACTTGTTAGGCTTTCAAAAGACTGCCGGGGGTGCCACCGCAAAAATGCTCGAGTCTCCCATAGACTAACATTGGGCTCGTTGCTCGGGTCGAGCAACCGAGTATCACCGCGAGCTCGGCCCGAGCTTCGAGCACCCGAGCATTTTAGTGCTCGCTCAACACTAGTAACCAGTGCAATTACTGACACAATGTGAAGGCATCGGTGTAGTGGTTGGACAGAAATATGACCCTGGATGTCACATTCATGGATTGGAGATGAGAAACCATTGCAGTAGTGCAGATGAAAATGAATAAGAGCGATAGTAATAGTTATTGTAATTTCAAAAGTGATAAAAACATCTCCAGAATCTGACTGTTTAAGAACCAGGTGAAATGAGTGATTGAGTGATTGGATATAAGAAATAATAGAAAGTTCTGTGTCAAATATGACCCCAAGAAAATGGACATGCTGCTTGCGAGTTATGGTTGTACCACTTAAGGAAATTGAAATATCAGGTATAGGTAGGTTAGTAGTGGGTTGGAAGCACAAGGAGTTCAGTTTTGGAGACATTCAGTTCCAGGTAGAGGGAGGACATGATGTTAAGAGGCAACACACAATTTCTGATATTTTGTATTAAAGTTGGGGTGATGTTTAAAGAAGATTTGTATAATTGAATGTCATCACAATCATACTAAAGCCAGTAAAGAAGTGAGACTTGCAAGCAATTGGAACTAGTGATGAGCAAACAAGCTCGCCACTACTTGTTTCTCGTCCGAGCATCACTGTGCTCAATATACTCGGCACTCGGCAAGTATTTTCAGGTTGTTCGGGCGGTAGCTTGGGTCCCCGCCCTGCATATTTGGCGCTCTTTAGAGAGCCAATGAACATGCAGGGATTGCCTGCCTTGCACTGTAATGCCATAGCCATGTTGTATGTGGCATTATAGTGATTGGCTGGCCGCACAGCGTCATCAGGTCTATATAAGACCTATCTGTTGAAAATAGTCTGGTGTAGGCCCGAGAAATACAAGTGTGGCTTGGCAGTTCCATGGGTCAAATCTCTGTATTATCCTGCTTTTTTGCATTTTTTTGCCGTAAAGAAAAACAGTAGTGTCTCCTGATTGTTCAGACGCAAATATATCTGTTGAAAATAGTCTGGTGTAGGCCCGAGAAATACAAGTGTGGTTTTGCAGTTCCACGGGTCAAATCTCTGTATTATCCTGCTTTTGGCATTTTTTGCCATAAAGAAAAACAGTAGTAGTGTCTCCTGATTGTTCAGACACAAATATATCTGTTGAAAATAGTCTGGTGTAGGCCCGAGAAAGACAAGTGTGGTTTTGCAGTTCCACGGGTCAAATCTCTGTATTTTCCTGCTTTTTTGCATTTTTTGCTGTAAAGAAAAACAGTAGTGTCTCCTGATTGTTCAGACACAAATATATCTGTTGAAAATAGTCTGGTGTAAGCCCGAGAAATACAAGTGTGGTTTTGCAGTTCCACGGGTCAAATCTATGTATTATCTACTTTTGGGCCATTTTTACCTAAAAAAAAACCTAGTTTGAGTGTGTCGCTCACTGTTCAGCCGCAAATATATCTATTTAAAATTTTCTGGTATACCCCAGTAAACAATTACTGTGGTTTTGCCATTCCACGGTAAAAAAATCTATAATATTCAGCTTTTGGTATTTTTTCCGTAAAGAAAAACAGTAATAGTTTCTCCCTGATTGTTCAGATTGTTTAAAAGAGTCGGGTGTAGGCCAGAGAAATAGAACTGTGGTTTTCCTCTTCCACGGTTTTAATCTACTTTTTATTACCCTTTTTCCATTGATAGTGCGAGTGTAAGCTATTTTACTTATTTTACAATGGGCAAGGAGCGTGGCAAGGGACGTGGAACTGGACGTTCTGGTGATAGTGCGTGCAGAGGACGGGGCCGTGGCCAAGGTGAAAATGTGCCACAACCAACAGCCACATCTTCTCGCTCCCACTTTTTGACCGAATTACTAGGGAAGCACAGAACAACACCAGTATTGCGAACTGATCAGTGTGAACAGGTTATTAATTGGATAGCAGATAATACTTCCAGTTACCTGGGCACCACCACCTCCGGTCTGTCATCCACATGGTCAACTCTTAGTAGCCGTGAGTCTCGACCGCATACTCCTCCTCACCCTGATGCTCCTTCCTCCCACCATGCCGAGTGTCGTCAGACAGAAACTGATCCCACACTTGGACACTCTGAAGAGCTGTTCACTGGTCCATTTCCAGATTTGTGCCCCTCGCCTGCTCCGCTTGAAGTGGTGGAAGAGGAGATCCCATGTAGCGATGCCCAAATATTTGAACAGCCACGGCCATAGGAAGTCGACGTTGGCAATTTGTCACAAGAGGTGGACGATGACGAGACACAATTGCCAGGAAGTGAGGAGGAGGATCGTGGTGCGCAAGTGGAAGAGGAGGAGGTGGTGGATGATCTAGTAACTGACCCAACATGGCAGGAGGACATGCAGAGCGAGGCCAGCAGCACACAGGGTGAGGGAGGCAGAGTACCCTAACAGGCAGGAAGAAGCAGTGTGGTGGCCGCACACAGAAGGCGGGCAACAGTTCCCCTTAGCACCAACATGAGGGACGTTGCCAGTATAACCTGTAGGTCTTCCAGAGTCTGGAATTTTTTTAAAGACTCTGCTGATAACCCCAAAAAGGCCATTTGTACCACCTGCCATGCAAGCATCAGCAGGGGTGACAAAACTACAAGCCTGACCACCACCAGCATGATCAGGCACATGGCAGAAAAGCACCCAACTTTGTGGGGCGAAACCAAGGGTCCACGACCAGTGTCAGCGGGTGTCAGCACTGCTTCTTCCACTGTTGTGCATGCAATAGAACCCCCTGTTGTATGTGCAAGGCAATCCCCTGTCCATACTGCATGCAAAGATGCCTCCTCCTCTCAGTCTTCTCTTGCTATGGCAGTTTCTGAAGAAACAACATCAACGTCCACGTCCACATCCCACCGCAGCGTTCAATTGTCCATATCCCAGACCTTTGAATGAAAGCGGAAATTCGCAGCTAACGCCCCACAGGCCACAGTCCTAAATTCGCACAATTCACGACTGCTTGCATTGGAAATGCTGCCTTTTAGGCTGGTGGAGATGGAATCCTTCCGCAACCTTATGGCGGTGGCCGTCCCTCGGTACTCAGTCCCCAGCCAACACTATTTTGCCCGGTGTGCCATCCCCGCACTACACAAGCACGTGTCTCAAAACATCTGCCGTGCCCTCAACAACGCAGTTACTGGGAGAGTCCACCTGACAACGGACACGTGGACAGGTGCTTGTGGCTAGGGACAGTACATCTCCCTGACGGCACACTGGGTAAACATAGTGGAAGCCGGGACCCAGTCGGACCTTGGGACTGAACACATCCTCCCCACACCGAGGATTGCGGGCCCTATGTCAGTCAGAGTTGCCCCCACAGTGTACAGCTCCTGCGCATCATCCTCCTCCTCCTCCTCCTCCTCATGTTCAACCTCCATCTCAGATATCACCACATCAGTTACAAGCTGGAAGCACTGCAGTACTGCCTCTGCCAAGCGGCAACAGCCTGTGCTGAAACTCATAAGCTTAGGTGAGAAACCTCACACTGCTTGTGAGTTGTGGACAGCTGTGAAAGAGCAGGCAGATCTGTGGTTGAGACCGCTGAACCTACATCCAGGCATGGTCGTGTGTGACAATGGCCGTAACCTGGTGGCGGCTCTGAGGCGAGGCGAGATCACACACGTACCATGCCTGGCTCATGTGCTTAACCTTGTGGTTCAGCGGTTTCTTAAATCGTACCCCGAGTTGCCAGATCTGCTGTTCAAAGTACGCCGCCTGTCAGCTCATTTTCGCAAGTTGGCTACAGCTTCCGCCGCCCTTGCTGTGTTGCAGCAGCGTTTTCAGCTTCCGTCACACCGACTGGTGTGTGATGTCCCCACACGTTGGAACTCTACCCTCCACATGTTGCAAAGGATTTGTGAGCAGAAGAGAGCAGTTGTGGAGTACCAGCTGCAACAAGGCCGTCGATATTCAGGTCAGACTACACACATAAGACCTCAGGAGTGGACATGGATGTCTGACATATGTACCATCTTGACAAATTTTGAGGAGTCCACCAAGATGGTGAGTGGCGATGACGCCATCATTAGCGTCAGCATTCCACTTGTCTGTCTTTTGCAACGCTCTCTGCAGTGAATTAAAGAGGAGGCATTGCAGCCAGAGTATGATGAGATGGATCAAGAAGCCATAGCAGTCGATTACACACAGCCCAGCCTCATCTCATCCCAACGTGCATTGGGGGACAATGAGGGAGAGGAGGAGGAGGAGGAAGAACAGGAGCTTGCATCAAGCGCTGTAGATGGTAGTACCTGTACAACTGTCATACCGTCGGTTCAGCGTGGGTGGCCTGAGGACAGGGGGGAGGAGGAGGAGGAGAGCATGGTCAGTCGTCATCTTGGTGAGGACACGGAAGTCTTGCCCGTTACCAGTCTGGCACGAATGGCTGACTTTATGTTACGCTGCCTTAACCGTGACACTCCCGTTGTCAAAATGTTGGGTGATAGTCATTAATGGTTAGTGACACTTTTAGACCCCCGCAACAAGGAGAACTTTCACTCTCTTATTCCTGAGGTGGAGAGGTCTACAAAAATGGGGCAGTACCAGAAGGCCCTTGCTGCAGAACTGTTAAAAAAATCCCCATCTGAACACGCTAGCGGCAGAGGTCACAGTTCGTTGACCAACCAAGGCGTACAAGAGCGAGAGAGGCAATTCCAATCCAGCAGAGGCAGGGGAACACTGTCAACGTTCTGGGACAGTTTTCTCAGACCCTCCCTTCGGTCAGACCCTGAGGCGCGGGGTACTCTCACAAGGAGTGGAAAGTTTCAAAAGATGGTGAGGGAGTACCTTGCCGACCGTACTAGCATCCTCCGTGATTCCTCTGCGCCTTTTAATTATTGGGTATCCAAGCTGGACACTAGGAATGAACTCGCTCTGTACGCCTTGGAGGTCCTGGCCTGCCCTGCCGCTAGCGTGTTATCGGAGCATGTTTTTTGTGCCGCTGGCGGAATTATAACTGATAAGCGCACTCGCCTGGCAACTGACAATGCTGACAAGCTGACTCTTATCAAAATGAACAAGGGCTGGATTGAGCCAGACTTCTAATCAACACCAAATGACAGCAGAGTAACATAAATTCAAATGCACTGTGTTTTTTCGGGAGGTGTATTCACATGCACCGCTTCACACCCACACATGGGTATACGCTTCCTCATTTTGGCTGTTTTATGTTCTTCTCCTTATCCTCAGCCTCCACCACCACTATACCACCAGGGTGACCGTGGTCTGTGCTGCCATTATTGAAAGTTCCTCCGTCCTTATTTTTGTCAGCTTTTGATTGGAAGTCATAAGCAAAGACTGTGGGAGACCCACTCCCCAATATTGGGAATAATATTTTTATGATGCTGTACTGTATGGTTCTTGAAAGGGACATTAAAACCGTCTTAGTAAGCTACTGCAACCTCCACCACTTTTCCGAGGGGCATTCAAACCGTCTTGTTAAGCTACTGCGACCTCCACCACTTTTCCAAGGGGCATTAAAACCGTCTTGTTAAACCACTCTGAACTCCACAGCTCTTCCAAGGGGCATTAAAATGTTGTTTTTAATTACCTCTAACCTCCACGACTCTTCCAACGGGCATTGCATTTCCTCCTAATTTTAGTCAGCTTTTGCTTTTCAATGCAAAGGTGAAAACTAAGAGAGATCCACTCCACAATAATGGGTAGAAGGTTTTTAGTACACTGTAATCCACGTCTGTTTCAAGGGGCATTGCAGTTCCTCATAATTTTTGGAAAGCCTTCCATTCACTGCTTAGGCCAACAGTGTACAGGAGACCCAGTTGCTATAAATGGAAAAAACGGTTTAGTTAAGGCCCTCTGACCTCCATGTCATTTCCAAGGGGCATTGGAGTGCCTCGAAATTTTTGGTAGGCATTGCACTCACTGTATGCCCTATAACTGTGTAGCCGAACCGCTCCTTTTGTTACAGAAACATATCCTACAAGACATATGTCGTTGACTGGCCTGATATTGATGTGAATGGTCCTTGTTCCTCCTGCTCTTTCTCCTTTGCCACTACCTCATCCATCATTTATCACCTGAAGCTTTGTTTTAACGGGAGTCATAGAACTGGGATAGTAGCAGGAAAACATCCAGAAATCCTCAGAGGAGGTAGGATTTGTGCCAAAACGCTGACCACCTCAGGCCTAGCCGCTACAACATACATGCGCTTGCATTCCAAGAAAACAAAGCAGATGCTAACTTGTATCATCATCATCATGCTCCTCACCTTGTTCTTCCTCTGTATAAAGCGCTGGTAAGGCCGCACTTAGAATATTGTGCACAGTTCTGGGCTCCGGTGCTCAGGAAAGACATATTGGAGCTAGAGAGGGTACAAAGGAGGGCGACTAAGGTAATAAAGGGAATGGAGGGACTAGAATACCCAGAGAGGTTGTCAAAATTAGGCCTATTTACGTTGGAAAAGAGAAGGCTTATGGGAGAGCTCATAAACATGTATAAATCAGGGGGCAGTACAGAGATCTCTCCCATGACCTGTTTATACCAAGGTTGGTGACAAAGACGAGGGGGCACACTATGCGTCTGGAGGAAAGGAAGTTCCTGCACCAGCATAGAAGGGGATTCTTTACGGTCAGAGCCGTGAGACTCTGGAACTCTCTGGGAGAGGAAGTGGTGATGTCCAAATCACTTAATGAGTTCAAGAGTAGAGATGAGCGTTGTTCTACTCGAACTGTTCGCCAATCTCAAATTCAAGCTGTTTTGGGCGGTGTTCGAGCCGTTCGGCGAACACGAACAATTTGAGAAAAATTCGGCTGTTCGAGGTTATGTTCGATAACTGTTCGTGCACAAAAATCATAACTGGATTTTTTCTCAGTAATGATGAAAATTAATGTTAATACGCAGTTTGAGTGTACAGCGGGGTGGGGGGAGGGGCAGGGGATGGATCTCTGCAGGAACAATGAAGATCTCCATTTTTTTTTCTCTTTCCCGCATTTACAGTGGGGAGGTGCAATCTGTCAGCCTATCAGCAGCGCACACACGGAGCGAAGTGCTTTTTTTCACACAAGCAAGGGCATGTGTCATTGGCAGTGTATGTCACATGTCCTTGCCCTATAAGACCAAGCCATTTTCCCCGTCGCCACCATTTTCTCACTGCTGCAGCTGCGTGTTAGACGGCACCGCTGTTGCTGTGTGCGCTATACCTTGTTAATTTCAAGCCAATTTTCGCACAAATATACAGATAGCTTGGGAGTAGGGAATAGTTGTGATTGCAGTCCTTTTAAGGACTAGGTTACAGCATTTCCTACGACTTTTATCAGGGAGGTCTGTGCTCTTAAATAGATAGGTTGTGGGAGTAAAGACTAATTGTAATTGGAGTCCTTTTCAGGACTAGGTTACATGAGTTCCTATCAGTTTTTGCCAGGCAGGTCTGTGCCAGTGCTGTGCAAGTTTTTTTCACAGCATTTGGCTGAATCTAGCAAAGCTAATCCTTTTTGGCCTATTGCAGAGTGTGTTAGTCAGTGGAGTAGCCTATCTGTGTTGCAAGATATACCACCTGTGTATAGAATACCAATTTTTTTACTGCACCTAGTGAAGTAAAATCTTTTGGGCATAGCATCATTCTATTAGTCCATCTATACTGACCTCCATCAGGTTGCAAATTAAAACTAATTTTTATCTGCATCTACAGTACCTCTGAAAAAATATTTGGGCTTCTAGCAGTGTGTGGGACTTGTTCTATTAGTCCATCTATACTGACCTCCATCAGGTTGCAAACTGAATATATTTTTTTCTGCATCTACCTCTGAAAAAATATTGGGCTTCTAGCTTTGTGTGGGTCTTGTTCTATTAATCCATCTATACTGACCTCCATCAGGTTGCAAACTGAATATAATTTTTTTCTGCATCTAGCTCTGAAAAAATATTTGGCCTTCTAGTAGTGTGTCGGACTTTCTCTATTAGTCCATCTATACTGACCTCCATCAGGTTGCAAATTAAAAATAATTTTTATCTGCATCTACAGTACCTCTGAAAAAATATTTGGGCTTCTAGCTGTGTGCGGGACTTGTTGTATTAGTCTATCTATACTGACCTCCATCAGGTTGCAAACTGAATAAATTTTTTTCTGCATCTACCTCTGAAAAAATATTTGGCCTTCTAGTAGTGTGTCGGACTTTCTCTATTAGTCCATCTATACTGACCTCCATCAGGTTGCAAATTAAAACTAATTTTTATCTGCATCTACAGTACCTCTGAAAAAATATTTGGGCTTCTAGCAGTGTGTGGGACTTGTTCTATTAGTCCATCTATACTGACCTCCATCAGGTTGCAAACTGAATATATTTTTTTCTGCATCTACCTCTGAAAAAATATTGGGCTTCCAGCTGTGTGTGGGTCTTGTTCTATTAATCCATCTATACTGACCTCCATCAGGTTGCAAACTGAATATATTTTTTTCTGCATCTACCTCTGAAAAAATATTTGGCCTTCTAGTAGTGTGTCGGACTTTCTCTATTAGTCCATCTATACTGACCTCCATCAGGTTGCAAATTAAAACTAATTTTTATCTGCATCTACAGTGCCTCTGAAAAAATATTCGGGCTTCTAGCTGTGTGTGGGACTTGTTGTATTAGTCCATCTATATTGACCTCCATCAGGTTGCAAATTCAAAATAATTTTTTTCTGCATCTAACCCAGCCAATAGTTTTGGCCTGATACCACAGTTTGGCCACTCAGCTCTGCTCGGTTACCATCCATTGTTTTTTTGTGCAAACAACTCCAGAGTTGTGAATTAGTTAACCACCAAAATGAGTGGAAAAAGGCCTGCTGCTGGTGGAAAGGGGAATAGGCGTGTTGGGAAGGGGAAAAAAGGTTGTGTCCATGGGGTAGGTGTTAAAGCAACAGTAACATCTGCAGAAGAAAGACCATCTTCCAGCCAAACTAAAATGTCTACTTCTTTTAGCGGACAATGTGATAAGATCCCTTTCTTACGGCCACGCCAATCGCTACAAATTCCAGATGAGGCACAAAAACAGCAGGTGCTTCAACGGATATCAAGTGCTCCTTTAAGTGGGCTCTCCTCCACATCAACTTCAACATCACAAATACTCCAGTCCTCAAAGGTGTCACCCAAATCGCACTTGCTTCCTCACAGCTCCCAAATCTCCAGCTGCCCGTCTGAGTATGAGGTAGAACAGATGGTTGAGTCTGCAGAGCTGTTTGCTCATACTATAGCCTGGGAATCAGAGGTCGACTCCAGCGCTTCTGTGAATCCAGACGAGGAAATGATCTGCACTGATGCCCAGAATCTTTATGAGTCGGATCCAGGACCAGACGCAGAAGGTTCTGACCATAATGTAGACCCTCATTCCCAAACTGTAACTCCTGTTGGTGGAGACAATGAGGAAGACGATGATAAGACTCAAATACCTGATTGGAGCGACAACTTTAGTTTTTTGTCAGGGCAGGAACAGGTTGGCTCTGAGGACGACGGGTGTGATAACGCACAGGGTGATGATGATGAGGTCGGAGATCCCACTTACTGTCAACCCACAGTCAGCCAAGAGATGAGGTCAGCAGAGGAGGTGGAGGAAGATGCTAGTGACGACGAGGTCAGGTTGCGCCTTCCTGGACAGAGACGTAGTACTGGAAGCACGTCAACAACTGCATCCTCAAACACAACTCTGCCTCTCACCACAAGTCGTGGTGGCTCTTCAGGTCGCATGGGTGCTAAGCCTTGCATAGCCTGGGCATTTTTTCAGATCGATAAAGATGACCCAACTCGTGTTATCTGTAACATTTGTCAGCAAAAGCTAAGTAGAGGCCAAAAAATACATAGTTTGAGTACTTCATGCATGAACCGGCACATGGACATGAAGCATAAGTTGCAGTGGGAAGCTCAGTGTGCTACAATGCGGCCTAGCCGGCCGGGCCAACCACCGTCTGCCATATCTTGTGCATCCGCGGCCTCTTCATCCTCTGTGACTGGGGGGACAGCAGTCACACCTGTTTTGGGGCGCAGACCTGCCACCTCTTTACCCGCAACAGCCAGCGTGATTGGCAGGTCATCATTTTCTTTGGAGGTGGGAACACCAGCTGGTGTTGAGCGCTGTCCGACATCGATAGCACCACCTTTGGATGAAGGCAACCTAACATGTCCGCCTGCATCTTCCTCACAGACCGGCAGTTTGCCGGGGACACCCTTATCAACCCCGTCTAAGCACAATAGCCAGCCCTCGGTCCCTCAGATGTGGACAAGTAAAAGACCATTTCCTCCTAGCCATGAGAAAGCTAAGAGGTTGAATTTCACCATCTGCAAGCTCTTGACTACAGAAATGCTGCCTTTCCGCCTGGTGGACACAGAGGATTTTCGAGACCTTATGTCCGTCGCAGTGCCCCAGTACCAGATGCCCAGTCGGCACTACTTCTCAAATAAAGGTGTGCCTGCGCTCCACCAGCATGTCGCACACAACATCACCGCTTCTTTGAGAAACTCTGTGTGTGACAGGGTGCATTTCACCACAGACACTTGGACGAGTAGGCATGGACAGGGGCGTTACATGTCGCTGACTGGGCACTGGGTAACTATGGTGACAGCAGGACAAGGGGCTGCTGTCCAAGTCTTGCCGTCCCCACGAGTTGTGCGTCAATCCTCTTTATGTCAAAGTTCCTCCACTGCTTCTGCCTCCTCAACCTCCTCTCGGTCTTCCACCTGCACCCAAAGCCTGTCTGGTCATGCCACAAGCTTTCTAACTGCGCAGAAGGGATCCTGCACACCTCCTTACTATGCTGGCAGTAGGGCTCAACGTCATCAGGCGGTTTTTACATTGAAATGTCTGGGAAATGTGAGTCACACAGCTGAGGAGTTGTGGTCTGCTCTGGAGAACCAATTTCATGAATGGTTGTCTCCACTGGACCTGAAACCAGGGAAGGCCGTGTGCGACAATGCTGCAAACCTGGGTGCGGCCCTTCGCCGGGGCAATGTCACACACGTGCCTTGTATGGCTCACGTGTTGAACCTGGTTGTCCAGCAATTTTTAGCCCACTATCCCAGACTAGATGGCCTTCTGCAGAGGGCACGGTCGCTGTGTGCTCACTTCCGCCGTTCGCATCCCGCAGCTCAGCGACTTACATCTCTACAGAAGTCGTTGGGCCTGCCACTTCACCGGCTAAAATGCGATGTGCCTACCCGGTGGAATTCAACTCTGCACATGTTGCAGCGACTGTGGCAGCACCGACAAGCCCTGGTGCAATACGTTCTGACGTATAGCCTGGGCCAACGAGATTCAGAGGTGGGGCAAATCACGCTGGAGGAGTGGTCTCAGATCAGGGACCTATGCACCCTTCTGCACAGTTTTGAAATGGCGACGAAGATGTTTAGTGCTGACGATGCCATTATCAGCATGACTATTCCGGTGATTTACATGCTGGAGCACATGTTAAACAGAATTCGGAGTCAGGTGGTGGCACAAGAGGAGGTGGAGGAAGTAGAGGAGGAGGAGTTGTATGCGGAAGGGCTAACATCTGCAAGGTCCAGAAGGTCGGCAGCACCAAGGCGGCAGGCATGTGAGGGTGGGGGAGATGGTTTTACCAGGGCGCATGGTAGCAGCCAAACTAGTGAGGAAGGTGCAGGAGCCCAGGAAGAAGTGGAGGACGAACTGATGGAAGACTCATCAGATGAGGGAGACCTTGATCACATTTCTGTTGTGCGAGGTTGGGGGGAGAGGACAGAGGAAGGAAGCATGATTGTTACCTCGCCACCAACACAACAGGGACTTGGTGCTCCTGGATGCGCAACACACATGAGTGCCTTCTTGCTGCACTACCTGCAACATGACCCTCGAATTGTGAGAATTAGAAATAATCCTGACTACTGGGTTGCCACACTGTTAGATCCCCGGTACAAAAGTAAATTTGCAGAAATTATTCCTGCCATAGAAAGGGATGCACGCATGCAGGAGTATCAGCAGAGACTGTTGCAGAATCTTACATGTGCTTTTCCACAAAATACCAGTGGTGCACGTAGTGAATCTCACAGTTCCAACTTGCCAACCGTGGGACCGTCAAGTGTTCAGCACTCAAACCGTAACAGAACCACAGTATCTGCTGGTAACATCAATTTTGCGGAATCATTTCACCACTTTTTTAGCCCATCCTTTGCAAGGTCACAGGAGACAAGAAGTCTGACACATAGTCAACGCCTAGAGACGATGGTACAGGAGTATCTCCAAGTAAACATTGAAGCCACGACTGTGTCACTGGACCCTTGCTCTTTTTGGGCTTCCAATCTGGATAAATGGCCGGAGCTAGCCACTTACGCCTTGGAGATCTTGTCATGCCCCGCAGCCAGCGTTCTGTCTGAACGTGTGTTCAGCGCTGCTGGTGGTGTGCTGACAGATAAGCGCACGCGGCTCTCCACTGATAATGTAGACAGACTCACGTTCATAAAGATGAACAAATCATGGATCCGAAATGACTTTTCTACCCCTGTGTCATCCTGGGGAGAGTAAAAGCTTGATGATTGGTTAAAATCACCCTACCAAACGTTTTAAGCTTTCAAATTACTAATCATGTTTATCTGTATCTTGACTGGAAAATAATTTGGGCTTTGTAGCAGTGTGCAGCACTGATCCTATTAGGCCATCTATAATAAGCTCCACCAGATTTAAAATTAAAAATAATTTTTAGCTGCATCTAGCCCGGAAAATAATTTTGGGGCTCCGAGATGCGCAAGACACATAAGTGCCTTCTTGCTGCACTACCTGCAGCATGACCCTCATATTGTCAGAATTCGAAGTAATCATGACTACTGGGTTGCCACACTCTTAGATCCCCCAAACTTTTCGATCAACCTTTTCATTTTAATAAAGACCAAAAAAATGGTCATTTTTGAAATTATAAGCATTAGCAGGTTGTTAGAAACTGAAATCAAACAGTTTTCAACTCAAAACTTTATTCTAGGTGATGTTACATTTTCACATAGGACCCCTTGTTCGAAAGGAGCTTCTGAACTCTCTCGTTCATTGAATTTGTCAGGTTTTGGATGGTTTCTGCTTCAATTGTTTTGCATGAGGACAGAATACCCTCCCAGAGCTGTTGCTTAGATGTGAACTGCCTCCCGCCATCATAGACACTCCTTTTAATGATGCTCCAAAGGTTCTGAATGGGGTAGAGGTCAGGGGAGCATGGGGGTCACACCATAAGTTTGTCCCCTTTTATGCCCATATCAGCCAGAGATGCAGATGTTTTATGTGCAGCATGAGATGGTGCATTATCATGCAGAAAAATGATCTTGCTGTGAAATACACGGTTCTTCTTCTTGAACCATGGCAGGAAGTGCTGTTTGAGAAAATCCACATACATTATGGAGTTCATCTTTAGTGCCTTCAGGGATCCTAAAGGGGCCGACAATCTCTCTCCCCATGATTCCAGCCCAAAACATTACTCCACCTCCTCCTTGTTGGCGCTGTAGCCGTGTTTGCGTGGGGTGTCCATCAACCAGCCATCCTCCACTCCATCCATCTGGACCATCGTGCGCTGCACGGCACTCATCCGTGAACAAAACAGTTTTGAAATCAGTCTTCATGTAATGTTTGGCCCACTGGAGCCGTTTCTGCTTGTGTGAAGTGGATAGAGGAGGTCGACAGGATGGCGTATGCACAGCTGCAAACCTCTGAAGGACCCTGCATCTTGTTGTTCGGGGGACGTTGGAGGCACAAGCAGCTTCAAAAACTTGTCTGCTGCTATGACAAGGCTTTTTTGCCGCTGCTCTTTCAACCTGACGTAATTGCCTGTAGGAAAGAGTCCTCAATTTGCCCTTATCAGCACGCACACGTGTGTACTGTAAATCAGCTACATACTTCTTGATTGCCAAGACACTTCATCCTGATCATCGCACAATGTTGATTGTAGTCATGCCTTGACCTAAACACTCCACAATTTGTTGCTTCTCAGCAGCCGACACATCCTTTTTCTTTCCCATTTTGGCAGAAAATATAGGCTGCTTAATAATGTGAGAGAGCCTTCTTAAGTAGTCTTGCCTTTCATTGGACACACCTGCCAAACTAATTAGCACAGGTGTCTGCAATTGCTTACAGTGATATAAAGAGCCCTGACACACATCACCATCAATGAGTTTAACTGACAAACAAACAAATTCTTCCCTTATCACTCCTAAACACTTTTTGCATAATAATTTGGAACGCGGTGTACATGTGCTTTTCCACAAAATACCAGCGGTTCACGTAGTGAATCTTACAGTTCTAACTTGCCAACCGTGGTCTGTATGGAATTGTTCAATAAAGGGCCCAAAATTAAGATAACATAGATGGGAGAGGTCTCTATGAATAGGAATTCCTAAGTATTTGATACCCTGTGAGGGCCAGGCAAAGGGAAAGTTGGACTGGATGGAATCCTATATGGATTTGGGGAGGGAGACATCGAGGGCCTCAGACTTCGCTGCATTGATTTTAAAATTTTACCATGTAACAAAGTGATCTATTTCAGCCATAACAGCATGGATGGATATATGTGATTGAGTGATATATACTAGGACATCATCAGCAAATAGAGAGCACTTGTACTCGGTGCCTCCCACCTCAATCCACCTAATAATGGGGTTATGGCGAATTGATGAGAGCAGGTGCTCCGTCACTAGGATGTATAAGAGAGGGGACAGAGGACATCCCTGCCTTGTCCCATTGGTGATTGTGAAAGGTGATGAAAATGTTCTGACGCACCCCCTGGGCCTTGGGACACCCGGAGCCGGACCCTTTTTGGTGGATGCTGGTGGTTGTAGTCTTCGTGGCGGCGACCCGGTTCCGTGGCTCAGGGCGGTCAAACCAGTGGCGGAACTATTTATGTGGTTTTGATGTTTAAATGTCCGACTACGCCACCCGTGGATTGCGGTCAGAGTGAACCGCAGCTACAGGGCAGACCGCTGAGGCTGGTGTTGTGGGTGCAGCAGAGCGTAGCATAACTCCCCACGGGAGGAGTATAGCCTCAGGGCAGTGTATGCGGAGGATGGGGGTGATGGTGCAGGGCAGCAGCAGTAACGACACGGAGTCAGTGATGCAGTCCAGGGCCTTTACTCACAGCTCTTATTATCCAGACCACGTCTGCAGGTAACGGCTGCCCACGTCGTACTGTGCTCACCAGGTGAGGGGCTCAGACAACTCCCAGATAACTTTGGAGCACTTCACAGGACCCCCTTTGTGTGTCCTTTGTCTGGCCTTTCTTACCAACACTTCTGTCCGGCTGCCTCGGGCCTCCTCTTGCTAAACTTGGCGCCAGTTTCCCTGACCCTATGTGGTGCCTTCCTAGCGGGTGTAGCGAGGGGCTGCGCCACATAAAATGTCAGAGCCTCCGGTTTCTAGCTGAGGGTCGTTTCCTGCCTCCACTAGTTCGGGGACCGGTCTCCCCCTTTGGCCTGACCCCTCCACGCAGGTGGATTCGGGCGTGTGGTGGCGACTCGCCCGTCCGCACCCCTGGGATCCCTTCATTCCTCGTTCCTGGAGCCTTCTCCGCTCCTCTTCCTTCCTTCTCCCTCTTCCAGGCCTGGGCCTCTGTTACTAGGCCCGCCTCCGGAGCAGAGCTCATGCAGAGCCCCTGCTCCCTGCCACTTCTGCTCAGACTTCTCTGCACTGAACTAAGATGGTGCCCACCTTTTATACTCCCTTCTCAATGCACCCAGGAACTGCTTCCTCCCTGCTCCTGCACTACAGGGTTCCCCTTCCTCAGTGTTCCCTCCCCCCACTCCAGCCAGGGACAGGGACTGTCGTGCCCATCTCAGGGGCATATTGGTCGCCCTGCCCCACGGCAATGTGGTGTAATGCATGCAGGTGTCGGGTCCTGATCCACACTCCATCCTTACCTGAGAGTGAGATATCACACCTCTGGGTGAGGTGCAATACGTCTGTAGCAACCGAGCCCTCAGGGTGCTACAGTTCCATTTATCTTCAGCCTAGGTGACGTATTGCGATACAGGGCCGTGATTTTGGCTATAAAAGGGTCCCCTAGACCCCTACCCCAAGCTTTTTAAGAGAATCATATATGGCGTGCCAGGAGACTCTATGGAATGCTTTCTCAGCATCCAGCGAGAGTATCTAATTACAAATTTTTAACTGCATCTAGCCCAGGAAATACTTTGTGCCTAGTAGCAGTGTCTGCTAGTCAGCGGATTATCCCGGCTGTTAAGCAAGCTACACCACCTGTAGTTTAGACACTTAATTTTTTCAAAGGAAATGCTTCGGGACCATGGGATACTCAGTGAAGAGCATCAGGAGGCACCCCAAGGCATAGGGGCTGGGACTGGCAGTAGGATGCCTTGCGGTGGACAGCCGAGCTCGATCCTTATAAAAGCTTTTTAACTGCAGCAGCTTTAGTGGACGCTACTGGAGCTGGAATTACGCGGCTGCTGGCATGAGACTTGCTCTCCAATAGATCCTTTTAAATGGATTTAAAGTGTATTCATTCAAATTAGAGAGACAATTTAAATTAAAAAGCTTAGAGCTGCCTCCACCACAGGGGGGCTCGCTCGACCCACCAGTGGACAGGCACCAGTATTGGGAGAGGGGGGCTGGCCATCAGGGTTCACCGCGGCTCTGGCACAAACCCGGCGACACGGAGGTGGCACGGGCAGGAGCGGACTGGCCGTGTCGGCTTCTCACTTTTTGGATTTTAGTAGGGCATGACATGCCTATATCTGTGTCTCCCCCTCCTTTTACTCCTCCACCTCTTTTATTTTCGCATGACTATATGTACTTGTCACTTTTCCATGTGTTAGTTGTGTCTTCTGAGCAGTTTGTCAGCTCTTGGACACCTTTGAAGGTGTTTTCTATGTGTTTCTATGTGTTTTTGTTTGCCTGCCATTGGTTTTAATGGTGTTCGAAGGTGTTCGACGAACAGTTCGACGAACAGTTCGGCGAACACACGGGTGTTCGACGAACCGAACCGAACTCGAACACTACGGGGGTGGCTCAACACTATTCAAGAGAGGCCTGGACGCCTTTCTTGAGAACAATAAAATTACATCTTATGCTTAGTGATAGTTAATTAATCCAGGGATTTAATCTGACTGCCAGATTGGTGTCGGGAAGTGAATTTTTCCTCAGTGATGTAAATTGGCCTATACCGCATTTGTTTTGTTTTGCCTTCCCCTGGATCAACACTGCGGAATAGCTGCAGTGCACAAGAAATAGGCTGAACTGGAGGGACGCTTGTCTTTTTTCGGCCTTATAAACTATGTAACTATGTAACCTTGGCACTCTCAACTCCCCTGATGGAGAAGCCAGGACCCATCGGAGGAGTCTGGTTCTCTGGTGGGCTCGTCCAATGCTGCCCTAAAGCAGGCCGGGCTAAGAAAAGTGTGTGGGGGGATGGTCCAAGGAGAAATAGGGGCGGCTGGGGACCTTTTATGGACACCCGGCTGCCCCCAGGTGGCTGGGGACCGTGTGTAAACACCCGGCCACGGGGCAGCTGGGGACCGAGTATAGACACCTGGCCGCCCCCTGGCGGCTGGGTACCGAGTGTGGACACCCGGCCGCCGGGCGGCTGGGGACTGAGTGAGGACACCCGGCGGCCGGGCGGCTGCGGACTGAGTTTGGATTCCAGGCCGCCAACGCAGCCATGACGTGGTGGCCAGATTCCGCCTCCACATGCCTAAAAGGTCCAATTTCAAGTGCAAGAAAGCAAGCAGTATGGTATTGCAGCCTTGGGGGTGGGTGGGTGGCAGGCTGCACACTTACGATTGCATTCCAAGAAAACAAAGCAGATGCTAACTTCTATCATCATCATCATGGTCCTCACCTTGGCACTCTCAACTCCCCTCATGGAGAAGCCAGGACCCACTGGAGGAGTCTGGTTCTCTGGTGGTTTCGTCCAATGCTGCCCTAAAGCAGTCCGGGCTAAGAAAAGTGTGTGGGGGGATGTTCCAAGGAGAAATAGGGGCGGCTGGGGACAGTTTATGGACACCCGGCTGCCCCCAGGCGGTTGGGAACCGTGTGTGGACACCCGGCCGCGGGGCAGCTGGGGACCGAGTATGGACACCCCGCCGCCCCCGCAGCCATGACTTTGTGGCCAGATTACGCCTCCACATGCCCAAAAGGCCCAATTTCAAGTGCAAGCAAGCAGCATGGTATTGCAGCCTGGGGGTGGGTGGGTGGTTGGCTGCATATTTGCGCTTGCATTGCAAGGAATGGGTGAGGCACAATTGAACACTGCCCTGGGACAAGAACTTGCACATGGATAGTTGCAAGTCTGCATCTTCTGATGCGGCAAGGATGACTTCTGATGTGCACACTTTTAGGCAGTGACCTGGGTGTCAGAGATGCTTCCAGGGGTCTTCCCCATGCTGTTCCCACGTCTTTTCAGCACTGTATGCATGTGTCACACAGCACATGGCCAGATAAGGTTGTAAAATGTTAAAATGACATTTCCCGGTGAATGCATTTGTCAGGGTTGAAAGCAATACAAAAGTGCAAAAACACATAAAAAATGCTACTTGTGAACATAGCCCAAGGTGTGGAGGAGTATTTTTTTTTTTTTATTTATTTTACCTTATACACAAGTCTTTACCCTGGAAAGGAACTTCCTTAACATATTTCACAGGAAAGCAGTTTCAGTTTCATTTTTGAACGTTTTATTGTGAGCCCTTAAAAGTGGCTTAATACCTCTGACCATGTTGTTGACAGCAGTGACCTGGGGGTCAGAAATGCTTCCTGGGGCGACCCCATGCTGTTCCCATGTCATTTGAGCACTGTCACTATCGTTTTGGCCACTTGTTAGCCTTTTAAAAGACTGCCGGGGGTGCCGCCGCAAAAATGCTCGGGTCTCCCATAGACAAACTTTGGGCTCGTTGCTCGGGTCGAGCACCCGAGTATCACGGCGAGCTCGGCCTGAGCTTCGAGCACCCGAGCATTTTAGTGCTCGCTCAACACTAATAATCATCTTATCCTGTCTGTCTGTCCGTCTTTCCAGGAAATCCTGCGTCGCTGATTGGTTCATCTGCCGCACGGAGGTCAGCGGCGATGCAGCCGGGAGATGACCGGCGCTAGCAGCAGAAGGATTCCGACCGGCGGCGCCGCTGACCTCCATGCGGCTACTGTCGGGAGATCAGTGTCTAGGGCCGCTGATCTCCCAATGGCAAGTGTAAAGGGAGGACCGAGGAGCGGCGCCTCCAGTCGTGATACTTCTGCTGCGAGCAGCCGGTCATCTCCCGACGGTAGCCACATGGAGGTCAGCGGCGATGCAGCCGGGAGATGACCGGCGCTAGCACAGGCATCGCCACTCCCCGTCCTCACTAACACGGTTCGCTGATTTGACACGGCCGCTGGCCGCAACCAATCAGCGATATTGGCACCAAATTTAAACACCGCTCTGATGATTGGTCGTGGCCGCCGCCCGCGACCAATCAGTGATTTTGGCACCAAATTTAAACACGCTCTCTGGCCAATTGGCGCCGGATTTCAAATAAGTATGCCAATGTCGGGAGATAGCAGGGCTGACTCCGCCCATGTGGTCATGTGACTCACCAACTGCCCATAACGTTTTGAACATGTTTTGTCAGTCACAGTGTGTGATGTACTTCTGTCACGTTTACTGAACACGTTCTGCCAGTCACAGCACGCTGAACAGATACTTCTTTACGCTTCCTGTCTTCCAATGGGTCACAAGCAAAAATACACCACTGAGGATGACAGAAAAGCAGCCGAAGCAGCAAGAAAATGACAACATCGAGAGCAACAGACACCACAACACACTGCCGCCAGACAAGTCCAGAATACGGAATCTCACAGAAAACTGCGGGAACAGGAGACACCACAACACACTGCCGCCAGACAAGCACAGGATGCAGAATCTCACAGAAAATGTTGGGAACAGGAGACACCACAACACACAGCCGGCAGACTAGCCCATGATGTGGAAGCTCGCACAAAACGTCGGGAACAGGAGACACCACAACACACTGCCACCAGACAAGCCCAGGATGCGGAATCTCACAGAAAACGTCGGGAACAGGAGACACCACAACACACAGCCGGCAGACTAGCCCATGATGTGGAAGCTCACACAAAACGTCGGGAACAGGAGACACCACAACACACTGCCGCCAGACAAGCCCAGGATGCGGAATCTCACAGAAAACGTCGGGAACAGGAGACACCACAACACACTGCCGCCAGACAAGCCCAGGATGCGGAATCTCACAGAAAACGTTGGGAACAGGAGACACCACAACACACTGCCACCAGACAAGCCCAGGATGCGGAATCTCACAGACAACGTCGGGAAAGGGAGACACCGCAACACACTGCCGCTAGGCAGGAACACGATGCGGAATCCCATAGACAATGTCGGGTGAATGAATCTCCAGAATCCAGGGCAAACAGAGAACAACACGATCGCCAAATTTATCAAAAACGAATGCTCTACCAACTAAGGCAAACCCAGCAGAATATTCAACAACTTGCACGTTACGTAACACACAATGAAACTATAATTATTCAACACTACTGTGGGAATATGAATGTAGTTTGTTCTAAATGTGACTCTCTGAATTTCATTGAGGAAAACCCATCTGACAATCAGTTTACTCAATGCAGCCAAAAAGGAAAAGTTATGCTAGCGAGACGTCACTACTCAGATCTGTTTGAGCAGTTGATGAAAGGAACGCATGAACACAGTAGAAATTTTATGGAAATTATCAGAAGTATCAACAGTTCTCATGCGTTTGCTTCATTGGGTGCCAACATTGCACCGCCCCTGGATTCGGACCGTATTGTTTTAAAATTCATGGCCAGATCTGCCACCGCACTGGAACACTTCACACAGAAATAGGACAACCACCAAAATTTGCACAATTATACATCTTTGATCCAAATGAGGCTACAGAACAAAGGATGAACCTGAAAGAAAATGAAAAGTATAATGCTGAATTGATGAACCTAATTGCCGTACATTTACAAACAATCAGCCCATTTGCTGCCGCATATCGCATGCTAAAAGACGTCAAAGCTGAGGAGGAACAGAGAGCTATACAAAATGGGACGGAAATGCCTTCTATTATCATGGCCATTAAACAAGAACGTCAACAAAATCCCCGATGTTACAACAAACCACGTGTAAGTGAGGTCGCAGTTGTTTTTCAAAACGATGATGGAGAGCCTCCTTTTCAAAGAGATATATTAGTCCATCTTAAGCCAGACCAAAACAACCCTTTCATTCCTAAAATACAACGAATTAGCATTTTGCACAGCAACCTTGATGCTCTTCTGTATCCGCTATTCTTTCCAAGCGGTGATCAGGGGTGGCATAAAAACCTACACCAGCAAGGAACTTCAAGAAGAATTACACAACTGCAGTACAACAGTTTTCGTCTGTCTGTCCGAAATAACTTCAATCCAATTTTAAATGGTGGGAAACTGACACAACAGTACTTAGTCGACGCATACGTTAAAATTGAAGCTAATCGGCTCAATTTGATACGAATGAACCAAAAACAACTTAAAGTTGAAGACTACTGTGTTCTTCAAGAACATTTCCAAAAACAATCCATTCAAAAAGGAATTCCAATTGGAAAACAGTAATTCTCCCGTCGTCGTTTGAAGGTAGCCATCGCAACATGCCACAGCGTTATCAAGATGCAATGGCAATAGTAACAAAGTATGGAAGACCTGACATTTTTGTAACAATGACCTGTAATTCTAAATGGCCGGAAATTACTGAAATTCTAGAACCCTGTCAACAAGTTGAACACAGGCCGGACTTAGTTGCACGCGTATTTTGACTAAAACTCAGCAGCCTTTTTAAAGACATCAAAAATGGGCTTTTTGGAACAGTCGTAGCAATGGTACACATCATAGAGTTTCAGAAACGAGGTCTTCCACATGCGCATATGCTAATTATCTTAGACGCGGATTCCAAGTTTCGCATGCAGGAAGAAATTGACAACATAGTGTGGGCTGAAATTCCTAACCAAGAAAAGTATCCTGAATTGTATAATATTGTAATCTGTAATATGTTTCATGGCCCATGCGGTGTAGCAAATCCAAAAAGTCCATGCATGCAAAACGGAAAGTGTACAAAAGGATTTCCAAAGCAGTTGAAACAGCACACTGTTAAAGATTTGGATGGCTACCCATCCTACCGGCGACAACTCATTGATAACATTGTACTCAACAAAAAAATTATAAATAACTCATGGATAGTTCCATACAACCCGTACATATTAAAACGCTACAACTGTCACATCAACGTTGAAATCTGCGCTTCAATAAAAAGTGCAAAATATCTTTTCAAGTACATCTACAAGGGGCATGACAAAGTTAACGTCGAAACAAAAGAGAAAACAGTCATTCACGATGAATCATCAAGTTTTGTTGACTCAAGATATGTGAGTCCTCCAGAAGATGCTTGGAGGATATTTGCGTTTCCAATGCATTCACAGTCCCATGCCATTATACGTTTAGCTATTCATTTACCAAATCAACAGCAGCTTTATTTCTTTGAAAATGCTCAAGTCGAAGATGTCTCAAAAACTTTAAGCACGACGTCAACATTAATGGAATGGTTTTTGCTGAACCAACGTGACGAAAACGCAAGGCAGTATTTGTATCGAGAGATTCCAGAGCATTACGTTTGGAATAAAACTTGGAATCCAAGACAACGAGGACTTAGCAGAATAATTGAACGCATGTATACTGTGAGTGTCAAGGATCAAGAAAGATATTGCTTTCGGCTGTTGCTACTGCATGTGAAAGGAGCTACAAGTTATGACGATTTGAAAACAGTTAATGGAGTATTGCACGATACATTTAAAGCTGCAGCTTTGGCTTTAGGACTTCTATTGGATGATACTATGTGGAGACTTACTTTAGAAGACGCAGTTACCCTACATATGCCTAAGCAACTTCGTGAATTGTTTGCCTACATCTGCGTATTTGGACCGCCTACAAATCCGGCTCAACTTTGGACAAATTTCAATGAACATATAATCGAGGATTACTGCTTACAGCTTCACAACACAAGTGGAAATTGTCAAAATTGCGAATTTTATGCCATGCAAGATGTCCAAAATGTCTTACTACTGCATGGAAAAACGTTTTCAGACTTTAATTTGCCACAGCCTGCAATGCAAGTTCCTCAAGTTCCAGAGTATGACGAAGCTTATGAATTATTGTTGACAACAGAGAAGAGAAACTCATTAAATGAACAACAATGGATTGCATATGACACTAATGTGAGAGCTATAGAAAACCAAGCAGATGCAAGGCCAAAATGTTTCTTTATTGATGGTCCTGGAGGCAGCGGTAAAACATACCTCTATAAAGTTTTAATGCATCACGTTAGAGGGTTGGGAAAAGTCGTGTTGCCATCGACTACAACAGGTATTGCAGCAAACCTCTTGATGATCTGTTAAATAATTTCGTTCAGTTGTATTAAGTTCTATAAGCAATAAAATTTAATGATAATGTTCATATTTTATCCGGAAAATCCTGTGTATTCATTGCATTATTCTTAAATCTTCATAAATAAACTACATACATATTCTAGAATACCCGACGCATCTAGTTTCTCATAATTGCTTATCTATTGAAGAATTTTATTCATTCATCCAATTGACCGAAATATTTTTTTCTGCAGCCAGCAGGATCCAAATAAGATGATCTCTTCTCTCCTTCACGTACTTCCATAATATCTCACTATTGTCTGTTTCTACATGTAATAATTCAAGCCTCATCCTCAGTTCTCCACCTTCTTAAAAATTGAATGCACTTGTTGTATCTGATATATTTTTTTTCTTGCAACCTCCCTCTCTTTGCTTTATTTCATATGATAGATTCAGTAGCGTAACATGGGTGCCAGCACCTGGGACAAGGCAAATATTTTGTATGCCTAACCTGTGGACCCTTAGACAGAACATTTTAAAAAATAAAGTTATACTGTACATTGTTAGATTTTTCACTTTTTCAATTACATTGATGATATTTTTTTTAATGTTACTATTTTATTACCTTAGCCCCAACCCAAGTGCTACTACTACCCCTGACCCTAGCTTTAATCCTAGTCATGACTTTAAGACTAGTCCTATCCCTAACCCTAAACTTAGTTAAAAGGGATTAGTCACCAAGTAAAACGTGGCCCAATTTCCCTTTCACTTTATTACTTTATTATTGAAGTTCATCAGAGAAATGTGCAGCATCGATCGTGAAGTGAAAATAACCTCTGGGTGCTTGAAATGGAACCTGTCAATAGATGCATGCTGCTCGAACCATCTGCCTGGTTGCATGATTGAAGCCAGATATATTTTTATCTTAAATTTCAGAGTAAAAATACTTTGAAAAACTGGGCAGGGACTATAGGAAGAGACCCGACTAGTCCAGTGTGGTCCCTGGCCGGCATCTCCCCACACAGATCCATTTGATTGACAGATCTCTCATATTTGTACACCGGGAGAGGCCCGTCCATCTTGTGAGGGATGGACAGAAACCGAACAGGGACAACATCAGACAAGTCAGGTCTCTTCTAGTGTTGAGCGAGTATGTTCTATTAACCCTTTCGCCGAGTACGCTCTGGCCGAGCTCCGAGTATTTACAGCTGCTCGGTGATATGGTTGAATCGCTCCCGTGTGCATGATTTGTGACTGTTTGACAGTTTTATTACATGGGAGGAATGTCTATTTCTTACAAATTCCTCACATGTAATAAAGCAGTCAAACAGTCACAAATCATGCACACGGGAGCAATTCAACCTTACCACCGAGCAGCTGTAAATATTCGGAGCTCGGCCCGAGCATACTAGGCACAGAACATACTCGCTCAACACTAGTCTCTTCCTATAGTCCCGCTTTTTCAAAATATGTTTTCTCTAAAATGCAGCAGCTTTTCAGAGTAAGAAATAACTGTCTGGAATCGCCCAGCCAGGCTCTGATTCATGCTGCTAATGGTTTGTGCAGCATGGCTCTGCTTCACCTTAATAAGAAGCATCAGTGAGCGTAGGTGGGTGAATTTTTGCACCCTCCTATAGACCGGCCCCTGTTCCCCCCATGCTCCGCCACTGTATAGATTTCAAGCTAATCATGACAGATCTTATTGGAATCGTCTTGTGGGTCAGGATCTTTGTTGACTCCGCATAATTCTCATCATGTGGTGGAACAATAATCTGCTGTTAATGAACAGAACAAACATCAACCAGTCATCACATGCACAGTAAGTATACAGACCTACACAACACATATTTACAGTCATCACTACTCCCACGCCCCCAGTCACCAGGGTCAATACTGCCGTTATCTCTGGAAACAATGTGCCCTACAGCACCCCAGAAATGTGTGTAGACTCTGGCTGCAGCAGTGGTGACCATACCTCCTAACCGTGCCGGATCCAGAGAAACAGGCCTGAATTTGGGGAGTTGTCCTGGGAGGATGGGGATATGACCGGACTATTATAACAATTGTTGAGCAGGGATCCACTACAGCCTAGGGGACCAGCAATGTTCCTCTTGTCCCTGCTATCTCCCTGTAGTCAGGCCCTGATGTCATCATACCCGTTCTCCCTTCCCCCTTTTTCTAGCTTCATTATTGTTCACGTCTGTTATTTTAGTAAATATTTTGTGACACGCATGCTGCTAGGTTCAGATAGGGGCGAGTCAGGTTACATGAATTCATTGGAATCCTGATGGAACTGTTTCTCAGGGCGACCATAGACCATGTGCTGCAGCTTCTCTCAGGCACACAGGGGTATTGACCCTCAGGCACAGACACATAGGTTGTTTCACTTGCTGACGAGACACACTTGACAAGAGTCCTCATAAACGGTAGAACAGTAGCATTTAATAAGAAGCCGCACAGCCGTTGCAAGTTAAGTCCTATGAGCAACAGGCTCCAGTGACAAACAGTACCGTTTCCTTAGCAGCACAGCAGTTCACAGTCCTCCCAGTAGTACAGGACAGAACAGTTCTAATGCAAAGGCACATTAATGAACACAGCATTCTTTACAGCACAGTGAGATGGAGGAGGGGGGGAGGGTTTGCTGAGGGAGATGATCCCTGTGACACCATTTCTTCCAGTCCTTATCTTTCTGCCTGCCAATACTCTGCACTGCTAGTTCAGGAACTCTACCTGACCTGTGCTTAGTTTCCCTACTAACTTGAATTCTTTTCACTTGCAGGGGCGCTTCTGTGGGATATAGATCACACACCACCTTTCTCTTCGGCTCCAGACAGACAGTAAACAACTTCCCCACAATTCCCCTGGGGCTCTGCTAAAACACTCCCCTTCTTCTGTGACTGTGTTAACCCCTCTAGTTGCTGGATGCTTCTGGAGCACAACACTTCCTGTCTTCTGTGCTTGTGTTACTTCTAATAGTTGCTGAATGCTTTTAAAGCGACAGCACTTCTGCATGTCACAATTTCTCTCTGATATCGGCCTCACATTTGTTGTCTCATTATTGAGTCAGAATAATGAAAAGATGATGATCCCAGATGCAGCTGTAGAGCCGGTGTGCAGCCTCGGCAGACCTATGGTCACGTATAATAGCGAGATTGCTCAGTGTCAAAAGATACATAGTTAAGAACAGTCGTTGTAGATGGCAATGATGGTGATGATGACAACAAGCAGCGACTACTTGTGAATGAGGTCTTGCTGACAAAACGAGTGTGAGAAGATGGGGGAAGAGGACAACTCGAAGCTTGCTTTGATGCTGACCGCTTTTCCCAAATGAGCAGGTGACGTCGCTTCATGTCCTAATGGAGAGCTCTAGTATCTACTCTATATGAACTGAGTAATAATTTGTTTTCTTCCTGCAGAGCCTGCAAATTGCGAAAGAATGATCTGACAACAATGTGGAAAAGAAATCCCACATACAAGATGCCATCACATAAGACTTGCCACTAACTAGACCAGAACTTTTAGGCATGGATGAGCCTCCTTCACCAACAACATGTTTATTTTCACTTTCTCCAGAGCTAACAGCAGAACAAACAGATTTTGACACAGAGGATATTGTAGCCGCTCATCACCTCTACTGTCTATTGCCAAGGCCAACAAATTCCTCCTTTGATGACATCACCTTCTTGGCACCCAAGTGTGGTTCACAGGTCTTGTTCACCACTTCATCATCATGATTATCATCATTATCATCATCATCATCATCATCATTCATCATCATCCCTGACTTGGCTAATAGTTGCCTTGGTGTGGAAAATGTCTTGAGCTCTGCCTGATTCTCATGTCGAGATTTGCCCTAGCTGAGAGTGCTATTAACACTTCCAGTGCCCTACCACTGTGGCTCGCACCATTTCACAGAGACGACACCGGGGAGATCACACAATATCTCACTGTTTCCGTCACTCTGACCGGATTTCGCCAGGGATTTGCGAGCAACTGAACCTGACTACTCACTATGGAGCTATTGGCAAGCGAGCAGAAAGCATATGGCGTTACACCTCCGGATTCCAACGCATGGAATATGTTTATACGCCCCATATGTTACTGGCAGCTTCACGATAGCCCAATTATTATTATTCGCTGCCACCACCAGCCGAATTTGAAATATAGTACAGGCCTGATCGGACGCAAGCATTCTGGTAGCGTATGGCTTCGGGGGAGGGAACAATTACAGAGCAAAAGAAACTGGACTATTAATTTTTATACATTATCCAAAAGGGAGGCAGTGTTTTGGAAAAATATACAAATGTTTAACAAAAGGGGACAGTACAATACATATGCATTTACACAAAATAATAAGGATTAAAGCAGAAACTTACTATAAGATCGCTGAGATGATTCAATATAGGTGGAGGGGGGACAGTCTGTTTGATTAGACTATTATAGAACAGGATCCTTTGCTATAATAAATATATACTGTACTCCCGGCAATGAATACTACTCCAACCTCAGTGGATTCTTTTATGCCTATGGGGAGACCTGCCCACACATACCTGTGCTAACATCACGTGGGCTGGTCTCCAGCCTTCATATTTTTATTAAAATATCAGTTTTTTTGTGATAACTTATTGTTGGTTGATCATAAAGGCCCGAAAGTGATACCATCTTTTCCATTATGACTTTACCTTCGGTAGAGACCACACATGACACAGTTTCGGTCTGCCATTTTGTTGCTTTTGCGCCACAGTCCCCTGAAGTGGCTTATAGCGACAGGAAAATAGCCATATTGTTCCCTAGCTGACCCCGTCATTAAAAATGTGGGTCCCATTAGTATCACAATTAAATAACTCACAATATTCAATATTTTGTGTCAGTGCCCAAAATTATGGAGATTTGCAGCTGGGACTTGTGACTGTGTTTGAATTGAATGAGCTGCGTTCTCCTCAGCTAGGTGTAAATTTCTCGCAAGCCTGTGTCTAATTATCCCTGGCCTCTGCCAAGAGGAAATACACTATGCTGATTGGGTTTGTAGCACCTTCTGTGCCAGCATTTTTTTACAAGTCACTTCTGCTGTAGGTGATAATTTTCATACAGACAGATGGTCAATTGCCAGCTCTTGTTTTGTGACAAATGGTAGATAAGGGAGGGGTGAGAGAGGCTTCAGGGAGAGAGAAAAATCCTTAATATTTTTCTTAATATCTCCATGACATCTCCCCCTCTTTGAGGTGGCGTAGGGGGTGATTTACAGATCGTCCCTTAAGCCCACCTTCTGGCCCACCCTTGCTGGTGATCAAACAAGCAGTGGACCCAACTCGCCCATCATTCTGACAGATTGGGGTTCCAGCTTTCCGATTACCTTGATCGGTTCGGGGTACATTTTCCCCACACCTCTGACAGGCTATAGGTACCTTCCTCCCATACTCCTGACAGACAGGGGGACACACCTTTCTGTTACCTTGCCCGGTTGTGGGGCTTACCTTTTCACCTTTCATTGTTACCTTGGAGCCGTGCTCGCTATGGTGGAGCTACGACCGGCCATGTCACAGTCCATTGTGACATCGGTCAGCAGCACGGGACCACTTTCCCTATAACTCCCGTGTTTCTCCCCATCCTTTCTCATCAACCGTGGAACCGTGCTAGTCATGGGACAGCTACCACTGACCGTGTCACTATCTGGCGTGACACTGGTCACCTGCACGGGAAGACCTGCTTCCTGGTGTCTGTGCCTGCTCCCCTTGCCCATAGCACTTATACTGGCTCGCTTTAGGAGATCTTCAGCAGCATCACCCCACGGGGTGGCTTAATTCCCCTTTACCACATCACACACTTTTATTATACATTACATTGACATTTTTGACAGTGGCATTATTTGATATATCAGACTTGGGAGGGTTGTCAGGAATGTATCGGGCAACCAACCATCCAAGATCGGTTCCCAATAGCACATTAGTGGGGAGATTCTCCGACACCTCCACTTCCCTTAACCCCCTCCCCGCACCACAGTCCAGGAAAACTCGGGCCATCGGTATGGAATGGCGAACACCCCCAGAACCGGTGACCGTCAGGGTCTTCCCAGGAATGAGTTCTTTGGGTAACACGAACTCAAGGAAGATAAGGGTACGTTCTGTGCCTGAGTCCTTAAGGCCAACAGTAACGGTGTTGCCCATAGTAACCGGTTGTAAGTACTCACGGCCCAGCCAACTGCCCCACCCACAAAAAAAATGGCTGCAGTAGGCCCTGGGGCCTCAGGTGTGGGGTCCATCTATTGCCTTTCCAGGCAGACAAGGCTGATGTGACCCATTTGGTCACAAGTATAGCAATTAAAGGAGTCAAATGCAGGCCGGGTGCTGGAAGATGGGGCAGAACCAGCTGAGGGCCGGCTGGCTGGAACACTGGGGGTGGTTGTCGGTGTACCCCCTTTCCAGCTGGCAGCAGCAGACTTCCGTACCTCTGGGTTGCGGTTGGCCTCATAGGCATCTGCAATCTGGGCTGCTTTGGCAACTTTCTTTGGCTCCCGGTCCAGCACAAACTGTAGCTCTTCCATAGGGCAAAGATGAAGAAACTGGTCCTTCACCATCAGATCCTTCGGGTCCTCAAAGGTGGTAACTGACAGTCCTTGGACCCACTGGTCAAAGTTGGTTCTGAGACCATCCACCACGTCACTGTAGCTGTCATGTGGTCCACGTTGGAGGGCTCTGAACTTTTTCTGGTAAACCTCCGGAGTCAGCTGGTACTTTTTTATCAGGGCGTGCTTGACAGCCTCATAGTCTCCATCTTGGGCTCGAGGGAGAGAGGCAAACACCGCTAGAGCTTTTCCTCTGAGCCCTGGAGTTAAATATCGGGATCACTGGTCCTCAGGCAGCTGCAACTGCCTACAGGCCTTTTCAAATCTCCACAGAAATATGTCCAAGCCCCCATCCTTTTCCATCACAGGGAAATGCTCAGGACTGGGTTTAAAACAGTTGGCACTGTTGGACTCACGGGTCTGTGTGGAGGATGGCTCCTTCTGAATCTGGGCTAGCTCCAGCTGGTACTCTTGCTCCTTCTCAGCAGCCTCTCAGTTAGCTTGGGCCTGATGCTCCTCTTGGTCAGCTTGGGCCTGGCGCTCAGCAGCCTCTCGGTCAGTTTGGGCCCTTTGCTCTGCTCGCTCCTAGAATTTCAGGATCAGCTGCAGTCGTTCGTCACGATCATCTGTGGCGTGCTGTTCCAAGGCCATCTGCAGGTGGGGGTCCACACTACCCTGGCTGCGGGTCTGGCTGGCAATGACAGGTGGGACCCCTGCAGCAGCGCCATCCGAGCATTGGCTAGCCGCCCCTTCATCAGGGCTCTGCTGTCAGACTCTCTCTGCGGCACCTTGCAACAGTTCAACAATCACTTGGGCCTTGTTTCTGCCCGTGGGGTCAAACTGTCTCAGCTCACAGAGGGCAGTGAGAGTGACCTTTGACTGCTGGATATACCAGGGCTCTCCAAGTGTAGCCAACGTCGCCAAATAAAAGATAGGAGAGAAAAACAAGAGAAGGGAGGGGATGCAACTGCTACACGTACAGTAATGTCCCTGTTAAAAAATATTAAAACACTGAGTCTGATTTCTTAAAACTTTGCACAGAATTCTCACAAAGCTCGTGCAAGTTTTCATTGACAGGAATGATTGCTCAATCCAGCCACTGATGTTCTGAAATATCCCACCGATGCCACCAATTTGTATGGGTTTCACAGAGACAACACCGGGGAGATCACACAATATCTCACCATTGCCGTCACTCTGTCCGGATTTCGTCAGGGATTCGCAAGCACACGAACCCGACTACTCACTATGAAGCTTTCGGCAAGCGAGCAGAAAGCGTATGGCGTCACACCTCCGGATTCCGACGCATGGAATATGTGTATACGCCCCATACGGTTACTGCCTGCTTCACGATAGCCCAATTATTATTATTAGCTGCCACCACTGGCCAAGTTTGAAATATAATACACCCCTGGCCGGACGCCTGCGTTCTGGTAGCATATGGCTTCGGGGGAGGGAACAATTACAGAGCAAAAGAAACAGGACTATTAAATTTTATATTTAATCCAAAAGAGAGGCAGTGTTTAGGAAAAATATACAAATATTTTACAAAAGGGGGCAGTACAATACATATGCAGTTACACAAAATAATAAGGATTAAAGCAGAAACTTACTATAAGATCGCTGAGACGATTCAATATAGGTATATCTTTTATTTGGCAACACTGGTTACACTTGGGGAGCCCTGGTATACCCAGCAGTTGAAGGTCACTCTCACTGCCCTCTGTGAGCTGAGACAGTTTGACGCCACAGGCAGAAACATGGCCCAAGTGAATGCTGAACTGTTGCAAGGTGCCGCAGAGCCAGTCTGAAAGCAGAGACCTGATGAAGGGGCGGCCAGCCAAGGCTCGGATGGCGCTGCTGCAGGGGTCCCACCTGTCATTGCCAGCCAGACCCGCAGCCAGGGTAGTGTGGACCCCCACCTGCAGATGGCCTTGGAGCAGCACGCCACAGACGATCGTGACGAACGACTGCAGCTGATCCTGAAATTCCAGGAGCGAGCAGAGCAACGGGCCCAAACTGACTAAGAGGCTGCTGAGCGCCAGGCCCAAGCTGACCAAGAGGAGCATCAGGCCAAAGCTAACTGAGAGGCTGCTGAGCAGGAGTGAGAGTACCAGCTGGAGCTAGTCCAGATTCAGAAGGAGACATCCTCCACACAGACCCGTGAGTCCAACAGTGCCAACTGTTTTAAACCCAGTCCTGAGCATTTCCCTGTGATGGAAAAGGATGGGGACTTGGACATATATCTGTGGAGATTTGGAAAGGCCTGTAGGCAGTTGCAGCTGCCTGAGGACCAGTCAGCCCAATATTTAACCCCAGGGCTCAGAGGAAAAGCTCTAGCGGTGTTTGCCTCTCTCCCTCGAGCCCAAGATGGAGACTATGAGTTCGTCAAGCACGCCCTGATAAAAAAGTACCAGCTGACTCCGGAGGTTTCCAGAAAAAGTTCAGAGCCCTCCAACGTGGACCACATGACAGCTACAGTGACGTGGTGGATGGTCTCAGAACCAACTTTGACCAGTGGGTCCAAGGAATGTCAGTTACCACCTTTGAGGACCCGAAGGATCTGATGGTGAAGGACTAGTTTCTTCATCTTTGCCCTATGGAAGAGCGACAGTTTGTGCTGGACCGGGAGCCGAAGGAAGTCACCAAAGCAGCCCAGATCGCAGATGTCTATGAGGCCAACCGCACACCAGAGGTGCGGAAGTCTGCCGCTGCCAGCTGGAAAGGGGGAACACCGACAGCCACCCCCAGTGTTCCAGCCGGCCGGCCCTCAGCTGGTTCTGCCCCATCTTCCAGCACCCGGCCTGCATTTGACTCCCGTAATTGCTATACTTGTGACCAATTGAGTCACATCAGCCTTGTCTGCCTGGAGAGGCAAAAGATGGACCCCACACCTGAGGCCCCAGGGCCTACTTCAGCCATTTTTTTTGTGGGTGGGGCAGTTGGCTGGGCCGTGAGAGCTTGCAACCGGTTACTATGGGCAACACCGTTACTGTTGGCCTTAAGGACACTGGCACAGAACGTACCCTCATCTTCCTTGAGTTCGTGTTACCCAAAGAACTCATTCCTGGGAAGACCCTGACTGTCAACGGGTCTGGGGGTGTTCGCCGTCCCATACCGATGGCCCGAGTTTTCCTGGACTGTGGTGCGGGGAGGGGGTTAAGGGAAATGGAGGTGTCGGAGAATCTCCCCACTAATGTGCTATTGGGAACCGATCTTGGATGGTTGGTTGCCCGATACATTCCTGACAACAATCCCAAGTCTGATACATCAAATAATGCCACTGTCAAAAATGTCAATGTGATGTATAATAAAAGTGTGTGATGTGGTAAAGGGGAACTCAGCCACCTCACCCCATGGGGTGATGCTGCTGAGGATCTCCTAAAGCGAGCCAGTATAAGTGCTATGGGCAAGGGAAGCAGGCACGGACACCAGGAAGCATGTCGTCCTGTGCAGGTGACCAGTGTCACGCCAGATAGTGACACGGTCAGTGGTAGCTGTCCCATGACTAGCAAGGTTCCACGGTTGATGAGAAAGGATTGGGAGAAACATGGGAGTCATAGGGAAAGTGGTCCCATGCCACTGACCGATGTCCCAATGGACTGTGACATGGCCGGTCGTAGCTCCCCCATAGTGAGCACGGCTCCAAGGTAACAATGAAAGGTGAAAAGGTAGGCCCCACAACCGGGCAAGGTAACAGAAAGGTGTGTCCCCCTGTCTGTCAGGAGTATGGGAGGAAGGTACCCATAGCCTGTCAGAGATGTGGGAAAAATGTAACCCCGAACCGATCAAGGTGATCAGAAAGCTGGATCTGTCAGAGTGATGGGCAAGTTGGGTCCACGGCTTGTCGGATCACCAGCAAGGGTGGGCCAGGAGGTGGGCTTAAGGGGCGATCTATAAATCACCCCCTACGCCACCTCAAAGAGGGGGAGATGTCATGGAGATATTAAGAAAAATATTAAGGATTTTTCTCTCTCCCTGTAGCCTCTCTCACCCCTCCCTTATCCACCATTTGTCACAAAACAAGAGCTGACAATTGACCATCTGTCTGTATGCAAATTATCACTTACAGCAGAAGTGACTTGTAAAAAAATGTTGGCAAAGAAGGTGCAACAAACCCAATAAGTATAGTGTATTTCCCCTTAGCAGAGGCCGGGGATAATTAGACACAGGCTTGCGAGAAATTTACAACTAGCTGAGGAGAACGCAGCTCATTAAATTCAAGCACAGTAACAAGTCCCAGCTGCAAATCTCCAGTCTTTTGGGCACCGACACAAAATATTGAATATTCTGAGTTCCTTAATTCTGATACTAATGAGACCCACATTTTGAGTGACGGGGTCAGCTAGGGAACAATATGGCTATTATCCCGTTGCTGTAAGCCCCTCTGGGGGGATGTAGCGCAAAAGTAGCAAAATGGCAGACCGAAACTGTGTCATGTGTGGTCTCTACCAGAAGGTAAAGTCATAATGGAAAAGATGGTATTACTTTCGGGCCTTTATGAGCAACCAACAATAAGTTATCACAAAAAAACAGATATTTTAAAAAAAATATGAAGGTTGGAGACCAGCCCACGTGATGTTAGCACTGGTATGTGTGGGCAGGTCTCCCCATAGGCATAAAAGAATCCACTGAGGTTGGAGTAGTATTCATTGCCCGGAGTATATATTTATTATAGCAAAGAATCCTGTTCCATAATAGTCTAATCAAGCAGACTGTCTCCCCTCCACCTATATTGAATCGTCTCAGCGATCTTATAGTAAGTTTCTGCTTTAATCCTTATTATTTTGTGTAACTGCATATGTATTGTACTATCCCCTTTTGTAAAACAGTTGTATATTTTTCCTAAACACTGCCTACCTTTTTGAATAATATATAAAATTTAATAGTCCTGTTTCCTTTGCTCTGTAATTGTTCCCTCCCCCGAAGCCATACGCTACCAGAACGCCGGTGACCGGTCAGACCTGTACTATATTTCAAATTCGGCTGGTGGTGGCAGTGAATAATAATAATTGGGCTATCGTGAAGCTGGCAGTAACGTAAAGGGCGTATAAACATATTCCATGCATTGGAATCCGGAGGTGTAACGCCATACGCTTTTTGCTCGCTTGGCAATAGCTCCATAGTGAGTAGTCGGGTTCAGGTGCTCGCAAATCCCTGGTGAAATCCGGTCAGAGTGACGGCAACAGTGAGATATTGTGTGATCTCCCCGGTGTCGTCTCTGTGAAATCCTGCGAGCCACGGTGGTAGAGCACTGGAAGTGTTAATAGCACTCTCAGCTAGGGAAAATCTCGACATGAGAATCAGGCAGAGGTTAAGGAGCTCAAGACATTTTCCACACCAAGGCAACTGTTAGCCAAGTCAGGGATGATGATGAATGATGATGATGATGATGATAATGATAATGATGATGATGAAGTGGTGAACAAGACCTGTGAACCACACTTGGGTGCCAAGAAGGTGATGTCATCAAAGGAGGAAGTTGTTGGCCTTGGCAATAGACAGTAGAGGTGATGAGTGGCTACAAAATCCTCTGTGTTAAAATCTGCTTGTTCTGCTGTTAGCTCTGGAGAAAGTGACACCAAACATGTTGTTGGTGAAGGAGGCTCATCCACGCCTAAAAGTTCTGGTCTAGTTAGTGGCGAGTCTTATGTGTTGGCATCTTGTATGTGGGATTTCTTTTCCACATTGTTGTCAGATCATTTTTTGGCAATTTGCAGGCTCAGCAGGAAGAAAACAAATTATTATTCAGTTCATATACAGTAGGCACTAGAGCTGTCCATCAGGACATGAAGCGACGTCACCTGCTCATTTGGGAAAAGCGGTCAGAATCAGAGCAAGCTTCGAGTTGTCCTCTTCCCCTGTCTTCTCACACTCGTTTTGTCAGCAAGACCTCATTCACAAGTAGTCACAGCTTGTTGTCATCATCACCATCATTGTCATCTACAGCGACTGTTCTTAACTATGTATCTTTTGACACTGAGCAATCTCGCTATTATACGTGACCATAGCTCTGCCGAGGCTGCACACCGGCTCTACAGCTGCATCTGGGATCATCATCTTTTCATTATTCTGACTCAATAATGAGACAACAAATGTGAGGCCGATATCAGAGAGAAATTGTGACATGCAGAAGTGCTGTCGCTTTAAAAGCATTCAGCAACTATTAGAAGTAAAACAAGCACAGGAGTCAGGAAGTGTTGTGCTCCAGAAGCATCCAGCAACTAGAGGGGTTAACACAGTCACAGGAGAAGGGGAGTGTTTTAGCAGAGCCCCAGGGAGATTGTGGGGAAGTTGTTTACTGTCTTGCTGGAGCCGAAGAGAAAGGTGGTGTGTGATTTGTATCCCACAGAAGCGCCCCTGCAAGTGAAAAAAATTCAAGTCAGGAGTGAAGCTTAGCACAGGTCAGGTAGAGTTCCTGAACTAGCAGTGCAGAGTATTGTCAGGCAGAAAGATAAGGACTGGAAGAAATGATGTCACAGGGATCATCTCCCTCAGCAAACCCTCCCCCCCTCCTCCATCTCACTGTGCTGTAAAGAATGCTGTGTTCATTAATGAGCCTTTGCATTAGATCTGTGCTGTCCTGTAATACTGGGAAGACTGTGAACTGCTGTGCTGCTAAGGAAACTGTACTGTTTGTCACTGGAGCCTGTTGCTCATAGGACTTAACTTGCACCGGATGTGCGGCTTCTTATTAAATGCTACTGTTCTACTGTTTATGAGGACTTTTGTCAAGTGTGTCTGGTCAGCAAGTGAAACAACCTACGTGTCTGTGCCTGAGGGTCAATACCCCTGTGTGCCTGAGAGAAGCTGCAGCACATGGTCTATGGTCGCCCTGAGTAACGGTTCCCCCAGGATTCCAAAGAATTCATGTAACCTGTCTCATCCCTATCTGAACCTAGAGGCATGCGTGTAACAAAATACTTATAACTGTTCACAAAATATCTACTAAAATAACAGAAGTGGACAATAATGAAGCTAGAAAAAGGGGGAAGGGAGGACGGGTATGACGACATCAGGGCCTGACTAGAGGGAGATAGCAGGGACAAGAGGAACAGTGCTGGTCCCCTAGGCTGTAGTGGATCCCTGCTCAACAATTGTTATAATAGTCCGATCACATCCCCATCCTCCCAGGACAACTCCCCAAATTCAGGCCTGTTTCTCTGGATCCGGCACGGTTAGGAGGTTTGGTCACCACTGCTGCAGCCAGAGTCTACACACATTTCTGGGGTGATGTAGGGCACATTGTTTCCAGAGATAATGGCAGTAGTGACCCTGGTGACTGGGGGCGTGGGAGTAGTGATGACTGTAAATATGTATTGTGTTGGTCTATATACTTACTGTGCATGTGATGACTGGTTGATGTTTGTTCTGTTCGTTTACAGCAGATTATTGTTCCACCACATGATGAGAATTATGCGGAGTCAACACAGATCCAGACCCACAAGACGATTCCAATAAGATCCATCATGTTTAGCTTGAAATCTATACAGTGGCAGAGTGTGGGGGGAACAGGGACCGGTCTATAGGAGGGTGCAAAAATTCACCCACCTACGCTCACTGATGCTTCTTATTAAGGTGAAGCAGAGCCATGCTGCCCAAACCATTAGCAGCATGAATCAGAGCCTGGCTGGGCAATTCAAGACAGGTATTTCTTACTCTGAAAAGCTGCTGCATTTTAGAAAAAACGTGACTATAGGAAGAGACCTGACTTTTCTGGTGTTGTCCCTGTTCGGTTTCTGTCCATCCCTCACAAGATGGACGGGCCTCTCCCGGTGTACAAATATGAGAGACCTGTCAATCAAATGGATCTGTGTGGGGAGAGGCTGGCCAGGGACCACACTGGACTAGTCGGGTCTCTTCCTATAGTCCCTGCCAAGTTTTTCAAAGTATTTTTACTCTGAAATTTAAGATAAAAATATATCTGGCTTCAATCATGCAACCAGGCAGATGGTTCGAGCAGCATGCATCTATTGACAGGTTCCATTTCAAGCACCCAGAGGTTATTTTCACTTCACGATCGATGCTGCACATTTCTCTGATGAGATTGAATAATAAAGTAATAAAGTGAAAGGGAAATTGGGCCACTCTTTACTTGGTGACTAGTCCCTTTTAACTAAGTTTAGGGTTAGGGATAGGACTAGTCTTAAAGTCATGACTAGGATTAAAGCTAGGGTCAGGGGTAGTAGTAGCACTAGGGTTGGGGCTAAGGTAATAAAATAGTAACATAAAAAAAATATATCATCAATGGAATTAAAAAAGTGAAAAATCAACAATGTGCAGTATAACTTTATTTTTTAAAATGTTCTGTCTAAGGGTCCACAGGTTAGGCATACAATATATTTGCCTTGTCCCAGACGCTGGCACCCATGTTACGCTACTGAATCTATCATATGAAATAAAGCAAAGAGAGGGAGGTTGCCAGAAAAAAAATATATCAGATACAACAAGTGCATTCAATTTTTAAGAAGGTGGAGAACTGAGGATGAGGCTTGAATTATTACATGTAGAAACAGACAATAGTGAGAAATTATGGAAGCACGTGAAGGAGAGAAGAGATCATCTTATTTGGATCCTGCTGGCTGCAGAAAAAAATATTTTGGTCAATTGGATGAATGAATAAAATCCTTCAACAGATAAGCAATTATGAGAAACTAGATGCATCGGGTATTCTAGAATACTAGATGGTGGCCCGATTCTAACACATCGGGTATTCTAGAATAGGTATGCGGCCGACCGGGCGCAATCAGCAGAGCGGTATTTAAATTTGGCGCCATAATCGCAGATTGGTCGAGGCCGGCAACCGCGACCAATTAGCAAAGCGGTGTTAAAATTTGGCGCCTATATCGCAGATTGGTCACGGCCGGCGGTCGCGACTAATCAGCAGAGCGGGGTTTAAATTTGGCGCCAATAATGCTGATTGGTTATGGCCGTGACTAATCAGCAGAGCGGTGTTTAAATTTGTCGCCAATAATGCTGGTTATTCGTGACCGGTAACCGCACCAATGAGCAGAGCGGTGTTTAAATATGGCGCCAATATCACTGATTGGTCACGGCCGGTGGTTGCGACTAATCAGCAGAGCGTGGTTTAAATTTGGCGCCAATACTGCTGATTGTTCGCGGCCAGCGACTGCGACCAATCAGCAGAGCGGTGTTTAAATTTGGCGCCAATATTGCTGATTGGTCGCGGCCAGAGACCGTGACTAATCAGCAGAGCAGGGTTTATATTTGGCGCCAATACTGCTTATTGGTCGCGGCCGGCGACCGCGACCAATCATCAGAGTGGTGTTTCAAATTGGCACCAAAATCGCTGAATGGTCGCGGCCGGCCACCGCAACCAATCAGCAGAGCGGGGTTTAAATTTGCCGCCAATCTCGCTGATTGGTCGCGTCTGCCGTCCGCGACCAATCAGCAGAGCGTTGTTTAAATTTGGCGGCAATCTCGCTGATTGGTAGCGGTGGCCGGCGGCAGCGACCAATCAGCAGAGCATTGTTTAAGTTTGGCGCCAATCTCGCTGATTGGTCGCGGCTGGCGGCCGCGACCAATCAGCACAGCGGTGTTTACATTTGGTGCCAATCTCGCTGATTGGTCGCGGTCGGCCGGCGGCCGCGACCAATCAGCAGAGCGGCGTTTAGATTTGCCGCCCATCTCGCTGATTGGTCACGGCCGGCCACCGCGACCAATCAGCAGAGTGGCGTTTAAATTTGCCGCCCATCTCGCTCATTGGTCGCGGCCGGCCGGCCACCGCGACCAATCAGCAGAGCGGCGTTTAAATTTGCCGCCCATCTCGCTCATTGGTCGCGGTCGGCCGGCCACCGCGACCAATCAGCAGAGCGGCGTTTAAATTTGCCGCCCATCTCGCTGATTGGTCACGGCCGGCCACCGCGACCAATCACCGTCGTATTAGTGTAGGCCTGGGAGGCGCTGACATCCAATTGGTCGCGGCCGCTATTTAAAAGTGCTGCACAAATCGGTGATTGGTCGCAGTCTTGGGCCGCGCCCAATCACTGATCTTGCCACAAAACTTAAACACTACTGTGCTGATTGGTCGCGGACGCTGCCCGCAACCAATCACCGATTTGGGCGCCAGATTTAAATATCGGCCGCGACCAATCACGGTTCTTGGCTCCACATTCAAACACCGCTGTACTGATTGGTCGAGGACGCTATTTAAATGTGGCGCCAAAATCGGCGATTGGTCGCGCCCAGCGTCGGCGACCAATCAGCACAGCGGTGTTTAAATGTGTAGCCAATATCGGTGATTGGTCGCGGACGATATTGAAATGTGGCGCCCAAATCGGTGATTGGTCGCGGGCAGCGTCCGCGACCAATCAGCACAGTAGTGTTTAACTTTTGCGGCAAGATCAGTGATTGGTCGCGGCCCAAGACCGCGACCAATCACCGATTTGTGCGGCACTTTTAAATAGTGGCCGTGACCAATTGGATGTCAGAGCCGCTCCCCGTTCATCCCTTCACACCCTAGCCGCATGGATGTCAGCGGTGCTGCCTGTGCGGACACTTCCGCTGCGAGAACCCGGGACATGAGCGGGCGCTCGCAGCAGAAGTATCCCGACCCCGGCGGTCCTTCCGCTGCTACCGGCCGGGAGATGAGCGCCTCGCGCTGCTCATCTCCCGGCTGCATCTCCGTCCCGCAGATGGGTCCGGCGGTCGAGGTCCTTCTGCTGGTACTGGCGCTCATCTCCCGGCTACATCGCCGCTGAGCTCCGTCCCGCAGATGAGCAGCTAACGGCCGCCATCTTTTTTCAGAAATCCCGCGGCGCTGATTGGCCGCTGCCGGACCAATGAGCGACGCGGGATTTCCTGGACAGACAGACAGACAGACAGACAGATAGAAAGACAGACAGACAGACAGACAGACGGGATAAGACAATTATATATATACAGTACAGACCAAAAGTTTGGACACACCTTCACATTTAAAGATTTTTCTGTATTTTTTTTACTATAAAAATTGTACATTCACACTGAAGGCATCAAAACTATGAATTAACACATGTGGAATTATATAGTTAACAAAAAAGTGTGAAACAACTGAAAATATGTCTTATATTCTAGGTTCTTCAAAGTACCCACCTTTTGCTTTGATGACTGCTTTGCACACTCTTGGCATTCTCTTGATGAGCTTCAAGAGGTAGTCACCGGAAATGGTCTTCCAACAATCTTGAAGGAGTTCCCAGAGATGCTTAGCACTTGTTGGCTCTTTTGCCTTCACTCTGCGGTCCAGCTCACCCCAAACCATCTCGATTGGGTTCAGGTTTGGTGACTGTGGAGGCCAGGTCATCTGGCGTAGCACCACATCACTCTACTGCTTGGTCAAATAGCCCTTACACAGCCTGAGGTGTGTTTGGGGTCATTGTCCTGTTGAAAAATAAATGATGGTCCAACTAGACGCAAAACAGATGGAATAGCATGCCGCTGCAAAATGATGTGGTAGCCATGCTGGTTCAGTATGCCTTCAATTTTGAATAAATCCCCAACAGTGTCACCAGCAAAGCACCCCCACACCATCACACCTCCTCCTCCATGCTTCACGGTGGGAACCAGGCATGTAGAGTCCATCCGTTCACCTTTTCTGCGTCGCACAAAGACACGGTGGTTGGAACCAAAGATCTCAAATTTGGACTCATCAGACCAAAGCACAGATTTCCACTGGTCTAATGTCCATTCCTTGTGTTCTTGAGCCCAAGCAAGTCTCTTCTGCTTGTTGCCTGCTCTTAACAGTAGTTTCCTAGCAGCTATTTTACCATGAAGGCCAACTGCTCAAAGTCTCCTCTTAACAGTTGTTGTAGAGATGTGTCTGCTGCTAGAACTCTGTGTGGCATTAATCTGGTCTCTAATCTGAGCTGCTTTTAACCTGCGATTTCTGGGGCTGGTGACTTGGATAAACTTATCCTCAGAAGCAGAGTTGACTCTTGGTCTTCCTTTCCTGGGGCGGTCCTCATGTGAGCCAGTTTCTTTGTAGCGCTTGATAGTTTTTGCAACTGCACTTGGGGACACTTTCAAAGTTTTCCCAATTTTTCGCACTGACTGACCTTCATTTCTTAAAGTAATGATGGCCACTCGTTTTTCTTTACTTAGCTGCTTTTTTCTTGCCATAATACAAATTCTAACAGTGTATTCAGTAGGACTATCAGTAGGTGTATCCACCAGACTTCTGCACAACACAACTGATGGTCCCAACCCCATTTTAAGGCAAGAAATCCCACTTATTAAACCTGACAGGGCTCACCTGTGAAGTGAAAACCATTTCCGGTGACTACCTCTTGAAGCTCAACAAGAGAATGCCAAGAGTGTGCAAAGCAGTCATCAAAGCAAAAGGTGGCTACTTTGAAGAACCTAGATTATAAGACATATTTTCAGTTGTTTCACACTTTTTTGTTAAGTATATAATTCCACATGTGTTAATTCATAGTTTTGATGCCTTTAGTTTGAATGTACAATTTTCATAGTCATGAAAATCCAGAAAAATCTTTAAATGAGAAGGTGTGTCCAAACTTTTGGTCTGTACTGTAGATGTATGTAGTTTATTTATGAAGATTTAAGAATAATGCAATGAATACACAGGATTTTCCGGGTAAAATATATACATTATCATTAAATTTTATTGCTCATAGAACTTAATACAACTGAACGAAATTATTAAACAGATCGTCAAAATATATATAAACCATTACATGAATATTTAACTGTATTTAAATAAATCATCGGACGAAAGAAGTACATCGACACTATAATATATTTGTTAACAATATCAACCCAAAATATTTTTGTACACCACATTTCTTGTGTATACGTTTTGACTATCTCTAAGCAACTTTCATTGTAAATGGGTATCTAAAACTTGCACCTTGACGTTGGATCTCATTTTAACTCTTGAAAATGCAACGTAGAGTTGTCCATGAACAAAAACGGGCTCCGGTAAATATATGCCAACACGGTGTAGAGTTTGACCTTGTGACTTGTTTATTGTCATGGCAAAAGCTGGTTTTACTGAAAACTGTCGACGCCGAAGCCTAAATGGAAGACCCGTGTCCAAAGGACATAAATCAATGCGTGGAATGAACACTTTGTCTCCTTTCGCTGATCCAGTGATCACTCCTGCTTGAATTATGTGGGAATGGAGTCCAGTAACTATAAGGCGAGTTCCATTACATAGACCATTTCTTGTATTTAGATTCCGCAGCAACATTACGATTGTACCAACTTTGAGTTGTAGTCTGTGGGATGGCATTCCTGATGGAGTAACACTATTTAAAAATTCAACTGGATAATTCTCTCATTCATCTTCATTGTCTACATCCACCGAATCATCACTTTTGTACAATTTATACTCTCCAGGCATTCTATCCATCACACGGGAATTCATCAGAGCCACGTCATCGTTCTTGGGACAGAGAACTACATGGGAAGAGACCCTCTCAACACTGCTTTGGTCGTTCACATCAATTTCAACGCATTGTCCAAAACCATCACTTACGATGCAGTCAGTGCACAACATGTCTTCTGGTATTTCAATAATGTCTTCTCCAAGGTTATATTCGTTGCTAAGTTCACCGTTACCAAGTTTAAGAAGCCACTTGCTGTACTCTGGGTCAGAAGATCGCATGCTGTTAATTAGTTGGAGTTTATTAAACTGTTCCCAAAGGTCAGCCATTTTTAAGCTGAACTCGATAACATCTGTTCTTGTTCCATTTGGTATGACTGGAAGGCATTGCCTAAAATCTCCGCCAATGACAAAATCTTTACCTTCAAATGGAATTTCATTTTTTTCAGCAACATTTGTAGTAATTGTTTCACGTAGAAGTCTGTCAATTAAGCTCAAAGCGTATTTGGGTGCCATGGTGCACTCGTCAAGTATCAAAAGATTTGCATTGTTTAACTGTCTTCCTGCAAATGTATCTTGTTTTATTCTGGAAATGGAGATTTCGTTGACTGGAACTGATATCCCAAAGACTGAATGGATAGTGCGACCTCCTCGTAAGATGTTTGCTGCAATACCTGTTGTAGCCAATGGCAATACGACTTTTCCCAACCCTCTAACGTGATGCATTAAAACTTCATAGAGGTATTTTTTATCGCTGCCTCCAGGACCATCAATAAAGAAACATTTTGGCCTTGCATCTGCTTGGTTTTCTACAGCGCTCACAATAGTGTCATATGCAATCCGTTGTTGTTCATTTAATGAGTTTCTCTTCTCTGTTGTCAACAATAATTTGTAAGCTTCGTCATACTCTGGAACTTGAGGAACTTGAATTGCAGGCTGTGGCAAATTAAAGTCTGAAAATGTTTTTCCATGAAGTAGTAGGATATTTTGGGCATCTTGCATGGCATAAGATTCGCAATTTTGACAATTTCCACTTCTGTTGTGAAGCCGTAAGCAGTAATCCTCGATTATATGTTCTTTGAAATTTGTCCAAAGTTGAGCTGGATTTGTAGGCGGTCCAAATACGCAGATGTAGGCAAACAATTCACGAAGTTGCTTAGGCATATGTAGGGTAACTGCGTCTTCTAAAGTAAGTCTCCATACAGTATCATCCAATAGAAGCCCTAAAGCCAAAGCTGCAGCTTTAAATGTGTCGTGCAATACTCCGTTAACTGTTTTCAAATCGTCGTAACTTGTAGCTCCTTTCACATGCAGTAGTAACAGCCGAAAGCAATATCTTTCTTGATCCTTGACACTAACAGTATACATATGTCCAATTATTCTGCTAAGTCCTCGTTGTCTTGGATTTCAAGTTTTATTCCAAACGTAATGCTCTGGAATCTCTCCATACAAATACTGCCTTGTGTTTTCGTCACGTTGGTTCAGCAAAAACCATTCCATTAATGTTGACGTCGTGCTTAAAGTTTTTGAGACATCTTTGACTTGAGCATCTTCAAAGAAATAAAGCTGCTGTTGATTTGGTAAATGAATAGCTAAACGTATAATGGCATGGGACTGTGAATGCATTGGAAACGCAAATATCCTCCAAGCAGCTTCTGGAGCAATCACATATCTTGAGTCAACAAAACTTGATGATTCATCGTGATTGACTGTTTTCTGTTGTATTTCGACGTTAGCTTTGTCATGCCCCTTGTAGATGTACTTGAAAAGATATTTTACACTTTTTATTGAAGCACAGATTTCAACGTTGATGTGACAGTTGTAGCGTTTTGATAAGTACGGGTTGTATGGAACTATCCATGAGTTATTTATAATTTTTTTGTTGCAAACAATGTTATAAATGAGTTGTCGCTGGTAGGATGGGTAGCCATCCAAGTCTTTAACAGTTTGCTGTTTGAACTCATTTGGAAACCCTTTTGTACACTTTCCGTTTTCTATGCATGGACTTTTTGGATTGGCTACACTGCATGGGCCATGAACCATATGAGAGACTACAAATTATACAGTTCAGGATAATTTTCTTGGTTAGGAATTTCAGCCCATACTATGCTGTCGATTTCTTCCTCTGTGCGAAACTTGGAATCCACGTCTAAGATAATTAGTCTACGCGCATGTCGGAGACCTCATTTCTGAAACTCTATGACGTGTACCATTGCTACGACTGTTCCAAAAAGCCCATTTTTGATGTCTTTCAAAAGGCTGCTTAGTTTCAGTGAAAATACGCGTGCAACTAAGTCCGGCCTGTGTTCAACTTGCTGCCAGTGTTCTAGATTTTTGGTAATTTCCGGCCATTTAGGATTGCAGGTCATTGTCACAAAAATGTCAGGTCTTCCATACTTTGTTACTATTGCCATTGCATTTTGATAACGCTGTTGCGGGGGCTACCTTCAATCGACGACGGGAGAATTACTGTTTTTCCAATTGGAATTCCCTTTTGAATTGATGGCTTTTGCAAATGTTCTTGAGGAATGCAGTAGTCTTCAACTTTAAGTTGTTTTTGGTTCATTGGCGCCAATTCGCGCCCGGACTGTGCCTGTCGCTGATTGGTCGCTGGCGGCTGGCGCGACCAATCAGCGACGCGGGATTTCGGTTACAGACAAACAGACAGAATTAGACGATTATATATATAGATTAGACCAGTTTAGTCAGATAAGTCTGGCTCTGCGCCCTAAGTGACACGTATAGGGGAGATGATCTGCGCTGATGGAGTTGATGGAGATGATCTTCTCTCCAAGAGGAAATACAATCTTGATTGTTTCCAGTTTGTGAATATGTTCCGCACTTTTCTGGCTCTGTACTTAGTTTACATCCAGAGCAGATAATAGCTGAGTAGTGGGAGTTCTGAATGTCGGACCCCCACCGATTCTAAGTTAATGATAATGAATTATTAGTATGTTAGTCCCAGACAACTCCTTTAGAGGCGAAACGATTATGGGCTTGTGTTTTTGTACCACTGTGTTCCAAGACCCGCAGTGGTTTAACTCTTCGGTCAACAAAAATCTATGAGGACTTGTGATTTGTGGGACGAGTTGTATTTTTTTAAAGCTATTGTTTTAGCATAAATATGTATAGAAAAACATTATTTTGTCTTTTTATTTATTTTTTTTAGCATTCACCATGCAGGATAAATGTTCACATTATTCTAACGTTCGGTATGATTATAGCGATACCAAATTTATTTAGTTTTTTTTTTTAAAACTTTCCTACTTTTCTGCTATAAAATCTCTTTAAAAAAATTGTTTTTGTGCCATTCTATTTTTTTTTTAAATGACACATCTATATGCATTGTATCTGTATATCCGGATTCTGAATACTGATGGCTCATGTGATGCTTGTGTGATTCTTCCACATGTGATGAGATGTACAGAATATAAGGTGTCACACTGGGTGTAGAGATGTTTTATTCATAAGTCATATTTTAGATTCTCACTATTGTGGAGTGTCAGGCACAGTTTCTCCTTTTACACAATTGGATTTGGACAAGGATCTTGGAGATTTCCCGGTAAGTTGATCAGTCTTTTTAGTATTGTTGGAGTTCGGCATCAAGAAAAGTAGGAACAGGGAATGAAGAACAAATAGAAATGTCACTGTCTATCACTTACTGGTTCCTCATAGACATGACAGCAGGGTCTGCCCCGAACACAGACCTCTCCACTTGGCTCCCTCTAACTCCTTCTTAAGACCCTTCATTAAAGGTTCACACAACCATGACTTAATGGCAAATACCAGGTTGTAAAACATCCAGCCAGTACTGATAAAGTGAAAGTCTGCTCTTCTCTCTGCTCTCCAGCAGCCAGATCTTTGCTTCAGGTTTTCCAGACCATTTGGTTTACACCATAGGCCAAGAGGCAGCATGGTGGCTCAGTGGTTAGCACTGAAGCATTGCAGTGCTGGGGTCCTGGGTTCAAATCCCACAAAGGACAACATCTGCAAGGAGTTTGTATGTTCTTCCCATGTTTGCGTGGGTTTCCTCTGGGTTCTCCAGTTTTTTCCCACACTCCAAAGACATATCGATAAGGTATCTAGATTGTGAGCCCCAATGGGGACAGTGATGATAATGTATGTAAAGCGATGGGGAATATGTTGGCGCTATATGAAGGTTATTATTTATTATTAAGAGGATTCGGCTCTCCAGCTACAAGCTTCAATATGCCTTCAGGAATCCTGGATGTTGAAGTTGCCTAACTGGACTGCTGAAGGTTGCTGACCCTGGTCTAGAAGATTCCAGCAAGTTTAATTTATGTATATCAGTCAGGTTCTTGCAGCTGTTCAGAAGCAATAGCGCTGGATCAGAATGATTGCTATATCAATCATGAAGGAACAATTTACCAGTGCTCATGATGGATACACCGGACTTCAGGTGTCTAGACTGCTTGACGTTGTTATGGTCTTTATGTGAAGCATTCCTCTATGACAGTCTCATCTTCCACTCTTTTTACTTTACTGTTTTCCTTATATTGTTTTCAAATTGTTTTTGGACTTGTTCATAAAAATGTGATATGGAAAGGGTCCAAAAAGTCTCCAAGTTCTTCACACTCGGCAACTGTGATATCAACAGGGATCAATTTTAGTTAATCATATTTCAACTTGCAATGTATCTTGTAACACTTGAACTCCTTATTCATTCAGGACCCCTATTCACCAAAACCCTCTCTCGTTATGCCCACTTTAGTAATTCCCTTACCAGTTCAGAGGTGTAGCGAAGGGTTCAGCCCAGTGGGGAGGAACATGTTTGAGTGGCCCCCAACATGGGTAGCACGTTTATATATAGGTGGTACAGTCTAATCATAGTGTACATGGGGAACTTCAGCAGATGATAAAACCAAGACTGATATTTCCACCATGCAGTCACCATGTCGTGGTAGATACTAGTTCCGCACATCATAATGCTGATTACAGTAGTTATCCGAGCGCCTCAACATTTTAATAAGGAAAAGTCATCTAATGATGGAAATCACAGGATGGATAGAGATGGTAATGATCCACAAATTATGAAAAAATTGAAACAAAGTCATGGAAAGTCCAAAATTATATCTTCCGATCCTCACTGCACTTTCTACGGAACTGCCCAGTGTATACGAGGATATCTGCAAATCCTGTGTTATACATCAAACACAAAAAAAAAGCATAAATAGGCAGAGATTTTTTCTTTAACCCCTTAACGCCGTGGCCATTTTCCACTTTTACGCTTTTATTTTTTTGCTCCACTTCTTCCCAGAGTCATAACTTTTTTATTTTTCTGGCAATATGGCCATGTGAGGTCTTGTTTTTTGGGGGACGAGTTGTATTTTTGAATACCATTGCAGTGAAAATTCCAATTGCAGTGAAATTGCAAAAAAAATGGGCAATTTCACAGTTCTTTTGTTTTTTTTTTTGTTTTTTTTTTTACCACGTTCACCGAATGCTAAAACTGACCTGCCATTATGATTCTCCAGTTCTTTACGAGTTTGCAGATACCAAACATGTATAGATTCTTTTTTATTTAATTCAACACAGGGATCACAGGCGGAATGAAGCACAAGATACAAAAGAGTAAAATCCTCTTTATTGATAATAATAAAAATTGATTAAAAATAGTAAGAATAGATTACCAGAGTGCAACTAAACAAGCACGGTGTTTCCATACATAATAAACTGGTATTTTATACACTTAGGTAACCCTAGTAAAATTAGCCAATTTCAGAGAACAAGAAAAAGATGCAAAGAAACAGTGCATACATAGGATAAGAAAAGAATTGAGGACAGGCAGATATTAACGCAATGATGAGTTTAAGTAAACGACATCTACAAGTTATACAGTATCAACTTGTGCGTATAAAACTCAAATGGATAAAGTGCCTCCAGCATACATAACCATTGAAAGCCATGAAAAGTCTGCTGTGTCAAACATGCCCACTAGGTGGTGTCAAGAGGATATCCTATGTCAATATGAGCAAAGCCTTTGCAACTAAGTACAAGACCCAGATAAGTTTTTATAATATAAATAAAGACTACTTACAGGCACCACACCAAAGATCTGTTCACTGTGGGGGCGTTTTGAGTTTTCTAGTGGTGCAACCTACAGTTGTGCTCAAAAGTTTACATACCCCGGCAGAGTTTTTCCTTTCTTGGCCTTGTTTCAGACAATAAGAATGATAACAAAAAAACTTTTTCTCCACTCATGGTTATTTGTTGGGTGAAGCCATTTATTGTCAAACTACTGTGTTTTCTCTTTTTAAATCTTAATGACAACCAAAAACATCCAAATGACCCTGATCAGAAGTTCCCATACCCCAGTTCTTAATACCGTGTATTGCCCCCTTTAACATCAATGACAGCTTGAAGTCATTTGTGGTAGTTGTGGATGATGTTCTTTATTTTCTCAGATGGTAAAGCTGCCCATTCTTCTTGGCAAAAAGCCTCCAGTTCCTGTAAATTCCTGGGTTGTCTAGCATGAACTGCGCGCTTGAGATCTCTCCAGAGTGGCTCAATGATATTGTGGTCAGGAGACTGAGATGGCCACTCCAGAACCTTCACTTTGTTCTGCTGTAGCCCATGACAGGTCGACTTGGCCTTGTGTTTTGGATCGTTGTCATGTTGGAACGTCCAAGTAGGTCCCATGCGCAGCTTCCGGGCTGATGAGTGCAAATTTACCTCCAGTATTTGCTGATAACGTGCTGCATTCATCTTTCCTTCCACTTTTACCAAGTTTCCTGTGCCTTTGTGGCTCACACATTCCCAAAACATCAGCGATCAACCTCTGTGCTTTACTGTAGGAATGGTGTTCCTTACATCATAGGCCTTGTTGACCTCTCTCCAAATATAACATTTATAGTTGTGGCCAAAAAGTTCAATTTTGATCTCATTATTATTTATTATTAATAGAGCGCCATTCCATGGCGCTTTACATGTGAGAAAGGGGTATACAATAATACAATGCAATAATTGTATTGTATATAATATTTGGTATACAATAATGGGTATACAATAATCTTGAACAAAACGTGACGGCGATTGGTACAGGAGGAGTGAAGACCCTGCCTGCGAGGGCTCACAGTCTACAAGGGCTGGGTGAGGATACAGGAGGCAAGGGAAGGGCTGGTCGTGCAGATGTATAGTGGAGCGGTGATTACTGCAGGTTGTAGGCTTCTCGAAACAGTTGGGTCTTCAGGTTCCTTTTGAAGGTCTCCATGGTAGGAGAGAGTCTGATATGTTGGGGTAGAGCGTTCCAGAGTAGGGGGGATGCACGGGAGAAATCTTGTATGCGATTGTAGGAAGAGGAGAAAAGAGGGGAGTAAGGAAGGAGATCTTGTGTGGATCAGAGGTTGCGTGCGGGTATGTACCGGGAGACTAGGTCAGAGATATATGGAGGAGACAGGTTGTGGATGGCTTTGTATACCAGGGTTAGGGTTTTGAACTGGAGTCTCTGGGCAATGGGGAGCCAGTGAAGAGATTTGCAGAAGGGGGAGAGGCCGGGGAATAGTGGGGGGACAGGTGGATTAGTCGGGCTGCGGAGATTAGGGTAGATTGGAGGCGTGTTAGAGTGTTGGAAGGGAGGCCACAGAGCAGGAGGTTGCAGTAGTCGATGTGGGAGATGATGAGGGCGTGCACTAGTGTTTTTGCAGAGTCTATGATGAGGAATGCGTGGATGCTTGAGATATTTTTAAGTTGGAGTCAGCAGGAAGCGGAAAGGGCTTGGATATGTGATTTGAAGGAGAGTTCAGAGTCCAGGGTTAACCCAAGACAGCGAGCTTGATGGACTGGGGAGAGTGAACAGCCATTGACGTTGATAGATAGGTCAGTTGGGGGGGTTGAGTGAAATGGCGGAAAGATGATGAATTCTGTTTTATCTATGTTAAGTTTTAGAAATATAGCAGAGAAGAAGGATGAGATAGCGGACAGACATGGTGGGATTTTGATTAGTAGGGAGGAGATATCGGGTCCAGAGAGGTAGATCTGTGTCATCAGCATACAGGTGATACTGAAAGCCATGAGACTTTATGAGCTGTCCCAGGCCTAACATATAGATGGAGAAGAACAGGGGTCCTAGAACTGAACCTTGGGGAACATCGACATATAGGGGGCGAGATGAGGAGGTGGTTTGTGAGTGGGAGACACGGAATGTCCTGTCTGTTAGGTATGAGGAGATCCAAGATAGGGCCAAGTCTGTGATGCCGAGAGATGAGAGAGTCTGTAGTAAGAGGGAATGGTCCACTGTGTCGAAGGCAGATGACAGGTCCAGGAGGAGGAGGACAGAGTAGTGTCGCTTAGATTTGGCGGTTAGTAGGTCGTTGGTGACTTTTGTCAGTGCAGTTTCAGTACAATGGTGCAGTTGGAAACCAGATTGTAGGCGGTCAAAGAGGGAGCAGGAGGAGAGGTGGGAGGACAGTTCAGAATGGACGTGTTGTTCCAGTAGTTTTGAGGCATAGGGGAGAAGTGATATAGGGCGATAGCTAGTCAGAGAGGAACGGTCAAGGGAGGGATTTTTGAGGATCGGTGTGATTGAGGCATGTTTTAAGCATGAAGGGAAGATGCCAGTTGTTAGTGACAGGTTGAAAAGGTGAGTTAGGGTTGGGATGAAGATAGTGGTAAAGTTTAGGATGAGGTGGGATGGGATTGGGTCAAATTTACAGGTGGTGAAGTGTGATTTGGAGAGTAAAGAGGAAAGTTGATCTTCTGTTATGGTGGAGAAGGTGGTTTTGGAGGAGGAGGGTCGAGTGGATATGGGGAGGGGCTGTGGGGACTTTAGGCAAATGCTTTGTCAGATGGTGTCAATCTTCTGCTTGAAGAATGAGGCAAAGTCATCGACTGAAATAAGAGAAGAGGGAGGAGGCATTGGGGGGGCGGAGGAGAGAATTGAAGCTGTTGAATAGTTGTTTGGGTTTGTGAGACAGGGAGGATATGAGAGATGAGAAGTATGTTTGCTTTGCCGCAGTGAGTGTGTACTTGAATGTAGTCAGGGTCTGTTTGAATGCGATGAAGTGCTCAGTGGAGTGGGACCTTTTCCATCTACACTCAACAACTCTGGAGGCCAGTCACAGCTCTTTGTTTAGGCTGGTGTGCCAGGGTTGCCTGTTGATTGTGCGAGCTTTGGTATGTGTGTGGGGGAGACCGAATTGAGAGCTGCAACTGTTGTGGCGTTGTTTAAAGTGGCAGCAACGTCGGAATCATGTAAGGAACTAATTAGAGATGTTATGCATGATGTTATACCTGAGGAAGACTCAAAGAAGTGGAAACCGGTTGTATTTTAGTTTGAAATAAAAATTGTCTTTGAATCTGAATATCAAGTTCCATCAACATCCTTCAGGAGCGCATATTGCTGGGAAAAACATTTACAAAGTGGTATAGCCCATGAAAGCACTGTCCAGTGCTCTCATCAGCTCCCAGATTTCTGCAGCAAACTGAATGGAAAGAGGAATGGAGTGATCCACTGATTTGATTTACATGCAGTACCTCAAGACACCAAATAGATGAGTGGATTTTTACTGAGTATATACCCTTGGAATCTAACTACTACACTTAGAAGCCTGTGCTTGCTATTTTCTCTCCCTACAATCCCCTCTTGTTTCATAATTAGAGAGTTAGACAGGGAGCAGAGGCAGGTGAAGATGAGGTCCAGAGTGTGGCCATCTTTTTGGGTGGTTGCGGAAGACCACTGAGTAAGGCCGAAGGAGGAAGTGAGGGATAGAAGCTTAGAGGCAGTTGAGAGGGAAGTGTCAGTGGGGATGTTGAAGTTGCCCATAAGGATAGTGGGGATGTCAGTGGAAAGGAAATGAAGTAGCCAGGTGGTGAAGTGGTCAAAGAAGGTGGTGGCTGACTCTGGGGGACGGTAAATGACAGCCAGTTGGAGGTTGGAGGGGGAGTAGATGCGCACACAGTGCACCTCAAAAGAGGGGAGAGTAACGGAGGGCAGCAGTGGGATTTGAGTGAAGGAGCAGTTATCTGATAGGAGGAAAACCTACTCCTCCACCATGCTTGCCATTGGAGCAGGGGGTGTGGGAAAGGTGGAATCCACCATACGAAAGTGCAACAGGAGAGGCTGTGTTGGAGGGGGTGAGCCAGTTTTCAGTGATGCCGAGGAAGGAAAGTTTGGTAGTGATGAAGAGATAGTGAATGTAGGAAAGTTTGCTGCAGATGGAGCGAGCGTTCCATAGAGCTCCTGTAAGGAGGAATGCGGAAGCGGGGACTGGGCGGATGGGTATTAAGTTAGAAGGGATGTGAGAGTTTGTGATAGATTGAGGGTAAGAGGTGGAAATGACTGTGGGGATGGGGTGAGGAGGACCAGGATTTGGGGAGATATCGCCAGCAGTGAGGAGGAGCAGAGAAAGTGTTAGTAGGTGGAAGCAGGAGAGGGCATGAGGTGGCTGTCTGTGTTTGGAGACACAGGATATGATGTTGGGGAATAGTTCTGAGGAGGAGGTGAGATGAATGGGGAGGATGGAGGGAGAGATGAAGAGTTCCTTACTAGGTGTAGGGATTAGGGGTGGTTGTAAGAAGTGAAGGATTAAGGGGGTGAGAGTGAAAACAAACACAAACATTGTTTACAGTGTCCAAGTATCCAGTTACTTTCAGTTCCCTTCAGGTTCAATTCAGGTATAATTCATATCTCACACTTAAGCAATGGACAAACTTAAGGTGATGGACACAGACTAAAGTCTAACAGACTCCTAGTTCACAATATATTTGCTACATAATGCATTCAGCTATGAACCAGAGGGGAGTAGTCTGTACTCATCCTGACCAGCTGATTAAGGCTGAGCCACATGCTGGATATTCGAAGGCCAAGTAAACAGTCATAAATAAGAGTGGGGGGTAGTAGTTGTTAGTTTAATAATGTACCATTAGTATATAGGAGCAGGGAGGTAGAGAGAAATCAGCATGGAAATTGGGATCGGAAAGCTTGGTCACGTACCATTAGTATATAGGAGCAGGGAGAAAGAGAGAAATCAGCATGGAAATCAGGATGGGAAAGCTTGGTCACGTACCTTTAGGAGGAATTGGTAAACAGAGGTTCTAATTAGAGTGTGATGGTGGCAGATCACAAGATACAGTCTGTATGCATCATATTATTCAGGTATAATTCATATCTCACACTTAAGCAATGGACACACTTAAGGTGATGGACACAGACTCATCTCTACAAATTACCTTGTTCCAGAAGTTTTGAGTCTTGTCTCTGTGCTGCTTGGCGTATTGTAGGCGAGATTCTTTGTGGCATTTGCGCAGTAATGGCTTTCTTCTGGTGACTCCTTTTTGTGCATCTTGAAACAGCCACATCGCTAGTTTTCAGAGTCATGAATTTCAGCTGATGTTATTTGTGGGGTTTTTTTTGCATCCCGAACAATTTTCCTGGCAGTTGAGGCAGAAATTTTTGTTGGTCTACCTGACCATGGTTTGGTTTTCACAGAGTCCCTGATTTTCCAATTTTCCATTTGTTAATCACAGTTTGAACGCTGCTGACTGTCATTATCAATTCCTTGGATATCTTTTTGTATCCATTTCCTGTGTTATATAGTTCAAGTACTTTATCCCGTAGATCCGTTGACAATTCTTTTGATTTCCCCATGACTCACAATCCAGAAATGTCAGTGGCTGGATGAAAGATGCAAGAGTCTGTCTGGATCCCAGAAACTCACTCAGCTTTTATGCACACCCACTGATTACAAGCAAACAGATCACAGGTGAGGATGTCACCTTTAGTAGCCATTCAAACCAATTTGTGTCAAATTCTGTGCATGTTATCAGGCCAAAATCACCAGGGTATCTGAACTTTTGATCAGGTTCATTTGGATGTTTTTGGTTGTCATTAAGATATAAAAAGAGAAAACACAGTAGTTTGACAATAAATGGCTTCACCCAACCAATAACCATGAGTGGAGAAATTTTTTTTTTGTTATCATTCATATTCTCTGAAACAAGACCAAGAAAGCAAAAACTTTTGAGCACAACTGTATGTACTTTAGTTTGCATACAATGCAGCAGACAACATATTTTTAGTCACAATTAATAAAAGAATTGATGTTGTAGTAAATATTGGAAGATATTGTAAAGGACCGTGTTCTATCTAATGCAAATGCACAAACGTTGCACATATTGCTTGCACATTTGTGGAAACCATTTACAGTAAGCCAGGTAGATGTTGGAGTGTGTTGTCTCCCCAGACAGGGTGACAACATATTTCTGAGTGTGAGACCCCTTCTAGCAATATATCTGCAGCCACCATCAATTATTTTACGTAAAATATTATCCTGATTTGCAACAGATAAGTATTTATGAATAATTATTTTTATATCATTAAACGCATCTGTCAGCTGGACTGTGCTTAGTAAACCACATACACTGTTAGGTGGGCGCCGTTACACTGAGTAAAATGATACCTTTGATGATGAAATCCGTCCAGTGGTTCTTTTATAATCTTTAGTTTCAGTTCGGCCATAATGATATGTATGTGCTCTGGTGCTCTCATTATGTATTCATGTATTCCTATCTCTGGCCTCTGACAGGTCACTGTGCTTTCAGTGACCTGCCTACTATTTTAAATACTGCCTGTGTAATTTCTCTGCCCATTTGAAATTTACATATGCCAAAATGGCTGCCCGACGCCCGCACATGTGCAGTAGCATCTTTCGGTTGCCGAGAGATGCTACTGCACACGCGAGGGCGCCATCTTGCTTTTGGAAAAAGAATTTGGGTGCAGCAATATGGTGCCACGCATGCGAAGTAGCATCGGCAATCGAGAAATGCGCGGACTGCGGGAGCCATATTGCTGCAGGCAAATTTATTTTCCCTCTAGTAAAATGGCGCCCTCGCATGCACAGTAGCTTGCCGATGCTACTGCGCACGCTTGGGCGCCATTTTGCTCCAGGAAAAAGAAACTTGCTTGCAGCAATATGGCTCCTGCCGCCCACGCTTGCGCAATAGCATGTCTCGATTGCCGAGATGCTACTGCGTATGCGTGGCGCCATATAACAGCAACCGAAAAATGCTACTGCACATTCGCGGTCATCGGGCGGCCATTTTGGGATATATAAATTTCAAATAGGCAGTGAAATTACACAGGCAGTATTTAAAATAGTAAGCAGGTCACTGAAAGCACAGTGACCTGTCAGAGGCCAGAGATAGGAATACAGAAGCAGAGCACCAGAGCACATACATATCATTATGGCAGAACTGAAACTAAAGATTATAAAAGAACCACAGGACGGATTTCATCATCAAAGGTATCATTTTATTCAGTGTACCGGCGCCCACCTGACAGTGTATGTAGTTTACTAAGCACAATCCTGCTGACAGGAGCGCTTTAAACTGTGGGCTATAGGCGGTCAAAAATGTAATGGGGGACTGGGACTTGTTCTTTGGGGGGTGATCTTTATATAGCAACTCCGATCTAGATTTACTGGTTAAGGTTTTTAAAGCATGTTTAACATTTAATCTACTTTAGCCTCGATTGTGTAGTCTCTTACTTATGACTAGAGATGAGCGAACCTTTCAAGTTTCGCTTCAGTTCCGATCGTCGGATTTCACGATGTTCGACGAACAGTTCGTCCAACATATTCGAACCCCATTGAATTCAATGGGAGGCAAAACCAAACTCATAGAGAACATCCTCAAAGGGGCCCAAAAGCTGCCAAAACAGCTCAAATTAGGGGCAGAATCAGGAAAAGTGGCATCAATTGACTCACAGTCGAAATTTTATAATGGCACAGTAGCAGTCAGCCATGGGCCATGCATGAGGTGTCAGGGTCTGGGCCATGCATGAGGTATCAGGGTCTGGGCCATGCATGAGGTATCATGGTCTGGGCCATGCATAAGGTATCAGGGTCTGGGCAACATTTATAGCTTTAAATTTAACTTCAAATTAAGACGAGGTGGGTGAGGGATCGGTGTCGGTCTGCTGTGCTGGGAGCCCTGATACCACATGCAACAGCTCAACCTGCTTTTCTTCTCGGCCACACTCAGGTGGCACAAATATATGTTTTGCACAGTACTATTGCTAGAAAAATTTAAGGATAGCAACACAGGTAGTTTACTGAAAGTAAGTGGAGGCCTGCTGGTCTGGGAGCCCTACAGCTATACAGGCAACACACATGAAGGAGACCTAAGCTCCACATTTCAAAAATTTATTGCCACACACTACTAAAGTGACATCAATTTCACAAAAATCGAAACAGTATAATGGGGACCGACACCCCTTCCCCCTACAGGAAACACACCAGATCGAGACCCAACCAGGAGTCTCCACATTTCAAAAAATTATTTCCATACACCATTAAAGTGGCATTATCCTCTTCATCTCCTGACTGTTGCACTCCCATCACCTCTTCCTCCTTGTCCTCCTCCATTTGTTCCTCGGCTCCAGAAACTTCACTAAAAGTTTGTCTGGTACCATGAGCCCCCCCTCGATTGCTGTAATCCACCCTCCCTTGGCACCTGCCTGTACGATAACAGTCTGGAACTTAGAGATATTGTTATCCCTTCTGCATCCTCCTCTGCTTCCTCCTCTGATTCTGGGATCACCTCCTCCTCCCACAGACTATACAAAGTGTGCTCCATCTTGTAGATGACCGGAATAATGATGCTGATGATGACATCGTCAGTGCTAACCATCTTAGTAGCCATTTCGAAACTGTGCAGAAGGGGGAAGAGGTCCTTAATCTGAGCCCACTCCGCAAATGTGATTTGCATCACGTGCGTACTGCGTTGACCCAGGCTATAAAAAAATTAGATACTGTGTCAGGGCTCTTCCCTGCTGCCACAGTCACAGCAACATGTGCAGAGTGGAATTCCACCATGTTGGCATGTCACATATCAACCGGTTAGAGCCAAAGACCTCTGTAGCGATGAAAGTTGATGAACCATGGGGTGCGAATGACGGAAGTGAGCACACAGCAAATGCGCCTTCTGCAGCAGCGAAAAGAGTTCTATGCTGAAATGTGGCCTGGTGTCTCTGGACCACACTATTAGCAAAAAGGATTGATCTGCAAGAAGGTTGATTTCCCAGCCACACAGGATGTTATCTATCTGAACTAGCTGACTGACAATCAACCGCCTAGCTAACTGTCTCACTATCCAGTAGCATGATAGGAAGTTTTCTGCGCTCTCCGGAATATACCACAAATATTGGTTTATATCCCAAGCAAACATCCTACATGACAGGTTTGTGGAACAAGATTACCTAAAAAAAAAGCTTATTAAAGAAGCATATAACTCTACAAAAAAAGTTCTTCAAGTTGTATTATTGGCTAACAAAACCACCCCCCCCAAAAAAAAACAAATGTGAATATATTCTTATTACTACTTTTAGCTCTGGGAATGATGAGATTTGTGATATTCGAAAGCAATATTGGCACATAATACTAGGAGACCCTATCTTGGACCCCTGCCTACCAAGAAACCCATTTCGTAGGGCACCAACCATAAGAAACATCATAGCACCCAGCCGTATACGAACCAAACCCCACAAAAGCGATAAACAGATGGTCCTGAAAGAGCACGTCCATGGGGTTTTTAAGTGCAACATAGCTAGATGTCTCTGTTGTAGGTCTATTACCCACAACACCACCACCTTTATGTCCACAAGTACAAATGAAAGTTTCACGATTAAGGGAACACCGACATACCAATCTAGTTTATTGTATATAATAATAACCTTTTTATTAATTAAATTTGGATATTTAACATTGAACCCATAACATGGGTAACTGCCCCCCGTTTTAAAATTGCCAAGGATCACTTTAGCAAGGCATCGACACTTCCATCTGATATTCCTATTTATTCATGTAATATTGTTCTTTTTTACATATTTAAAAACCTTTGTATTTAATTATTTATTTAATTATTCATTGAGGTTTATAACTTAGCCTGAAATTCACGTAACTGTCCCCGTTTTTAATGTGTCCAGGTTCACTCTAGCAAGATAATGAATATGATACCTCCACTTAAAATATTTGCTACTATGTTTTATTATTCTATTAAAATGAGAAATGAATGGTTCTTTCCAACTTTCTAGCAAGTGGTTGACATTATTTTACCTACAAGTGAGGGAAAACAAACCTTGTACTCATATTCACACAATTTTAATTGAATTATTTAATAATCACAAATATCAATATAATATGGATGAAAATGAATTTCCGTGCTACCCCTCTATATGAGTTGCTGAAGGTGTTCGGTATGAGCGATGAAATAGCTCAGTGCGACCCACCAATGACTAGATAGTCTTTGGTGAGATATAAGCAGTAATTCTAAATAACTTTTTTTTTTATTTCAGGAACAAGCGCTGTGTTATCACTTATTCTATTCCTACTTCACCATCTCTTCTGTCAAAACTCCCTTGCTGAGACGTCACAATTATTTTACACTGCTCAAAAAAATAAAGGGAACACTGAAACAACAGAATATAACTCCAAGTAAATGAAACTTCTGTGAAATCAAACTGTCCACTTAGGAAGCAACACTGATTGACAATCAATTTCACATGCTGTTGTGCAAATGGAATAGACAATAGATGGAAATTATTGGCAATTATCAAGACACCCTCAATAAAGGAGTGGTTCTGCATTGGGGACCACAGACCACATCTAAGTACCAATGCTTTCTGGCTGATATTTTGGCCACTTTTGAATGTTGGTTGTGCTTTCACACTCATGGTAGCATGAGACGGACTCTACAACCCACAGAAGTTGCTCAGGTAGTGCAGCTCATCCAGGAGGGCACATCAATGTGAGCTGTGGCAAGAAGGTTTGCTGTGTCTGTCAGCGTAGTGTCCAGAGGCTGGAGGCGCTACCAGGAGACAGGCCAGTGCACCAGGAGACATGGAGGGGGCCCTAGGAGGGCAACAGCCCAGTAGCAGGACCGCTACCTCCGCCTTTGTGCAAGGAGGAACAGGAGGAGCACTGCCAGAACCCTGCAAAATGACCTCCAGCAGGCCACAAATGTGCATGTGTCTGCACAAATGGTTAGAAACCGACTCCATGAGGGTGGTATGAGGGCCCAACGTCAACAGATGGGGGTTGTGCTCACAGCCCAACACCGTGCAGGACGCTTGGCATTTGTCACAGAACACCAGGATTGGCAAAGTCGCCACTGGCGCCCTGTGCTCTTCACAGATGAAAGCAGGTTCACACTGAGCACATGTGACAGACGTGACAGAGTCTGGAGACGCCATGGAGAGCGATCTGCTGCCTGCAACATCCTTCAGCATGACCAGTTTGGCAGAGGGTCAGTAATGGTGTGGGGTGGCATTTCTTTGGAGGGCCGCACAGCCCTCTATGTGCTCGCCAGAGGTAGCCTGACTGAAATTAGGTACCGAGATGAGATCCTCAGACCCCTTGTGAGACCATATGCTGGTGCGGTTGGCCGTGGGTTCCTCCTAATGCAGGACAATGCCAGAACTCATGTGGCTGGAGTGTTTCAGCAGTTCCTGCAAGATGAAGACATTGAAGCTATGGACTGGCCCGCCCGTTCCCCAGACCTGAATCCGATTGAGCACATCTGGGACATCATGTCTCACTCCATCCACCAACGTCACGTTGCACCACAGACTGTCCAGGAGTTGGCGTATGCTTTAGTCCAGGTCTGGGAGGAGATCCCACAGGAGACCATTCGCAACCTCATCAGGAGCATGCCCAGGCATTGTAGGGAGGTCATACAGGCACGTGGAGGCCACACACAATACTCAGCCCTCATCAGGAGCATGCCCAGGCGTTGTAGGGAGGTCATACAGGCACGTGGAGGCCACACACAATACTCAGCCTCATCAGGAGCATGCCCAGACGGTGTAGGGAGGTCATACAGGCACGTGGAGGCCACACACAATACTCAGTCTCATCAGGAGCATGCCCAGGCATTGTAGGGAGGTCATACAGGCACGTGGAGGCCACACACAATACTGAGCCTCATCAGGAGCATGCCCAGGCATTGTAGGGAGGTTATACAGGCACGTGGAGGCCACACACAATACTCAGCCTCATCAGGAGCATGCCCAGGCGTTGTAGGGAGGTCATACAGGTACGTGGAGGCCACACACAATACTGAGCCTCATTGTGACTTGTTTTAAGGACATTACATCAAAGTTGAATCAGTCTGTAGTGTGTTTTTCTACTTTAATTTTGGGGGTGACTCCAAATCCAGGCCTCCATTGGTTAATAAATGTGATTTCCATTGATGATTTTTGTGTGATTTTGTTGTCAGCACATTCAACTTTGTACAGAACAAAGTATTCAATGAGAAGATTTCATTCATTCAGATATGGATGTGTTATTTCAGTGTTCCCTTTATTTTTTTGAGCAGTGTATATTCCAGCTCCTGAGATCTTCTTGCTCCTAGGTGTCGCCTGCTTCTCAGGCAGTAAGACAATCAGAAGGACATAGCTCAGAAGACCACACATCATTTTTTAATGATTTTATTTAATTTTAATAAAATGGAATAATTAAATATAGATGGTGCTAATTATCCAACCGTTTAGTAATATATGATAATAGAAACAAAATAATAGATATCATAGACTTGTTCTTCAGGTGTGGTTGAAACTCATATTCCCAGCACATTTGCTATTCTTTCCTCATTATGGTGACAAGGTTCTTGGTAGATATATGCGGACATGGATGATCTCCTCAGCATTATCCGTGAGTAAGTTTGGGATACAACTAGAGATGAGCGTTGTTCTACTCGAACTGTTCGCCAATCTCAAATTCGAGCTGTTTTGGGCGGTGTTCGAGCCGTTCGGCGAACACGAACAATTTGAGAAAAATTCGGCTGTTCGAGGTTATGTTCGGTAACTGTTCGTGCACCAAAATCATAACTGGATTTTTTCTCAGTAATGATGAAAATTAATGTTAATACGCAGTTTGAGTGTACAGCGGGGTGGGGGGAGGGGCAGGGGATGGATCTCTGCAGGAACAATGAAGATCTCCATTTTTTTTTCTCTTTCCCGCATTTACAGTGGGGAGGTGCAATCTGTCAGCCTATCAGCAGCGCACACACGGAGCGAAGTGCTTTTTTTCACACAAGCAAGGGCATGTGTGATTGGCAGTGTATGTCACATGTCCTTGCCCTATAAGACCAAGCCATTTTCCCCGTCGCCACCATTTTCTCACTGCTGCAGCTGCGTGTTAGACGGCACCGCTGTTGCTGTGTGCGCTATACCTTGTTAATTTCAAGCCAATTTTCGCACAAATATACAGATAGCTTGGGAGTAGGGAATAGTTGTGATTGCAGTCCTTTTAAGGAATAGGTTACAGCATTTCCTACGACTTTTATCAGGCAGGTCTGTGCTCTTAAATAGATAGGTTGTGCGAGTAAAGACTAATTGTAATTGGAGTCCTTTTCAGGACTAGGTTACATCAGTTCCTATCAGTTTTTGCCAGGCAGGTCTGTGCCAGTGCTGTGCAAGTTTTTTTCACAGCATTTGGCTGAATCTAGCAAAGCTAATCCTTTTTGGCCTATTGCAGAGTGTGTTAGTCAGTGGAGTAGCCTATCTGTGCTGCAAGATATACCACCTGTGTATAGAATACCAATTTTTTTACTGCACCTAGTGAAGTAAAATCTTTTGGGCATAGCATCATTCTATTAGTCCATCTATACTGACCTCCATCAGGTTGCACACTGAATCTAATTTTTTTCTGCATCTAGCTCTGAAAAAATATTTGGCCTTCTAGCAGTGTGTGGAACTTGTTCTATTAGTCCACCTATACTGACCTCCATCAGGTTGCAAACTGAATATATTTTTTTCTGCATCTACCTCTGAAAAAATATTGGGCTTCTAGCTGTGTGTGGGTCTTGTTCTATTAATCCATCTATACAGACCTCCATCAGGTTGCAAACTGAATATAATTTTTTTCTGCATCTAGCTCTGAAAAAATATTTGGCCTTCTAGCAGTGTGTGGGACTTGTTCTATTAGTCCACCTATACTGACCTCCATCAGGTTGCAAATTCAAAATAATTTTTTGTCTGCATCTAACTCTGAAAAAATATTTGGCCTTCTAGCAGTGTGTGGGACTTTCTCTGTTAGTCCATCTATACTGACCTCCATCAGGTTGCAAATTAAAAATAATTTTTATCTGCATCTACAGTACCTCTGAAAAAATATTTGGGCTTCTAGCTGGGTGTGGGACTTGTTGTATTAGTCCATCTATTCTGACCTCCATCAGGTTGCAAACTGAATATATTTTTTTCTGCATCTACCTCTGAAAAAATATTGGGCTTCTAGCTGTGTGTGGGACTTGTTGTATTAGTCCATCTATACTGACCTCCATCAGGTTGCAAACTGAATATATTTTTTTCTGCATCTACCTCTGAAAAAATATTGGGCTTCTAGCTGTGTGTGGGTCTTGTTCTATTAATCCATCTATACAGACCTCCATCAGGTTGCAAACTGAATATAATTTTTTTCTGCATCTAGCTCTGAAAAAATATTTGGCCTTCTAGTAGTGTGTGGGACTTTCTCTGTTAGTCCATCTATACTGACCTCCATCAGGTTGCAAACTGAATATATTTTTTTCTGCATCTACCTCTGAAAAAATATTGGGCTGCTGTGTGTGGGTCTTGTTCTATTAATCCATCTATACAGACCTCCATCAGGTTGTAAACTGAATATAATTTTTTTCTGCATCTAGCTCTGAAAAAATATTTGGCCTTCTAGCAGTGTGTGGGACTTGTTCTATTAGTCCACCTATACTGACCTCCATCAGGTTGCAAACTGAATATATTTTTTTCTGCATCTACCTCTGAAAAAATATTGGGCTTCTAGCTGTGTGTGGGACTTGTTGTATTAGTCCATCTATACTGACCTCCATCAGGTTGCAAATTGAATATAATTTTTTTCTGCATCTAACCCAGCCAATAGTTTTGGCCTAATACCACAGTTTGGCCACTCAGCTCTGCTCGGTTACCATCCATTGTTTTTTTGTGCAAACAACTCCAGAGTTGTGAATTAGTTAACCACCAAAATGAGTGGAAAAAGGCCTGCTGCTGGTGGAAAAGGGAATAGGCATGTTGGGAAGGGGAAAAAAGGTTGTGTCCGTGGGGTAGGTGTTAAAGCAACAGTAACATCTGCAGAAGAAAGACCATCTTCCAGCCAAACTAAAATGTCTACTTCTTTTAGCGGACAATGTGATAAGATCCCTTTCTTACGGCCACGCCAATCGCTACAAATTCCAGATGAGGCACAAAAACAGCAGGTGCTTAAATGGATATCAAGTGCTCATTTAAGTGGGCTCTCCTCCACATCAACTTCAACATCACAAATACTCCAGTCCTCAAAGGTGTCACCCCAATCGCACTTGCTTCCTCACAGCTCCCAAATCTCCAGCTGCCCGTCTGAGTATGAGGTAGAACAGATGGTTGAGTCTGCAGAGCTGTTTACTCATACTATAGCCTGGGAATCAGAGGTCGACTCCAGCGCTTCTGTGAATCCAGACGAGGAAATGATCTGCACTGATGCCCAGAATCTTTATGAGTCGGATCCAGGACCAGACGCAGAAGGTTCTGACCATAATGTAGACCCTCATTCCCAAACTGTAACTCCTGTTGGTGGAGACAATGAGGAAGACGATGATAAGACTCAAATACCTGATTGGAGCGACAACTTTAGTTTTTTGTCAGGGCAGGAACAGGTTGGCTCTGAGGACGACGGGTGTGATAACGCACAGGGTGATGATGATGAGGTTGGAGATCCCACTTACTGTCAACCCACAGTCAGCCAAGAGATGAGGTCAGCAGAGGAGGTGGAGGAAGATGCTAGTGACGACAAGGTCAGGTTGCGCCTTCCTGGACAGAGACGTAGTACTGGAAGCCCGTCAACAACTGCATCCTCAAACACAACTCTGCCTCTCACCACAAGTCGTGGTGGCTCTTCAGGTCGCATGGGTGCTAAGCCTTGCATAGCCTGGGCATTTTTTCAGATTGATAAAGATGACCCAACTCGTGTTATCTGTAACATTTGTCAGCAAAAGCTAAGTAGAGGCCAAAAAATACATAGTTTGAGTACTTCATGCATGAACCGGCACATGGACATGAAGCATAAGTTGCAGTGGGAAGCTCAGTGTGCTACAATGCGGCCTAGCCGGCCGGGCCAACCACCGTCTGCCATATCTTGTGCATCCGCGGCCTCTTCATCCTCTGTGACTGGGGGGACAGCAGTCACACCTGTTTTGGGGCGCAGACCTGCCACCTCTTTACCCGCAACAGCCAGCGTGATTGGCAGGTCATCATTTTCTTTGGAGGTGGGAACACCAGCTGGTGTTGAGCGCTGTCTGACATCGATAGCACCACCTTTGGATCAAGGCAACCTAACATGTCCGCCTGCATCTTCCTCACAGACCGGCGGTTTGCCGGGGACACCCTTATCAACCCCGTCTAAGCACAATAGCCAGCCCTCGGTCCCTCAGATGTGGACAAGTAAAAGACCATTTCCTCCTAGCCATGAGAAAGCTAAGAAGTTGAATTTCACCATCTGCAAGCTCTTGGCTACAGAAATGCTGCCTTTCCGCCTGGTGGACACAGAGGATTTTCGAGACCTTATGTCCGTCGCAGTGCCCCAGTACCAGATGCCCAGTCGGCACTACTTCTCAAAGAAAGGTGTGCCTGCGCTCCACCAGCATGTTGCACACAACATCACTGCTTCTTTGAGAAACTCTGTGTGTGACAGGGTGCATTTCACCACAGACACTTCGACGAGTAGGCATGGACAGGGGCGTTACATGTCGCTGACTGGGCACTGGGTAACTATGGTGACAGCAGGACAAGGGGCTGCTGTCCAAGTCTTGCCGTCCCCACGAGTTGTGCGTCAATCCTCTTTATGTCAAAGTTCCTCCACTGCTTCTGCCTCCTCAACCTCCTCTCGGTCTTCCACCTGCACCCAAAGCCTGTCTGGTCATGCCACAAGCTTTCTAACTGCGCAGAAGGGATCCTTCACACCTCCTTACTATGCTGGCAGTAGGGCTCAACGTCATCAGGCGGTTTTTACATTGAAATGTCTGGGAAATGTGAGTCACACAGCTGAGGAGTTGTGGTCAGCTCTGGAGAACCAATTTCATGAATGGTTGTCTCCACTGGACCTGAAACCAGGGAAGGCCGTGTGCGACAATGCTGCAAACCTGGGTGCGGCCCTTCGCCGGGGCAATGTCACACACGTGCCTTGTATGGCTCACGTGTTGAACCTGGTTGTCCAGCAATTTTTAGCCCACTATCCCAGACTAGATGGCCTTCTGCAGAGGGCACGGTCGCTGTGTGCTCACTTCCGCCGTTCGCATCCCGCAGCTCAGCGACTTACATCTCTACAGAAGTCGTTGGGCCTGCCACTTCACCGGCTAAAATGCGATGTGCCTACCCGGTGGAATTCAACTCTGCACATGTTGCAGCGACTGTGGCAGCACCGACAAGCCCTGGTGCAATACGTTCTGACGTATAGCCTGGGCCAACGAGATTCAGAGGTGGGGCAAATCACGCTGGAGGAGTGGTCTCAGATCAGGGACCTATGCACCCTTCTGCACAGTTTTGAAATGGCGACGAAGATGTTTAGTGCTGACGATGCCATTATCAGAATGACTATTCCGGTGATTTACATGCTGGAGCACATGTTAAACAGAATTCGGAGTCAGGTGGTGGCACAAGAGGAGGTGGAGGAAGTAGAGGAGGAGGAGTTGTATGCGGAAGGGCTAACATCTGCAAGGTCCAGACGGTCGGCAGCACCAAGGCGGCAGGCATGTGAGGGTGGGGGAGATGGTTTTACCAGGGCGCATGGTAGCAGTCAAACTAGTGAGGAAGGTGCAGGAGCCCAGGAAGAAGTGGAGGACGAACTGATGGAAGACTCATCAGATGAGGGAGACCTTGATCACATTTCTGTTGTGCGAGGTTGGGGGGAGAGGACAGAGGAAGGAAGCATGATTTTTACCTCGCCACCAACACAACAGGGACTTGGTGCTCCTGGATGCGCAACACACATGAGTGCCTTCTTGCTGCACTACCTGCAACATGACCCTCGAATTGTGAGAATTAGAAATAATCCTGACTACTGGGTTGCCACACTGTTAGATCCCCGGTACAAAAGTAAATTTGCAGAAATTATTCCTGCCATAGAAAGGGATGCACGCATGCAGGAGTATCAGCAGAGACTGTTGCAGAATCTTACATGTGCTTTTCCACAAAATACCAGTGGTGCACGTAGTGAATCTCACAGTTCCAACTTGCCAACCGTGGGACCGTCAAGTGTTCAGCACTCAAACCGTAACAGAACCACAGTATCTGCTGGTAACATCAATTTTGCGGAATCATTTCACCACTTTTTTAGCCCATCCTTTGCAAGGCCACAGGAGACAAGAAGTCTGACACATAGTCAACGCCTAGAGACTAGTGTTGAGCCACCCCCGTAGTGTTCGAGTTCGGTTCGGTTCGTCGAACACCCGTGTGTTCGCCGAACTGTTCGTCGAACTGTTCGTCGAACACCTTCGAACACCGTTAAAACGAATGGCAGGCAAACAAAAACACATAGAAACACATAGAAAACACCTTCAAAGGTGTCCAAAAGCTGACAAACTGCTCAGAAGACATAACTAACACATGGAAAAGTGACAAGTACATATAGTCATGCGAAAATAAAAGAGGTGGAGGAGTAAAAGGAGGGGGAGACACAGATATAGGCATGTCATGCCCTTCTAAAATCCAAAAAGTGAGAAGCCGACACGGCCAGTCCGCTCCTGCCCGTGCCACCTCCGTGTCGCCGGGTTTGTGCCAGAGCCGCGGTGAACCCTGACGGCCAGCCCCCCTCTCCCAATACTGGTGCCTGTCCGCTGGTGGGTCGAGCGAGCCCCCCTGTGGTGGAGGCAGCTCTAAGCTTTTTAATTTAAATTGTCTCTCTAATTTGAATAAATACACTTTAAATCCATTTACAAGGATCTATTGGAGGGCAAGTCTCATGCCAGCAGCCGCGGTAATTCCAGCTCCAGTAGCGTCCACTAAAGCTGCTGCAGTTAAAAAGCTTTTATAAGGATCGAGCTTGGCTGTCCACCGCAAGGCATCCTACTGCCAGTCCCAGCCCCTATGCCTTGGGGTGCCTCCTGATGCTCTTCACTAAGTATCCCATGGTCCCGAAGCATTTCCTTTGAAAAAATTAAGTGTCTAAACTACAGGTGGTGCAGGTTGCTTAACAGCCGGGATAATCCGCTGACTAGCAGACACTGCTACTAGGCACAAAGTATTTCCTGGGCTAGATGCAGTTAAAAATTTGTAATTAGATACTCTCGTTGGATGCTGAGAAAGCATTCCATAGAGTCTCCTGGCACGCCATATATGATTCTCTTAAAAAGCTTGGGGTAGGGGTCTAGGGGACCCTTTTATAGCCAAAATCACGGCCCTGTATCGCAATACGTCACCTAGGCTGAAGATAAATGGAACTGTAGCACCCTGAGGGCTCGGTTGCTACAGACGTATTGCACCTCACCCAGAGGTGTGATATCTCACTCTCAGGTAAGGATGGAGTGTGGATCAGGACCCGACACCTGCATGCATTACACCACATTGCCGTGGGGCAGGGCGACCAATATGCCCCTGAGATGGGCACGACAGTCCCTGTCCCTGGCTGGAGTGGGGGGAGGGAACACTGAGGAAGGGGAACCCTGTAGTGCAGGAGCAGGGAGGAAGCAGTTCCTGGGTGCATTGAGAAGGGAGTATAAAAGGTGGGCACCATCTTAGTTCAGTGCAGAGAAGTCTGAGCAGAAGTGGCAGGGAGCAGGGGCTCTGCATGAGCTCTGCTCCGGAGGCGGGCCTAGTAACAGAGGCCCAGGCCTGGAAGAGGGAGAAGGAAGGAAGAGGAGCGGAGAAGGCTCCAGGAACGAGGACTGAAGGGATCCCAGGGGTGCGGACGGGCGAGTCGCCACCGCACGCCCGAATCCACCTGCGTGGAGGGGTCAGGCCAAAGGGGGAGACCGGTCCCCGAACTAGTGGAGGCAGGAAACGACCCTCAGCTAGAAACCGGAGGCTCTGACATTTTATGTGGCGCAGCCCCTCGCTACACCCGCTAGGAAGGCACCACATAGGGTCAGGGAAACTGGCGCCAAGTTTACCAAGAGGAGGCCCGAGGCAGCCGGACAGAAGTGTTGGTAAGAAAGGCCAGACAAAGGACACACAAAGGGGGTCCTGTGAAGTGCTCCAAAGTTATCTGGGAGTTGTCTGAGCCCCTCACCTGGTGAGCACAGTACGACGTGGGCAGCCGTTGCCTGCAGACGTGGTCTGGATAATAAGAACTGTGAGTAAAGGCCCTGAACTGCATCAATGACTCCGTGTCGTTACTGCTGCTGCCCTGCACCATCACCCCCATCCTCCGCATACACTGCCCTGAGGCTATACTCCTCCCGTGGGGAGTTATGCTACGCTCTGCTGCACCCACAACACCAGCCTCAGTGGTCTGCCCTGTAGCGGCGGTTCACTCTGACCGCAATCCACGGGTGGCGTAGTCGGACATTTAAACATGAAAAACACATAAATAGTTCCGCCACTGGTTTGACCGCCCTGAGCCACGGAACTGGGTCGCCGCCACGAAGACTACAACCACCAGCATCCACCAAAAAGGGTCCGGCTCCGGGTGTCCCAAGGCCCAGGGGGTGCGTCAGAACATTTTCATCACCTTTCACAATCACCAATGGAACAAGGCAGGGATGTCCTCTGTCCCCTCTCTTATACATCCTAGTGACGGAGCACCTGCTCTCATCAATTCGCCATAACCCCAATATTAGGTGGATTGAGGTGGGAGGCACCGAGTACAAGTGCTCTCTATGATGTCCTAGTATATATCACTCAATCACATATATCCATCCATGCTGTTATGGCTGAAATAGATCACTTTGTTACATGGTAAAATTTTAAAATCAATGCAGCGAAGTCTGAGGCCCTCGATGTCTCCCTCCCCAAATCCATATAGGATTCCATCCAGTCCAACTTTCCCTTTGCCTGGCCCTCACAGGGTATCAAATACTTAGGAATTTCTATTTATAGAGACCTCTCCCATCTATGTTATCTTAATTTTGGGCCCTTTATTGAACAACTCCATACAGACGACGGTTGGCAAGTTAGAACTGTAAGATTCACTACGTGAACCACTGGTGTTTTGTGGAAAAGCACATGTACACTACGTTCCAAATTATTATACAAAAAGTGTTTAGGAGTGATAAGGGAAGAATTTGTTTGTTTGTCAGTTAAACTCATTGATGGTGATGTGTGTCAGGGCTCTTTATATCACTGTAAGCAATTGCAGACACCTGTGCTAATTAGTTTGGCAGGTGTATCCAATGAAAGGCAAGACTACTTAAGAAGGCTCTCTCACATTATTAAGCAGCCTACATTTTCAGCCAAAATGGGAAAGAAAAAGGATGTGTCGGCTGCTGAGAAGCAACAAATTGTGGAGTGTTTAGGTCAAGGCATGACTACAATCAACATTGTACGATGATCAGGATGAAGTGTCTTGGCAATCAAGAAGTATGTAGCTGATTCACAGTACACACGTGTGCGTGCTGATAAGGGCAAATTGAGGACTCTTTCCTACAGGCAATTACGTCAGGTTGAAAGAGCAGCGGCAAAAAAGCCTTGTCATAGCAGCAGACAAGTTTTTGAAGCTGCTTGTGCCTCCAACGTCCCCCGAACAACAAGATGCAGGGTCCTTCAGAGGTTTGCAGCTGTGCATACGCCATCCTGTCGACCTCCTCTATCCACTTCACACAAGCAGAAACGGCTCCAGTGGGCCAAACATTACATGAAGACTGATTTCAAAACTGTTTTGTTCACGGATGAGTGCCGTGCAGCGCTCGATGGTCCAGATGAATGGAGTGGAGGATGGCTGGTTGATGGACACCCCACGCAAACACGGCTACAGCGCCAACAAGGAGGAGGTGGAGTAATGTTTTGGGCTGGAATCATGGGGAGAGAGATTGTCGGCCCCTTTAGGATCCCTGAAGGCGCTAAAGATGAACTCCATAATGTATGTGGATTTTCTCAAACAGCACTTCCTGCCATGGTTCAAGAAGAAGAACCGTGTATTTCACAGCAAGATCATTTTTCTGCATGATAATGCACCATCTCATGCTGCACATAAAACATCTGCATCTCTGGCTGATATGGGCATAAAAGGGGACAAACTTATGGTGTGACCCCCATGCTCCCCTGACCTCTACCCCATTCAGAACCTTTGGAGCATCATTAAAAGGAGTGTCTATGATGGCGGGAGGCAGTTCACATCTAAGCAACAGCTCTGGGAGGGTATTCTGTCCTCATGCAAAACAATTGAAGCAGAAACCATCCAAAACCTGACAAATTCAATGGACGAGAGAGTTCAGAAGCTCCTTTCGAACAAGGGGTCCTATGTGAAAATGTAACATCACCTAGAATAAAGTTTTGAGTTGAAAACTGTTTGATTTCAGTTTCTAACAACCTGCTAATGCTTATAATTTCAAAAATGACCATTTTTTTGGTCTTTATTAAAATGAAAAGGTTGATCGAAAAGTTTGGGGGATCTAAGAGTGTGGCAACCCAGTAGTCATGATTACTTCGAATTCTGACAATATGAGGGTCATGCTGCAGGTAGTGCAGCAAGAAGGCACTTATGTGTCTTGCGCATCTCGGAGCCCCAAAATTATTTTCCGGGCTAGATGCAGCTAAAAATTATTTTTAATTTTAAATCTGGTGAAGCTTATTATAGATGGCCTAATAGGATCAGTGCTGCACACTGCTACAAAGCCCAAATTATTTTCCAGTCAAGATACAGATAAACATGATTAGTAATTTGAAAGCTTAAAACGGTTGGTAGGGTGATTTTAACCAATCATCAAGCTTTTACTCTCCCCAGGATGACACAGGGGTAGAAAAGTCGTTTTGGATCCATGATTTGTTCATCTTTATGAACGTGAGTCTGTCTACATTATCAGTGGAGAGCCGCGTGCGCTTATCTGTCAGCACACCACCAGCAGCGCTGAACACACGTTCAGACAGAACGCTGGCTGCGGGGCATGACAAGATCTCCAAGGCGTAAGTGGCTAGCTCCGGCCATTTATCCAGATTGGAAGCCCAAAAAGAGCAAGGGTCCAGTGACACAGTCGTGGCTTCAATGTTTACTTGGAGATACTCCTGTACCATCGTCTCTAGGCGTTGACTATGTGTCAGACTTCTTGTCTCCTGTGGCCTTGCAAAGGATGGGCTAAAAAAGTGGTGAAATGATTCCGCAAAATTGATGTTACCAGCAGATACTGTGGTTCTGTTACGGTTTGAGTGCTGAACACTTGACGGTCCCACGGTTGGCAAGTTGGAACTGTGAGATTCACTACGTGCACCACTGGTATTTTGTGGAAAAGCACATGTAAGATTCTGCAACAGTCTCTGCTGATACTCCTGCATGCGTGCATCCCTTTCTATGGCAGGAATAATTTCTGCAAATTTACTTTTGTACCGGGGATCTAACAGTGTGGCAACCCAGTAGTCAGGATTATTTCTAATTCTCACAATTCGAGGGTCATGTTGCAGGTAGTGCAGCAAGAAGGCACTCATGTGTGTTGCGCATCCAGGAGCACCAAGTCCCTGTTGTGTTGGTGGCGAGGTAACAATCATGCTTCCTTCCTCTGTCCTCTCCCCCCAACCTCGCACAACAGAAATGTGATCAAGGTCTCCCTCATCTGATGAGTCTTCCATCAGTTCGTCCTCCACTTCTTCCTGGGCTCCTGCACCTTCCTCACTAGTTTGGCTGCTACCATGCGCCCTGGTAAAATCATCTCCCCCACCCTCACATGCCTGCCGCCCTGGTGCTGCCGACCGTCTGGACCTTGCAGATGTTAGCCCTTCCGCATACAACTCCTCCTCCTCTACTTCCTCCACCTCCTCTTGTGCCACCACCTGACTCCGAATTCTGTTTAACATGTGCTCCAGCATGTAAATCACCGGAATAGTCATGCTGATAATGGCATCGTCAGCACTAAACATCTTCGTCGCCATTTCAAAACTGTGCAGAAGGGTGCATAGGTCCCTGTTCTGAGACCACTCCTCCAGCGTGATTTGCCCCACCTCTGAATCTCGTTGGCCCAGGCTATACGTCAGAACGTATTGCACCAGGGCTTGTCGGTGCTGCCACAGTCGCTGCAACATGTGCAGAGTTGAATTCCACCGGGTAGGCACATCGCATTTTAGCCGGTGAAGTGGCAGGCCCAACGACTTCTGTAGAGATGTAAGTCGCTGAGCTGCGGGATGCGAACGGCGGAAGTGAGCACACAGCGACCGTGCCCTCTGCAGAAGGCCATCTAGTCTGGGATAGTGGGCTAAAAATTGCTGGACAACCAGGTTCAACACGTGAGCCATACAAGGCACGTGTGTGACATTGCCCCGGCGAAGGGCCGCACCCAGGTTTGCAGCATTGTCGCACACGGCCTTCCCTGGTTTCAGGTCCAGTGGAGACAACCATTCATGAAATTGGTTCTCCAGAGCTGACCACAACTCCTCAGCTGTGTGACTCACATTTCCCAGACATTTCAATGTAAAAACCGCCTGATGACGTTGAGCCCTACTGCCAGCATAGTAAGGAGGTGTGCAGGATCCCTTCTGCGCAGTTAGAAAGCTTGTGGCATGACCAGACAGGCTTTGGGTGCAGGTGGAAGACCGAGAGGAGGTTGAGGAGGCAGAAGCAGTGGAGGAAAAATGACATAAAGAGGATTGACGCACAACTCGTGGGGACGGCAAGACTTGGACAGCAGCCCCTTGTCCTGCTGTCACCATAGTTACCCAGTGCCCAGTCAGCGACATGTAACGCCCCTGTCCATGCCTACTCGTCCAAGTGTCTGTGGTGAAATGCACCCTGTCACACACAGAGTTTCTCAAAGAAGCGGTGATGTTGTGTGCGACATGCTGGTGGAGCGCAGGCACACCTTTCTTTGAGAAGTAGTGCCGACTGGGCATCTGGTACTGGGGCACTGCGACGGACATAAGGTCTCGAAAATCCTCTGTGTCCACCAGGCGGAAAGGCAGCATTTCTGTAGCCAAGAGCTTGCAGATGGTGAAATTCAACCTCTTAGCTTTCTCATGGCTAGGAGGAAATGGTCTTTTACTTGTCCACATCTGAGGGACCGAGGGCTGGCTATTGTGCTTAGACGGGGTTGATAAGGGTGTCCCCGGCAAACTGCCGGTCTGTGAGGAAGATGCAGGCGGACATGTTAGGTTGCCTTGATCCAAAGGTGGTGCTATCGATGTCGGACAGCGCTCAAGACCAGCTGGTGTTACCACCTCCAAAGAAAATGATGACCTGCCAATCACGCTGGCTGTTGCGGGTAAAGAGGTGGCAGGTCTGCGCCCCAAAACAGGTGTGACTGCTGTCCCCCCAGTCACAGAGGATGAAGAGGCCGCGGATGCACAAGATATGGCAGACGGTGGTTGGCCCGGCCGGCTAGACCGCATTGTAGCACACTGAGCTTCCCACTGCAACTTATGCTTCATGTCCATGTGCCGGTTCATGCATGAAGTACTCAAACTATGTATTTTTTGGCCTCTACTTAGCTTTTGCTGACAAATGTTACAGATAACACGAGTTGGGTCATCTTTATCGATCTGAAAAAATGCCCAGGCTATGCAAGGCTTAGCACCCATGCGACCTGAAGAGCCACCACGACTTGTGGTGAGAGGCAGAGTTGTGTTTGAGGATGCAGTTGTTGACGTGCTTCCAGTACTACGTCTCTGTCCAGGAAGGCGCAACCTGACCTCGTCGTCACTAGCATCTTCCTCCACCTCCTCTGCTGACCTCATCTCTTGGCTGACTGTGGGTTGACAGTAAGTGGGATCTCCGACCTCATCATCATCACCCTGTGCGTTATCACACCCGTCGTCCTCAGAGCCAACCTGTTCCTGCCCTGACAAAAAACTAAAGTTGTCGCTCCAATCAGGTATTTGAGTCTTATCATCGTCTTCCTCATTGTCTCCACCAACAGGAGTTACAGTTTGGGAATGAGGGTCTACATTATGGTCAGAACCTTCTGCGTCTGGTCCTGGATCCGACTCATAAAGATTCTGGGCATCAGTGCAGATCATTTCCTCGTCTGGATTCACAGAAGCGCTGGAGTCGACCTCTGATTCCCAGGCTATAGTATGAGTAAACAGCTCTGCAGACTCAACCATCTGTTCTACCTCATACTCAGACGGGCAGCTGGAGATTTGGGAGCTGTGAGGAAGCAAGTGCGATTTGGGTGACACCTTTGAGGACTGGAGTATTTGTGATGTTGAAGTTGATGTGGATGAGAGCCCACTTAAAGGAGCACTTGATATCCGTTGAAGCACCTGCTGTTTTTGTGCCTCATCTGGAATTTGTAGCGATTGGCGTGGCCGTAAGAAAGGGATCTTATCACATTGTCCGCTAAAAGAAGTAGACATTTTAGTTTGGCTGGAAGATGGTCTTTCTTCTGCACCTACCCCACGGACACAACCTTTTTTCCCCTTCCCAACACGCCTATTCCCCTTTCCACCAGCAGCAGGCCTTTTTCCACTCATTTTGGTGGTTAACTAATTCACAACTCTGGAGTTGTTTGCACAAAAAAACAATGGATGGTAACCGAGCAGAGCTGAGTGGCCAAACTGTGGTATTAGGCCAAAACTATTGGCTGGGTTAGATGCAGAAAAAAATTATTTTTAATTTGCAACCTGATGGAGGTCAGTATAGATGGACTAATAGACCAAGTCCCACACACCGCTAGAAGCCCAAATATTTTTTCAGAGCTAGATGCAGAAAAAAATTATATTCAATATGCAACCTGCTGGACGTCAGTATAGAAGGACTAATAGAACAAGTCCCACACACTGCTAGAAGCCCAAATATTTTTTCAGAGCTAAATGAAGAAAAAAATTATTTTTAATTTGCAACCTGATGGAGGTCAGTATAGATGGACTAATAGACCAAGTCCCACACACTGCTAGAAGCCCAAATATTTTTTCAGAGCTAGATGCAGAAAAAAAATATTTTTAATTTGCAACCTGATGGAGGTCAGTATAGATGGACTAATAGACCAAGTCCCACACACCGCTAGAAGCCCAAATATTTTTTCAGAGCTAGATGCAGAAAATTTTTTATTCAATTTGCAACCTGATGGAGGTCAGTATAGATGGACTAACAGAACAAGCCCCACACGCTGCTAGAAGCCCAAATATTTTTTCAGAGATAAATGAAGAAAAAAATTATTTTTAATTTGCAACCTGATGGAGGTCAGTATAGATGGACTAATAGACCAAGTCCCACACACTGCTAGAAGCCCAAATTTTTTTTCAGAGCTAGATGCAGAAAAAAATTATTTTTAATTTGCAACCTGATGGAGGTCAGTATAGATGGACTAATAGACCAAGTCCCACACACCGCTAGAAGCCCAAATATTTTTTCAGAGCTAGATGCAGAAAAAAATTATATTCAATTTGCAACCTGCTGGAGGTCAGTATAGAAGGACTAATAGAACAAGTCCCACACACTGCTAGAAGCCCAAATATTTTTTCAGAGCTAAATGAAGAAAAAAATTATTTTTAGTTTGCAACCTGATGGAGGTCAGTATAGATGGACTAATAGACCAAGTCCCACACACTGCTAGAAGCCCAAATATTTTTTCAGAGCTAGATGCAGAAAAAAATTATATTCAGTTTGCAACCTGATGGAGGTCAGTATTGATGGACTAATAGAATGATGCTATGCCCAAAAGATTTTACTTCACTAGGTGCAGTAAAAAAATTGGTATTCTATACACAGGTGGTATATCTTGCAACACAGATAGGCTACTCCACTGACTAACACACTCTGCAATAGGCCAAAAAGGATTAGCTTTGCTAGATTCAGCCAAATGCTGTGAAAAAAACTTGCACAGCACTGGCACAGACCTGCCTGGCAAAAACTGATAGGAACTGATGTAACCTAGTCCTGAAAAGGACTCCAATTACAATTAGTCTTTACTCACACAATCTATCTATTTAAGAGCACAGACCTGCCTGATAAAAGTCGTAGGAAATGCTGTAACCTAGTCCTTAAAAGGACTGCAATCACAACTATTCCCTACTCCCAAGCTATCTGTATATTTGTGCGAAAATTGGCTTGAAATTAACAAGGTATAGCGCACACAGCAACAGCGGTGCCGTCTAACACGCAGCTGCAGCAGTGAGAAAATGGTGGCGACGGGGAAAATGGCTTGGTCTTATAGGGCAAGGACATGTGACATACACTGCCAATCACACATGCCCTTGCTTGTGTGAAAAAAAGCACTTCGCTCCGTGTGTGCGCTGCTGATAGGCTGACAGATTGCACCTCCCCACTGCAAATGCGGGAAAGAGAAAAAAAAATGGAGATCTTCATTGTTCCTGCAGAGATCCATCCCCTGCCCCTCCCCCCACCCCGCTGTACACTCAAACTGCGTATTAACATTAATTTTCATCATTACTGAGAAAAAATCCAGTTATGATTTTGGTGCACGAACAGTTATCGAACATAACCTCGAACAGCCGAATTTTTCTCAAATTGTTCGTGTTCGCCGAACGGCTCGAACACCGCCCAAAACAGCTCGAATTTGAGATTGGCGAACAGTTCGAGTAGAACAACGCTCATCTCTACTAGAGACGATGGTACAGGAGTATCTCCAAGTAAACATTGAAGCCACGACTGTGTCACTGGACCCTTGCTCTTTTTGGGCTTCCAATCTGGATAAATGGCCGGAGCTAGCCACTTACGCCTTGGAGATCTTGTCATGCCCCGCAGCCAGCATTCTGTCTGAACGTGTGTTCAGCGCTGCTGGTGGTGTGCTGACAGATAAGCGCACGCGGCTCTCCACTGATAATGTAGACAGACTCACGTTCATAAAGATGAACAAATAATGGATCCGAAACGACTTTTCTACCCCTGTGTCATCCTGGGGAGAGTAAAAGCTTGATGATTGGTTAAAATCACCCTACCAACCGTTTTAAACTTTCAAATTACTAATCATGTTTATCTGTATCTTGACTGGAAAATAATTTGGGCTTTGTAGCAGTGTGCAGCACTGATCCTATTAGGCCATCTATACTAAAGCTTCACCAGATTTAAAATTAAAAATAATTTTTAGCTGCATCTAGCCCGGAAAATAATTTTGGGGCTCCGAGATGCGCAAGACACATAAGTGCCTTCTTGCTGCACTACCTGCAGCATGACCCTCATATTGTCAGAATTCGAAGTAATCATGACTACTGGGTTGCCACACTCTTAGATCCCCCAAACTTTTCGATCAACCTTTTCATTTTAATAAAGACCAAAAAAATGGTCATTTTTGAAATTATAAGCATTAGCAGGTTGTTAGAAACTGAAATCAAACAGTTTTCAACTCAAAACTTTATTCTAGGTGATGTTACATTTTCACATAGGACCCCTTGTTCGAAAGGAGCTTCTGAACTCTCTCGTCCATTGAATTTGTCAGGTTTTGGATGGTTTCTGCTTCAATTGTTTTGCATGAGGACAGAATACCCTCCCAGAGCTGTTGCTTAGATGTGAACTGCCTCCCGCCATCATAGACACTCCTTTTAATGATGCTCCAAAGGTTCTGAATGGGGTAGAGGTCAGGGGAGCATGGGGGTCACACCATAAGTTTGTCCCCTTTTATGCCCATATCAGCCAGAGATGCAGATGTTTTATGTGCAGCATGAGATGGTGCATTATCATGCAGAAAAATGATCTTGCTGTGAAATACACGGTTCTCCTTCTTGAACCATGGCAGGAAGTGCTGTTTGAGAAAATCCACATACATTATGGAGTTCATCTTTAGCGCCTTCAGGGATCCTAAAGGGGCCGACAATCTCTCTCCCCATGATTCCAGCCCAAAACATTACTCCACCTCCTCCTTGTTGGCGCTGTAGCCGTGTTTGCGTGGGGTGTCCATCAACCAGACATCCTCCACTCCATCCATCTGGACCATCGAGCGCTGCACGGCACTCATCCGTGAACAAAACAGTTTTGAAATCAGTCTTCATGTAATGTTTGGCCCACTGGAGCCGTTTCTGCTTGTGTGAAGTGGATAGAGGAGGTCGACAGGATGGCGTATGCACAGCTGCAAACCTCTGAAGGACCCTGCATCTTGTTGTTCGGGGGACGTTGGAGGCACAAGCAGCTTCAAAAACTTGTCTGCTGCTATGACAAGGCTTTTTTGCCGCTGCTCTTTCAACCTGACGTAATTGCCTGTAGGAAAGAGTCCTCAATTTGCCCTTATCAGCACGCACACGTGTGTACTGTGAATCAGCTACATACTTCTTGATTGCCAAGACACTTCATCCTGATCATTGCACAATGTTGATTGTAGTCATGCCTTGACCTAAACACTCCACAATTTGTTGCTTCTCAGCAGCCGACACATCCTTTTTCTTTCCCATTTTGGCAGAAAATGTAGGCTGCTTAATAATGTGAGAGAGCCTTCTTAAGTAGTCTTGCCTTTCATTGGACACACCTGCCAAACTAATTAGCACAGGTGTCTGCAATTGCTTACAGTGATATAAAGAGCCCTGACACACATCACCATCAATGAGTTTAACTGACAAACAAACAAATTCTTCCCTTATCACTCCTAAACACTTTTTGCATAATAATTTGGAACGCAGTGTACATGTGCTTTTCCACAAAACACCAGCGGTTCACGTAGTGAATCTTACAGTTCTAACTTGCCAACCGTGGTCTGTATGGAGTTGTTCAATAAAGGGCCCAAAATTAAGATAACATAGATGGGAGAGGTCTCTATGAATAGAAATTCCTAAGTATTTGATACCCTGTGAGGGACAGGCAAAGGGAAAGTTGGACTGGATGGAATCCTATATGGATTTGGGGAGGGAGACATCGAGGGCCTCAGACTTCGCTGCATTGATTTTAAAATTTGACCATGTAACAAAGTGATCTATTTCAGCCATAACAGCATGGATGGATATATGTGATTGAGTGATATATACTAGGACATCATCAGCAAATAGAGAGCACTTGTACTCGGTGCCTCCCACCTCAATCCACCTAATATTGGGGTTATGGCGAATTGATGAGAGCAGGTGCTCCGTCACTAGGATGTATAAGAGAGGGGACAGAGGACATCCCTGCCTTGTCCCATTGGTGATTGTGAAAGGTGATGAAAATGTTCTGACGCACCCCCTGGGCCTTGGGACACCCGGAGCCGGACCCTTTTTGGTGGATGCTGGTGGTTGTAGTCTTCGTGGCGGCGACCCGGTTCCGTGACTCAGGGCGGTCAAACCAGTGGCGAAACTGTTTATGTGGTTTTGATGTTTAAATGTACGACTACGCCACCCGTGGATTGCGGTCAGAGTGAACCGCCGCTACAGGGCAGACCGCTGAGGCTGGTGTTGTGGGTGTAGCAGAGCGTAGCATAACTCCCCACGGGAGGAGTATAGCCTCAGGGCAGTGTATGCGGAGGATGGGGGTGATGGTGCAGGGCAGCAGCAGTAACGACACGGAGTCAGTGATGCAGTTCAGGGCCTTTACTCACAGTTCTTATTATCCAGACCACGTCTGCAGGTAACGGCTGCTCACGTCGTACTGTGCTCACCAGGTGAGGGGCTCAGACAACTCCCAGATAACTTTGGAGCACTTCACAGGACCCCCTTTGTGTGTCCTTTGTCTGGCCTTTCTTACCAACACTTCTGTCCGGCTGCCTCGGGCCTCCTCTTGGTAAACTTGGCGCCAGTTTCCCTGACCCTATGTGGTGCCTTCCTAGCGGGTGTAGCGAGGGGCTGCGCCACACAAAATGTCAGAGCCTCCGGTTTCTAGCTGTGGGTCATTTCCTGCCTCCACTAGTTCGTGGACCGGTCTCCCCCTTTGGCCTGACACCTCCACGCAGGTGGATTCGGGCGTGCGGTGGCGACTCGCCCGTCCGCACCCCTGGGATCCCTTCATTCCTCGTTCCTGGAGCCTTCTCCGCTCCTCTTCCTTCCTTCTCCATCTTCCAGGCCTGGGCCTCTGTTACTAGGCCCGCCTCCGGAGCAGAGCTCATGCAGAGCCCCTGCTCCCTGCCACTTCTGCTCAGACTTCTCTGCACTGAACTAACATGGTGCCCACCTTTTATACTCCCTTCTCAATGCATCCAGGAACTGCTTCCTCCCTGCTCCTGCACTACCGGGTTCCCCTTCCTCAGTGTTCCCTCCCCCCACTCCAGCCAGGGACAGGGACTGTCGTGCCCATCTCAGGGGCATATTGGTCGCCCTGCCCCACGGCAATGTGGTGTAATGCATGCAGGTGTCGGGTCCTGATCCACACTCCATCCTTACCTGAGAGTGAGATATCACACCTCTGGGTGAGGTGCAATACGTCTGTAGCAACCGAGCCCTCAGGGTGCTACAGTTCCATTCATCTTCAGCCTAGGTGACGTATTGTGGTACAGGGCCGTGATTTTGGCTATAAAAGGGTCCCCTAGACCCCTACCCCAAGCTTTTTAAGAGAATCATATATGGCGTGCCAGGAGACTCTATGGAATGCTTTCTCAGCATCCAACGAGAGTATCTAATTACAAATTTTTAACTGCATCTAGCCCAGGAAATACTTTGTGCCTAGTAGCAGTGTCTGCTAGTCAGCGGATTATCCCGGCTGTTAAGCAAGCTACACCACCTGTAGTTTAGACACTTAATTTTTTCAAAGGAAATGCTTCGGGACCATGGAATACTTAGTGAAGAGCATCAGGAGGCACCCCAAGGCATAGGGGCTGGGACTGGCAGTAGGATGCCTTGCGATGGACAGCCGAGCTCGATCCTTATAAAAGCTTTTTAACTGCAGTAGCTTTAGTGGACGCTACTGGAGCTGGAATTACGCGGCTGGAGGCATGAGACTTGCCCTCCAATAGATCCTTGTAAATGGATTTAAAATGTATTCATTCAAATTAGAGAGACAATTTAAATTAAAAAGCTTAGAGCTGCCTCCACCACAGGGGGGCTCGCTCGACCCACCAGCGGACAGGCACCAGTATTGGGAGAGGGGGGCTGGCCATCAGGGTTCACCGCGGCTCTGGCACAAACCCGGCGACACGGAGGTGGCACGGGCAGGAGCGGACTGGCCGTGTCGGCTTCTCACTTTTTGGATTTTAGAAGGGCATGACATGCCTATATCTGTGTCTCCCCCTCCTTTTACTCCTCCACCTCTTTTATTTTCGCATGACTATATGTATTTGTCACTTTTCCATGTGTTAGTTATGTCTTCTGAGCAGTTTGTCAGCTTTTGGACACCTTTGAAGGTGTTTCCTATGTGTTTCTATGTGTTTTTGTTTGCCTGCCATTGGTTTTAACGGTGTTCGAAGGTGTTCGACGAACAGTTCGACGAACAGTTCGGCGAACACATGGGTGTTCGACGAACCGAACCGAACTCGAACACTACGGGGGTGGCTCAACACTAGATATAACTGATTCTTGGTACTCTACCTTTTCTTCTTCCCGTCATTACTGGGATCGTATCTTCTAGTGTATGATAATTTACAGTCTTTTAATCACTTTATTGAAATTTCAATCACTTTATTTTTCGATATAAGTAATTTTCTAGTTATTTTTGTATAAAAATGTGCTAGTATACAACTTTATACACGGTACTTAGACATATCCCTTCCTTTTTAGACAGTTTATGCTATTCAGGAGCAGCAGCTTCTCTGCACTGTTACACAGACAAAATGGTTCCAAAACAACATGTCTGCTCTTTATAGAGAGAGAGACATGTGACTTCGTCAGCCAATGGCACAAGCCCTTTTGTCTAGACGTTGTGAATGGTTTCTGCGTCCTGATTGGCTGCCGGAATCTCCACACGTTAAATTAAGAGAAAAAAAAAAATTAAGAATACCAGTCCGCCGCTCCTCTGACCTCTCCCCACATCCCCTCCCCTCATCAAACACATTCATCATACAGCACCACCACCTTAGCCAAAGTCCTAAAAAAAAGCATTAGTGTAAACGTGATCAATTACAGCACTTTGGTCGAAGTTTGCTGATTTTGAGTAAAAACGCTCAGGGTTCGAGCCCCAATCCGAATGTGCAATGTTCGCACCAGCTTTGAGATTGGAGAACGTTTTCCCAACAAGTTCACTCACCCTCCAAGAACAATTCACAAGCCCCCATAACATTTTCAACCACCTACAGCACACAGTTTAATGATATAAAAATAATTATTCTTATATACCTACCTGTTGCAAACCAGAATAATATTTTACATAAAATTATTGATGGTGGCTGCATATGAATTGCTAGAAGGGGTCTCACACTCAGAAATATGTTGTCACCCAGTCTGGTGAGACAACCCACCCCAACATTTACCTGGCTTACTGTAAAGAGTTTCCACAAATGTGCGAGTAATAGGTGCAACGTTTCTGCATTTGTCCTCTGCCTTCCACACAGTTGACCACTGCCTCCTATTACAGATCCTCTCTTCCTTTGGCATCAAAAACTTTGCCCTATCTTGGATCTCCTCATACCTTTCTAACCACACATTTAGTGTCTTCCACTCCCACACTACCTCCTCACCCCACCCCCTCTCTGTTGGAGTCCCTCAAGGCTCTGTCCCAGGACCCCTACTCTTCTCAATCTATACCCTTGGCCTGGGACAGCTCATAAAATCCCATGGCTTCCAGTACCATCTGTACGGTGATGACACCCAGATCTACCTCTCTGGCCCAGATGTCACCTCTCTGCTGTCCAGAATCCCAGCATGTCAACCAGCCATATCCTCCTTCTTCTCCTCCCGCTTCCTCAAGCTCAATGTGGACAAATCTGAACTCATCATCTTTCCCCCATCTCGCATATCTGCCCTACCTGATCTTTCTATCACAATAAATGACATCACACTTTCCACTGTACCGACAATCCGCTCACTCGGAGAAACCCTTGACCCTGTCTTGTCCTTCAAACCCCACATCCAAGCTCTCGCCACCTCCTGGTGCCTCCAGCTCAAAAATATTTCCAGAATCCGTGCTTTCCTCAACCCTCAATCAACTAAACTGCTTGTGCATGCCCTCATCATCTCCCGCCTCGACTACGGCAACATCATCCTCCGTGGCCTACCTGTTAACACTCTCGCACCCCTCCAGTCCACCCTTAACTCTACTGCACGACTGGTTCATCTCTCGCCTCGCTGCTCCTCTGCTACACCCCCTTTGCAAATCCCTTCATTGATTCCCAATTACCCAGCGTATCCAGTTCAAACTACTAACACTGACCTACAAAGCCATTCATAACCTCTCTCTTCCATAGATCTCTGAACTAATCTCCCAATACATTCCTTTATGTAATCTCCGGTCCTCCCAAGACCTCCTTCTCTCCTCCATGCTTATTCGTTCCTCACCCAATCGCCTCCAAGATTTCTACCGAAAATCCCCCATCCTATTGAATTCTGTGCCTCAACACGTCCGATTATCCGCCACATTTGGATCCTTCAGACGGAACCTGAAAACCCATCTCTTCAAACAAGCTTACAGCCTGCCATGACCTTGCCTGCTGCCACATCAACAACACCGGAGCTACAGCAAGCCCTCAACCTACTGGCTCCTTCCCGATCCTGAAGAATGTAAGCCCACAAGGGCAGGGTCCTCTTCCCTTTGTACCAGTCTATAATTGTTGATTTGTTACTGTGAGTGATATCTGTATTTTGTAGGTAACCCCTTCTTATGTACAACACCATTGAATTAATGGCGCTAAGAAATAAATAATGATAATAAAACACTGTCTTTTACAATATCTTCCAATTTTAACTACAAGATCACTTCTTTTATTAATTGTGATTCAAAATATGTTGTCTATTGCCTTAAATGCACATTAAAGTACATATGTTGCACCACTAGTAAACTCAAGGAAAGAATTGAAGAACACAACGCATTTCTTGCAGTTGAAAAAGTTGCATATCCTAAACGTGGTGGTAATTGGCAAAAACAGCTTACCTTAAGGGAAGCATATTGGATTCTGCATTTAGATACGAAACATTCTAATGAGATGAATTATAAGAATGACTTTCTTTATATTTACTTGCATTTATATTTGTGCGTCGTCGGCACTCTGCCCAGCTTGTGTTTGTTTAATGCCATTGAACTTACTCATTGTTGATTGCTCTATTCCTCTTTATATGCTAGTTCTCATTTTCATTTTAACATCCTTTGACTACGGATGGTACAACCGCGCCGGAAATGCATCAGGTTTCTTTAATTCGATTTTACCATGTTCTTATAAAAATGAATTTTTACTTGGATGGTCGAGTCTGACCAACCTCAATGCTACGTAAGTGTTTCATGTAGGTTTGATAGTGGTTTTAATGCATTTATAGTGGACGGTCATGTCTTAGTAGGCTTGTAATTGTGCCAAACTCCTTCCATTTTTGGATGATGGATTGAACAGTGCTCTGTGAGATGTTCAGAGCTCATCTGTGAGATGTTCAGAGTTCATTTTCTATAACCTAACCCTGCTTTACTCTTTTCCACAACTTTATCCTTGACCTGTCTAGTGGGCTCCTTGGTTTTCACGATGCTGTTTGACAAATCATTTCCAAAGCACCAAAGAGATGATTCTATTCCTTTATTCATCCAAAATGCATCATAAAAACAACGTTTCGGTCAGCAAGTGGCCTTTTTCAAGCGTAAACAAAATGTCAGATGAAGCTAATATAAAATTATATCTTATGCTTAGTTAATTAATCCAGGTTTTTAATCTGACTGCCAGATTGGTGTCGGGAAGTGAATTTTTCCTCAATGATGTAAATTGGCCTATACCGCATGTTTTTTTTTGCCTTCCCCTGGACCAACGCTGCGGAAAAGCTGCAGTGCACAAGAAATAGGCTGAACTGGAAGGACGCTTGTCTTTTTTCGGCCTTATCAACTATGTAACTATGTAATATACATGCAGTACACAGAGCCATTTTATATCTGGGAACCATTGGGTCGCTCCTTCCGACTTCTCCTGCAGGTCCCTCCCATGTTACCATGGAGGCAATTGAAAGACATAGCGTTAAAACAATGCAATTTAAAAACAACACTTATATAAAACCATATGGCGAAGTAAGAAGAGTATCAGTGATGTGCAGCGCCATGTCATCTTGATATTATGTTCATGACCATGACCTGTTGCTATAGTATATCAGTCCTATAATTCAATAAAATGAAGGGGAAACATCTATATTATGGAAACACCAATCAGGAAATATCTCTCTTACTTGGTGTAACTGCCCATGTCAGTGAATCAGGCATTGGTGCTTGGTATATGGGTGTGTCCAATTGGGGGTTGATAGCTCCTCCTACATCAACTGTATATATACCTGGTGTTCTGTGCGGATATCTTGTGATCACATGTTACTATATCTAGGTGATATGCCTCTATTGCATCATGTGCGCTAATTACCGCCCATTCCATATTCATGTGACTGGATGTCATAAATCAATGGCTCCTCCCATGGAGGCTATGTATATGCTGAATGATTTTGATGCGGCGAATTTGTGGTTCCCACGACTCTACATGGAGAGGGCCATCTTCAGCTTAGATAGAGCTGCATAGTGTAATGCTAATACCGGTGCCCCTGCATGGTTCTCCTTCCTTCTTCATGCAGGGACACTGGCATACTCACAGCCCCGGCTGCAAGGAGTGGTCCCCAGCTGGCTTCCTGTGTCTGTACGAGCCGCACTTCCTGGCGGCGCACACGCTACCATGCTCTTAAAGGGGCTGTGCCCGAACATGGAAAAAATGCTCTAGCCAATAGCTGGGAGGCATCTGAGTATAAAAGGCACCCTCCCCATTAGGGATGTTGTTGAGCAACCCCTATAGTGTCCTAGCAGTTGGTAGTGTGTGCAACTGTATGTTGGTAAGTAGTACAATGTTCTAGTATCTTGAAATTAGTATCCTGAACCTCCGGTCCTTGTGCGGCCGGGTCCTTGACCTGAACCCTGGTCTTGTATGGCCGGGTCATGAACCGGAGTTCCTAGTCTGTGTGTGGTCAGAGCCTGAATCTGAATCCTTGGTCTGTGTGTGGCCAGTGCCTCAATCTTGAAACTGCATATGGCAGTACCTGAACTCTGAAACCACTCCGATGGTACCTGAACCAGTGCTCAAAAGACCTCTTAGAAGTGCACAGCTCAGGAGACAGGACTGTGACTTTCTACTCACTGGACCCACTCTGCGCTGTGTGCATGCTCTCCTGTCTCCTGAGCTGCAGTCTTCTAGAATGTATTTGTTTAGCAACTGGTGGGGGCCTCAGAACTGGTGACTCACCGATCTGTTCAGAATGGTTGTAAAACTTGAAAAATATCTCAAAAGTTTACAGTGGGGAAAAAAAGTATTTAGTTAGCCACCAATTGTGCAAGTTCTCCCATTTAAAAAGATGAAAGAGGCCTGTAATTGACATCATAGGTAGACCTCAACTATGAGAGACAAAATCAGAAAACAAATCCTGAAAATCACATTGTCTGATTTTGAAAGAATTTTTTTTCAAATTTTGGTGGAAAATAAGTATTCCCCTATGGGAAAAAAAAGCTTTTATTATCCCCACAGACTGCATGGTCTGGTCTGATGGGCATCTCTTCTCTTGATCCGGCATCTCCTCTCTTCTTACAATCATCGTCCTCCTTCCTTACTTTATGTGAATGACGTGTCCTACGTCAACATCACGGTGTCCCCGAATCTCACTCCTGCGCAGGCGCACTTCTGTCTGCTCTGCCGAGGGTAGAGCAAAGCACTGATAACACGTAGGTAAAGCTGGCGCATGCGCATGTGTGGCACCCTAGGTCTGGTTGCCACAGTGGCAGCAATGTCATGTCTGAGAGCAGGTGGGAGGTTCCCTGGTTGGGGACAATTAGCATGCAGCACCTCCTGCCTCAGTCCAGGGAGGGGAGAAACCTGCCCTTTATAAACTGAATCTGGGGCGGGGTTAGAGAGACAAGTTAGAGACAAGTTCCAGACAAGGTTCCAGTGAAGTTGCAGATAGGGACAGGTCAGCAGCAGGCTGAGGAGTCCCTGTAGGCAGAGGAGGAACACGAGGCCAGGAGAGGAGCTAGCAAAGCTCATCCTGGCTAGAGACTTACAAAGCTGGACACTGGAGTCCGAGGCTGTGAGGGTTATAAGCCCAGCAGCAGAAAACCACCACGCAGGGGACTTCAAGTCCTCTGGCCCAAGGAAGCCCGGAGGCTCAGCCACACGAGAGGGACCACTACTGCCCCGGAGGGGTGAGAAGTACGGAAGGCCCGAGTTGCCAGTCATACGGGTGAGAACAACACGGTACACTCAGAGACGTGGGCAACCACTACACTACAGTGGGATTGCCAAGAAAGAGTGAAGTCAGCACGGTAGGCCTACAAACTCCCCCTGACCAGCGGGATTTCCCAGTTGCTCTCAGACTGACCAGGCCTCCATTGTTAACCTGTATTCCGGACGGGTCCCTTAATACCACCAACAGTAAAGACCCTGAATTGCATGACTGACTCCGTGTGGTTACTGCTGCTCCCGCGCACCATCACCACCAACATCCCTATAAACTGTCCTGAGGCTATACTCCTCCCGTGGGGAGTTATACTACCCTCAACACCAGCCTCAGCGGTCTGCCCTGCAGCGGCGGTTCACTCTGACCGCAATCCACGGGTGGCGTAGTCGGACACTCAGCATATAGACTGCCATTTGGTTTGACCGCCCTGGGCACGGACCGGGTCGCCGCCACGGAGACTACAACCCCCAGCATCCACAAAAGGGTATCCACACACACACACAGCCCAGGGGGAGCGTCACATACAGGGCAGAGAGCAGTGAGGAGGGTGACTGTAAGAAGAGAGGAGATGCCGGATCAAGACCAGAGACGCCCACCAGACCGGAACGTACTGTCTGTGGATATAATAAGACCTATTTTTTGTGCCTTATATAGGGGATTGGGGACATATTTACAATCTACTGTAAAAGAGATCTGATAAGTGCTGGCCGTACTTTATATGGGGAAAACCTGGTTTCCTTCAAATGCAACCAGTCGTCCTTTCCCTGCAGCTGAAAACACCCCTATAGCATGATGCTGCCACTACCATGTTTCACTGTTGGGATTGTATTGTAACGGGTCTGGGAGGTGGAACCTCTGAGCAACTATACAAGGGGGTGGTCCTTGTAAGGAAGCGGGTGGCTCCCAGGGAAGACGGGCAGGTAGTCACGGCAAGTGACAGGGACAGTCTCTGGGTAGAAGGGCAGGTAGTCACGGCAAGTGACAGGGACAGTCTCTGGGTAGAAGGGCAGGTAGTCACGGCAAGTGACAGGGACAGTCTCTGGGTAGAAGGACAGCAGGCAGGTGGCTGGTGAGCGCTCCCAGGTGAGTGGGCGAGAGTCTCTGGACAGGCAGGTGGTCACGGCAAGTGACAGCAGAACCTCCAGGTAGACTAGCAGACAGGTAGCAGGTTGATGCTCCCAGGTGAGCTGGCAAGAATCTCTGGACAGGCAGGTGGTCACGGCAAGTGACGGCAGAGCCTCCAGGTAGGCTAGCAGGCGGGTAGCAGGTGAGCGCTCCCAGGTGAGCAGGCAGGCTGGTCCATAGACAGACTGACAGATGTCGGAAGGCAGACCGTCGGACCGCAGGTTTGCAAGCAGGTAAGCGGATATCAGGCAGGTATCAAGCAGGAATCTGGCAGGTGACTGGCAGGTAACAGGCAGGAATCTGGCAGGTGATTGGCAGGTAACTGGTAGCGGGACCTGAGGGCTGAAGCAGAGTGAAGGCTTTGCAACAACATTGCTCGGGCACCTCCATTTTGGAGGAGGTGCCTTATATATGGTGAAGTCCTCCGGCCATTGGCTGGGGACTACTTAGGACGACGCGCACGGCCCCTTTAAGAGAGGGGGAGCGCGCGCGCGCGCGCCCTTGGCACCGTGGCCGGGAAGCAGCGCGCGCTGCCAGCAGAGCGGGAGGAAGACGCCGGGCACGGAGCGGAGAGGTGAGGGGAACAGCGTCCCTGCCTAGCAGGAGGCAGGGACGCCGACGCTACAGTACCCCTCCCTTTAGGCCCCCCTTTTTTAGGCCAGAGAGAAATTTATCAAGGATGAGAGGGCATGGATGTTCTCCCGGGGCTCCCACGTTCTATCCTCAGGACCAAACCTCTTCCAATCTACCAGAAAAATGGTCTTTCCTCTTACCCTTTTGGTGGCCAGAATGTTCTCTACCTCAAACTCGTTCTCAGCGGAAACCGGAGCAGGGGGCATACCTGTAGACTTGGAAAAAGAGTTAAGTACCACGGGTTTGAGGAGAGATACATGGAAGGAGTTAGGGATCCGTAAGTTGGCCGGGAGTTTCAATTTATAGGCCACCGGATTGATTTGTTTGATAACTTTCAGTGGGCCGATGAACCGAGGCCCTAACTTGTAGGAGGGAATCTTGAGCCGGACATACTCGGACGAGAGCCAGACTTTATCTCCAGGATGGAATTGTGGAGGATCCAGGCGTTTTTTGTCAGCGTGTTTTTTCATCCGCTCGGACGACTGAAGGAGTGCGGATCGGGTACTCTCCCAAATGGAGGAGAATTCGCTAATGAGAGATTCCGCAGCCGAATTGTCCACTGAGGTGGAGACGGGAAATAGGATCCGAGGATGCTGACCGAAGACTACAAAAAACGGGGATTTGGAGGAAGATTCGCTCTCGTGATTATTGTAAGAGAATTCGGCCCATGGTAGGAGATCCACCCAGTCCAAATGGTGGGCATTAACGAAGTGCCGGAGGTAACTGATCAGGATCTGATTGATCCGCTCCACTTGACCATTGGACTGTGGGTGGTAAGCGGAGGAGAAGTCCAGGGTGACGTCAAGCAGCTTACATGTGGCTCTCCAGAAGCGTGAGGTGAACTGAACCCCACGATCCGACACGATGTGGAGGGGCAGGCCATGGAGACGGAAGATGTGGCGGATAAAGTCTTTAGCCAGTTGGGGTGCAGACGGGAGACCCAGCAGGGGAATGAAGTGCGCCATCTTGGAAAAGCAGTCAGCGACCACCCAAATGACCGTACAACCGGCAGAGACAGGGAGATCCGTTATAAAGTCCATAGCTATATGCTGCCACGGGGCAGCAGGTACTGGAAGAGGAAGGAGGCGACCGGCTGGCAGGTGTCTCGGAACTTTGTTGCGGGCGCAGGACACACAGGCTGAAACAAAGTCCATTACATCCTTGTGCAGGGTAGGCGACCAATAATGCCAGGTAATAAGCTGAAGGGTCTTTTTCTGACCGGCGTGGCCAGCTAGCTTAGACGAGTGACCCCAGAGTAGGACCTTCTTCCGATCAGGTACTGTTACGAACGTCTTACCGGGAGGGAGACGATTTAGATTCACGGGAGCCACCTGCATTACTCTGGCGGGATCAATGATGTGCTTCGGTTCCTCCTCTAGATCAGACACCAGGAAGGATCGGGACAAGGCGTCAGCTTTGATGTTTTTGTCTGCCGGGCGAAAATGAAGAACGAAATCAAAGCGGGCAAAAAACAAGGACCGCCGGGCTTGGTGCGGGTTATGTCTCTGGGCACTCTGGAGGTAAGCCAAGTTCTTGTGGTCCGTGTAAATAATTACCGGGTGAAGAGCCCCCTCGAGCAGGTAACGCCACTCCTCCAGTGCCAGCTTAATGGCCAATAACTCTCGATCTCCTATTGAATAATTGCGCTCCGAAGAGGAGAAGAGTTTGGAGAAGAAGCCGCAAGTTACCATTCTTCCGGAAGGCGACTTTTGGGTAAGTACCGCTCCGGCTCCAGAGTAGGAGGCATCAACTTCCAGGAAGAATTGTTTGTTGCCGTCCGGACGATGCAGCACCGGGGTGGAAGAGAAAGCTTGTTTTAAGGAAAGAAAGGCTTCCTCTGCTTCGGGCGGCCATTCTCTGGGATTAGTGCCCTTACGGGTGAGCGCAGAGATTGGGGCAGTCCGGGAAGATAAGTGCGGCATGAAGAGGCGGTAGTAGTTGGCGAAACCCAGGAACCGCTGAATAGCTTTCAACCCCTCTGGTCGGGGCCACTTCTCGATGGCAGACAGTTTCTCAGGATCCATTCGTAGGCCGGTCTGAGAGATTATGTAGCCCAAAAACGGAAGCGAGGTCTGCTCAAAGAGGCACTTCTCATATTTAGCGTAGAGGTGGTTCTGCCTGAGCCTGAGCAGAACCTGACGAACATCCCTCCGGTGTGTGGGGAGATCCGGAGAGAAGACCAAGATGTCGTCCAGGTACACCACTACGCAGGAGTAGAGAAGGTCCCGGAAGATGTCATTGACCAACTCTTGAAAGACGGCGGGAGCAATACAGAGACCGAAGGGCATTACAAGGTATTCATAGTGGCCGTCCCGGGTGTTGAATGCCGTCTTCCATTCATCCCCCTGACGGATACGGACCAGGTTATACGCCCCACGGAGGTCCAGCTTGGTGAAGATTCTAGCCCCCCTCAGGCGGTCAAATAATTCTGGAATGAGCGGAAGGGGGTATTTATTCTTCACCATGATCTGCTTAAGGCCTCTATAGTCTATACCGGGACAGAGTGAGCCGTCCTTCTTTTTGACGAAGAAGAAGCCTGCTCCCGCCGGGGAAGTAGATTTCCGGATGAATCCCTGGGCCACATTCTCCTCAATATATTCTGACATGGATCAGGTCTCAGCAGCGGACAAAGGGTAAATGCGCCCACGGGGAGGAGTAGCGCCGGGCATCAGGTCGATTGGGCAGTCGTATGGTCTGAGGGGGTAATGTCTCTGCCTCCTTTTTATTAAAGACGTCCGCATACGACCAATAAGGAGCCGGAAGACCAGGTAGATTGGCTGGAGTAGGAGAAGGACGGACAGGATGGACGGGAACTAAACAAGTCTTATGGCAGTCCTGTCCCCAGCGAAGGACTTCTCCGGTCTGCCAATCAAGCACGGGTGCATGTCTCTGAAGCCAAGGTAGGCCTAGTAAGAGGGCGTGAGAGAGTCCAGGCAGAACATGAAAGAAGATGCTCTCAGAGTGCAGCATTCCCACCTGCAGGGTTATGGATTCGGTGATGAGTTGGATGGGATGTGGTAAGAGGCCCCCATCCACGGCAGCGACAGATAAGGGTACAGCTAGAGGTTTGGTGGGAATGCGGTATTTCTCTACCAAAGACTAAGAAATGAGATTTCCGGAAGCTCCAGAGTCAAGTTGGGCTAGTTCAAAATAACGGTTCTCTCCGGAGATGATAGAGACCGACAGCAACAGAGATGGAGAGGGTTTACTCTTGTCTAGGACGACCTCTCTGAGCGATCCTAGACACAGGCGTTTCCCGACCTCTCCAGGCATGAACGGATCCGGTGCTCCTTACTGCCACAGTAGAAGCAGCTCCCCTCGGCATGGCGTAACTCTTGACGGGTTTTGACTAGTGTTGAGCCACCCCCGTAGTGTTCGAGCTCGGTTCGGTTCGTCGAACACCCGTGTGTTCGCCGAACTGTTCGTCGAACTGTACGTCGAACACCTTCGAACACCGTTAAAACCAATGGCAGGCAAACAAAAACACATAGATGTTATGTTCTGCTACCAGAGCTAAGGAAAGAGAGGAGATCTGTCCCTACGATAGAACTCAGCTTTATCCCTACGATGTAACAGGGGACCTGATCCTGCGATCAGACCTGCTAAAGTCCTAAGCTAGTCTGTACGGAGACCTATAGATGTGGGGAAGGAATCCCTACAAGTACTAAGGACTGGGAGGAAAATGGGACACCTCCTAACAGAAATAGTAGCAGACAGACAAACAAACAAAATATATAGAACACTGAGGTCCGTAGACCAAGCAAACTAACAGAGTTAGATACAGAGCACAGGCTAGCTAGAAAGTAGTTATACAATGAAGTCCAGCAAAGCCAGAAGGGCGGAGCAGGATTAAATAGGCCAACAAGGTCATGTGACCAGCAAAGGAAAAAACCTAAGAGCAAGGTTCTAACAGTACCCCCCCTTCTAAGAGGATCCTCCGGATCCCCTAGGACCAGGCTTATCAGGAAATCTCCTGTGAAACGCTCTGATAAGTCTGGACGCGGAAACATCATCTGACCTCACCCAAGAGTTATCCTCGGGTCCGAAACCTTTCCAGGCCACAAGATACTGCAAACTACCTCTATACCGTCTAGAGTTAAGGATGCGAGAAATTTCATATTCCCCGTCCTCCACCACCGGAGGAACAGAGGCAGAGGCGTCACCATCCGACACAACAGCTTTTTTAACAGAGAGACATGAAATACCGGATTAATTCTCCAGGAGGTAGGAACCTCCAACCTAACAGCAGATTGGTTGACAACCTGAAGCACCTTAAAGGGCCCTACAAACTTGGGACCCAATTTCTTAGAAGGAATCCTCAACCGCAGATTCCTAGAGGACAACCAAACCATGTCACCAACAGCGAACAATACCTCCTGTCGTTTCCTATCAAAGTAGTCTTTAGATTTTCTGTTGGCCTCCTGAAGATTACCACGCACATCCGTCCAAACTCTTTCCAAATCACCGGAAAAATTCTCCTCCTCAGGCACGGCAGATCCCAACTTGGAGAACGACCCAAACGACGGATGTCTCCCAGAACAACAAAAAAAAGGCGAACAACCAGCGGAAGAAGATGTATGATTGTTCAGAGCAAATTCAGCAAGTGGCAGAAACTCAGACCACCCCTCTTGATTGTCTGCCACAAAACAACGCAAGAACTGCTCAACATCCTGGTTTTTCCTTTCTGTCTGGCCATTAGATTCAGGATGATATCCAGACGAGAACGATAAATGAACTCCCAACCTGTCACAAAAGGCACGCCAAAAACGAGCCACGAACTAAGGACCCCTATCAGAAACAATGTCAGTAGGAACGCCATGAAGTCTGACAATTTCCTTGACAAAGGCCTTAGCGAGAGTTTTAGCGCAGGGCAGTTTGACGAAGGGAACCAAGTGACACATCTTGCTAAAACGGTCCACGACCACCCAGATGACAGTAAAACCCTCAGAGGGGGGAAGGTCAGTTATAAAGTCCATAGCCAAATGTGTCCAAGGAGCACTGGGAACCTCCAAAGGACAAAGCAACCCCGCAGCAGGAGTATGTGAGGACTTAGATCTAGCACATATAGTACATTGACGCACCCACTTAATGACTTCCTTCTGCCATCCAGGCCACCAAAAACTGTGACCCACCAGTCTCTTGGTCTCAGAGATTCCGGGATGACCTGCCAACCGAGATTCGTGACACTCAACAAACAAATCTCTCCTAAAGGTCCCAGGCACAAACAACCTCCCATGAGGAGTGTTAGATGGGGCATTCTCCTGTGCTTTAAGAATCTCATCTTCCAAAACGGAGTCCAAAGCAGCTATCACAACACCTTCTTGTAAAATGTTCTCCTCTTTCTCAGCACCGACTATGGGAGAAAAACTGCGAGACAAGGCATCCGCCTTAACATTCTTAGTACCAGGGATGTAAGTAACGGAGAAATTAAACCGCGAGAAAAACAGTGCCCACCTAGCCTGACGGGCATTCAGGCGCTTGGCAGCATCAAGATATATCAGATTTTTATGATCCGTAAGAACCTGAACGGGAAATTCCGCACCTTCCAAGAAGTGGCGCCAGTGTTCAAATGCGAGTTTAATAGCCAATAATTCCCGATTACCAATATCGTAATTCAGTTCAGTCTCCGAAAATTTTTTTGAAAAAAAGGCACAGGGATGTAATCCATCCCCGTTATCCTGAGACAATACTGCGCCAACCCCCACAGAGGAAGCATCAACCTCAACCAAAAACGGCTTAGTCACATCAGGCTGCATAAGGATGGGAGCAGAGGTGAACCTCTCCTTGAGATACACAAAAGCTTCAATAGCCTCAGAAGACCACTGAACCGCATCAGCACCTTTCCTGGTGAGATCGGTCAGAGGTTTGACAATACTAGAAAAATTTTTTATGAATTTTCTGTAATAATTGGCGAAACCTAAAAACCTCTGTATCGATTTCAAACCAATAGGCCTAGGCCATTCCTGTACAGCTTGAACTTTAACCGGGTCCATCTCAAAACCTTCGCTGGAGATAATGTAACCCAAAAAACTAATTCTCTGTACAGCGAACTCACATTTCTCCAGCTTAGCAAAAAGCGAATTGTCCATTAACAACTGTAATACCTCACGTACGCTCCGCCAATGAGACTCCAGATCCGGCGAATAAATCAAAATGTCATCCAAATACACAACCACATTTTTGCCGATCAAAGGTCTAAGGATGTCATTAATAAGATTCTGAAAAAATGCAGGAGCATTAGTAAGACCAAAAGGCATAACCAGATTCTCAAAATGACCCACAGGAGTGTTAAAAGCAGTCTTCCATTCGTCACCCTCCTTCATGCGCAACAGATTGTATGCCCCCTTAAGGTCAATTTTAGAGAACCACTTGGCCCCCATTAACTGGTTAAATAAATCAGGAATCAATGGCAGTGGGTAAGGATTGCGTACAGTAATTTTGTTAATCTCACGAAAATCCAGACAAGGACGTAAACCGCCGTCCTTTTTTTTTTACAAAAAAAAATCCAACCGCCACAGGAGACTTAGAAGGCCTAATGTGACCGGCGGCCAAACTTGTCTGTATGTATTCCTCCAAAGCCTTCCTCTCAGGAATAGTAAGGTTAAATAAACGACTTTTAGGAAGAGTCGCTCCAGGGACAAATTCAATAGAACAATCATAGTCTCTATGGGGAGGCAAAACCTGCGATTCCTTCTCAGAAAAAACTCTCCAAAAATCCTGAATAGGAACAGGCAATTCTCCCCTATCCAAAGCTGCAATACGCCCGTTACAACACTTGTCATAACATTTATGGCTCCAGGATTTAATTTCACTGGTAGACCAATCCAGTACAGGATTGTGAAATTTTAACCAGGGCAATCCCAATATTACTGGAGAAGGCAAGTTATTCAAAACTACCAAATCCAATTTCTCATGGTGAACACAATTAATAGTGAGAGGAAATTCACAGACCTTGAGAGTAATATTCTTCAAAGGGGAACCATCCACAGAAGCCACAGCAATGGGGGATGATAAAGGTTCGGGTTTTAAATTGAGTCTTTCCAAGAATCCCCCATCAATTACATTCAGAGTAGACCCACAATCGACAAACACCCGAAATTCCATTAATTTTTCCTGAGCAATCGTGGAAGCAGCTAAAAATACACCCTTGGATTTAAACAGGCAATACGGGCATGACTGACCATTTTTTTTTCTTTCTTCATACGAAGCTCACAGCCTTTAATCAAATGACCAGATTTTCCGCAATAGAAACACAAGCCTTCAAAAAATCTACGGTCTTTTTCTTGAGAGCGAGGTGCCACCGATCCAATCTCCATCGGTTCACCACTGTTAGTACACACATTCTCATAACCAGAAACTGACATAGCAGAGGATTTGCTCTCATTAACCCTTGCACGCAGTCTCCTATCCACCCGTATAGCTAATTGCATAGCCTGTTGCAAATCTTCAGGTGTAGGATAAGCAATTAGCAGGTCTTTAACCCTTTCATTGAGCCCAGCAAGAAATAGACTTTTCAGAGCAGAATCGTTCCACCCTGTTTGAGTAGACCATCGACGGAAATGAGTACAATATTTTTCCACATTACCTGATCCCTGTCTCAAACGTCTTAACTCAGTCTCAGCTGATGCGACACGGTCAGGATCATCATATAATAGCCCCAAAGCAGAAAAAAAACTATCCACTGATCTGAAGCATGTATCACTAGGTTTCAAAGAAAAGGCCCACTCCTGAGGCTCTTTGCGCAAAAGTGACATTATGAACCCTATGCGCTGGGATTCATCCCCAGAGGACTTGGGTCTCAAATGAAAATACAATAAGCAAGCATTTTTAAATGAAAAAAATTCTCGGTGTTCACCAAAAAATAAATCCGGCAAACATACCTTAGGCTCCAAGAAATGTGCTCCAGGACAGTTACTCACGTGCTGACGGAGCTCGGCCACCTCCAGAGAGAGTCCCTGCAGGCGATGAGCCAAATCCTGAACCGACACCATGATGGAACAGAAAAATCTTTCCTTAGAGAATTTGCAGGCTGGACTTACTGTTATGTTCTGCTACCAGAGCTAAGGAAAGAGAGGAGATCTGTCCCTACGATAGAACTCAGCTTTATCCCTACGATGTAACAGGGGACCTGATCCTGCGATCAGACCTGCTAAAGTCCTAAGCTAGTCTGTACGGAGACCTATAGATGTGGGGAAGGAATCCCTACAAGTACTAAGGACTGGGAGGAAAATGGGACACCTCCTAACAGAAATAGTAGCAGACAGACAAACAAACAAAATATATAGAACACTGAGGTCCGTAGACCAAGCAAACTAACAGAGTTAGATACAGAGCACAGGCTAGCTAGAAAGTAGTTATACAATGAAGTCCAGCAAAGCCAGAAGGGCGGAGCAGGATTAAATAGGCCAACAAGGTCATGTGACCAGCAAAGGAAAAAACCTAAGAGCAAGGTTCTAACAATAGAAACACATAGAAAACACCTTCAAAGGTGTCCAAAAGCTGACAAACTGCTCAGAAGACACAACTAACACATGGAAAAGTGACAAGTACATATAGTCATGCGAAAAGAAAAGAGGTGGAGGAGTAAAAGGAGGGGGAGACACAGATATAGGCATGTCATGCCCTTCTAAGATCCAAAAAGTGAGAAGCCGACACGTTCAGTCCGCTCCTGCCCGTGCCACCTCCGTGTCGCCGGGTTTGTGCCAGAGCCGCGGTGAACCCTGACGGCCAGCCCCCCTCTCCCAATACTGGTGCCTGTCCGCTGGTGGGTCGAGCGAGCCCCCCTGTGGTGGAGGCAGCTCTAAGCTTTTTAATTTAAATTGTCTCTCTAATTTGAATGAATACACTTTAAATCCATTTACAAGGATCTATTGGAGGGCAAGTCTCATGCCAGCAGCCGCGTAATTCCAGCTCCAGTAGCGTCCACTAAAGCTGCTGCAGTTAAAAAGCTTTTATAAGGATCGAGCTCGGCTGTCCACCGCAAGGCATGCTACTGCCAGTCCCAGCCCCTATGCCTTGGGGTGCCCCCTGATGCTCTTCACTGAGTATCCCGTGGTCCCGAAGCATTTCCTTTGAAAAAATTAAGTGTCCAAACTACAGGTGGTGTAGCTTGCTTAACAGCCGGGATAATCCACTGACTAGCAGACACTGCTACTAGGCACAAAGTATTTCCTGGGCTAGATGCAGTTAAAAATTTGTAATTAGATACTCTCGGATGCTGAGAAAGCATTCCATAGAGTCTCCTGGCACGCCATATATGATTCTCTTAAAAAGCTTGGGGTAGGGGACTAGGGGACCCTTTTATAGCCAAAATCACGGCCCTGTATCGCAATACGTCACCTAAGCTGAAGATAAATGGAACTGTAGCACCCTGAGGGCTCGGTTGCTATAGAGGTATTGCACCTCACCCAGAGGTGTGATATCTCACTCTCAGGTAAGGATGTAGTGTTGATCAGGACCCGACACCTGCATGCATTACACCACATTGCCGTGGGGCAGGGCGACCAATATGCCCCTGAGATGGGCACGACAGTCCCTGTCCCTGGCTGGAGTGGGGGGAGGGAACACTGAGGAAGGGGAACCCTGTAGTGCAGGAGCAGGGAGGAAGCAGTTCCTGGGTGCATTGAGAAGGGAGTATAAAAGGTGGGCACCATCTTAGTTCAGTGCAGAGAAGTCTGAGCAGAAGTGGCAGGGAGCAGGGGCTCTGCATGAACTCTGCTCCGGAGGCGGGCCTAGTAACAGAGGCCCAGGCCTGGAAGAGGGAGAAGGAAGGAAGAGGAGCGGAGAAGGCTCCAGGAATGAGGAACGAAGCGATCCCAGGGGTGCGGACGGGCGAGTCGCCACCGCACGCCCGAATCCACCTGCGTGGAGGGGTCAGGCCAAAGGGGGAGACCGGTCCCCGAAACTAGTGGAGGCAGGAAACGACCCTCAGCTAGAATTAGGAGGCTGTGACATTTTATGTGGCGCAGCCCCTCGCTACACCCGCTAGGAAGGCACCACATAGGGTCAGGGAAACTGGCGCCAAGTTTACCAAGAGGAGGCCCGAGGCAGCCAGACAGAAGGGTTGGTAAGAAAGGCCAGACAAAGGACACACAAAGGGGGTCCTGTGAAGCGCTCCAAAGTTATCTGGGAGTTGTCTGAGCCCCTCCCCTGGTGAGCACAGTACGACGTGGGCAGCCGTTACCTGTAGACGTGGTCTGGATAATATGAACTGTGAGTAAAGGCCCTGGACTGCATCACTGACTCCGTGTCGTTACTGCTGCTGCCCTGCACCATCACCCCCATCCTCCGCATACACTGCCCTGAGGCTATACTCCTCCCGTGGGGAGATATGCTACGCTCTGCTGCACCCACAACACCAGCCTCAGCGGTCTGCCCTGGAGCGGCGGTTCACTCTGACCGCAATCCACGGGTGGCGTAGTCGGACATTTAAACATCAAAACCACATAAATAGTTCCGCCACTGGTTTGACCGCCCTGAGCCACGGAACCGGGTCGCCGCCACGGAGACTACAACCACCAGCATCCACCAAAAAGGGTCCGGCTCCGGGTGTCCCAAGGCCCAGGGGGCGCGTCAGAACATTTTCATCACCTTTCACAATCACCAATGGGACAAGGCAGGGATGTTCTCTGTCCCCTCTCTTATACATCCTAGTGACGGAGCACCTGCTCTCATCAATTCGCCATAACCCCAATATTAGGTGGATTGAGGTGGGAGGCACCGAGTACAAGTGCTCTCTATTTGCTTATGATGTCCTAGTATATATCACTCAATCACATATATCCATCCATGCTGTTTTGGCTGAAATAGATCACTTTGTTACATGGTCAAATTTTAAAATCAATGCAGCGAAGTCTGAGGCCCTCGATGTCTCCCTCCCAAAATCCATATAGGATTCCATCCAGTCCAACTTTCCCTTTGCCTGGCCCTCACAGGGTATCAAATACTTAGGAATTCCTATTCATAGAGACCTCTCCCATCTATGTTATCTTAATTTTGGGCCCTTTATTGAACAACTCCATACAGACCACGGTTGGCAAGTTAGAACTGTAAGATTCACTACGTGAACCACTGGTGTTTTGTGGAAAAGCACATGTACACTGTGTTCCAAATTATTATGCAACAAGTGTTTAGGAGTGATAAGGGAAGAATTTGTTTGTTTGTCAGTTAAACTCATTGATGGTGATGTGTGTCAGGGCTCTTTATATCACTGTAAGCAATTGCAGACACCTGTGCTAATTAGTTTGGCAGGTGTGTCCAATGAAAGGCAAGACTACTTAAGAAGGCTGTCTCACATTATTAAGCAGCCTACATTTTCTGCCAAAATGGAAAAGAAAAAGGATGTGTCGGCTGCTGAGAAGCAACAAATTGTGGAGTGTTTAGGTCAAGGCATGACTACAATCAACATTGTGCGATGATCAGGATGAAGTGTCTTGGCAATCAAGAAGTATGTAGCTGATTCACAGTACACACGTGTGCGTGCTGATAAGGGCAAATTGAGGACTCTTTCCTACAGGCAATTACGTCAGGTTGAAAGAGCAGAGGCAAAAAAGCCTTGTCATAGCAGCAGACAAGTTTTTGAAGCTGCTGGTGCCTCCAACGTCCCCCGAACAACAAGATGCAGGGTCCTTCAGAGGTTTGCAGCTGTGCATACGCCATCCTGTCGACCTCCTCTATCCACTTCACACAAGCAGAAACGGCTCCAGTGGGCCAAACATTACATGAAGACTGATTTCAAAACTGTTTTGTTCACGGATGAGTGCCGTGCAGCGCTCGATGGTCCAGATGGATGGAGTGGAGGATGGCTGGTTGATGGACACCCCACGCAAACACGGCTACAGCGCCAACAAGGAGGAGGTGGAGTAATGTTTTGGGCTGGAATCATGGGGAGAGAGATTGTCGGCCCCTTTAGGATCCCTGAAGGCGCTAAAGATGAACTCCATAATGTATGTGGATTTTCTCAAACAGCACTTCCTGCCATGGTTCAAGAAGAAGAACCATGTATTTCACAGCAAGATCATTTTTTTGCATGATAATGCACCATCTCATGCTGCACATAAAACATCTGCATCTCTGGCTGATATGGGCATAAAAGGGGACAAACTTATGGTGTGACCCCCATGCTCCCCTGACCTCTACCCCATTCAGAACCTTTGGAGCATCATTAAAAGGAGTGTCTATGCTGGCGGGAGGCAGTTCACATCTAAGCAACAGCTCTGGGAGGGTATTCTGTCCTCATGCAAAACAATTGAAGCAGAAACCATCCAAAACCTGACAAAATCAATGGACGAGAGAGTTCAGAAGCTCCTTTCGAACAAGGGGTCCTATGTGAAAATGTAACATCACCTAGAATAAAGTTTTGAGTTGAAAACTGTTTGATTTCAGTTTCTAACAACCTGCTAATGCTTATAATTTCAAAAATGACCATTTTTTTGGTCTTTATTAAAATGAAAAGGTTGATCGAAAAGTTTGGAGGATCTAAGAGTGTGGCAACCCAGTAGTCATGATTACTTCGAATTCTGACAATATGAGGGTCATGCTGCAGGTAGTGCAGCAAGAAGGCACTTATGTGTCTTGCGCATCTCGGAGCCCCAAAATTATTTTCTGGGCTAGATGCAGCTAAAAATTATTATTAATTTTAAATCTGGTGAAGCTTTAGTATAGATGGCCTAATAGGATCAGTGCTGCACACTGCTACAAAGCCCAAATTATTTTCCAGTCAAGATACAGATAAACATGATTAGTAATTTTAAATCTGGTGGAGCATATTATAGATGGCCTAATAGAATCAGTGCTGCACACTGCTACAAAGCCCAAATTATTTTTCAGCCAAGATACAGATAAACATGATTAGTAATTTGAAAGCTTAAAACGGTTGGTAGGGTGATTTTAACCAATCATCAAGCTTTTACTCTCCCCAGGATGACACAGGGGTAGAAAAGTCGTTTCAGATCCATGATTTGTTCATCTTTATGAACGTGAGTCTGTCTACATTATCAGTGGAGAGCCGCGTGCGCTTATCTGTCAGCACACCACCAGCAGCGCTGAACACACGTTCAGACAGAACGCTGGCTGCGGGGCATGACAAGATCTCCAAGGCGTAAGTGGCTAGCTCCGGCCATTTATCCAGATTGGAAGCCCAAAAAGAGCAAGGGTCCAGTGACACAGTCATGGCTTCAATGTTTACTTGGAGATACTCCTGTACCATCGTCTCTAGGCGTTGACTATGTGTCAGACTTCTTGTCTCCTGTGGCCTTGCAAAGGATGGGCTAAAAATGTGGTGAAATGATTCCGCAAAATTGATGTTACCAGCAGATACTGTGGTTCTGTTACGGTTTGAGTGCTGAACACTTGACGGTCCCACGGTTGGCAAGTTGGAACTGTGAGATTCACTACGTGCACCACTGGTATTTTGTGGAAAAGCACATGTAAGATTCTGCAACAGTCTCTGCTGATACTCCTGCATGCGTGCATCCCTTTCTATGGCAGGAATAATTTCTGCAAATTTACTTTTGTACCGGGGATCTAACAGTGTGGCAACCCAGTAGTCAGGATTATTTCTAATTCTCACAATTCGAGGGTCATGTTGCAGGTAGTGCAGCAAGAAGGCACTCATGTGTGTTGCGCATCCAGGAGCACCAAGTCCCTGTTGTGTTGGTGGCGAGGTAACAATCATGCTTCCTTCCTCTGTCCTCTCCCCCCAACCTCGCACAACAGAAATGTGATCAAGCTCTCCCTCATCTGATGAGTCTTCCATCAGTTCGTCCTTGCACCAGGGCTTGTCGGTGCTGCCACAGTCGCTGCAACATGTGCAGAGTTGAATTCCACCGGGTAGGCACATCGCATTTTAGCAGGTGAAGTGGCAGGCCCAACGACTTCTGTAGAGATGTAAGTCGCTGAGCTGCGGGATGCGAACGGCGGAAGTGAGCACACAGTGACCGTGCCCTCTGCAGAAGGCCATCTAGTCCGGGATAGTGGGCTAAAAATTGCTGGACAACCAGGTTCAACACGTGAGCCAAACAAGGCACCTGTGTGACATTGCCCCGGCGAAGGGCCGCACCCAGGTTTGCAGCATTGTCGCACACGGCCTTCCCTGGTTTCAGGTCCAGTGGAGACAACCATTCATGAAATTGGTTCTCCAGAGCTGACCACAACTCCTCAGCTGTGTGACTCACATTTCCCAGACATTTCAATGTAAAAACCGCCTGATGACGTTGAGCCCTACTGCCATCATAGTAAGGAGGTGTGCAGGATCCCTTCTGCGCAGTTAGAAAGCTTGTAGCATGACCAGACAGGCTTTGGGTGCAGGTGGAAGACCGAGAGGAGGTTGAGGAGGCAGAAGCAGTGGAGGAACTTTGACATAAAGAGGATTGACGCTCAACTCGTGGGGACGGCAAGACTTGGACAGCAGCCCCTTGTCCTGCTGTCACCATAGTTACGCAGTGCCCAGTCAGCGACATGCAACGCCCCTGTCCATGCCTACTCGTCCAAGTGTCTGTGATGAAATGCACCCTGTCACACACAGAGTTTCTCAAAGAAGCGGTGATGTTGTGTGTGACATGCTGGTGGAGCGCAGGCACACCTTTCTTTGAGAAGTAGTGCCGACTGGGCATCTGGTACTGGGGCACTGCGACGGACATAAGGTCTCGAAAATCCTCTGTGTCCACCAGGCGGAAAGGCAGCATTTCTGTAGCCAAGAGCTTGCAGATGGTGAAATTCAACCTCTTAGCTTTCTCATGGCTAGGAGGAAATGGTCTTTTAATTGTCCACATCTGAGGGACCGAGGGCTGGCTATTGTGCTTAGACGGGGTTGATAAGGGTGTCCCCGGCAAACTGCCGGTCTGTGAGGAAGATGCAGGCGGACATGTTAGGTTGCCTTGATCCAAAGGTGGTGCTATCGATGTCGGACAGCGCTCAACCCCAGCTGGTGTTACCACCTCCAAAGAAAATGATGACCTGCCAATCACGCTGGCTGTTGCGGGTAAAGAGGTGGCAGGTCTGCGCCCCAAAACAGGTGTGACTGCTGTCCCCCCAGTCACAGAGGATGAAGAGGCCGCGGATGCACAAGATATGGCAGACGGTGGTTGGCCCGGCCGGCTAGGCCGCATTGTAGCACACTGAGCTTCCCACTGCAACTTATGCTTCATGTCCATGTGCCGGTTCATGCATGAAGTACTCAAACTATGTATTTTTTGGCCTCTACTTAGCTTTTGCTGACAAATGTTACAGATAAAACGAGTTGGGTCATCTTTATCGATCTGAAAAAATGGCCAGGCTATGCAAGGCTTAGCACCCATGCGACCTGAAGAGCCACCACGACTTGTGGTGAGAGGCAGAGTTGTGTTTGAGGATGCAGTTGTTGACGTGCTTCCAGTACTACGTCTCTGTCCAGGAAGGCGCAACCTGACCTCGTCGTCACTAGCATCTTCCTCCACCTCCTCTGCTGACCTCATCTCTTGGCTGACTGTGGGTTGACAGTAATTGGGATCTCCAACCTCATCATCATCACCCTGTGCATTATCACACCCGTCGTCCTCAGAGCCAACCTGTTCCTGCCCTGACAAAAAACTAAAGTTGTCGCTCCAATCAGGTATTTGAGTCTTATCATCGTCTTCCTCATTGTCTCCACCAACAGGAGTTACAGTTTGGGAATGAGGGTCTACATTATGGTCAGAACCTTCTGCGTCTGGTCCTGGATCCGACTCATAAAGATTCTGGGCATCAGTGCAGATCATTTCCTCGTCTGGATTTGCAGAAGCGCTGGAGTCGACCTCTGATTCCCAGGCTATAGTATGAGTAAACAGCTCTGCAGACTCAACCATCTGTTCTACCTCATACTCAGACGGGCAGCTGTAGATTTGGGAGCTGTGAGGAAGCAAGTGCGATTGGGGTGACACCTTTGAGGACTGGAGTATTTGTGATGTTGAAGTTGATGTGGAGGAGAGCCCACTTAAAGGAGCACTTGATATCCGTTGAAGCACCTGCTGTTTTTGTGCCTCATCTGGAATTTGTAGCGATTGGCGTGGCCGTAAGAAAGGGATCTTATCACATTGTCCGCTAAAAGAAGTAGACATTTTAGTTTGGCTGGAAGATGGTCTTTCTTCTGCAGATGTTACTGTTGCTTTAACACCTACCCCACGGACACAACCTTTTTTCCCCTTCCCAACACGCCTATTCCCCTTTCCACCAGCAGCAGGCCTTTTTCCACTCATTTTGGTGGCTAACTAATTCACAACTCTGGAGTTGTTTGCACAAAAAAACAATGGATGGGAACCGAGCAGAGCTGAGTGGCCAAACTGTGGTATTAGGCCAAAACTATTGGCTGGGTTAGATGCAGAAAAAAATTATATTCAATTTGCAACCTGATGGAGGTCAGTATAGATGGACTAATAGAACAAGTCCCACACACAGCTAGAAGCCCAAATATTTTTTCAGAGGTAGATGCAGAAATTTTTTTTATTCAGTTTGCAACCTGATGGAGGTCAGTATAGATGGACTAATACAACAAGTCCCACACACAGCTAGAATCCCAATATTTTTTCAGAGGTAGATGCAGAAAAAAATATATTCAGTTTGCAACCTGATGGAGGTCTGTATAGATGGATTAATAGAACAAGTTCCACACACAGCTAGAAGCCCAATATTTTTTCAGAGGTAGATGCAGAAAAAAATATATTCAGTTTGCAACCTGATGGAGGTCAGTATAGATGGACTAATACAACAAGTCCCACACACAGCTAGAAGCCCAATATTTTTTCAGAGCTAGATGCAGAAAAAAATTATATTCAATTTGCAACCTGATGGAGGTCAGTATAGATGGACTAATAGAATGATGCTATGCCCAAAAGATTTTACTTCACTAGGTGCAGTAAAAAAATTGGTATTCTATACACAGTTGGTATATCTTGCAACACAGATAGGCTACTCCACTGACTAACATACTCTGCAATAGGCCAAAAAGGATTAGCTTTGCTAGATTCAGCCAAATGCTGTGAAAAAAACTTGCACAGCACTGGCACAGACATGCCTGGCAAAAACTGATAGGAACTGATGTAACCTAGTCCTGAAAAGGACTCCAATTACAATTAGTCTTTACTCCCACAATCTATCTATTTAAGAGCACAGACCTGCCTGATAAAAGTCGTAGGAAATGCTGTAACCTAGTCCTTAAAAGGACTGCAATCACAACTATTCCCTACTCCCAAGCTATCTGTAGATTTGTGCGAAAATTGGCTTGAAATTAACAAGGTATAGCGCACACAGCAACAGCGGTGCCGTCTAACACGCAGCTGCAGCAGTGAGAAAATGGTGGCGACGGGGAAAATGGCTTGGTCTTATAGGGCAAGGACATGTGACATACACTGCCAATGACACATGCCCTTGCTTGTGTGAAAAAAAGCACTTCGCTCCGTGTGTGCGCTGCTGATAGGCTGACAGATTGCACCTCCCCACTGTAAATGCGGGAAAGAGAAAAAAAAAATGGAGATCTTCATTGTTCCTGCAGAGATCCATCCCCTGCCCCTCCCCCCACCCCGCTGTACACTCAAACTGCGTATTAACATTAATTTTCATCATTACTGAGAAAAAATCCAGTTATGATTTTGGTGCACGAACAGCTATCGAACATAACCTCGAACAGCCGAATTTTTCTCAAATTGTTCGTGTTCGCCGAACGGCTCGATCACCGCCCAAAACAGCTCGAATTTGAGATTGGCGAACAGTTCGAGTAGAACAACGCTCATCTCTAGTTTTGACCATCTTGGTCTGGTCGACCAGCATAGGCTCGGGTGAGTGCACCTTGGTAGTAACGGGAGAAGTGACAGGTTTCTGGAAGGTAGGGGCTAGACGTGGAAACCTCCTCTCAGGGGTGACCTCTTTGGCGCGCTCCTGGAACCGGATGTCAATCCGGGTGGCAAGTGTTATTAAGTCGTCGAGAGTGGTAGGAATGTCCCGACCGGCGAGTTCATCTTTAATACGGCCGGACAGACCCTCCCAAAAGACAGACACCAGGGCGTCGTTATCCCAGGCCAGCCATGAAGCAAGTGTACGGAACCGTATGGCGTATTGGCCCACAGAAAGATTTCCTTGACGGAGGCGTAGCAGAGATGATGCGGATGAGGTCTTCCGTCCTGGTTCGTCAAAGACTTTCCGGAAGGCCGTGAGAAAGGCTGGCAGGTTGGACACCATGGGGTCTCCTCTCTCCCATAGAGGATTTAGCCAATCCAGTGCCTCTCCCGTGAGATGGGACATGATGAAGGCTACTCTGGCTCGGTCGCTGGAAAACTGGTGTGTCAACAGTTCAAAGTGCAGAGTGCACTGGTTAATGAAGCCCCGTGCCTGGCTGGGATCTCCGCCAAAACGAGGGGGGGCGGAGAGGCGGGGACCGGGAAGAGATGCCATGGTGTTGATGGGCTGCGGCGGTGCCGGGGTAGTAAGTGTGCGAGTGGAGGCAGCTCCCGAAGAGGTAGTCAATGTGTCCAGGCGGGAGTTAACACCACGCATGTGACTCAGGATGGACTCCTGTTGGGACCTCTGACGGGAAAGTTCATGACATAGATCCGAGAGCGAGGGAGCTTGGGTGCCACCGGTTCCATGGCCCGAGCAAACTGTAACGGGTCTGGGAGGTGGAACCTCTGAGCAACTATACAAGGGGGCGGTCCTTGTAAGGAAGCGGGTGGCTCCCAGGGAAGACGGGCAGGTAGTCACGGCAAGTGACAGGGACAGTCTCTGGGTAGAAGGGCAGGTAGTCACGGCAAGTGACAGGGACAGTCTCTGTTTAGAAGGGCAGGTAGTCACGGCAAGTGACAGGGACAGTCTCTGGGTAGAAGGACAGCAGGCAGGTGGCTGGTGAGCAATCCCAGGTGAGCGGGCGAGAGTCTCTGGACAGGCAGGTGGTCACGGCAAGTGACAGCAGAACCTCCAGGTAGACTAGCAGACAGGTAGCAGGTGGACGCTCCCAGGTGAGCGGGCAAGAGTCTCTGGACAGGCAGGTGGTCACGGCAAGTGACGGCAGAGCCTCCGGGTAGGCTAGCAGGCAGGTAGCAGGTGAGCGCTCCCAGGTGAGCGGGCAATAGTCTCTGGACAGGCAGGTGGTCACGGCAAGTGACGGCAGAGCCTCCAGGTAGGCTAGCAGGCAGGTAGCAGGTGAGCGCTCCCAGGTGAGCGGGCAGCCTGATCCATAGACAGACTGACAGATGTCGAAAGGCAGACCGTCGGACCGCAGGTTTGCAAGCAGGTAAGCGGATATCAGGCAGGTATCAAGCAGGAATCTGGCAGGTGACTGGCAGGTAACAGGCAGGAATCTGGCAGGTGACTGGCAGGTAACTGGTAGCGAGACCTGAGGGCTGAAGCAGAGTGAAGGCTTTGCAACAACATTGCTCGGGCACCTCCATTTTGGAGGAGGTGCCTTATATATGGTGAAGTCCTTCGGCCATTGGCCGGGGACTCCTTAGGACGACGCGCGCGGCCCCTTTAAGAGAGGGGGAGCACGCGCGCGCGCGCCCTAAGCACCGTGGCCGGGAAGCAGCGCGCTGCCAGCAGAGCGGGAGGAAGACGCCGGGCACGGAGCGGAGAGGTGAGGGGAACAGCGTCGCTGCCTAGCTGGAGGCAGGGACGCCGACGCTACAGTACCCCACCCTTTAGGCCCACCCTTTTTTAGGCCAGAGAGAAATTTATCAAGGATGAGAGGGCATGGATGTTCTCCCAGGTCTCCCACGTTCTCTCCTCAGGACCCAACCTCTTCCAATCTACCAGAAAAAAGGTCTTTCCTCTTACCCTTTTGGTGGCCAGAATGTTCTCTACCTCAAACTCGTTCTCAGCGGAAACCGGAGCAGGGGGCATACCTGTAGACTTGGAAAAAGAGTTAAGTACCACGGGTTTGAGGAGAGATACATGGAAGGAGTTAGGGATCCGTAAGTTGGCCGGGAGTTTCAATTTATAGGCCACTGGATTGATTTGTTTGATAACTTCCAGTGGGCCGATGAACCGAGGCCCTAACTTGTAGGAGGGAATCTTGAGCCGGACATACTTGGACGAGAGCCAGACTTTATCTCCAGTACGGAATTGTGGAGGATCCAGGCGTTTTTTGTCAGCGTGTTTTTTCATCCGCTCGGACGACTGAAGGAGTGTGGATCGGGTACTCTCCCGAATAGAGGAGAATTCCCTAATGAGAGATTCCGAAGCCAGATTGTCCACTGAGGTGGAGACGGGAAATGGGATCCGTGGATGCTGACCGAAGACTACAAAAAACGGGGATTTGGAGGAAGATTCGCTCTCGTGATTATTGTAAGAGAATTCGGCCCATGGTAGGAGATCCACCCTGTCCGAATGGTGGGCATTAACGAAGTGCCGGAGGTAACTGGTCAGGATCTGATTTATCCGCTCCACTTGACCATTGGACTGTGGGTGGTAAGCAGAGGAGAAGTCCAGGGTGACGTCAAGCAGCTTACATGTGGCTCTCCAGAAGCGTGAGGTGAACTGAACCCCACGATCCGACATGATGTGGAGGGGCAGGCCATGGAGACGGAAGATGTGGCGGATAAAGTCTTTAGCCAGTTCGGGTGCAGACGGGAGACCCGGCAGGGGAATGAAGTGCGCCATCTTGGAAAAGCGGTCAGCGACCACCCAAATGACCGTACAACCGGCAGAGACAGGGAGATCCGTTATAAAGTCCATAGCTATATGCTGCCACGGGGCAGCAGGTACTGGAAGAGGAAGGAGGAGACTGGCTGGCAGGTGTCTCGGAACTTTGTTGCGGGCGCAGGACACACAGGCTGAAACAAAGTCCATTACATCCTTGTGCAGGGTAGGCCACCAGTAATGCCGGGTAATATGCTGGAGGGTCTTTTTCTGACCGGCGTGGCCAGCTAGCTTAGACGAGTGACCCCAGAGTAGGACCTTCTTCCGATCAGGTACTGTTACGAACGTCTTACCGGGAGGGAGACGATTTAGATTCACGGGAGCCACCTGCATTACTCTGGCGGGATCAATAATGTGCTTCGGTTCCTCCTCTAGATCAGACACCAGGAAGGATCGGGACAAGGCGTCAGCTTTGATGTTTTTGTCTGCCGGGCGAAAATGAAGAACGAAATCAAAGCGGGCAAAAAACAAGAACCACCGGGCTTGGCGCGGGTTAAGTCTCTGGGCGCTCTGGAGGTAAGCCAAGTTCTTGTGGTCCGTGTAAATAATTACCGGGTGAAGAGCCCCCTCGAGCAGGTAACGCCACTCCTCCAGTGCCAGCTTAATGGCCAATAACTCTCGATCTCCTATAGAATAATTGCGCTCAGAAGAGGAGAAGAGTTTGGAGAAAAAGCCGCAAGTTACCATTCTTCCGGAAGGCGACTTTTGGGTAAGTACCGCTCCGGCTCCAGAGGAGGAGGCATCAACTTCCAGGAAGAATTGTTTGTTGCCGTCCGGATGATGCAGCACCGGGGCGGAAGAGAAAGCCTGTTTTAAGGAAAGAAAGGCTTCCTCTGCTTCGGGAGGCCATTCTCTGGGATTAGTGCCCTTACGGGTGAGCGCAGAGATTGGGGCAGTCCGGGAAGAGAAGTGCGGTATGAAGAGACGGTAGTAGTTGGCGAAACCCAGGAACCGCTGAATAGCTTTCAACCCCTCTGGTCGGGGCCACTTCTGGATGGCAGACAGTTTCTCAGGATCCATTCGTAGGCCGGTCTGAGAGATTATGTAGCCCAAAAACGGAAGCGAGGTCTGCTCAAAGAGGCACTTCTCATATTTAGCGTAGAGGTGGTTCTGCCTGAGCCTGAGCAGAACCTGACGAACATCCCTCCGGTGTGTGGGGAGATCCGGAGAGAAGACCAAGATGTCGTCCAGGTACACCACTACGCAGGAGTAGAGAAGGTCCCGGAAAATGTCATTTACCAACTCTTGAAAGACGGCGGGAGCGTTACAGAGACCGAAGGCCATTACAAGGTATTCATAGTGGCCGTCCCGGGTGTTGAATGCCGTCTTCCATTCATCCCCCTGACGGATACGGACGAGGTTATACGCCCCACTGAGGTCCAGCTTGGTGAAGATTCTAGCCCCCCTCAGACGGTCAAATAATTCCGGAATGAGCGGAAGGGGGTATTTATTCTTCACCGTGATCTGGTTAAGGCCTCTATAGTCTATACAGGGACGGAGTTAGCCATCCTTCTTTTTGACGAAGAAGAAGCCTTCTCCCGCCGGGGAAGTAGATTTCCGGATGAATCCCTGGGCCAGATTCTTCTCAATATTTTCTGACATGGATCGGGTCTCAGCAGCGGACAAAGGATAAATGCGCCCACAGGGAGGAGTAGCGCCGGGCATCAGGTCGATTGGGCAGTCGTATGGTCTATGAGGGGGTAATGTCTCTGCCTCCTTTTTATTAAAGACGTCCGCATACGACCAATAAGGAGCCGGAAGACCAGGTAGATTGGCTGGAGTAGGAGAAGGACGGACAGGATGGACGGGAACTAAACAAGTCTTATGGCAGTCCTGTCCCCAGCGAAGGACTTCTCCGGTCTGCCAATCAAGCACGGGTGCATGTCTCTGAAGCCAAGGTAGGCCTAGTAAGAGGGCGTGAGAGAGTCCAGGCAGAACATGAAAGAAGATGCTCTCAGAGTGCAGCATTCCCACCTGCAGGGTTATGGATTCAGTGATGAGTTGGATGGGATGTGGTAAGAGGCCCCCATCCACGGCAAGGACAGATAAGGGTACAGCTAGAGGTTTGGTGGGAATGCGGTATTTCTCTACCAGAGACTGAGAAATGAGATTTCTGGCAGCTCCAGGGTCAAGTTGGGCTAGTTCAAAATAACGGTTCTCCCCGCAGATGATAGAGACCGACAGCAACAGAGATGGAGAGGGTTTACTCTTGTCTAGGACGACCTCTCTGAGCGATCCTAGACACAGGCGTTTCCCGACCTCTCCGGGCAGGAACGGATCCGGTGCTGCTTACTGCCACAGTAGAAGCAGCTCCCCTCGGCACGGCGTAACTCTTGACGGGTTTTGACCATCTTGGTCTGGTCGACCTTCATAGGCTCGGGTGAGTGCGCCTGGGTAGTAACGGGAGAAGTGACAGGTTTCTGGAAGGTAGGGGCTAGACGTGGAAACCTCCTCTCACGGGTGACCTCTTTGGAGCACTCCTGGAACCGGATGTCAATCCGGGTGGCAAGTGTTATTAAGTCGTCGAGAGTGGTAGGAATGTCCCGACTGGTGAGTTCATCTTTAATAAAGCCGGACAGACCCTCTCAAAAGACAGACACCAGGGTGTCGTTATCCCAGGCCAGCTCCAAAGCAAGGGTACGGAACCGTATGGCGTATTGGCCCACGGAGAGATTTCCTTGACGGAGGCGTAGCAGAGATGATGCGGATGAGGTCTTCCGTCCTGGTTCGTCGAAGACTTTTCGGAAGGCCGTGAGAAAGGCTGGAAGGTTGGACACCAGGGGGTCTCCTCTCTCCCATAGAGGATTTAGCCAAGCCAGTGCCTCTCCCGTGAGATGGGACATGATGAAGGCTACTCTGGCTCGGTCGCTGGAAAACTGGTGTGTCAACAGTTCGAAGTGCAGAGTGCACTGGTTAATGAAGCCCCATGCCTGGCTGGGATCTCCGCCAAAACGAGGAGGTGCGGAGAGGCGGGGACCGGGAAGAGATGCCATGGTGTTGATGGGCTGCGGCGGTGCCGGGGTAGTAAGTGTGCGAGTGGAGGCAGCTCCCGAAGAGGTAGTCAATGTGTCCAGGCGGGAGTTAACACCACGCAGGTGACTCAGGATGGACTCCTGTTGGGACCTCTGACGGGAAAGTTCATGACATAGGTCCGAGAGCGAGGGAGCTTGGGTGCCACCGGGTTCCATGGCCCGAGCAAACTGTAACGGGTCTGGGAGGTGGAACCTCTGAGCAACTATACAAGGGGGCGGTCCTTGTAAGGAAGCGGGTGGCTCCCAGGGAAGACGGGCAGGTAGTCACGGCAAGTGACAGGGACAGTCTCTGGGTAGAAGGGCAGGTAGTCACGGCAAGTGACAGGGACAGTCTCTGGGTAGAAGGGCAGGTAGTCACGGCAAGTGACAGGGACAGTCTCTGGGTAGAAGGACAGCAGGCAGGTGGCTGGTGAGCACTCCCAGGTGAGCGGGCGAGAGTCTCTGGACAGGCAGGTGGTCACGGCAAGTGACAGCAGAACCTCCAGGTAGACTAGCCGACAGGTAGCAGGTGGACGCTCCCAGGTGAGCGGGCAAGAGTCTCTGGACAGGCAGGTGGTCACGGCAAGTGACGGCAGAGCCTCCAGGTAGGCTAGCAGGCAGGTAGCAGGTGAGCGCTCCCAGGTGAGCGGGCAAGAGTCTCTGGACAGGCAGGTGGTCACGGCAAGTGACGGCAGAGCCTCCAGGTAGGCTAGCAGGCAGATAGCAGGTGAGCGCTCCCAGGTGAGCGGGCAAGAGTCTCTGGACAGGCAGGTGGTCACGGCAAGTGACGGCAGAGCCTCCAGGTAGGCTAGCAGGCAGGTAGCAGGTGAGCGCTCCCAGGTGAGCGGGCAGACTGGTCCATAGACAGACTGACAGATGTCGGAAGGCAGACCGTCGGACCGCAGGTTTGCAAGCAGGTAAGCGGATATCAGGCAGGTATCAAGCAGGAATCTGGCTGGTGACTGGCAGGTAACAGGCAGGAATCTGGCAGGTGACTGGCAGGTAACTGGTAGCGGGACCTGAGGGCTGAAGCAGAGTGAAGGCTTTGCAACAACATTGCTCGGGCACCTCCATTTTGGAGGAGGTGCCTTATATATGGTGAAGTCCTCCGGCCATTGGCCGGGGACTCCTTAGGATGACGCGCGTGGCCCCTTTAAGAGAGGGGGAGCGCGCGCGCGCCCTAAGCACCGTGGCCGGGAAGCAGCGCGCGCTGCCAGCAGAGTGGGAGGAAGACGCCGGGCACGGAGCGGAGAGGTGAGGGGAACAGCGTCCCTGCCTAGCAGAAGGCAGGGACGCCGACGCTACATGTATTAGGCAGGTGATGAGCAGTGCCTGATTTTCTCCACACATACTGCTTAGATTTATCACCAAGAAGTCCTTCCTTCATCTCATCAGACCAGAGAATCTTATTTCTAATAGTCTGGGAGTCATTCATATGTTTTTGAGCAAACTCTATGCAGGCTTTCATATGTCTTGCACTGAGGAGAGGCTTCCATCAGGCCACTGTGCCATAAAGGCCCGACTGGTGGAGGGCTGCAGTGATATTTGACTTTGTGGAACTTTCTCCTATCTCCCTACTGCATCTCTGGAGCTCAGCCGCAGTGATCTTGGGTTCTTCTTTATCTCTCTCACCAAGGCTCTTCTCCCACGATTGCTCAGTTTTGCTGGATGGCCAGGTCTAGGAAGACGTCTGGTGGTCCCAAACTTCTTCCATTTAAGGATTATGGAGGCCACTGTGCTCTTAGGAACCTTGGTTAATGCGGAAATTCTTTTATAACCTTGGCCAGATCTGTGCCTTGTCACAATTCTGCCTCTGAGCTTCTTGGGCAGTTCTTTTGCGCTCATGATTCTCATTTGGTCTGACATGCACTGTGAGCTGTGAGATCTTATATAGACAGGTGTGCGCCTTTCCAAATCAAGTCCTATCAGTTTAATTAAACACAGCTGGACTCCAATGAAGCAGTAGAACCATCTCAAGGAGGATCACAAGGAAATGGACAGCATGTGACTTAAATATGTGTGTCTGAACAAAGGGTCTGAATACTTATGACCATGTGATATTTCAGTTTTTTTCTTTTTTAATAAATTTGCAAAAATTTCTACATTTCTGTTTTTTTTCAGTCAAGATGGGGTGCAGAGTGTACTTTAATGAGAAAAAATGAACTTTTTAGAATTTACAAAATGGCTGCAATGAAACAAAGAGTGAAAAATTTAAAGGGGTCTGAACACTTTTCGTACCCACTGTATGACAGTCACAGCAAACACTCATAAAAGAAAGCCACCACACTATTATCTTCATTATGAATTATACCCACCACACCTTCCTCAATTATGAACTATCATCTCCACATTGTCCCCACTCCATGCAGTCACCTCTTCACTGCCCCCTCATGTGGTCCCGACTCCATACCGTGCTCCACCCCTCATATTCTCCATACCGTGCTTCCCCACTCTTGCTTTCCATACTGAGCCTCCTTACCTAATGTTCTCCATACTGTGCTTTTCCCCTTCATTTCTCCATTCTGTGCTCCCCCTCATGATCTCCATACTGTGTTTCCCCCATGTTCTCTGTTCCTTGCTTCCCCCCGTGTTCTCCATACTGTGCTTCCTCCCCATCCTGTTCTCCATATTGTGCTTCCCCCCATGTTCTCCATACTGTGCTTGCCCCCTTCATGTTCTCCATACTTTGCCTCCTTCCTAATGTTATCCATACTGTGCTTTCCCCCGAATCTTCATTCTGTGCTGCACCCTTCATGTTCTCCATACTGTGCTTCCCCCCTCATGTTCTCCATACTGTGCTTCCAGCCTCATGCTCTCCATACTGTGCGTCCCCCCTTATGCTTTCCATACTGTGCTTCCAGCCTCATGCTCTCCATACTGTGCTTCCAGCCTCAAGCTCTCCATACTGTGCTTCCAGCCTCATGCTCTCCATACTGTGCTTCCCCCCTCATGTTCTCCATCCTGTCACCCAGCTATTCCCCAGCCTCTCCTATCTGTCAATCCCTTCACTGGCTCCCCATTACCAGAGATTCCCGTTCAAAACTCTAACCTTGGCATACAAAGCCATCCACAACCTGTCTCCTCCATACATCTTCCTACAAGCCTACAGTGGACAACCCCTTTAAGTTACAGAGGAATCTTTCTGACGGGGTAAAGTTTTGTAGAGAGAAGTCCAGAGAAGAGTTGTCGAATTTAGATTGATATGAAAAGTCTAATGGATTAAGTCGAGCCTTGGTCGTCATTTCTGTGGGCTTATGTTCGGAGAATGGTCATCAGACTCATCCTCTGAGTTTTCATAGATAAAGGCGGCTGCTCCTATGATGTCGCTTGGGTCTTCTTCAATTTCCTTTCTTTTATTTCTAGAGAATTATATCTTGGTGTTCAGTATGTCTTGAATAGTATCTTCTCCTGCAGGAGATGTTTCAGAAGTGGTTAGATTGCTGCTAAAGTTCCCCTTAAATTCTCATTGTTAGGCTTGGTAGATGTGTCCATTTCCAGGATCTAGGAATTATTTTCTTGAATATTCTTAGATGAAGGTGTTGCTGTGGACTCTGTGTTGAGAGGGTGTCTTTATTCCTTTATAACTGGACTGATCGTTAGGAATATTGGTGTCAGTATTCCAATCAGATAACTCAGACCTGTTCTGTTACATATTTAATAAATTCCTGTGGGAAGTTTTTTGCTTGATTTGTGGAATGTCCTGGATTAGACAGTGTTGGGGGGGTCTATGAGTAAACCTGGGTTCCTTGATAAACTTGGCCCCTTCACCTGAGACTACATGCAGGGGCTCACTCTGTTCAGTCTTGATCAGCATGTGCTGAGGGTCCCTGCCTTGATTGGCATCAGAGCATGTGGCAGTGTCTCTGCGGGAGAGCGGCTGAGATAAGGTGATTGCATGGGGCTCTCCTTCGCTGACAGTGCTGGGGTCTTCACTGTGCAGGGGTGCCTTCTGTGAATGGGTATCCTCCTTACCTCTGATGCTTCTGAAGTAGTCCGGGTCCCTGCGGTCTTCTGGCATTTTATAAGTGCTGGCAACCCTTGTCTTTCTCTGAGGCAGGGGAAGCTTGCTGGGATTTGTGGGGTCATCAGCATCTCTTCTGATGTCCTCTTCTTTTTTTTCATCTGAGGGGTCTTTTCTTCGGACTTCAGCTCTGGGGAGGGTGCTGTCATCTGGTCCTAGGTATGTAGAAGCCAGCTTGGATGAGTTAGCTTGTGCTTTCATCAGGGCTTTGGGAGAGACAGCAGCCTTGGTAAGAGTCAATAGTAGTGTTGAGTGAGTATGTTCTGTTAACCCTTTCGCCAAGTACGCTCGGGCCGAGCTCCGAATAGTTAGAGCTGCTCGGTGATCAGGTTGAATCGCTCCCGTGTGTGCATGATTTGCAACTGTTTGACAGCTTTATTACATGTGAGGAATGTCTATTTCTTACACATTCCTCACATGTAATAAAGCTGTCAAACAGTTGCAAATCATGCACACGGGAGCAATTCAACCATATCAAAATGTGAATATATTTCAAATGATTTGTTTTCTTTTAAAAAGCTTTAAAAAATTAACTTTGCAGATCTGATAATTTCTTAATTTTTTTCCTCCATAAGCTTATCCAGAAATATGGCTCAGAATTCACCATCTGGAAAATGTCAGAACCTATCGTCGTCGTGTGCGGTTATGAGACAATGAAAGACGCCCTGATAAATCATGACGAGTAGTTCAGCGCGTGCCCCGATGTCCCGGTGGTGCAATTCTCATCCAAAGGATGTAGTGAGTGGTGTTGAGCCACCCCGTAATGTTCGAGTTAGGTTCGGTTCGTCGAACACCCGTATGTTCGTCGAACTTTTCGTCGAACTGTTCGTCGAGCACCTTTCGAACACCGTTAAAACCAATGGCAGGCAAACAAAAACACATAGAAACACATAGAAAACACCTTCATAGGAGTCCAAAAGCTGACAAACTGCTCAGAAGACACAACTAACACATGAAAAAGTGACAAGTACATATAGTCATGCGAAAAGAAAAGAGGTGGAGGAGTAAAAGGAGGGGGAGACACAGATATAGGCATGTCATGCCCTTCTAAAACCAAAAAAGTGCGAAGCCGACGCGGCCAGTCCGTTCCTGCCCGTGCGACCTCCGTGTCGCCGGGTTTGTGCCAGAGCCGCGGTGGACCCTGACGGCCAGCCCCCCTCTCCCAATACTGGTGCCTGTCCGGTGGTGGGTCGAGCGAGCCCCCCTGCGGTGGAGACAGGTCTAATCTTTTTCATTTAAATTGTCTCTCTAATTTGAATGAGTACACTTTAAATCCTTTTACAAGGATCTATTGGAGGGCAAGTCTCATGCCAGCAGCCACGTAATTCCAGCTCCAGTAGCGTCCACTAAAGCTGCTTCAGTTAAAAAGCTTTTATAAGGATCGAGCTTGGCGGTCCACCGCAAGGCGTCCTACCGCCAGTCCCAGCCCCTGTGCCTTGGGGTGCCTCCCCGATGCTCTTCACTAAGTGGCCCGGGGGCCCGAACCATTTCCTTTGAAAAAATTTAGTGTCCAAACTACAGGTGGTGTAGCTTGCTTAACAACTGGGATAATCCGCAGACTAGCAGACACTGCTACTAGCCACAAAGTATTTCCTGGGCTAGATGCAGTTAAAAATTTGTAATTAGATACTCTCGTTGGATGCTGAGAAAGCATTCCATAGAGTCTCCTGGCACGCCATATATTATTCTCTTAAAAAGCTTGGGGTAGGGGACTAGAGGACCCTTTTATAGCCAAAATCATAGCCCTGTATCGCAATACGTCACCTAGGCTGAAGATAAATGGAACATTTTCATCACCTTTCATAATCACCAATGGGACAAGGCAGGGATGTCCTCTGTCCCCTCTCTTATACATCCTAGTGAAGGAGCATCTGCTCTCATCAATTCGCCATAACTCCAATATTAGGTTGACAAGGCCACGGTTGGCAAGTTAGAACTGTAAGATTCACTACGTGAACCACTGGTGTTTTGTGGAAAAGCACATGTACACTGTGTTCCAAATTATTATGCAAAAAGTGTTTAGGAGTGGTAAGGTAAGAATTTTTTTGTTTGTCAGTTAAACTCATTGATGGTGATGTGTGTCAGAGCTCTTTATATCACTGTAAGCAATTGCAGACACCTGTGCTAATTAGTTTGGCAGGTGTGTCCAATGAAAGGCAAGACTACTTAAGAAGGCTGTCCCACATTATTAAGCAGCCTACATTTTCTGCCAAGATGGGAAAGAAAAAGGATGTGTCGTCTGCTGAGAAGCAACAAATTGTGGAGTGTTTAGGTCAAGGCATGACTACAATCAACATTGCCAAGACACTTCATCATGATCATCGCACAATCAAGAAGTATGAAGCCGATTCACAGTACACACGTGTGCGTGCTGATAAGGGAAAATTGAGGACTCTTTCCTCAATTACGTCAGGTTAAAAGAGCAGCGGCAAAAAAGCCTTGTCATAGCAGCAGACGAGTTTTTGAAGCTGCTGGTGCCTCCAGCGTCCCCCGAACAACAAGATGCAGAGTCCTTCAGAGGTTTGCAGCTGTGCGTAAGCCATCCTGTCGACCTCCTCTATCCACTGTACACAAGCAGAAACGGCTCCAGTGGGCCAAACAATACATGAAGACTGACTTCAAAACTGTTTTCTTCACTGATGAGTGCCGTGCAACGCTCGATGGTCCAGATCGATGGAGTGGAGGATGGCTGGTTGATGGACACCCCATGCAAACACAGCTACGGCGCCAACAAGGAGGAGGTGGAGTAATGTTTTGGGCTGGAATCATGGGGAGAGAGATTGTCTGCCCCTTTAGGATCCCTGAAGGGGTAAAGATGAACTCCATAATGTATGTGGAGTTTCTCAAACAGCACTTCCTGCCATGGTTCAAGAAGAAGAACCGTGTATTCCACAGCAAGTTAATTTTCATGCATGATAATGCACCGTCTCATGCTGCACATAACACATCTGCATCTCTTACTGAAATGGGCATAAAAGGGAACACACTTATGGTGTGACCCCCATGCTCCCCTGACCTCAACCCCATTCAAAACCTCTGGAGCATCATCAAAAGGAGTGTCTATGATGGCGGGAGGCAGTTCACATCTAAGCAAAAGCTCTTGGAGGGTATTCTGTCCTCATGCAAAACAATTGAAGCAGAAACCATCTAAAACCTGACTAATTCAATGGACGAGAGTTCAGAAGCTCATTTCGAACAAGGGGTCCTACGTGCAAATGTAACATCACCTAGAATAAAATTTTGAGTTGAAAACTGTTTGATTTCAGTTTGTAATAACCTGCTAATGCTTTTAATTTCAAAAATGACCATTTTTTTGTTCTTTATTAAAATGAAAAAGGTGATCGAAGAGTGTGGGGGATCTAAGAGTGTGGCAACCCAGTAGTCAGGATTATTTCGAATTCTGACAATCTGAGGGTCATGTTGCAGGTAGTGCAGCAAGAAGGCACTCATGTGTCTTGCGCATCTCGGAGCCCCAAAATTATTTTCCAGGCTAGTTGCAGCTAAAAATTATTATTAATTTGAAAGCTGGTGGAGCTTAGTATAGATGGACTAATATAATTAGTACTGCAAACTGCTACAAGGCCCAAATTATTTTCCAGCCAAGATACAGATAAACATGATTAGTAATTTTAAATCTGGTGGAGTTTAGTTTAGATGGCCTAATAGAATCAGTACTGCACACTGCTACAAGGCCCAAGTTATTTTCCAGCCAAGATACAGATAAACATGATTAGTAATTTGAAAGCTTAAAACGGTTGGTGAGGTGATTTTAACAAATCATTAAGCTTTTACTCTCCCCAGGATGACACAGGGGTAGAAAAGTAGTTTCGGATCCATGATTTGTTCATCTTTATGAACGTGAGTCTGTCTACATTATCAGTGGAGAGCCGCGAGCGCTTATCTGTCAGCACACCACCAGCAGCGCTGAACACACGTTCAGACAGAACGCTGGCTACGGGGCATGACAAGATCTCCAAGGCGCAAGTGGCGAGCTCCGGCCATTTATCCAGATTGGAAGCCCAAAAAGAGCAAGGGTCCAGTGACACAGTCATGGCTTCAATGTTTGTTTAGAGATACTCCTGTACCATCGTCTCTAGGCGTTGACTATGTGTCAGACTTCTTGTCTCCTGTGGCATTGCAAAGGATGGGCTAAAAAAGTGGTGAAATGATTCCGCAAAATTGATGTTACCAGCAGATACTGTGTTTCTGTTATGTTTTGAGTGCTGAACACTCGACGGTCCCATGGTTTGCATGTTGGAACTGTGAGATTCACTACGTGCACCACTAGTGTTTTTGGGAAAAGCACATGTAAGATTCTGCAACAGTCTCTGCTGATACTCCTGCATGCGTGCATCTCTTTCTATGGCAGGAATAATTTCTGCAAATTTACTTTTGTACCGGGGATCTAAGAGTGTGGCAACCCAGTAGTCAGGATTATTTCGAATTCTGACAATTCGAGGGTCATGTTGCATGTAGTGCAGCAAGAAGGCACTCATGTGTCTTGCGCATCCAGGAGCACCAAGTCCCTGTTGTGTTGGTGGCGAGGTATCAATCATGCTTCCTTCCTCTGCACTCTCCCCCCAACCTCGCACAACAGAAATGTGATCAAGGTCTCCCTCATCTGATGAGTCTTCCATCAGTTCGTCCTCCACTTCTTCCTGGGCTCCTGCACCTTCCTCATTAGTTTGGCTGCTACCATGTGCCCTGGTAAAACCATCTCCCCCACCCTCACATGCCTGCCGCCTTGGTGCTGCCGACCGCCTGGACCTTGCAGATGTTAGCCCTTCCGCATACAACTCCTCCTCCTATACTTCATCCACCTCCTCTTGTGCCACCACCTGACTCTGGTTTCTGTTTAACATGTGCTCCAGCATGTAAATTACCGGAATAGTCATGCTGATAATGGCATCGTCAGCATTAAAAATCTTCGTCGCCATTTCAAAACTGTGCAGAAGGGTGCATAGGTCCCTGATCTGAGACCACTCCTCCAGCATGATTTGCCCCACCTCTGGATCTCGTTGGCCCAGGCTATACGTCAGAACGTATTGCACCAGGGCTTGTCGGTGCTGCCACAGTCGCTGCAACATGTGCAGAGTTGAATTCCACCGGGTAGGCACATCGCATTTTAGCCGGTGAAGTAGCAGGCCCCACGACTTCTGTAGAGATGTAAGTCGCTGAGCTGCGGGATGCGAACGGCGGAAGTGAGCACACAGCGACCGTGCCCTCTGCAGAAGGCCATCTAGTCCGGGATAGTGGGCTAAAAATTGCTGGACAACCAGGTTCAGCACGTGAGCCATACAAGGCACGTGTGTGACATTGCCCCGGCGAAGGGCCGCACCCAGGTTTGCAGCATTGTCGCACACTGCCTTCCCTGGTTTCAGGTCCAGTGGAGACAACCATTCATGAAACTGGTTCTCCAGAGCTGAACACAACTCCTCAGCTGTGTGACTCACATTTCCCAGACATTTCAAAGTAAAAACTGCCTGATGACATTGAGCCCTGCTGCCAGCATAGTAAGGAGGTGTGCAGGATCCCTTCTGCGCAGTTAGAAAGCTTGTTTCATGACCAGACAGGCTTTGGGTGCAGGTGGAGGACTGAGAGGAGGTTGAGGAGGCAGAAGCAGTGGAGGAACTTCGAGATAAAGAGGATTGATGCACAACTCGTGGGTACGGCAAGACTTGGACAGCAGCCCCTTGTCCTGCTGTCACCATAGTTACCCAGTGCCCAGTCAGCGACATGTAACGCCCCTGTCCATGCCTACTCGTCCAAGTGTCTGTGGTGAAATGCACCCTGTCACACACAGAGTTTCTCAAAGAAGCGGTGATGTTGTGTGCGACATGCTTGTTGAGCGCAGGCACACCTTTCTTTGAGAAGTAGTGCTGACTGGGCATCTGGTACTGGGGCACTGCGATGGACTTAAGGTCTCGAAAATCTTCTGTGTCCACCAGGCGGGAAGGCAGCATTTCTGTAGCCAAGAGCTTGCAGATGGTGAAATTCAACCTCTTAGCTTTCTCATGGCTAGGAGGAAATGGTCTTTTACTTGTCCACATCTGAGGGACCGAGGGCTGGCTGTTGTGCTTAGACGGGGTTGAGAAGGGTGTCCCCGGCAAACTGCCGGTCTGTGAGGAAGATGCAGGCGGACATGTTAGATTGCCTTGATCCAAAGGTGGTGCTCTCGATGTCAGAGAGCGCTCAACACCAGCTGGTGTTTCCACCTCCAAAGTAAATGATAACCAGCCAATCACGCTGGCTGTTGCGGGTAAAGAAGTGGCAGGTCTGCGTCCCAAAACAGGTGTGACTCTGTCCCCCCAGTCACAGAGGATGAAGAGTCCGCAGATGCACAAGATGGGGCAGACGGTGGTTGGCCCGGCACGCTAGGCCACATTGTAGCACAGTGAGCTTCCCACTGCAACTTATGCTTCATATCCATGTGACGGTTCATACATGAAGTACTCAAACTATGGATTTTTTGGCCTCTACTTAGCTTTTGGTGACAAATGTTAAAGATAACACGAGTTGGGTCATCCTTATTGATCTGAAAAAATGCCCAGGCTATGCAAGGCTTAGCACCCATGTGACCTGAAGAGCCACCACGACTTGTGGTCAGAGGCAGAGTGGTGTTTGAGGATGCAGTTGTTGACGTGCTTCCAATACTACGTCTCTGTCCAGGAAGGCACAACCTGACCTCGTCATCACTAGCATCCTCCTCCACCTCCTCTGCTGACCTCATCAACTGGCTGACTGTGGGTTGACAGTAAGTGGGATCTGCAACCTTGTCATCATCACCCTGTGTGTTCTCACACCCGTGGTCCTCAGAGCCAAACTCTTCCTGCCCTGACAAAAAACTCAAGTGGTGGCTCCAATCAGGTATTTGAGTCTCATCATCATCTTCCTCATTGTCTCCACCAACAGGAGTTACAGTTTGGGAACGAGGGTCTACATTATGGTCAGAACCTTCTGCGTCTGGTCCTGGATCTGACTCATAAAGAATCTGGGCATCAGTGCAGATCATTTCCTCGTCTGGATTCACAGAAGCTCTGGAGCTGACCTCTGATTCCCAGGCTATAGTATGAGCAAACAGCTCTGCAGACTCAACCATCTGTTCTACCTCAGCTGGAGATTTGGGATCTGTGAGGAAGCAAGTGCGATTGGGGTGACACCTCTGAGGACTGGAGTATTTTTGATGTTGAAGTTGAGGTGGATGAGAGCCCACTTAAAGGAGCACTTGATATCTGTTGAAGCACCTGCTGTTTTTGTGCCTCATCTGGAATTTGTAGCGATTGGCGTGGCCATAAGAATGGGATCTTATCACATTGTCCGCTAAAAGAAGTAGACATCTTAGTTTGGCTGGAAGATGGTCTTTCTTCTGCAGATGTTACTGTTGCTTTAACACCTACCCCACGGACACAACCTTTTTTTCCCTTCCCAACACGCCTATTCCCCTTTCCACCAGCAGCGGGCCTTTTTCCAATCATTTTCGTAGTTAACTAATTGACAACTCTGGAGTTGTTTGCACAAAAAACAATGGATGGGAACCGAGCAGAGCTGAGTGGCCAAACTGTGGTATTAGCCCAAAAGTATTGGCTGGGTTAGCCGAAATATTTTTTCAGAGCTAGATGCAGATAAAAATTATATTGAATTTGCAACCTGGTGGAGGTTAGTATAGATGGACTAATAGAACAAGTCCCACACACTGCTACAAGCCGAAATATTTTTTCAGTGCTAGATGCAGATAAAAATTATATTGAATTTGCAACCTGGTGGAGGTTAGCATAGATGGACTAATAGAACAAGTCCCACACACTGCTACAAGCCGAAATATTTTTTCAGAGCTAGATGCAGATAAAAATTATATTGAATTTGCAACCTGGTGGAGATTAGTATAGATGGACTAACAGAACAAGTCCCACACACTGCTACAAGTCGAAATATTTTTTCAGAGCTAGATGCAGAAAATTTTTTATTGAATTTGCAACCTGGTGGAGGTTAGTATAGATGGACTAATAGTACAAGTCCCACACACTGCTACAAGTCAAAATATTTTTTCAGAGCTAGATGCAGAAAAAAATTATATTGCATTTGCAACCTGGTGGAGGTTAGTATAGATGGACTAATAGATCAAGTCCCACACACTGCTACAAGCCAAAATATTTTTTCAGAGCTAGATGCAGATAAAAATTATATTGAATTTGCAACCTGGTGGAGATTAGTATAGATGGACTAACAGAACAAGTCCCACACACTGCTACAAGTCGAAATATTTTTTCAGAGTTAGATGCAGAAAATTTTTTATTGAATTTGCAACCTGGTGGAGGTTAGTATAGATAGACTAATAGAACAAGTCCCACACACTGCTACAAGCCGAAATATTTTTTCAGAGCTAGATGCAGATAAAAATTATATTGAATTTGCAACCTGGTGGAGGTTAGTATAGATGGACTAATAGAACAAGTCCCACACACTGCTACAAGTCGAAATATTTTTTCAGAGCTAGATGCACAAAAAAATTATATTGCATTTGCAACCTGGTGGAGGTTGGTATAGATGGACTAATAGAACAAGTCCCACACACTGCTACAAGCCAAAATATTTTTTCAGAGCTAGATGCTGATAAAAATTATATTTAATTTGCAACCTGGTGGAGGTTAGTATTGATGGACTAATAGAACAAGTCCCACACACTGCTACAATCCGAAATATATTTTCACAGCTAGATACAGAAAAAAATTATATTGAATTTGCAACCTGGTGGAGGTTAGTATAGATGGACTAATAGAACAATTCTCACACACTGCTACAAGCCGAAATATTTTTTCAGAGCTAGATGCAGATAAAAATTATATTGAATTTGCAACCTGATGGAGGTCAGTATAGATGGACTAATAGAATGATGCTATGCCCAAAAGGTTTTACTTCACTAGGTGCAGTAAAAAAAATTGTATTCTATACACAGGTGGTGTAGCTTGCAACACAGATAGGCTACTCCACTGACTAACACACTCTGCAATAGGCCAAAAAGGATTTGCTTTGCTAGATTTAGCCAAATGCTGTGAAAAAAACTTGCACAGTACTGGTACAGATCTGCCTGGCAAAAAGTGATAGGAACTGATGTAACCTAGCCCTCAAAAGGACTGCAATTACAATTAGTCTTTACTCCCAACCTATCTATTTAAGAGCACAGACCTGCCTGATAAAAGTCGTAGGAAATGATGTAACCTAGTCCTTAAAAGGACTGCAATCACAACTCTTCCCTACTCCCAAGCTATCTCTAGATTTGTGTGAAAATTGGCTTGAAATTAACAAAGTATAGCGCACACAGCAACAGCGGTGCCGTTTAACAAGCAGCTGCAGCAGTGAGAAAATGGTGGCGATGGGGAAAATGGCTGGGTCTTATAGGGCAAGGACATGTGACATACACTGCCAATGACACATGCCCTTGATTGTGTGAAAAAAAGCAGTTCGCTCCGTGTGTGCTGCTGATAGGCTGACAGATTGCACCTCCCCACTGTAAATGCGGGAAAGAGAAAAAAAAATGGAGATCTTCATTGTTCCTGCAGAGATCCATCCCCTGCCCCTCCCCCCGCCCCGCTGTACACTCAAACTGCGTATTAACATTAATTTTCAGCATTAATGAGAAAAAATCCAGTTATGATTTTGGTGCATGAACAGTTATCGGACATAACCTCGAACAGCCGAATTTTTTTCAAATTGTTCGTGTTCGCCGAACGGCTTGAACACCGCCCAAAACAGCTTGAATTTGAGATTGGTGAACAGTTCGAGTCGAACACCGCTCATCTCTACTGCTAATAATCTGGACAGTCTCAAAAGATGATCTGACCTTCTATGATAAATTCAACAGGTTCCACTCAACCATAAAGCTCACCCTCAACTTCTCAAAATCTCAAATACATTTTCTGGACATGACCATATACATCAAAGACAACACCATACAAACATCAATTTACCATAAGCCCATAGGACGTCCAGCATATCTTAGATGGAACAGCTTAGATGGAACAGTCAAGCTCTGAGGTACATTTGAATATGTTCAGACAGCAAGGACAGACAACTAGAGCTGCTATCACTGAGGAATACATTCCTACAACAAGGATCCCATCCACTGGTAATAGATGAACAGATCCACAGAGCTACAAGGATCCCAAGAAGCAGCCTCCTGGTTTACAGAAAGAGGGAAGACAACAACAGAGTACCTCTTGTGGTCACATGCAGTGGAGGAAATAAGTTTTTGATCCCTCTGGCATACAACACTTAATACTGACCTTGTTATATACACAGACATGCAGTACAATTGGTATTTCTCTGGTTTAAAGGGAACCTGTCAGCTGATTCATGCTACCCAAACCAAGTGCAGCTTCAGCAGTTCTGAGAAAATTTAGATTAAAGATCCGGCTGGTACCACAGCCAGAGAAGAAGCTAGTCCAGTGCCATCCAGACCTGTTCTGTCCACACTGCTCCTGGAGATTGACCGCTCTCTCCCATGCAATGTCAGATTAGTCTCTTCTCTGCCAATGGCCCCAAGCCCTTCAGACTATATTGTCTCTGAAATGCCAGAGCTTTTCAAAGAAAATCAGACCTGGCTACAATTGTGCAGTAAGGCTTAGTGCCCACGATGCAGAAATGAAGCAGAAATTTTCCTGAGCATTTCTACATCTATTTCTACATGCATTTTTTTTTACACTTTTTGATGCGTTTTTGCATGCGGATGTGCCATGCGTTTTTCCAATGCATTGTATAGGCAAATCCGCATGCAGAAACGCACAAGAAATGGTCATGTCCGGATTTTTTCTGCAACTAAAATCCGCGCAGAAAAAGTCCTGAACATGTGCGCAGAACTTGCAGAATGTCATAGGAAGTCATAAGATAAGGTATGCAATGTGTTTCTGGTGCCTTTCTGCGCTGCAAAAAAAAAAAATGCATCAAAAACGCATCGTGGGCACACAGTCTGAGGCTCTGATGCATGCTGCCTGTGGCTTGAACACCTTGTATCAACTGACAGATAACTCTTAAACTACAATAACACCAATGGTATTGTATGTCTCTGTATACTTGATAAAGGGGTCCTAGTGCCCTGAACTGTGTTTTATTTTGAGATTATTTAACTACAATAAAGATGTCAAATTGCTCTAAACATCTTTTGGTGAATATTTACTTCAACTTCTGGATCCATCAGCTCAACTCCACAGTCAAATCAGCCATATACCTCCACTGGACCTGCTAATCCAGCTGCGCTGTTCCACCTGCTGCCTGGCTTAGCCAGCTCCTTTGTATCTTGCTGCACACAGTGGCTTACCGCCAATGGCAGCAGACCACGCCACTGCTAAGGGGCCCGTGACCGCGGGGGGGCCCGTGAGCCAAGGGGCCCCAAGCAGCGGGGGGACCCAAGCAGCGTGGGGATGAGTTGTATAGGTGAGTATTGGTGGATAGTGGTGGGGGGAGGGAGGTTGCGGCGGAGCGGAGCACACACAGTAGCCGCTGAAGCAGCTATCACGTGTGCCCGCTGCTAAAGGAACATGAATATTCCCTCTTCTCCACTCCCATGGGCGTGGAGAAGAGGGAATATTCATTCTCTTTAGTAGTGGGTATGGAGGAGCGCTGAGTCGCAGCTCCTGCTGACAGTGCCTGCTACTAAAGAGAATGCATATTCACGCTTCTCCACGCCCATAGTCCTGGCGTGGAGAGGAGTGAATATGCCGTCAGCAGCAGCAGCTCACCTCAGGATCTGAGAATGCGCGTTGCTCAGATGCCGACATGAGCTGCAGCAGACAGGACGCAGCGCTGGAGGAGAGGTGAGGAAGGAAGGTGAGTATTAGTGTTTATTATTTTTGTGTGTGCAGTAATTGGGGGATGAGGGGGCCATATGTACCAGGTTTGGAGGTTTGGGGGGGCCACACATACCAAGATTGGGAGATTGAGGAGGCCACGCATACCAGGATTTTGTGATTGAGGAGGCCACGCATACCAGGATTGGGGGATTGAGGAGGTCACGCATACCAGGATTGGGGGATTGAGGAAGCCACATATACCAGGATTGGGGGATTGAGGAGGTCACACATACCAGGATTGGGGGATTGAGGAGGTCACACATGCCAGGATTGGAGGATTGAGGAGGCCACACATGCCAGGATTGGGGGATTGGGGAGACCACACATACCAGGATTAGGTGATTGAGGAGGCCACACATACAAGTATTGGGGGATTGAGGAGGCCACACATACCAGGATTGGGTGATTGAGGAGACCACACATACCAGGATTGGGGGATTGAGGAGGTCACACATACCAGGATTGGGGGATTGAGGAGGCCACACATACCAGGATTTGGGGTTTGAGGAGGCCACACATACCAGGATTGTAATGCCCTGTCTCATGCTGCACATAACACATCTGCATCTCTGGCTGCTATGGGCATAAAAGGGGACAAACTTATGGTGTGGCCCCCATGCTCCCCTGACCTCAACCCCATTGAGAACCTCTAGAGCATCATCAAAAGGAGTGTCTATGATGGCGGGAGGCAGTTCACATCTAAGCAACAGCTCTGGGAGGGTATTCCGTCCTCATGCAAAACAATTGAAGCAGAAACCATCCAAAACCTGACAAATTCAATGGACGAGAGAGTTCAGAAGCTCCTTTCGAACAAGCGGTCCTATGTGCAAATGTAACATCACCTAGAATAAAGTTTTGAGTTGAAAACTGTTTGATTTCAGTTTGTAATAACCTGCTAATGCTTATAATTTCAAAAATGACCATTTTTTTGTTCTTAATTAAAATGAAAAGGTTGAAAACTCTGCTGTGCATAATAATTTGGAACATGCATTTTGAGTGCAGTTTGAGTGTTTTATTTTTTTTTAAATATACTGTTATCATAGGCAGTTTGTACAAAAAACTTTCAATTGTACTCTAATAGTTATTTGACTGGAAAATTACAATGACTGCAATTCATATAGGTAATTTGGGAAAATCTGAGAAAATGTTATTTGCATAATAATTTGGAACACAGTGTATATGGAGGATTATTGGGGGGCGCATTATACTATATGGAGGATTATGGGGGTGCATTATACTATATGGAGGTTTATCAGTGGCGTATTATACTATATGGTAGGTTATGTGGGGCCATTATAATATTTTGAGGGCTATGTGGGGGGCCATTATACTGTTTGGAGGGCTAGTGCAGGCCATTATACTGTATGTAAGCCCATTATAGTGTAAGGAGGGCTGTGTGGGGGTCACAGTTGGGGGATCATACTGTGTTGGTGTCACCATACTTTGCCTTGAGAGTTGAAGTGGGGTACTGTAGGGTCATTATACTGTGCATGTGGAGGCTAATGTGGAGGAATGCACCATGGGGGTATCATACTGTGTTTGGGGGGCACTTTTGTTGGCATCATACTTTATGGGGAAATGAAAGAGGGAACTAGGACTTTAGCAGGAGGAAAATTACTATGTAAAGGCTGGAAAGTTGTGAGATCTGCTCTTCTGTGATACAGACAAATATTTCTTTATTTATTGGGGGGGCAATTAGAGCTTCTGCTATGGGGCCCCATGACTTCTATGTACGCCCCTGGCTGCACAAATACCTTGGGTCCAAGATGCTTATCCAGATGACTTATCCTATGGCTTAGTGAATCTTTATCAGATGAGCCATGATATAAAGAGAGTTTTGAAACAAAGCTAACCACAAGAAATCTCTGCCGGTCTACTGTGTAGCAGCTTGCAAAGCCATCCATAAAAAAATGTAATATTGAGGGGCGACTAGGCATCATAATTTATATAATTTTAATTTGTGTGAGTTCTTATAATTTCTTATGAGAACCCACTCATGTCATTCAGCCAGAAATGTTTCTTAAAAGTTATTGATTGTGGCTTCACAATCAGATCTCTGCCCGCTGTCATTCTGCAGAAGTTTCATGTCTTTTTTTTTAATACTTTTGATTCCTTCTTACCCCTTTAATGCAACTTAAATTCTAAATAAACTTTAATCTAATACTTTTAGTCCATGAGATATGATAACTTTTTCACGATTTCCATAACATTTTGGTGGAGAATGCGTAAGGGGTAGGGCTTAGACTGTCCCTACCCCTGAAAACACCAATAGCATTGTGTGTATTATGTCTATTATGTCTTGCTTCTTTTGTAAATATATACAGTATATACTGTATACAGTACAGACCAAAAGTTTGGACACACCTTCTCATTTAAAGATTTTTCTGTATTTTCATGACTATAAAAATTGTACATTCACACTGAAGGCATCAAAACTATGAATTAACACATGTGGAATTATTAACTTAACAAAAAAGTGTGAAACAACTGAAAATATGTCTTATATTCTAGGTTCTTCAAAGTAGCCACCTTTTGCTTTGATGACTGCTTTGCACACTCTTGGCATTCTCTTGATGAGCTTCAAGAGGTAGTCACCGGAAATGGTCTTCTAACAATCTTCAAGGAGTTCCCAGAGATGCTTAGCACTTGTTGGCCCTTTTGCCTTCACTCTGCGGTCCAGCTCACACCAAACCATCTCGATTGGGTTCAGGTCAGGTGACTGTGGAGGCCAGGTCATCTGGCGTAGCACCCCATCACTCTCCCTCTTGGTCAAATAGCCCTTACACAGCCTGGAGGTGTGTTTGGGGTCATTGTCCTGTTGAAAAATAAATGATGGTCCAACTAAACGCAAACCGGATGGAATAGCATGCCGCTGCAAGATGCTGTGGTAGCCATACTGGTTCAGTATGCCATCAATTTTGAATAAATCCCCAACAGTGTCACCAGCAAAGCACCCCCACACCATCACACCTCCTCCTCCATGCTTCACGGTGGGAACCAGGCATGTAGAGTCCATCCGTTCACCTTTTCTGCGTCGCACAAAGACACGGTGGTTGGAACCAAAGATCTCAAATTTGGACTCATCAGACCAAAGCACAGATTTCCACTGGTCTAATGTCCATTCCTTGCGTTCTTTAGCCCAAACAAGTCTCTTCTGCTTGTTGCCTGTCGTTAGCAGTGGTTTCCTAGCAGCTATTTTACCATGAAGGCCTGCTGCACAAAGTCTCCTCTTAACAGTTGTTGTAGAGATGTGTCTGCTGCTAGAACTCTGTGTGGCATTGACCTGGTCTCTAATCTGAGCTGCTGTTAACCAGCGATTTCTGAGGCTGGTGACTCGGATAAACTTATCCTCAGAAGCAGAGGTGACTCTTCGTCTTCCTTTCCTGGGGCGGTCCTCATGTGAGCCAGTTTCTTTGTAGCGCTTGATGGTTTTTGCAACTGCACTTGGGGACACTTTAAAAGTTTGCCCAATTTTTCGCACTGACTGACCTTCATTTCTTAAAGCAATGATGGCCACTCATTTTTCTTTACTTACCTGCTTTTTTCTTGCCATAATACAAATTCTAACAGTCTATTCAGTAGGACTATCAGCTGTGTATCCACCAGACTTCTGCACAACACAACTGATGGTCCCAACCCCATTTATAAGGCAAGAAATCCAACTTATTAAACCTGATAGGGCACACCTGTGAAGTGAAAAACATTTCTGGTGACTACCTCTTGAAGCTCATCAAGAGAATGCCAAGAGTGTGCAAAGCAGTAATCAAAGCAAAAGGTGGCTACTATGAAGAATCTAGAATATAAGACATATTTTCAGTTGTTTCACACTTTTTTGTTAAGTATATAATTCCACATGGGTTAATTCATAGTTTTGATGCCTTCAGTGTGAATGTCCAATTTTCAAAGTCATGAAAATCCAGAAAAATCTTTAAATGAGAAGGTGTGTCCACACTTTTGGTCTGTACTGTATATATATACACATGTGGTCAAAATTGTTGGTACCCCTCGTTTAAAGAAAGAAAAACCCACAGAGGTCACAGAAATGACTTGAATCTGACAAAAGTAATAATACAATAAAAATCTATGAAAATGAACAAATGAAAGTCAGACGTTGCTTTTCTGCTTCCACAGAATTTTTTAAATAATTAAACTCATGAAATCGGCCTGGACAGAAATGATGGTACCCCTGAAAATAATGTGACAAAAGGGACATGTTAAATCAAGTTGTGTTCACTAATTAGCATCACAGGTGTCTACAATCTTGTAATCAGTCAGTGGGCCTGTATATAGGGCTACAGATACCCACTGTGCTGTTTGGTGACATGGTGTGTACCACACTCAACATGGACCAGAGGAAGCAAAGGAAAGAGTTGTCTCAGGAGATTAGAAAGAAATTTATAGACAAGCATGTTAAAGGTAAAGGTTATAAGACCTTCTCCAAGCAGCTTGATGTTTCTGTGACTAGAGGTGCAAATATTATTCAGAAATTTAAGATCCATGGAACTGTAGCCAACCTCCCTGGACGCGGCCGCAGGAGGAAAATTGATGTCAAATCAAAGAGATGGATAATACGAATGACAACAAAAGAGCCCAGGATAACTTCTAAAGGGATAAAAGGTGAACTACAAGCTCAAGGAACATCAGTGTCAGATCGCACCATCCGTCGTTGTTTGATCCAAAGTGGACTTCATGGGAGACGACCAAGGAGAACACCATTGTTGAAAAAAAAAAAAATCATAAAAAAGCCAGACTGGAATTTGACAAACTACATGTTGACAAGCCACAAAGCTTCTGGGAGAATGTCCTATGGACAGATGAGACAAAAATGGAAGTTTTTGGCAAGGCACATCATTTCTATGTTCACAGACGGAAAAATGAAGCATATCAAGAAAAGAACACTGTCCCTACTGTGAAACATGGAGGAGGCTCTGTTGTGTTCTGGGGCTGCTTTGCTGCATCTGGCACAGGGTGTCTTGAATCTGTGCAGGGTACAATGAAATCTCAAGACTATCAAGGGAATCTAGAGAGAAATATGCTGCCCAGTGTCAGAAAGTTTGGTCTCAGTCGCAGGTCATGGGTCTTGCAACAGGATAATGACCCAAAACACACAGCTAAAAACACCCAAGAATGGCTAAGAGGAAAACATTGGACTATTCTGAAGTGGTCTTCTATGAGCCCTGACCTAAATCCTAGTGAGCATCTTTGGAAAGAGCTGAAACATGCAGTCTGGAAAAGGCAACCTTCACACATGAGACAACTGGAGCAGTTTGCTCATGAGGAGTGGGCCAAAATACCTGTCGAGAGGTGCAGAAGTCTCACTGACAGTTACAGGAATCGTTTGATTGCAGTGATTGCTTCAAAAGGTTGTTCAGCAAAATATTAAGTTAAGAAGAACCATCATTTCTCTCCAGGCTGATTTCATGAGGTTAATTTTTAAAAAGAAAAAAAATCTGTGGAAGCAGAAAAGCAATGTCTGACTTTCATTTGTTCATTTTCATAGATTTTTAATTTATTATTACTTTTGTCAGATTCAAGTTATTTCTGTGACCACTGTGGGTTTTTCTTTCATTAAACGAGGAGTAACAGCAATTTTGACCACGTGTGTACACATATACAGTACAACACTACTGTTCAAAAGTTTGGGGTCACCCAGACAAGTTTGTGTTTTCCATGGAATCTCATACTTTTACTTATCAAATGAGTTGCAAAATGAATATAAAATATCGCCCAGACATTGACAAGGTCAGAAATAATGATTTTTATTTGAAAGAATAATTTTCTCCTTCACACTTTGCTTTGGTCACAGAATGCTCCTTTGCAGCAGTTACAGCATTGCAGACCTTTGGCATTCTAGCTGTTAATTTGCTGAGGTCATCTTGAGACATTTCCCCCCATGCTTCCTGAAGCCCCTCCACAAGTTGGATTGGCTTGATGGGCACTTTTTGCATATCATACGGTCAAGCTGCTCCCACAACAGCTCAATGGGGTTGAGATCTGGTGACTGCGCTGGCCACTCCATTACAGATAGAATACCAGCTGCCTGCTTCTTCCCTAAATAGTTCATGCACAATTTGGAGGTGTGCTTTGGGTCATTGTCCGGTTGTAGGATGAAATTGGCTACAATCAAGCGCTGTCCACAGGGTATGGCATGGCGTTGCAAAATTGAGTTATAGCCTTCCTTATTCAAAATCCCATTTACCTTGTACAAATCTCCCACTTTACCAGCACCATAGCAACCCCAGACCATCACATTACCTCCACCCTGCTTGAGAGGTGGCGTCAGGCACTCTTCCAGCATCTTTTCAGTTGTTCTGCGTCTCACAAATGTTCATCTGTGTGATCCAAACACCTCAAACTTTGATTCGCCTGTCCCTAAAACTTTTTTCCAATCTTCCTCTGTCCAATGTCTGTGTTCTTTTGCCCATATTAATCTTTTCCTTTTATTAGCCAGTCTCAGATATGGCTTTTTCTTTGCCACTTTGCCCTGAAGGCCAGCATCCCGGAGTCGCCTCTTCACTGTAGACGTTGACACTGGCGTTTTGCGTGTACTATTTAATGAAGCTGCCAGTTGAGGAGCTGTGAGGCGTCAATTTCTCACACTAGAGACTCTAATGTCCATGTCTTGTTGCTCAGTTGTGCAGCGGGGCCTCCCACTTCTCTTTCTACTCTGGTTAGAGCCTGTTTGTGCTCTCCTCTGAAAGCAGTAGTACACACCGTTGTAGGAAATCTTCAGTTTCTTGCCATCTTCTCGCATGGAATAGCCTTCATTTCTAAGAACAAGAATAGACAGTCGAGTTTCACATGAAGTTCTCATTTTCTGGCCATTTTGAGAGTTTCATACAACAAACAAATGTAATGCTCCAGATTCTCAACTAGCTCAAAGGAAGGTCAATTTTATAGCTTCTCAAATCAGCCAAACCGTTTTCAGCTGGGCTAGCATACTTGAGCAAGGGTTTTCTAGGGTTTTCTAAACATCCATTATCCTTCTTACACAGTTAGCAAACACAATGTACCATTAAAACACTGGAGTGGTGGTTGTTGGAAATGGGCCTCTATACACCTATGCAGATATTGCAAGACGTTTGCAGCTAGAATAGTCATTGACCACATTAACAATGTATAGAGTGTATTTCTGATTCATTTAATGTTAGCTTCATTGAAAAAAAATGTGCTTTTATTTCAAAAATAATGAAATTTCTAAATAACTCCAAACTTTTGAATGGTAGGGTATATTGTGTTATATGACATGCTCCTGTTTGATGTAGTAAAGTATAGTGTAGAACATAGTGTACAGTACTGGATGTGATAGTGTAAAGGATGTAAAGTTTAGGGTTTTAGTACATAAGATTGTAATGTAGATAGTTGATTGTAGTTAGGAAATAACGTTAGGGTAAGTTAGGAGTTAATGTTTGGGACTAGCCCATAGTGTGAGGGGATTAGTGTTAGGACAAGTGACTGCTTCCTGTGGATAGTTAGATAGGGACAAAATTCAAGTACGAGTAGGAAATGTCTGTGAGCAGTGCTGCCAATTTGGGTGAACTACCAAGGAAAAGGAGACTAAAGGACAAAGGGTTAGTGACGCGCCCACTGGGCCGTTGGGTACCCGGAGCTGGGCCGGTAGATGCTGGGGGTGGTAGTCACTGTGGCGGTGACCTGGTCCGTGAACCAGGGCGGTCAATCCAAGGCGTATTTATATGTATGGGTGTAAATGTCCGACTACACCACCTGTGGAGTGCGGCTAGTGAGGCTGCGGCTGCGGAGCATTCCTCTGAAGCTGATGGTTTGGCAGCAAGGGTGATATAACTCCCCACAGGAAGAGTGTAGCTTCAGGGCAGTGTACATGGATGATGGTGGTTGTGTAACATACCTGGCGGCGTCCTTGCATAGTGGTCCATCTTCCACTGTGCAAGAGCGCGCACTTGATTTCCAGTCCAGACTGCCACTTTGGCTTCGTTCCATACTGTCTGCTTTGCTGTGCTCTGGCTGCTTAGGGCGACGTCCGCTGAACTTCCTGTTTCTTGTAGCTGCTACAGACACACCCCTAATGCGTCTTCAACCTATTGCTGTCTGTCACCTGGTATTTAAACCAGCTCCTCCTTGGAATCCATGCCTGAGCATCTTGTTCTGTCAGTTGGCTTCTTGTCACTGATGTGCCAGGTCCTGTCTATGTTTCCTGCCTTGCAGTATCAGTTCCCGTGTCTGAACTGTGTCCTCTCTGTGTACTCTAGCCAGCTGTCTTTCTGCCTTTCCTGGAGGCTGTATTTCCAGGCCCGTGTGAACATGCTCTTTGCCTGTTCGTCTCGCCCTCTGGGGGCCGCATACCCAGACTCGCTCCTGTATTTGTTGCAGTACAGTTCCTGTCTGAACTGTCTCCTAGCTTCTTACCTGTTTAGTCTTTTGCTCCCTTTTTCTGTAGAATCTGAACCTGCACCTAACTTCTACTCGTTGTCATTGTACTTCCATTTGTGAGTTGCAGTCCTTTCGCTACTTCTTTGCAAGTACCTTGTGTGTATCTGGTTCTGCCTTTTTTTTCCAGTCTGTTTTGTGTAAACAGAGCCCTGTCTCCTTTGCTTTGTCTATATTTACCGCTTCGGCGATTTATCTCTGTCCTGTCTTACCGCTTCGGCGGTTCCTGCCCGCTCAGCCTTGTCCACCGCGTCTGCGGTTTTACTCTGCTCGGCCTTGTCCACCGCGTCTGCGGTTTTGCTCTGCTCAGCCTTATCCAACGCGTCTGCGGTTTTGCTCTGCTCAGCCTTGTCTACCGCGTCTGCGGTTTCGCTCTGCTCAGCCTTGTCTACCGCGTCTGCGGTTTCGCTCTGCTCAGCCTTGTCTACCGCGTCTGCGGTTTCGCTCTGCTCAGCCTTGTCTACCGCGTCTGCGGTTTCTCTCTGCTCAGCCTTGTCTACTGCATCTGCGGTTTCGCTCTGCTCAGCCTTGTCTACCGCGTCTGCAGTTTCGCTCTGCTCAGCCTTGTCTGCCGCGTTTGCGGTTTTGCTCTGCCCCGCCCTGTCCACCGCGTCTGCGGTTTTGCTCTGCTCAGCCTTGTCCACCGCGTCTGCGGTTTCGCTCTGTTCAGCCTTGTCTACCGCGTCTGCAGTTTCGCTCTGCTCAGCCTTGTCTACCGCGTCTGCGGTTTCGCTCTGCTCAGCCTTGTCTACCGCGTCTGCGGTTTTGCTTTGCTCAGCCCTGTCCACCGCGTCTGCGGTTTTGCTCTGCTCAGCCTTGTCCACCGCGTCTGCGGTTTTGCTCTGCTCGGCCATGTCCACCGGGTCTGCGGTTTTGCTCTGCTCGGCCTTGTCTTCCGCACCTGCTGTTTCGCTTTGCTCTGCTTGATTACCGCATCTGCGGCTCTGAACCAGTCTCCCAGTCTGTACTGGACCTTACCCAGCCTGCACTCTAGCCTGCCTGTTCCTGTATTCCCTGGTGTGAGTCAACAGCCGTGTCCGGGGTCTGACCTGGAGTGGCACCTGGTCCCTCTGCTCGGTTCCACCCTGGTGCACTGGCGTTGTATGCCGTCGTGCGACCTTGGTCAGATCGGGCAGATACTTAGTTACGCCCCTCCAGGCACTCTCCGGTTCATGGCACAGTGGAATCATTAATCACGCACATGCCAGTCAGTCCGGGCGTATGCATTACAGCTTGTGCAGGGCGTTCCAGTGCAGTGAGTGCTGGCGCAGCAAGGAACACAGAGACAAAATAGTGCAGTCCCAGGGTCTTTACTCACAGTTGTTGCAGTCCAGATTACAGGTACCAGAGCAATCTCCCCCGTCGTGCTGTGCGTACGCAGTGAGGGGCTCAGTCGACCCCCAGATAACTCCGGAGAACTTATCAGGGCCCCCTTCTGTGTGTCCTTTCTCTGGCCTTCTCCCTGCACCTCACACCTAGAGACACTTCTATCCAGTACCCTCGGGCCTTGGCGGGCGACGTATGTTCCGTCCCCTGGGTCCTATGTGGCTACCTTCTTAGGGCTACTGGTGTGGACTTCTGGCTTACAGTACCTAAAGTGCTGCAGCCTCCGGTTTCTAGTTGAGCCTTCGTAGTTTTCTCCACTAGTTGAAGGACCGGTTCCCCTTATCTGGCCTGACCCCTCTACCTTCTGGTAGCAGCGGGCGTACGGGTGGCTTGCTGCATGGCCCGTACCCCTAGGGTCCCTTCACTCCTCATTCCTGGAGCCGTCCTGCTCCTTCTCCCCTCAGACTTGGGCCTCAGTGCTAGGCCCGCCTCCGGAGCAGAGCTCGTGCAGAGCCTCTGCTCCTGTCACTTCTCCTCCTCTGACTGGCTACACTGAACTAAGATGGTTTCCAATTTATATGCTCCTACTACAAGTTCTCCCAGGATCTACGTCCTCCACCCCATCCACTACATGGTTCCCCCTCTCTAGGTGGTTCCCCCCACTCCAGCCAGGGACCAGGGACTGTGCTCTCCCACAGGAGCAATCTCGCCCTGTCCCCCGGAAATGTGTTGTAGTGAACGCAGGTGTTAGGGTCACGAGAAACCCTGAACTTGCAAAGCGCCAAAGGTAAATAACCAAAACAGGACTGAGTTGGTGGGACTATTTTGGATCCCGAGCGGTAGATCCAGGGTGCCAGTAGTGAAAGAAATAGGAAATGGAGCCACTGGGCAAGTAGAGAGAAATGCTCATCAGTAGTGTTGAGCCACCCCCGTAGTGTTCGGGTTCGGTTCGTCGAACACCGGGATGTTCGAGGAACTGTTCGTCGAACACCTTAGAACACCGTCGAACACCATTAAAACCAATGGCAGGCAAACAAAAACACATAGAAACACATAGAAAACACCTTCAAAGGTGTCCAAAAGCTGACAAACTGCTCAGAAGACACTCTCTTTAAAAAAGCCGGCCGGCAATTCAGCAGCGGCATACACCGATACCCGACAATTTAGACAAGAAGGAATAGAGCATCACACATAGATTAGATAGATAGAAACATGTCAGTCACATATATAATAAGTACAGTGACAGTGTTGCTTACTGTACTTGTCAATTAGTGTAAAGGATTTATTTAAAAAAATATTAGTGTTTTCATGCACCATCTCTTTAAAAAATCCGGCCGGCAATTCAGCAGCGTTACCCGACAATTTAGAACAGAAAGATAGAGCATCACACATAGATTAGATATATAGAAACATGTCAGTCACATATATAAGAAGTACAGTGACAGTGTTGATTACTGTACTTGTCATTTAGTGTTAAAATAAAGGATTAATTAAAAAAAAAATTGGCGTGGGGTTCCCCTTAATTTTAGGCTCTAGCGGAGGTTAAGCAGACGGCTGGGGCAGATGTTTGAAGCCTGGGAAGGGGGTAATACCCATGGAGCTTCCCAGGCTACTAATATCAGCCCCCAGCTGAATACCTAGCATTTACTAGCTATTAAAATGGGGGACCCCCCCAAAAAAATGACGTGGGGTCCCCCCTATTTTAATAGCTAGCAAAGGCTAGGCAGACAGCTGGGGGCTGATATTAATAGCCCAGGAAGGGTGCCATGAATATTGGACCCCTCCCAGGCTAGAAACACCAGCCGTCAGCCGCCCCAGAAATGGCACATCCATAGGATGCGCCAATTCTGGCACTTAGCCTCGCTCTTCCCACTGCCCTGTAGCGGTGGCAGTGGGGTAATGGGGTTGGGGTTGATGTCAGCTTATAATGCCAGCTGACATCAAGCCCAGGTTAGTAATGGAGAGGCGTCTATAAGACACCCCCATTACTAACCCCATAGTCAAAGTTAAAAAAAAAACACAAACACCCAGAATAAAGTCCTTTAATTGAAATAAACACAAATTTTTTTATTGTTCTAAATTAAACCATACTCACCATCACGCCCATTCCAGCTGAAGCCAACGATCTCCTCCAATAAAAGTAAAATAATAAAGCAACATCATCCTTACCTTTCGATGGTTCCCAGGACAGCTCCAGCTCTGCTACATCGAGATGACAGGCTGGACTGCAGCAGAACGCTGCCATCCAGCCAGTCATCCTGCAGACACTGAGAAGCACAGGCATGCTTGCGCTCCTCAGTGTCAGGCTGTGACGGCATCCAGATGAGCCGAGGTCATGTCCAATGAACTCAGCTCACCTCATGCACGTCACTGACAGTGTTGGAAAATTCTCCTGCGCTCAGCGCTTCAGCGTGAGAATTTTCCCAGGCTGTCAGTGACGTGCATGAGGTGAGCTCATGTCCAATGAACTCAGTTCACCTCATGTACGTCACTGACAGCGTGGGAGAATTCTCACGCTGAAGCGCTGAGTGCAGGAGAATTTTCCCACGCTGTCAGTGACGTGCATGAGGTGAGCCGAGTTCATTGGACATGAACTCGGCTCATCTGGATGCCGTCACAGCGAGACACTGAGGAGCGCAAGCATGCCTGCGCTTCTCAGTGTCAGTGGGATGACAGGCTGGATGGCAGCTTTCTGCTGCAGTCCAGCCTGTCATCTCGATGTAGCAGAGCTGAAGCTGTCGTGGGAACCATGGAAAGGTAAGGATGATGTTGCTTTATTATTTTATTTTTATTGCAGGAGATCGTTGGCTTCAACTGGATTGGGCGTGATGGTAAGTATGGTTTAATTTAGAACAATAAAGAATTGTGTGTTTATTTCAATTAAAGGACTTTATTCTGGGTGTTGTGTTTTTTTTAAATACTTTACTAGAAATTCATGGCGGTCATGTCTAATATTGGCGTGACCCCATGAATTTCGGGCTTAGGGCCAGCTGATAATGCCAAGCTGGCCCTAACCCCTTTATTACCCAGTAAGCCACCGCACCAGGGCCCTGGATGAGTTGGGTACAGCGCCAGTAGATGGCGCTTCTATGAACGCTCCATCTTCCGGGGTGTCAGCGGACTGCAATTTGCAGCGGTGGGGCACAGAAAGCTTGGGCCTCCCTGCGCTGCAGATTCCAGCCCCCAGCTGCCTAGTTGTACCTGACTGGACACAAAAATAGGGCGAAGCCCCACGTATTTTTTTTTTAATTATTTCATGAAATTCATGAAATAATTAAAAAAAAATACGTGGGGCTTCGCCCTATTTTTGTGTCCAGCCAGGTACAACTAGGCAGCTGGGGGCTGGAATCTGCAGCGCAGGGAGGCCCAAGCTTTCTGGCCCCACCCCCCCGCGTCAAATTGCAGTCCGCAGCCACCCCGGAAAATGGCGCGTTCATAGAAGCGCCATTTTCTGGCGCTGTACCCAACTCATCCAGGGCCCTGGTGTGGTGGCTCACTGGGTAATAAAGGGGTTAGGGCCAGCTTGGCATTATCAGCTGGCCCTAAGCCCGAAATTTATGGAGTCACGCCAATATTAGACATGAACACCATGAATTTCTAGTAAAGTATTTAAAAAAAACACAACACCCAGAAAAAAGTCCTTTAATTGAAATAAACACACAATTCTTTATTGTTCTAAATTAAACCATACTTACCATCACGCCCATTCCAGCTGAAGCCAACGATCTCCTGCAATAAAAGAAAAATAATAATGCAACTTCATCTTTACCTTTCCATGGTTCCCAGGACAGCTTCAGCTCTGCTACATCGAGATGACAGGCTGGACCGCAGCAGAAAGCTGCCATCCAGCCTGTCATCCCGCAGACACTGAGAAGCGCAGGCTTGCTTGCGCTCCTCAGTGTCTCGCTGTGACGGCATCCAGATGAGCCGAGTTCATGTCCAATGAACTCAGCTCACCTCATGCACGTCACTGACAGCGTGGGAAAATTCTCCTGCAGTCAGCGCTTCAGCGTGAGAATTCTCCCACGCTGTCAGTGATGTGCATGAGGTGAGCTCATGTCCAATGAACTCAGCTCACTTCATGCACGTCACTGACAGCGTGGGAGATTTCTCCTGCACTCAGCGCTTCAGCGTGAGAATTTTCCCACGCTGTCAGTAACGTGCATGAGGTGAGTTCATGTCCAATGATCTCAGCTCACCTCGTGCACGTCACTGACAGCGTGGGAAAATTTTCCTGCACTCAGCGCTTCAGCGTGAGAATTCTCCCACGCTGTCAGTGACGTGCCTGAGGTGAGCCGAGTTCATTGGACATGAACTCGGCTCATCTTTATGCCGTAACAGCGAGACACTGAGGAGCGTAAGCATGCCTGCGCTTCTCAGTGTCTGCAGCATGGCAAGCTGGATGTCAGCGTTCTGCTGCGATCCAGCCTGTCATGTGAATGTAGCAGAGCTGAAGCCGTCGTGGGAACCATGGAAAGGTAAGAATGATGCTGCTTTATTATTTTACTTTTATTGCAGAGGATCGTTGGCTTCAGCTGGAATGGGTGTGATGGTAAGTATGGTTTAATTTAGAACAATAAAGAATTGTGTCTTTATTTCAATTAAAGGACTTTATTCTGGGTGTTTGTGTTTTTTTTTTAACTTTGACTATGGGGTTAGTAATGGGGGTGTCTTATAGACGCCTCTCCATTACTAACCTGGGCTTGATGTCAGCTGGCATTATAAGCTGACATCAACCCCAGCCCTATTACCCCACTGCCATCGCAGGGCAGTGGGAAGAGCGAGGCTAAGTGCCAGAATTGGCGCATCCTATGTATGCGCCATTTCTGGGGCGACTGACGGCTGGTGTTTCTAGCCTGGGAGGGGGCCAATATTCATGGCACCCTTCCTTGGCTATTAATATCAGCCCCCAGCTGTCTGCCTAGCCTTTGCTAGCTATTAAAATAGGGGGACCCCACGTCATTTTTTGGCGGGTCCCCCATTTTAATAGCTAGTAAAGGCTAGGTATTCAGCTGGGGGCTGATATTAGTAGCCTGGGAAGCTCCGTGGGTATTACCCCCTTCCCAGGCTTCAAACATCTACCCCAGCCGTCTGCTTAACCTCCGCTAGAGACTAAAATTATGGGGAACCCCACGCCAATTTTTTTTTTAAATAAATCCTTTATTTTAACACTAAATGACAAGTACAGTAATCAACACTGTCACTGTACTTCATATATATGTGACTGCTATGTTTCTATCTATCTAATCTATGTGTGTTTCTCTATTCCTTCTATTCTAAATTGTCGGGTACCGCTGCTGAAATGCCGGCCGGCTTTTTTAAAGAGATGGTGCATGAAAACACTAATATTTTTTTTAATAAATCCTTTACACTAAATGACAAGTACAGTAAGCAACACTGTCACTGTACTTCATATATATGTGACTGACATGTTTCTGTCTATCTAATCTATGTGTGATGCTCTATTCTTTCTGTTCTAAATTGTCGGGTACAGGTGTATGCTGCTGCTGCTGAATTTCCGGCTTTCCATGTTTCACTGTGAGCACTGTTCCCATCGATTTGGGCAATCACTGTAATGCCACAACCACCATACAGTGAAAGGCAGACAATCCCTGCAAGATTGGTGCTCAAAATAGCGCCAGACATGCAGGACACGCTTTTTGTGCACGAACAGTTATCGAACATAACCTCGAACAGCCGAATTTTTTGCAAATCGTTCGGGTTCGTCGAACAACTCAAACACCGCCCAAAACAGCTCGAATTTGAGATTGGCGAACAGTTCTAGTCGAACACCGCTCATCTCTACTCATCAGGACTATAGCAAAAAGCTAGGCTATGACGAAGCAGGGTGAAACATTGTGCCTCACTAGCCCTGGAATGATACTGGGTGTTAAAATGCTTTGCACTGTGAAAGAAATGTTCATAAGAATTTTTACTCACTTTCCCTTGTACACAGCATTTATTAAGTTATAAGAGCTATAAATTATAGTGTTATAGAACGGAAGTCTCTTTCATTGAACTGCGGAATTTGAGGTCCTGGCCAGCCAACACCATCACCTACAGTCGGCCTGAATTGGCACAAGGCCATCACAGCACCAACACCAAGCCAGGACCCACACTTTTATGTAGTGCGTCGATGCGTAAAAGTAAGAGACCAGTGCCTCGCTGCCACTGTGACACGCTTCAAATGCGGGTCTGTCAAGCAGCCTCAAGTTCTTGTATTTGTATTTCTAATTGTATTTGGGATTCTTTTCAGGGATTTGCCCATCTATCTCTCAAAAGTGGTTCTTTTCTTGTCTTTGGATTGGCTACCTTCACGTACCACTAATTTGGTTGAAAAGTGTGGGATTGGGATGTCTTCTAAAGGAAGTGATGTGTCCCTTGGCTGTGTTTTAAAAAACAGTCTTGGGCCTTCCTAAGAAGTGTGTCCCCAATACTTCTGCCAGGATTCTGTTGTCCTTTTTCTGATTGACCACTAGTGGCTGCAGGTTTACACCTTGAAAAATTGTCCTGCATTTTCACTTCTTTAGACTGGAGACTACTATTTTGCACTTGGACTGTCCATAGTTTAGATGGTCGATGTTGTTCCAGTGGAAGCCATCTAGGCTTCTTCAGGACACTTGGAATTCTAAAGATTGCTTGTCCAGCCTTCTGACTAGCTCCAGTCTCCCACTTTTGAGAAGAGTCTTCCCCAGGTTGTGACGCGCCCCCAGGCCGTGGGGTACTTGGCAGCCGGGCCTCTATGGATGCCGGTGGGGGATATCACGGTGGCTGGCCCGGTCCATGGCCCAGGGCAGTCACCCAAAAGGGGAATTATTTATAAGGGATTTGTAAAGTGTTTGTGATGCCACCTGTGGAGTGCGGCTAAAGGGAGCCGCCGCTGCCAAGCAGTCCTCTGAGGCAGATGGTAGGGCAGCTTGTAATGGAACGGCTCCCCACAGTTGGAGCGGCAGGCCTCAGGGCAGTGTAGAAAGCGAGGGTTGTGCTGGGCATTGTAGTGCAGGGAGGGAAAGATGGCTCAGCCGAAATAATGGACGGAGGCAGTACGGTGCAGTCATGCGAGTCTTTACTCACAGTTCTTACGAAAGTTCCACTCGTGCACTGTACGGGCTCTAGCCTCCCACGTCGCGCTGCGTTCACCAGGCAGGGGTTCAGCTCTTCCTCAGGCAGATTAGGAGCACCTGACGGAACCCCGCTTTCTCGTGTTCCTAGCTAGACCGTCTTAACGCTGGGTCTTCTACCTCCTGCCCTGCGCTTCCCCACTCTCAATCCCGCTCAGGTGTTCTGAAGTCCCTCCTTTCTTACTGGAGTTCCCGGACCTGCTTGACCCTCATGGGGATTAGAATAAGTCTGCGGCAACTGGTCTATGAAAGCCAGAAGCCTCCGGTTTTTCCAGCCGAGACTTGAAGTTACACGACTTGTCCAGGGGCCGGTCCCCTTCTTGCGGCCTACGATCCCTCTGTCTCCTGACAGATTCGGGGCATACGGGTGCTGTCCTGCACTCGCCGTACCCCCTGGGATCCCTTCTGTAAATCAGAGCCTTCTCCTCTGCTCCCCTCCAGGGCCTCTAGGACTGGGCCCTACTTGTGTGAGCAGAGGTCCAAAAGAGACTCTGCTCCCAGACTGTCTTCACTCTCTCCTCTCACTGACTGAACTAACTTCTGACTGAGCTGCCTGGCTCCAGCCTCCATATTTATATCCCTAACGGGCTCCCTCTGCTGGTCTGAGGTGGTAGGGTGGAGGTGTGTGAATGTAATGAGGGCCTCTTGTGGAGAAATCCATCCATGCACCCTACTGGATTCTGTGGCACCTGTGCGTAGCAGGGTGCCCCATTCCCCCGTAGTACAATTCAGTACTCCTGGACTGAAGCATTTTGTAACAGGTTAAAAAATAACAATTATAGCAATTATAATAACAATAGAGTTACAGTAAGTCCCATAACCTGGTGTCCATTTCACCGAAGAAAGAACATGAGTAATATGAGGAACCCGCCAGAAAACGCTCAACGTAGGCCCTGGTCGTGGCTACAGGGCATAAGTGATCCAGGTGCTGGACCATGTCTTCGGCCACACCAAATGGGTTTTTGTTCTGTGGTTACTTACGGGGCACTCCAGGGAGTGCAACTATGTATATGGACAGTTTTTGGGCTGCTCACAGTCCTCAGCCTACAAGTCTTTATACCCTGATGGGTAACTAAATAAACACATTATTGACAGTTTATATAATAAACAATACGCAATACCCTACTGGGTAACTATTTACACTGCAGGTATTTCTAACTTATTCCTTGTACCTAGCAGGGACCTGGCCTTTTGTACTGCGCATTGACCTACGTAGTACTGGGGTGTTGTTGATGTTTGTGTTTGCACTGTCTGCTACCCTGTCAGATCTACGTGTGGGCAAATTCTAAAACTGTCTTAACTAGAGATGAGCGTTGTTCTACTCGAACTGTTCGCCAATCTCAAATTCGAGCTGTTTTGGGCGGTGTTCGAGCCGGTCGGCGAACACGAACAATTTGAGAAAAATTCGGCTGTTCGAGGTTATGTTCGATAACTGTTCGTGCACCAAAATCATAACTGGATTTTTTCTCAGTAATGATGAAAATTAATGTTAATCCGCAGTTTGAGTGTACAGCGGGGTGGGGGGAGGGGCAGGGGATGGATCTCTGCAGGAACAATGAAGATCTCCATTTTTTTTTCTCTTTCCCGCATTTGCAGTGGGGAGGTGCAATCTGTCAGCCTATCAGCAGCGCACACACGGAGCGAAGTGCTTTTTTTCACACAAGCAAGGGCATGTGTGATTGGCAGTGTATGTCACATGTCCTTGCCCTATAAGACCAAGCCATTTTCCCCGTCGCCACCATTTTCTCACTGCTGCAGCTGCGTGTTAGATGGCACCGCTGTTGCTGTGTGCGCTATACCTTGTTAATTTCAAGCCAATTTTCGCACAAATATACAGATTAGAGATGAGCGTTGTTCTACTCGAACTGTTCGCCAATCTCAAATTCGAGCTGTTTTGGGCGGTGTTCGAGCCGGTCGGCGAACACGAACAATTTGAGAAAAATTCGGCTGTTCGAGGTTATGTTCGATAACTGTTCGTGCACCAAAATCATAACTGGATTTTTTCTCAGTAATGATGAAAATTAATGTTAATACGCAGTTTGAGTGTACAGCGGGGCGGGGGGAGGGGCAGGGGATGGATCTCTGCAGGAACAATGAAGATCTCCATTTTTTTTTCTCTTTCCCGCATTTGCAGTGGGGAGGTGCAATCTGTCAGCCTATCAGCAGCGCACACACGGAGCGAAGTGCTTTTTTTCACACAAGCAAGGGCATGTGTGATTGGCAGTGTATGTCACATGTCCTTGCCCTATAAGACCAAGCCATTTTCCCCGTCGCCACCATTTTCTCACTGCTGCAGCTGCGTGTTAGACGGCACCGCTGTTGCTGTGTGTGCTATACCTTGTTAATTTCAAGCCAATTTTCGCACAAATATACAGATAGCTTGGGAGTAGGGAATAGTTGTGATTGCAGTCCTTTTAAGGACTAGGTTACAGCATTTCCTACGACTTTTATCAGGGAGGTCTGTGCTCTTAAATAGATAGGTTGTGGGAGTAAAGACTAATTGTAATTGGAGCCCTTTTCAGGACTAGGTTACATGAGTTCCTATCAGTTTTTGCCAGGCAGGTCTGTGCCAGTGCTGTGCAAGTTTTTTTCACAGCATTTGGCTGAATCTAGCAAAGCTAATCCTTTTTGGCCTATTGCAGAGTGTGTTAGTCAGTGGAGTAGCCTATCTGTGTTGCAAGATATAACACCTGTGTATAGAATACCAATTTTTTTACTGCACCTAGTGAAGTAAAATCTTTTGGGCATAGCATCATTCTATTAGTCCATCTATACTGACCTCCATCAGGTTGCAAACTGAATATAATTTTTTTCTGCATCTAGCTCTGAAAAAATATTTGCGCTTCTAGCTGTGTGTGGGACTTGTTCTATTAGTCCATCTATACTGACCTACATCAGGTTGCAAATTAAAAATAATTTTTTTCTGCATCTACCTCTGAAAAAATATTTGGGCTTCTAGCGGTGTGTGGGACTTGGTCTATTAGTCCATCTATACTGACCTCCATCAGGTTGCAAATTAAAAATAATTTTTTTCTGCATCTACCTCTGAAAAAATATTTGGGCTTCTAGCAGTGTGTGGGACTTGGTCTATTAGTCCATCTATACTGACCTACATCAGGTTGCAAATTAAAAATAATTTTTTTCTGCATCTAGCTCTGAAAAAATATTTGGGCTTCTAGCGGTGTGTGGGACTTGGTCTATTAGTCCATCTATACTGACCTCCATCAGGTTGCAAATTAAAACTAATTTTTTTCTGCATCTAGCTCTGAAAAAATATTTGGGCTTCTAGCAGTGTGTGGGACTTGGTCTATTAGTCCATCTATACTGACCTCCATCAGGTTGCAAATTAAAAATAATTTTTTTCTTCATTTATCTCTGAAAAAATATTTGGGCTTCTAGCAGCGTGTGGGACTTGTTCTATTAGTCCATCTATACTGACCTCCATCAGGTTGCAAATTAAAAATAATTTTTTTCTGCATCTAGCTCTGAAAAAATATTTGGGCTTCTAGCAGTGTGTGGGACTTGGTCTATTAGTCCATCTATACTGACCTCCATCAGGTTGCAAATTAAAAATAATTTTTTTCTGCATCTAGCTCTGAAAAAATATTTGGGCTTCTAGCAGTGTGTGGGACTTGGTCTATTAGTCCATCTATACTGACCTCCATCAGGTTGCAAATTGAATAAAAAAATTTTCTGCATCTAGCTCTGAAAAAATATTTGGGCTTCTAGCGGTGTGTGGGACTTGGTCTATTAGTCCATCTATACTGACCTCCATCAGGTTGCAAATTAAAAATAATTTTTTTCTGCATCTAACCCAGCCAATAGTTTTGGCCTAATACCACAGTTTGGCCACTCAGCTCTGCTCGGTTACCATCCATTGTTTTTTTGTGCAAACAACTCCAGAGTTGTGAATTAGTTAACCACCAAAATGAGTGGAAAAAGGCCTGCTGCTGGTGGAAAGGGGAATAGGCGTGTTGGGAAGGGGAAAAAAGGTTGTGTCCGTGGGGTAGGTGCAGAAGAAAGACCATCTTCCAGCCAAACTAAAATGTCTACTTCTTTTAGCGGACAATGTGATAAGATCCCTTTCTTACGGCCACGCCAATCGCTACAAATTCCAGATGAGGCACAAAAACAGCAGGTGCTTCAACGGATATCACGTGCTCCTTTAAGTGGGCTCTCCTCCACATCAACTTCAACATCACAAATACTCCAGTCCTCAAAGGTGTCACCCAAATCGCACTTGCTTCCTCACAGCTCCCAAATCTCCAGCTGCCCGTCTGAGTGTGAGGTAGAACAGATGGTTGAGTCTGCAGAGCTGTTTACTCATACTATAGCCTGGGAATCAGAGGTCGACTCCAGCGCTTCTGTGAATCCAGAAGAGGAAATGATCTGCACTGATGCCCAGAATCTTTATGAGTCGGATCCAGGACCAGACGCAGAAGGTTCTGACCATAATGTAGACCCTCATTCCCAAACTGTAACTCCTGTTGGTGGAGACAATGAGGAAGACGATGATAAGACTCAAATACCTGATTGGAGCGACAACTTTAGTTTTTTGTCAGGGCAGGAACAGGTTGGCTCTGAGGACGACGGGTGTGATAACGCACAGGGTGATGATGATGAGGTCGGAGATCCCACTTACTGTCAACCCACAGTCAGCCAAGAGATGAGGTCAGCAGAGGAGGTGGAGGAAGATGCTAGTGACGACGAGGTCAGGTTGCGCCTTCCTGGACAGAGACGTAGTACTGGAAGCACGTCAACAACTGCATCCTCAAACACAACTCTGCCTCTCACCACAAGTCGTGGTGGCTCTTCAGGTCGCATGGGTGCTAAGCCTTGCATAGCCTGGGCATTTTTTCAGATCGATAAAGATGACCCAACTCGTGTTATCTGTAACATTTGTCAGCAAAAGCTAAGTAGAGGCCAAAAAATACATAGTTTGAGTACTTCATGCATGAACCGGCACATGGACATGAAGCATAAGTTGCAGTGGGAAGCTCAGTGTGCTACAATGCGGCCTAGCCGGCCTGGCCAATCACCGTCTGCCATATCTTGTGCATCCGCGGCCTCTTCATCCTCTGTGACTGGGGGGACAGCAGTCACACCTGTTTTGGGGCGCAGACCTGCCACCTCTTTACCCGCAACAGCCAGCGTGATTGGCAGGTCATCATTTTCTTTGGAGGTGGTAACACCAGCTGGTGTTGAGCGCTGTCCGACATCGATAGCACCACCTTTGGATCAAGGCAACCTAACATGTCCGCCTGCATCTTCCTCACAGACCGGCAGTTTGCCAGGGACACCCTTATCAACCCCGTCTAAGCACAATAGCCAGCCCTCGGTCCCTCAGATGTGGACAAGTAAAAGACCATTTCCTCCTAGCCATGAGAAAGCTAAGAGGTTGAATTTCACCATCTGCAAGCTCTTGGCTACAGAAATGCTGCCTTTCCGCCTGGTGGACACAGAGGATTTTCGAGACCTTATGTCCGTCGCAGTGCCCCAGTACCAGATGCCCAGTCGGCACTACTTCTCAAAGAAAGGTGTGCCTGCGCTCCACCAGCATGTCGCACACAACATCACCGCTTCTTTGAGAAACTCTGTGTGTGACAGGGTGCATTTCACCACAGACACTTGGACGAGTAGGCATGGACAGGGGCGTTACATGTCGCTGACTGGGCACTGGGTAACTATGGTGACAGCAGGACAAGGGGCTGCTGTCCAAGTCTTGCCGTCCCCACGAGTTGTGCGTCAATCCTCTTTATGTCAAAGTTCCTCCACTGCTTCTGCCTCCTCAACCTCCTCTCGGTCTTCCACCTGCACCCAAAGCCTGTCTGGTCATGCCACAAGCTTTCTAACTGCGCAGAAGGGATCCTGCACACCTCCTTACTATGCTGGCAGCAGGGCTCAACGTCATCAGGCGGTTTTTACATTGAAATGTCTGGGAAATGTGAGTCACACAGCTGAGGAGTTGTGGTCAGCTCTGGAGAACCAATTTCATGAATGGTTGTCTCCACTGGACCTGAAACCAGGGAAGGCCGTGTGCGACAATGCTGCAAACCTGGGTGCGGCCCTTCGCCGGGGCAATGTCACACACGTGCCTTGTATGGCTCACGTGTTGAACCTGGTTGTCCAGCAATTTTTAGCCCACTATCCCAGACTAGATGGCCTTCTGCAGAGGGCACGGTTGCTGTGTGCTCACTTCCGCCGTTCGCATCCCGCAGCTCAGCGACTTACATCTCTACAGAAGTCGTTGGGCCTGCCACTTCACCGGCTAAAATGCGATGTGCATACCCGGTGGAATTCAACTCTGCACATGTTGCAGCGACTGTGGCAGCACCGACAAGCCCTGGTGCAATACGTTCTGACGTATAGCCTGGGCCAACGAGATTCAGAGGTGGGGCAAATCACGCTGGAGGAGTGGTCTCAGATCAGGGACCTATGCACCCTTCTGCACAGTTTTGAAATGGCGACGAAGATGTTTAGTGCTGACGATGCCATTATCAGCATGACTATTCCGGTGATTTACATGCTGGAGCACATGTTAAACAGAATTCGGAGTCAGGTGGTGGCACAAGAGGAGGTGGAGGAAGTAGAGGAGGAGGAGTTGTATGCGGAAGGGCTAACATCTGCAAGGTCCAGACGGTCGGCAGCACCAAGGCGGCAGGCATGTGAGGGTGGGGGAGATGGTTTTACCAGGGCGCATGGTAGCAGCCAAACTAGTGAGGAAGGTGCAGGAGCCCAGGAAGAAGTGGAGTACGAACTGATGGAAGACTCATCAGATGAGGGAGACCTTGATCACATTTCTGTTGTGCGAGGTTGGGGGGAGAGGACAGAGGAAGGAAGCATGATTGTTACCTCGCCACCAACACAACAGGGACTTGGTGCTCCTGGATGCGCAACACACATGAGTGCCTTCTTGCTGCACTACCTGCAACATGACCCTCGAATTGTGAGAATTAGAAATAATCCTGACTACTGGGTTGCCACACTGTTAGATCCCCGGTACAAAAGTAAATTTGCAGAAATTATTCCTGCCATAGAAAGGGATGCACGCATGCAGGAGTATCAGCAGAGACTGTTGCAGAATCTTACATGTGCTTTTCCACAAAATACCAGTGGTGCACGTAGTGAATCTCACAGTTCCAACTTGCCAACCGTGGGACCGTCAAGTGTTCAGCACTCAAACCGTAACAGAACCACAGTATCTGCTGGTAACATCAATTTTGCGGAATCATTTCACCACTTTTTTAGCCCATCCTTTGCAAGGCCACAGGAGACAAGAAGTCTGACACATAGTCAACGCCTAGAGACGATGGTACAGGAGTATCTCCAAGTAAACATTGAAGCCACGACTGTGTCACTGGACCCTTGCTCTTTTTGGGCTTCCAATCTGGATAAATGGCCGGAGCTAGCCACTTACGCCTTGGAGATCTTGTCATGCCCCGCAGCCAGCGTTCTGTCTGAACGTGTGTTCAGCGCTGCTGGTGGTGTGCTGACAGATAAGCGCACGCGGCTCTCCACTGATAATGTAGACAGACTCACGTTCATAAAGATGAACAAATCATGGATCCGAAACGACTTTTCTACCCCTGTGTCATCCTGGGGAGAGTAAAAGCTTGATGATTGGTTAAAATCACCCTACCAACCGTTTTAAGCTTTCAAATTACTAATCATGTTTATCTGTATCTTGACTGGAAAATAATTTGGGCTTTGTAGCAGTGTGCAGCACTGATCCTATTAGGCCATCTATACTAAAGCTTCACCAGATTTAAAATTAAAAATAATTTTTAGCTGCATCTAGCCCGGAAAATAATTTTGGGGCTCCGAGATGCGCAAGGCACATAAGTGCCTTCTTGCTGCACTACCTGCAGCATGACCCTCATATTGTCAGAATTCGAAGTAATCATGACTACTGGGTTGCCACACTCTTAGATCCCCCAAACTTTTCGATCAACCTTTTCATTTTAATAAAGACCAAAAAAATGGTCATTTTTGAAATTATAAGCATTAGCAGGTTGTTAGAAACTGAAATCAAACAGTTTTCAACTCAAAACTTTATTCTAGGTGATGTTACATTTTCACATAGGACCCCTTGTTCGAAAGGAGCTTCTGAACTCTCTCGTCCATTGAATTTGTCAGGTTTTGGATGGTTTCTGCTTCAATTGTTTTGCATGAGGACAGAATACCCTCCCAGAGCTGTTGCTTAGATGTGAACTGCCTCCCGCCATCATAGACACTCCTTTTAATGATGCTCCAAAGTTTCTGAATGGGGTAGAGATCAGGGGAGCATGGGGGTCACACCATAAGTTTGTCCCCTTTTATGCCCATATCAGCCAGAGATGCAGATGTTTTATGTGCAGCATGAGATGGTGCATTATCATGCAGAAAAATGATCTTGCTGTGAAATACACGGTTCTTCTTCTTGAACCATGGCAGGAAGTGCTGTTTGAGAAAATCCACATACATTATGGAGTTCATCTTTAGCGCCTTCAGGGATCCTAAAGGGGCCGACAATCTCTCTCCCCATGATTCCAGCCCAAAACATTACTCCACCTCCTCCTTGTTGGCGCTGTAGCCGTGTTTGCGTGGGGTGTCCATCAACCAGCCATCCTCCACTCCATCCATCTGGACCATCGAGCGCTGCACGGCACTCATCCGTGAACAAAACAGTTTTGAAATCAGTCTTCATGTAATGTTTGGCCCACTGGAGCCGTTTCTGCTTGTGTGAAGTGGATAGAGGAGGTCGACAGGATGGCGCATGCACAGCTGCAAACCTCTGAAGGACCCTGCATCTTGTTGTTCGGGGGACGTTGGAGGCACAAGCAGCTTCAAAAACTTGTCTGCTGCTATGACAAGGCTTTTTTGCCGCTGCTCTTTCAACCTGACGTAATTGCCTGTAGGAAAGAGTCCTCAATTTGCCCTTATCAGCACGCACACGTGTGTACTGTGAATCAGCTACATACTTCTTGATTGCCAGGACACTTCATCCTGATCATCGCACAATGTTGATTGTAGTCATGCCTTGACCTAAACACTCCACAATTTGTTGCTTCTCAGCAGCCGACACATCCTTTTTCTTTCTCATTTTGGCAGAAAATGTAGGCTGCTTAATAATGTGAGAGAGCCTTCTTAAGTAGTCTTGCCTTTCATTGGACACACCTGCCAAACTAATTAGCACAGGTGTCTGCAATTGCTTACAGTGATATAAAGAGCCCTGACACACATCACCATCAATGAGTTTAACTGACAAACAAACAAATTCTTCCCTTATCACTCCTAAACACTTTTTGTATAATAATTTGGAACGCAGTGTACATGTGCTTTTCCACAAAACACCAGTGGTTCACGTAGTGAATCTTACAGTTCTAACTTGCCAACCGTGGTCTGTATGGAGTTGTTCAATAAAGGGCCCAAAATTAAGATAACATAGATGGGAGAGGTCTCTATGAATAGGAATTCCTAAGTATTTGATACCCTGTGAGGGCCAGGCAAAGGGAAAGTTGGACTGGATGGAATCCTATATGGATTTGGGGAGGGAGACATCGAGGGCCTCAGACTTCGCTGCATTGATTTTAAAATTTTACCATGTAACAAAGTGATCTATTTCAGCCATAACAGCATGGATGGATATATGTGATTGAGTGATATATACTAGGACATCATCAGCAAATAGAGAGCACTTGTACTCGGTGCCTCCCACCTCAATCCACCTAATATTGGGGTTATGGCGAATTGATGAGTGCAGGTGCTCCGTCACTAGGATGTATAAGAGAGGGGACAGAGGACATCACTGCCTTGTCCCATTGGTGATTGTGAAAATGTTCTGACGCACCCCCTGGGCCTTGGGACACCCGGAGCCGGACCCTTTTTGGTGGATGCTGGTGGTTGTAGTCTTCGTGGCGGCGACCCAGTTCCGTGGCTCAGGGCGGTCAAACCAGTGGCGGAACTATTTATGTGGTTTTCATGTTTAAATGTCCGACTACGCCACCCGTGGATTGCGGTCAGAGTGAACCGCCGCTACAGGGCAGACCACTGAGGCTGGTGTTGTGGGTGCAGCAGAGCGTAGCATAACTCCCCACGGGAGGAGTATAGCCTCAGGGCAGTGTATGCGGAGCATGGGGGTGATGGTGCAGGGCAGCAGCAGTAACGACACGGAGTCAGTGATGCAGTTCAGGGCCTTTACTCACAGTTCTTATTATCCAGACCACGTCTGCAGGTAACGGCTGCCCACGTCGTACTGTGCTCACCAGGTGAGGGGCTCAGACAACTCCCAGATAACTTTGGAGCACTTCACAGGACCCCCTTTGTGTGTCCTTTGTCTGGCCTTTCTTACCAACCCTTCTGTCCGGCTGCCTCGGGCCTCCTCTTGGTAAACTTGGCGCCAGTTTCCCTGACCCTATGTGGTGCCTTCCTAGCGGGTGTAGCGAGGGGCTGCGCCACGTAAAATGTCAGAGCCTCCGGTTTCTAGCTGAGGGTTGTTTCCTGCCTCCACTAGTTCGGGGACCGGTCTCCCCCTTTGGCCTGACCCCTCCACGCAGGTGGATTCGGGCGTGCGGTGGCGACTCGCCCGTCCGCACCCCTGGGATCCCTTCATTCCTCGTTCCTGGAGCCTTCTCCGCTCCTCTTCCTTCCTTCTCCCTCTTCCAGGCCTGGGCCTCTGTTACTAGGCCCGCCTCCGGAGCAGAGCTCATGCAGAGCCCCTGCTCCCTGCCACTTCTGCTCAGACTTCTCTGCACTGAACTAAGATGGTGCCCACCTTTTATACTCCCTTCTCAATGCACCCAGGAACTGCTTCCTCCCTGCTCCTGCACTACAGGGTTCCCCTTCCTCAGTGTTCCCTCCCCCCACTCCAGCCAGGGACAGGGACTGTCGTGCCCATCTCAGGGGCATATTGGTCGCCCTGCCCCACGGCAATGTGGTGTAATGCATGCATGTTCAGTCCGCTCCTGCCCGTGCCACCTCCGTGTCGCCGGGTTTGTGCCAGAGCAGCGGTGAACCCTGACGGCCAGCCCCCCTCTCCCAATACTGGTGCCTGTCCGCTGATGGGTCGACCGAACCCCCTGTGGTGGAGGCAGCTCTAAGCTTTTTAATTTAAATTGTCTCTCTAATTTGAATGAATACACTTTAAATCCATTTACAAGGATCTATTGGAGGGCAAGTCTCATGCCAGCAGCCGCATAATTCCAGCTCCAGTAGCGTCCACTAAAGCTGCTGCAGTTACAAAGCTTTTATAAGGATCGAGCTCGGTTGTCCACCGCAAGGCATCCTACTGCCAATCCCAGCCCCTATGCCTTGGGGTGCCTCCTGATGCTCTTCACTGAGTATCCCGTGGTCCCGAAGCATTTCCTTTGAAAAAATTAAGTGTCCAAACTACAGGTGGTGTAGCTTGCTTAACAGCCGGGATAATCCGCTGACTAGCAGACACTGCTACTAGGCACAAAGTATTTCCTGGGCTAGATGCAGTTAAAAATTTGTAATTAGATACTCTCGTTGGATGCTGAGAAAGCATTCCATAGAGTCTCCTGGCACGCCATATATGATTCTCTTAAAAAGCTTGGGGTAGGGGTCTAGGGGACCCTTTTATAGCCAAAATCACGGCCCTGTATCACAATACGTCACCTAGGCTGAAGATAAATGGAACTGTAGCACCCTGAGGGCTCGGTTGCTACAGAGGTATTGCACCTCACCCAGAGGTGTGATATCTCACTCTCAGGTAAGGATGGAGTGTGGATCAGGACCCGACACCTGCATGCATTACACCACATTGCCGTGGGGCAGGGCCACCAATATGCCTCTGAGATGGGCACGACAGTCCCTGTCCCTGGCTGGAGTGGGGGGAGGGAACACTGAGGAAGGGGAACCCTGTAGTGCAGGAGCAGGGAGGAAGCAGTTCCTGGGTGCATTGAGAAGGGAGTATAAAAGGTGGGCACCATCTTAGTTCAGTGCAGAGAAGTCTGAGCAGAAGTGGCAGGGAGCAGGGGCTCTGCATGAGCTCTGCTCCGGAGGCGGGCCTAGTAACAGAGGTCCAGGCCTGGAAGAGGGAGAAGGAAGGAAGAGGAGCGGAGAAGGCTCCAGGAACGAGGAATGAAGGGATCCCAGGGGTGCGGACGGGCGAGTCGCCACCGCACGCCCGAATCCACCTGCGTGGAGGGGTCAGGACAAAGGGGGAGACCGATCCCTGAAACTAGTGGAGGCAGGAAACGACCCTCAGCTAGAAACCGGAGGCTGTGACATTTTATGTGGCGCAGCCCCTCGCTACACCCGCTAGGAAGGCACCACATAGGGTCAGGGAAACTGGCGCCAAGTTTACCAAGAGGAGGCCCGAGGCAGCCGGACAGAAGGGTTGGTAAGAAAGGCCAGATAAAGGACACACAAAGGGGGTCCTGTGAAGCGCTCCAAAGTTATCTGGGAGTTGTCTGAGCCCCTCACCTGGTGAGCACAGTACGACGTGGGCAGCAGTTACCTGCAGACGTGGTCTGGATAATAAGAACTGTGAGTAAAGGCCCTGGACTGCATCACTGACTCCGTGTCGTTACTGCTGCTGCCCTGCACCATCACCCCCATCCTCCGCATACACTGCCCTGAGGCTTTACTCCTCCCGTGGGGAGTTATGCTACGCTCTGCTGCACCCACAACACCAGCCTCAGTGGTCTGCCCTGCAGCGGCGGTTCACTCTGACCGCAATCCACGGGTGGCGTAGTCGGACATTTAAACATCAAAACCACATAAATAGTTCCGCCACTGGTTTGACCACCCTGAGCCACGGAACCGGGTCGCCGCCACGAAGACTACAACCACCAGCATCCACCAAAAAGGGTCCGGCTCTGGGTGTCCCAAGGCCCAGGGGGGGCATCAGAACATTTTCATCACCTTTCACAATCACCAATGGGACAAGGCAGGGATGTCCTCTGTCCCCTCTCTTATACATCCTAGTGACGGAGCACCTGCTCTCATCAATTCGCCATAACCCCAATATTGGGTGGATTGAGGTGGGAGGCACCGAGTACAAATGCTCTCTATTTGATGATGATGTCCTAGTATATATCACTCAATCACATATATCCATCCATGCTGTTATGGCTGAAATAGATCACTTTGTTACATGGTCAAATTTTAAAATCAATGCAGCGAAGTCTGAGGCCCTCGATGTCTCCCTCCCCAAATCCATATAGGATTCCATCCAGTCCAACTTTCCCTTTGCCTGGCCCTCACAGGGTATCAAATACTTAGGAATTCCTATTCATAGAGACCTCTCCCATCTATGTTATCTTAATTTTGGGCCCTTTATTGAACAACTCCATACAGACCACGGTTGGCAAGTTAGAACTGTAAGATTCACTACGTGAACCACTGGTGTTTTGTGGAAAAGCACATGTACACTGTGTTCCAAATTATTATGCAAAAAGTGTTTAGGAGTGATAAGGGAAGAATTTGTTTGTTTGTTTGTCAGTTAAACTCATTGATGGTGATGTGTGTCAGGGCTCTTTATATCACTGTAAGCAATTGCAGACACCTGTGCTAATTAGTTTGGCAGGTGTGTCCAATGAAAGGCAAGACTACTTAAGAAGGCTGTCTCACATTATTAAGCAGCCTACAATTTCTGCCAAAATGGGAAAGAAAAAGGATGTGTCGGCTGCTGAGAAGCAACAAATTGTGGAGTGTTTAGGTCAAGGCATGACTACAATCAACATTGTGCGATGATCAGGATGAAGTGTCTTGACAATCAAGAAGTATGTAGCTGATTCACAGTACACACGTGTGCGTGCTGATAAGGGCAAATTGAGGACTCTTTCCTACAGGCAATTACGTCAGGTTAAAAGAGCAGCGGCAAAAAAGCCTTGTCATAGCAGCAGACAAGTTTTTGAAGTTGCTGGTGCCTCCAACGTCCCCCGAACAACAAGATGCAGGGTCCTTCAGAGGTTTGCAGCTGTGCATACGCCATCCTGTCGACCTCCTCTATCCACTTCACACAAGCAGAAACGGCTCCAGTGGGCCAAACATTACATGAAGACTGATTTCAAAACTGTTTTGCTCACGGATGAGTGCCATGCAGCGCTCGATGGTCCAGACGGATGGAGTGGAGGATGGCTGGTTGATGGACACCCCACGCAAACACGGCTACAGCGCCAACAAGGAGGAGGTGGAGTAATGTTTTGGGCTGGAATCATGGGGAGAGAGATTGTCGGCCCCTTTAGGATCCCTGAAGGCGCTAAAGATGAACTCCATAATGTATGTGGATTTTCTCAAACAGCACTTCCTGCAGTGGTTCAAGAAGAAGAACCGTGTATTTCACAGCAAGATCATTTTTTTGCATGATAATGCACCATCTCATGCTGCACATAAAATATCTGCATCTCTGGCTGATATGGGCATAAAAGGGGACAAACTTATGGTGTGACCCCCATGCTCCCCTGACCTCTACCCCATTCAGAACCTCTGTAGCATCATCAAAAGGAGTGTCTATGATGGCGGGAGGCAGTTCACATCTAAGCAACAGCTCTGGGAGGGTATTCTGTCCTCATGCAAAACAATTGAAGCAGAAACCATCCAAAACCTGACAAATACAATGGACGAGAGAGTTCAGAAGCTCCTTTCGAACAAGGGGTCCTATGTGAAAATGTAACATCACCTAGAATAAAGATTTGAGTTGAAAACTGTTTGATTTTAGTTTCTAATAACCTGCTAATGCTTATAATTTCAAAAATGACCATTTTTTTGGTCTTTATTAAAATGAAAAGGTTGATCGAAAAGTTTGGGGGATCTAAGAGTGTGGCAACCCAGTAGTCATGATTTCTTCGAATTCTGACAATATGAGGGTCATGTTGCAGGTAGTGCAGCAAGAAGGCACTTATGTGTCTTGCGCATCTCGGAGCCCCAAAATTATTTTCCGGGCTAGATGCAGCTAAAAATTATTATTAATTTTAAATCTGGTGGAGCTTAGTATAGATGGCCTAATAGGATCAGTGCTGCACACTGCTACAAAACCCAAATTATTTTCCAGTCAAGATACAGATAAACATGATTAGTAATTTTAAATCTGGTGGAGCTTATTATAGATGGCCTAATAGAATCAGTGCTGCACACTGCTACAAAGCCCAAATTATTTTCCAGCCAAGATACAGATAAACATGATTAGTAATTTGAAAGCTTAAAACGGTTGGTAGGGTGATTTTAACCAATCATCAAGCTTTTACTCTCCCCAGGATGACACAGGGGTAGAAAAGTCGTTTCGGATCCATGATTTGTTCATCTTTATGAACGTGAGTCTGTCTACATTATCAGTGGAGAGCCGCGTGCGCTTATCTGTCAGCACACCACCAGCAGCACTGAACACACGTTCAGACAGAACGCTGGCTGCGGGGCATGACAAGATCTCCAAGGCATAAGTGGCTAGCTCCGGCCATTTATCCATATTGGAAGCCCAAAAAGAGCAAGGGTCCAGTGACACAGTCATGGCTTCAATGTTTACTTGGAGATACTCCTGTACCATCGTCTCTAGGCGTTGACTATGTGTCAGACTTCTTGTCTCCTGTGGCCTTGCAAAGGATGGGCTAAAAAAGTGGTGAAATGATTCCGCAAAATTGATGTTACCAGCAGATACTGTGGTTCTGTTACGGTTTGAGTGCTGAACACTTGACGGTCCCACGGTTGGCAAGTTGGAACTGTGAGATTCACTACGTGCACCACTGGTGTTTTGTGGAAAAGCACATGTGAGATTCTGCAACAGTCTCTGCTGATACTCCTGCATGCGTGCATCCCTTTCTATGGCAGGAATAATTTCTGCAAATTTACTTTTGTACCGGAGATCTAACAGTGTGGCAACCCAGTAATCAGGATTATTTCTAATTCTCACAATTCGAGGGTCATGTTGCAGGTAGTGCAGCAAGAAGGCACTCATGTGTGTTGCGCATCCAGGAGCACCAAGTCCCTGTTGTGTTGGTGGCGAGGTAACAATCATGCTTCCTTCCTCTGTCCTCTCCCCCCAACCTCGCACAACAGAAATGTGATCAAGGTCTCCCTCATCTGATGAGTCTTCCATCAGTTCGCCCTCCACTTCTTCCTGGGCTCCTGCACCTTCCTCACTAGTTTGGCTGCTACCATGCACCCTGGTAAAGCCATCTCCCCCACCCTCACATGCCTGCCGCCTTGGTGCTGCCGACCGTCTGGACCTTGCAGATGTTAGCCCTTCCGCATACAACTCCTCCTCCTCTACTTCCTCCACCTCCTCTTGTGCCACCACCTGACTCCGAATTCTGTTTAACATGTGCTCCAGCATGTAAATCACCGGAATAGTCATTCTGATAATGGCATCGTCAGCACTAAACATCTTCGTCGCCATTTCAAAACTGTGCAGAAGGGTGCATAGGTCCCTGATCTGAGACCACTCCTCCAGCGTGATTTGACCCACCTCTGGATCTCGTTGGCCCAGGCTATACGTCAGAACGTATTGCACCAGGGCTTGTCGGTGCTGCCACAGTCGCTGCAACATGTGCAGAGTTGAATTCCACCGGGTAGGCACATCGCATTTTAGCCGGTGAAGTGGCAGGCCCAACGACTTCTGTAGAGATGTAAGTCGCTGAGCTGCGGGATGCGAACGGCGGAAGTGAGCACACAGCGACCGTGCCCTCTGCAGAAGGCCATCTAGTCTGGGATAGTGGGCTAAAAATTGCTGGACAACCAGGTTCAACACGTGAGCCATACAAGGCACGTGTGTGAAATTGCCCCGGCGAAGGGCCGCACCCAGGTTTGCAGCATTGTCGCACACGGCCTTCCCTGGTTTCAGGTCCAGTGGAGACAACCATTCATGAAATTGGTTCTCCAGAGCTGACCACAACTCCTCAGCTGTGTGACTCACATTTCCCAGACATTTCAAAGTAAAAACCGCCTGATGACGTTGAGCCCTACTGCCAGCATAGTAAGGAGGTGTGCAGGATCCCTTCTGCGCAGTTAGAACGCTGGTGGCATGACCAGACAGGCTTTGGGTGCAGGTGGAAGACCGAGAGGAGGTTGAGGAGGCAGAAGCAGTGGAGGAACTTTGACATAAAGAGGATTGACGCACAACTCGTGGGGACGGCAAGACTTGGACAGCAGCCCCTTGTCCTGCTGTCACCATAGTTACCCAGTGCCCAGTCAGCGACATGTAACGCCCCTGTCCATGCCTACTCGTCCAAGTGTCTGTGGTGAAATGCACCCTGTCACACACAGAGTTTCTCAAAGAAGCGGTGATGTTGTGTGCGACATGCTGGTGGAGAGCAGGCACACCTTTCTTTGAGAAGTAGTGCCGACTGGGCATCTGGTACTGGGGCACTGCGACGGACATAAGGTCTCGAAAATCCTCTGTGTCCACCAGGCGGAAAGGCAGCATTTCTGTAGCCAAGAGCTTGCAGATGGTGAAATTCAACCTCTTAGCTTTCTCATGGCTAGGAGGAAATGGTCTTTTACTTGTCCACATCTGAGGGACCGAGGGCTGGCTATTGTGCTTAGACGGGGTTGATAAGGGTGTCCCCGGCAAACTGCCGGTCTGTGAGGAAGATGCAGGCGTACATGTTAGGTTGCCTTGATCCAAAGGTGGTGCTATCGATGTCGGACAGCGCTCAACACCAGCTGGTGTTACCACCTCCAAAGAAAATGATGACCTGCCAATCACGCTGGCTGTTGCGGGTAAAGAGGTGGCAGGTTTGCGCCCCAAAACAGGTGTGACTGCTGTCCCCCCAGTCACAGAGGATGAAGAGGCCGCGGATGCACAAGATATGGCAGACGGTGGTTGGCCCGGCCGGCTAGGCCGCATTGTAGCACACTGAGCTTCCCACTGCAACTTATGCTTCATGTCCATGTGCCGGTTCATGCATGAAGTACTCAAACTATGTATTTTTTGGCCTCTACTTAGCTTTTGCTGACAAATGTTACAGATAACACGAGTTGGGTCATCTTTATCGATCTGAAAAAATGCCCAGGCTATGCAAGGCTTAGCACCCATGCGACCTGAAGAGCCACCACGACTTGTGGTGAGAGGCAGAGTTGTGTCTGAGGATGCAGTTGTTGACGTGCTTCCAGTACTACGTCTCTGTCCAGGAAGGCGCAACCTGACCTCGTCGTCACTAGCATCTTCCTCCACCTCCTCTGCTGACCTCATCTCTTGGCTGACAGTGGGTTGACAGTAAGTGGGATCTCCGACCTCATCATCATCACCCTGTGCGTTATCACACCCGTCGTCCTCAGAGCCAACCTGTTCCTGCCCTGACAAAAAACTAAAGTTGTCGCTCCAATCAGGTATTTGAGTCTCATCATCGTCTTCCTCATTGTCTCCACCAACAGGAGTTACAGTTTGGGAATGAGGGTCTACATTATGGTCAGAACCTTCTGCGTCTGGTCCTGGATCCGACTCATAAAGATTCTGGGCATCAGTGCAGATCATTTCCTCGTCTGGATTCACAGAAGCGCTGGAGTCGACCTCTGATTCCCAGGCTATAGTATGAGTAAACAGCTCTGCAGACTCAACCATCTGTTCTACCTCATACTCAGACGGGCAGCTGGAGATTTGGGAGCTGTGAGGAAGCAAGTGCGATTGGGGTGACACCTTTGAGGACTGGAGTATTTGTGATGTTGAAGTTGATGTGGAGGAGAGCCCACTTAAAGGAGCACTTGATATCCGTTGAAGCACCTGCTGTTTTTGTGCCTCATCTGGAATTTGTAGCGATTGGCGTGGCCGTAAGAAAGGGATCTTATCACATTGTCCGCTAAAAGAAGTAGACATTTTAGTTTGGCTGGAAGATGGTCTTTCTTCTGCAGATGTTACTGTTGCTTTAACACCTACCCCACAGACACAACCTTTTTTCCCCTTCCCAACACGCCTATTCCCCTTTCCACCAGCAGCAGGCCTTTTTCCACTAATTTTGGTGGTTAACTAATTCACAACTCTGGAGTTGTTTGCACAAAAAAAACAATGGATGGGAACCGAGCAGAGCTGAGTGGCCAAACTGTGGCATTAGGCCAAAACTATTGGCTGGGTTAGATGCAGAAAAAAAATATATTCAGTTTGCAACATGATGGAGGTCAGTATAGATGGACTAATAGAGAAAGTCCCACACACTGCTAGAAGGCCAAATATTTTTTCAGAGCTAGATGCAGACAAAAAATTATTTTGAATTTGCAACCTGATGGAGGTCAGTATAGGTGGACTAATAGAACAAGTCCCACACACTGCTAGAAGGCCAAATATTTTTTCAGAGGTAGATGCAGAAAAAAATTATATTCAGTTTGCAACCTGATGGAGGTCTGTATAGATGGATTAATAGAACAAGTCCCACACACAGCTAGAAGCCCAATATTTTTTCAGAGGTAGATGCAGAAAAAAAATATATTCAGTTTGCAACATGATGGAGGTCAGTATAGATGGACTAATAGAGAAAGTCCCACACACTGCTAGAAGGCCAAATATTTTTTCAGAGCTAGATGCAGACAAAAAATTATTTTGAATTTGCAACCTGATGGAGGTCAGTATAGATGGACTAATAGAGAAAGTCCCACACACTGCTAGAAGGCCAAATATTTTTTCAGAGCTAGATGCAGATAAAAATTATTTTTAATTTGCAACCTGATGGAGGTCAGTATAGATGGACTAATAGCGAAAGTCCCACACACTGCTAGAAGGCCAAATATTTTTTCAGAGCTAGATGCAGAAAAAAATATATTCAGTTTGCAACCTGATGGAGGTCAGTATAGATGGACTAATAGAGAAAGTCCCACACACTGCTAGAAGGCCAAATATTTTTTCAGAGCTAGATGCAGACAAAAAATTATTTTGAATTTGCAACCTGATGGAGGTCAGTATAGATGGACTAATAGAGAAAGTCCCACACACTGCTAGAAGGCCAAAAATTTTTTCAGAGCTAGATGCAGATAAAAATTATTTTTAATTTGCAACCTGATGGAGGTCAGTATAGATGGACTAATAGAGAAAATCCCACACACTGCTAGAATGCCAAATATTTTTTCAGAGCTAGATGCAGAAAAAAATTATATTCAGTTTGCAACCTGATGGAGGTCAGTATAGATGGACTAATAGAACAAGTCCCACACACTGCTAGAAGGCCAAATATTTTTTCAGAGGTAGATGCAGATAAAAATTATTTTTAATTTGCAACCTGATGGAGGTCAGTATAGATGGACTAATAGAGAAATTCCCACACACTGCTAGAAGGCCAAATATTTTTTCAGAGCTAGATGCAGAAAAAAATTATATTCAATTTGCAAACTGATGGAGGTCAGTATAGATGGACTAATAGAATGATGCTATGCCCAAAAGATTTTACTTCACTAGGTGCAGTAAAAAAATTGGTATTCTATACACAGGTGGTATATCTTGCAACACAGATAGGCTACTCCACTGACTAACACACTCTGCAATAGGCCAAAAAGGATTAGCTTTGCTAGATTCAGCCAAATGCTGTGAAAAAAACTTGCACAGCACTGGCACAGACCTGCCTGGCAAAAACTGATAGGAACTGATGTAACCTAGTCCTGAAAAGGACTGCAATTACAATTAGTCTTTACTCCCACAATCTATCTATTTAAGAGCACAGACCTGCCTGATAAAAGTCATAGGAAATGCTGTAACCTAGTCCTTTAAAGGACTGCAATCACAACTATTCCCTACTCCCAAGCTATCTGTAGATTTGTGCGAAAATTGGCTTTAAATTAACAAGGTATAGCGCACACAGCAACAGCGGTGCCGTCTAACACGCAGCTGCAGCAGTGAGAAAATGGTGGCGACCGGGAAAATGGCTTGGTCTCATAGGGCAAGGACATGTGACATACACTGCCAATGACACATGCCCTTGCTTGTGTGAAAAAAAGCACTTCGCTCCGTGTGTGCGCTGCTGATAGGCTGACAGATTTCACCTCCCCACTGTAAATGCGGGAAAGAGAAAAAAAAATGGAGATCTTCATTATTCCTGCAGAGATCCATCCCCTGCCCCTCCCCCCACCCCGCTGTACACTCAAACTGCGTATTAACATTAATTTTCATCATTACTGAGAAAAAATCCAGTTATGATTTTGGTGCACGAACAGTTATCGAACATAACCTCGAACAGCCGAATTTTTCTCAAATCGTTCGTGTTCGCCGAACGGCTCGAACATCGCCCAAAACAGCTCGAATTTGAGATTGGCGAACAGTTCGAGTCGAACAACGCTCATCTCTAGTGGAGAGTCTTCTGGCTGCTGGTAGAAGTGCATCACAGGTATTATTACAGCTCCATCCAGTTGAGGCCAATCTGGCCAGTATGGAGTACATCTTCTTTGGGTTCTTCAGCCACTATAAGAGGTACTTCTTCCTGTGGCTTCAATAGACCTGGGCACAACTTCAAGCGGTCTATTGAGACTGTTACAGCTGTCTTACCTCCATCTTTACTGATTAGACAGGTTTATCTATTGTCGAACCTGGAATCTAACACAGTGCAAGGCTCTCTTTCCCACTGGTCATCAAGCTTGTGGTTTCTCCTCTTTTGCTTCAGCACAACTTCTCCAGGTGTCAAGGGTTCTGCGGGTGCACTCTTGTTATACTGTGCTTCCTGCTTATCTCTCACCCTATTTAGACTGTCTTCGACTCAGGCCTGTAATCTCTTGTACTGCTCCTGTCGGGTCATAACCCAGTCTTCAGTGGACATATCGGCTTCCGGCTCTACCACTCCAAGCACCAGGTCCATGGGCAACTTTCCGGGTCTTGCTCTCATGAGGTATGCTGGGGTACAACTGGTGGAACTCACAGGTATGTGATTGTACAGATCTACCAGATCAGGTAGTTTGTCTGGCCACTGATTCCTTTCTTCTAAAGGTAAGATCTTCAGCAGGTCTATGACGATATTGTTCATCTTTTCACATAGACCATTAGTTTGAGGGTGGTACGGCGTAGTCCGAATCTTCTTACACCCGTACAGATGGCAAAACTCTTTGAACAGCTCGGCTTCAAAGGCAGGGCCTTGATCCGTCAGCACCTTATCCGGGTATCCATGGGGCCTGCAGAAGTATGCTTGAAACGTCCTTGCTGCAGTTTCTGCCGTCAGATCCTTGACGGGGGCTACCACCAGGAACCAGGAGTAGTGATCCACCATGGTCAGGGCATAGGAGTAGTCTGACCTGCTGGGTGACAGCTTGACGTGATCCAGAGCGAGATCTCCAGGGGCTGGGTTGTCTTGATGGACTGCAAGGGTGCTTTCTGGCTGCTGTAGTCTTTTCTTCTGAGGCTACAGGGTCCACAATCTCGGCAACAGGTCTCTATGGAACTCCACATTCCAACCCAATAAAACCGACTCTTCAGGTTTCCAGTTTCTTCCAGCCAAAGTGCCGGGTTTGATCGTGGTAGGCCTCCAACACCATCTGGATGTCTGTCCTGGGCACTATGATCTGCCATACCATCTCATGGGTTCTAGGGTTAACATACCAGGGGAGGAGTCCTGAGGAGATAATTTGCATATTCCCACTGCATTTTGGGGTAAGTGAAGAGTCTCCGCGAGCTCAAAGAACACTGGATTTTGGCTGTTGGAGCTGAAAAGAGGACATCGGTAAACCAGGGAGGAGTCCTGAGGAGATAATTTGCATATTCCCACTGCATTTTGGGGTAAGTGAAGAGTCTCCGCGAGCTCAAAGAACACTGGATTTTGGCTGTTGGAGCTGAAAAGAGGACATCGGTAAACCAGGGAGGAGTCCTGAGGAGATAATTTGCATATTCCCACTGCATTTTGAAGCTTTTTTTTTAAGCTTTTTTCACTGTTTTCAGAACATTAACAATAAGAACATGGAAGAGTCCAGGAGCCATTTGGTGAGCTGCATATCCTGCTACATGTTCACAGACTTGCCAGTGGAAAAGCCAAACTTCACATGCCAGAAATGCAAGCTTGTGTCCCTATTGGAGGAAAAGTTGCGAAATCTAGAAGAGAGGTTAACTACCTTGAAAATCATTAAGGAAGGTGAAGAGTTCTTAGACAGAGCAGAATTATCTCTTCATGATTCAGAAAGAGAAGAAATTCGAACTGCACCTGACGAAACAGAGGAATGGAAGCATGTGACTCACAGAAGCAGGAGGATCGAGAGGCAGTCAGCACCCATACTGCTCAGGAACCAGTACCAGGCTCTCACGCAGGAGAACCATGAAGAAATACAGCAAAATAAGACTTTGCCAGCAATGAATAACCTTGTAAGCCCTCAGAATCCTCCTGGATGGAGAAAGAAGAATGTTGTGAAGAAAAAACGGAGAGTGGTGGTCATGGGGGATTCCCTGTTAAGAGGAACAGAGGCCGCTATCTGCAGACCAGACATAACCTCAAGAGAAATGTGCTGTCTTCCAGGAGCAAAACTTAAAGATGTGTTTGACAGGATATCAAGACTCTTCAGACCTACAGATCACTACCTATTCCTGCTAATACATGTGGGGACAAATGACACCGCAAGAAAGGACCTGGAAACCATCTGCAGTGACTTTGAAGACTTAGGCAAGAAAGTGAAAGAATTGGGAGCGCAGGTGGTCTTCTCATCCATCCTCCCAGTGGATGGCCATGGAACAATGAGGTGGAATAAGATTCTACAGGTGAACAACTGGCTACATCGATGGTGCCGTCAACAAGGATTTGGATTTCTGGATCACGGAATGAATTACCTATACGATGGACTACTTGCTAGAGATGGGGTGCACCTTACGAAGACTGGAAAACATGTATTTGGAAGTCGCCTTGCTACACTCATCAGAAGAGCTTTAAACTAGAACAATGTGGGAAGGGAAGCAAAAGGCCAGAAAAAGCCATACAGCTCACAAATACTATTGATATCTCTGCTACTGGAAGTGGAAAGGAAGAACAAAGACAAAACAATTTAAATAATAAAAATATGGGAGGAAGAGAAACCAATCACATACTAAAATGTTTTTATACAAATGCACAAAGCATGGGCAGCAAACAAGGAGAATTGGAACTACTAATGCAGGAAAAGGAATATGATGACATTGGAATCACTGAAACTTGGTGGGACGATACACATGATTGGAATAAAAGGCTAAAAGGATACAACTTATTTGCAAGAAACAGACTTGATAAATGAGGAGGAGGTGTTGCATTGTATGTTAGAAAAGCGTATATCTGCACAGAGATTGAAGCTTCAGAGACTGGGAGTTCTGTGGAAACTGTAAGAATACAAGGAGAGAACAACGGAAAGGACACCATTGTAGGCATTTACTACAGGCCACCTGGGCAAGCTGAAGATATGGATGAACTCTTTATGTATCAAATGACCAAGTTCTCCAAAAAATATGACGTAGTGGTCATGGGAGATTTCAACTATCCAGACATTTGTTGGGAATCTCTCTCAAGTAAAACTAACAGGTCAAACAAATTCTTATCCTCTCTTGCTGACAACTTTATCTTCCAAAAGGTAGGGGAGAAAACAAGGGGATATGCTACTTTGGATCTAATCCTTATAAACAGGGAGGAAATGGTTGAGTAGGTAAAGGTGGCTGGGACCCTAGGAGGCAGCGATCATGCTATTATAGAATTTTGGATAACTAGAGGAGGAAGACATGTGAAGACTCAAACTTCAAGATTAGATTTTAGAAAGGCAGATTTTAAGAGACTCAGAAAGAGAATAGGAGGGATCCAATGGCTGGATGTCCTTAAGGACAAAAATGTCCAGGAAGGATGGGAAATTTTTAAAAATGAGATTCTCAAAGCACAATCGTTAACAATCCCGAAAAGTAGGAAGAATGGGAAGCATTTAAGGAAACCAGGATGGATGAACACAGAACTTAAACACATGCTAAAAAGAAAGAAAGAAATGTTTATTAAATGGAAAGAGGAAGGCATATCTAAAGAAGATTATAATGCAGTCTGCAGATCCTGTAGGGCACGTATCAGGTTAGCTAAAGCTGACAATGAATTAAGGCTTGCAAGAGATGTCAAAAGCAATAAAAAAGGATTTTGGGGGTATGTCAAAAGTAAAAGAAAAGTCAAAGATGCTATAGGATTTTTACAGGATGAAAATGGAGAAATGGTAAGAGAGGATGTTGAGAAGGCCGAACTTTTTAATTCCTATTTTGCATCTGTTTTCTCTCAGAAAGAAAATGTAACATCAACTGAACTTCACTGTCCTTTTAAAGGAATAGAGGAATCCAAGGTATCTGTAAACAGAAAGATTGTGAGGGAATATTTAGCTAACATAAATGAGTTCAAGTCTCCAGGTCCAGATGAATTACACCCAAGAGTAATGAAGGAGATCGTAGAAGAAATTTTAGAACCACTCTCCATAATCTTTGAAAATTCTTGGAGAACAGGAGAAGTCCCAGAAGACTGGAGAAGAGCAAATCTTGTTCCTATCTTCAAAAAGGGGAAGAAGGTGGACCCAGGGAACTATAGGCCGGTGAGTCTGACTTCTATACCAGGAAAGATCTTTGAACAAATTATTAAGCAACATGTATGTAAGTACATGGATAAGAATGAAGTGATTAACCAGAGTCAGCATGGGTTTGTAACTAACAAGTCATGTCAGACTAACTTAATTTCCTTCTATGACAGAATCACTGACTGGGTGGATCAGGGAAATGCTGTAGATATAGTATATCTTGACTTCAGCAAAGCATTTGACAAAGTATCTCACACCATCCTTATTGAAAAAATGACCAAGTATGCAATGGACCAGGCAACTGTTAGGTGGATTCATAACTGGCTTAGTGATCGGACTCAAAGGGTGGTTGTAAATGGCTTCACATCCAGCTGGATGAATGTCTCAAGTGGGGTACCACAGGGCTCCGTCCTGGGACCTGTATTGTTCAACATCTTTATCAATGATTTAGATGAAGGAATTGAGGGTAAACTGATTAAATTTGCTGATGACACAAAGCTAGGAGGGATAGCTAATACTAGAGAAGAGAGAGAGAGGATTCAAAAAGACCTAAATAAACTGGAGCAGTGGGCAGCAACCAACAGAATGGTTTTTAACAGGGAAAAATGCAAAGTACTACATCTGGGCAATAAAAATGAAAAAAGCATATACAGAATGGGAGGAATAGAGCTAAGCAACAGTACATGTGAAAAAGACTTAGGTATACTAATAGATCATAGACTGAACATGAGTCAACAGTGTGATGCAGCAGCAAAAAAGTCAAATACAATTCTGGGATGTATTAACAGAAGCATACAGTCTAGATCATGTGAAGTCATTATCGGTCTTTACTCCTCTTTGGTCAGACCTCATCTGGAATACTGTGTACAGTTTTGGGCACCACATTTTAAAAAAGACATAGACAAACTGGAGCAAGTTCAGAGAAGAGCGACCAGAATGGTGACTGGTCTGCAAACCATGTCCTATGAGGAACGGTTGCAGGATTTGGGAATGTTTAGCTTGCAAAAAAGAAGACTGAGAGGAGACTTAATAGCTGTCTACAAATATGTCAAGGGCTGTCACATTGTAGAAGGATCATCTTTATTCTCATTTGCACAAGGAAAGACTAGAAGCAATGGGATGAAACTAAATGGGAGGAGACACAGATTAGATATTAGAAAAAACTTTTTGACAGTTAGGGTGATTAATGAGTGGAACAGGCTGCCACGAGAGGTGGTGAGTTCCCCTTCAATGGACGTCTTCAAACAGAGGCTGGACAGACATCTGTCTGAGATGATCTAGTGAATCCTGCTTTGAGCAGGGGGTTGGACCAGATGACCCAGGAGGTCCCTTCCAACTCTACCATTCTATGATTCTATGATTCTATACCTTCGGCACAGCTTCTCCCTATAGATGAACAGTCGACTTCTCTCATTCCACAGTTGCTTGGCTTGTGGAGGTGCGTCTTTCTCCAGGGAGAAACCTTCCTGGGTTATCAGTTCCTTGATACGGCTGACAACCGGGTCGCTGTCCTGGGTCTCCTTCCAACTGTGATGAGGTAAAGGGTTTAGTGTCTTTCCACGAAGCCTCCTAGAGGTGAGCTGCTCGTGGACCATCCCATTTCTATGGAAGGCAGGTAGCTCAATCTCCTTCAGGTCATCCACTTCTTCTTCAGTGTCCGACTGGTGAGGCATTCTGGATAGGGCATCGACATTGGCGTTCTTGTGGCCTGCCCGATATTTGATGGTGAAGTTATAGTTTGACAGTCGGGTCATCCAACGCTGTTCCTGGCTCCCAATTTGGCTGTCTCTAAATGTATCAGGGGGTTGTTGTCAGTATAGGCCGTGAACTTAGTGGAGGCCAGGTAGTGCTTGAATCGTTCAGTGATGGCCCAGACAAAGGCCAGGAGCTCCAACTTGAAGGAGCTATAGTTTTCTGGATTCCTCTCGGTAGGATGGAGCTTCCTGCTGGCATAGGCAATCACCTTCTCTTTGCCATACTGCTTCTGGCTTAACACAGCTCTTAGTCCCTCGTTGCTGGCATCAGTGTACAGCAGGAAAGGTTGGCTGTAGTCAGGGCAGGCAAGAATTTCTTCGCCAGTCAGGATCTTTTTCATCACTGTAAAGGACTCAGCCTGCTCTTTACCCCACTGGAAGGGGGGTTTTTGCCTCTGTTGGACTGTCCTGCCAGGAGACTTTGCAAAGACGCTGCCTTCTTGGTGTAGTCCTTTACAAATCTCCGGTAATACCCGACCAGTCCCAGGAACTGGCGTACCTCCTTGAGATTCTTTGGTTCCGGCCATTTCTGGATGGCAGTGACCTTCTCCGGGTCTGGTGCTACTCCTTCTGGACTGACGATGTGCCCCAGGTACTGAACCTTCTGTTTGAGCAGGTGGCACTTGGAAGGCTTCAATTTCATCCCATACCGGGACAATGCTTCAAATACCTCCGCCAGGTGCTTCAGATGGTCCTCATACGTCTTGGAGTACACTATCACGTCTTCCAGGTATAGCAACACGGTCTCAAAGTTACAGTGTCCCAAACAGCATCAATCTCTGGAACGTTCCAAGGGCGTTGCAGAGTCACAACGGCATACTGTTGAACTCGTAGAGTCCCATCGGGGTTGTGAAGGCCGTCTTCTCCCGGTCCTCCTCAGAAACTATGTGTTATGAGGTTTACCTGTCTGTAATCTACACACATCCTCATGCTTCCATCTTTTTTCCTCACCAGGACCAGGGGAGCTGCCCAGGGGCTACAGCTATCTCTTATTATCCCTGCTTTCTTCATGTCATGCAACATTTCCTTTGCTTTCTGGTAGTGTGCTGGTGGTATGGGCCTGTAACGTTCTTTGATGGGTGGATGGTCACCTGTGGGTATATTGTGTTGTACCCCTTTAATCCTCCCAAAATCAAGTGAGTGTTTGCTGAATACCTGTTCGTATTCCTGGACCACCCTGTGTAGACCTTGTTTTTGATGGACAGGAGTGGTGTCAGTCCCAACATGGAGCTGTTGACACCAATCCTCCAGCTGAGCTTTGGAGTCATTGTCCTCCACTGTATCTGGTGGGGTCAAGGATTCCACTGGGTGTATGGCATCATCATTTACAGTACACAACCTGGCAATAGAGGCGTATCTTGGTAATTTAACTTCCTCCTCCCCACAATTTAGGAGACGTATAGGTACCCTCCCATTGCGTACATCAACTACCCCTCTAGCAGTCAAAAGTGTAGGTCTGTGCTCTAAGCTAATGGGCTCCATTACCACCTGGTAGTTCTGTCCCTTGAGACCTATTGCTTCCCTACACCAAATCAGCATTTCACTCATTGGGGGAATCACAATGGGTACCGGGTCTGTCACCCGTACATTACCAATCTCACCACCTGTTAGCTTTACTTGTTGCTGGTACAGGAGGGCTCGAATCTCTCTCTGGAGCACCTTCCTCTGCCCTGGTTTGGCAGTGACAGCAATCTGTTGGAGCAAAAACAACACTTCTCCCAAACATTTACCAACAATATTCGTACCAAGTATCATATACAAGTCTGTATGACCAGGGTTAGATTCAACTACAATCAGTCCTTGGTCCTTTAGTTCCGCTCTCCCCACCTTCACTGTCACGTCCTTAACCCCGACTAGGTTAAGAGGAAGGCCATTAGAGGCATACACAGAGAGGTTCGGGGCTGGCGGGCGGAGTTCATCTACGGACCAGTACCTTTTGTAGAGGACATCAGGTATGATGGTTACTTGTGAGCCGGTGTCCAGTAATGCAGGTGCTGCTATCCCATCCAGCACGAAGGACAGGAAAGGCCTTCTTCCTACAAACCGATTGTACCAGCTTAATGGGCCTGGTTGGTTTACTCCTGGGTGTCGGCCCTCGGCCCCAGGGTTCGCTCGTTTAAAGGACAGTTCCGCGCTGTGTGGTCTGCCTTGTGGCAACGGTAGCAGATGAAGTCTCCTGGAGGGCGACATTGGTCGTTGGTCCTCCCACGGGGTGGCGTTGTCCTCCTCCGTGGTGGCAATGTCCTCCTACGGGGTGGTGTTGTGACTGTCCTCCTTCTTCTCCTCATCCAGGGGACATCCTCAGGGCTGTCAGCGAGTAGAATCCTTCCTTCCTGCTCGGGCTCCTCCTGTAGCTGCAGGGTGCTCAGGACAGTGGCCAGGGTTTTACTTAGCTGACGCACTTCAGAGCGCAGGCTGTCCAACTTGCTAGGGGGCACTGTTTGCAACTTTGTTTCAGCCGTCAATGAAGGAGCGGTGGGTGCTGCGGTCACTGGGGTGGCCCCACCCTGGTAGCGCTGGATAGCAGTCCCTGATGTTTCCAGGGGCTGTAGACCCTTAATAGCCATGTCAAAGGTGGCGTCTGGATGATCTAAAGCCCACCACTGTCCAGTTCTGCTCTCCTCCTGGGACCTCAACCCCCGGGTGAACTGTTCCGTCAGCATTTTATTTTCATCTTGTATGCTGGCTGGACTAACCTGTTTCAGGGCCGGCAGGGCTTTCTGAAAGCATCAGGCATAGTCCTGAATACTGTCCTCAGGTTGCTGGACACAGTGGTAGAACCTCATCCGGAGATCTGTCTCAGTGCGGTTTTCAAACACAGTTTGCAGTCTCTTAAAGATAGTGGATATTGATTCCAGGTCTGCGGCTGGCCAGGTTTCAACTTCCTGCTCTGCGGCACCAGTCAATTGTCTCAGCACAACAGCGGCTCTCTGCTTACCAGTCATATTATACATTTCCAGTATACCGCATATTTTCCTCTTGAACCCGGACAGGGTGTCTGGTTTGCCATCATACTGGGGAAGCCATTTTGCTCCAGGGATATACGGCAGGGCCATGGGTATCAACGGAGTCACGACCCCTGATGGTGGGGCGCAAGTTGGGCATCAGGAGCATTAACCGGTGATCCGGCAGCTTGCTGTTCGTCGGTCATGGTTGCGCCCCCCTAGTAAACCGTAGCCTACCTTCTTCACTTCTTATCAGATAGGCCGCAGCTCCACGGGCGACGGTCTTCTTCCAGGACCTTGCGTCGCTCACGTCTGACGTCAGAGCGTCCTCTGGACTCCTTCCAGGACCTGACGCTTCCTGGTTCGAGGTCAGGGGCGGGGCATGTCCTGGGCTTCGCGTGCTTCCAGTGGTTACGCCCCTCTTCTTCCCACGCGGCTAAAGGGAGCTGCCGCTGCGGAGCAGTCCTCTGAGGCAGATGGTAGGGCAGCTTGTGATGGAACGGCTCCCCACAGGTGGAGCGGCAGGCCTCAGGGCAGTGTAGAAAGCGAGGGTTGTGCTGGGCGTTGTAGTGCAGGGAGGGAAAGATGGCGCAGCCGAAATAATGGACAGAGGCAGTACGGTGCAGTCATCCGAGTCTTTACTCACAGTTCTTACGAAAGTTCCACTGGTGCACTGTACGGATGCCAGCCTCCCACGTCATGCTGCGCTCACCAGGCAGGGGTTCAGCTCTTCCTTAGGCAGATTAGGAGCACCTGAAGGAACCCCGCTTTCTCGTGTTCCTAGCTAGACCGTCTTCACGCTGGGTCTTCTCCCTCCTGCCCTGCTCGGGTGCTCTGAAGTCCCTCCTATCTTACTGGAGTTCCCGGAAATGCTTGACCCTCACGGGGATTAGAATAAGTCTGCGGCAACTGGTCTATGAAAGCCAGAAGCTGTCCTGCACTCGCCGTACCCCCTGGGATCCCTTCTGTAAATTGGAGCCTTCTCTTCTGCTCCCCTCCTGGGCCTCTAGGACTGGGCCCTTCTTGTGGAGCAGAGGTCCTAAAGAGACTCTGCTCCCAGACTGTCTTCACTCTCTCCTCTCACTGACTGAACTAACTTCTGACTGAGCTGCCTGGCTCCACCCTCCATATATATATATCCCTAACGGGCTCCCTCTGCTGGTCTGAGGTGGTAGGGTGGAGGTGTGTGAATGTAATGAGGGCCTCTTGTGGAGAAGTCCATCCATGCACCCTACTGGGTTCTGTGGCACCTGTGCGTAGCAGGGCGCCACAGTTGATATTACCTTCTACAGTATTTACTCTTATTGCTCCTAAAGTCATTATCTACATCCTTGTTGCGCGTCGCTCATGCTTTTCTGGCCATGGCATTTCATTAGCACTTCCCCAGTATCATAACAACTTTAATGTTATTTGTCCTCTGGCACCAACATGAGACTGGCACAATGATTGGTGAAGTCACTAACCACAAGTAGGTGAGATACCTGCTCAAGTATCATTTGTGCACACATTGGCAAGCATGGGAAATATGTCTGGTAGATGAAAATGAAAGAGCCACTTTATTAGAGACACCAGATTTTATTATTGGATCTCTGTGCATTTTTCTCTTGAAACTGTGTCGAGAGTAGACAAAGAATGTTGTGAAAAAGGAAGGATATCCAACGAAAGGAAATCTTGTGTGTGTAAAGAAATTTCTAATGAAAGGGGGAAAAAAGTCAAGAAACATCCTGAACAGACAAGAAAATTACTGCAGAGTACAACGCTGGTGCTCAAAAGAAGAAGAATTGTCTCGTCTATTAGAGGCGCAAACAAGCCCAAAAAAAAGAAGCAAATGGGTTACCTTACTCATCTACCATATTTCTCCATTTTAACTCAAGTTTTGTAATTTTTAAAGAATTTGACTGAAATTCTGCCAATAAATTTGACACAATGTGAATGAATTAGGGTTTTCCCAATTTTTCCCAGTAAATTCTAATTCTTTACATTTTATTTCATCAGTGTCTTTTTGTCTCATGTTCTGGATTATTTTCTTATATTCTCATCCATGTTGGGCGGCTGGATGGCAGTTGGTCACTTGGACTAGGCTCGAGGTACAGCACATATCAGGGAAGATCTAATGATTTCCATCTTGTTAAGGCTCAGATATTTCGAGTCCTGACGTTCTGTCCCCGAGGGGAGGGTGAAGGTGAATTTCTGGAGCAAAGCGGAGAAGAACATGAAGAGCTCCATGTGGGTCAGGTTCTGTCCAGGACAAGCTCTCTTCCCTAGAAGACAAAATAAAACGTATGTAATAAGGAATTATCTTATTCCTGGAGTCACTCTGTGCTTTAGTTTCCCACCATCTAAAGACCTCTGCTTGCTGTCCATTTATTTATATTTTCTGGCATATAATAATCAGTGCAGATTCATTATTGAGTTCATCATCAGCTGTTTGAGCAGTACCATGCTATGATTTAATCCTTCAAAGGGAACCTGTCATGTCCCCAAACGCTAATAACCTGCAATTATAGTCTTAATTTGCAATAGTATTCCAAAGCTGCCCGGCTGCCACACTAAAAGTGCCGATACCGGGAGGAAATTAATTAAATTCCTCCCGGCAGCCTTTGGATTTCAGTCATAAAGGCAGGCCGATGCAGGTTTAGTCACTACTCCTTACTTAGTGAATGGTTGCGGCACATAAACTGCAGAGATGGCTGTCAGTCACTGTGCCGCAGCGTGCTTACAGCTGCTCACGAAGTAAGGAGTAGAGAGTAAAGCCACATTGGCACAACTCTAAGACTGAAATCTGCAGGCTGCCGGGAGGAATACAATTAATTTCCTCTCGGTAGCCGGGCTTTCAGAGTTGTGGCTGCATGGTTTTGGAAACCTGCAGATTAACCCTATATCTATAGGTGAAAAGCACATCAGGACATGACAGGTTCCCTTCACATTTATTGCTGAGATCTAGAAGATATTTTCTATATGAATTGGCAATACCTTACACAAAAGAAAAGAACTGTAACTAAGAAAGAAGGCGGCAGTCACCACTGACGAATCCAAAAATGTTTATTGGGTCATGGAAATTACAGAGACACAAACTTTAACCTGGTTCGTGTGTGTTCACACTTCTTTCGGCCCTGACAATAAACCCTCCCACGCTTAGCACGTAAAATTAATTATATCCAAAAATATTTAGGGCAGACATAATATAATATAATACAATATATAGGGCAGACATAATATAATATAATACAATATATAGGGCAGACATAATAACGCAAAAAAATAAAACCATTTCAAAAATATTAGTGATAGTTACAGAAAATTGCTCAAATCACTTCATTCATTTAGGCCTAAGAGACCCAATGCCTCAACTTTAATTAGAGAAGAGCCGATCAGGCAAAGTTCAAATTCGCCTGTTCATGGGGTTTTTCCTGAGAAATTGGATTCATGCATCTCTAGACCCCAATTCTTCACTTTGCCCAAAATCTCAGAAAATTGCCTACCATTTTGGTTCTTACCTGCCGAAAACGGCATGAACGCCAACCTGGTGCGGAACTGCCCATCCTCATCCAGAAAATGCTGAGGGTTAAACTCTTCAGGAGTTTCCCACTGAGATGGGTCTTGTAGGACTGATGTGAGGAAGGGGACCACAGTTGTTCCCTGATATCAAGAAACATTAGGTGTTACATGAACGTGTATAGATCATGAAGATCACAGTAGACCCAGAATTTCCTAACTATGTACCAATGGTCAGATATAGAGATGAGCGGATTGTCACGCTGTCTCTGTGTACTGGAGGTAGGGGGCCTAAGCTGACCCTAAGCTGGGGCCCTGACTAATCCCTCTACCTGGAGGTACTGTTAAAGGTACAGAGGTCCAGGCCACCAGCGTAACCCCTACCTCCTGAGGATCCCTGCACCTAAGTAATCTAGTCCTGAGAAGGACCCCTGATCACAACAAAAGGGGACAGGTAATAATATGCCCACACTCAGTACTTAGACGAACGAGACAGTACAAGGGTAAAACCAAAACCACCTTGCATACAAAAACTACACAACTACAACAGAGGGAACACCAACGGGAAAGGAGATAAATGATAAAGCGAGGAAGGGAAAAAGCACTCCAAATACAATTAGCTCTGAAACTCCAAATACCACGATCCGCTCTGTTAGTCTGCATGAAATGCTTTCACCGACACTTCCCCAACAGACCGGCAGGCATTTGAAGGAGTCCGACTACAGCAGCATTGATTGCAGCTGGGCGAGGCTGGACCTCGTCTAGCACAGAGAGAGAGAGAGTTAACTCCCTCACTGCCGAAAAACACAAAGCACCAAAAACTCAGCTGCGAGAAGTCAGGCTGTGTAATCGTGACGATCTTCGTGGCGACACACCCGTGACAGTACCCCCCCTTCTACGAGGGGCCTCCGGACCCTCAGGGCCAGGTTTATCCGGGTGAGTCATGTGGAAGGCCCGAACTAATCGGTCTGCGTTAATATCCGACGCAGGAACCCACATCCTCTCCTCAGGACCATACCCCTTCCAATGAACCAGGTACTGAAGGGACCGGCGATTAAAGCGTGAATCGATGACCCTCGATACCTGGAACTCCAAGTTACCATTGACCACCACTGGAGGGGGAGGTAAAGGTGACGGTACCACCGGCGCCACATACCTCTTAAGCAACGATCTGTGGAACATGTTGTGAATTTTAAACGTAGGGGGGAGGTCAAGACGGAATGCCACCGGATTAATTATAGAACTGATCCTGTACGGCCCGATGAACCTGGGACCCAGTTTCCAGGAGGGAACCTTAAGTTTTATATTCCTGGTAGACAATCATACCCGATCGTTCACACTTAGGTCCGGACCAGACACTCTCCTCCTATCAGCCATACTTTTGTATCGGTTCCCCATAGTATTCAGATTCTTCAGCACCCCTCTCCATACTGAAGTGAGTGATGAGGAAAATCGTTCCTCCTCAGGAACCCCCGAAGAGCCCCCCCTACTGAAAGTACAAAACTGGGGGTGAAAACCATATGCCCCAAAAAATGGGGACTTACCAGTGGACTCGCTCTGCCTATTATTAAGAGCAAACTCTGCCAGAGGTAAGAAAGAAGCCCAGTCCTCCTGGTTCTCTGACACAAAACACCGGAGATATGTCTCCAAGCTCTGGTTCATACGTTCCGTCTGACCATTGGTCTGAGGATGAAAAGACGATGAGAACGATAAATGCATCCCCCGCCGTGTACAAAACGCCTTCCAGAATTTGGACACAAACTGAGACCCCCGATCTGACACCACCTCGGAGGGTACCCCGTGAAGCCTCACAATCTCCACAATGAACACCTGCGCAAGAGTTTTAGCATTAGAAAGAGCAGGAAGAGTGATAAAATGTGCCATCTTGCTGAACCTGTCCACTACAACGAGTATGACCGTTTTACCCGAAGACGGAGGGAGGTCCGTAATAAAGTCCATAGACAGATGAGTCCAAGGACGCTCCGGGATCTTCAAAGGTAAGAGGGCCCCAGACGGACGGGTATGTGATGTCTTAGAGCGCGCACAAACCCCACAGGACGCGACAAAAGTTACCACCTCCTTATGTAAGTTAGGCCACCAAATCCGACGCGAGAGGAGATCCACAGTAGAGATGAGCGCTGTTCTACTCGAACTGTTCGCCAATCTCAAATTCGAGCTGTTTTGGGCGGTGTTCGAGCCGTTCGGCGAACACGAACAATTTGAGAAAAATTCGGCTGTTCGAGGTTATGTTCGATAACTGTTCGTGCACCAAAATCATAACTGGATTTTTTCTCAGTAATGATGAAAATTAATGTTAATACGCAGTTTGAGTGTACAGCGGGGTAGGGGGAGGGGCAGGGGATGGATCTCTGCAGGAACAATGAAGATCTCCATTTTTTTTTCTCTTTCCCGCATTTGCAGTGGGGAGGTGCAATCTGTCAGCCTATCAGCAGCACACACACGGAGCGAAGTGCTTTTTTTCACACAAGCAAGGGCATGTGTCATTGGCAGTGTATGTCACATGTCCTTGCCCTATAAGACCAAGCCATTTTCCCCGTCGCCACCATTTTCTCACTGCTGCAGCTGCGTGTTAGACGGCACCGCTGTTGCTGTGTGCGCTATACCTTGTTAATTTCAAGCCAATTTTCGCACAAATATACAGATAGCTTGGGAGTAGGGAATAGTTGTGATTGCAGTCCTTTTAAGGACTAGGTTACAGCATTTCCTACGACTTTTATCAGGCAGGTCTGTGCTCTTAAATAGATAGATTGTGGGAGTAAAGACTAATTGTAATTGGAGTCCTTTTCAGGACTAGGTTACATCAGTTCCTATCAGTTTTTGCCAGGCAGGTCTGTGCCAGTGCTGTGCAAGTTTTTTTCACAGCATTTGGCTGAATCTAGCAAAGCTAATCCTTTTTGGCCTATTGCAGAGTGTGTTAGTCAGTGGAGTAGCCTATCTGTGTTGCAAGATATACCACCTGTGTATAGAATACCAATTTTTTTACTGCACCTAGTGAAGTAAAATCTTTTGGGCATAGCATCATTCTATTAGTCCATCTATACTGACCTCCATCAGGTTGCAAACTGAATATAATTTTTTTCTGCATCTAGCTCTGAAAAAATATTTGGCCTTCTAGCAGTGTGTCGGACTTTCTCTATTAGTCCATCTATACTGACCTCCATCAGGTTGCAAATTAAAAATAATTTTTATCTGCATCTACAGTACCTCTGAAAAAATATTTGGGCTTCTAGCTGTGTGTGGGACTTGTTCTATTAGTCCATTTATACTGACCTCCATCAGGTTGCAAACTGAATATATTTTTTTCTGCATCTACCTCTGAAAAAATATTGGGCTTCTAGCTGTGTGTGGGACTTGTTGTATTAGTCCATCTATACTGACCTCCATCAGGTTGCAAACTGAATATATTTTTTTCTGCATCTACCTCTGAAAAAATATTGGGCTTCTAGCTGTGTGTGGGACTTGTTGTATTAGTCCATCTATACTGACCTCCATCAGGTTGCAAACTGAATATATCTTTTTCTGCATCTACCTCTGAAAAAATATTGGGCTTCTAGCTGTGTGTGGGTCTTGTTCTATTAATCCATCTATACAGACCTCCATCAGGTTGCAAACTGAATATAATTTTTTTTTTCTGCATCTAGCTCTGAAAAAATATTTGGCCTTCTAGCAGTGTGTGGGACTTTCTCTGTTAGTCCATCTATACTGACCTCCATCAGGTTGCAAACTGAATATAATTTTTTTCTGCATCTAGCTCTGAAAAAATATTTGGCCTTCTAGCAGTGTGTCGGACTTTCTCTATTAGTCCATCTATACTGACCTCCATCAGGTTGCAAATTAAAAATAATTTTTATCTGCATCTACAGTACCTCTGAAAAAATATTTGGGCTTCTAGCTGTGTGTGGGACTTGTTGTATTAGTCCATCTATACTGACCTCCATCAGGTTGCAAACTGAATATATTTTTTTTTCTGCATCTACCTCTGAAAAAATATTGGGCTTCTAGCTATGTGTGGGACTTGTTGTATTAGTCCATCTATACTGACCTCCATCAGGTTGCAAATTGAATATAATTTTTTTCTGCATCTAACCCAGCCAATAGTTTTGGCCTAATACCACAGTTTGGCCACTCAGCTCTGCTCGGTTACCATCCATTGTTTTTTTGTGCAAACAACTCCAGAGTTGTGAATTAGTTAACCACCAAAATGAGTGGAAAAAGGCCTGCTGCTGGTGGAAAGTTGAATACGCGTGTTGGGAAGGGGAAAAAAGGTTGTGTCTGTGGGGTAGGTGTTAAAGCAACAGTAACATCTGCAGAAGAAAGACCATCTTCCAGCCAAACTAAAATGTCTACTTCTTTTAGCGGACAATGTGATAAGATCCCTTTCTTACGGCCACGCCAATCGCTACAAATTCCAGATGAGGCACAAAAACAGCAGGTGCTTCAACGGATATCAAGTGCTCCTTTAAGTGGGCTCTCCTCCACATCAACTTCAACATCACAAATACTCCAGTCCTCAAAGGTGTCACCCCAATCGCACTTGCTTCCTCACAGCTCCCAAATCTCCAGCTGCCCGTCTGAGTATGAGGTAGAACAGATGGTTGAGTCTGCAGAGCTGTTTACTCATACTATAGCCTGGGAATCAGAGGTCGACTCCAGCGCTTCTGTGAATCCAGACGAGGAAATGATCTGCACTGATGCCCAGAATCTTTATGAGTCGGATCCAGGACCAGACGCAGAAGGTTCTGACCATAATGTAGACCCTCATTCCCAAACTGTAACTCCTGTTGGTGGAGACAATGAGGAAGACGATGATAAGACTCAAATACCTGATTGGAGCGACAACTTTAGTTTTTTGTCAGGGCAGGAACAGGTTGGCTCTGAGGACGACGGGTGTGATAACGCACAGGGTGATGATGATGAGGTTGGAAATCCCACTTACTGTCAACCCACAGTCAGCCAAGAGATGAGGTCAGCAGAGGAGGTGGAGGAAGATGCTAGTGACGACGAGGTCAGGTTGCGCCTTCCTGGACAGAGACGTAGTACTGGAAGCACGTCAACAACTGCATCCTCAAACACAACTCTGCCTCTCACCACAAGTCGTGGTGGCTCTTCAGGTCGCATGGGTGCTAAGCCTTGCATAGCCTGGGCATTTTTTCAGATCGATAAAGATGACCCAACTCGTGTTATCTGTAACATCTGTCAGCAAAAGCTAAGTAGAGGCCAAAAAATACATAGTTTGAGTACTTCATGCATGAACCGGCACATGGACATGAAGCATAAGTTGCAGTGGGAAGCTCATTGTGCTACAATGCGGCCTAGCCGGCCGGGCCAGCCACCGTCTGCCATATCTTGTGCATCCGCGGCCTCTTCATCCTCTGTGACTGGGGGGACAGCAGTCACACCTGTTTTGGGGCGCAGACCTGCCACCTCTTTACCCGCAACAGCCAGCGTGATTGGCAGGTCATCATTTTCTTTGGAGGTGGTAACACCAGCTGGTGTTGAGCGCTGTCCGACATCGATAGCACCACCTTTGGATCAAGGCAACCTAACATGTACGCCTGCATCTTCCTCACAGACCGGCAGTTTGCCGGGGACACCCTTATCAACCCCGTCTAAGCACAATAGCCAGCCCTCGGTCCCTCAGATGTGGACAAGTAAAAGACCATTTCCTCCTAGCCATGAGAAAGCTAAGAGGTTGAATTTCACCATCTGCAAGCTCTTGGCTACAGAAATGCTGCCTTTCCGCCTGGTGGACACAGAGGATTTTCGAGACCTTATGTCCGTCGCAGTGCCCCAGTACCAGATGCCCAGTCGGCACTACTTCTCAAAGAAAGGTGTGCCTGCGCTCCACCAGCATGTCGTACACAACATCACCGCTTCTTTGAGAAACTCTGTGTGTGACAGGGTGCATTTCACCACAGACACTTGGACGAGTAGGCATGGACAGGGGCGTTACATGTCGCTGACTGGGCACTGGGTAACTATGGTGACAGCAGGACAAGGGGCTGCTGTCCAAGTCTTGCCGTCCCCACGAGTTGTGCGTCAATCCTCTTTATGTCAAAGTTCCTCCACTGCTTCTGCCTCCTCAACCTCCTCTCGGTCTTCCACCTGCACCCAAAGCCTGTCTGGTCATGCCACAAGCTTTCTAACTGCGCAGAAGGGATCCTGCACACCTCCTTACAATGCTGGCAGTAGGGCTCAACGTCATCAGGCGGTTTTTACATTGAAATGTCTGGGAAATGTGAGTCACACAGCTGAGGAGTTGTGGTCAGCTCTGGAGAACCAATTTCATGAATGGTTGTCTCCACTGGACCTGAAACCAGGGAAGGCCGTGTGCGACAATGCTGCAAACCTGGGTGCGGCCCTTCGCCGGGGCAATGTCACACACGTGCCTTGTATGGCTCACGTGTTGAACCTGGTTGTCCAGCAATTCTTAGCCCACTATCCCAGACTAGATGGCCTTCTGCAGAGGGCACGGTCGCTGTGTGCTCACTTCCGCCGTTCGCATCCCGCAGCTCAGCGACTTACATCTCTACAGAAGTCGTTGGGCCTGCCACTTCACCGGCTAAAATGCGATGTGCCTACCCGGTGGAATTCAACTCTGTACATGTTGCAGCGACTGTGGCAGCACCGACAAGCCCTGGTGCAATACGTTCTGACGTATAGCCTGGGCCAACGAGATTCAGAGGTGGGGCAAATCACGCTGGAGGAGTGGTCTCAGATCAGGGACCTATGCACCCTTCTGCACAGTTTTGAAATGGCGACGAAGATGTTTAGTGCTGACGATGCCATTATCAGCATGACTATTCCGGTGATTTACATGCTGGAGCACATGTTAAACAGAATTCGGAGTCAGGTGGTGGCACAAGAGGAGGTGGAGGAAGTAGAGGAGGAGGAGTTGTATGCGGAAGGGCTAACATCTGCAAGGTCCAGACGGTCGGCAGCACCAAGGCGGCAGGCATGTGAGGGTGGGGGAGATGGTTTTACCAGGGTGCATGGTAGCAGCCAAACTAGTGAGGAAGGTGCAGGAGCCCAGGAAGAAGTGGAGGACGAACTGATGGAAGACTCATCAGATGAGGGAGACCTTGATCACATTTCTGTTGTGCGAGGTTGGGGGGAGAGGACAGATGAAGGAAGCATGATTGTTACCTCGCCACCAACACAACAGGGACTTGGTGCTCCTGGATGCGCAACACACATGAGTGCCTTCTTGCTGCACTACCTGCAACATGACCCTCGAATTGTGAGAATTAGAAATAATCCTGACTACTGGGTTGCCACACTGTTAGATCCCCGGTACAAAAGTAAATTTGCAGAAATTATTCCTGCCATAGAAAGGGATGCACGCATGCAGGAGTATCAGCAGAGACTGTTGCAGAATCTTACATGTGCTTTTCCACAAAATACCAGCGGTGCACGTAGTGAATCTCACAGTTCCAACTTGCCAACCGTGGGACCGTCAAGTGTTCAGCACTCAAACCGTAACAGAACCACAGTATCTGCTGGTAACATCAATTTTGCGGAATCATTTCACCACTTTTTTAGCCCATCCTTTGCAAGGCCACAGGAGACAAGAAGTCTGACACATAGTCAACGCCTAGAGACGATGGTACAGGAGTATCTCCAAGTAAACATTGAAGCCACGACTGTGTCACTGGACCCTTGCTCTTTTTGGGCTTCCAATCTGGATAAATGGCCGGAGCTAGCCACTTACGCCTTGGAGATCTTGTCATGCCCCGCAGCCAGCGTTCTGTCTGAACGTGTGTTCAGCGCTGCTGGTGGTGTGCTGACAGATAAGCGCACGCGGCTCTCCACTGATAATGTAGACAGACTCACGTTCATAAAGATGAACAAATCATGGATCCGAAACGACTTTTCTACCCCTGTGTCATCCTGGGGAGAGTAAAAGCTTGATGATTGGTTAAAATCACCCTACCAACCGTTTTAAGCTTTCAAATTACTAATCATGTTTATCTGTATCTTGACTGGAAAATAATTTGGGCTTTGTAGCAGTGTGCAGCACTGATCCTATTAGGCCATCTATACTAAAGCTTCACCAGATTTAAAATTAAAAATAATTTTTAGCTGCATCTAGCCTGGAAAATAATTTTGGGGCTCCGAGATGCGCAAGACACATAAGTGCCTTCTTGCTGCACTACCTGCAGCATGACCCTCATATTGTCAGAATTCGAAGTAATCATGACTACTGGGTTGCCACACTCTTAGATCCCCCAAACTTTTCGATCAACCTTTTCATTTTAATAAAGACCAAAAAAATGGTCATTTTTGAAATTATAAGCATTAGCAGGTTGCTAGAAACTGAAATCAAACAGTTTTCAACTCAAAACTTTATTCTAGGTGATGTTACATTTTCACATAGGACCCCTTGTTCGAAAGGAGCTTCTGAACTCTCTCGTCCATTGAATTTGTCAGGTTTTGGATGGTTTCTGCTTCAATTGTTTTGCATGAGGACAGAATACCCTCCCAGAGCTGTTGCTTAGATGTGAACTGCCTCCCGCCATCATAGACACTCCTTTTAATGATGCTCCAAAGGTTCTGAATGGGGTAGAGGTCAGGGGAGCATGGGGGTCACACCATAAGTTTGTCCCCTTTTATGCCCATATCAGCCAGAGATGCAGATGTTTTATGTGCAGCATGAGATGGTGCATTATCATGCAGAAAAATGATCTTGCTGTGAAATACACGGTTCTTCTTCTTGAACCATGGCAGGAAGTGCTGTTTGAGAAAATCCACATACATTATGGAGTTCATCTTTAGCGCCTTCAGGGATCCTAAAGGGGCCGACAATCTCTCTCCCCATGATTCCAGCCCAAAACATTACTCCACCTCCTCCTTGTTGGCGCTGTAGCCGTATTTGCGTGGGGTGTCCATCAACCAGCCATCCTCCACTCCATCCATCTGGACCATCGAGCGCTGCACGGCACTCATCCGTGAACAAAACTGTTTTGAAATCAGTCTTCATGTAATGTTTGGCCCACTGGAGCCGTTTCTGCTTGTGTGAAGTGGATAGAGGAGGTCGACAGGATGGTGTATGCACAGCTGCAAACCTCTGAAGGACCCTGCATCTTGTTGTTCGGGGGACGTTGGAGGCACAAGCAGCTTCAAAAACTTGTCTGCTGCTATGACAAGGCTTTTTTGCCGCTGCTCTTTCAACCTGACGTAATTGCCTGTAGGAAAGAGTCCTCAATTTGCCCTTATCAGCACGCACACGTGTGTACTGTGAATCAGCTACATACTTCTTGATTGCCAAGACACTTCATCCTGATCATCGCACAATGTTGATTGTAGTCATGCCTTGACCTAAACACTCCACAATTTGTTGCTTCTCAGCAGCCGACACATCCTTTTTCTTTCCCATTTTGGCAGAAAATGTAGGCTGCTTAATAATGTGAGAGAGCCTTCTTAAGTAGTCTTGCCTTTCATTGGACACACCTGCCAAACTAATTAGCACAGGTGTCTGCAATTGCTTACAGTGATATAAAGAGCCCTGACACACATCACCATCAATGAGTTTAACTGACAAACAAACAAATTCTTCCCTTATCACTCCTAAACACTTTTTGCATAATAATTTGGAACGCAGTGTACATGTGCTTTTCCACAAAACACCAGCGGTTCACGTAGTGAATCTTACAGTTCTAACTTGCCAACCGTGGTCTGTATGGAGTTGTTCAATAAAGGGCCCAAAATTAAGATAACATAGATGGGAGAGGTCTCTATGAATAGGAATTCCTAAGTATTTGATACCCTGTGAGGGCCAGGCAAAGGGAAAGTTGGACTGGATGGAATCCTATATGGATTTGGGGAGGGAGACATCGAGGGCCTCAGACTTCGCTGCATTGATTTTAAAATTTGACCATGTAACAAAGTGATCTATTTCAGCCATAACAGCATGGATGGATATATGTGATTGAGTGATATATACTAGGACATCATCAGCAAATAGAGAGCACTTGTACTCGGTGCCTCCCACCTCAATCCACCTAATATTGGGGTTATGGCGAATTGATGAGAGCAGGTGCTCCGTCACTAGGATGTATAAGAGAGAGGACAGAGGACATCCCTGCCTTGTCCCATTGGTGATTGTGAAAGGTGATGAAAATGTTCTGACGCACCCCCTGGGCCTTGGGACACCCGGAGCCGGACCCTTCTTGGTGGATGCTGGTGGTTGTAGTCTTCGTGGCGGCGACTCGGTTCCGTGGCTCAGGGCGGTCAAACCAGTGGCGGAACTATTTATGTGGTTTTGATGTTTAAATGTACGACTACGCCACCCGTGGATTGCGGTCAGCGTGAACCGCCGCTACAGGGCAGACCGCTGAGGCTGGTGTTGTGGGTGCAGCAGAGCGTAGCATAACTCCCCACGGGAGGAGTAGAGCCTCAGGGCAGTGTATGCGGAGGATGGGGGTGATGGTGCAGGGCAGCAGCAGTAACGACACGGAGTCAGTGATGCAGTTCAGGGCCTTTACTCACAGCTCTTATTATCCAGACCACGTCTGCAGGTAACGGCTGCCCACATCGTACTGTGCTCACCAGGTGAGGGGCTCAGACAACTCCCAGATAACTTTGGAGCACTTCACAGGACCCCCTTTGTGTGTCCTTTGTCTGGCCTTTCTTACCAACACTTCTGTCCGGCTGCCTCGGGCCTCCTCTTGGTAAACTTGGCGCCAGTTTCCCTGACCCTATGTGGTGCCTTCCTAGCGGGTGTAGCGAGGGGCTGCGCCACATAAAATGTCAGAGCCTCCGGTTTCTAGCTGAGGGTCGTTTCCTGCCTCCACTAGTTCGGGGACCGGTCTCCCCCTTTGGCCTGACCCCTCCACGCAGGTGGATTCGGGCGTGCGGTGGCGACTCGCCCGTCCGCACCCCTGGGATCCCTTCATTCCTCGTTCCTGGAGCCTTCTCCGCTCCTCTTCCTTCCTTCTCCCTCTTCCAGGCCTGGGCCTCTGTTACTAGGCCCGCCTCCGGAGCAGAGCTCATGCAGAGCCCCTGCTCCCTGCCACTTCTGCTCAGACTTCTCTGCACTGAACTAAGATGGTGCCCACCTTTTATACTCCCTTCTCAATGCACCCAGGAACTGCTTCCTCCCTGCTCCTGCACTACAGGGTTCCCCTTCCTCAGTGTTCCCTCCCCCCACTCCAGCCAGGGACAGGGACTGTCGTGCCCATCTCAGGGGCATATTGGTCGCCCTGCCCCACGGCAATGTGGTGTAATGCATGCAGGTGTCCTGATCCACACTCCATCCTTACCTGAGAGTGAGATATCACACCTCTGGGTGAGGTGCAATACGTCTGTAGCAACCGAGCCCTCAGGGTGCTACAGTTCCATTTATCTTCAGCCTAGGTGACGTATTGTGATACAGGGCCGTGATTTTGGCTATAAAAGGGTCCCCTAGACCCCTACCCCAAGCTTTTTAAGAGAATCATATATGGCGTGCCAGGAGACTCTATGGAATGCTTTCTCAGCATCCAACGAGAGTATCTAATTACAAATTTTTAACTGCATCTAGCCCAGGAAATACTTTGTGCCTAGTTGCAGTGTCTGCTAGTCAGCGGATTATCCCGGCTGTTAAGCAAGCTACACCACCTGTAGTTTAGACACTTAATTTTTTCAAAGGAAATGCTTCGGGACCATGGGATACTTAGTGAAGAGCATCAGGAGGTACCCCAAGGCATAGGGGCTGGGACTGGCAGTAGGATGCCTTGCGGTGGACAGCCGAGCTCGATCCTTATAAAAGCTTTTTAACTGCAGCAGCTTTAGTGGACGCTACTGGAGCTGGAATTACGCGGCTGCTGGCATGAGACTTGCCCTCCAATAGATCCTTGTAAATGGATTTAAAGTGTATTCATTCAAATTAGAGAGACAATTTAAATTAAAAAGCTTAGAGCTGCCTCCACCACAGGGGGGCTCGCTCGACCCACCAGCGGACAGGCACCAGTATTGGGAGAGGGGGGCTGGCCATCAGGGTTCACCGCGGCTCTGGCACAAACCCGGCGACACGGAGGTGGCACGGGCAGGAGCGGACTGGCCGTGTCGGCTTCTCACTTTTTGGATTTTAGAAGGGCATGACATGCCTATATCTGTGTCTCCCCCTCCTTTTACTCCTCCACCTCTTTTATTTTCGCATGACTATATGTACTTGTCACTTTTCCATGTGTTAGTTATGTCTTCTGAGCAGTTTGTCAGCTTTTGGACACCTTTGAAGGTGTTTTCTATGTGTTTCTATGTGTTTTTGTTTGCCTGCCATTGGTTTTAACGGTGTTCGAAGGTGTTCGACGAACAGTTCGACGAACAGTTCGGTGAACACACGGGTGTTCGACGAACCGAACCGAACTCGAACACTACGGGGGTGGCTCAACACTAATCCACAGTTGCTTTACTCCCCGGGTGTCCTGCAAAAACTGAGTTATGGTGTGCCTCGATCACCTTTTGTCGCAACTGATCTGGAACAAACAGTCTCCCCAGAGGTCCAACAGGGGCGTCCCCCTGAGCCTCCAATACCTCCTCCTCAAGCTCAGAGCATACTGCCGAAACCACCACCCCCTCCTGAAGGATAGGAATCGGTTCGTCCGTATTCCCGGCCCCAGGGAAACTACGAGATAAGGCATCCGCCTTTACATTTTTTGACCCAGGACGATATGTAACGACAAAATTAAACCTGGTAAAAAACAATGACCACCTAGCTTGTCTGGGATTCAGACGTTTCGCGGACTCCAGATATAGCAGGTTCTTGTGGTCGGTGATGACGGTGACCGGATGGACTGCCACCTCTAAAAAATGGCGCCACTCCTCAAAAGCTAACTTAATGGCCAAGAGTTCCCTATTGCCGACATCGTAATTCCTCTCAGCGGACGACAATTTTTTAGAGAAAAAGGCGCACGGATGCCACTTACCAGGGGACGAACCTTGTGACAATACTGCTCCCACCCCTACCTCGGAAGCGTCTACCTCTACAATGAATGGCTGTGACGCATCAGGTTGAATAAGTATGGGTGCCGAGGCAAAACATTTTTTCAAGGAGGAGAATGCTTGACAAGCCTTGTCAGACCACCTAGAAAAATCCGTCCCCTTTTTAGTCATGTCTGTGAGAGGCTTAACCATGGACGAGAAATTACGAATGAACTTCCGGTAATAATTAGCAAACCCCAGGAAACGTTGTAGTGCCTTAAGATTCTCTGGCCGATCCCACTCAAGATCTGCCCGCACTTTCCCAGGGTCCATACGGAAACCGGACGCTGAAACCAGGAAGCCTAAAAACTGGAGTTCCTGTACGGCGAACACACACTTTTCCCATTTGGCATACAGTTTATTATCCCGCAAGATCTGTAACACCTGCCTAACGTGCTCCTGATGAGACACCAGATCCGGCGAGTAAATTAAGATATCATCCAGATGTATGACAACAAACTGTCCCACCAGGCGGCGAAAAATGTCATTAACAAAGTGTTGGAACACCGCCGGGGCATTAGTCAGACCGAATGACATGACAAGGTTCTCATAATGCCCCTCCGGAGTGTTAAACGCCGTCTTCCACTCATCCCCCTCCTTCATCCTAATCAGATTGTACGCCCCCTGAGATCCAACTTAGAGAACCTTTTGGCGCCCACGATCTGATTAAAGAGATCGGGAATAAGTGGGAGCGGATACGGATCTCGGACCGTAATCCGATTAAGTTCACGGAAATCCAGGCAAGGGCGTAGGCCTCCATCTTTCTTCTTAACAAAGAAGAACCCCGCGGCCACCGGTGAAGATGAAGGTCTAATATGCCCCTTAGCCAGACTTTCTGAAATATAATCCTTCATGGCCTGCCTCTCAGGACCAGAAAGGTTATACAACCTAGCTTTAGGTAACTTGGCCTCAGGGAGCAGTTTTACAGAACAGTCATACTCGCGATGAGGAGGTAGTTCCTGACACCCTTTCTCCGAGAATACATCCTCAAAGTCCGCCAGAAATGGAGGTAAGACCCTAGGAGTAACCGCACCGATGACCGTATTCATGCAGTTTTTATTACAGAATTTACTCCATTGGCTTATCTCTCTGGATTGCCAATTAATAACCGGGTTATGCTTAGTTAACCAAGGAAGGCCCAACACTATAGGAGTGGGAAGACCCTCCAACACGTAGCAAGACAACAGTTCTTTATGTATCGCCCCCACTTGAAGTTTTACGTTATGCACAGCTTGCAAAAAACTTCCCTGACCGAGAGGCCTGGCATCGATCGAGAATATGGGGATGGGTTTAGCCAACTCACTCAATCGCATACCTTGAACCCGGGCAAACCGAGCGTCCACCAGATTAGCCCCGGCCCCACTATCCAGAAGAACAGATATCCTCTCAGTTCTCGTACCCACCACCACCTCCGCCGGTACGAGAAACTGAGACGAACCTAGGGACGAAATACCTACTCCCAGATTGCCGTCCACCACACAACCTGGGATCAACAGTTTTCCAATGACTCTTCACTCTGCAAGGGACGGGATGGACACCCCCCAATAAAATGTCCCTTTCTCCCGCAGAAGAAACACCTTCCTGTCTTATGGCGCACCACCGGTCCCCTCCAGCGAAATGATGTCCCTCCTAATTGCATAGGCTCCTCTGGACTGACCAGGGGAACCACCATATGAGGGGACCTTGTAGGAGGTGGAGTCATAACAGGGGGTGGAGTTATCCCGCACCCCTCCCGAAGCCGTCTGTCAATGCGAATAGCAAGGGCCATAGCGGCTTCCAGTGACGCGGGAGAGTCATACTGTTCCAACACATCCTGTAATTTGTCAGATAAACCTTGACAAAACTGGCTCCTAAGAGCCGGGTCATTCCACTGGGTGTCAGTGGCCCACCTACGGAACTCCGAACAGAATTCCTCCGCCGGACGATCTCCCTGCCGGATCCTACGTAACTTAGATTCAGCAAGGGAGATCCGATCCGGGTCATCATATACAAGACCCAGAGCAGCAAAAAACCTATCCACTGACTGGAGAGCCGGGGAGCCCGGGGGAAGAGAGAACGCCCAAGATTGTGGGTCCCCTTGTAGGAGCGAGATGACAATTCCCACCCTTTGTTCTTTACTCCCCGATGACCGAGGCCGCAGCCGAAAGTACAACTTGCATGCCTCCCGGAAAACAAAAAACTTGTCCCGCCCCCCAGTGAACCTGTCAGGGAGAGCTACTTTAGGTTCTGGTCCGGCTTGCTCCTGAGGATACAAAACCTTGGACCTAACGTCCGCCAGCTCCATGGACAAACTCTGCAACTGCCGAGCTAGACCGGCTACTGGATCCATGGTAGCTGGAGAAAATCTAAGTGGTCGGTGAAAATGTCACGCTGTCTCTGTGTACTGGAGGTAGGGGGCCTAAGCTGACCCTAAGCTGGGGCCCTGACTAATCCCTCTACCTGGAGGTACTGTTAAAGGTACAGAGGTCCAGGCCGCCAGCGTAACCCCTACCTCCTGAGGATCCCTGCACCTAAGTAATCTAGTCCTGAGAAGGACCCCTGATCACAACAAAAGGGGACAGGTAATAATATGCCCACACTCAGTACTTAGACGAACGAGACAGTACAAGGGTAAAACCAAAACCACCTTGCATACAAAAACTACACAACTACAACAGAGGGAACACCAACGGGAAAGGAGATAAATGATAAAGCGAGGAAGGGAAAAAACACTCCAAATACACTTAGCTCTGAAACTCCAAATACCACGATCCGCTCTGTTAGTCTGCATGAAATGCTTTCACCGACACTTCCCCAACAGACCGGCAGGCATTTGAAGGAGTCCCACTACAGCAGCATTGATTGCAGCTGGGCGAGGCTGGACCTCGTCTAGCACAGAGAGAGAGAGAGTTAACTCCCTCACTGCCGGAAAACACAAAGCACCAAAAACTCAGCTGCGAGAAGTCAGGCTGTGTAATCGTGACGATCTTCGTGGCGACACACCCGTGACACGGATCAGTTCACAGAACTCTGGCCTATCGGCCACTTCATTAGTCGTGCCTGGCTAATCAAATGTTGTGCCTGGAAGGTCCCAGAAGGTAAGAGACTCTAGAGCCTCCTGTCCACCAGCCGGAGACTACTGACCTGGTCAATGGAACAGAGTCTCACAAATTGATCCATTCATCTCTAATTTTAATTATACGTGAACTGTATGACTGTATCTAACTAGAACACAACTTATACACTCGCGATAATGAAACTGGACCATAAACATATTCCAAAGGGTTTTATACATAAATGTTGTAATTCAAAGCAAAATTGCATTAAGGCGCTAATGATTGTGAATTCTGAGTGCCATCAGCTTTCTACAAGAATAGGTGGTACAAAATATTTTTGTTTATATATTTTAATTTGCTCTTATCAAAATTTGTCCCAAAACTTTTTGCGTAAGAAAATCTAGAAATTGCCCATTGTAAGAAATGCACCGTACCTTCGGGATGGTATAACCTCTGAACTTGATGTCTTCAGTGACGGCATGGAGAAGAGCAGTTGGCGCCAGGTCAATAACTCGCTGTGCTTCATGGATGACAGCGTTGGTATATGCCAGCTGGGGCTTGTCCATGATCTCAGGGGATCGCAGGGACTTGGTCACCTCATCTATCTCCTGCTGAACTTTAGCTGTAAGACAAAGATCAGATTATTATTACCGGTGGTTATTTTAGGGCACCATCCAGAGTGCTGTATAAACGAAAAGGGATTACAGACATATAATACAATTAAAAAGCACACACAACTACAAAAAACATAAATGGGCTGGTACATGGAGAACAGGACCTTAAAATCTGTAGGGTACTAGAAAATGACACCGAAGAAGGAGGAAGGGGTAATGTTGTTATAAGCTGTAATGAGGTGATACTGGGGTCATTGCAGGCTGCAGACCTTTACTGAAGAGATGAGTTTTGAAGGTTCCAAATGTTGAAGACAATCAGATGTATTTGGGCACTGTATTCCAGAGAACGAAAGACTCAGGGGAAATCTTGGAGGTAATTGGATGAGGAACATAGGAGAGAGGAGGAGGTCTTGTGAAGAGCGGAGATTACTTGTGGGAAGGTATTGGGAGATTAGTTTGGAGATACACAATACAGATGAGACACATTATGGATGGCTTTGTTGGTCAATGCAGCCAGTTGGTAAATGGCTAAAAAATTCATTTTTTTCTCATTAAAGTACACTCTGCACCCCATCTTTACTGAAAAAAACAGAAATGTAGAAATTTTTGCCAATTTATTAAAAATGAAAAACTGAAATATCACATGGTCATAAGTATTCAGACCCTTTGCTCAGTATTGAGTAGAAGCCCCCTTTTGAGCTAGTACAGCCATGAGTCTTCTTGGGAATGATGCAACAAGTTTTTCACACCTGGATTTGGGGATCCTCGGCCATTCTTCCTAGCAGATCCTCTCCAGTTCTGTCAGGTTGGATGGTGAACGTTGGCGGACAGCCATTTTCAGGTCTCTCCAGAGATGCTCAATTGGGTTTAGGTCAGGGCTCTGGCTGGGCCAGTCAAGAATGGTCACAGATTTGTTCTGAAGCCTTTGTTATTTTAGCTGTGTGCTTAAAGGTCATTGTCTTGTTGGAAGGTGAACCTTCGGCCAAGTCTGAGGTCCAGAGCACTTTGGAAGAGGTTTTCATCCTGGATATCTCTGTACTTGGCCGCATTCATGTTTCCTTCAATTGCAACCAGTAGTCCTGTCCCTGCAGCTGAAAAACACCCCCATAGCATGATACTGCCACCACCATGTTTGACTGTTGGGATTGTATTGAGCAGGTGATGAGCAGTGCCTGGTTTTCTCCACACATACCGCTTAGAATTATCACCAAAAAGTTCTATATTCGTCTCATCAGACCAGAGAATCTTATTTCTCATAGTCTGGGAGTCTTTCATGTGTTTTTGAGCAAACTCTATGCAGGCTTTCATATGTCTTGCACAGAGGAGAGGCTTCCGTCGGGCCACTCTGCCATAAAGGCCCGATTGGTGGAGGGCTACAGTGATACCTGACTTTGTGGAACTTTCTCCCATCTCCCTACTGCATCTCTGGAGCTCAGCCACAGTGATCTTGGGGTTCTTCTTTACCTCTCTCACCAAGGCTCTTCTCCCATGATTGCTCAGTTTGGCTGTACGGCCAGGTCTAGGAAGACTTTTGGTGGTCCCAAACTTCTTGCATTTAAGGATTATGGAGGCCACTGTGCTCTTAGGAACCTTGAGTACTGCAGAAATTCTTTTGTAACCTTGGCCAGATCTGTGCCTTGCCACAATTCTGTCTCTGAGCTCCTTGGGCAGTTCCTTTGCGCTCATGATTCTCATTTGGTCTGACATGCACTGTGAGCTGTGAGGTCTTATATAGACAGGTGTCTGCCTTTCCAAATCAAGTCCTATCAGGTTAAACACAGCTGGACTCCAATGAAGGAGCAGAACCATCTCAAGGAGGATCACAAGGAAATGGACACCATGTCACTTAAATATGAGTGTCTGAGCAAAGGGTCTGAAAAATTATGACCATGTGATATTTCAGTTTTTCTTTTTTAATAAATTTGCAAAAAATTCTACATTTCTGTTTTTTTTCCTTCCAGATGGGTTGCAGAGTGTACTTTAATGAGAAAAATAATGAACTTTTTAGAATTTACCACATGGCTGCAATGAAGCAAAGAGTGAGAAATTTAAAGGGGTCTCAATACTTTCCGTACCCACTGTATGTATAAATCAGGCAGCAGCCCCACTATCAGTATCTGGTCAGTATTCAGTCAGTATTTTTTCTCAGGAGTGGAAGCCAAAACCAGGTGAGGAACAATCAGAGAAAAGGTATAATAGAAACAAGTCAAGAATTCTGCATTTATCCCCTACTCTTGGTGTTTGCTCCCACTCCTCAGAAAAAATACTGACCCCATACTGATAGTGGGACCATGGCCCTAATGACAGACTGGAGAGGTGCGAGGGTGTTAGCAGGGAGGCAACACAGCAGGATACTGCAGTAGTCAAGGCGGGCAATGATGAGGGCGGCAGTAACCATTTTCTTGACTCCTTGATGATGTAAGGGAAGATGTGTAGTTGAATCTGTAGGAGAAGGTATGATCTCGCATTTCTAGAGCTCTAGTTGCTCAGCGTCTGGTCTACGATGAGCAGTAAGTTTGATATAGTCCATCACAAGAAGGTTTAACTGGAATGTGCAGACTCAGCAATATATTTTTTGTTCTATCCACATTTTTCCAAGAGCAATAACTTTATATAACCATTAACATTGCCATATGACTGATTGTGTTTTGTGGGATAAGTTGTAGTTTTCAACGACACCATTTATTCTACCATATAATGTTCTTAAGAATAAAAAAAAATTTCTAACTGTGATGAAATGGTGAGAAAAATGCAATTCTGCCATTGTTTTTTTTTTGGATTCCAGTTTGTGGTAAAAAATGATCCAGGAACATGATTCTCCGGGTCAGTAAGTTTGTGTCACCATTTTCTGAGACCTGTAATTTTTGGGGTTGTTTTTCATCTATCAAGCTGAAGTTTATATTGATATTAATATTAGATACAGGGCTGCAGCAGTGGGACACGTGATTATTTCATCATCCCATGATGTCGATCACACGGAGGCGCATTATAATTCTTGTACAAAATAGAACCATTTTTTCCTGTGTACATTTATTTCTTTAACACTTCTTTCCTCAGCTCATTCAAGGGGAGGACAGATATCAATCTTTAGGAAATTGAGTCCGTATATTTGAGGGTCTTACATCACGGCTCAAAGACTTAATACTGAGATGTCATTTCATAGCAAACATTGGGTCTGATTCAAGGATTCATGGAGTGGTTTTAATCAGAATTCTTTAACAAAAACTCCTTCAAAACTGTGCAAAAATTCTGAAGCTTTTGGCGTGAACTTTGTCTTAGCATCACGTAAATGGGCGGAGCTGGGGCAAGACGGGGCGTGAAGAATGTTGCTACTTTAGGCTTTTTTACATGATACCCAGTCAGCTTCACCAAAATGGAGAGATCTGTGGTGGGACGGGTAGTCTGGTGTAAGATTTCTGGTGTAGCACATGGAGGTGTGCACCTATTAAGGAATCAGAGGTGTCTAAGTCCTACATCTCCTCTCTAGAGATGAGCGTTGTGCGACTCGAACTGTTCGCCAATCTCAAATTCGAGCTGTTTTGGGCGGAGTTTGTGCCGTTCGGCGAACACGAACGATTTGGAAAAAATCCGGCTGTTCGAGGTTATGTTCGATAACTGTTCGTGCACCAAAATCATAACTGGATTTTTTCTCAGTAATGCTGATAATCAATGTTAATATGCAGTTTGAGTGTACAGTCATGGCCAAAAGTTTTGAGAATGACACCAAAATTATATTTTCACATGATCTGCTGGCCTCTGGTTTTTATTAGTGTTTGTCTGATGTTTATATCACATACAGAAATATAATTGCAATCATATTATGAGTACCAATAGGTTATATTGACAGTTAGAATGAGTTAATGCAGCAAGTCAATATTTGCAGTGTTGCCCCTTCTTCTTCAAGACCTCTGTAATTCTCCCTGGCATGCTCTCAATCAACTTTTGGACCAAATCCTGACTGATAGCAGTCCATTCTTGCATAATCAATGCTTGCATTTTGCCAGAATTTGTTGGTTTTTGTTTGTCCACCCGTCTCTTGATGATTGACCACAAGTTCTCAATGGGATTAAGATCTGGGGAGTTTCCAGGCCATGGACCCAAAATCTCTATGTTTTGTTCCATGAGCCATTTAGTTATCACCTTTGCTGTATGGCAAGGTGCTCCATCATGCTGGAAAAGGCATTGTTGGGCACCAAACTGCTCTTGGACGGTTGGGAGAAGTTGCTCTTGGAGGACATTCTGGTACCATTCTTTATTCATGGCTGTGTTTTTAGGCAAGACTGTGAGTGAGCCGATTCCCTTGGCTGAGAAGCAACCCCACACATGAATGGTTTCAGGATGCTTTACAGTTGGCATGAGACAAGACTGGTGGTAGCGCTCACCTCTTCTTCTCCGAATAAGCTGTTTTCCAGATGTCCCAAACAATCGAAAAGGGGATTCATCAGAGAAAATGACTTTGCCCCAGTCCTCAGCAGTAGTGTTGAGCCACCCCCGTAGTGTTCGGGTTCGGTTCGTCGAACACCGGGATGTTCGAGGAACTGTTCGTCGAACTGTTCGTCGAACACCTTAGAACACCGTCGAACACCGTTAAAACCAATGGCAGGCAAACAAAAACACATAGAAACACATAGAAAACACCTTCAAAGGTGTCCAAAAGCTGACAAACTGCTCAGAAGACGCTTTCTTTAAAAAAGCCGGCCGGCAATTCAGCAGCGGCATACACCGGTACCCGACAATTTAGACAAGAAGGAATAGAGCCTCACACATAGATTAGATAGATAGAAACATGTCAGTCACATATATATGAAGTACAGTGACAGTGTTGCTTACTGTACTTGTCATTTAGTGTAAAGGATTTATTTAAAAATATAATAGTGTTTTCATGCACTGTCTCTTTAAAAAAGCCGGCCGGCAATTCAGCATCTGTACCCGACAATTTATAACAGACAGAATAGAGCTTCACACATAGATTAGATAGATAGAAACATGTCAGTCACATATAAATGAAGTACAGTGACAATGTTGCTTACTGTACTTGTCATTTAGTGTAAAGGATTTATTAAAAAAAATAATAGTGTTTTCATGCACCGTCTCTTTAAAAAAGCCGGCCGGCAATTCAGCATCTGTACCCGACAATTTATAACAGACAGAATAGAGCTTCACACATAGATTAGATAGATAGAAACATGTCAGTCACATATATATGAAGTACAGTGATAGTGTTGGTTACTGTACTTGTCATTTAGTATTAAAATAAAGGATTTATTATTAAAAAAAATTGGCGTGGGGTTCCCCTTAATTTTAGTCTCTAGCGGAGGTTAAGCAGACAGCTGGGGCAGATGTTTGAAGCCTGGGAAGGGGGTAATACCCACGGAGCTTCCCAGGCTACTAATATGAGCCCCCAGCTGAATACATAGCCTTTACTAGCTATTAAAATGGGGGACCCCCCAAAAAAAATGACGTGGGGTCCCCCCTAATTTAATAGCTAGCAAAGGCTAGGCAGACAGCTGGGGGCTGATATTAATAGCCCAGGAAGGGAGCCATGAATATTGGCCCCCTCCCAGGCTAGAAAAACCAGCCGTCAGCCGCCCCAGAAATGGCGCATTCATAGGATGCGCCAATTCTGGCACTTAGCCTCGCTCTTCCACGCTGCCCTGTAGCGGTGGCAGGGGGTAATAGGGCTGGAGTTGATGTCAGCTTATAATGCCAGCTGACATCAAGCCCAGGTTAGTAATGGAGAGGCGTCTATAAGACACCCCCATTACTAACCCCATAGTCAAAGTTAAAAGAAAACACAAACACCCAGAATAAAGTCCTTTAATTGAAATAAAGACACAATCCTTTATTGTTCTAAATTAAACCATACTTACCATCACGCCCATTCCAGCTGAAGCCAACGATCTCCTGCAATAAAAGAAAAATAATAAAGCAACATCATCCTTACCTTTCCATGGTTCCCACGACAGCTTCAGCTCTGCTACATCGAGATGACAGGCTGGACCGCAGCAGAACGCTGCCATCCAGCCTGTCATCCCGCAGACACTGAGAAGCGCAGGCATGCTTGCGCTCTGCAGTGTCTGGCTGTGACGGCATAAAGATGAGACGAGTTCATGTCCAATGAACTCAGCTCACCTCCTGCACGTCACTGACAGCGTGGGAGAATTCTCCTGCACTCAGCGCTTCAGTGTGAGAATTCTCCCACGCTGAAGCGCTGAGTGCAGGAGAATTTTCCCACGCTGTCAGTGACGTGCATGAGGTGAGCCGAGTTCATTGGACATTAACTCGGCTCATCTGGATGCCCTCACAGAGAGACACTGTGGAGCGCAAGCAAGCCTGCGCTTCTCAGTGTCTGCGGGATGACAGGCTGGATGGCAGCGTTCTGCTGCGGTCCAGCCTGTCATCTCGATGTAGCAGAGCTGAAGCTGTCATGGGAACCATGGAAAGGTAAGGATGATGTTGCTTTATTATTTTTCTTTTATTTCAGGAGATCGTTGGCTTCAGCTGGAATGGGCGTGACGGTAAGTATGGTTTAATTTAGAACAATAAAGAATTGTGTGTTTATTTCAATTAAAGGACTTTTTTCTGGGTGTTGTGTTTTTTTTAAATACTTTACTAGAAATTCATGGTGGTCATGTCTAATATTGGCGTGACCCCATGAATTTTGGGCTTAGGGCCAGCTGATAATGCCAAGCTGGCCCTAACCCCTTTATTACCCAGTGAGCCACCGCATCAGGGCCCTGGATGAGTTGGGTACAGCGCCAGAAGATGGCGCTTCTATGAACGCGCCATTTTCCGGGGTGGCTGCGGACTGCAATTTGCAGCGGGGGTGGCCCAGAAAGCTTGGGCCTCCCTGCGCTGCGGATTCCAGCCCCCAGCTGCCTAGTTGTACCTGGCTGGACACAAAAACAGGGCGAAGCCCCACGTCAATTTTCTTTAAATTATTTCATGAAATAATTAAGAAAAAAAGGGCTTCCCTATATTGTTGTGTCCGGCCAGGTACAAATAGGCAGCTGGTGGTTGGGGGCAGCCCGTTCCTGCCTGCTGCACCTGACTGGACACAAATATAGTGCGAAGCCCCACGTCAATTTTTTTTTAATTATTTCATGAATTTCCTGAAATAATTTAAAAAAATTGAAGTGGGGCTTCGCACTATATTTGTGTCCAGCCAGGTACAGCAGGCAGGACTGGGCTGCCCCCAACCACCAGCTGCCTATTTGTACCTGGCCGGACACAACAATATAGGGAAGGCCTTTTTTTCTTAATTATTTCATGAATTTCATGAAATAATTAAAAAAAATTGAAGTGGGGCTTCGCACTATATTTGTGTCCAGCCAGGTACAGCAGGCAGGAACGGGCTGCCCCCAACCACCAGCTGACTATTTGTACCTGGCCGGACACAACAATATAGGGAAGGCCTTTTTTTCTTAATTATTTCATGAATTTCATGAAATAATAATAAAAAAAATACGTGGGGCTTCGCCCTATTTTTGTGTCCAGCCAGGTACAACTAGGCAGCTGGGGGCTGGAATCTGCAGCGCAGGGAGGCCCAAGCTTTCTGGGCCCCCCCCGCTGCAAATTGCAGTCTGCAGCCACCCCGGAAAATGGCGCGTTCATAGAAGCGCCATCTTCTGGCGCTGTACCCAACTCATCCAGGGCCCTGGTGCGGTGGCTCACTGGGTAATAAAGGGGTTAGGGCCAGCTTGGTATTATCAGCTGGCCCCAAGCCCAAAATTCATGGGGTCACGCCAGTATTAGACATGACCACCATGAATTTCTAGTAAAGTATTTAAAAAAAACACAACACCCAGAATAAAGTCCTTTAATTGAAATAAACACACAATTCTTTATTGTTCTAAATTAAACTATACTTACCATCACGCCCATTCCAGCTGAAGCCAACGATCTCCTGCAATAAAAGAAAAATAATAAACCAACCTCATCCTTACCTTTCCATTGTTCCCACGACAGCTTCAGCTCTGCTACATCGAGATGACAGGCTGGACCGCAGCAGAACGCTGCCATCCAGCCTGTCATGCCGCAGACACTGAGAAGAGAAGGCATGCTTGCGCTCCTCAGTGTCTCGCTGTGACGGCATCCAGATGAGCCGAGGTCATGTCCAATGAACTCGGCTCACCTCATGCACGTCACTGACAGCGTGGGAAAAGTCTCACGCTGAAGTGCTGAGTGCAGGAGAATTCTCCCACGCTGTCAGTGACGTGCATGAGGTGAGCTCATGTCCAATGAACTCAGCTCACCTCATGCACCTCACTGACAGCGTGAGAAAATTCTCCTACACTCAGCGATTCAGCGTGAGAATTCTCCCACGCTGTAAGTGACGTGCATGAGGTGAGCCGAGTTCATTGGACATGACCTCGGCTCATCTTTATGCCGTCACAGAGAGACAATGTGGAGCGCAAGCAAGCCTGCTCTTCTCAGTGTCTGCGGGATGACAGGCTGGATGGCGGCGTTCTGCTGCGGTCCAGCCTGTCATCTCGATGTAGCAGAGCTGAAGCTGTTGTGCGAACCATGGAAAGGTAAGGATGAGGTTGCTTTATTATTTTTCTTTTATTGCAGGAGATCGTTGGCTTCAGCTGGAATGGGCGTGATGGTAAGTATGGTTTAATTTAGAACAATAAAGAATTGTGTCTTTATTTCAATTAAAGGACTTTATTCTGGGTGTTTGTGTTTTTTTAACTTTGACTATGGGGTTAGTAATGGGGGTGTCTTATAGACGCCTCTCCATTACTAACCTGGGCTTGATGTCAGCTGGCATTATAAGCTGACATCAACCCCAGCCCTATTACCCCCTGCCACCGCACCAGGGCAGCGTGGAAGAGCGAGGCTAAGTGCCAGAATTGGCGCATTATATGAATGCGCCATTTCTGGGGCGGCTGACGGCTGGTGTTTCTAGCCTGGGAGGGGGCCAATATTCATGGCTCCCTTCCTGGGCTATTAATATCAGCCCCCAGCTGTCTGCCTAGCCTTTGCTAGCTATTAAATTAGGGGGGACCCCACGTCATTTTTTTGGGGGGGTCCCCCATTTTAATAGCTAGTAAAGGCTATGTATTCAGCTGGGGGCTGATATTAGTAGCCTGGGAAGCTCCGTGGGTATTACCCCCTTTCCAGGCTTCAAACATCTGCCCCAGCGGTCTGCTTAACCTCCGCTAGAGCCTAAAATTAAGGGGAACCCCACGCCAATTTTTTTAATAATAAATCCTTTATTTTAATACTAAATGACAAGTACAGTAACCAACACTATCACTGTACTTCATATATATGTGACTGACATGTTTCTATCTATCTAATCTATGTGTGAAGCTCTATTCTGTCTGTTATAAATTGTCGGGTACAGATGCTGAATTGCCGGCCGGCTTTCTTAAAGAGACGGTGCATGAAAACACTATTATTTTTTTAAATAAATCCTTTACACTAAATGACAAGTACAGTAAGCAACACTGTCACTGTACTTCATATATATGTGACTGACATGTTTCTATCTATCTAATCTATGTGTGATTCTCTATTCCTTCTATTCTAAATTGTTGGGTACAGATGCTGAATTGCCGGCCGGCTTTTTTAAAGAGACGGTGCATGAAAACACTATTATTTTTTTTTGATAAATCCTTTACACTAAATGACAAGTACAGTAATCAACACTGTCACTGTACTTCATATATATGTGACTGACATGTTTCTATCTATCTAATCTATGTGTGATTCTCTATTCCTTCTATTCTAAATTGTCGGGTACCGCTGCTGAATTGCCGGCCGGCTTTTTTAAAGAGACGGTGCATGAAAACACTATTATTTTTTTTGATAAATCCTTTACGCTAAATGACAAGTACAGTAAGCAGCACTTTCACTGTACTTCGTATATATGTGGCTGACATGTTTATATCTATCTAATCTATGTGTGAAGCTCTATTCTTTCGGTTCTAAATTGTCGGGTACCGGTGTATGCCGCTGCTGAATTGCCGGCTTTTCATGTTTCACTGTTGGCACTGTTCCCATCGATTTGGGCAATCACTGTAATGCCACAACCACCATGGCTGTGGCATTACAGTGAGTGGCAGACAATCCCTGCATGATTGGTGCTCTAAATAGCGCCAGACATGCAGGACACGCTTTTGGTGCACGAACAGTTATCGAACATAACCTCGAACAGCCGAATTTTTTGCAAATCGTTCGGGTTCGTCGAACAACTCGAACACCGCCCAAAACAGCTCGAATTTGAGATTGGCGAACAGTTCTAGTCGAACACCGCTCATCTCTACTCAGCAGTCCACTCCCTGTACCTTTTGCAGAATATCAGTCGGTCCCTGATGTTTTTTCTGGAGAAAAGTGGCTTCTTTGCTGCCCTCCTTGAAACCAGCCCTTGCTCAAAGAGTCTCCGCTAGAAATGAGCGTTGTACTACTCGAACTGTTCGCCAATCTCAAATTCGAGCTGTTTTGGGCGGTGTTCGAGCCGTTCGGCGAACACGAACAATTTGAGAAAAATTCGGCTGTTCGAGGTTATGTTCAATAACTGTTCGTGCACCAAAATCATAACTGGATTTTTTCTTATTAATGATGAAAATTAATGTTAATACGCAGTTTGAGTGTACAGCGGGGTGGGGGGAGGGGCAGGGGATGGATCTCTGCAGGAACAATGAAGATCTCCATTTTTTTTTTCTCTTTCCCGCATTTACAGTGGGGAGGTGCAATCTGTCAGCCTATCAGCAGCGCACACACGGAGCGAAGTGCTTTTTTTCACACAAGCAAGGGCATGTGTCATTGGCAGTGTATGTCACATGTCCTTGCCCTATAAGACCAAGCCATTTTCTCCGTCGCCACCATTTTCTCACTGCTGCAGCTGCGTGTTAGACGGCACCGCTGTTGCTGTGTGCGCTATACCTTGTTAATTTCAAGCCAATTTTCGCACAAATCTACAGATAGCTTGGGAGTAGGGAATAGTTGTGATTGCAGTCCTTTTAAGGACTAGGTTACAGCATTTCCTACGACTTTTATCAGGCAGGTCTGTGCTCTTAAATAGATAGATTGTGGGAGTAAAGACTAATTGTAATTGGAGTCCTTTTCAGGACTAGGTTACATCAGTTCCTATCAGTTTTTGCCAGGCAGGTCTGTGCCAGTGCTGTGCAAGTTTTTTTCACAGCATTTGGCTGAATCTAGCAAAGCTAATCCTTTTTGGCCTATTGCAGAGTGTGTTAGTCAGTGGAGTAGCCTATCTGTGTTGCAAGATATACCACCTGTGTATAGAATACCAATTTTTTTACTGCACCTAGTGAAGTAAAATCTTTTGGGCATAGCATCATTATATTAGTCCATCTATACGGACCTCCATCAGGTTGCAAATTGAATATAATTTTTTTCTGCATCTAGCTCTGAAAAAATATTGGGCTTCTAGCTGTGTGTGGTACTTGTTGTATTAGTCCATCTATACTGACCTCCATCAGGTTGCAAACTGAATATATTTTTTCTGCATCTACCTCTGAAAAAATATTGGGCTTCTAGCTGTGTGTGGGACTTGTTCTATTAATCCATCTATACAGACCTCCATCAGGTTGCAAACTGAATATATTTTTTTCTGCATCTACCTCTGAAAAAATATTGGGCTTCTAGCTGTGTGTGGGTCTTGTTCTATTAATCCATCTATACAGACCTCCATCAGGTTGCAAACTGAATATATTTTTTTCTGCATCTACCTCTGAAAAAATATGTGGCCTTCTAGCAGTGTGTGGGACTTTCTCTATTAGTCCATCTATACTGACCTCCATCAGGTTGCAAAATGAATATAATTTTTTTCTGCATCTAGCTCTGAAAAAATATTTGGCCTTCTAGCAGTGTGTGGGACTTTCTCTATTAGTCCATCTATACTGACCTCCATCAGGTTGCAAATTAAAAATAATTTTTATCTGCATCTACCTCTGAAAAAATATTTGGGCTTCTAGCTGTGTGTGGGACTTGTTCTATTACTCCATCTATACTGACCTCCATCAGGTTGCAAACTGAATATATTTTTTTCTGCATCTACCTCTGAAAAAATATTGGGCTTCTAGCTGTGTGTGGGACTTGTTGTATTAGTCCATCTATACTGACCTCCATCAGGTTGCAAATTAAAAATAATTTTTATCTGCATCTACAGTACCTCTGAAAAAATATTTGGGCTACTAGCTGTGTGTGGGACTTGTTCTATTAGTCCATCTATACTGACCTCCATCAGGTTGCAAATTGAATATAATTTTTATCTGCATCTAGCTCTGAAAAAATATTTGGCCTTCTAGCAGTGTGTGGGACTTTCTCTATTAGTCCATCTATACTGACCTCCATCAGGTTGCAAATTAAAAATAATTTTTATCTGCATCTAGCTCTGAAAAAATATTTGGCCTTCTAGCAGTGTGTGGGACTTTCTCTATTAGTCCATCTATACTGACCTCCATCAGGTTGCAAATTAAAAATAATTTTTATCTGCATCTACCTCTGAAAAAATATTTGGGCTTCTAGCTGTGTGTGGGACTTGTTCTATTAATCCATCTATACAGACCTCCATCAGGTTGCAAACTGAATATAATTTTTTTCTGCATCTAGCTCTGAAAAAATATTTGGCCTTCTAGCAGTGTGTGGGACTTGTTCTATTAGTCCACCTATACTGACCTCCATCAGGTTGCAAATTCAAAATAATTTTTTGTCTGCATCTAGCTCTGAAAAAATATTTGGCCTTCTAGCAGTGTGTGGGACTTTCTCTATTAGTCCATCTATACTGACCTCCATCAGGTTGCAAACTGAATATATTTTTTTTCTGCATCTACCTCTGAAAAAATATTGGGCTTGTAGCTGTGTGTGGGACTTGTTCTATTAATCCATCTATACAGACCTCCATCAGGTTGCAAACTGAATAAAAAAATTTTCTGCATCTACCTCTGAAAAAATATTTTTGCATCTAGCTGTGTGTGGGACTTGTTCTATTAGTCCATCTATACTGACCTCCATCAGGTTGCAAATTGAATATAATTTTTTTCTGCATCTAACCCAGCCAATAGTTTTGGCCTAATACCACAGTTTGGCCACTCAGCTCTGCTCGGTTCCCATCCATTGTTTTTTAGTGCAAACAACTCCAGAGTTGTGAATTAGTTAACCACCAAAATGAGTGGAAAAAGGCCTGCTGCTGGTGGAAAGGGGAATAGGCGTGTTGGGAAGGGGAAAAAAGGTTGTGTCCGTGGGGTAGGTGTTAAAGCAACATTAACATCTGCAGAAGAAAGACCATCTTCCAGCCAAACTAAAATGTCTACTTCTTTTAGCGGACAATGTGATAAGATCCCTTTCTTACAGCCACGCCAATCGCTACAAATTCCAGATGAGGCACAAAAACAGCAGGTGCTTCAACGGATATCAAGTGCTCCTTTAAGTGGGCTCTCCTCCACATCAACTTCAACATCACAAATACTCCAGTCCTCAAAGGTGTCACCCCAATCGCACTTGCTTCCTCACAGCTCCCAAATCTCCAGCTGCCCGTCTGAGTATGAGGTAGAACAGATGGTTGAGTCTGCAGAGCTGTTTACTCATACTATAGCCTGGGAATCAGAGGTCGACTCCAGCGCTTCTGTGAATCCAGACGAGGAAATGATCTGCACTGATGCCCAGAATCTTTATGAGTCGGATCCAGGACCAGACGCAGAAGGTTCTGACCATAATGTAGACCCTCATTCCCAAACTGTAACTCCTGTTGGTGGAGACAATGAGGAAGACGATGATGAGACTCAAATACCTGATTGGAGCGACAACTTTAGTTTTTTGTCAGGGCAGGAACAGGTTGGCTCTGAGGACGACGGGTGTGATAACGCACAGGGTGATGATGATGAGGTTGCAGATCCCACTTACTGTCAACCCACAGTCAGTCAAGAGATGAGGTCAGCAGAGGAGGTGGAGGAAGATGCTAGTGACGACGAGGTCAGGTTGCGCCTTCCTGGACAGAGACGTAGTACTGGAAACACGTCAACAACTGCATCCTCAAACACAACTCTGCCTCTCACCACAAGTCGTGGTGGCTCTTCAGGTCGCATGGGTGCTAAGCCTTGCATAGCCTGGACAGTTTTTCAGATCGATAAAGATGACCCAACCCGTGTTATCTGTAACATTTGTCAGCAAAAGCTAAGTAGAGGCCAAAAAATACATAGTTTGAATACTTCATGCATGAACCGGCACATGGACATGAAGCATAAGTTGCAGTGGGAAGCTCAGTGTGCTACAATGCGGCCTAGCCGGCCGGGCCAACCACCGTCTGCCATATCTTGTGCATCCGTGGCCTCTTCATCCTCTGTGACTGGGGGGACAGCAGTCACACCTGTTTTGGGGCGCAGACCTGCCACCTCTTTACCCGCAACAGCCAGCGTGATTGGCAGGTCATCATTTTCTTTGGAGGTGGTAACACCAGCTGGTGTTGAGCGCTGTCCGACATCGATAGCACCACCTTTGGATCAAGGCAACCTAACATGTCCGCCTGCATCTTCCTCACAGACCGGCAGTTTGCCGGGGACACCCTTATCAACCCCGTCTAAGCACAATAGCCAGCCCTCGGTCCCTCAGATGTGGACAAGTAAAAGACCATTTCCTCCTAGCCATGAGAAAGCTAAGAGGTTGAATTTCACCATCTGCAAGCTCTTGGCTACAGAAATGCTGCTTTTCCGCCTGGTGGACACAGAGGATTTTCGAGACCTTATGTCCGTCGCAGTGTCCCAGTACCAGATGCCCAGTCGACACTACTTCTCAAAGAAAGGTGTGCCTGCGCTCCACCAGCATGTCGCACACAACATCACCGCTTCTTTGAGAAACTCTGTGTGTGACAGGGTGCATTTCACCACAGACACTTGGACGAGTAGGCATGGACAGGGGCGTTACATGTCGCTGACTGGGCACTGGGTAACTATGGTGACAGCAGGACAAGGAGCTGCTGTCCAAGTCTTGCCGTCCCCACGAGTTGTGCGTCAATCCTCTTTATGTCAAAGTTCCTCCACTGCTTCTGCCTCCTCAACCTCCTCTCAGTCTTCCACCTGCACCCAAAGCCTGTCTGGTCATGCCTCAAGCTTTCTAACTGCGCAGAAGGGATCCTGCACACCTCCTTACTATGCTGGCAGTAGGGCTCAACGTCATCAGGCGGTTTTTACATTGAAATGTCTGGGAAATGTGAGTCACACAGCTGAGGAGTTGTGGTCAGCTCTGGAGAACTAATTTCATGAATGTTTGTCTCCACTGGACCTGAAACCAGGGAAGGCCGTGTGCGACAATGCTGCAAACCTGGGTGCGGCCCTTCGCCGGGGCAATGTCACACACGTGCCTTGTATGGCTCACGTGTTGAACCTGGTTGTCCAGCAATTTTTAGCCCACTATCCCAGACTAGATGGCCTTCTGCAGAGGGCACGGTCGCTGTGTGCTCACTTCCACCGTTCGCATCCCGCAGCTCAGCGACTTACATCTCTACAGAAGTCGTTGGGCCTGCCACTTCACCGGCTAAAATGCGATGTGCCTACCCGGTGGAATTCAACTCTGCACATGTTGCAGCGACTGTGGCAGCACCGACAAGCCCTGGTGCAATACGTTCTGACGTATAGCCTGGGCCAACGAGATCCAGAGGTGGGGCAAATCACGCTGGAGGAGTGGTCTCAGATCAGGGACCTATGCACCCTTCTGCACAGTTTTGAAATGGCGACGAAGATGTTTAGTGCTGACGATGCCATTATCAGCATGACTATTCCGGTGATTTACATGCTGGAGCACATGTTAAACAGAATTCGGAGTCAGGTGGTGGCACAAGAGGAGGTGGAGGAAGTAGAGGAGGAGGAGTTGTATGCGGAAGGGCTAACATCTGCAAGGTCCAGACGGTCGGCAGCACCAAGGCGGCAGGCATGTGAGGGTGGGGGAGATGGTTTTACCAGGGCGCATGGTAGCAGCCAAACTAGTGAGGAAGGTGCAGGAGCCCAGGAAGAAGTGGAGGACGAACTGATGGAAGACTCATCAGATGAGGGAGACCTTGATCACATTTCTGTTGTGCGAGGTTGGGGGGAGAGGACAGAGGAAGGAAGCATGATTGTTACCTCGCCACCAACACAACAGGGACTTGGTGCTCCTGGATGCGCAACACACATGAGTGCCTTCTTGCTGCACTACCTGCAACATGACCCTCGAATTGTGAGAATTAGAAATAATCCTGACTACTGGGTTGCCACACTGTTAGATCCCCGGTACAAAAGTAAATTTGCAGAAATTATTCCTGCCATAGAAAGGGATGCACGCATGCAGGAGTATCAGCAGAGACTGTTGCAGAATCTTACATGTGCTTTTCCACAAAATACCAGCGGTGCACGTAGTGAATCTCACAGTTCCAACTTGCCAACCGTGGGACCGTCAAGTGTTCAGCACTCAAACCGTAACAGAACCACAGTATCTGCTGGTAACATCAATTTTGCGGAATCATTTCACCACTTTTTTAGCCCATCCTTTGCAAGGCCACAGGAGACAAGAAGTCTGACACATAGTCAACGCCTAGAGACGATGGTACAGGAGTATCTCCAAGTAAACATTGAAGCCACGACTGTGTCACTGGACCCTTGCTCTTTTTGGGCTTCCAATCTGGATAAATGGCCGGAGCTAGCCACTTACGCCTTGGAGATCTTGTCATGCCCCGCAGCCAGCGTTCTGTCTGAACGTGTGTTCAGCGCTGCTGGTGGTGTGCTGACAGATAAGCGCACGCGGCTCTCCACTGATAATGTAGACAGACTCACGTTCATAAAGATGAACCAATCATGGATCCGAAACGACTTTTCTACCCCTGTGTCATCCTGGGGAGAGTAAAAGCTTGATGATTGGTTAAAATCACCCTACCAACCATTTTAAGCTTTCAAATTACTAATCATGTTTATCTGTATCTTGGCTTGTAAATAATTTGGGCTTTGTAGCAGTGTGCAGCACTGATTCTATTAGGACATCTATAATAAGCTCCACCAGATTTAAAATGACTAATCATGTTTATCTGTATCTTGACTGGAAAATAATTTGGGCTTTGTAGCAGTGTGCAGCACTGATCCTATTAGGCCATCTATAATAAAGCTTCACCAGATTTAAAATTAATAATAATTTTTAGCTGCATCTAGCCCGGAAAATAATTTTGGGGCTCCGAGATGCGCAAGACACATAAGTGCCTTCTTGCTGCACTACCTGCAGCATGACCCTCATATTGTCAGAATTCGAAGTAATCATGACTACTGGGTTGCCACACTCTTAGATCCCCCAAACTTTTCGATCAACCTTTTCATTTTAATAAAGACCAAAAAAATGGTCATTTTTGAAATTATAAGCATTAGCAGGTTGTTAGAAACTGAAATCAAACAGTTTTCAACTCAAAACTGTATTCTAGGTGATGTTACATTTTCACATAGGACCCCTTGTTCGAAAGGAGCTTCTGAACTCTCTCGTCCATTGAATTTGTCAGGTTTTGGATGGTTTCTGCTTCAATTGTTTTGCATGAGGACAGAATACCCTCCCAGAGCTGTTGCTTAGATGTGAACTGCCTCCCGCCATCATAGACACTCCTTTTAGTGATGCTCCAAAGGTTCTGAATGGGGTAGAGGTCAGGGGAGCATGGGGGTCACACCATAAGTTTGTCCGCTTTTATGCCCATATCAGCCAGAGATGCAGATGTTTTATGTGCAGCATGAGATGGTGCATTATCATGCAAAAAAATGATCTTGCTGTGAAATACACGGTTCTTCTTCTTGAACCATGGCAGGAAGTGCTGTTTGAGAAAATCCACATACATTATGGAGTTCATCTTTAGCGCCTTCAGGGATCCTAAAGGGGCCGACAATCTCTCTCCCCATGATTCCAGCCCAAAACATTACTCCACCTCCTCCTTGTTGGCGCTGTAGCCGTGTTTGTGTGGGGTGTCCATCAACCAGCCATCCTCCACTCCATCCATCTGGACCATCGAGCGCTGCACGGCACTCATCCGTGAACAAACCAGTTTTGAAATCAGTCTTCATGTAATGTTTGGCCCACTGGAGCCGTTTCTGCTTGTGTGAAGTGGATAGAGGAGGTCGACAGGATGGCGTATGCACAGCTGCAAACCTCTGAAGGACCCTGCATCTTGTTGTTCGGGGGACGTTGGAGGCACCAGCAGCTTCAAAAACTTGTCTGCTGCTATGACAAGGCTTTTTTGCCGCTGCTCTTTCAACCTGACGTAATTGCCTGTAGGAAAGAGTCCTCAATTTGCCCTTATCAGCACGCACACGTGTGTACTGTGAATCAGCTACATACTTCTTGATTGCCAAGACACTTCATCCTGATCATCGCACAATGTTGATTGTAGTCATGCCTTGACCTAAACACTCCACAATTTGTTGCTTCTCAGCAGCCGACACATCCTTTTTCTTTCCATTTTGGCAGAAAATGTAGGCTGCTTAATAATGTGAGACAGCCTTCTTAAGTAGTCTTGCCTTTCATTGGACACACCTGCCAAACAAATTAGCACAGGTGTCTGCAATTGCTTACAGTGATATAAAGAGCCCTGACACACATCACCATCAATGAGTTTAACTGACAAACAAACAAATTCTTCCCTTATCACTCCTAAACACTTTTTGCATAATAATTTGGAACACAGTGTACATGTGCTTTTCCACAAAACACCAGTGGTTCACGTAGTGAATCTTACAGTTCTAACTTGCCAACCGTGGTCTGTATGGAGTTGTTCAATAAAGGGCCCCAAATTAAGATAACATAGATGGGAGAGCAGGTGCTCCGTCACTAGGATGTATAAGAGAGGGGACAGAGAACATCCCTGCCTTGTCCCATTGGTGATTGTGAAAGGTGATGAAAATGTTCTGACGTGCCCCCTGTGCCTTGGGACACCCGGAGCCGGACCCTTTTTGGTGGATGCTGGTGGTTGTAGTCTCCGTGGCGGCGACCCGGTTCCGTGGCTCAGGGCGGTCAAACCAGTGGCGGAACTATTTATGTGGTTTTGATGTTTAAATGTCCGACTACGCCACCCGTGGATTGCGGTCAGAGTGAACCGCCGCTCCAGGGCAGACCGCTGAGGCTGGTATTGTGGGTGCAGCAGAGCGTAGCATAACTCCCCACGGGAGGAGTATAGCCTCAGGGCAGTGTATGCGGAGGATGGGGGTGATGGTGCAGGGCAGCAGCAGTAACGACACGGAGTCAATGATGCAGTCCAGGGCTTTTACTCACAGTTCTTATTATCCAGACCACGTCTGCAGGTAACGGCTGCCCACGTCGTACTGTGCTCACCAGGTGAGTGGCTCAGACAACTCCCAGATAACTTTGGAGCGCTTCACAGGACCCCCTTTGTGTGTCCTTTGTCTGGCCTTTCTTACCAACCCTTCTGTCCGGCTGCCTCGGGCCTCCTCTTGGTAAACTTGGCGCCAGTTTCCCTGACCCTATGTGGTGCCTTCCTAGCGGGTGTAGCGAGGGGCTGCGCCACATAAAATGTCACAGCCTCCGGTTTCTAGCTGATGGTCGTTTCCTGCCTCCACTAGTTTCGGGGACCGGTCTCCCCCTTTGGCCTGACCCCTCCATGCAGGTGGATTCGGGCGTGCGGTGGCGACTCGCCCGTCCGCACCCCTGGGATCCCTTCGTTCCTCGTTCCTGGAGCCTTCTCCGCTCCTCTTCCTTCCTTCTCCCTCTTCCAGGCCTGGGCCTCTGTTACTAGGCCCGCCTCCGGAGCAGAGCTCATGCAGAGCCCCTGCTCCCTGCCACTTCTGCTCAGACTTCTCTGCACTGAACTAAGATGGTGCCCACCTTTTATACTCCCTTCTCAATGCACCCAGGTACTGCTTCCTCCCTGCTCCTGCACTACAGGGTTCCCCTTCCTCAGTGTTCCCTCCCCCCACTCCAGCCAGGGACAGGGACTGTTGTGCCCATCTCAGGGGCATATTGGTCGCCCTGCCCCACGGCAATGCGGTGTAATGCATGCAGGTGTCGGGTCCTGATCCACACTACATCCTTACCTGAGAGTGAGATATCACACCTCTGGGTGAGGTGCAATTCCTTTGTAGCAACCGAGCCCTCAGGGTGCTACAGTTCCATTTATCTTCAGCCTAGGTGACGTATTGCGATACAGGGCCGTGATTTTGGCTATAAAAGGGTCCCCTAGACCCCTACCTCAAGCTTTTTAAGAGAATCATATATGGCGTGCCAGGAAACTCTATGGAATGCTTTCTCAGCATCCAACGAGAGTATCTAATTACAAATTTTTAACTGCATCTAGCCCAGGAAATACTTTGTGCCTAATAGCAGTGTCTGCTAGTCAGCGGATTATCCCGGCTGTTAAGCAAGCTACACCACCTGTAGTTTGGACACTTAATTTTTTCAAAGGAAATGCTTCGGGACCACGGGATACTCAGTGAAGAGCATCAGGAGGCACCCCAAGGCATAGGGGCTGGGACTGGCAGTAGGATGCCTTGCGGTGGACAGCCGAGCTCGATCCTTATAAAAGCTTTTTAACTGCAGCAGCTTTAGTGGACGCTACTGGAGCTGGAATTACGCGGCTGCTGGCATGAGACTTTCCCTCCAATAGATCCTTGTAAATGGATTTAAAGTGTATTCATTCAAATTAGAGAGACAATTTAAATTAAAAAGCTTAGAGCTGCCTCCACCACAGTGGGGCTCGCTCGACCCACCAGCGGACAGGCACCAGTATTGGGAGAGGGGGGCTGGCCGTCAGGGTTCACCGCGGCTCTGGCACAAACCCGGCGACGCGGAGGTGGCACGGGCAGGAGCGGACTGAACGTGTCGGCTTCTCACTTTTTGGATTTTAAAAGGGCATGACATGCCTATATCTGTGTCTCCCCCTCCTTTTACTCCTCCACCTCTTTTCTTTTCGCATGACTATATGTACTTGTCACTTTTCCATGTGTTAGTTGTGTCTTCTGAGCAGTTTGTCAGCTTTTGGACACCTTTGAAGGTGTTTTCTATGTGTTTCTATGTGTTTTTGTTTGCCTGCCATTGGTTTTAACGGTGTTTGAAGGTGTTCGACGAACAGTTCGGCGAACACACGGGTATTCGACGAACCGAACCGAACTCGAACACTACGGGGGTGGCTCAACACTAGTCTCCGTCTCACAGTGCGTGCAGAAGCACTCACACCAACCTGCTGCCATTCCTGAGCAAGCTCGGCACTGCTGGTAGTCCGATCCCGCAGCTGAAACAGTTTTAAGATACGGTCCTGGTGCTTGCTGGTCTTTCTTGGGCGCCCTGGAGCCTTTTGAACAACAATGGAAGCTCTCTCCTTGAAGTTCTTGATGATGCGATAGATTGTTGACTGAGGTGCAATCTTTGTAGCTGCGATACTCTTCCCTGTTAGGCCATTTTTGTGCAGTGCAATGATGGCTGCACGTGTTTCTTTAGAGATAACCATGGTTAACTGAAGAGAAACAATGATACCAAGAACCAGCCTCCTTTTAAAGTGTCCAGTAATGTCATTCTTACTTAATCATGACTGATTGATCGCCAGCCCTGTCCTCATCAACATCCACACCTGTGTTAATGGATCAATCACTAAAACGATGTTAGCTGCTCCTTTTAAGGCAGGACTGCAATGATGTTGAAATGTGTTTTGGGGGTTAAAGTTCATTTTCTGGGCAAATATTGACTTTGCAAGTACAGTAATTGCTGTTAAGCTGATCACTCTTTGACATTCAGGAGTATATGCAAATTGCCATTACAAAAAATGAAGCAGTAAACTTTGGAAAAATTACTATTTGTCTCATTCTCAATACTTTTGGCCATGGCTGTACAACGGGGCGGGGGGAGGGGCAGGGGATGGATCTCTGCAGAAATAATGAAGATCTCCATTTTTTTTCTCTTTCCCGCATTTACAGTGGGGAGGTGCAATCTGTCAGCCTATCAGCAGCGCACACACAGAGCGAACTTCTTTTTTTCACACAAGCAAGGGCATGTGTCATTGGCAGTGTATGTCACATGTCCTTGCCCTATAAGACCCAGCCATTTTCCCCGTCGCCACCATTTTCTCACTGCTGCAGCTGAGTGTTAGACGGCACCGCTGTTGCTGTGTGCGCTATACTTTCAGTGTTAATTTCAAGCCAATTTTCTCTGAAATATACAGATAGCTTGGGAGTAGGGAAGAGTTGTGATTGCAGTCCTTTTAAAGACTAGGTTACAGCATTTCCTACGACTTTTAGCAGGCAGGTCTGTGCTGTGAAATAGATAGGTTGGGAGTAGGGACTAATTGTAATTGCAGTCCTTTGAGGACTATTTTACAGCATTTCCTAGGACATTTTACCAGGCAGGTCTGTGCCAGTGCTGTGCAAGTGTTTTTCACAGCATTTGGCTAAATCTAGCTAAGCAAATCCTTTTTGGCCTCTTGCAGTGTGTGTTAGTCAGTGGAGTAGCGTATCTGTGTTGCAAGCTACACCACATGTCTATAGAAAACAATTTTTTTTACTGCACCTCGCCAAGTAAAACCTTTTGTGCACAGCATCATTCTATTAGTCCATCTATACTAACCTCCACCAGCTTGCAAATTAGTAATAATATTTATCTGCATCTAGCTCGGAAAATAATTTTGGGCTTGTAGCAGTGTGTGGAACTTATTCTTAGTCCATCTATACTAAGCTCCTCCAGCTTGCAAATTACAAACAATTTTTATCTGCATCTAGCTCGGAAAATAATTTTGGGCATAGTAGTAGTGTATGGTACTCATTGTATTAGGCCATCTATACCAAGCTTCACCAGCTTTGAAATTAATAATAATTTTTAGCTGCATCTTGCCTGTAAAATAATTTTGGGCATAGTAGTAGTGTGTGGTACTCATTCTATTAGTCCATCTATACTAAGCTCTACCAGCTTTCAAATTACTAATAATTTTTAGCTGCATCTTGCCTGGAAAATAATTTTGGGCATAGTAGCAGTGTGTGGTACTCATTGTATAAGGCCATCTATACCAAGCTCCACCAGTTTTGAAATTAATAAAAAAATTTAGCTGCATCTTGCCTGGAAAATAATTTTGGGCATAGTAGCAGTGTTTGGTACTCATTGTATTAGGCCATCTATACCAAGCTCCACCAGTTTTGAAATTAATAATAATTTTTAGCTGCATCTTGCCTGGAAAATAATTTTGGGCATAGTAGCAGTGTGTTGTACTCATTGTATTAGGCCATCTACACCAAGCTCCACCAGTTTTGAAATTAATAATAATTTTTAGCTGCATCTTGCCTGGAAAATAATTTTGGGCATATTAGCAGTGTGTGGTACTCATTCTATTAGGCCAACAATACTAAGCTCCACCAGCTTTCAAATTACTAATAACTTTTAGCTGCATCTTGCCTGGAAAATAATTTTGGGCATAGTAGCAGTGTGTGGTACTCATTGTATTACGCCATCTATACCAAGCTCCACAAGCTTTGAAATTAATAATAATTATTAGCTGCATCTTGCCTGTAAAATAATTTTGGGCATATTAGCAGTGTGTGGTACTCATTCTATTAGGCCATCTATACTAAGCTCCACCAGCTTGCAAATTACAAATAATTTTTATCTGCATCTAGCTCGGAAAATAATTTTGGGCTTGTAGCAGTGTGTGGGACTTATTCTTAGTCCATCTATACTAAGCTCCACCACCTGTGTATGTAATAAAATTGTTTTACTGCATCTAACCCAGTCAATCCTTTTGGGCTATACCACAGTTTGGCCACTCAGATCTGCTCGGTTCCCATCCATCGTTTTCTGTGCAAACAACTCCAGAGTTGTCAATTAGTTAACCACCAAAATGAGTGGAAAAAGGCCTGCTGCTGGTGGAAAGGGGAATAGGTGTGTTGGGAAGGGAAAAAAAGGTTGTGTCCGTGGGGTAGGTGTTAAAGCAACAGTAACATCTGCAGAAGAAAGACCATCTTCCAGCCAAACTAAGATGTCTACTTCTTTTAGCGGACAATGTGATACGATCTCTTTCTTACGGCCACGCCAATCGCTACAAATTCCAGATGAGGCACAAAAACAGCAGGTGCTTCAACGGATATCAAGTGCTCCTTTAAGTGGGCTCTCCTCCACCTCAATTTCAACATCACAAATACTCCAGTCCTCAGAGGTGTCACTTCAATCGCACTTGCTTCCTCACAGCTCCCAAGTCTCTGAGTATGTGGTAGAACAGATGGTTGAGTCTGCAGAGCTGTTTACTCATACTATAGCCTGGGAATCAGAGGTCGGCTCCAGAGCTTCTGTGAATCCAGACGAGGAAATGATCTGCACTGATGCCCAGAATCTTTATGAGTCGGATCCAGGACCAGACGCAGAAGGTTCTGACCATAATGTAGACCCTCGTTCCCAAACTGTAACTCCTGTTGGTGGAGACAATGAGGAAGATGATGATGAGACTCAAATACCTGATTGGAGCGACAACTTGAGTTTTTTGTCAGGGCAGGAAGAGGTTGGCTCTGAGGACGACGGGTGTGAGAACACACAGGGTGATGATGACGAGGTTGCAGATCGCACTTACTGTCAACCCACAGTCAGCCAGACGATGAGGTCAGCAGAGGAGGTGGAGGAGGATGCTAGTGACGATGAGGTCAGGTTGCGCCTTCCTGGAAAGAGACGTAGTACTGGAAGCACGTCAACAACTGCATCCTCAAACATAACTCTGCCTCTGACCACAAGTCGTGGTGGCTCTTCAGGTTGCATGGGTGCTAAGCCTTGCATAGCCTGGGCATTTTTTCAGATCGATAAGGATGACCCAACTTGTGTTATCTGTAACATTTGTCACCAAAAGCTAAGTAGAGGCCAAAAAATCCATAGTTTGAGTACTTCATGCATGAACCGTCACATGGATATGAAGCATAAGTTGTAGTGGGAAGTTCACTGTGCTACAATGCGGCCTAGCGGGCCGGGCCAACCACTGTCTTCCCCATCTTGTGCATCCGTGGCCTCTTTATCCTCTGTGACTGGGGGGACAGCACTCACACCATTTTTGGGACTCAGACCTGCCACCTCTTTACCCGCAACAGCCAGCGTGATTGGCAGGTCATCATTTTCTTTGAAGGTGGAAACACCAGCTGGTGTTGAGCGCTCTCCGACATTGAGAGCACCACCTTTGGATCAAGGCAACCTAATATGTCCGCCTGCATCTTCCTCACAGACCGGCAGTTTACCGGGGACACCCTTATCAACCTCATCTAAGCACAACAGCCAGCCCTCGGTCCCTCAGATGTGGACAAGTAAAGACCATTTCCTCCTAGCCATGAGAAAGAAAAGAGGTTGAATTTCACCATCTGCAAGCTCTTGGTTACAGAAATGCTGCCTTTCGGCCTGATGGACACAGAGGATTTTCGAGACATTATGTCCATCGCAGTGACCCAGTACAAGATGCCCAGTCGGCACTACTTCTCAAAGAAAGGTGTGCTCCACCAGCATGTCGCACACAACATCACCGCTTCTTTGAGAAACTCTGTGTGTGACAGGGTGCATTTCACCACAGACACTTTGACGAGTAGGCATGGACAGGGGCATTACATGTCGCTGACTGTGCACTGGGTAACTATGGTGACAGCAGGACAAGGGGCTGCTGTCCAAGTCTTGCCGTCCCCACGAGTTGAGCGTCAATCCTCTTTATCTCGAAGTTCCTCCACTGCTTCTGCCTCCTCAACCTCCTCTCGGTCCTCCACCTGCACCCAAAGCCTGTCTGGTCATGAAACAAGCTTTCTAACTGCGCAGAAGTGATCCTGAACACCTCCTTACTATGCTGGCAGCAGGGCTCAACGTCATCAAGCGGTTTTCACTTTGAAATGTCTGGGAAATGTGAGTCACACAGCTGAGGAGTAGTGGTCAGCTCTGGAGAACCAGTTTCATGAATGATTGTCTCCACTGTACCTGAAACCAGGGAAGGCCGTGTGCAACAATGCTGTAAACCTCTGTACGGCCCTTAGCCGGGGCAATGTCACACATGTGCCTTGTATAGCTCATGTGTTGAACCTGGTTGTCCAGCAATTTTTAGCCCACTATCCCGGACTAGATGGCCTTCTACAGAGGGCACGGTCGCTGTGTGCTCACTTTCGCCGTTCACATCCCGCAGCTCAGCGACTTACATCTCTACAGAAGTCGTTAGGCCTGCGACTTCACCGGCTAAAATGCGATGTGCCTACCCGGTGGAATTCAACTCTGCACATGTTGCAGCGACTGTGGCAGCACCGAAAAAGCCCTGGCGCAATACGTTCTGACGTATAGCCTGGGCCAACAGGATCCAGAGGTGGGGCAAATCACGCTGGAGGAGTGGTCTCAGATCAGGGACCTATGCACCCTTCTGCACAGTTTTGAAATGGCGACGAAGATGTTTAGTGCTGACGATGCCATTATCAGCATGACTATTCCAGTGACTTACATGCTGGAGCACATGTTAAACAGAATTCGGAGTCAGGTGGTGCGACAAGAGGAGGTGGAGGAAGTAGAGGAGGAGGAGTTGTATGCGGAAGGGCTAACATCTGCAAGGTCCAGACGGTCGGCAGCACCAAGCCGGCAGGCATGTGAGGGTGGGGGAGATGGATTTACCAGGGCGCATGGTAGCAGCCAAACTAGTGAGGAAGGTGCAGGAGCCCAGGAAGAAGTGGAGGACGAACTGATGGAAGACTCATCAGATGAGGGAGACATTGATCACATTTCTGTTGTGCGAGGTTGGGGGGAGAGGGCAGAGGAAGGAAGCATGATTCTTACCTCGCTACCAACACAAAAAGGACTTGGTGCTCCTGGATGCACAAGTCGCATGAGTGCCTTCTTGCAGCACTACCTGCAACATGACCCTCGAATTGTCAGAATTCGAAATAATCCTGACTACTGGGTTGCCACACTCTTAGATCCCCGGTACAAAAGTAAATTTGCCGAAATAATTCCTGCCATAGAAATGGATTCACACAGCCAGGAGTATCAGCAGAGACTGTTGCAGAATCTTACTTGTGCTTTTCCACCAAACACCAGTGGTGCATGTAGTGAATCTCACAGTTCTAACTTGCCAACCGTGGGACTGTCGAGTGTTCAGCACTCAAACCGTAATAGAAACACAGTATCTGCTGGTAACAGCAATTTTGCGGAATCATTTCACAGCTTTTTTAGCCCATCCTTTGCAAGGCCACAGGAGACAAGACGTCTGACACATAGTCAACGCCTAGAGACGATGGTACAGGAGTATCTCCAAGTAAACATCGAAGCCATGACTGTGTCACTGGACCCTTGCTCTTTTTGGGCTTCCAATCTGGATAAATGGCCGGAGCTCGCCACTTAAGCCTTGGAGATCTTGTCATGCCCCGCAACCAGCGTTCTCTCTGAACATGTGTTTAGCACCGCTGGTGGGGTGCTGACAGATAAGCGCACGTAGTTGTCCACTGAGAATGTAGACAGACTCACGTTCATAAAGATGAACAAATCATGGATCCGCAAGGACTTTTCTACCCCTGTGTCATCCTGGGTAGAGTAAAAGCTTGAGGATTTTGTAAAATCACCTCACCAACCTTTTTAAGCTTTCAAATTACTAATAATTTTTAGCTGCATCTTGTCTGGAAAATAATTTTGGGCCTGTAGCAGTGTGCGGTACTCATTCTATTATGCCATCTATACTAAGCTTCACCAGCTTGCAAATTACTAATAATTTTTAGCTGCATCTTGTCTGGAAAATAATTTTGGTCATAGTAGCAGTGTGTGGTACTCATTCTAACCAACCGTTTTAAGCAACTCTGGGGCAATTGATGCCACTTAAGTGGTGTCTGTGCCACAAATTTTTGGAAAAAATGGAGACTCTTTTTGAGTCCCCTTGCTTTGTTTTATGTGATGTTACCATCGTCAATTAGAGGTGGGTTGGGTCTCCCCCCCTCCCCCCTTTTAACCGTAAGAAAATACATACACTATGGCTTGGGGTAACACAGATGGTTGAGTCTGAAGAGCTGTTTACTCAGAGGTCTGCTCTAAAGCTTCAGTGTCTGCTAGTCAGCGTAGTAACCCAGCTGCGAGCAAGCTGCACCGCCTGTGTATCTAATAATGATTTTTAAATGCATCTAGCCTAGGCAGACTGTGGGGACCCCCAACCAAACCCAGACGCTCAGCCCCCTAACGCCCCCCTTTTATTGACAATACAATCATGTAACTCTTACAACTGGATGGGTGAGGATCGGTCACAGCTTTATTAACTGTTTATACTCATTCCATTAGAAATGCATTTTATTTCTAAAATAATTCAGCTTGTTGCAGCATGCCCTGTGTCTCCAGTCTCCAGAACGGCAAGTCGGCCAACAAGTGTAACTCTCCAACATGTCCTTTCTATTTCCAGGCCACGGAGGATCTTGCTAACTCGTATGCAAGACTCCGACCCCCATCCATCACTCTTAACGCTTGTTCCACTCCGTCCTGGAGTCCTGACAGGAATATGTCCAGTCCAATATCCATTAAGTGAACACCGTCGGGCCGTATGAGGCCTGCTTTATCTCCTTCCAGTTGTCGGTGTCGTATCACTACACAGCCTCTGTCTCTTATAAATTTTGCCATCCGAATATTTATTACCTGCCTTGTCCTTTAGATGGCCGTGATGTCTCACGCACCTTGCCATACCGTTCTCGTTACACTCCGTCCTGGAGTCCTGACAGGAATATGTCCAGTCCAATATCCATTAAGTGAACACCGTCGGGCCGTATGAGGCTTGCTTTATCTCCTTCCAGTTGTCGGTGTCGTATCACTACACAGCCTCTGTCTCTTATAAATTTTGCCATCCGAATATTTATTACCTGCCTTGTCCTTTAGATGGCCGTGATGTCTCACGCACCTTGCCATACCGTTCTCGGTACAAACTCTGACCATACTATAGTTAGTTTTGTGAAAAATTCTCTGAAGCGCTCAGTGTCTAGTTTCATTATTGCCATTAGTTTTGTGATAAGCTATGTCGTTTCCCCCGGCCTGTATAACTAAGATGACCGGACTTCTTGCCTCTCGCCCTACCTTGATTACCTCCATTAGTACCTGTGGCCATTGCAGGCCTCTAATACCTCTCCAGTTCAAATATGTGTTATGAAACTCCAATTTCCTCCTGCCTGGGCGGACTTTCACCCTTCTTTCTGCACAATATATGTACGAGTTCTTAATCATTGCATAGCAAAATAACAGCAAGGAAGTGGTGTTTATATGTCATGTCCTGCTATGCACCTGTTCAAGGCTGAGTTAATCAGAAATTTAAACACACATACCATGTTAAAATTGTATAGCATAGAAACAATGCATATAAATGTAAATAATCAAAAAGAAAAAGAAAAGAAGAAAAAATGAACATATATAATTATAATCTCTAAATGATCACTCATAATGATTCATCAAATCATGTCTGATGTTTGAACCCGCTGGTACACGTATATTTAAAGTATAAATCCACCAACTTTCTCTATTAAGGAGCTTTCTCCTATAATCATCCACCAAATCTCCACCAATCGACACGGCCCATGGAGGGGCCACCACAGTCAGTGAATCCTTCCTTATTTAGTATAGAGTCTACCAATACTTTGGGCGTATTAGCCCAGCTGCGAAGCAAGCTGCACCGCCTGTGTATCTAATGAGAATTTTTAACTGCATCTAGCCTAGGCAGACTGTGGGGACCCCTAACCAAACCGAGACGCTCTGCATCTCACCCAGCCAATGATTTGATAGTATTGCTAGTAGCAGAGTCGCATGGGCTCTATGCCTTGCATAGCCTGGGCATTTTTTCAGATCGCTAAGGATGACCCAACTCGTGTTATCTCTAACATTTGTCACCAAAAGCTAAGTAGAGGCCAAAAAATACATAGTTTGAGCACTTCATGCATGAACCGTCACATGGATATGAAGCATAAGTTGCAGTGCAAAGCTCACTGTGCTACAATGCGGCCTAGTGGGCCAGGACAACCACCATCTGCCCCACCTGTGTCATCCTGGGGAGACTAAAAGCTACTGCGTAGTCTTTTCCAAGAATTTGAGGGAATTACCACGGGAATGGTTTGCAAGAGGTATAAGAGTTTAGGTAGGACGTTCATTTTCAGTATACCTATTCTGCGGTACCAGGAAAAATCTTTCACCGTCCAAGAAGTAAGATCTTTATGGAGTTGTTCAATAAAGGGCCCAAAATTAAGATAAAATAGACGGGAGAGGTCTCTATGAATACGAATTCCTAAGTATTTGATACCCTGTGAGGGCCAGGCAAAGGGAAAGTTGGACTGGATGGAATCCTGTATGGATTTGGGGAGGGAGACATCGAGGGCCTCAGACTTCGCTGCATTGATTTTAAAATTTGACCATGTAACAAAGTGATCTATTTCAGCCATAACAGCAGGGATGGATATGGGTGATTGAGTGATATATACTAGGACATCATCAGCATATGCAGAGCACTTGTACTCGGTGCCTCCCACCTCAATCCACCTAATATTGGGGTTATCGCGAATTGATGAGAGCAGGTGCTCCATCACTAGGATGTATAAGAGAGGGGACAGAGGACATCCCTGCCTTGTCCCATTGGTGATTATTAGTGTTGAGCGAGCACTAAAATGGTCTGGTGCTCGAAGCTCGGGCCGAGCTCGCTGTGATACTCGGGTGCTCGACCCGAGCAACGAGCCCAATGTTAGTCTATGGGAGACTCGAGCATTTTTGCGGTGGCACCCCCGGCAGCCTTTTAAAAGCCTAACAAGTGCCCAAAACGATAGTGACAGTGCTCAAATGACATGGGGACAGCATGGGGATCGCCCCAGGAAGCATTTCTGACCCCCAGGTCACTGCTGTCAACAACGTGGTCAGAGGTATTAAGCCACTTTTACAGGCTCACAATAAAACGAAAGTGAAACTTTTTTCCTGTGAAATATGTTAAGGAACATCCTTTCCAGAGAAAAGACTTGTGTATAAGTTAAAATAAATGACCAAAAACAAAAATACTCCTCCACACCTTCGGCTATGTTCACAAGTAGCATTTTTTATGCGTTTTTGCACTTTTGTATTGCTTTCAACTATGACAAATGCATTCACCGGGAAATGTCATTTTAACATTTTACAACCTTATCTGGCCATGTGCTGTGTGACACATGCATAAAGTGCTGAAAAGACATGGGAACAGCATGGGGAAGACCCCTGGAAGCATCTCTGACTCCCAGGTCACTGTCTAAAAGTGTGCCCATCATAAGTGATCCTTGCCGCATCAGAAGATGCAGACTTGCAACTATCCCCATGCAAGTTCTAGTCCCAGGGCAGTGTTCAATTGTACCTCCCCCATTCCTTGCAATACAAGCGCAAGTATGCAGCCTGCCACCCACCCACCCCCAGGCTGCAATACCATACTGCTTGCTTGCTTGAACTTGAAATTGGGCCTTTTAGGCATTTTTGGGCCGGAATCTGGCCACCACGTCATGGCTGTGTTGGCGGCCTCGAATCCATACTCAGTCTCCAGCCGCCCGGCGGCCGGGTGTCCATACTCAGTCCCCAGCCGCCCCGCGGCCGAGTGTCCACACGGTCCCCAGCCGCCTGGGGGCAGTCGGGTGTCCATAAACGGTCCCCAGCCGCCCCCATTTCTCCTAGGAACATCCCCCCACACACTTTTCTTAGCCCGGCCTGATTTAGGCAGCATTGGACGAGCCCACCAGAGAACCAGACTCCTCCGGTGGGCCCTGACTTCTCCATCGGTGGAGTTGAGAGTGCCAAGGTGAGGAGCATGATGATGATGACAGAAGTTAGCATCTGCTATGTTTTCTTTTAATGCAAGTGTAAGTGTGCAGCCTGCCACCCACCCACCCCAAGACTGCAATTCCATACTGCTAGCTTGCACTTGAAATGGGGCCTTTTAGTTTAGAGGAGGCCGAAGCTGGCCACTACCTCGTGTCTGCTTCGGCAGCGAGGTATCCATACTCAGTCCCCAGCCGCCCCTATTTGTCCTGGTGTGCCTTATACATAAGATTAAGCGCGTATACCAAAACATTACCTGTGCCCTCCCCAGTGCATTTAGTGGGAAGGAGAGCCTATTCCGCTGTAGTGTGTGCATGCCAAACCCCTGTTCATGGTACATGCGAAGATACCTCCCACCTTGCACCTGTCATTGCAGACTTGCAACTATCCCCATTCAAGTCCTTGTCCCAGGGCAGTGTTCAATTGTACCTCTCGCATTCCTTGCAATGCAAGCGCAAGTATGCAGCCTGCCACCCACCCACCTCCAGGCTGCAATACCATACTGCTTGCTTGCTTGCACTTTAAATTGGGCCTTTTAGGCATGTGGAGGCGGAATCTGGCCACCATGCCATGGCTGTGTCTGCGGCCTGGTATCCATACTCAGTCCCCAGCCGACTGGTGGCCGGGTGTCCCCGCTTGCTCCCCAGCCTCCAGGGGGTGGCCGGGTGTCCATACTCGGTCCCCAGCCACCCCTATTTGTACCGGTAACCTTTCCCACACTTTTCTTAGCCTGGCTTGCTTTAGGGCAGCATTGGCCGAGCCCACCGGACTATCAGACTCCTCCGGTGGGCCCTGGCTTCTCCATCAGGGGAGTTGAGAGTGCCTAGGTGAGGAGCATGATGAGGATGATAGAAGTTAGCGTCTGCTTTGTTTTGTTGTAATGCAAGTGCATGTATGTAGTAGCGGCTAGGCCTGAGGAGGTCAGCGTTTTGGCGCATATCCTACCTCCTCCGAGGATTGCTGGATGTTTTCCTGCTACTATCCAAGTTCTATGACTCCCGTTAAAACAAAGCTTCAGGTGATAAATGATGGATGAGGTAGTGGCAAAGGAGAAAGAGCAGGAGGAACAGGGACCATTCACATCAATATCAGGCTAGTCAACCAGATATGTCTTGTAGGATATGTTTCTGTAACAAAAGGAGCGGTTCGGCTACACAGTTATAGGGCATACAGTGAGTGCAATGCCTACCAAAAATTTCGAGGCACTCCAATGCCCCTTGGAAATGATATGGAGGTCAGAGGGCGTTAACTAAACCTTTTTTTCCATTTATAGCAACTGGGTCTCCTGTGTACTGTTGGCCTAAGCAGTGAATGGAAGGCTTTCCAAAAATTATGAGGTACTGCAATGCCCCTTACAAGAGCCATGTGTGGCACCCCAGGGGTCTGGTCACCACAGTAATAGAGATTACGTCGGAGAGCAAGTGGGAGGTTTCCTGGTCAGGATCCCTTAAACATGCAACATCCTCCTGCCCCAGTCCTGGGAGGGGAGAATTCTGCCCTTATAAACTGGATCTGGGGTGGGGTTGAGTGAGTCAGAGAACAGAGAACAGTCAGAGTCAGAGTGAGAGCAAGGGAAAGTAACAGCAAGGAGCTCTGTAGGAGCTAGGAGCTAAAGACGAGGGGCTGGAAGCTGAGCAGAGGTCACCCTGGCAGAAGACAATAGGAACCGGACACAGGAGTCCGAAGCTGTGAGGACTTATATATCCAGCAGCAGAAACCAGCCGGCAGGGGATTTCAGGTCGTCTGGCCATAGAAGCCCGGAGGCTCAGTCACAAGCAAGGGACCAGCACCGCCGTCGTGGAGCGGAGGCTAACAGAAGGCCCCAAGTCACCAGCCATACGGGTGAGCACTATACGGTACACTCAGGGACGTGGGCTACTTCTACCCGCTTACAGCAAGGTAGCCAGGAAGAGTGCAGACAGACGGAGAGGCCTACAACTCCACCTGGCCAGGGAAACTCCTGCTTGCTCACAGACTGACCAGGCTTCTTATGCTAGCCAGTACTCCCGGGAGGGTCTACCTTATAATCATCAGTAAAGACCCTGAACTGCACTGCAAAGCCCCTTAAAAGAGCCATGAAGTACAGCATATTACAAACATAAGTCCCATTATTGGGGAGTGGGTCTCCCATAGTATTTGCTTATGCTTTCCCAGCAAAAGCTGCCAAAAATTAGGACGGAGCAACTTGCAATGCCCCTTACAAGAGCCATGCAGTACAGCACATTACAAACATAAGTCCCATTATTGGGGAGTGGGTGTCCCATGGTATTTGCTTATGCTTTCCCAGCAAAAGCTGCCAAAAATTAGGACGGAGCAACTTGCATTGCCCCTTACAAGAGCCATGCAGTACAGCATATTACAAACATAAGTCCCATTATTGGGGAGTGGGTGTCCCATGGTATTTGCTTATGCTTTCCAAGCAAAAGCTGCCAAAAATTAGGACGGAGCAACTTGCAATGCCCCTTACAAGAGCCATGCAGTACAGCATATTACAAACATAAGTCACATTATTGGGGAGTGGGTGTCCCATAGTATTTGCTTATGCCTTGCAAGCAAAAGCTGCCAAAAATTAGGATGGAGCAACTTGCAATGCCCCTTACAAGAGCCATGCAGTACAGCATATTACAAACATAAGTCCCATTATTGGGGAGTGGGTGTCCCATGGTATTTGCTTATGCTTTCCCAGCAAAAGCTGCCAAAAATTAGGACGGAGGAACTTGCAATGCTGGCACCCTGGTGGTATAGTGGTGGTGGAGGCTGAGGATAAGGAGAAGAAGATTAAACAGCCGAAACGAGGAAGCGTATACCCATGTGTGGGTGTGAAGCGGTGCATGTGAATACACCTCCTGAAATAACACAGTGGATTTGACTTTATGTTACTCTGCTGTCATTTGATGGTGATGAGAAGTCTGGCCCAATCCAGCCCTTGTTCATTTTGATAAGGGTCAGCTTGTCAGCATTGTCAGTTGACAGGCGAGTGCGCTTATCAGTTATAATTCCCCCAGCGGCACTAAAAACACGCTCCGATAACACGCTAGCGGCAGGGCAGGCCAGGACCTCCAAGGCGTACAGAGCGAGTTCATTCCAAGTGTCCAGCTTGGATACCCAATAATTAAAAGGCACAGAGGAATCACGGAGGACGCTGGTACGATCGGCAAGGTACTCCCTCACCATCTTTTGAAACTTTCCACTCCTTGTGAGAGTACCCCGCGCCTCAGGGCCTGTAAGCTGGGCGGGTGTCAGAAAACTGTCCCAGAACGTTGACAGTGTTCCCCTGCCTCTGCTGGATTGGAGTTGCATCTCTCTCGCCTGTACACCTTGGTTGGGCAACGAACTGTGACCTCTGCCGCTAGCATGTTCAGATGGGAATTTTTTTAACAGTTCTGCACCAAGGGCCTTCTGGTATTGCCCCATTTTTGTAGACCTCTCCACCTCAGGAATAAGAGAGTGAAAGTTCTCCTTGTAGCTGGGGTCTACAAGTGTCACCAACCAGTAATGACTGTCACCCAACATTTTGACAGACAAGTGGGATGCTGACACTAATGATGGCGTCATCACCACTCACCATCTTGGTGGCCTCCTCAAAGTTTGTCAGGATGGTACATATGTCATACATCCAGGTCCACTCCTGAGGTGTTATGTGTGGAGTCTGACCTTGTTGCAGCTGGTACTCCACAACTGCTCTCTTCTGCTCACAAATCCTTTGCAACATGTGGAGGGTAGAGTTCCAACGTGTGGGGACATCACACACCAGTCGGTGTGCCGGAAGCTGCAAACGCTGCTGCAAAACAGCAAGGGCGGCGGAAGCTGTAGCCGACTTGCGAAAATGAGCTGACAGGCGGTGTACTTTCACGAGCAGATCTGGCAACTCGGGGTACGATTTAAGAAACCGCTGAACCACGAGGTTAAGCACATGAGCCAGGCATGGTACGTGTGTGATCTCACCTCGCCTCAGAGCCGCCAACAGGTTACGGCCATTGTCACACACGACCATGCCGGGATGTAGGTTCAGCGGTCTCAGCCACAGATCTGCCTGCTCTTTCACAGCTGTCCACAACTCACAAGCAGTGTGAGGTTTATCCCCTAAGCTTATGAGTTTCAGCACAGCCTGTTGCCGCTTGGTGGAGGCAGTACTGCAATGCTTCCAGCTTGTAACTGATGTGGTGATATCTGAGATGGTGGCTGAACATGAGGAGGAGGAGGAGGATGCGCAGGAGCTGTACACTGTGGGGGCAACTCTGACTGACATAGGGCCCGCAATCCTCCGTGTGGGGAGGATGTGTTCCGTCCCAAGGTCCGACTGGGTCCCGGCTTCCACTATGTTTACCCAGTGTGCCGTCAGAGAGATGTACCGTCCCTGGCCACAAGCACTTGTCCACGTGTCCGTTGTCAGGTGGACTCTCCCAGTAACTGCGTTGTTGAGGGCACGGCAGATGCTTTGGGACACGTGCTTGTGTAGTGCGGGGATGGCACACAGGGCAAAATAGTGTCGGCTGGGGACCGAGTACCAAGGGACGGCCACCGCCATAAGATTGCGGAAGGATTCCGTCTCCACCAGCCTAAAAGGCAGCATTTCCAATGCAAGCAGTCATGAAATGTGCGAATTTAGGACTGTGGCCTGTGGGGCGTTAGCTGCGAATTTCCGCTTTCGTTCAAAGGTCTGGGATATGGACAATTGAACGCTGCGGTGGGACGTGGACGTGGACGTTGATGCTGTTTCTTGAGAAACTGCCATAACAAGTGAAGACTGAGAGGAGGGGGCATTTTTACATGCATTATGGACAGGGGATTGCCTTGCATACACAACAGGGGGTTCTATTGCACGCACAACAGTGGAAGAAGCAGTGGTGACACCCGATGACACTGGTCGTGGACCCTGGGTTTCGCCCCACAAAGTCGGGTGCTTTGCTGCCATGTGCCTGATCATGCTGGTGGTGGTCAGGCTGGTAGTTTTGTCACCCCTGCTGATGCTGGCATGGCAGGTGGAACATATGGCCTTTTTGGGGTTATCAGCAGAGTCTTTAAAAAAATTCCAGACTCTGGAAGACCTACCGCTTGTACTGGCAACGTCCCTCGTGTTGGTGTTACGGGGAACGGTTGCCTGCCTTCTGTCTGCGGCCATCACACTGCTTCTTGCTGCCTGTTGGGGTACTCTGCCTCCCTCCCCCTGTGTGCTGCTGGCCTCACTCTGCATGTCCTCCTTCCACGTTGGGTCAGTAACTAGATCATCCACCACCTCCTCCTCTTCCACTTGCGCACCACGATCCTCCTCCTCACTTCCTGGCAATTGTGTCTCGTCATTGTCCACCTCTTGTGACAGATTGCCAATGTCGACTTCCTGTGGCCGTGGCTGTTCAAATATTTGGGCATCGCAACATGGGATCTCCTCTGCCACCACTTCAAGCGTATCAGGCGAGGGGCCCAAATATGGAAATGGACCAGAGAACAGCTCTTCAGAGTGTCCAAGTGTGGGATCACTTGCTGTCTGACGACACTCGGCATGGTGGGATGAAGGAGCATCAGGGTGAGGAGGAGTATGCGGTCGAGACTCACGGCTACTAAGAGTTGACCGTGTGGAAGACAGACCGGAGGTGGTGGTGCCCAGGTAACTGGAAGTATTGTCTGCTATCCAATTAATAACCTGTTCACACTGATAAGTTCTCAATACTGGTGTTGTTCTGTGCTTCCCTAGTAATTCGGTCAAGAAGTGGGAGCGAGAAGATGTGGCTGTTGGTTGTGGCACATTTTCACCTTGGCCACGGCCCCGTCCTCTGCACGAACCATCACCAGAACGTCCACTTCCACGTCCCTTGCCACGCGCCTTGCCCATTGTAAATGAAGTAAAATAGCTTACACTTGCACTATCAATGGAAAAAGGGTAATAAATAGTGTTGAGCCACCCCCGTAGTGTTCGAGTTCGGTTCGGTTCGTCGAACACCCGTGTGTTCGCCGAACTGTTCGTCGAACTGTTCGTCGAACACCTTCGAACACCGTTAAAACCAATGGCAGGCAAACAAAAACACATAGAAACACATAGAAAACACCTTCAAAGGTGTCCAAAAGCTGACAAACTGCTCAGAAGACATAACTAACACATGGAAAAGTGACAAGTACATATAGTCATGCGAAAATAAAAGAGGTGGAGGAGTAAAAGGAGGGGGAGACACAGATATAGGCATGTCATGCCCTTCTAAAATCCAAAAAGTGAGAAGCCGACACGGCCAGTCCGCTCCTGCCCGTGCCACCTCCGTGTCGCCGGGTTTGTGCCAGAGCCGCGGTGAACCCTGACGGCCAGCCCCCCTCTCCCAATACTGGTGCCTGTCCGCTGGTGGGTCGAGCGAGCCCCCCTGTGGTGGAGGCAGCTCTAAGCTTTTTAATTTAAATTGTCTCTCTAATTTGAATGAATACACTTTAAATCCATTTACAAGGATCTATTGGAGGGCAAGTCTCATGCCAGCAGCCGCGGTAATTCCAGCTCCAGTAGCGTCCACTAAAGCTGCTGCAGTTAAAAAGCTTTTATAAGGATCGAGCTCGGCTGTCCACCGCAAGGCATCCTACTGCCAGTCCCAGCCCCTATGCCTTGGGGTGCCTCCTGATGCTCTTCACTAAGTATCCCATGGTCCCGAAGCATTTCCTTTGAAAAATTAAGTGTCTAAACTACAGGTGGTGCAGCTTGCTTAACAGCCGGGATAATCCGCTCACTAGCAGACACTGCTACTAGGCACAAAGTATTTCCTGGGCTAGATGCAGTTAAAAATTTGTAATTAGATACTCTCGTTGGATGCTGAGAAAGCATTCCATAGAGTCTCCTGGCACGCCATATATGATTCTCTTAAAAAGCTTGGGGTAGGGGTCTAGGGGACCCTTTTATAGCCAAAATCACGGCCCTGTATCGCAATACGTCACCTAGGCTGAAGATAAATGGAACTGTAGCACCCTGAGGGCTCGGTTGCTACAGACGTATTGCACCTCACCCAGAGGTGTGATATCTCACTCTCAGGTAAGGATGGAGTGTGGATCAGGACCCGACACCTGCATGCATTACACCACATTGCCGTGGGGCAGGGCGACCAATATGCCCCTGAGATGGGCACGACAGTCCCTGTCCCTGGCTGGAGTGGGGGGAGGGAACACTGAGGAAGGGGAACCCTGTAGTGCAGGAGCAGGGAGGAAGCAGTTCCTGGGTGCATTGAGAAGGGAGTATAAAAGGTGGGCACCATCTTAGTTCAGTGCAGAGAAGTCTGAGCAGAAGTGGCAGGGAGCAGGGGCTCTGCATGAGCTCTGCTCCGGAGGCGGGCCTAGTAACAGAGGCCCAGGCCTGGAAGAGGGAGAAGGAAGGAAGAGGAGCGGAGAAGGCTCCAGGAACGAGGAATGAAGGGATCCCAGGGGTGCGGACGGGCGAGTCGCCACCGCACGCCCGAATCCACCTGCGTGGAGGGGTCAGGCCAAAGGGGGAGACCGGTCCCCGAACTAGTGGAGGCAGGAAACGACCCTCAGCTAGAAACCGGAGGCTCTGACATCTTATGTGGCGCAGCCCCTCGCTACACCCGCTAGGAAGGCACCACATAGGGTCAGGGAAACTGGCGCCAAGTTTACCAAGAGGAGGCCCGAGGCAGCCGGACAGAAGTGTTGGTAAGAAAGGCCAGACAAAGGACACACAAATGGGGTCCTGTGAAGTGCTCCAAAGTTATCTGGGAGTTGTCTGAGCCCCTCACCTGGTGAGCACAGTACGACGTGGGCAGCCGTTGCCTGCAGACGTGGTCTGGATAATAAGAACTGTGAGTAAAGGCCCTGAACTGCATCACTGACTCCGTGTCGTTACTGCTGCTGCCCTGCACCATCACCCCCATCCTCCGCATACGCTGCCCTGAGGCTATACTCCTCCCGTGGGGAGTTATGCTACGCTCTACTGCACCCACAACACCAGCCTCAGTGGTCTGCCCTGTAGCGGCGGTTCACTCTGACCGCAATCCACGGGTGGCGTAGTCGGACATTTAAACATGAAAACCACATAAATAGTTCCGCCACTGGTTTGACCGCCCTGAGCCACGGAACTGGGTCGCCGCCACGAAGACTACAACCACCAGCATCCACCAAAAAGGGTCCGGCTCCGGGTGTCCCAAGGCCCAGGGGGTGCGTCAGAACATTTTCATCACCTTTCACAATCACCAATGGGACAAGGCAGTGATGTCCTCTGTCCCCTCTCTTATACATCCTAGTGATGGAGCACCTGCTCTCATCAATTCGCCATAACCCCAATATTAGGTGGATTGAGGTGGGAGGCACCGAGTACAAGTGCTCTCTATTTGCTGATGATGTCCTAGTATATATCACTCAATCACATAGATCCATCCATGCTGTTATGGCAGAAATAGATCACTTTGTTACATGGTAAAATTTTAAAATCAATGCAGCGAAGTCTGAGGCCCTCGATGTCTCCCTCCCCAAATCCATATAGGATTCCATCCAGTCCAACTTTCCCTTTGCCTGGCCCTCACAGGGTATCAAATACTTAGGAATTCCTATTCATAGAGACCTCTCCCATCTATGTTATCTTAATTTTGGGCCCTTTATTGAACAACTCCATACAGACCACGGTTGGCAAGTTAGAACTGTAAGATTCACTACGTGAACCACTGGTGTTTTGTGGAAAAGCACATGTACACTGCGTTCCAAATTATTATACAAAAAGTGTTTAGGAGTGATAAGGGAAGAATTTGTTTGTTTGTCAGTTAAACTCATTGATGGTGATGTGTGTCAGGGCTCTTTATATCACTGTAAGCAATTGCAGACACCTGTGCTAATTAGTTTGGCAGGTGTGTCCAATGAAAGGCAAGACTACTTAAGAAGGCTCTCTCACATTATTAAGCAGCCTACATTTTCTGCCAAAATGGGAAAGAAAAAGGATGTGTCGGCTGCTGAGAAGCAACAAATTGTGGAGTGTTTAGGTCAAGGCATGACTACAATCAACATTGTGCGATGATCAGGATGAAGTGTCTTGGCAATCAAGAAGTATGTAGCTGATTCACAGTACACACGTGTGCGTGCTGATAAGGGCAAATTGAGGACTCTTTCCTACAGGCAATTACGTCAGGTTGAAAGAGCAGCGGCAAAAAAGCCTTGTCATAGCAGCAGACAAGTTTTTGAAGCTGCTTGTGCCTCCAACGTCCCCCGAACAACAAGATGCAGGGTCCTTCAGTGGTTTGCAGCTGTGCATGCGCCATCCTGTCGACCTCCTCTATCCACTTCACACAAGCAGAAACGGCTCCAGTGGGCCAAACATTACATGAAGACTGATTTCAAAACTGTTTTGTTCACGGATGAGTGCCGTGCAGCGCTCGATGGTCCAGGTGGATGGAGTGGAGGATGGCTGGTTGATGGACACCCCACGCAAACACGGCTACAGCGCCAACAAGGAGGAGGTGGAGTAATGTTTTGGGCTGGAATCATGGGGAGAGAGATTGTCGGCCCCTTTAGGATCCCTGAAGGCGCTAAAGATGAACTCCATAATGTATGTGGATTTTCTCAAACAGCACTTCCTGCCATGGTTCAAGAAGAAGAACCGTGTATTTCACAGCAAGATCATTTTTCTGCATGATAATGCACCATCTCATGCTGCACATAAAACATCTGCATCTCTGGCTGATATGGGCATAAAAGGGGACAAACTTATGGTGTGACCCCCATGCTCCCCTGACCTGTACCCCATTCAGAACCTTTGGAGCATCATTAAAAGGAGTGTCTATGATGGCGGGAGGCAGTTCACATCTAAGCAACAGCTCTGGGAGGGTATTCTGTCCTCATGCAAAACAATTGAAGCAGAAACCATCCAAAACCTGACAAATTCAATGGACGAGAGAGTTCAGAAGCTCCTTTCGAACAAGGGGTCCTATGTGAAAATGTAACATCACCTAGAATAAAGTTTTGAGTTGAAAACTGTTTGATTTCAGTTTCTAACAACCTGCTAATGCTTATAATTTCAAAAATGACCATTTTTTTGGTCTTTATTAAAATGAAAAGGTTGATCGAAAAGTTTGGGGGATCTAAGAGTGTGGCAACCCAGTAGTCATGATTACTTCGAATTCTGACAATATGAGGGTCATGCTGCAGGTAGTGCAGCAAGAAGGCACTTATGTGCCTTGCGCATCTCGGAGCCCCAAAATTATTTTCCGGGCTAGATGCAGCTAAAAATTATTTTTAATTTTAAATCTGGTGAAGCTTTAGTATAGATGGCCTAATAGGATCAGTGCTGCACACTGCTACAAAGCCCAAATTATTTTCCAGTCAAGATACAGATAAACATGATTAGTAATTTGAAAGCTTAAAACGGTTGGTAGGGTGATTTTAACCAATCATCAAGCTTTTACTCTCCCCAGGATGACACAGGGGTAGAAAAGTCGTTTCGGATCCATGATTTGTTCATCTTTATGAACGTGAGTCTGTCTACATTATCAGTGGAGAGCCGCGTGCGCTTATCTGTCAGCACACCACCAGCAGCGCTGAACACACGTTCAGACAGAACGCTGGCTGCGGGGCATGACAAGATCTCCAAGGCGTAAGTGGCTAGCTCCGGCCATTTATCCAGATTGGAAGCCCAAAAAGAGCAAGGGTCCAGTGACACAGTCGTGGCTTCAATGTTTACTTGGAGATACTCCTGTACCATCGTCTCTAGGCGTTGACTATGTGTCAGACTTCTTGTCTCCTGTGGCCTTGCAAAGGATGGGCTAAAAAAGTGGTGAAATGATTCCGCAAAATTGATGTTACCAGCAGATACTGTGGTTCTGTTACGGTTTGAGTGCTGAACACTTGACGGTCCCACGGTTGGCAAGTTGGAACTGTGAGATTCACTACATGCACCACTGGTATTTTGTGGAAAAGCACATGTAAGATTCTGCAACAGTCTCTGCTGATACTCCTGCATGCGTGCATCCCTTTCTATGGCAGGAATAATTTCTGCAAATTTACTTTTGTACCGGGGATCTAACAGTGTGGCAACCCAGTAGTCAGGATTATTTCTAATTCTCACAATTCGAGAGTCATGTTGCAGGTAGTGCAGCAAGAAGGCACTCATGTGTGTTGCGCATCCAGGAGCACCAAGTCCCTGTTGTGTTGGTGGCGAGGTAACAATCATGCTTCCTTCCTCTGTCCTCTCCCCCCAACCTCGCACAACAGAAATGTGATCAAGGTCTCCCTCATCTGATGAGTCTTCCATCAGTTCGTCCTCCACTTCTACCTGGGCTCCTGCACCTTCCTCACTAGTTTGGCTGCTACCATGCGCCCTGGTAAAACCATCTCCCCCACCCTCACATGCCTGCCGCCTTGATGCTGCCGACCATCTGGACCTTGCAGATGCTAGCCCTTCCGCATACAACTCCTCCTCTACTTCCTCCACCTCCTCTTGTGCCACCACCTGACTCCGAATTCTGTTTAACATGTGCTCCAGCATGTAAATCACCGGAATAGTCATGCTGATAATGGCATCGTCAGCACTAAACATCTTCGTCGCCATTTCAAAACTGTGCAGAAGGGTGCATAGGTCCCTGATCTGAGACCACTCATCCAGCGTGATTTGCCCCACCTCTGAATCTCGTTGGCCCAGGCTATACGTCAGAACGTATTGCACCAGGGCTTGTCGGTGCTGCCACAGTCGCTGCAACATGTGCAGAGTTGAATTCCACCGGGTAGGCACATCGCATTTTAGCCGGTGAAGTGGCAGGCCCAATGACTTCTGTAGAGATGTAAGTCGCTGAGCTGCGGGATGCGAACGGCGGAAGTGAGCACACAGCGACCGTGCCCTCTGCAGAAGGCCATCTAGTCTGGGATAGTGGGCTAAAAATTGCTGGACAACCAGGTTCAACACGTGAGCCATACAAGGCACGTGTGTGACATTGCCCCGGCGAAGGGCCGCACCCAGGTTTGCAGCATTGTCGCACACGGCCTTCCCTGGTTTCAGGTCCAGTGGAGACAACCATTCATGAAATTGGTTCTCCAGAGCTGACCACAACTCCTCAGCTGTGTGACTCACATTTCCCAGACATTTCAATGTAAAAACCGCCTGATGACGTTGAGCCCTACTGCCAGCATAGTAAGGAGGTGTGCAGGATCCCTTCTGCGCAGTTAGAAAGCTTGTGGCATGACCAGACAGGCTTTGGGTGCAGGTGGAAGACCGAGAGGAGGTTGAGGAGGCAGAAGCAGTGGAGGAACTTTGACATAAAGAGGATTGACGCACAACTCGTGGGGACGGCAAGACTTGGACAGCAGCCCCTTGTCCTGCTGTCACCATAGTTACCCAGTGCCCAGTCAGCGACATGTAACGCCCCTGTCCATGCCTACTCGTCCAAGTGTCTGTGGTGAAATGCACCCTGTCACACACAGAGTTTCTCAAAGAAGCGGTGATGTTGTGTGCGACATGCTGGTGGAGCGCAGGCACACTTTTCTTTGAGAAGTAGTGCCGACGGGGCATCTGGTACTGGGGCACTGCGACGGACATAAGGTCTCGAAAATCCTCTGTGTCCACCAGGCGGAAAGGCAGCATTTCTGTAGCCAAGAGCTTGCAGATGGTGAAATTCAACCTCTTAGCTTTCTCATGGCTAGGAGGAAATGGTCTTTTACTTGTCCACATCTGAGGGACCGAGGGCTGGCTATTGTGCTTAGACGGGGTTGATAAGGGTGTCCCCGGCAAACTGCCGGTCTGTGAGGAATATGCAGGCGGACATGTTAGGTTGCCTTGATCCAAAGGTGGTGCTATCGATGTCGGACAGCGCTCAACACCAGCTGGTGTTACCACCTCCAAAGAAAATGATGACCTGCCAATCACGCTGGCTGTTGCGGGTAAAGAGTTGGCAGGTCTGCGCCCCAAAACAGGTGTGACTGCTGTCCCCCCAGTCACAGAGGATGAAGAGGCCGCGGATGCACAAGATATGGCAGACGGTGATTGGCCCGGCCGGCTAGGCCGCATTGTAGCACACTGAGCTTCCCACTGCAACTTATGCTTCATGTCCATGTGCCGGTTCATGCATGAAGTACTCAAACTATGTATTTTTTGGCCTCTACTTAGCTTTTGCTGACAAATGTTACAGATAACACGAGTTGGGTCATCTTTATCGATCTGAAAAAATGGCCAGGCTATGCAAGGCTTAGCACCCATGCGACCTGAAGAGCCACCACGACTTGTGGTGAGAGGCAGAGTTGTGTTTGAGGATGCAGTTGTTGACGTGCTTCCAGTACTACGTCTCTGTCCAGGAAGGCGCAACCTGACCTCGTCGTCACTAGCATCTTCCTCCACCTACTCTGCTGACCTCATCTCTTGGCTGACTGTGGGTTGACAGTAAGTGGGATCTCCGACCTCATCATCATCACCCTGTGCGTTATCACACCCGTCGTCCTCAGAGCCAACCTGTTCCTGCCCTGACAAAAAACTAAAGTTGTCGCTCCAATCAGGTATTTGAGTCTTATCATCGTCTTCCTCATTGTCTCCACCAACAGGAGTTACAGTTTGGGAATGAGGGTCTACATTATGGTCAGAACCTTCTGCGTCTGGTCCTGGATCTGACTCATAAAGATTCTGGGCATCAGTGCAGATCATTTCCTCGTCTGGATTCACAGAAGCGCTGGAGTCGACCTCTGATTCCCAGGCTATAGTATGAGTAAACAGCTCTGCAGACTCAACCATCTGTTCTACCTCATACTCAGACGGGCAGCTGGAGATTTGGGAGCTGTGAGGAAGCAAGTGCGATTTGGGTGACACCTTTGAGGACTGGAGTATTTGTGATGTTGAAGTTGATGTGGAGGAGAGCCCACTTAAAGGAGCACTTGATATCCGTTGAAGCACCTGCTGTTTTTGTGCCTCATCTGGAATTTGTAGCGATTGGCGTGGCCGTAAGAAAGGGATCTTATCACATTGTCCGCTAAAAGAAGTAGACATTTTAGTTTGGCTGGAAGATGGTCTTTCTTCTGCAGATGTTACTGTTGCTTTAACACCTACCCCACGGACACAACCTTTTTTCCCCTTCCCAACATGCCTATTCCCCTTTCCACCAGCAGCAGGCCTTTTTCCACTCATTTTGGTGGTTAACTAATTCACAACTCTGGAGTTGTTTGCACAAAAAAACAATGGATGGTAACCGAGCAGAGCTGAGTGGCCAAACTGTGGTATTAGGCCAAAACTATTGGCTGGGTTAGATGCAGAAAAAAATTATTTTGAATTTGCAACCTGATGGAGGTCAGTATAGATGGACTAATACAAATAGTCCCACACACTGCTAGAAGCCCAAATATTTTTTCAGAGGTACTGTAGATGCAGATAAAAATTATTTTTAATTTGCAACCTGATGGAGGTCAGTATAGATGGACTAATAGACCAAGTCCCACACACTGCTAGAAGCCCAACTATTTTTTCAGAGCTAGATGCAGAAAAAAATTATATTCAATTTGCAACCTGCTGGAGGTCAGTATAGAAGGACTAATAGAACAAGTCCCACACACTGCTAGAAGCCCAAATATTTTTTCAGAGCTAAATGAAGAAAAAAATTATTTTTAATTTGCAACCTGATGGAGGTCAGTATAGATGGACTAATAGACCAAGTCCCACACACTGCTAGAAGCCCAAATATTTTTTCAGAGCTAGATGCAGAAAAAAATTATATTCAATTTGCAACCTGATGGAGGTCAGTATAGATGGACTAATAGAATGATGCTATGCCCAAAAGATTTTACTTCACTAGGTGCAGTAAAAAAATTGGTATTCTATACACAGGTGTTATATCTTGCAACACAGATAGGCTACTCCACTGACTAACACACTCTGCAATAGGCCAAAAAGGATTAGCTTTGCTAGATTCAGCCAAATGCTGTGAAAAAAACTTGCACAGCACTGGCACAGACCTGCCTGGCAAAAACTGATAGGAACTCATGTAACCTAGTCCTGAAAAGGACTCCAATTACAATTAGTCTTTACTCCCACAACCTATCTATTTAAGAGCACAGACCTCCCTGATAAAAGTCGTAGGAAATGCTGTAACCTAGTCCTTAAAAGGACTGCAATCACAACTATTCCCTACTCCCAAGCTATCTGTATATTTGTGCGAAAATTGGCTTGAAATTAACAAGGTATAGCACACACAGCAACAGCGGTGCCGTCTAACACGCAGCTGCAGCAGTGAGAAAATGGTGGCGACGGGGAAAATGGCTTGGTCTTATAGGGCAAGGACATGTGACATACACTGCCAATGACACATGCCCTTGCTTGTGTGAAAAAAAGCACTTCGCTCCGTGTGTGCGCTGCTGATAGGCTGACAGATTGCACCTCCCCACTGCAAATGCGGGAAAGAGAAAAAAAAATGGAGATCTTCATTGTTCCTGCAGAGATCCATCCCCTGCCCCTCCCCCCTCCCCGCTGTACACTCAAACTGCGTATTAACATTAATTTTCATCATTACTGAGAAAAAATCCAGTTATGATTTTGGTGCACGAACAGTTATCGAACATAACCTCGAACAGCCGAATTTTTCTCAAATTGTTCGTGTTCGCCGAACGGCTCGAACACCGCCCAAAACAGCTCGAATTTGAGATTGGCGAACAGTTCGAGTAGAACAACGCTCATCTCTAGTGTTTAGTAAACACCCTTGATTTTGGAAGGGTCAGAGGGATACAACACCACATACCCACAGGTAACCATCCACCCATTAAGGAGCGTTACAGACCCATACCACCAGCACATTACCAAAAAGCCAAAGAAATGTTGCATGACATGAAAAAGGCAGGGGTAGTAAGGGATAGCTGTAGCCCCTGGGCAGCTCCCCTGATCCTGGTCAGAAAGAAGGACGGTAGCATGAGGATGTGTGTAGATTACAGACAAATCAATCAAATAACACATAAAGATGCATACCCTTTGCCCGGTATAGAGGAATCCCTGGCTGCACAAAAATCTGCCAATTATTTCTCTACATTGGATCTCACTAGCGGGTACTGGCAAGTCTCTGTTGCTGAGGAAGACCGGGAGAAGACAGCCTTCACCACCCCGATGGGATTATGTAAATTCAACAGCATGTCATTTGGACTCTGCAACGCACCCAGAACGTTCCAGAGGTTGATGGAGTGTTGCTTGGGACACCGGAACTTTGAAACAGTGCTGTTATACCTGGATGACATTATCGTGTACTCAAGGACATATGAAGACCATCTAAACCACCTGCCAGAGGTATTTGAGGCATTGTCCCGGTATGGGATGAAACTAAAACCTTCCAAGTGCCACCTGCTCAAACAGAAGGTTCAGTACCTGGGACACGTGGTCAGCTCAGAGGGAGTAGTACCAGACCCGGAGAAGGTCACTGCCATCCAGAAGTGGCCTGAAACAAAGAACATTAAAGAAGTACGTCAATTCCTGGGACTGGTCGGGAACTACAGGAGATTCATTAAGGACTACACCAAAAAGGCAGCACCTTTACAAGATCTCCTAGTAGGACAGTCCAAAAGAGGTAAAAGTCCCCCATTCCAGTGCGGCAAAGAACAGACTGCAGTCCTTTACATTAATGAAGGAAGCCCTAACCGGTGAGGAAATCCTGGCTTACCCCGACTACAGCCAACCTTTCCTGTTATACACAGACACCAGCAATGAGGGACTGGGAGCTGTGTTGTCCCAGAAGCAAAACGGCAGAGAAAAGGTAATTGCCTATGCCAGTAGAAAGCTTCGCCCTACTGAGAGGAACCCGGAGAATTACAGTTCCTTCAAGCTGGAGTTCCTGGCCTTGTTCTGGGCTATCACAGAAAGATTCAAACATTACCTAGCCTCAACTAAATTTACAGCCTTTACCGACAATAACCCCTTGACAGACCTGGAGACAGCCAGGTTGGGAGCCATGGAACAGCGCTGGGTGGCCAGATTGTCGAATTACCAGTTCACAATCAAGTACCAGGCAGGTCACAAGAACACCAATGCTGATGCCCTGTCAAGAATGCCCCACCAGTCGGACACCGAGGATGAAGTGGATGACCTAGAAGAAATTGAATTACCTGCTTTCCACAGAAATGGAATGGTCCAAGAGCAACACACCTCCAGAAGACGTCATGGTAAGACACTAAACCCTTTACCTCATCACAGCTGTAAGGAGACCCAGGACAGTGACCCGGTTGTCAGCCTCATCAAACAACTGATAACCCAAGAAGGTTCTCACCTGGAGAAGGATGCTCCTCCACAAGCCAAACACCTGTGGAATGAGAGAAGCTGGCTGTTCATCTACAGAGAAAAGCTGTGCAGAAGGTAAGTCAACCCCAGAACCCATGAAATGGTGTCGCAGATTGTAGTACCCAGGAAAGATATCCAGATGGTGCTAGAGGCCTACCATGACCAAGCAGGTCATTTTGGCTGGAAGAAGTTGGAAACCCTGCTGAATGACTGGTTCTATTGGGTTGGAATGCAGAGTTCCATAGAAAAGTGGTGCCGGAATTGTGGGCCCTGTAGCCTCAGAAGGAAAGACTACGGCAGCCAAAAAGCACCCTTGCAGTCCATCAAAACAACCCAACCCCTGGAGATTGTCGCTCTGGATCATGTCAAACTGTCACCCAGCAGATCAGACTATTCCTATGCCCTGACCATGGTGGATCACTACTCCGGGTTCCTGGTGGTTGCCCCTGTCAAGGACCTGACAGCAGAAACTGCAGCAAGTACATTCCAAATCTACTTCTGCAGGCCCCATGGATATCCGGAAAATGTGCTAACAGATCAAGGCCCTGCCTTGAAGCTGAACTATTCAAAGAATTCTGTCATCTGTATGGATGTAAGAAGATCCGGACTACACCATATCATCCGCAAACCAACGGTATGTGCGAGAAAATGAATAACATCGTCATTGACCTGTTAAAAACACTACCTTTAGAAGAGAGGAACCAGTGGCCAGACAAACTACCTGACCTGGTGGACCTGTATAACCACATACCTGTGAGTTCTACTAATTGTACCCCAGCGTACCTCATGAGAGCAAGACCCGGAAAATTGCCCATGGACCTGGAACTCGGAGTGGTAGAACCTGCTGCAGATATGTCCACTGAAGATTGTGACACAAATCGGCAAGAGCAGTACAGGAAAGTTCAGGCCTGTGTTGAAGAAAGCCTAAACAAAGTAAGAGAAAGACAAGACCAGTATAACAAGCATGCACCAGCAGAACCCTTGGCACCCGGAGAAAGAGTGCTAAAGCGGAAAAGAAGAGGTCACAAGCTCGATGACCAGTGGGAAAGAGAGCCCTACACCGTGTTAAATTCCGGATTTGACAACACCAAAGCCTCCCTGATCAGCAAGGATGGAGGTAGGACAACCACAACTGTCTCAAGAGACCACTTGAAATTGTGCCCAGGTCTACTGAAGACACAGGAGGAAGAAGTACCTCTTATAATACCGGAAAAACCCAAGGAAGTTGTAGTTTATACAGTTCTAGGAGACTTCCCCGCGGACTGGCCTCAACTTGATGGAGCAGTTATCATACTAGTGATACACTTCTGTCAGCCACCAGAAGAACCTCCACCACAAGAAGAACCTGTGAGCGCCCTGGAAGAACCTGCTCAGGAACAGGAAGAGTCCCCAGTAAGAGATGGATCACCAGTTGAAGCAGAACCTGAAGGTCCAGTAAACAGTGCACTTGCCAGCCCTATAGAGATGTTGAGGCAGCTCTATAACTTACCCGCACGTACACCTGATAGGATAGCGGATAGTGCATGCTCGTCAGAGACAGACACCAGTATCATCCCAGTGCTACGTAGATCCACACGCAGCACACAAGGCCAAATCCCTACCAGGTATAGGGAATAAAGTACAAAAGCCTAAAGTGTAAAAATGTGTCAAACTTGTACACAGTTACCCAGTTTGGGTATTGCCTATTGTTATTTATTGTGTGCCTTTGATATGTGTTTTATTTATAACCAGCCTTTATTTATTTCCTGCATTTATTCCAAAAACCAGAGATTTGGAGGTCAACAAAAGTGAGTGGCCCAGGACTGTCCGATGTAGATAGTTACCCAGTTGTTTTTTGTTACATTTTTGAATTTTTCAAAGCTTGAACATATATTATCTATGTGTTATTGTTATTATAATTGTAATTGCTGTTGTTACCTCGTTACAAAAATGCTTCAGTTCAGGAGTACTGAATTGTACTAAGGGGGAATGAGGCACCCTGCTACCCACAGGAACCACAGGACCAAAAGGGTGCATGGACGGACTTCTCCACAAGAGGCCCTCAGTACATACAAACACCTCCACCCTTCCACCTCATACCACCGGAGGGAGCCCTGTTAGGGATATATATATTGGAGGGTGGAGTAAGGTAGGAGAGTGTGCTGACACTTCAGAGCAGCGAAGAAGCAGCACATGTTAGCTGCTGTGCTGAGGGCAAGTTAAGGCCTAAAGCACGTGCTGAAGCCTGAGGGCCTAGAGCGTGGCCGGAGGCAAGGAGAGGAGAGAGAAGTGTTGGGGGGCAGAGGAGCATCTTAGGCTCATCCCAGAACACAAGCCGGACACCGGGTCCGCACCTACAGGGTCATCTACGCCCAGTATGAATAACCGGTATACCAAGGGGATTCTAGACCCCTGGTCAACCTGAAGCTGCAACCATCCTAAGAACTAGGAACCACGAAGGCCCCAGCGTCCAGGGACAGTGGTAACCAGAGGAAAGTTCTTACCACCAAGCAAACAGGTGAGAGAGTGAGAAAAAGTACAGAAGCTAGGCCTAGTTACAAGCAGGTCAGGAGCTTCAGAGAGAGAGAGGAAGAAACAGACAAGGAGGCCTTATACCCGCTCACTGGGGAGAGTCCAGAAGTGCACCCTTCCTACCAAGTACCCTGGACCATACCTGCCGTCTACACTAGTAAAGGTACTGAAGTGAATCCCCTGTGAGCGTGTCTGTTATTCTCCCCTGATCCGGCTGGGCCACCTCTCACCTGCATCCCTTCCATCAACCCTGCCTCGGGGGCCCGCTCCGCCATTGGCGAGCAGAAACATCTCAGCTGCCATCCCATCACACCCGGAGGTCTGCAGCAGCGCTGGTACCCATTACCAGGAACCACAGATGGCGTCACAAGACAAAACCGTTTATCATCCCTTCAAGCAACAACCCCTTTTAAGAGTGACCCCAGGGTACGGGCCCGGGAACCGACCGCCGTGACATCCCAAGAAGGTAAAGGCCCGGGTACCGAGTCCCCCATATCCCCGAGTCAATAGCATCAGTACACAAAGAAAAACCTCTAGGTAGCCTATAAGTGCCAACCATGACCTCAGTGATATGGCAGCAACTCATTGCCTCACAATGGTCACATGTTCCAGTCATGGCGGAATACATATCCCACCCTCAGTGTAGCTGCAATGTATGTGCACAGTGACTGCACCAGCAAAATAGTGAGTGCAGCACTGGAGGAAAATGCAGGATGTAACTCAGGATCAGTAATGTAATGTATGTACACAGTGACTGCACCAGCAGAATAGTGAGTGCAGCTCTGGAGTATAATACAGGAGGTAACTCAGGATCAGTAATGTAATGTATGTACACAGGGACTGCACCAGCAGAATAGTGAGTGCAGCTCTGGAGTATAATACAGGATGTAACTCAGGTTCAGTAATGTAATGTATGTACACAGTGACTTCACCAGCAGAATAGTGAGTGCAGCTCTAGAGTATAATACAGGATGTAACTCAGGATCAGTAATGTAATGTATGTACACAGTGACTGCACCAGCAGAATAGTGAGTGCAGCTCTGGAGTATAATACAGGAGGTAACTCAGGATCAGTAATGTAATGTATGTACACAGGGACTGCACCAGCAGAATAGTGAGTGCAGCTCTGGAGTATAATACAAGATGTAACTCAGGTTCAGTAATGTAATGTATGTGCACAGTGACTGCACCAGCAGAATATTGAGTGCAGCTCTGGAGGAAATTGCAGGATGTAACTCCGGATCAGTAATGTAATGTATGTACACAGTGACTGCACAAGCAGAATAGTGAGTGCAGCTCTGGAGTATAATACAGGATGTAACTAAGGATCTGTAATGTAATATATGTACACAGTGACTGCACCAGCAGAATAGTGAGTGCAGCTCTAGAGAATAATACAGGATGTAACTCAGGATCAGTAATGTAATGTATGTACATAGTGACTGCACCAGCAGAATAGTGAGTGCAGCTCTGGAGTATAATACAGGATGTAACTCAGGATCAGTAATGTAATGTAAGTGCACAGTGACTGCACCAGCAGAATAGTGAGTGCAGCTCTGGAGGATAATACAGGATGTAACTCAGGATCAGTAATGTAATGTATGAATGCAGTGACTGCACCAGCAGAATAGTTAGTGCAGCTCTGGAGTATAATACAGGAGGTAACTCAGGATCAGTAATGTAATGTATGTACACAGTGACTCCACCAGCAGAATAGTGAGTGCAGCTCTGGAGTATAATACAGGAGGTAACTCAGGATCAGTAATGTAATGTATGTACACAGTGACTGCACCAGCAGAATAGTGAGTGCAGCTCTGGAGTATAATACAGGATGTAACTCAGGATCAGTAATGTAATGTATGTACACAGTGACTGCACCAGCAGAATAGTGAGTGCAGCTCTGGAGTGTAATACAGGATGTAATTCAGGATCAGTAATGTAATGTATGTACACAGTAACTGCACCTGCAGAATAGTGAGTGCAGCTCTGGAGTATAATACAGGATGTAACTCAGGATCAGTAATGTAATATATGTACACAGTGACTGCACCAGCAGAATAGTGAGTGCAGCTCTGGAGTATAATACAGGAGGTAACTCAGGATCAGTAATGTAATGTATGTACACAGTGACTGCACCAGCAGAATAGTGAGTGCAGCTCTGGAGTATAATACAGGATGTAACTCAGAATCAGTAATGTAATATATGTACACAGTGACTGCACCAGCAGAATAGTGAGTGCAGCTCTGGAGTATAATACAGGAGGTAACTCAGGATCAGTAATGTAATGTATGTACACAGTGACTGCACCAGCAGAATAGTGAGTGCAGCTCTGGAGTATAATACAGGAGGTAACTCAGGATCAGTAATGTAATGTATGTACACAGTGACTGCACCAGCAGAATAGTGAGTGCAGCTCTGGAGTATAATACAGGATGTAACTCAGGATCAGTAATGTAATATATGTACACAGTGACTGCACCAGCAGAATAGTGAGTGCAGCTCTGGAGTATAATACAGGAGGTAACTCAGGATCAGTAATGTAATGTATGTACACAGTGACTGCACCAGCAGAATAGTGAGTGCAGCTCTGGAGTATAATACAGGAGGTAACTCAGGATCAGTAATGTAATGTATGCGCACAGTGACTGCACCAGCAGAATAGTGAGCGCAGCTCTGGAGTATAATACAGGATGTAACTCAGGACCAGTAATGTAATGTATGTATGCAGTGACTGTACCAACAGAATAGTGAGTGCAGCTCTGGGGTATAATATCGGAGGTAACTCAGAATCAGAAATGTAATGTATGTACACAGTGACTGCACCAGCAGAATAGTGAGTGCAGCTCTGGAGTATAATACAGGATGTAACTCAGGATCAGTAATGTAATGTATGTACACAGTGACTGCACCAGCAGAATATTGAGTGCAGCTCTGGAGTATAATACAGGAGGTAACTCAGGATCAGTAATGTAATGTATGTACACAGTGACTGCACCAGCAGAATAGTGAGTGCAGCTCTGGGGTATAATACAGGATGTAACTCAGGATCAGTAATGTAATGTATGTACACAGTGACTGCACCAGCAGAATAGTGAGTGCAGCTCTGGAGTATATTACAGGTTGTAACTCTGAATCAGTAATGTAATGTATGTACACAGTGACGGCACCAGCAGAATAGTGAGTGCAGCTCTGCAGTATAATACAGGAGGTAACTTAATATCAGTAATGTAATGTATATACACAGTGACTGCACCAGCAGAATAGTGAGTGCAGCTCTGTGGTGTAATACAGGATGTAACTCAGGATCAGTAATGTGTGTATGTACACAGTGACTGCACCAGCAGAATAGTGAGTGCAGCTCTGGAGTATAATAAAGGATGTAACTCAGGATATGTAATGTAATGTATGTGCACAGTGACTGCACCAGCAGAATAATGAGTGCAGCTCTGGAGTACAATACAGGTGGTAACTCGGGATCAGTAATGTAATGTATGTACACAGTGACTGCACAGGCAGAATAGTGAGTGCAGCTCTGGAGTATAATACAGAATGTAACTCAGGATCAGTAATGTAATGTATGTACACAGTGACTGCACCAGCAGAATAGTAAGTGCAGCTCTGGGGTATAATACAGGATGTAACTCAGGATCAGTAATGTAATGTATGTACACAGTGACTGCACCAGCAGAATAGTGAGTGCAGCTCTGGAGTATAATACAAGAAGTAACTCAGGATCAGTAATGTAATGTATGCACACAGTGACTGCACCATGAGAACAGTGAGTGCAGCTCTGAGGTATAATACAGGAGGTAACTCAGGATCAGTAATGTAATGTATGTACACAGTGACTGCACCAGCTGAATAGTGAGTGCAGCTCTGGAGTATAATACAGGATGTAACTCAGGATCAGTAATGTAATGCATGCACACTAGTGTTGAGCCACCCCCGTAGTGTTCGAGTTCGGTTCGGTTCGTCGAACACCCGTATGTTCGTCGTACTGTTCGTCGAACTGTTCGTCGAACATCTTCGAACACCGTTAAAACCAATGGCAGGCAAACAAAAACACAACGAAACACATAGAAAACACCTTCAAAGGTGTCCAAAAGCTGACAAACTGCTCAGAAGACACAACTAACACATGGAAAAGTGACAAGTACATATAGTCATGCGAAAAGAGAAGAGGTGGAGGAGTAAAAGGAGGGGGAGACACAGATATAGGCATGTCATGCCCTTCTAAAACCAAACAAGTGCGAAGCCGACACGGCCAGTCCGTTCCTGACCATGCGACCTCCGTGTCGCAGGGTTTGTGCCAGAGCCGCGGTGGACCCTGATGGCCAGCCCCCCTCTCTCAATACTGGTGCTTGTCCGCTGGTGGGTCGAGCACCCCCGCGATGGGGGGGAGTAACATCTGCAGAAGAAAGACCATCTTCCAGCAAAACTAAGATGTCTACTTCTTTTCGTGGACAATTTGATACGATCCCTTTCTTACGGCCACGCCAATCGCTACAAATTCCAGATGAGGCACAAAAACAGCAGGTGCTTCAACGTATATCAAGTGCTCCTTCAAGAGGGCTCTCCTCCACCTCAACTTCAACATCACAAATACTCCAGTCCTCAGAGGTGTCACCCCAATCGCACTTGCTTACTCACAGCTCCCAAGTTTCCAGCTGCCCGTCTGAGTATGGGGTAACACAGATGGTTGAGTCTGCAGAGCTGTTTACTCATACTATAGCCTGGGAATCAGAGGTCGGCTCTAAAGCTTCTATTAATCCAGAGGAGGAAATGATCTGCTCTGATGCCCACAATCTTTATGAGTCGGATCCAGGACCAGATGAAGAAGGTTCTGAGCATAATGTAGACCCTCCTTCCCAAACTGTTACTCCTGTTGGTGGAGCCAATGATGAAGACGATGATGAGACTCAAATACCTGATTGGAGCGACAACCTGACTTTTCGGTCAGGGCAGGAAGAGGTTGGCTCTGAGGACGACGGGTGTGAGAACACACAGGGAGATGATGACGAGGTTGGAGATCCCACTTACTGTCAACCCACAGTCAGCCAGTCGATGAGGTCAGGAGAGGAGGTGGAGGAGGATGTGACTAGCCCAGGGGATGGTGATGACTCAGTACCCGGGCCTTTGCCTGGCCTTTGGGATGTAGCAGTGGTCGGCTCCCGGGCCAGTACCCTGAGGTCAGTCTTTAAAAGGGTGGATAATTGTTAATTTTATAAGAGTTTGTGACGCCACCTGTGGTATCTGGTGAGAAGCACCAGCGCTGCAGTAGTCCACTGAGGCCGGTGATAAGGCAGCTCGATGGTATAGCTCCCCACAGGTGGAGCTAGGCCTCAGAAAAGCGTATGCAGGGGGAATGCAGAACAGGCGAGACCCAGCTGGGTCAGAGCAAGAACGAGAACAGACACGGTAGTCACTTCAGTACCTTTTACTGGTGGAAATTCAGAAAAAGTATACAAGCCGTCCCACCAGCGACAAGGTGACCCTAAATTGGGGTGGTCCTACACTGTCTATATTAAAAACCTTACTGTATATCAAAGCTGAAGTAATGCCTATAAAAGGGTAGACAAATAGAACCGGGTCCCAATATCAGGCCACCTAAGCCCTTGGTAAGCTACATATATACTAACCAGCTCAACAAGGGGATGCCACACCCCATATGTAGCTTACCACGGGCTTAGGTGGTCTGATATTGGGACCCAGTTCTATTTGTCTACCCTTTTATATGCATTACTTCTGCTTTGATATACAGTAAGGTTTTTAATATAGACAGTGTAGGACCGTCCCAATTTAGGGTCACCTTGTCGCTGGTGCGACGGCTTGTATACTTTTTTTTATCAAAAATAGTTCACTAAGTACCCTATATTTCATATGCAACTTTGCTTTACATTTATATATAATGATGGTAGGGTATGAGATATATTTTTTGTGTTTTGTAGGTTTTGCATCTTTTGCTATTGTGAACATGCTCCTATTTCTTGCATGTGTACCATCTTAGACTTCAGTTCACATTGCTTGTTTTTTTGTCTTGTTTGCATTCTGTGCAAATTAGGGGTGTGGCATCCCACTTGTTGAGCTGGTTAGTATATATATAGCTTACCACGGGCTTAGGTGGTCTGATATTGGGACCCATTTCTATTTGTCTACCCTTTTATATGCATTACTTCAGCTTTGATATACAGTAAGGTTTTTAATATAGACAGTGTAGGACCGTCCCAATTTAGGGTCACCTTGTCGCTGGTGGGACGGCTTGTATACTTTTTTTGATCAAAAGTAGTTCACTAAGTTCACTATATTTCATATGCAACTTTGCTTTACATTTATATATAACTAGATGGTGGCCCGATTCTAATGCATCGGGTATTCTAGAATAGGTATGCGGCCGACCGGGCGCAATTAGCAGAGTGGTGTTTAAATTTTGCACCAAAATCGCTGATTGGTCGCGTTCGGCAACCGCGACCAATCAGCAAAGCGGTGTTTAAATTTGGCGGCAATATTGGTGATTGGTCGCGGGCGGCGGCCGCGACCAATCAACGAACCGTGTTAGTGAGGACTGGAGAGCGTGTTTAAATTTGGCACCAAAATCGCTGATTAGTCACGATTAGTGTTGAGCGAACATGCTCGACACTGCTCGGTACTCGCCCGAGCATCACGCTACTCGGGATGTTCGGCGAGCACCGAGCATTTCCGGGTTACTCGGGCGGGAGCTCGGGTCTCCGGCCTGCATGTTTGGCGCTCTTTACAGAGCCAATGAACATGCAGGGATTGCCAGCCAGTCACTGTAATGCCGCAGCCATGTTGTTTGTGGGCATTACAGTGATTGGCTGGCCGCACAGCGTCACCTCGAGTATTTAAAACCAGGCGCCGCCATCTTGGACACAGTCGCTCCGGATCAGACAGTGTAGGGACAGCGCTGCTGATTTAGGGAGAGATATAAACTGCGAAATAGTTAGTGTAGGGTCTGTAAAGGCTGCCAGAACAAACAAACAGTCCTTTTCAGGACTAATATCCATCCCAGATACCAGGCAGGCACGCAGGCAGGCAGGCTGTATAGGAGACACAGTGGTTATACCAGCAAACGCTGCATTACAGTCCTGTGTGCTGCTCCTGTTGCTGAAATTGCTGGACTTAGCTCCAGGTCCCGGGGGCCAGGAAAAATCCTTTTTTTTAATCTAAATCCTCTTTTTTTTTTCCTCCTTCACAATGTACAAATACTCATCTTATTAACCTTTTGGTGTGTTCCCCCCCCCCCCCAAGCGTGTCTCTGATTTTTTAGACACAAATATATCTGTTGAAAATAGTCTGGTGTAGGCCAGAGAAATAGAAGTGTGGTTTTGCAGTTCTATGGGCCATTTGTGTCTAAAAAAACAGTTTGAGTGTGTCGCTCACTGTTCAGCCGCAAATATATATATTTTAAAAAGTCTGGTATACACCAGTAAATTATTACTGTGGTTTTGATGTTCCACGGTAAAACATCTCTATTATCCTGTTTTTGGCATTTTTTGCTGTGTAAAAATAATAATAGTGTCTCCATGATTTTTCAGACACAAATATATCTGTTGAAAATAGTCTGGTGTAGGCCCGAGAAATACAAGTGTGGCTTTGCAGTTTCACGGTTCAAACCTCTGTATTATCCACTTTTGGGCCATTTGTATCTAAAAAAAACAGTTTGAGTGTGTCGCTCATTGTTCAGCCGCAAATATATATATATTTTAAAAAGCCTGGTATACACCAGTAAATTATAACTGTGGTTTTGCTGTTCCACAGTAAAAAATCTCTATTATCCTGCTTTTGGCATTTTTTGGCGTAAAAAATAAATGGTGTCTCCTGATTGTTCAGACACAAATATATCTGTTGAAAATAGTCTGGTGTAGGCCCGAGAAATACAAGTGTGGTTTTGCAGTTCCACGGTTCAAACCTCTGTATTATCCACTTTTGGGCCATTTGTATCTAAAAAAAACAATTTGAGTATGTCGCTCACTGTTCAGCCGCAAATATAACTATATTCAAAAAAGTATGGTATACACCAGTAAATTATAACTGTGGTTTTGCTGTTCCACGGTAAAACATCTCTATTATCCTGCTTTTGGCATTTTTTGCCGTAAAAAATAAACAGTGTCTCCTGATTGTTCAGACACAAATATATCTGTTGAAAATAGTCTGGTGTAGGCCCGAGAAATATAAGTGTGGCTTTGCAGTTTCACGGTTCAAACCTCTGTATTATCCACTTTTGGGCCATTTGTATCTAAAAAAAACAGTTTGAGTGTGTCGCTCACTGTTCAGCCGCAAATATCTCTATTTAAAAAAGTGTGGTATACCCCAGTAAACAATAACTGTGGGTTTGCCATCCCACGGTAAAAAATCTCTATTATTCAGGTTTTGGTAGTTTTTTCCGTAAAGAAAAACAGTAGTGTCTCCTGACTGTTGTGACACAAAAATATATCTGTTGAAAATAGTCTTGTGTAGGCCCGACATCCCAGTGTGGTTTGGCAGTTCCACGGGTCAAATCGCTGTACTATCCAGTTTTGGGCCTTTGGTATCTAAAAAAAAAGCAGTTTGAGTGTGTCGCTCACTGTTCAGCCGCAAATATGTCTATTTAAAAAAGTGTGGTATACCCCAGTAAACAATAACTGTGGTTTTGCCATCCCACGGTAAAAAATCTCTATTATTCAGGTTTTGGTAGTTTTTTCCGTAAAGAAAAACAGTAGTGTCTCCTGACTGTTGTGACACAAAAATATATCTGTTGAAAATAGTCTTGTGTAGGCCCGACATCCCAGGTTGGTTTCGCAGTTCCACGGGTCAAATCGCTGTACTATCCAGTTTTGGGCCTTTGGTATCTAAAAAAAAAGCAGTTTGAGTGTGTCGCTCACTGTTCAGCCGCAAATATCTCTATTTAAAAAAGTGTGGCATACCCCAGTAAACAATAACTGTGGTTTTGCCATCCCACGGTAAAAAATCTCTATTATTCAGGTTTTGGTAGTTTTTTCCGTAAAGAAAAACAGTAGTGTCTCCTGACTGTTGTGACACAAAAATATATCTGTTGAAAATAGTCTTGTGTAGGCCCGACATCCCAGTGTGGTTTCGCAGTTCCACGGGCCAAATCGCTGTACTATCCAGTCTTGGGCCTTTGGTATCTAAAAAAAAGCAGTTTGAGTGTGTCGCTCACTGTTCAGCCGCAAATGTCTCTATTTAAAAAAGTGTGGTATACCCCAGTAAACAGTAACTGTGGTTTTCCTCTTCCACGGTTCTAATCTACTCTTTATTACCCTTTTTCCATTGATAGTGCAAGTGTAAGCTATTTTACTTCATTTACAATGGGCAAGGCGCGTGGCAAGGGACGTGGAAGTGGACGTTCTGGTGATGGTTCGTGCAGAGGACGGGGCCGTGGCCAAGGTGAAAATGTGCCACAACCAACAGCCACATCTTCTCGCTCCCACTTCTTGACCGAATTACTAGGGAAGCACAGAACAACACCAGTATTGAGAACTGATCAGTGTTAACAGGTTATTAATTGGATAGAAGACAATACTTCCAGTTACCTGGGCACCACCACCTCCGGTCTGTCTTCCACACGGTCAACTCTTAGTAGCCGTGAGTCTCGACCGCATACTCCTCCTCACCCTGATGCTCCTTCCTACCACCATGCCGAGTGTCGTCAGACAGCAAGTGATCCCACACTTGGACACTCTGAAGAGCTGTTCACTGGTCCATTTCCATATTTGGGCCCCTCGCCTGATACGCTTGAAGTGGTGGAAGAGGAGATCCCATGTTGCGATGCCCAAATATTTGAACAGTCACGGCCACAGGAAGTCGACGTTGGCAATCTGTCACAAGAGGTGGACGATGACGAGACACAATTGCCAGGAAGTGAGGAGGAGGATTGTGGTGCGCAAGTGGAAGAGGAGGAGGTGGTGGATGATCTAGTAACTGACCCAACGTGGAAGGAGGACATGCAGAGTGAGGCCAGAAGCACACAGGGGGAGGGAGGCTAGTACCCCAACAGGCAGGAAGAAGCAGTGTGGTGGCCGCAGACAGAAGGCAGGCAACCGTTCCCCGTAACACCAACACGTGAGAAGTTGCCAGTACAGGCGGTAGGTCTTCCAGAGTCTGGAATTTTTTTAAAGACTCTGCTGATAACTCCAAAAAGGCCATATGTTCCACCTGCCATGCCAGCATCAGCAGGGGTGACAAAACTACCAGCCTGACCACCACCAGCATGATCAGGCACATGGCAGCAAAGCACCCGACTTTGTGGGGCGAAACCCAGGGTCCACGACCAGTGTCAGCAGGTGTCACCACTGCTTCTTCCACTGTTGTGCGTGCAATAGAACCCCCTGTTGTGTGTGCAAGGCAATCCCCTGTCCATACTGCATGTAAAGATGCCCCCTCCTCTCAGTCTTCACTTGTTATGGCAGTTTCTCAAGAAACAGCATCAACGTCCACGTCCACGTCCCACCGCAGCGTTCAATTGTCCATATCCCAGACCTTTGAACGAAAGCGGAAATTCGCAGCTAACGCCCCACAGGCCACAGTCCTAAATTCGCACATTTCACGACTGCTTGCATTGGAAATGCTGCCTTTTAGGCTGGTGGAGACGGAATCCTTCCGCAATCTTATGGCGGTTGCCGTTCCTCGGTACTCGGTCCCCAGCCGACACTATTTTGCCCGGTGTGCCATCCCCGCACTACACAAGCACGTGTCCCAAAGCATCTGCCGTGCCCTCAACAACACAGTTACTGGGAGAGTCCACCTGACAACGGACACGTGGAGAAGTGCTTGTGGCCAGGGACGGTACATCTCTCTGACGGCACACTGGGTAAACATAGTGGAAGCCGGGACCCAGTCGGACCTTGGGACGGAACACATCCTCCGCACACGGAGGATTGCGGGCCCTATGTCAGTCAGAGTTGCCCCCACAGTGTACAGCTCCTGCGCATCCTCCTCCTCCTCCTCCTCATGTTCAGCCTCCATCTCAGATATCACCACATCAGTTACAAGCTGGAAGCATTGCAGTACTGCCTCCGCCAAGCGGCAACAGGCTGTGCTGAAACTCATAAGCTTAGTTGATAAACATCACACTGCTTGTGAGTTGTGGACAGCTGTGAAAGAGCAGGCAGATCTGTGGCTGAGACCGCTGAACCTCCATCCCGGCATGGTCGTGTGTGACAATGGCCGTAACCTGGTGGCGGCTCTGAGGCGAGGTGAGATCACACACGTACCATGCCTGGCTCATGTGCTTAACCTCGTGGTTCAGCAGTTTCTTAAATCGTACCCCGAGTTGCCAGATCTGCTCGTGAAAGTATGCCGCCTGTCAGCTCATTTTCGCAAGTCGGCTACAGCTTCCGCCACCCTTGCTGTGTTGCAGCAGCGTTTGCAGCTTCCGGCACACCGACTGGTGTGTGATGTCCCCACACGTTGGAACTCTACCCTCCACATGTTGCAAAGGATTTGTGAGCAGAAGAGAGCAGTTGTGGAGTACCAGATGCAACAAGGCCGTCGATATTCAGGTCAGACTCCACACATAAGACCTCAGGAGAGGACCTGGATGTCTGACATATGTACCATCCTGACAAACTTTGAGGAGGCCACCAAGATGCTGAGTGGCGATGACGCCATCATTAGTGTCAGCATCCCACTTGTCTGTCTTTTGCAACGCTCTCTGCAGAGAATTAAAGAGGAGGCATTGCAGCCAGAGTATGATGAGATGGATCAAGAAGCCGTAGCGGGCAATTACACACAGCCCAGCCTCATCTCATCCCAACGTGCATTGGAGGACAATGAGGGAGAGGAGGAGGAGGAGGAGGAGGAAGAACAGGAGCTGCTATCATGCATTGTAGACGGTAGTACCTGTACAAGTGTCATACCGTCGGTTCAGCGTGGGTGGCCTGAGGACAGGGGGGAGGAGGAAGAGGAGGAGGAGAGCATGGTCAGTCGTCATCTTGGTGAGGACATGGAAATCTTGCCCGTTACCAGTCTGGCACGCATGGCTGACTTTATTTTATGCTGCCTTAACCGTGACCCTCGCGTTGTCAAAATGTTATGTGACAGGCATTACTGGTTGGTGACACTTGTAGACCCCCGCTACAAGGAGAACTTTCACTCTCTTATTCCTGAGGTGGAGAGGTCTACAAAAATGGGGCAATACGAGAAGACCCTTGGTGCAGAACTCTTAAAAAAATTCCCATCTGAACACGCTAGCGGCAGAGGTCACAGTTCGTTGCCAAACCAAGGCGTACAGGCGAGAGAGATGCAACTCCAATCCAGCAGAGGCAGGGGAACACTGTCAACGTTCTGGGACAGTTTTCTGACACCCGCCCAGCTTACAGCCCCTGAGGCGCGGGGTACTCTCACAAGGAGTGGAAAGTTTCAAAAGATGGTGAGGGAGTACCTTGCCGATCGTACCAGCGTCCTCCGTGATTCCTCTGTGCCTTTTAATTATTGGGTATCCAAGCTGGACACTTGGAATGAACTCGCTCTGTATGCCTTGGAGGTCCTGGCCTGCCCTGCCGCTAGCGTGTTATCGGAGCGTGTTTTTAGTGCCGCTGGGGGAATTATAACTGATAAGCGCACTCGCCTGTCAACTGACAATGCTGACAAGCTGACCCTTATCAAAATGAACAAGGGCTGGATTGGGCCAGACTTCTCATCACCACCAAATGACAGCAGAGTAACATAAAGTCAAATCCACTGTGTTATTTCGGGAGGTGTATTCACATGCACCGCTTCACACCCACACATGGGTATACGCTTCCTCGTTTCGGCTGTTTAATCCTCTTCTCCTTATCCTCAGCCTCCACCACCACTATACCACCAGGGTGCCAGCATTGCAAGTTCCTCCGTCCTAATTTTTGGCAGTTTTTGCTGGGAAAGCATAAGCAAATACCATGGGACACCCACTCCTCAATAATGGGACTTATGTTTGTAATATGCTGTACTGCATGGCTCTTGTAAGGGGCATTGCAAGTTGCTCCGTCCTAATTTTTGGCAGCTTTTGCTGGGAAAGCATAAGCAAATACTATGGGAGACCTACTCCCCAATAATGGGACTTATGTTTGTAATATGCTGTACTGCATGGCTCTTGTAAGGGGCATTGCAAGTTGCTCCGTCCTAATTTTTGGCAGCTTTTGCTTGCAAGGCATAAGCAAATACTATGGGACACCCACTCCCCAATAATGGGACTTATGTTTGTAATATGCTGTACTGCATGGCTCTTGTAAGGGGCATTGCAAGTTGCTCTGTCCTAATTTTTGGCAGCTTTTGCTGGGAAAGCATAAGCAAATACTATGGGAGACCCACTCCCCAATAATGGGACTTATGTTTGTAATATGCTGTGCTGCATGGCTCTTGTAAGGGGCATTGCAAGTTGCTCCGTCCTAATTTTTGGCAGCTTTTGCTTGCAAGGCATAAGCAAATACTATGGGACACCCACTCCCCAATAATGGGACTTATGTTTGTAATATGCTGTACTGCATGTGACGCGCCCCCTGGGCCGTGTGTACACGTGTGTGGGATACCCGGTTCTGGGTCTCTGGGGTCTGTAGTCTCCGTGGCCGTGACCCGGTCCCGTGGCTCAGGCTGGTCAAACCAGTGGCAGTCTTTCTTAGGTTTTGAGGTTAATTGTCCGACTGCGCCACCCGTGGATTGCGGTCAGGGAGTACCACCGCTGCGAGGCAGACCGCTGAGGCTGGTGTTGTGTGCGCAGCATAGAATGGGATAACTCCCCTCGGGAGGAGTATAGCCTCAGGGCAGTGAGTGTGGATGATGGGGGTGATGGTGCACGAGCGCAGCAGGAACGACTCAGAGTCTTTGCAGTGCAGTTCAGGGTCTTTACTGATGATTATAAGGTAGTACTGGCTAGCATAAGAGGCCTGGTCAGTCTGTGAGCAAGCAGGAGTTCCCCTGGCCAGGTGGAGTTGTAGGCCTCCCCGTCTGTCTGCACTCTTCCTGGCTACCTTGCTGTAAGTGGGTAGAAGTAGCCAATGTACCTGAGTGTACCGTGTAGTGCTCACCTGTATGGCTGGTGACTTGGGGCCTTCTGTTAGCCTCCGCTCCACGACGGCGGTGCTGGTCCCTTGCTTGTGACTGAGCCTCCGGGATTCTATGGCCAGAGGACCTGAAATCCCCTGCCGGCTGGTTTCTTCTACTGGATATATAAGTCCTCACAGCTTCGGACTCCTGTGTCCAGTTCCTATTGTCTTCTGCCAGGGCGAGCTCTGCTCAGCTTCCAGCCCCTGGTCTTTAGCTCCTAGCTCCTACAGAGCTCCTTGCTGTTACGTTCCCTTGCTCTCACTCTGACTCTGACTGTTCTCTGACTCACTCAACCCCGCCTCAGATCCAGTTTATAAGGGCAGAATTCTCCCCTCCCAGGACTGGGGCAGGAGGATGTTGCATGTTTAAGGGATCCTGACCAGGAAACCTCCCACTTGCTCTCCGACGTAATATCTCTATTACTGTGGTGACCAGACCCCTGAGGTGCCACACATGGCTCTTGTAAGGGGCATTGCAGTTCCTCATAATTTTTGGAAAGCCTTCCATTCACTGCTTAGGCCAACAGTGCACGGGAGACCCAGTTGCTATAAATCGAAAAAAAGGTTTAGTTAACGACCTCTGACCTGCATGTCATTTCCAAGGGGCATTGGAGTGGCTCGAAATTTTTGGTAGGCATTGCACTCACTGTATGCCCTATAACTGTGTAGCCGAACCGCTCTTTTTGTTACAGAAACATATCCTACAAGACATATCTGGTTGACTGGCCTGATATTGATGTGAATGGTCCCTGTTCCTCCTGCTCTTTCTCCTTTGCCACCACCTCATCCATCATTTATCACCTGAAGCTTTGTTTTAATGGGAGTCATAGAACTGGGATAGTAGCAGGAAAACATCCAGCAATCCTTGGAGGAGGTAGGATATGCGCCAAAACGCGGACCACCTCAGGCCTAGCCGCTACTACATACATGCGCTTGAATTCCAAGAAAACAAAACAGATGCTAACTTTTATCATCATCATCATGCTCCTCACCTAGGCACTCTCAACTCCCCTGATGGAGAAGCTAGGGCCCACCGGAGGAGTCTGTTTCTCTGGTGGGCTCGTCCAATGCTGCCCTAAAGCAGGCCAGGCTAAGAAAAGTGTGGGGGAAGGTGACAGGAGAAATCAGGGCGGCTGGGGACCCAGTATGGACACCTGGCCGCCACCTGGCGGCTGGGGACCGAGCGTGGACACCCGGCCGCCGGGCGGCTGGGGACAGAGTATGGATACCTCGATGCCGAAGCGGCCATGAGGTAGTGGCCAGCTTCGGCCTCCTCCAAACTAAAAGCCCCATTTCAAGTGAAAGCTAGCAGTATGTTATTGCAGCCTGCGGGTTGGTGGGTGGTTGGCTGCATATTTTCGCTTGCATTGCAAGGAATGGGGGAGGTACAATTGAACACTGCCCTGGGACAAGGACTTGCACGGGGATAGTTGCAAGTCTGCATCTTCTGATGCGGCAAGGATCACTTCTGATGGGCACACTTTTAGACAGTGACCTGGGGGTCAGAGATGCTTCCAGGGGTCTTCCCCATGCTGATCCCTTGTCTTTTCAGCACTGTATGCATGTGTCACACAGCACATGGCCAGATAAGGTTGTAAAATGTTAAAATGACATTTCCCGGTGAACGCATTTTTCACGGTTGAAAGCAATACAAAAGTGCAAAACGCATGAAAAATGCTACTTGTGAACATAGCCCAAGGTGTGGAGGAGTATTTTTGTTTTTGGTTATTTATTTTACCTTATACACAAGTTTTTACCCTGGAAAGGAAATTCTTTAACATATTTTACAGGAAAACCGTTTCAGTTTCGTTTTTGAACGTTTTATTGTGAGCCCGCAAAAGTGGTTAATACCGCTGACCACGTTGTTGACAGCAGTGACCTGGGGGTCAGGAATGCTTCCAGGGGCGATCCCCATGCTGCCCCCATGTCTTTTGAGCACTCTCATTATCGTTTTGGGCACTTTTTAGGCTTTCTACAGACTGCTGGGGGTGCTGCCGCAAAAATGCTCGGGTCTCTCATAGACTAACATTGGGCTCGTTGCTCGGGTCGAGCACCCGAGTTTCATGGTAAGCTCGGCCCGAGCTTCGAGCACCCGAGCATTTTAGTGATCGCTCAACACTATCAGTCGTCATCTTGGTGAGGACACGGAAGTCTTGCCCGTTACCAGTCTGGCACCCATGGCTGACTTTATGTTACGCTGCCTTAACCGTGACCCTCGCATTGTCAAAATGTTGGGTGACAGTCATTACTGGTTGATGACACTTTTAGACCCCCTCTACAAGGAGAACTTTCACTCTCTTATTCCTGAGTTGGAGAGGTCTACAAAAATGGGGCAGTACCAGAAGGCCCTTGCTGCAGAACTATTAAAAAAATTCCCATCTGAACACGGTAGCGGCAGAGGTCACACTTCGCTGCCCAACTAAGGCATACAGGCGAGAGAGACGCAACTCCAATCCAGCAGAGGCAGGGGAACACTGTCAATGTTCTAGGCCAGTTTTCGGAGACCTGCCCAGCTTACAGGCCCTGAGGCGCAGGGTACTCTCACTCTCACTGCATTTTGGGGTAAGTGAAGAGTCTCCGCGAGCTCAAAGAACACTGGATTTTGGCTGTTGGAGCTGAAAAGAGGACATCGGTAAACCAGGGGAGGAGTCCTGAGGAGATAATTTGCATATTCCCACTGCATTTTGGGGTAAGTGAAGAGTCTCCGCGAGCTCAAAGAACACTGGATTTTGGCTGTTGGAGCTGAAAAGAGGACATCGGTAAACCAGGGGAGGAGTCCTGAGGAGATAATTTGCATATTCCCACTGCATTTTGGGGTAAGTGAAGAGTCTCCGCGAGCTCAAAGAACACTGGATTTTGGCTGTTGGAGCTGAAAAGAGGACATCGGTAAACCAGGGGAGGAGTCCTGAGGAGATAATTTGCATATTCCCACTGCATTTTGGGGTAAGTGAAGAGTCTCTGCGAGCTCAAAGAACACTGGATTTTGGCTGTTGGAGCTGAAAAGAGGACATCGGTAAACCAGGGGAGGAGTCCTGAGGAGATAATTTGCATATTTCCACTGCATTTTGGGGTAAGTGAAGAGTCTCCGCGAGCTCAAAGAACACTGGATTTTGGCTGTTGGAGCTGAAAAGAGGATATTGGTAAACCAGGGGAGGAGTCCTGAGGAGATAATTTGCATATTCCCACTGCATTTTGGGGTAAGTGAAGAGTCTCCACGAGTTCAAAGAACACTGGAATTTGGCTGTTGGAGCTGAAAAGAGGACATCGGTAAACCAGGGGAGGAGTCCTGAGGAGATAATTTGCATATTCCCACTGCATTTTGGGGTAAGTGAAGAGTCTCCGCGAGCTCAAAGAACACTGGATTTTGGCTGTTGGAGCTGAAAAGAGGACATCGGTAAACCAGGGGAGGAGTCCTGAGGAGATAATTTGCATATTCCCACTGCATTTTGGGGTAAGTGAAGAGTCTCCGCGAGCTCAAAGAACACTGGATTTTGGCTGTTGGAGCTGAAAAGAGGACATCGGTAAACCAGGGGAGGAGTCCTGAGGAGATAATTTGCATATTCCCACTGCATTTTGGGGTAAGTGAAGCGTCTCCGCGAGCTCAAAGAATACTGGATTTTGGCTGTTGGAGCTGAAAAGAGGACATCGGTAAACCAGGGGAGGAGTCCTGAGAAGATAATTTGCATATTCCCACTGCATTTTGGGGTAAGTGAAGAGTCTCCGCGAGCTCAAAGAACACTGGATTTTGGCTGTTGGAGCTGAAAAGAGGACATCGGTAAACCGTGCGCCTACCGACGCGCGCATTTTGAAGCTTTTTTTTTAAGCTTTTTTCACTGTTTTCAGAACATTAACAATAAGAACATGGAAGAGTCCAGGAGCCATTTGGTGAGCTGCATATCCTGCTACATGTTCACAGACTTGCCAGTGGAAAAGCCAAACTTCACATGCCAGAAATGCAAGCTTGTGTCCCTATTGGAGGAAAAGTTGCGAAATCTAGAAGAGAGGTTAACTACCTTGAAAATCATTAAGGAAGGTGAAGAGTTCTTAGACAGAGCAGAATTATCTCTTCATGATTCAGAAAGAGAAGAAATTCGAACTGCACCTGACGAAACAGAGGAATGGAAGCATGTGACCCACAGAAGCAGGAGGATCGAGAGGCAGTCAGCACCCATACTGCTCAGGAACCAGTACCAGGCTCTCACGCAGGAGAACCATGAAGAAATACAGCAAAATAAGACTTTGCCAGCAATGAATAACCTTGTAAGCCCTCAGAATCCTCCTGGATGGAGAAAGAAGAATGTTGTGAAGAAAAAACAGACAGTGGTGGTCATGGGGGATTCCCTGTTAAGAGGAACAGAGGCCGCTATCTGCAGACCAGACATAACCTCAAGAGAAATGTGCTGTCTTCCAGGAGCAAAAATTAAAGATGTGTCTGACAGGATATCAAGACTCTTCAAACCTACAGATCACTACCCATTCCTGCTAATACATGTGGGGACAAATGACACCGCAAGAAAGGACCTGGAAACCATCTGCAGTGACTTTGAAGACTTAGGCAAGAAAGTGAAAGAATTGGGAGCGCAGGTGGTCTTCTCATCCATCCTCCCAGTGGATGGCCATGGAACAATGAGGTGGAATAAGATTCTACAGGTGAACAACTGGCTACGTCGATGGTGCCGTCAACAAGGATTTGGATTTCTGGATCACGGAATGAATTACATATACGATGGACTACTTGCTAGAGATGGGGGGCACCTTACAAAGACTGGAAAACATGTATTTGGAAGTCGCCTTGCTACACTCATCAGAAGAGCTTTAAACTAGAACAATGTGGGAAGGGAAGCAAAAGGCCAGAAAAAGCCATACAGCTGACAAATACTATTGAGATCTCTGCTACTGGAAGTGGAAAAGAAGAACAAAGACAAAAAAATCTAAATAATAAAAATATGGGAGGAAGAGAAACCAATCACAAACTAAAATGTTTTTATACAAATGCACAAAGCATGGGCAACAAACAAGGAGAATTGGAACTACTAATGCAGGAAAAGGAATATGATGTCATTGGAATCACTGAAACTTGGTGGGACGATACACATGATTGGAATAAAAGGCTAAAAGGATACAACTTATTTGCAAGAAACAGACTTGATAAACGAGGAGGAGGTGTTGCATTGTATGTTAGAAAAGCGTATATCTGCACAGAGATTGAAGCTTCAGAGACTGGGAGTTCTGTGGAAACTGTTTGGGTAAGAATACAAGGAGAGAACAACGGAAAGGACACCATTGTAGGCATTTACTACAGGCCACCTGGGCAAGCTGAAGATATGGATGAACTCTTTATGTATCAAATGACCAAGTTCTCCAAAAAATATGACGTAGTGGTCATGGGAGATTTCAACTATCCAGACATTTGTTGGGAATCTCTCTCAAGTAAAACTAACAGGTCAAGCAAATTCTTATCCTCTCTTGCTGACAACTTTATCTTCCAAAAGGTAGGGGAGAAAACAAGGGGATCTGCTACTTTGGATCTAATCCTTATAAACAGGGAGGAAATGGTTGAGGAGGTAAAGGTGGCTGGGACCCTAGGAGGCAGCAATCATGCTATTATAGAATTTTGGATAACTAGAGGAGGAAGACATGTGAAGACTCAAACTTCAAGGTTAGATTTTAGAAAGGCAGATATTAAGAGACTCAGAAAGAGAATAGGAGGGATCCAATGGCTGGATGTCCTTAAGGACAAAAATGTCCAGGAAGGATGGGAAATTTTTAAAAATGAGATTCTCAAAGCACAATCGTTAACAATCCCGAAAAGTAGGAAGAATGGGAAGCATTTAAGGAAACCAGGATGGATGAACACAGAACTTAAACACATGCTAAAAAGAAAGAAAGAAATGTTTATTAAATGGAAAGAGGAAGGCATATCTAAAGAAGATTATAATGCAGTCTGCAGATCCTGCAGGGCACGTATCAGGTTAGCTAAAGCTGACAATGAATTAAGGCTTGCAAGAGATGTCAAAAGCAATAAAAAAGGATTTTGGGGGTATGTCAAAAGTAAAAGAAAAGTCAAAGATGCTATAGGATTTTTACAGGATGAAAATGGAGAAATGGTAAGAGAGGATGTTGAGAAGGCCGAACTTTTTAATTCCTATTTTGCATCTGTTTTCTCTCAGAAAGAAAATGTAACATCAACTGATCTTCACTGTCCTTTTAAAGGAATAGAGGAATCCAAGGTATCTGTAAACAGAAAGATTGTGAGGGAATATTTAGCTAACATAAATGAGTTCAAGTCTCCAGGTCCAGATGAATTACACCCCAGAGTACTGAAGGAGATCGTAGAAGAAATTTTAGAACCACTCTCCATAATCTTTGAAAATTCTTGGAGAACAGGAGAAGTCCCAGAAGACTGGAGAAGAGCAAATGTTGTTCCTATCTTCAAAAAGGGGAAGAAGGTGGACCCAGGGAACTATAGGCCGGTGAGTCTGACTTCTATACCAGGAAAGATCTTTGAACAAATTATTAAGCAACATGTATGTAAGTACATGGATAAGAATGAAGTGATTAACCAGAGTCAGCATGGGTTTGTAACTAACAAGTCATGTCAGACTAACTTAATTTCCTTCTATGACAGAATCACTGACTGGGTGGATCAGGGAAATGCTGTAGATATAGTATATCTTGACTTCAGCAAAGCATTTGACAAAGTATCTCACACCATCCTTATTGAAAAAATGACCAAGTATGCAATGGACCAGGCAACTGTTAGGTGGATTCATAACTGGCTTAGTGATCGGACTCAAAGGGTGGTTGTAAATGGCTTCACATCCAGCTGGATGAATGTCTCAAGTGGGGTACCACAGGGCTCCGTCCTGGGACCTGTATTGTTCAACATCTTTATCAATGATTTAGATGAAGGAATTGAGGGTAAACTGATTAAATTTGCTGATGACACAAAGCTAGGAGGGATAGCTAATACTAGAGAAGAGAGAGAGAGGATTCAAAAAGACCTAAATAAACTGGAGCAGTGAGCAGCAACCAACAGAATGGTTTTTAACAGGGAAAAATGCAAAGTACTACATCTGGGCAATAAAAATGAAAAAAGCATATACAGAATGGGAGGAATAGAGCTAAGCAACAGTACATGTGAAAAAGACTTAGGTATACTAATAGATCATAGACTGAACATGAGTCAACAGTGTGATGCAGCAGCAAAAAAGGCAAATACAATTCTGGGATGTATTAACAGAAGCATACAGTCTAGATCAGGGTTCCCCAACTCCAGTCCTCAAGGCCCACCAACAGGTCATGTTTTCAGGATTTCCTTAGTATTGCACAGGTGATAATTCCATCATCAGCACAGGCAATAGTTACATCACCTGTGCAATACTAAGGAAATCCTGAAAACATGACCTGTTGGTGGGCCTTGAGGACTGGAGTTGGGGAACCCTGGTCTAGATCACGTGAAGTCATTATCGGTCTTTACTCCTCTTTGGTCAGACCTCATCTGGAATACTGTGTACAGTTTTGGGCACCACATTTTAAAAAAGACATAGACAAACTGGAGCAAGTTCAGAGAAGAGCGACCAGAATGGTGACTGGTCTGCAAACCGTGTCCTATGAGGAACGGTTGCAGGATTTGGGAATGTTTAGCTTGCAAAAAAGAAGACTGAGAGGAGACTTAATAGCTGTCTACAAATATGTCAAGGGCTGTCACATTGTAGAAGGATCATCTTTATTCTCATTTGCACAAGGAAAGACTAGAAGCAATGGGATGAAACTAAATGGGAGGAGACACAGATTAGATATTAAAAAAACTTTTTGACAGTTAGGGTGATTAATGAGTGGAACAGGCTGCCACGAGAGGTGGTGAGTTCCCCTTCAATGGACGTCTTCAAACAGAGGCTGGACAGACATCTGTCTGAGATGATCTAGTGAATCCTGCTTTGAGCAGGGGGTTGGACCAGATGACCCAGGAGGTCCCTTCCAACTCTACCATTCTATGATTCTATGATTCTAAGTTTCAAAAGATGGTGAGGGAGTACCAGCGTCCTCCGTGATTCCTCTGTGCCTTTTAATTATTGGGTATCCAAGCTGGACACTTGGAATGAACTCATTCTGTATGCCTTGGGGGTCCTGGCCTGCCCTGCCACTAGCGTGTTATCAGAGCGTGTTTTTAGTGCCACTGGGGGAATTATAGCTGATAAGCGCACTCACCTGTCAACTGACAATGCTGACAAGCTGACCCTTATCAAAATGAACAAGGGCTGGATTGGGCCAGACTTCTCATCACCACCAAATGACAGCAGAGTAACATAAAGTCAAATCCACTGTGTTTTTTCGGGAGGTGTATTCACATGCATCGCTTCACACCCACACATGGGTATACGCTTCCTCATTTCGGCTGTTTTTTGCTCTTCTCCTTATCCTCAGCCTCCACGACCACTATACCACCAGGGTGACCGTGGTCCATGTTGCCAGCATTGCAAGTTCCTCTGTCCTAATTTTTGGCAGCTTTTGCTTGGAAGGCATAGGCAAAGACTATGGGAGACCTGCTCCCCAATAATGGGAATAATGTTTTTAATATGCTGTACTGCATGGCTCTTGTAAGGGACATTGCAAGTTCCCCCTTCCTAATTTTTGGCAGCTTTTGCTTGGAAGGCATAGGCAAAGACTATGGGAGATCCACTCCCCAATAATGGGAATAATGTTTTTAATATGCTGTACTGCATGGCTCTTGTAAGGGGCATTAAAATCGTCTTGTTATGCTACTGTGACCTCCACGTCTCTTCCGAGGGTCGTTAATATTGTCTTTTTATTCCACTGCGACCTCCACCACTCTTCCAAGGGGCATTAAAAGCGTCTTGTTAAGCTACTGTGACCTCCACGTCTCTTCCATAGGGCGTTGATATTGTCTTTTTATTCCACTGTAACCTCCACCACTCTTCCAAGGGGCATTGATATTGTCTTTTTATTCCACTGCGACCTCCACCACTCTTCCAAGGGGCATTAAAACCGTCTTGATAAGCTACTGCGACCTCCACATCTCTTCCAAGGGGCATTAAAACTGTCTTGTTAAACCACTCTGAACTCCACATCTCTTCTAAGGGGCAATTAAACCGTCTTGTTAAACCACTCTGAACTCCACAGCTCTTCCAAGGGGCATTGACATGTTGTTTTTAATTACCTCTAACCTCCACGACTCTTGCAACGGGCATTGCATTTCCTCCTAATTTTTGTCAGCTTTTGCTTTTCAATGCATAGGCGAACACTAAGGGAGACCCACTCCCCAATAATGGGTAGAAGGTTTTTAATACGCTGTAATTCACGTCTGTTTCAAGGGGCATTGCAGTGCCTAATAATTTTTGGAAAGCCTTCCATTCCCTGCTTAGGCCAACAGTGTACAGGAGACCCAGCTGCTATAAATGGAAAAAACGGTTTAGTTAAATTAAGGCCCTCTGACCTCCATGTCACTTCCAAGGGGCATTGGAGTGCCTCAAAATTTTTGGTAGGCATTGCATTCACTGTATGCCTTATAACTCTGTAGCTGAACCGCTCCTTTTGGTACAGAAACATATCCTACAAGACATGTGTGGTTGGCTGGCCTGATATTGATGTGAATGGTCCCTGTTCCTCCTGCTCTTTCTCCTTTGCCACCACCTCATCCATCATTCATCACCTGAAGCTTTGTTTTAACGGGAGTCATAGAACTGGGATAGTAGCAGGAAAACATCCAGCAATCCTCGAAGGAGGTAGAATATGCGCCAAAACGCTGACCACCTCAGGCCTAGCTGCTACTACATACATGCGCTTGCATTCCAAGGAACAGAAAGCTAAGGAGGTGGATGGCCTCATGATCATGAATAATTTACTCATTGTGTAGGAGGCCGACCACTGCTGCTGTCTACCTTCTGAACTTTGTGTTGAAGCCTGATTGACCCAGGACCCGCAATCCTCTATGTCTGGAGGACGTGTTGCATCCCAGTGTCCAACTGTGTCCCGGCTTCCACAATATTAACCCAGTGTGAAGGCGTCAGTGAGATGGACCATTCCTGGCCACATTCACTTGTCCACGTGTTTGTGGTTAGGTTTTCCTTCCCACTAAATGCACTGGGGAGGGCACAGGTAATGTTTTGGTATGCGCGCTTGTGTATAAGGCGCACCGGGACAAATAGGGGCGGCTGGGGACCGTTTATGGACACCCAGCCACCCCCACGTGGCTGGGGACTGTGTGTGGGCACCCGGCCGTGGGGTGGCTGGGGACTGAGTATGGACACCCGGCCGCCCCCTGGCGGCTGGGGACCAAGCGTTGACACCCGGCCGCCGGGCGGCTGGGGACTGAGTATGAATACCAGGCTACCGACGCAGCAATGACGTGGTGGCCAGATTCCACCTCCACATGCCTAAAAGGCCCAATTTCAGGTGCAAGCAAGCTAGCAGTATGGTATTGCAGCCTGGGGGTGGGTGGGTGGCAGGCTGCATACTTGAGCTTGTATTGCAAGTTATAAGTACAATTCAACACTGCCCTGGGACAAGGACTTGCACGGGGATAGTTGCAAGTCTGCATCTTCTGATGCGGCAAGGATCACTTCTGATGGGCACACTTTTAGACAGTGACCTGGGTGTCAGAGATGCTTCCAGGGGTCTTCCCCATGCTGTTCCCATGTCTTTTTAGCACTGTATGCATGTGTCACACAGCACATGGCCAGATAAGGTTGTAAAATGTTAAAATGACATTTTCCGGTGAATGCATTTGTCACGGTTGAAAGCAATACAAACGTGCAAAAACACATAAAAAATGCTACTTGTGAACATAGCCCAAGGTGTGGAGGAGTATTTCTGTTTTTGGTTATTTATTTTACCTTATACACAAGTCTTTACCCTGGAAAGGATGTTCCTTAACCCCTTTCCGACCTGGTCAGTAATAGTACGCACCAGGTCGGGAAGGCCGATTCAGCGGGGGCTCCGGCGGTGAGCCCGCACTGAAGCGAGCACATGTCAGCTGATTATTGGAATCGCAATCCACCCGCGGCTGTTAACATGTTAAATCTCTGACAGTGGCATTTAACTCGCGCTTCCGGGAGTCCTAAGCCCCGCCCATCAGTGAACCCGTCACTTGATCGCGGGTCACCAATGGGTGGGCATGACATCTCAGGGTCTGCAGCAGACGCCTGTGGTTGTCATGTCTCAATTGCTATGAGCGCCACCTAGTGGTCAGCGCTCATAGCAAGTGAGCATTTCTCCTGCATACAAGCGATCTGCTCATCGCTTGTATGCAGTAGAAGCAATCAGACAACTGCTGCTTCTAGTCTCCTCTGGAGACTATAGATGCAAGCAGAAAGTGTAAAAAAAAAGTTTTTAAAAAAATAAAACAAATAAAAAATAAATAAAAGTTTAAGTCACCCCCCTTTCGCCCCATTCAAAATAAAATATATATATATAAAAAAAAAACACATACACATATTTGGTATCGCCGCGTTCAGAATCGCCTGATCTTTCAATATAAAAGAAGAATTAATACAATCAGTAAACTGCGTAACGAGAAAAAAAATTTAAGCGCCAGAATTAAGTTTTTTTGGTCGCTACAACTTTGGAATAAAATGCAATAACGGGCGATCAAAACATCGGATCTACCACAAAATGGTATCAATAAAAACGTCAACCCGGCACGCAAAAAATAAGCCCTCACCTGGCCCCAGATCCCGAAAAATGGAGAAAATGGCGTCACTTTTTTTGTTTTTTTTAGCAAGCTTTGGATTTTTTTTTCACCACTTAAATAAAAAAGAACCTATACATGTTTGGTGTCTATGAACTCGTAACGACCTGGAAAATAATTATGGCAGGTCAGTTTTAGCAATCTGTGAACGTGGTAAAAAAAGGACCCCAAAAACAACTGTGGAATTGCATTTTTTTTGCAGTTTCACTGCACTTGGAATTTTTTTCCCATTTTCCAGCACACGATATGGTAAAACCAGTGATGGTGTTTAGAAGTACAACTCGTCCTGCATAAAATAAGCCCTCACATGGCCATATTGAATGAAAATTAAAAAAGTTCGGGCTCTGGGAAGAAGGGGAGCAAAAAAGGAAAACACAAAAACAGAAAGACCCATGGTCGTTAAGGGGTTTACATATTTCACAGGAAAGCACTTTCACTTTCGTTTTTGAACGTTTTATTGTGAGCCTGTAAAAGTGGCTTAATACCTCTGACCACGTTGTTGACAGCAGTGACCTGGGGGTCAGAAATGCTTCCAGGGGCGATCCCCATGCTGTCCCCATGTCATTTGAGCACTGTCACTATCGTTTTGGGCACTTTTCAGGCTTTCTACAGACTGCCGGGGGAGCCGTCGCAAAAAAGTTCGGGTCTCCCATAGACTAATGTAGCACCCTGAGGATTCGGCTGCTACAGGGGTATTGCACCTCAACCCAGAGGTGTGATATTCCACTCCCGGGTAAGGATGGAGTGTGGAACTGAGCTCAGTTAGCTGCATGCACTACACACATCCCATTTCCGAGGAACAGACCGATGGTACTCCCACTAGAGAAATGTGCAGGTACAACAGAGTCTGTTCCTGGCTGGAGTGGGAGGGGGGTGGAACATCCCAGTAGTGTAGGGGCAGATAGGGGGAGCAGTCTGGGTAGTGCTAGGAGCTCATTGGGTGCTGGTCACCTGAGCTCACACATAGAGGGAGTATATAAGGTGGGCACCATCTTAGATCAGGGTCAGTCAGTGAGACGTCAGTCTTTGTAGAGGAAGAGAGCAGAGGAGAAGAGCAGCTCCAAGGCCAAGAGAGAGAGAGAGGAGAGAGAAAGACCCAGAGGGGGAGAAAGAAGGAACTCCAAGAGCCCAAATTAGATCAGAGGGTGAAGAGTTGGCAACAGGGTACCGGATCCCAAGCTGGCAGAGGCTACAGCACACCTTAGCCAGGAACCGGAGGTCGTGGGCAGGACTGATCTGCCACGATCACCCACTAAATCCACCCGGAAGGCAGACCAAGAATAGGGTCAGGGAACCCAGAGACAAGGGTTTACCACCAAGAGGCCCGAGGGAGCCGGACATAGGTGGATCCCTGGTGGGGAAGGCCAGAGAAGAGGACAGGACAGAAAGGGAGCTCAGGACCACGCTCCAGAATCACCTGGGGGTTGGCCGAGTCCAGGACCTGGTGGACGCAGCACGGCTCGGGTGGTCACTTAAGGCCGGAGTGACCAGAACAACTGCAGTAAGTAAACAAACCCTGAACTGCACAGCCCGACTCTGAGTCTCATTTCCATCCCCGCTGCACCACCACAACCCCCATCCTCTGCAACTGACCCCCTGAGGCTATACCCCTCCCGTTGGGGGTTATACTACCTAAGCTGCACTCACATCATCAGCCTCAGTGGACCCTGCTGCAGCGGCGGCCGTATTGACCGCAATTCAACGGGTGGCGTAGTCGACACAAAAGAACATCTAGTAACATCATAAGGACTGCCACACACTGAGCTTGACACCCTGGGCACGGACCGGGTCACAGCCACTCGGAGACTACAACCCCCATCTGATCCGGCTCCGGGTATCCCTAACAACACTGGCCCAGGGGGCGCGTCAACTTTGGCGTAGTCGGCAGGATAACGTGCCCGCAACAACCGGGTACTGCGTGCCTGAAGAAAAGTTCACCGTTACCTCAAAAAGAAGTCTCCTGCCGGTTCCGGAGGATCCCCGCCATCGGGCCCCATCACAGGTCGTTTCCCGCCGGTTGTCCGCCATTTGCAGCTTTTTCCCGCCATCCATGGAGTTTCCCGCCACTGGGAGACGATTCCCGCCATTTCCGAAGATTTCCCGCCTTGGAAGAGCGGACGCCATTATGGGCGTGCCAGAGGGTGGCAAAAGGCCACCTCCCATCGTGGGCCAGGTCGAAGAATGGCGCCAAAAGCGGAAACCGCGCCCACCAACAGAGACTGTGATGCTGGAAGTGTCCATCAGCGTAAGAGAACTGCCCCTGGAACTGAAGTTGCCCCGGGACCACCCTCGATGTGGGCGGAGACAGAAGAAGAGAGCAAAGATGTGTGTCGCCTGGAGCAGTCTGGAGAGAGCGCACCCGGAGACAAGAAGCCTGGAGCAGAGTCCAGAAAGAGCCTACCCGGAGATGGAGGGAGAGCCAGGCAGCACCGACCCAGTGGTCAGGAGCCTGATGCGGGCCGCCACTCCAGGCAGCACCGACCCAGTGGTCAGGAGCCTGTTGCCGGTCGCCACTCCAGAAGGCCTGCTGGAGACAACGGGAGGAGAGCAGAGTAGCACCGACCCGTTGGTCAGGAGCCTGCTAGAAGCAACGACCCCACTAGGCTTAGTGGAGGTCTTGGCACAGCTCCCCCGAGATCGGGAGTGTGCACAGACCGCGCTGGAGGGCCTCGCACGGAGGATGGCCCGGGTGCAGCGAGAGACGTTAGCAGAATGGAGCCGTGAGATGGCCCAGCAGACAAGAACCCGTCAGCGGAGCACGCCACCCGAGACGAGGAGACAGACCGCCTCTGAGGATGGCGCAGGAGGACTGAAGGCCGGAGACGGCGCCGAGAAGGGAGCCGAACGAATGGAGGCAGGTAAAGGGGACGTCACTACCCCGAGCCGGGAAACCGCGCGCCTGCCCCAGCTCCCCGTCGCAGAGCCCGAAGTATCCCCTGCCGTGCCCGTCGCTGCAACGTCACCGCCGCAGACTAGGCCTCAAACGGGAGCCGCGACCCCTGTGACGTCACACGCCTCGACCCCGAGCGTGACCAAGCAGGAAGTACCATCGGCCTGGTCGCAAGGCCTAGTACCCCCGGGCGCCGCAATACCAACAGCGAACCCTACCTCCGCGGAGCCACCGGCCTGGTCGCAGGGCCAAGTAACACAGGGCGCCGCCGTTCTTACGGTGCCCTTTACTTTCAAGGTGCCCCAGGCCTGGTCGCAAGGCCTGGTCAACCCGGGCGCCGCTACCATCACAGCGCCCGTAACATCAAGAGTGACGCACCTGGGTGAAGACCTGTTCGCCCAACATACGTGCCCGGATGGGCAGCCCTTCATATGGCCACCGGAGTTTCACCATCCTCGACTCCGGAAAGAGAGACCCCTAGACGAACCCCTGATTCCGGTTCCAAAGCCCGTAAAGAGGATCTCGCCCCCGCTAGCAGAAGCGCAGTTTGAGTGGGACCCCACTGGAGAAGACCTCATGGGGTTCACTCAGGAGACTCGGGCAGCTGCAGCGGAGCGTGCAGAGTGCTGCCGCCAGCAGCTCGAGGTCTTTGAGAGGGAGCGGAGAGAGAGGCGGGTCCGGGAACAACAAGCCCAAATAAGGAGCGCGGAGCAGAAGAGCCAGACCAGGAGAAACCCCCGTGCAGCGCATGGTCCCCGTACCATCGGGACTGTGATAAAGTTCAATCTGCAGCATGGGTGGGGTTTCATCAGGGATCACCGCACCCCAGGCGACGTCTTCGTGACAAGAAGAGACGTTGAGTCCCACCTACCGGAGGGACACAGAGGACGTGACCTGTATTTAGGGGACGAGGTCACCTTCACCCGGCACAAGTGTGCCAAAGGACCCTACGCCCTCCATGTGCATCGCCTGACGGAGGAGGAGCTGCGGTGTGAGGAGGAGCAAGAGGACCCGGACGGGTCTGAACTAGAACCTGGAACCAATCACAAAGAAAGAGCAGGAGGACGCCGTCGTTGAGTACGGTAGTATAGAGACTGTATATAGTTGCCCGTCGGGGCACAGTGAACCGTTGCTGCTAATAAAGTCCCCGTTGGGACCAGAGAACTGAACTGTTAACCCGTGTGTCCCTATTCCCACTGACCGAGGACTGAGAACGGTCAATCCTCCCTAATACCTGGCCGAGGACTGAGAGCGGCCATATCCCCTTGTATATAGTTGCGCTTCCTAAAGCGCCCCCTACTGGTTTTATAGGAAAACCATTTTCTTAAAGAAACTGTTGCACTATACCCGGTCACAAGTTGCACCGTGACCGGAGGAACCAGAAACAAGAATGTTTATATGAAAAGTTTATGCTGATAATATATGATGTTTTATATGTTTATGTTTTATGAAAAGAAAAAAAAAAAATGTATGTTTGTGGATGTTTATATCTTACAGCCCGAGGACGTGCTGTGATTTACCAGGGGGGAATGTAGCACCCTGAGGATTCGGCTGCTACAGGGGTATTGCACCTCAACCCAGAGGTGTGATATTCCACTCCCGGGTAAGGATGGAGTGTGGAACTGAGCTCAGTTAGCTGCATGCACTACACACATCCCATTTCCGAGGAACAGACCGATGGTACTCCCACTAGAGAAATGTGCAGGTACAACAGAGTCTGTTCCTGGCTGGAGTGGGAGGGGGGTGGAACATCCCAGTAGTGTAGGGGCAGATAGGGGGAGCAGTCTGGGTAGTGCTAGGAGCTCATTGGGTGCTGGTCACCTGAGCTCACACATAGAGGGAGTATATAAGGTGGGCACCATCTTAGATCAGGGTCAGTCAGTGAGACGTCAGTCTTTGTAGAGGAAGAGAGCAGAGGAGAAGAGCAGCTCCAAGGCCAAGAGAGAGAGAGAGGAGAGAGAAAGACCCAGAGGGGGAGAAAGAAGGAACTCCAAGAGCCCAAATTAGATCAGAGGGTGAAGAGTTGGCAACAGGGTACCGGATCCCAAGCTGGCAGAGGCTACAGCACACCTTAGCCAGGAACCGGAGGTCGTGGGCAGGACTGATCTGCCACGATCACCCACTAAATCCACCCGGAAGGCAGACCAGGAATAGGGTCAGGGAACCCAGAGACAAGGGTTTACCACCAAGAGGCCCGAGGGAGCCGGACATAGGTGGATCCCTGGTGGGGAAGGCCAGAGAAGAGGACAGGACAGAAAGGGAGCTCAGGACCACGCTCCAGAATCACCTGGGGGTTGGCCGAGTCCAGGACCTGGTGGACGCAGCACGGCTCGGGTGGTCACTTAAGGCCGGAGTGACCAGAACAACTGCAGTAAGTAAACAAACCCTGAACTGCACAGCCCGACTCTGAGTCTCATTTCCATCCCCGCTGCACCACCACAACCCCCATCCTCTGCAACTGACCCCCTGAGGCTATACCCCTCCCGTTGGGGGTTATACTACCTAAGCTGCACTCACATCATCAGCCTCAGTGGACCCTGCTGCAGCGGCGGCCGTATTGACCGCAATTCAACGGGTGGCATAGTCGACACAAAAGAACATCTAGTAACATCATAAGGACTGCCACACGCTGAGCTTGACACCCTGGGCACGGACCGGGTCACAGCCACTCGGAGACTACAACCCCCATCTGATCCGGCTCCGGGTATCCCTAACAACACTGGCCCAGGGGGCGCGTCACTAACATTGGGCTCGTTGCTCGGGTCGAGCACCCGAGTATCACAGTGAGCTCGGCCCGAGCTTCGAGCACCCGAGCATTTTAGTGCTCGCTCAACACTAGTAAAGAAAAACAGTAGTGTCTCCTGACTGTTGTGACACAAAAATATATCTGTTGAAAATAGTCTTGTGTAGGCCCGACATCCCAGTGTGGTTTCGCAGTTCCACGGGTCAAATCGCTGTACTATCCAGTTTTGGGCCTTTGGTATCTAAAAAAAAGCAGTTTGAGTGTGTCGCTCACTGTTCAGCCGCAAATATCTCTATTTATAAAAGTGTGGTATACGCCAGTAAACAATAACTGTGGTTTTGCCATCCCATGGTAAAAAATCTCTATTATTCAGCTTTTGGTAGTTTTTTCCGTAAGGAAAAACAGTAGTGTCTCCTGACTGTTGTGACACAAAATTATATCTGTTGAAAATAGTCTTGTGTAGGCCCGACATCCTAGTGTGGTTTCTCAGTTCCACGGGTCAAATCGCTGTACTATCCAGTTTTGGGCCTTTGGTATCTAAAAAAAAGCAGTTTGAGTGTGTCGCTCACTGTTCAGCCGCAAATATCTCTATTTAAAAAGTGTGGTATACCCCAGTAAACAATAACTGTGGTTTTCCTCTTCCACGGTTCTAATCTACTCTTTATTACCCTTTTTCCATTGATAGTGCAAGTGTAAGCTATTTTACTTCATTTACAATGGGCAAGGCGCGTGGCAAGGGACGTGGAAGTGAACGTTCTGGTGATGGTTCGTGCAGAGGACGGGGCCGTGGCCAAGGTGAAATTGTGCCACAACCAACAGCCACATCTTCTCGCTCCCACTTCTTGACCGAATTACTAGGGAAGCACACAACAACACCAGTATTGAGAACTGATCAGTGTGAACAGGTTATTAATTGGATAGCAGATAATACTTCCAGTTACCTGGGCACCACCACCTCCGGTCTGTCTTCCACATGGTCAACTCTTAGTAGCCTTGAGTCTCGATCGCATACTCCTACTCACTCTGATGCTCCTTCCTCCCACCATGCCGATTGTCGTCAGACAGCAAGTGATCCCACACTTGGACACTCTGAAGAGCTGTTCACTGGTCCATTTCCATATTTGGGCCCCTCGCCTGATACGCTTGAAGTGGTGGAAGAGGAGATCCCATGTTGCGATGCCCAAATATTTGAACAGCCACGGCCACAGGAAGTCGACGTTGGCAATCTGTCACAAGAGGTGGACGATGACGAGACACAATTGCCAGGAAGTGAGGAGGAGGATCGTGGTGCGCAAGTGGAAGAGGAGGAGGTGGTGGATGATCTAGTAACTGACCCAACGTGGAAGGAGGACATGCAGAGTGAGGCCAGCAGCACACAGGGGGAGGGAGGCAGAGTACCCCAACAGGCAGGAAGAAGCAGTGTGGTGGCCACAGACAGAAGGCAGGCAACCGTTCCCCGTAACACCAATACGAGGGACGTTGCCAGTACAAGCGGTAGGTCTTCCAGAGTCTGGAATTTTTTTAAAGACTCTGCTGATAACCCCAAAAAGACCATATGTTCCACCTGCCATGCCAGCATCAGCAGGGGTGACAAAACTACCAGCCTGACCACCACCAGCATGATCAGGCACATGGCAGCAAAGCACCCGACTTTGTGGGGCGAAACCCAGGGTCCACGACCAGTGTCAGCGGGTGTCACCACTGCTTCTTCCACTGTTGTGCATGCAATAGAACCGCCTGTTGTATGTGTAAGGCAATCCCCTGTCCATTCTGCATGTAAAGATGTCCCCTCCTCTCAGTCTTCACTTGTTATGGCAGTTTCTCAAGAAACAGCATCAACGTCCACGTCCACGTCCCACCGCAGCGTTCAATTGTCCATATCCCAGACCTTTGAACGAAAGCGGAAATTCACAGCTAACGCCCCACAGGCCACAGTCCTAAATTCGCACATTTCACGACTGCTTGCATTGGAAATGCTGCCTTTTAGGCTGGTGGAGACGGAATCCTTCCGCAATCTTATGGCGGTGGCCGTCCCTCGGTACTCGGTCCCCAGCCGACACTATTTTGCCCGGTGTGCCATCCACGCACTACACAAGCACGTGTCCCAAAGCATCTGCCGTGCCCTCAACAACACAGTTACTGGGAGAGTCCACCTGACAACGGACACGTGGACAAGTGCTTGTGGCCAGGGACGGTATAACTCTCTGACGGCACACTGGGTAAACATAGTGGAAGCCGGGACCCAGTCGGACCTTGGGACGGAACACATCCTCCCCACACCGAGGATTGCGGGCCCTATGTCAGTCAGAGTTGCACCGACAGTGTACAGCTCCTGCGCATCCTCCTCCTCCTCCTCATGTTCAGCCTCCATCTCAGATATCACCACATCAATTACAAGCTGGAAGCATTGCAGTACTGCCTCCGCCAAGCGGCAACAGGCTGTGCTGAAACTCATAAGCTCATGTGCTTAACCTCGTGGTTCAGCGGTTTCTTAAATCGTACCCTGAGTTGCCAGATCTGCTCGTGAAAGTACGCCGCCTGTCAGCTCATTTTCGCAAGTCGGCTACAGCTTCCGCCGCCCTTGCTGTGTTGCAGCAGCGTTTGCAGCTTCCGGCACACCGACTGGTGTGTGATGTCCCCACACGTTGGAACTCTACCCTCCACATGTTGCAAAGGATTTGTGAGCAGAAGAGAGCAGTTGTGGAGTACCAGCTGCAACAAGGCCGTCGATATTCAGGTCAGACTCCACACATAAGAACTCAGGAGTGGACCTGCATGTCTGACATATGTACCATCCTGACAAACTTTGAGGAGGCCACCAAGATGCTGAGTGGCGATGACGCCATCATTAGTGTCAGCATCCCACTTGTCTGTCTTTTGCAACGCTCTCTGCAGAGAATTAAAGAGGAGGCATTGCAGCCAGAGTATGATGAGATGGATCAAGAAGCCGTACCGGGCGATTACACACAGCCCAGCCTCATCTCATCCCAACGTGCATTGGGGGACAATGACGGAGAGGAGGAGGAGGAGGAAGAACAGGAGCTGCTATCATGCAATGTAGACGGTAGTACCTGTACAAGTGTCATACCGTCGGTTCAGCGTGGGTGGCCTGAGGACAGGGGGGAGGAGGAAGAGGAGGAGGAGGAGGAGAGCATGGTCAGTCGTCATCTTGGTGAGGACACGGAAATCTTGCCCGTTACCAGTCTGGCACGCATGGCTGACTTTATTTTATGCTGCCTTAACCGTGACCCTCGCGTTGTCAAAATGTTGGGTGACAGTCATCACTGGTTGGTGACACTTGTAGACCCCCGCTACAAGGAGAACTTTCACTCTCTTATTCCTGAGGAGGAGAGGTCTACAAAAATGGGGCAATACCAGAAGGCCCTTGCTGCAGAACTCTTAAAAAAATTCCCATCTGAACACGCTAGCTGCAGAGGTCACAGTTCATTGCCCAACCAAGGCGTACAGGCGAGAGAGATGCAACTCCAATCCAGCAGAGGCAGGGGAACACTGTCAACGTTCTGGGACAGTTTTCTGACACCCGCCCAGCTTACAGGCCATGAGGCGCGGGGTACTCTCACAAGGAGTGGAAAGTTTCAAAAGATGGTGAGGGAGTACCTTGCCGATCGTACCAGCGTCCTCCAAGATTCCTCTGTGCCTTTTAATTATTGGGTATCCAAGCTGGACACTTGGAATGAACTCGCTCTGTACGCCTTGGAGGTCCTGGCCTGCCCTGCCGCTAGCGTGTTATCGGAGCGTGTTTTTAGTGCCGCTGGGGGAATTATAACTGATAAGCGCACTCGCCTGTCAACTGACAATGCTGACAAGCTGACCCTTATCAAAATGAACAAGGGCTGGATTGGGCCAGACTTCTCATCACCACCAAATGACAGCAGAGTAACATAAAGTCAAATCCACTGTGTTATTTCGGGAGGTGTATTCACATGCACCGCTTCACACCCACACATGGGTATACGCTTCCTCGTTTCGGCTGTTTAATCTTCTTCTCCTTATCCTCAGCCTCCACCACCACTATACCACCAGGGTGCCAGCATTGCAAGTTCCTCCGTCCATATTTTTGGCAGCTTTTGCTTGCAAGGCATAAGCAAATACTATGGGACACCCACTCCCCAATAATGGGACTTATGTTTGTAATATGCTGTACTGCATGGCTCTTGTAAGGGGCATTGCAACTTGCCCCGTCCTAAATTTTGACAGCTTTTGCTTGGAAAGCATAAGCAAATACCATGGGCCACCGACTCCCCAATAATGGGACTTATGTTTGTAATATGCTGTACTGCATGGCTCTTGTAAGGGGCATTACAAGTTGCTCCGTCCTAATTTTTGGCAGCTTTTGCTGGGAAAGCATAAGCAAATACCATGGGACACCCACTCCCCAATAATGGGACTTATGTTTGTAATATGCTGTACTGCATGGCTCTTGTAAGGGGCATTGCAAGTTGCTCCATCCTAATTTTTGGCAGCTTTTGCTGGGAAAGCATAAGCAAATACTATGGGACACCCACTCCCCAATAATGGGACTTATGTTTGTAATATGCTGTACTGCATGGCTCTTGTAAGGGGCATTGCAAGTTGCTCCATCCTAATTTTTGGCAGCTTTTGCTTGGAAACCATAAGCAAATACCATGGGACACGCACTCCCCAATAATGGGACTTATGTTTGTAATATGCTGTACTGCATGGCTCTTGTAAGGGGCATTGCAAGTTGCTCCGTCCTAATTTTTAGCAGCTTTTGCTGGGAAAGCATAAGCAAATACCATGGGACACCCAATCCCCAATAATGGGACTTATGTTTGTAATATGCTGTACTGCATGGCTCTTGTAAGGGGCATTGCAAGTTGCTCCTTCCTAATTTTTGGCAGCTTTTGCTGGGAAAGCATAAGCAAATACTATGGGACACCGACTCCCCAATAATGGGACTTATGTTTGTAATATGCTGTACTGCATGGCTCTTGTAAGGGGCATTGCAAGTTGCTCCGTCCTAATTTTTGGCAGCTTTTGCTTGGAAAGCATAAGCAAATACCATGGGACACCCACTCGCCAATAATGGGATTTATGTTTGTAATATGCTGTACTGCATGGCTCTTGTAAGGGGCATTGCAAGTTGCTCCGTCCTAATTTTTGGCAGCTTTTGCTGGGAAAGCATAAGCAAATACCATGGGACACCCACTCCCCAATAATGGGACTTATGTTTGTAATATGCTGTACTGCATGGCTCTTGTAAGGGGCATTGCAAGTTGGTCCGTCCTAATTTTTGGCAGCTTCTGCTGGGAAAGCATAAGCAAATACTATGGGACACCCACTCCCCAATAATGGGACTTATGTTTGTAATATGCTGTACTGCATGGCTCTTGTAAGGGGCATTGCAAGTTGCTCCGTCCTAATTTTTGGCAGCTTTTGCTGGGAAAGCATAAGCAAATACTATGCGACACCCACTCCCCAATAATGGGACTTATGTTTGTAATATGCTGTACTGCATGGCTCTTGTAAGGGGCATTGCAAGTTGCTCCGTCCTAATTTTTGGCAGCTTTTGCTTGCAAGGCATAAGCAAATACTATGGGACACCCACTCCCCAATAATGGGACTTATGTTTGTAATATGCTGTACTGCATGTGACGCGCCCCCTGGGCCGTGTGTACACGTGTGTGGGATACCCGGTGCCGGGTCTCTGGGGTCTGTAGTCTCCGTGGCTGTGACCCGGTCCCGTGGCTCAGGCTGGTCAAACCAGTGGCAGTCTTTCTTAGGTTTTGAGGTTAATTGTCCGACTGCGCCACCCGTGGATTGCGGTCAGGGAGTACCACCGCTGCGAGGCAGACCGCTGAGGCTGGTGTTGTGTGCGCAGCATAGAATGGGATAACTCCCCTCGGGAGGAGTATAGCCTCAGGGCAGTGAGTGTGGATGATGGGGGTGATGGTGCACGAGCGCAGCAGGAATGACTCAGAGTCTTTGCAGTGCAGTTCAGGGTCTTTACTGATGATTATAAGGTAGACCCTCCCGGGAGTACTGGCTAGCATAAGAGGCCTGGTCAGTCTGTGAGCAAGTAAGAGTTTCCCTGGCCAGGTGGAGTTGTAGGCCTCCCCGTCTGTCTGCACTCTTCCTGGCTACCTTGCTGTAAGCGGGTAGAAGTAGCCCACGTCCCTGAGTGTACCGTGTAGTGCTCACCCGTATGGCTGGTGACTTGGGGCCTTCTGTTAGCCTCTTCTCCATGACGGCGGTGCTGGTCCCTTGCTTGTGACTGAGCCTCCGGGCGTCTATGGCCAGAGGACCTGAAATCCCCTGCCGGCTGGTTTCTGCTGCTGGATATATAAGTCCTCACAGCTTCGGACTCCTGTGTCCGGTTCCTATTGTCTTCTGGCAGGGCGAGCTCTGCTCAGCTTCCAGCCCCAGGTCTTTAGCTCCTAGCTCCTACAGAGCTCCTTGCTGTTACTTTCCCTTGCTCTCACTCTGACTCTGACTGTTCTCTGACTCACTCAACCCCGCCCCAGATCCAGTTTATAAGGGCAGAATTCTCCCCTCCCAGGATTGGGGCAGGAGGATGTTGCATGTTTAAGGGATCCTGACCAGGAAACCTCCCACTTGCTCTCCGACGTAATATCTCAATTATTGTGGTGACCAGACCCCTGGTGTGCCACACATGGCTCTTGTAAGGGGCATTGCAGTTCCTCATAATTTTTGGAAAGCCTTCCATTCACTGCTTAGGCCAACAGTGCATGGGAGACCCAGTTGCTATAAATGGAAAAAAAGGTTTAGTTAATGCCCTCTGACCTCCATGTCATTTCCAAGGGGCATTGGAGTGGCTCGAAATTTTTGGTAGGCATTTTTCTCACTGCATGCCCTATAACTGTGTAGCCGAACCGCTCCTTTTGTTACAGAAACATATCCTACAAGACATATGTGGTTGACTGGCCTGATATTGATGTGAATGGTCCCTGTTCCTCCTGCTCTTTCTCCTTTGCCACTACCTCATCCATCATTTATCACCTGAAGCTTTGTTTTATCGGGAGTCATAGAACTTGGATAGTAGCAGGAAAACATCCAGCAATCCTCGGAGGAGGTAGGATATGCGCCAAAACGCTGACCACCTCAGGCCTAGCCGCTACTACATACATGCGCTTGCATTACAACAAAACAAAGCAGATGCTAACTTCTATCATCCTCATCATGCTCCTCACCTTGGCACTCTCAACTCCCCTGATGGAGAAGCCAGGCCCCACCGGAGGAGTCTGATAGTCCGGTGGGCTCGGCCAATGCTGCCCTAAAGCAGGCCAGGCTAAGAAAAGTGTGGGAAAGGTTACCGGGACAAATAGGGGTGGCTGGGGACCGAGTATGGACACTCGGCCACCCCCTGGAGGCTGGGAAGCAAGCGGGGACACCCGGCCACCAGGCAGCTGGGGACTGAGTATGGATACCAGGCCGCCGACACAGCCATGGCGTGGTGGCCAGATTCCGCCTCCACATGCATAAAAGGCCCAATTTAAAGTGCAAGCAAGCAAGCAGTATGGTATTGCAGCCTGGGGGTGGGTGGGTAGCAGGCTGCATACTTGCGCTTGCATTGCAAGGAATGGGAGAGGTACAATTGAACACTGCCCTGGGACAAGGACTTGAATGGGGATAGTTGCAAGTCTGCAACGACAGGTGCAAGGTGGGAGGCATCTTCGCATGTACCATGAACAGGGGTTTGGCATGCACACACTACAGCGGAATAGGCTCTCCTTCCCACTAAATGCACTGGGGAGGGCACAGGTAATGTTTTGGTATACGCGCTTAATCTTATGTATAAGGCACACCAGGACAAATATGGGCGGCTGGGGACTGAGTATGGATACCTCGCTGCCGAAGCAGCCATGAGGTAGTGGCCAGCTTCGGCCTCCTCCAAACTAAAAGGCCCCATTTCAAGTGCAAGCTAGCAGTATGGAATTGCAGTCTGGGGGTGGGGGGGTGGCAGGCTGCACACTTACACTTGCATTAAAAGAAAACATAGCATATGCTAACTTCTGTCATCATCATCATGCTCCTCACCTTGGCACTCTCAACTCCACCGATGGAGAAGTCAGGGCCCACCGGAGGAATCTAGTTCTCTGGTGGGCTCGTCCAATGCTGCCTAAAGCAGGCCGGGCTAAGGAAAGTGTGTGGGGGGATGTTCCAAGGAGAAATAGGGGCGGCTGGGGACCGTTTATGGACACCCGGCTGCCCCCAGGCAGCTGGGGACCGTGTGTGGACACCCGGCCACGGGGCGGCTGGGGACCGAGTATGGACACCCGGCCGCCGGGCGGTTGGGGACTGAGTATGGATTCCAGGCCGCCAACACAGCCATGACGTGGTGGCCAGATTCCACCTCCACATGCCTAAAAGGCCCAATTTCAAGTTCAAGCAAGCAAGCAGTATGGTATTGCAGTCTGGGGGTGGGTGGGTGGCAGGCTGCATACTTGAGCTTGCATTGCAAGGAATGGGGGAGGTACAATTGAACACTGCCCTGGGACTAGAACTTGCATGGGGATAGTTGCAAGTCTGCATCTTCTGATGCGGTAAGGATCACTTATGATGGGTACACTTTTAGACAGTGATCTGGGAGTCAGAGATGCTTCCAGGGGTCTTCCCCATGCTGTTCCCTTGTCTTTTCAGCATTTTATGCATGTGTCAAACAGCACATGGCCAGATAAAGTTGTAAAATGTTAAAATGACATTTCACAGTGAATGCATTTGTCATAGTTGAAAGCAATACAAAAGTGCAAAAACGCATAAAAAATGCTACTTGTGAACATAGCCGAAGGTGTGGAGGAGTATTTTTGTTTTTGGTCATTTATTTTAACTTATACACAAGTCTTTTCCCTGGAAAGGATGTTCCTTAACATATTTCACAGGAAAAAAGTTTCACTTTTGTTTTTGAACGTTTTATTGTGAGCCTGTAAAAGTGGCTTAATACCTCTGACCACGTTGTTGACAGCAGTGACCTGGGGGTCAGAAATGCTTCCTGGGGCGATCCCCATGCTGTCTCCATGTCATTTGAGCACTGTCACTATCGTTTTGGGCACTTGTTAGGCTTTTAAAAGACTGCCGGGGGTGCCACCGCAAAAATGCTCGAGTCGCCCATAGACTAACATTGGGCTCGTTGCTCAGGTCGAGCACCCGAGTATCACGGCGAGCTCGGCCCGAGCTTTGAGCACCCGAGCATTTTAGTGCTCGCTCAACACTAGTCACGACCAATCAGCAGAGCGGTGTTTAAATTTGGCGCCAATACTGCTGATTGGTCGAGGCCGCCGGCGCCGACGCCGGCTGGCGTCCGCGACCAATTAGCACAGCAGTGTTTAAATGTCGCGGCAAGTTCGGTGATAGGTCGCGGCCGCAATTTAAATGTGGTGCCCAAATCGGTGATTGGTGGCGGGCAGCGGCCGCGACCAATCAGCAGAGCGGTGTTTAACTTTAGCGCCAAGATCACTGATTGGTCTCGTGCGGAGAGCGCGACCAATCAGTGAATCGTATTGGTGAGGAGCGGGGAGCGGAATCGTATTAGTGAGGACCGGAGAGCGCCGCTGCCTGTGCGGATACTTCCACTCCAAGAAGCCGGGAGATGAGCGACTTCTCGCAGCAGAAGTATCCCGATCCACAGCGCCGCTCCCCGCTCCTCCCTTCACACCCTAGCCGCTGATGTCCCCACAGTATCCGCATGGTGTTACAAAGGTCCGGACATTTGTGTTAAAAATCGCTGATTGGTCGCTGGCGCTGCCTGCCACCAATCACCGCACCATGCGGATACTGTGGGGACATCAGCGGCTAGGGTGTCAAGGGAGGACCGGGGAGCGGCGCTGCGGGTCGGGATACTTCTGCTGCGAGCGCCCGCTTATGTCCCGGGTTCTCGGAGCGGAAGTACCCGCTCAGGCAGCTCATTCGCTCATTCCCAGGCTTCTCGCAGTGGAAGTATCCGCACAGGCAGCGGCGCTCCCCGGTCCTCACTAATATGATTCCGCTCCCCTCTCCTCACCAATATGATACTCTGATTGGTCGCGCTCTCCGCACGCGACCAGTCAGTGATCTTGGCGCTAAAGTTAAACACCGCTGTGCTGATTGGTCGCCGACGCTGTGCGCGACCAATCACCGATTTGGGCGACACATTTAAATAACGTCCGCGACCAATCAGTACAGCGGTGTTTAAATATGGAGCCAAGATCGGTGATTGGTCGCGGCCGATATTTAAATTTGGCGCCGAAATCGGTGATTGGTCGCGGGCAGCGCCAGCGACCAATCAGCGTATTTTAATACAAATGTCCGGACCTTTGTAACACCATGCAGATACTGTGGAGACATCAGCGGCTAGGGTGTCAAGGGAGAACCGGGGAGCGGCGCTGCGGGTCCGGATACTTCTGCTCCGAGCGCCCGCTTATGTCCCGGGTTCTCGGAGCGGAAGTACCCGTTCAGGCAGCGCCACTGACAGCCATGCGGCTAGGGCGTGAAGGGAGGACCGGGGAGCGGCCCTGCGGGTCCAATTGGTCGCGGCCGCTATTTAAATGTGCCGCACAAATCGTTGATTGGTCGCGGACTTGGCCCGCGACCAATCACTGATCTTGTGGCCAAAGTTAAACACTACTGTGCTGATTGGTCACGGACGCTGCCCGCGACCAATCACCGATTTGGGCGCCAAATTTAAATATCGGCCGCGACCAATCACCGATCTTGGCTCCACATTTAAACACCGCTGTGCTGAATGGTCGCGGCCGATATTTAAATGTGGCCCCCAAATCCGTGATTAGTCGCGGGCAGCGTCGGCGACCAATCAGCACAGCGGTGTTTAAGTTTTGCGCTAAGATCAGTGATTGGTCGGGTCCGAAGACCGCGACCAATCATCGAATCGTCTTGGTGAGGACCGGGGAGCGGCGCTGCCTGTGCGGGTACTTACGCTGCGAGAACCCGGGACATAGCGGGCGCTCGCAGCAGAAGTATCCCGACCCCCAGCGCCGCTCCCCGGTCCTCCCTTCCGCATGGAGGTCAGCGGCGCCGGCGGTCCTTTCGCTGATACCGGCCGGGAGATGAGCGCCTCGCGCCGCTCATCTCCCGGCTGCATCTCCGTCCCGCAGATGGGTCCGGCGGTCGGGTTCCTTCTGCTGTTGCCGGCCGGTCTGCTGTTGCCGGCCGGGAGATGAGCCGCTAACGGCCGCCATCTTTTTTCAGAAATCCCACGGCGCTGATTGGCCGCTGCCGGACCAATGAGCAACGCGGGATTTCCTGGACAGACAGACACACAGACAGACAGACAGACGGGATAAGACGATTATATATACAGATGATGGTAGGGTATGAGATATATTTTTTGCCTTTTGTAGGTTTTGCATCTTTTTGCAAGTGTGAACATGCTCCTATTTCTTGCATGGGTACAATCTTAGACCTCAGTACACATTGTTTGGTTTTTTGGTGGAAATTCAGGCACATCCCGGAGCACTGTAGGGTGAAGGGTGCATATCAGGATCCTCCCCAATGAGCGGGTGTAGGGCCTCCTGTTTCTTGCCTCTGTGTAGTAAGTTTCTGACCTGCCAGGAGCTAGGCCTAACTTTGTCTCTGTCCTGCGCTGGCTGACCTTGTGGTAGGGCCTTGTCTTGGAGTTCACGCTCCCAGTATGCGGGGCCTAAGCGTCTCCTGGCTCTGTTACGTATCAGCACCTAAGCGATCCTGGGACTTGTAGTTCTCCAGGGATTCCGGTTATGCCTTATTGGGTCATAGAGATCCTGGTAAGTTCGGATCTGGTGTCCGGTAAATGCTTCGGGGTGAGCTGGTTAAGCTCCTCTGCCCCCAATGTACTAACTCTCCACTCGCCTTCGGTCAACTCGGGCCCTCACTAGGCTATACACACTAATGGCAACTTGCCGCGCTTCACCGATCTTATCAACAACTGCATCCTCAACAACAACTATGCCTCTGACCACAAGTTGTAGTGGCTCCTCAGGTCGCATAGGCTCTAAGCCTTGCATAGCCTGGGCATTTTTTCAGATCGATAAGGATGACCCAACTTGCGTTATCTGTAATATTTTTCAACAAAAGCTAAGTAGAGGCCGAAAAATCCATAGTTTGAGTACTTCATGCATTAACCGTCACATGGATATGAAGCATAAGTTGCAGTGGGAAGCTCACTGTGCTACAATGCGGCCTAGCGGGCCGGGCCAACCACCGTCTGCCCCATCTTGTGCATCCGCGGCCTCTTCATCCTCTGTGACTGGGGGGACAGCAGTCACACATGTTTTTGGACGCAGACCTGCCACCTCTTTACCCGCAACAGCCAGTGTGATTGGCAGGTCATCATTTCATTTGGAAGTGGAAACACCAGCTGGTGTTGAGCGCTCTCCGACATCGAGAGCACCACCTTTGGATCAAGGCAACCTAACTTTTTCGACTGCATCTTCCTCACAGACCGGCAGTTTGCCGGGGACACCCTACTCAAGCCCATCTAAGCACAAAAGCCAGCCCTCGGTCCCTCAGATGTGGACAAGTAAAAGACCATTTCCTCCTAGCCATGAGAAAGCTAAGAGGTTGAATTTCACCATCTGCAAGCTCTTGGCTACAGAAATGCTGCCTTTCCACCTGGTGGACACAGAGGATTTTCGAGACCTTATGTCCATCGCAGTGCCCCAGTACCAGATGCCCAGTCGGCACTACTTCTCAAAGAAAGGTGTGCCTGCGCTACACCAGCATGTCGCACACAACATGACCGCTTCTTTGAGAAACTCTGTGTGTGACAGGGTGCATTTCACAGACACTTGGGTGAGTAGGCATGGACAGGGGCGTTACATGTCGCTGACTGGGAACTGGCTAACTATGGTGACAGCAGGACAAGGGGCTGCTGTCCAAGTCTTGCCGTCTCCACGAGTTGTACGTCAATCCTCTTTATCTAGAAGTTCCTCCACTGCTTCTGCCTCCTCATTCTCCTCTCGGTCCTCCACCTGCACCCAAAGCCTGTCTGGTAATGCTACCCGCTTTCTAACTGTGCAGAAGGAATCCTGCACACCTCCTTACTATGCTGGCAGCAGGGCTCAACGGCATCAGGCGGTGTTTACTTTGAAATGTCTGGGAAATGTGAGTCACACAGCTGAGAAGTTGTGGTCAGCTCTGGAGACCCAGTTTCATGAATGGTTGTCTCCACTGGACCTGCAACCAGGGAAGGCCGTGTGCGACAATGCTGCAAACCTGGGTGCGGCCCTTAGCCGGGGCAATGTCACACACGTGCCTTGTATGGCTCATGTGTTGAACCTGGTTGTCCAGCAATTTTTAGCCCACTATCCCGGACTAGATGGCCTTCTGCAGAGGGCACGGTCGCTGTGTGCTCACTTCCACCGTTTGTATCCCGCAGCTCAACGACTTACATCTCTACAGAAGTCGTTGGGCCTGCCAGTTCACCGGCTGAAATGCGATGTGCCGACACGGTGGAATTCAACTCTGCACATGTTGCAGCGACTGTGGCAGCACCGACAAGCCCTGGTGCAATATGTTCTGACGTATAGCCTGGGCCAACGAGATCCAGAGGTGGGGCAAATCACGCTGCAGGAGTGGTCTCAGATCAGGGACCTATGAAGTTGATGCGCCCCTGGGCCGTGGGGTACCGGAGCCGGGCCGGTAGACGCTGGGGGTTGTAGTCACTGTGGCGGCGACCCGGACCGTGATCCAGGGCGGTCAATCGAAGGATAATTTGTATATATGGGTTTTATAATGTCCGAATACGCCACCTGTGGAGTGCGGCCAAATTGGCCGCCGCTGCGGATCAGTCCTCTGAAGGAGGTGGTTTTGCAGCAATGGTATTATTACTCACCACAGGAAGAGTGTAGCTTCAGGGCAGTGTGGGTGGATGATGGAGGTTGTAGTGCAGGGAGTCAGTAATGAACACAGAGTCCGTGTGATGCAGTCCCAAGATCTTTACTCACAGTTGTTACAGTCCAGATTACAGGTACCAGAGCAATCTCCCCCATCGTGCTGTGCGTACTCAGTGAGGGGCTCAGTCCACCCCCAGATAGCTCCGGAGTACTTTGCAAGACCCCCTTCTGTGTGTCCTTTCTATGGCCTTCTCCCTGCACCTCACACCCAGTGACCCTTCTATCCGGTATCCTCGGGCCTTGGCGGGCGACGCGTGTTCCGTCCCCTGGGTCCTATGTGGCTGCCTCTTTAGTGAGACTGGTGTGGACTTTGGCCTGCAGTACATGAAATGCTGCAGCCTCTGGTTTCTAGTTGAGCCTTGCTGTTTCTCCGCTAGTTGAGGGACCGGTTCCCCTTATCTGGCCTGACCCCTCTACCTCCTGGTAGCAGAGGGCATACGGGTGGCCTTCAGCACGGCCCGTACCCCTAGGGTCCCTTCGGTTCCTGGAGCCTTCCTGCTCCCACTCCTCTCTTCTCTCCTACAGTACTGGACCTCCCAGGCTAGGCTCGCTTCCGGAGCAGAGCTCATGCAGAGCCTCTGCTCCTGTCACTTCTCCTACTCTGACTGGCTTGCTCTTTCTGAGATGGCTTCCTATTTATACTCTCCATGTCATGTGATCCTCTAAGCTGCTTTCTCCACCCACACCCACTACATAGGACCCTCCCACCAGCTAGGGACCTGGGACTGTGCTCTCCCTTAGGAGCTATCTCGCCCTACCCCCACTGCGAGTATGTGTTGGATGCAGGTGCTAGGGTCCCGAGCCATACTACTTCCTTACCTGAGGGTGAGATACCACACCTCTGGGTGAGATGCAGTACCTCAGTGGCGACTGAACCCTCAGGGGCTCCACACACCCTTCTGCACAGTTTTGAAATGGCGACGAAGATGTTTAGTGCTGACGACGATGCCATTATCAGCATGACTATTCTGGTGATTTACATGCTGGAGCATACGTTAAACAGAATTCAGAGTCAGGTGGTGGGACAAGAGGAGGTTGACGAAGTAGAGGAGGAGTCGTATGCGGAAGGGATAACATCTCCAAGGTTCAGACGGTCAGCAGCACCAAGGCGGCATGCATGGGACGGTGGGGGAGAGGGATTAACCAGGGCGCATGGTAGCAGCCAAACTGTTGAGGAAGGTGCAGGAGCCGAGGAAGAAGTGGAGGATGAACTGGCGATGGGCATGTAAGACTCATCAGATGAGGGAGACCTTGATCACATTTCTGTTGTGCGAGGTTGGGGGGAGAGGGCAGAGGATGGAAGCATAATTCTTTCTTCGCTACCAATACAACAAGGACTTGGTCCTCCTGGATGCGCAAGACACATGAGTGCCTTCTTGCTGCACTACCTGCAACATGACCCTCGGATTGTCAGAATTCGAAGTAATCCCGACTACTGGGCTGCCACACTCTTAGATCCCCGGTACAAAAGTAAATTTGCAAAAATAATTCCTGCCATAGAATGGGATTCACACATGCAGGAGTATCAGCAGAGGCTGTTGCAGAATCTTACATGTGCTTTTCCACAAAACACCAGGGGTGCACGTAGTGAATCTCACAGTTCTAACTTGCAAACCGTGGGACTGTCGAGTCTTCATCACTCAAACCGTAACAGGAACACAGTATCTGCTGGTAACAGCAATTTTGTGGAATCGTTTCACCACTTTTTTAGACAATCCTTTGCAAGGCCACAGGAGACAAGAAATCTGACACATAGTCAACGCCTAGAGAGGTTGGTACAGGAGTATCTCCAAGTGAACATCGAAGCAATGACTGTGTCACTGGACCTTTGCTCATTTTGGGCTTTCAATCTGGAAAAATGGCCGGAGATCGCCACTAGTGTTGAGCCACCCCCGTAGTGTTCGAGTTCGGTTCGGTTCGTCGAACACCCGTGTGTTCGCCGAACTGTTCATCGAACTGTTCGTCGAACACCTTCAAACACCGTTAAAACCAATGGCAGGCAAACAAAAACACATAGAAACACATGGAAAACACCTTCAAAGGTGTCCAAAAGCTGACAAACTGCTCAGAAGACATAACTAACACATGGAAAAGTGATAAGTACATATAGTCATGCGAAAAGAAAAGAGGTGGAGGAGTAAAAGGAGGGGGAGACACAGATATAGGCATGTCATGCCCTTCTAAAATCCAAAAAGTGAGAAGCCGACACTGCCAGTTCGTTCCCGCCCGTGCCACCTCCGTGTCGCCGGGTTTGTGCCAGAGCCGCGGTGGACCTTGACGGCCAGCCCCCCTCTCCCAATACTGGTGCCTGTCCGCTGGTGGGTCGAGCCCCCCCGCGGTGGGGGGGTTGGGTAACATCTGCAGAAGAAAGACCATCTTCCAGCCAAACTAAGATGACGACTTCTTTTCGTGCACAATGTGATACGATCCCTTTGTTACGGACACGCCCATCGCTACAAATTTCAGATGAGGCACAAAGCAGCAGGTGCTTCAGCGGATATCAAGTGCTCCTTCAAGTGGGCTCTCCTCTACCTCAATTTCAACATCACAAATACTCCAGTCCTCAGAGGTGTCACTCCAATCGCACTTGCTTCCTCACAGCTCCCAAGTCTCCAGCTGCCCGTCTGAGTATGGGGTAACACAGATGGTTGAGTCTGCAGAGCTGTTTACTCATACTATAGCCTGGGAAACGGAGGTCTGCTCCAGAGCTTCTGTTAATCCAGACGAGGAAATGATGTGCCCTGATGCCCAGAATCTTTATAAGTCGGATACAGGACCAGATGAAGAAGGTTCTGAGCATAATGTAGACTAGTGTTGAGCCACCCCCGTAGTGTTCGAGTTCGGTTCGGTTCGTCGAACACCCGTGTGTTCGCCGAACTGTTCGTCGAACTGTTCGTCGAACACCTTCGAACACCGTTAAAACCAATGGCAGGCGAACAAAAACACATAGAAACACATAGAAAACACCTTCAAAGGTGTCCAAAAGCTGACAAACTGCTCAGAAGACATAACTAACACATGGAAAAGTGACAAGTACATATAGTCATGCGAAAATAAAAGAGGTGGAGGAGTAAAAGGAGGGGGAGACACAGATATAGGCATGTCATGCCCTTCTAAAATCCAAAAAGTGAGAAGCCGACACGGCCAGTCCGCTCCTGCCCGTGCCACCTCCGTGTCGCCGGGTTTGTGCCAGAGCCGCGGTGAACCCTGATGGCCAGCCCCCCTCTCCCAATACTGGTGCCTGTCCGCTGGTGGGTCGAGCGAGCCCCCCTGTGGTGGAGGCAGCTCTAAGCTTTTTAATTTAAATTGTCTCTCTAATTTGAATGAATACACTTTAAATCCATTTACAAGGATCTATTGGAGGGCAAGTCTCATGCCAGCAGCCGCGTAATTCCAGCTCCAGTAGCGTCCACTAAAGCTGCTGCAGTTAAAAAGCTTTTATAAGGATCGAGCTCGGCTGTCCACCGCAAGGCATCCTACTGCCAGTCCCAGCCCCTATGCCTTGGGGTGCCTCCTGATGCTCTTCACTAAGTATCCCATGGTCCCGAAGCATTTCCTTTGAAAAAATTAAGTGTCTAAACTACAGGTGGTGTAGCTTGCTTAACAGCCGGGATAATCCGCTGACTAGCAGACACTGCTACTAGGCACAAAGTATTTCCTGGGCTAGATGCAGTTAAAAATTTGTAATTAGATACTCTCGTTGGATGCTGAGAAAGCATTCCATAGAGTCTCCTGGCACGCCATATATGATTCTCTTAAAAAGCTTGGGGTAGGGGTCTAGGGGACCCTTTTATAGCCAAAATCACGGCCCTGTATCACAATACGTCACCTAGGCTGAAGATAAATGGAACTGTAGCACCCTGAGGGCTCGGTTGCTACAGACGTATTGCACCTCACCCAGAGGTGTGATATCTCACTCTCAGGTAAGGATGGAGTGTGGATCAGGACCCGACACCTGCATGCATTACACCACATTGCCGTGGGGCAGGGCGACCAATATGCCCCTGAGATGGGCACGACAGTCCCTGTCCCTGGCTGGAGTGGGGGGAGGGAACACTGAGGAAGGGGAACCGTGTAGTGCAGGAGCAGGGAGGAAGCAGTTCCTGGGTGCATTGAGAAGGGAGTATAAAAGGTGGGCACCATCTTAGTTCAGTGCAGAGAAGTCTGAGCAGAAGTGGCAGGGAGCAGGGGCTCTGCATGAGCTCTGCTCCGGAGGCGGGCCTAGTAACAGAGGCCCAGGCCTGGAAGAGGGAGAAGGAAGGAAGAGGAGCGGAGAAGGCTCCAGGAACGAGGAATGAAGGGATCCCAGGGGTGCGGACGGGCGAGTCGCCACCGCACGCCCGAATCCACCTGCGTGGAGGGGTCAGGCCAAAGGGGGAGACCGGTCCCCGAACTAGTGGAGGCAGGAAACGACCCTCAGCTAGAAACCGGAGGCTCTGACATTTTATGTGGCGCAGCCCCTCGCTACACCCGCTAGGAAGGCACCACATAGGGTCAGGGAAACTGGCGCCAAGTTTACCAAGAGGAGGCCCGAGGCAGCCGGACAGAAGTGTTGGTAAGAAAGGCCAGACAAAGGACACACAAAGGGGGTCCTGTGAAGTGCTCCAAAGTTATCTGGGAGTTGTCTGAGCCCCTCACCTGGTGAGCACAGTACGACGTGGGCAGCCGTTACCTGCAGACGTGGTCTGGATAATAAGAACTGTGAGTAAAGGCCCTGAACTGCATCACTGACTCCGTGTCGCTACTGCTGCTGCCCTGCACCATCACCCCCATCCTCTTCATACACTGCCCTGAGGCTATACTCCTCCCGTGGAGAGTTATGCTACGCTCTGCTGCACCCACAACACCAGCCTCAGCGGTCTGCCCTGTAGCGGCGGTTCACTCTGACCGCAATCCACGGGTGGCGTAGTCGTACATTTAAACATCAAAACCACATAAATAGTTCCGCCACTGGTTTGACCGCCCTGAGCCACGGAACCGGGTCGCCGCCACGAAGACTACAACCACCAGCATCCACCAAAAAGGGTCCGGCTCCGGGTGTCCCAAGGCCCAGGGGGTGCGTCAGAACATTTTCATCACCTTTCACAATCACCAATGGGACAAGGCAGGGATGTCCTCTGTCCCCTCTCTTATACATCCTAGTGACGGAGCACCTGCTCTCATCAATTCGCCATAACCCCAATATTAGGTGGATTGAGGTGGGAGGCACCGAGTACAAGTGCTCTCTATTTGCTGATGATGTCCTAGTATATATCACTCAATCACATATATCCATCCATGCTGTTATGGCTGAAATAGATCACTTTGTTACATGGTCAAATTTTAAAATCAATGCAGCGAAGTCTAAGGCCCTCGATGTCTCCCTCCCCAAATCCATATAGGATTCCATCCAGTCCAACTTTCCCTTTGCCTGGCCCTCACAGGGTATCAAATACTTAGGAATTCCTATTCATAGAGACCTCTCCCATCTATGTTATCTTAATTTTGGGCCCTTTATTGAACAACTCCATACAGACCACGGTTGGCAAGTTAGAACTGTAAGATTCACTACGTGAACCGCTGGTGTTTTGTGGAAAAGCACATGTACACTGCGTTCCAAATTATTATGCAAAAAGTGTTTAGGAGTGATAAGGGAAGAATTTGTTTGTTTGTCAGTTAAACTCATTGATGGTGATGTGTGTCAGGGCTCTTTATATCACTGTAAGCAATTGCAGACACCTGTGCTAATTAGTTTGGCAGGTGTGTCCAATGAAAGGCAAGACTACTTAAGAAGGCTCTCTCACATTATTAAGCAGCCTACATTTTCTGCCAAAATGGGAAAGAAAAAGGATGTGTCGGCTGCTGAGAAGCAACAAATTGTGGAGTGTTTAGGTCAAGGCATGACTACAATCAACATTGTGCGATGATCAGGATGAAGTGTCTTGGCAATCAAGAAGTATGTAGCTGATTCACAGTACACACGTGTGCATGCTGATAAGGGAAAATTGAGGACTCTTTCCTACAGGCAATTACGTCAGGTTGAAAGAGCAGCGGCAAAAAAGCCTTGTCATAGCAGCAGACAAGTTTTTGAAGCTCCTTGTGCCTCCAACGTCCCCCGAACAACAAGATGCAGGGTCCTTCAGAGGTTTGCAGCTGTGCATACGCCATCCTGTCGACCTCCTCTATCCACTTCACACAAGCAGAAACGGCTCCAGTGGGCCAAACATTACATGAAGACTGATTTCAAAACAGTTTTGTTCACGGATGAGTGCCATGCAGCGCTCGATGGTCCAGATGGATGGAGTGGAGGATGGCTGGTTGATGGACATCCCACGCAAACACGGCTACAGCGCCAACAAGGAGGAGGTGGAGTAATGTTTTGGGCTGGAATCATGGGGAGAGAGATTGTCGGCCCCTTTAGGATCCCTGAAGGCGCTAAAGATGAACTCCATAATGTATGTGGATTTTCTCAAACAGCACTTCCTGCCATGGTTCAAGAAGAAGAACCGTGTATTTCACAGCAAGATCATTTTTCTGCATGATAATGCACCATCTCATGCTGCACATAAAACATCTGCATCTCTGGCTGATATGGGCATAAAAGGGGACAAACTTATGGTGTGACCCCCATGCTCCCCTGACCTCTACCCCATTCAGAACCTTTGGAGCATCATTAAAAGGAGTGTCTATGATGGCGGGAGGCAGTTCACATCTAAGCAACAGCTCTGGGAGGGTATTCTGTCCTCATGCAAAACAATTGAAGCAGAAACCATCCAAAACCTGACAAATTCAATGGACGAGAGAGTTCAGAAGCTCCTTTCGAACAAGGGGTCCTATGTGAAAATGTAACATCACCTAGAATAAAGTTTTGAGTTGAAAACTGTTTGATTTCAGTTTCTAACAACCTGCTAATGCTTATAATTTCAAAAATGACCATTTTTTTGGTCTTTATTAAAATGAAAAGGTTGATCGAAAAGTTTGGGGGATCTAAGAGTGTGGCAACCCAGTAGTCATGATTACTTCGAATTCTGACAATATGAGGGTCATGCTGCAGGTAGTGCAGCAAGAAGGCACTTATGTGTCTTGCGCATCTCGGAGCCCCAAAATTATTTTCCGGGCTAGATGCAGCTAAAAATTATTTTTAATTTTAAATCTGGTGAAGCTTTAGTATAGATGGCCTAATAGGATCAGTGCTGCACACTGCTACAAAGCCCAAATTATTTTCCAGTCAAGATACAGATAAACATGATTAGTAATTTGAAAGCTTAAAACGGTTGGTAGGGTGATTTTAACCAATCATCAAGCTTTTACTCTCCCCAGGATGACACAGGGGTAGAAAAGTCGTTTCGGATCCATGATTTGTTCATCTTTATGAACGTGAGTCTGTCTACATTATCAGTGGAGAGCCGCGTGCGCTTATCTGTCAGCACACCACCAGCAGCGCTGAACACACGTTCAGACAGAACGCTTTCTGCGGGGCATGACAAGATCTCCAAGGCGTAAGTGGCTAGCTCCGGCCATTTATCCAGATTGGAAGCCCAAAAAGAGCAAGGGTCCAGTGACACAGTCGTGGCTTCAATGTTTACTTGGAGATACTCCAGTACCATCGTCTCTAGGCGTTGACTATGTGTCAGACTTCTTGTCTCCTGTGGCCTTGCAAAGGATGGGCTAAAAAAGTGGTGAAATGATTCCGCAAAATTGATGTTACCAGCAGATACTGTGGTTCTGTTACGCTTTGAGTGCTGAACACTTGATGGTCCCACGGTTGGCAAGTTGGAACTGTGAGATTCACTACATGCACCACTGGTATTTTGTGGAAAAGCACATGTAAGATTCTGCAACAGTCTCTGCTGATACTCCTGCATGCGTGCATCCCTTTCTATGGCAGGAATAATTTCTGAAAATTTACTTTTGTACCGGGGATCTAACAGTGTGGCAACCCAGTAGTCAGGATTATTTCTAATTCTCACAATTCGAGGGTCATGTTGCAGGTAGTGCAGCAAGAAGGCACTCATGTGTGTTGCGCATCCAGGAGCACCAAGTCCCTGTTGTGTTGGTGGCGAGGTAACAATCATGCTTCCTTCCTCTGTCCTCTCCCCCCAACCTCGCACAACAGAAATGTGATCAAGGTCTCCCTCATCTGATGAGTCTTCCATCAGTTCGTCCTCCACTTCTTCCTGGGCTCCTGCACCTTCCTCACTAGTTTGGCTGCTACCATGCGCCCTGGTAAAACCATCTCCCCCACCCTCACATGCCTGCCGCCTTGGTGCTGCCGACCGTCTGGACCTTGCAGATTTTAGCCCTTCCGCATACAACTCCTCCTCCTCTACTTCCTACACCTCCTCTTGTGCCACCACCTGACTCAGAATTCTGTTTAACATGTGCTCCAGCATGTAAATCACCGGAATAGTCATGCTGATAATGGCATCGTCAGCACTAAACATCTTCGTCGCCATTTCAAAACTGTGCAGAAGGGTGCATAGGTCCCTGATCTGAGACCACTCCTCCAGCGTGATTTGCCCCACCTCTGAATCTCGTTGGCCCAGGCTATACGTCAGAACGTATTGCACCAGGGCTTGTCGGTGCTGCCACAGTCGCTGCAACATGTGCAGAGTTGAATTCCACCGGGTAGGCACATCGCATTTTAGCCGGTGAAGTGGCAGGCCCAACGACTTCTGTAGAGATGTAAGTTGCTGAGCTGCGGGATGCGAACGGCAGAAGTGAGCACACAGCGACCGTGCCCTCTGCAGAAGGCCATCTAGTCTGGGATAGTGGGCTAAAAATTGCTGGACAACCAGGTTCAACACGTGAGCCATACAAGGCACGTGTGTGACATTGCCCCGGCGAAGGGCCGCACCCAGGTTTGCAGCATTGTCGCACACGGCCTTCCCGGGTTTCAGGTCCAGTGGAGACAACCATTCATGAAATTGGTTCTCCAGAGCTGACCACAACTCCTCAGCTGTGTGACTCACATTTCCCAGACATTTCAATGTAAAAACCGCCTGATGACGTTGAGCCCTACTGCCAGCATAGTAAGGAGGTGTGCAGGATCCCTTCTGCGCAGTTAGAAAGCTTGTGGCATGACCAGACAGGCTTTGGGTGCAGGGGGAAGACCGAGAGGAGGTTGAGGAGGCAGAAGCAGTGGAGGAACTTTGACATAAAGAGGATTGACGCACAACTCGTGGGGACGGCAAGACTTGGACAGCAGCCCCTTGTCCTGCTGTCACCATAGTTACCCAGTGCCCAGTCAGCGACATGTAACGCCCCTGTCCATGCCTACTCGTCCAAGTGTCTGTGGTGAAATGCACCCTGTCACACACAGAGTTTCTCAAAGAAGCGGTGATGTTGTGTGCGACATGCTGGTGGAGCGCAGGCACACCTTTCTTTGAGAAGTAGTGCCGACTGGGCATCTGGTACTGGGGCACTGCGACGGACATAAGGTCTCGAAAATCCTCTGTGTCCACCAGGCGGAAAGGCAGCATTTCTGTAGCCAAGAGCTTGCAGATGGTGAAATTCAACCTCTTAGCTTTCTCATGGCTAGGAGGAAATGGTCTTTTAATTGTCCACATCTGAGGGACCGAGGGCTGGCTATTGTGCTTAGACGGGGTTGATAAGGGTGTCCCCGGCAAACTGCCGGTCTGTGAGGAAGATGCAGGCGGACATGTTAGGTTGCCTTGATCCAAAGGTGGTGCTATCGATGTCGGACAGCGCTCAACACCAGCTGGTGTTCCCACCTCCAAAGAAAATGATGACCTGCCAATCACGCTGGCTGTTGCGGGTAAAGAGTTGGCAGGTCTGCGCCCCAAAACAGGTGTGACTGCTGTCCCCCCAGTCACAGAGGATGAAGAGGCCGCGGATGCACAAGATATGGCAGACGGTGGTTGGCCCGGCCGGCTAGGCCGCATTGTAGCACACTGAGCTTCCCACTGCAACTTATGCTTCATGTCCATGTGCCGGTTCATGCATGAAGTACTCAAACTATGTATTTTTTGGCCTCTACTTAGCTTTTGCTGACAAATGTTACAGATAACACGAGTTGGGTCATCTTTATCGATCTGAAAAAATGCCCAGGCTATGCAAGGCTTAGCACCCATGCGACCTGAAGAGCCACCACGACTTGTGGTGAGAGGCAGAGTTGTGTTTGAGGATGCAGTTGTTGACGTGCTTCCAGTACTACGTCTCTGTCCAGGAAGGCGCAACCTGACCTCGTTGTCACTAGCATCTTCCTCCACCTCCTCTGCTGACCTCATCTCTTGGCTGACTGTGGGTTGACAGTAAGTGGGATCTCCAACCTCATCATCATCACCCTGTGCGTTATCACACCCGTCGTCCTCAGAGCCAACCTGTTCCTGCCCTGACAAAAAACTAAAGTTGTCGCTCCAATCAGGTATTTGAGTCTTATCATCGTCTTCCTCATTGTCTCAACAAACAGGAGTTACAGTTTGGGAATGAGGGTCTACATTATGGTCAGAACCTTCTGCGTCTGGTCCTGGATCCGACTCATAAAGATTCTGGGCATCAGTGCAGATCATTTCCTCGTCTGGATTCACAGAAGCGCTGGAGTCGACCTCTGATTCCCAGGCTATAGTATGAGTAAACAGCTCTGCAGACTCAACCATCTGTTCTACCTCATACTCAGACGGGCAGCTGGAGATTTGGGAGCTGTGAGGAAGCAAGTGCGATTGGGGTGACACCTTTGAGGACTGGAGAATTTGTGATGTTGAAGTTGATGTGGAGGAGAGCCCACTTAAAGGAGCACTTGATATCCGTTGAAGCACCTGATGTTTTTGTGCCTCATCTGGAATTTGTAGCGATTGGCGTGGCCGTAAGAAAGGGATCTTATCACATTGTCCGCTAAAAGAAGTAGACATTTTAGTTTGGCTGGAAGATGGTCTTTCTTCTGCAGATGTTACTGTTGCTTTAACACCTACCCCACGGACACAATCTTTTTTCCCCTTCCCAACACGCCTATTCCCCTTTCCACCAGCAGCAGGCCTTTTTCCACTCATTTTGGTGGTTAACTAATTCACAACTCTGGAGTTGTTTGCACAAAAAAACAATGGATGGTAACCGAGCAGAGCTGAGTGGCCAAACTGTGGTATTAGGCCAAAACTATTGGCTGGGTTAGATGCAGAAAAAAATTATATTCAATTTGCAACCTGATGGAGGTCAGTATAGATGGACTAATACAACAAGTCCCACACACAGCTAGAAGCCCAATATTTTTTCAGAGGTAGATGCAGAAAAAAATATATTCAGTTTGCAACCTGATGGAGGTCAGTATAGGTGGACTAATACAACAAGTCCCACACACAGCTAGAAGCCCAAATATTTTTTCAGAGGTACTGTAGATGCAGATAAAAATTATTTTTAATTTGCAACCTGATGGAGGTCAGTATAGATGGACTAATAGAGAAAGTCCGACACACTGCTAGAAGGCCAAATATTTTTTCAGAGCTAGATGCAGAAAAAAATTATATTCAGTTTGCAACCTGATGGAGGTCAGTATAGATGGACTAACAGAGAAAGTCCCACACACTGCTAGAAGGCCAAATATTTTTTCAGAGCTAGATGCAGAAAAATATTATATTCAGTTTGCAACCTGATGAAGGTCTGTATAGATGGATTAATAGAACAAGACCCACACACAGCTAGAAGCCCAATATTTTTTCAGAGGTAGATGCAGAAAAAAATATATTCAGTTTGCAACCTGATGGAGGTCAGTATAGTTGGACTAATACAACAAGTCCCACACACAGCTAGAAGCCCAATATTTTTTCAGAGGTAGATGCAGAAAAAAATATATTCAGTTTGCAACCTGATGGAGGTCAGTATAGATGGACTAATACAACAAGTCCCACACACAGCTAGAAGCCCAATATTTTTTCAGAGGTAGATGCAGAAAAAATACATTCAGTTTGCAACCTGATGGAGGTCAGTATAGATGGACTAATACAAAAAGTCCCACACACAGCTAGAAGCCTAATATTTTTTTCAGAGGTAGATGCAGAAAAAAATATATTCAGTTTGCAACCTGATGGAGGTCAGTATAGATGGACTAATACAACAAGTCCCACACAGCTAGAAGCCCAAATATTTTTTCAGAGGTACTGTAGATGCAGATAAAAATTATTTTTAATTTGCAACCTGATGGAGGTCAGTATAGATGGACTAATAGAGAAAGTCCGACACACTGCTAGAAGGCCAAATATTTTTTCAGAGCTAGATGCAGAAAAAAATTATATTCAGTTTGCAACCTGATGGAGGTCAGTATAGATGGACTAACAGAGAAAGTCCCACACACTGCTAGAAGGCCAAATATTTTTTCAGAGCTAGATGCAGAAAAAAATTATATTCAGTTTGCAACCTGATGGAGGTCTGTATAGATGGATTAATAGAACAAGACCCACACACAGCTAGAAGCCCAATATTTTTTCAGAGGTAGATGCAGAAAAAAATATATTCAGTTTGCAACCTGATGGAGGTCAGTATAGATGGACTAATACAACAAGTCCCACACACAGCTAGAAGCCCAATATTTTTTCAGAGGTAGATGCAGAAAAAAATATATTCAGTTTGCAACCTGATGGAGGTCAGTATAGATGGACTAATACAACAAGTCCCACACACAGCTAGAAGGCCAAATATTTTTTCAGAGGTAGATGCAGAAAAAAATATATTCAGTTTGCAACCTGATGGAGGTCAGTATAGATGGATTAATAGAACAAGTCCCACACACAGCTAGAAGGCCAAATATTTTTTCAGAGCTAGATGCAGAAAAAAATTATATTCAGTTTGCAACCTGATGGAGGTCAGTATAGATGGACTAACAGAGAAAGTACCACACACTGCTAGAAGGCCAAATATTTTTTCAGAGCTAGATGCAGAAAAAAATTATATTCAGTTTGCAACCTGATGGAGGTCTGTATAGATGGATTAATAGAACAAGACCCACACACAGCTAGAAGCCCAATATTTTTTCAGAGGTAGATGCAGAAAAAAATATATTCAGTTTGCAACCTGATGGAGGTCAGTATAGATGGACTAATACAACAAGTCCCACACACAGCTAGAAGCCCAATATTTTTTCAGAGGTAGATGCAGAAAAAAATACATTCAGTTTGCAACCTGATGGAGGTCAGTATAGATGGACTAATACAACAAGTCCCACACACAGCTAGAAGGCCAAATATTTTTTCAGAGGTAGATGCAGAAAAAAATATATTCAGTTTGCAACCTGATGGAGGTCAGTATATATGGATTAATAGAACAAGTCCCACACACAGCTAGAAGCCCAATATTTTTTCAGAGGTAGATGCAGAAAAAAATATATTCAGTTTGCAACCTGATGGAGGTCTGTATAGATGGATTAATAGAAGAAGTCCCACACACAGCTAGAAGGCCAAATATTTTTTCAGAGGTACTGTAGATGCAGATAAAAATTATTTTTAATTTGCAACCTGATGGAGGTCAGTATAGATGGACTAATAGAGAAAGTCCGACACACTGCGAGAAGGCCAAATATTTTTTCAGAGCTAGATGCAGAAAAAAATTATATTCAGTTTGCAACCTGATGGAGGTCAGTATAGATGGACTAATAGAATGATGCTGTGCCCAAAAGATTTTACTTCACTAGGTGCAGTAAAAAAATTGGTATTCTATACACAGGTGGTATATCTTGCAACACAGATAGGCTACTCCACTGACTAACACACTCTGCAATAGGCCAAAAAGGATTAGCTTTGCTAGATTCAGCCAAATGCTGTGAAAAAAACTTGCACAGCACTGGCACAGACCTGCCTGGCAAAAACTGATAGGAACTGATGTAACCTAGTCCTGAAAATGACTCCGATTACAATTAGTCTTTACTCCCACAATCTATCTATTTAAGAGCACAGACCTCCCTGATAAAAGTCATAGGAAATGCTGTAACCTAGTCCTTAAAAGGACTGCAATCACAACTATTCCCTACTCCCAAGCTATCTGTATATTTGTGCGAAAATTGGCTTGAAATTAACAAGGTATAGCGCACACAGCAACAGCGGTGCCGTCTAACACGCAGCTGCAGCAGTGAGAAAATGGTGGCGACGGGGAAAATGGCTTGGTCTTATAGGGCAAGGACATGTGACATACACTGCCAATGACACATGCCCTTGCTTGTGTGAAAAAAAGCACTTCGCTCCGTGTGTGCGCTGCTGATAGGCTGACAGATTGCACCTCCCCACTGCAAATGCGGGAAAGAGAAAAAAAAATGGAGATCTTCATTGTTCCTGCAGAGATCCATCCCCTGCCCCTCCCCCCACCCCGCTGTACACTCAAACTGCGTATTAACATTAATTTTCATCATTACTGAGAAAAAATCCAGTTATGATTTTGGTGCACGAACAGTTATCGAACATAACCTCGAACAGCCGAATTTTTCTCAAATTGTTCGTGTTCGCCGAACGGCTCGAACACCGCCCAAAACAGCTCGAATTTGAGATTGGCGAACAGTTCGAGTAGAACAACGCTCATCTCTAATGTAGACCCTCGTTCCCAAACTGTCACTCCTGTTGGTGGAGACAATGATGAAGACGATGATGAGACTCAAATACCTGATTGGAGCGACAACTTGACTTTTCGGTCAGGGCAGGAAGAGGTTGGCTTTGAGGACGACGGGTGTGATAACACACAGGGTGATGATGACGAGGTTGGAGATCCCACTTACTGTCAACCCACAGTCAGCCAGTCGATGACGTCAACGGAGGAGGTGGAGGAGGATGTGACTAGCCCAGGTGATGGGGATGACTCGGTACCCGGGCCTTTGCCTGGCCTTGGGGATGTCGCGGTGGTCGGCTCCCTGGCCCGTACCCTGGGGTCACTCTTTAAAAGAGTGGATAATTGTTAATTTTATAAGAGTTCGTGACGCCACCTGTGGTATCTGGTGAGAAGCACCAGCGCTGCAGCAGTCCACTGAGACCCGTGATAAGGCAGCTCGATGGTATAGCTCCCCACAGGTGGAGCTAGGTTTCAGGGCAGCGTATGCAGGGGGAATGCAGGACAGGCGAGACCCAGCTAGGTCAGAGCAAGAACGGGAACGGACACGGTAGTCACTACTAAGCACCTTTTACTGGAGGAAATTCAGGCACATCCCGGAGCACTGTAGGGTGAAGGGTGAATATCAGGATCCTCCCCAATGAGCGGGTGTAGGGCCTCCTGTTTCTTGCCTCTGCGTAGTAAGTTTCTGACCTGCATGGAGCTAGGCCTAACTTTGTCTCTGTTCTGCGCTGGCTGACCTTGTGGTAGGGCCTTCTATTGGAGTTCACGCTCCCACTATGCGGGACCTAAGCGTCTCCTGGCTCTGTTACGTATCAGCACCTTAGCGATCCTGGGACTTGTAGTTCTCCCGGGATTCCAGTTATGCCTTACTGAATCTAGCTAGCAGGAGCCTCGTGCTCCACTGCTGAACTATTAACTGAGTTCTCTAGACTAGACTGAGCTCCACTGCAGACTAACCTCTCTTAGGCTTGTCTCTGCAGGAACTCTTCAGAGGAACTGAACTGCCTAGCTCCACCTTCCCTATTTATATCCTTAACGGGCTCCCTCTGCTGGTCTGAGGTGGAAGGTGGAGATGTGTGAATGATTATGGGGGCCTCTTGTAGAGGATTCCATCAATACACTCTTCTAGGATCTGTGATACCAAGCACAGCGGGGCGTCACAGATGCTATTGACGACGAGGTTAGGTTGCGCCTTCCTGGACAGAGACGGAGTACTGGAAGCACGTCAACAACTGCATCCTCAACCACAACTCTGCCTCTGACCACAAGTCGTAGTGGCTCTTCAGGTCGCATGGGCTCTAAGCCTTGCATAGCCTGGGCATTTATTCAGAATGATAAGAATGACCCAGCTCGTGTTATCTGTAATATTTGTCACCGAAAGCTAAGTAGAGGCCAAAAAATCCATAGTTTGAGTACTTCATGCATGTACCGTCACATGGATATGAAGCATAAGTTGCAGTGGGAAGCTCACTGTGCTACAATGCGGCCTAGCAGGCTGGGCCAACCACCCTCTGCCCCATCTTGTGCATCCGCGGCCTCTTCATCCTCTGTGACTGGGGGGACAGCAGTCACACATGTTTTTGGACGCAGACCTGCCACCTCTTTACCTGCAACAGCCAGTGTGATTGGCAGGTCGTCAGTTCATTGGGAAGTGGAAACACCTGCTGGTGTTGAGCGCTCTCTGACATCGAGAGCATCACCTTTGGATCAAGGCAACCTAACATGTCCGCCTGCATCTTCCTCACAGACCGGCAGTTTGCCGGGGACACCCTACTCAACCCCGTCTAAGCACAACAGCCAGCCCTCGGTCCCTCAGATGTGGAAAAGTAAAAGACCATTTCCTCCTAGCCATGAGAAAGCTAAGAGGTTGAATTTCACCATCTGCAAGCTCTTGGCTACAGAAATGCTGACTTTCCGCCTGGAGGACACAGTGGATTTTCGAGACCTTATGTCCGTCGCAGTGCCCCAGTACCAGATGCCCAGTCGGCACTACTTCTCAAAGAAAGGTGTGCCTGCGCTCCACCAGCATGTCGCACACAACATCACCGCTTCTTTGAGAAACTCTGTGTGTGACAGGGTGCATTTCACCACAGACACTTGAACGAGTAGGCATGGACAGGAGCGTTACATGTCGCTGACTGGGCACTGGGTAACTATGGTGACAGCAGGACAAGGGGCTGCTGTCCAAGTCTTGCCGTCCCCACGAGTTGTGCGTCAATCCTCTTTATCTCGAAGTTCCTGCACTGCTTCTGCCTCCTCAACCTCCTCTCGATCCTCCACCTGCACCCAAAGCCTGTCTGGTAATGCCACCTGCTTTCTAACTGCGCAAAAGGAATCCTGCACACCTCCTTACTATGCTGGCAGCAGGGCTCAAGGCATCAGTGTTTACTTTGAAATGTCTGGGAAATGTGAGTCACACAGCTGAGGAGATGTGGTCAGCTCTGGAGACCCAGTTTCATGAATGGTTGTCTCCACTGGACCTGCAACCAGGGAAGGCCGTGTGCGACAATGCTGCAAACCTGGGTGCGGCCCTTCGCCGGGGCAATGTCACACACGTGCCTTGTATGGCTCACGTGTTGAACCTGGTTGTCCATAAATTGTTATCCCACTATCCCGGACTAGATGGCCTTATGCAGAGGGCACGGTCGCTGTGTGCTCACTTCCGCCGTTCGCATTCCGCAGCTCAACGACTTACATCTCTACAGAAGTTGTTGGGCCTGCCAGTTCACCGGCTGAAATGCGATGTGCCGACATGGTGGAATTCAACTCTGACCATGTTGCAGCGACTGTGGCAGCACCGACAAGCCCTGGTGCAATACGTTCTGACGTATAGCCTGGGCCAACGAGATCCAGAGGTGGGGCAAATCACGCTGCAGGAGTGGTCTCAGATCAGGGACCTATGAAGTTGACGCGCCCCCTGGGCCGTGGGGTACCCTGAGCTGGGCCGGTAGACGCTGGGGGTTGTAGTCACTGTGGCGGTGACCCGGTCTGTGATCCAGGGCGGTCAATCCAAGGGTAATTTGTATATATGGGTTTTATAATGTCCGACTACGCCACCTCTGGAGTGGGGCAAAAGGGGCCGCCGCTGCGGAACAGTCCTCTGAAGCTGGTGGTTTTGCAGCAATGGTATTATTACTCACCACAGGAAGAGTGCAGCTTCAGGGCAGTGTGGGTGGATGATGGTGGTTGTAGTGCAGGGAGTCAGTAATGAACACAGAGTCCGTGTGATGCAATCCCAAGATCTTTACTCACAGTTGTTGCAGTCCAGATTACAAGTACCAGAGCAATCTCACCCGTCGTGCTGTGCGTACTCAGTGAGGGGCTCAGTCCACCCCCAGATAGCTCCGGAGTACTTAGCAGGACCCCCTTCTGTGTGTCCTTTCTCTGGCCTTCTCCCTGCACCTCACACCCAGTGACACTTCTATCCGGTATCCTCGGGCCTTGGCGGGCAACTTGTGTTCCGTCCCCTGGGTCCTATGTGCCTACCTTCTTAGTGAGACTGGTGTGGACTTTTACCTGCAGTACATGAAATGCTGCAGCCTCCGGTTTCTAGTTGAGCCTTGCTGTTTCTCCGCTAGTTGAGGGACCGGTTCCCCTTATTTGCACTGACCCCTCTACCTCCTGGTAGCAGCAGGAGTACGGGTGGCCTTCTGCACGGCCCGTAGCCCTAGGGTCCCTTCGGTTCCTGGAGCCATCCTGCTCCCACTCCTCTCTTCTCTCCTTCAGTCCTGGGCCTCCCAGGCTAGGCCCGCCTCTGGAGCAGAGCTCATGCCGAGCCTCTGCTCCTGTCACTTTTCCTCCTCTGACTGGCTTGCTCTTTCTAAGATGGCTTCCTATTTATACTCTCCCTGTCATGTGCTCCGCTAAGCTGCTCCCCTAAGCAAACACTACATAGGACCCTCCCACCAGCTAGGGACCTGGGACTGTGCTCTCCCTTAGGAGCAATCTCGCCCTACCCCCACTGCGGGTATGTGTTGGATGCAGGTGTTAGGGTCCCGAGCCATATGCCTTCCTTACCTGAGGGTGAGATACCACACCTCTGGGTGAGATGCAGTAACTCTGTGGCGACTAAACCCTCAGGGGAGCCACACACCCTTCTGCACAGTTTTGAAATGGCGACGAAGATGTTTAGTGCTGACGACGATGCCATTATCAGCATGACTATTCCGGTGATTTACATGCTGGAGCACACATTAAACTGAATTCAGAGTCAGGTGGAGGGACAAGAGGAGGTGGAGGAAGTAGAGGAGGAGTCGTATGCGGAAGGGATAACATCTCCAAGGTCCAGACGGTTGGCAGCACCAAGGCGGCAGGCATGGGAGGGTGGGGGAGAGGGATTAACCAGGGCACATGGTAGCAGCCAAACTGTTGAGGAAGGTGCAGGAGCCGAGGAAGAAGTGGAGGACGAACTGACGATGGGCATGGTAGACTCATCAGATGAGGGAGATCTTGATCACATTTCTGTTGTGCGAGGTTGTGGGGAGAGGGCAGAGGAAGGAAGCATGATTCTTACCTCGCTACCAACACAACAAGGACTTGGTCCTCCTGGATGCGCAAGACACATGAGTGCCTTCTTGCTGCACTACCTGCAACATGACCCTCAGATTGTCAGAATTCGAAGTAATCCCGACTACTGGGTTGCCACACTCTTAGATCCCCGGTACAAAAGTAAATTTGCCGAAATAATTCCTGCCATAAAAAGGGATTGACGCATGCAGGAGTATCAGCAGAGGCTGTTGCAGAATCTTACATGTGCTTTTCCACAAAACACCAGTGGTGCATGTAGTGAATCTCACAGTTCTAACTTGCCAACCGTGGGACTGTCGAGTCTTCATCACTCAAACCTTAACAATAACACAGTATCTGCTGGTAAGAGCAATTTTGTGGAATCGTTTCACCACTTTTTTAGACCATCCTTTGCAAGGCCACAGGAGACAAGAAGTCTGACACATAGTCAATGCCTAGAGAGGATGGTGCAGGAGTATCTCCAAGTGAAAATCGAAGCCATGACTGTGTCACTGGACCCTTGCTCATTTTGGTATTCCAATCTGGAAAAATGGCCGGAGCTCGCCACTCACGCCTTGGAGATCTTCTCACGCCCTGCAGCCAGTGTTCTCTCAGAACGTGTGTTCAGCGCTGCTGGTGGTGTGCTGACAGATAAGCGCACGCGTCTGTCCACTGAGAATGTAGACAGACTCACGTTCATAAAGATGAACAAATCATGGATTCGCAAGGACTTTTCTACCCCTGTGTTATCCTTGGGAGACTAAAACCTTGAGGATTTGGTAAAATCACCTCACCAACCGTTTTAAGCAACTGTGGGGCAATTGATGCCACTTAACTCTAGAACGCATGACCATAAAAATCTACACTTTCATATACCTGGGGCCTTTTAGGCCCGTGTGCAAATAGCATGGAATAACTCAAACTTAAATGACAAACAACTATATACATGAAGAATACCTAGAGTTTCAAAATTCTAACTAAAGTAATCTTGCAGAAAATAGAAAACAATTAACAGGGCGGGCCTGCGAGGCCCCAGGTATGCGTTCTAGGGTTAAGTGGTGTCTGTGCCACAATTTTGGGAAAAAATGGAGACTCTTTTTGGAGTCCCCTTGCTGTGTCTTACGTGACGTTGGCATCGTCAATTCCAGGTGGGTTGGGTCGCTCCCCCCCCCTTTTAACTGTAAGAAACTACATACACTATGGCTTGGGGTAACACAGATGGTTGAGTCTGAAGAGCTGTTTACTCAGAGGTCTGCTCCAAATCTTCAGTGTCTGCTAGTCAGCGTAGAATTTTTAACTGCATCTAGCCTAGGCAATACTTTGGGCGTAGTAGCCCAGCTGTGAAGCAAGCTGCACCGCCTGTGTATCTAATAAGAATTTTTAAATGCATCTAGCCTAGGCAGACTGTGGGGACCCCCAAACAAACCCAGATGCTCAGCCCCCCTACCGCCCCCCTTTCCTTCACAATACAATAATGTAACTCTTACAACTGGATGGGTGAGGATCGGTCACAGCTTTATTAACTCTTTATACTCATTCCATTAGAAAGGCATTTTATTTCTAAAATAATTCAGCCTGTTGCAGCATGCCCTGGGTCTCCACTCCGGCAAGTTGGCCAACAAGTGTAACTCTCCAACATGTCCTTTCTATTTCCAGGCCACGGAGGATCCTGCGTACTCGTATGCAGGACTCTGACCCCCACCCATCACTCTTAACGTTTGTTCCACTCCGTCCTGGAGTCCTGACAGGAATATGTCCAGTATAATATCCATTAAGTGAACAATGTCGGGCCGTATGAGGCCTGCTTTATCTCCTTCCAGTTGTCGGTGTCGTACCACTACACCGCCTCTGTCTCTTCTAAATTTTGCCATCCGAATATTTATTACCCACCTTGTCCGTTCGATGGCCGTGATGTCTCGCGCACCTTGCCATACCGCTATCGGCACAATCTCTGACCATACTATAGATAGGTTTGTGAAAAATTCTCTGAAGCGCTCAGTGTCTAGTTTCATTATTGACATTAGTTATTCGCTCTTGTGATGACCTAGGTTGTTTCCCCCGGCCTGAATAACTAAGATGACCGGACATCTTGCCTCTGTCCCTACCTTGATTACCTCCATTAGTACCTGTGGCCATAGCAGGCCTCTAATACCTCTCTAGTTGAAATATGTGTTATGAAACTCTAATTTCCTCCCGCCTGGGCAGACTTTCGCCCTTCTTTCTGCCCAATACATATACGAGTGGCCTATCACCCACACAGTTGGCTTAGCGTCACCTGTAAAAGAAACAAACCACGTTAGGATAACAAGTCCGGTCTTATATATCTTGCCAAACATGTGGATCGCCATCTCCCTATCCTCTGAACTTCCGTTTCTGACAGTCCTGCTCTTGCTGCTTCCGTGGCCAAGCCTATGCCGAATGAGTGTGTCCCGTAATCTTTGGGGTGGTTCCCTGCCGATGTTATGCATTTATTAAATATAGCTTGGAACTGGTATCTTGATAATGGCATTCCATCAATGTGTGATAGGAAGAAATTACTTTGTGATCTGATGGTTAGATATGTTTTTACTATTGTTACCCGACTCAGCGTACCGTTTGTGGGTTGTAGAAGTACCCAAGTGCCCCTGCCCGCTGGAACCGTTTTCGATTTGTGTATGCGTAGACGTATTGCATTATTGGCTATGACTACGTCCTGGTGTAATAAGCCTCCACTGGTGGTAATTTTGGACTAAGGGACTAATTCGCTTATGCATAGCGCCCCGAAGAAGGCGATCACAAATGCAGTAGACAGTAGTGTTGCTTCAAATTGTGAGTGTCATGTTAATGGTGTTAGGGATATGATGTGAGAAATCAGTTTTAGTGACACGGGACGGGACGTCTACACTCCTGACTTGGCTGACCCCTTTTCCACCCTTTTATGGATTGTCTGATGATGAACCTTTGTCACATCTCCCCAATTCAGTAGTTGGAAGTGAAATGCTACTCCAGTCAGACACCGCTGCGCTGACGCCCTTGATATGCCCCTCATAATTAGCTGGTGGAGAAATTCTATGGTGACTTGTGATCTGGCTTGTTCACATTGGTCAACCCGTCTGCCTGCTACTAGTCGTGTCCACTCTTCCCATGCCTTACTGTATGCTTGCCACGTCGACGGGGCAACTGACGCTCTGATTAATGGCATCAACTATTCACCACTAGATCCCATAGGGAAGGTGGGCAACTGTTGCCCGATGGGTGGGCGTTGGGGAGGAGCTCTGTGAAATTCTGCCAATTGAATTGTTATAAAGCGTTAGCAGCAGCTTTAGACCCCTCAACATAGTGGCTAGCGCGGACCCATACATTGTGTTTTAGGCACAGGAATGCTAGCCTGGGTAGTAGGCCTAGCACTGGGAGAGACGATGATGCCATCTTATTAATGCAGTGCGCTAGGCTGGTGTTTTTTGTTATGAAGCGTATATTTTTGTAAGCCAGGCGCGCGCCCCATATTTCTATTGCTACCACTATTGGGAAGAAAAATTATTTTCAGGGCTAGATGCAGCTAAAAATTATTATTAATTTAAAAGCTGGTGGAGCTTGGTATAGATGGCCTAATACAATGAGTCCCACACACTGCTAGAAGGCCAAATATTTTTTCAGAGCTAGATGCAGATAAAAATTATTTTGAATTTGCAACCTGATGGAGGTCAGTGTAGATGGAGTAATAGAGAAAGTCCCACACACTGCTAGAAGGCCAAATATTTTTTCAGAGCTAGATGCAGACAAAAAATTATTTTGAATTTGCAACCTGATGGAGGTCAGTATAGATAGCCTAATACAATGAGTCCCACACACTGCTAGAAGCCCAAATATTTTTTCAGAGATAGATGCAGATAAAAATTATTTTGAATTTGCAACCTGATGGAGGTCAGTATAGATGGACTAATAGACCAAGTCCCACACACTGCTAGAAGCCCAAATATTTTTTCACAGCTAGATGCAGATAAAAATTATTTTTAATTTGCAACCTGATGGAGGTCAGTATAGATGGACTAATAGAGAAAGTCCCACACACTGCTAGAAGCCCAAATATTTTTTCAGAGCTAGATGCAGATAAAAAATATTTTTAATTTGCAACCTAATGGAGGTCAGTATAGATGGAGTAATAGAGAAAGTCCCAAACACAGCTAGAAGGCCAAATATTTTTTCAGAGCTAGATGCAGACAAAAAATTATTTTGAATTTGCAACCTGATGGAGGTCAGTATAGATGGCCTAATACAATGAGTCCCACAAACTGCTAGAAGCCCAAATATTTTTTCACAGCTAGATTCGGATAAAAATTATTTTTAATTTGCAACCTGATGGAGGTCAGTATAGATGGACTAATAGAGAAAGTCCCACACACTGCTAGAAGGACAAATATTTTTTCAGAGCTAGATGCAGATAAAAAATATTTTTAATTTGCAACCTGATGGAGGTCAGTATAGATGGACTAATAGAACAAGTCCCACACACTGCTAGACGGCCAAATAATTTTTCAGACGTAGATGCAGAAAAAAATTATTTTTAATTTGCAACCTGATGGAGGTCAGTATAGATGGACTAATAGAGAAAGTCCCACACACTGCTAGAAGGCCAAATATTTTTTCAGAGCTAGATGCAGATAAAAAATATTTTTAATTTGCAACCTGATGGAGGTCAGTATAGATGGAGTAATAGAGAAAGTTCCACACACAGCTAGAAGGCCAAATATTTTTTCAGAGCTAGATTCAGACAAAAAATTATTTTGAATTTGCAACCTGATGGAGGTCAGTATAGATGGCCTAATACAATGAGTCCCACAAACTGCTAGAAGACCAAATATTTTTTCAAAGCTAGATGCAGATAAAAATTATTTTGAATTTGCAACCTGATGGAGGTCAGTATAGATGGACTAATAGAACAAGTCCCACACACTGCTAGAAGCCCAAATATGTTTTCACAGCTAGATGCAGATAAAAATTATTTTTAATTTGCAACCTGATGGAGGTCAGTATAGATTGACTAATAGAGAAAGTCCCACACACTGCTAGAAGGCCAAATATTTTTTCAGAGCTAGATGCAGATAAAAAATATTTTTAATTTGCAACCTGATGGAGGTCAGTATAGATGGACTAATAGAACAAGTCCCACACACTGCTAGAAGGCCAAATAATTTTTCAGACGTAGATGCAGAAAAAAATTATATTCAGTTTGCAACCTGATGGAGGTCAGTATAGATGGACTAATAGAACAAGTCCCACACACTGCTAGAAGCCGAAATATTTTTTCAGAGCTAGATGCAGAAAAAAATTATATTCAGTTTGCAACCTGATGGAGGTCAGTATAGATGGACTAATAGAGAAAGTCCCACACACTGCTAGAAGGCCAAATATTTTTTCAGCGCTAGACTCAGAAAAAAATTATTTTTAATTTGCAACCTGATGGAGGTCAGTATAGATGGACTAATAGAGAAAGTCCCACACACTGCTAGAAGGCCAAATATTTTTTCAGAGCTAGATGCAGACAAAAAATTATTTTGAATTTGCAACCAGATGGAGGTCAGTATAGATGGACTAATAGAGAAAGTCCCACACACTGCTAGAAGGCCAAATATTTTTTCAGAGCTAGATGCAGATAAAAATTATTTTTAATTTGCAACCTGATGGAGGTCAGTATAGATGGACTAATAGAGAAAGTCCCACACACTGCTAGAAGGCCAAATATTTTTTAGAGGTAGATGCAGAAAAAAATTATATTCAGTTTGCAAACTGATGGAGGTCAGTATAGATGGACTAATAGAACAAGTCCCACACACAGCTAGAAGCCCAAATATTTTTTCAGAGGTAGATGCAGAAAAAAATTATATTCAGTTTGCAACCTGATGGAGGTTAGTATAGATGGACTAATAGAACAAGTCCCACACACTGCTAGAAGGCCAAATAATATTTCAGACGTAGATGCAGAAAAAAATTATATTCAGTTTGCAACCTGATGGAGGTCAGTATAGATGGACTAATAGAACAAGTCCCACACACTGCTAGAAGCCGAAATATTTTTTCAGAGCTAGATGCAGAAAAAAATTATATTCAGTTTGCAACCTGATGGAGGTCAGTATAGATGGACTAATAGAGAAAGTCCCACACACTGCTAGAAGGCCAAAAATTTTTTCAGAGCTAGATGCAGATAAAAATTATTTTTCATTTGCAACCTGATGGAGGTCAGTATAGATGGACTAATAGAGAAAGTCCCACACACAGCTAGAAGCCCAAATATTTTTTCAGAGGTAGATGCAGATAAAAATTATTTTTAATTTGCAACCTGATGGAGGTCAGTATAGATGGACTAATAGAGAAAGTCCCACACACTGCTAGGAGGCCAAATATTTTTTCAGATGTAGATGCAGAAAAAAATTATATTCAGTTTGCAACCTGATGGAGGTCAGTATAGATTGACTAATAGAACAAGTCCCACACACAGCTAGAAGGCCAAATATTTTTTCAGAGCTAGATGCAGAAAAAAATTATATTCAATTTGCAACGTGATGGAGGTCAGTATAGATGGACTAATAGACCAAGTCCCACACACTGCTAGAAGCCTAAATATTTTTTCAGAGCTAGATGCAGAAAAAAATTATATTGAATTTGCAACCTGATGGAGGTCAGTATAGATGGACTAATAGAACAAGTCCCACACACAGCTAGAAGCCGAAATATTTTTTCAGAGGTAGATGCAGTAAAATATTATATTCAGTTTGCAACCTGATGGAGGTCAGTATAGATGGACTAATAGAGAAAGTCCCACACACAGCTAGAAGGCCAAATATTTTTTCAGAGCTAGATGCATGAAAAAATTATATTCAATTTGCAACCTTATGGAGGTCAGTATAGATGGACTAATAGAATGATGCTATGCCCATAAGGTTTTACTTCACTAGGTGCAGTAAAAAAAATGGTATTCTATACACAGGTGGTGTAGCTTGCAACACAGATAGGCTACTCCACTGACTAACACACTCTGCAATAGGCCAAAAAGGATTAGCTTTGCTAGATTCAGCCAAATGCTGTGAAAAAAACTTGCACTGCCTGGCGAAAAGTGATAGGAACTGATGTAACCTAGCCCTGAAAAGGACTGCAATTACAATTAGTCTTTACTCCCAACCTATCTATTTAAGAGCACAGACCTGCCTGATAAAAGTCGTATGAAATGATGTAACGTAGTCCTTAAAAGGACTGCAATCACAACTATTCCCTACTCTCAAGCTATCTGTAGATTTGTGCTAAAATTGGCTTGAAATTAACAAGCAACAAGCACACAGCAACAGCGGTGGCGTCTAACACGCAGCTGCAGCAGTGAGAAAATGGTGGCGACGGGGAAAATGGCTGGGTCTTATAGGGCAAGGACTTGTGACATACACTGCCAATGACACATGCCCTTGCTTGTGTGAAAAAAAGCATTTCGCTCCGTGTGTGCGCTGCTGATAGGCTGACAGATTGCACCTCCCCACTGTAAATGCAGGAAAGAGAAAAAAAAATGGAGATCTTCATTATTCCTGCAGAGATCAATCCCCTGCCCCTACCCCCATCCCGCTGTACAGTCATGGCCAAACGTATTGAGAATGAGACAAATAGAAATTTTTCCAAAGTTTACTGCTTCATTTTTTGTAATGGCAATTTGCATATACTCCTGAATGTCAAAGAGTGATCAGCTTAACAGCAATTACTGTACTTGCAAAGTCAATATTTGCCCAGAAAATTAACTTTAACCCCCAAAACACATTTCAACATCATTGCAGTCCTGCCTTAAAAGGAGCAGCTAACATCGTTTTAGTGATTGATCCATTAACACAGGTGTGGGTGTTGATGAGGACCGGGGTGGCGATCAATCAGTCATGATTAAGTAAGAATGACATCACTGGACACTTTAAAAGGAGGCTGGTTCTTGGTATCATTGTTTCTCTTCAGTTAACCATGGTTATCTCTAAAGAAACATGTGCAGCCATCATTGCACTGCACAAAAATGGCCTAACAGGGAAGAGTATCGCAGCTACAAAGATTGCACCTCAGTCAACAATCTATCACATCATCAAGAACTTCAAGGATAGAGCTTCCATTGTTGTCAAAAAGGCTCCAGGGCGCCCAAGAAAGACCAGCAAGCGCCAGGACCGTATCTTAAAACTGTTTCATCTGCGGGATCGGACTACCAGCAGTGCCGAGCTTGCTCAGGAATGGCAGCAGGCTGGTGTGAGTGCTTCTGCCTGCACTGTGAGGCGAAGACTCTTTGAGCAAGGGCTGGTTTCAAGGAGGGCAGCAAAGAAGCCACTTCTCTCCAGAAAAAACATCAGGGACCGACTGATATTCTGCAAAAGGTACAGGGAGTGGACTGCTGAGGACTGGGGCAAAGTCATTTTCTCTGATGAATCCGCTTTTTCGATTGTTTGGGACATCTGGAAAACAGCTTATTCGGAGAAGAAGAGGTGAGCGCTACCACCAGTCTTGTCTCATGCCAACTGTAAAGCATCCTGAAACCATTCATGTGTGGGGTTGCTTCTCAGCCAAGGGAAACGGCTCACTCACAGTCTTGCCTAAAAACACAGCCATGAATAAAGAATGGTACCAGAATGTCCTCCAAGAGCAACTTCTCCCAACCGTCCAAGAGCAGTTTGGCGCCCAACAATGCCTTTTCCAGCATGATGGAGCACCTTGCCATAAAGCAAAGGTGATAACTAAATGGCTCATGGAACAAAACATAGAGATTTTGGGTCCATGGCCTGGAAACTCCCCAGATCTTAATCCCATTGAGAACTTGTGGTCAATCATCAAGAGACGGGTGGACAAACAAAAACCAACAAATTCTGGCAAAATGCAAGCATTGATTATGCAAGAATGGACTGCTATCAGTCAGGATTTGGTCCAAAAGTTGATTGAGAGCATGCCAGGGAGAATTACAGAGGTCTTGAAGAAGAAGGGGCAACACTGCAAATATTGACTTGCTGCATTAACTCATTCTAACTGTCAATATAACCTATTGGTACTCATAATATAATTGCAATTATATTTCTGTATGTGATATAAACATCAGACAAACACTAATAAAAACCAGAGGCCAGCAGATCATGTGAAAATATAATTTTGGTGTCATTCTCAAAACTTTTGGCCATGACTGTACACTCAAACTGCTTATTAACATTAATTTTCATCATTACTGAGAAAAAATCCAGTTATGATTTTGGTGCACGAACAGTTATCGAACATAACCTCGAACAGCCGAATTTTTCTCAAATCGTTCGTGTTCGCCGAACGGCTCGAACACCGCCCAAAACAGCTCGAATTTGAGATTGGTGAACAGTTCGAGTCGAACAACGCTCATCTCTAATCGCCACTCACGCCTTGGAGATCTTGTCATGCCCCGCAGCCAGCGTTCTCTCTGAACGTGTGTTCAGCACTGCTGGTGGTGTGCTGACAGATAAGCGCACGTGGCTGTCCAATGAGACTGTAGACAGACTCACGTTCATAAAGATGAACAAATCATGGATCCGCAAGGACTTTTCTACCCCTGTGTCATCCTGGGGAGACTAAAAGCTTGAGGATTTGGTAAAATCACCTCACCAACCGTTTTAAGCAACTCTGGGGCAATTGATGCCACTTAAGTGGTGTCTGTGCCACAATTTTTGGAAAAAATAGAGACTTTATTTGGAGTCCACTAGCTGTGTTTTACGTGACGTTGGCATAGTCAATTCCAGGTGGGTTGGGTCGCTCCCACCCCTTTTGACTGTAAGAAACTACATGCACTATGGCTTGGGGTAACACCGATGGTTGAGTCTGAAGAGCTGTTTACTCAGAGGTCTGCTCCAAAGCTTCAGTGTCAGCTAGTCAGCGTAGAATTTTTAACTGCATCTAGCCTAGGCAATACTTTGGGCGTAGTAGCCCAGCTGCGAAGCAAGCTGCACCGCCTGTGTATCTAATAAGAATTTTTAAATGCATCTAGCCTAGGCAGACTGTGGGGACCCCCAACCAAACCCAGACACTCAGCCCCCCTACCGCCCCCCTTTCCTTCACAATACAATAATGTAACTCTTACAACTGGATGGGTGAGGATCGGTCACAGCTTTATTAACTCTTTATACTCATTCCATTAGAAAGGCATTTTATTTCTAAAATAATTCAGCTTGTTGCAGCATGCCCTGGGTCTCCACTCCGGCAAGTTGGCCAACAAGTGTAACTCTCCAACATGTCCTTTCTATTTCCAGGCCACGGACGATCCTGTGTACTCATATGCAGGACTCTGACCCCCATCCATCACTCTTAATGCTTGTTCCACTCCGTCCTGGAGTACTGACAGGAATATGTCCAGTCCAATATCCATTAAGTGAACACCGTCGGGCCGTATGAGGCCTGCTTTATCTCCTTCCAGTTGTCGGTGTTGTATCACTACACCGCCTCTGTCTCTTCTAAATTTTGCCATCCGAATATTTATTACCCGCCTTGTCCATTCGATGGCCGTGATGTCTCGCGCACATTGCCATACCGCTATCGGCACAATCTCTGACCATACTATAGTTAGTTTTGTGAAAAATTCTCTGAAGCGCTGAGTGTCTAGTTTCATTATTGCCATTAGTTATGCGCTCTTGTGATGACCTAGGTCGTTTCCCCGGGCCTGTATAACTAAGATGACCGGACCTCTTGCCTCTCTCCCTACCTTGATTACCTCAATTAGTACCTGTGGCCATAGCAGGCCTCTAATACCTCTCCAGTTGAAATATGTGTTATTATTAAACTCTAATTTCCTCCCGCCTGGGCGGACTTTCGCCCTTTTTTCTGCCCAATATATATACGAGTGGCTTATCACCCACACTGTTGGCTTAGCGTCACCTTTAAAAGAAACAAACCACGTTAGGATAACAAGTCCGGTCTTATGTATCTCGCCAAACACGTGGATCATCATCTCCCTATCCTCTGAAATTCCGTTTCTGACAGTCCTGCTCTTGCTGCCTCCATGGCCGCGCCTATGCGGAATGAGTGTGTCCCGTAATCTTTGGGGTGGTTCCCTGCCAATGTTATGCATTTATTAAATATAGCTTGGAACTGGTATCTTGATAATGGCGTTCCCTCAATATGTGATAGGAAGAAATTACTTTGTGATCTGATGGTTATATATGTTTTTACTATTGTTACCCGACTCAGTGTACCGTTTTTGGGTTGTAGAAGTACCCAAGTGCCCCTGCCCGCTGGAACCGTTTTCAATTGGCGTATGCGTAGACGTATTGCATTATTGGCTATGACTACGTCCTGGTCTAATAAGCCTCCACTGGTGGTAATTTTGGAATGAGGGACTAATTCGCTTATGCATAGCGCCCCAAAGAAGGCGATCGCAAATGCAGTAGACAGTAGTGTTGCTTCAAATTGTGAGTGTCATGTTAATGGTGTTAGGGATATGATGTGAGAAATCAGTTTTAGTGACACGGGACGGGACGTCTACACTCCTGACTTGGCTGACCCCTTTTCCACCCTTTTATGGATTGTCTGATGATGAATCTTTGTCACATCTCCCCAATTCAGTAGTTGGAAGTGAAATGCTACTCCGTTCAGACACCGCTGCGCTGACGCCCCTGATATGCCCCTCATCATTAGCTTGTGGAGAAATTCTATGGTGACTTGTAATCTGGCTTTTCACATTGGTCAAGCCATCTGTCTGCTACTAGTCGTGTCCACTCTTCCCGTGCCTTACCATATGCTTGCCACGTCGATGGGGCAACTGACGCTGTGATTATTGGCATCAACTATTCGCCACTGGATCCCATAGGGAAGGTGGGCAACTGTTGCCCGATGGGTGGGCGTTGGGGAGGAGCTCTGTGAAAATCTGCCAATTGAATTTTGATAAAGCCTTAGCAGCAGCAGCTTTGGACCCCTCAGCATCGTGGCTAGCGTGGACCCATGCATTGTGTTTTAGGCACAGGAATGCTAGCCGCCGTAGACGGGAGAGACGATGATGCCATCTTATTAATGCAGTGCGCTAGGCTGGTGTTTTTTGCTATGAAGCGTATATTTTTGTTAGCCAGGAGCGCGCTCCATATTTCTATTGCTACCACTATTGGGAAGAAAAAAATTTTTCCGGGCTAGATGCAGCTAAAAATTATTAGTAATTTCAAAGCTGGTGGACCTTGGCATAGATGGCCTAATATAATGAGTACCACACACTGCTACTAAGCCCAAAATTATTTTCCGGGCTAGATGCAGCTAAAAATTATTTTGAATTTGCAACCTGGTGTAGGTTAGTATAGATGGACTAATAGAACAAGTCCCACACACTGCTACAAGCCCAAATATTTTTTCAGAGTTAGATGCAGATAAAAATTATATTGAATTTGCAACCTGGTGGAGGTTAGTATAGATGGACTAATAGAACAATTCCCACACACTGCTACATGCCGAAGTCCAAATATTTTTTCAGAGCTAGATGCAGATAAAAATTATATTGAATTTGAAACCTGGTGGAGGTTAGTATAGATGGACTAATAGAACAAGTCCCACACACTGCTACAAGCCGAAGCCAAAATATTTTTTAAGAGCTAGATGCAGATAAAAATTATATTGAATTTGCAACCGGGTGGAGGTTAGTAAAGATGGACTAATGCTGCACATAACACATCTGCATCTCTGGCTGAAATGGGCATAAAAGGGGACAAACTTATGGTGTGACGCCCATGCTCCCCTGACCTCAACCCCATTGAGAACCTCTGGAGCATCATCAGAAGGAGTGTCTATGATGGCGGGAGGCAGTTCACATCTAAGCAACAGCTCTGGGAGGGTATTCTGTCCTCATGCAAAACAATTGAAGCAGAAACCATCCAAAACCTGACAAATTCAATGGACGAGACAGTTCAGAAGCTCCTTTCGAACAAGGGGTCCTATGTGCAAATGTAACATCACCTAGAATAAAATTTTGAGTTGAAAACTGTTTGATTTCAGTTTCTAATAACCTGCTAATGCTTATAATTTCAAAAATTACCATTTTTTTGTTCTTTATTAAAATGAAAAGGTTGATCGAAGAGTGTGGGGGATCTTAGAGTGTGGCAACCCAGTAGTCAGGATTACTTCGAATTCTGACAATCTGAGGGTCATGTTGCAGGTAGTGCAGCAAGAAGGCACTCATGTGTCTTGCGCATCTAGGAGCCCCAAAATTATTTTCCGGGCTAGATGCAGCTAAAAAATATTATTAATTTTAAATCTGGTGGAGCTTAGTATAGATGGCCTAATAGAATCAGTACTGCACACTGCTACAAAGCCCAAATTATTTTCCAGCCAAGATACAGACAAACATGATTAGTAATTTTAAAGCTTAAAACGGTTGGTGAGGTGATTTTAACAAATCATCAAGCTTTTACTCTCCCCAGGTAGGGGTGTACATAGGAATCATGGGGCCCCATAGCAGAAGTTCTAATTGGGCCCCCCTCTTCTGGGCCCTCCCTCAAAAAAAAATGTAAACCTCACAACTTTCCAGCCTTTACATAATAATTTTCTTCCTGCTGAAGTCCTAGATTCCTTTTTCTTTGCCCCATAAAGTGTGATGCCAACAAGTGTCCCCCAAACACAGTATGATACCCCCATGGTGAATTCCTCCACATGCGCAGTATAATGACCCTACTGTACCTCACCTCAACTGCCCTGGCAAAGTATGGTGACCCCAACACAGTATGATCCTCCAACTGTGACCCCCACATAGCCCTTCATGCAGTATAATGGGCCTATATACAGTATAATGGCCCTGCACAAACCTTCACACTCTACATAATATAATGCACTCGCCATGGTCCTCCACACAGTATATTGCACTCCCCATGTTCCTCCGCACAGTATATTGCACTCCCCATGGTCCTGTATGCAGTATAATGTAGCCCCCCATAGGGTAAAAATGCGGCCCCCACCATAGGATAAAAATGCAGCCCCCACCATAGGGTAAAAATGCAGCCCCCACCATAGGGTAAAATGCAGCCCCCACCATATGGTAAAATGCAGCCCCAGTCCTCCAGTATTATCAGTACTCACTGATTTGAAAATAAATACATACTTACCGCTCCTCATTCCCTGCTGCTTCAGTCTCTGCAGCGCGTCTCTGTCATCACCTCAGCAACTGCCAGCTCCACTGTCTGACAGAGTGTGGCGCGTCATCATGCCGCTGCGTCAGACGCAGAGGAGGAATGATGAGAGAGGGAGTGTCACATGACACAGAGAAATATAGGTTTACAACACAGGACCCAGCCTGCCTCCTCATCCTTCACATATGCAAACATGCGCACACACACAGTACGCAGACATGCACACCTGCACACACACAGTACGCAGACATGCACACCTGCACACACACAGTACGCAGACATGCACACCTGCACACACACAGTACGCAGACATGCACACCTGCACACACACAGTACGCAGACATGCACGCACACGGTAAGCAAACATACACACACATGCACATGGTACACAGATATGCACACATACAATAAGCAGACACGTGCATACAGACATACATACATATTTGAACACATTCTTAAAAACACATAAAACAGACATAAATATATACACACAGTCATACACATACACACAGAATTATTTTTATTATGGGGTTTGGGGAAGCTGGCGACAAGCCTCACTCACCTGCCCCGGCCTGTGTCCCATCCAGCTCCTCAGGCATGTGTTAGTGCAGTGCTGATGGCGTGTCACAGACATGGTCCTGCACCATCAGGGGGGCCCTCTCGCCGTCGGGGCCCGGGCCACTTCCACAGCATTTGTGTGGGACCTCTGGCGCTGCTTGATTGCCGACACTTCACCTGACATGGCCGTGCCCAGTGCGATGTGCCACTGTGTCTGGTAGTAATGACGCGGCAGGGGCGATGCACACCGCCACACAGCGCATGGCCATGTCAGGTGAAATGCCGGCAATCAAGCAGCACCAGAGGTCCTACACAAATGCTGTGGAAGCGGCCCGGTTCCCGACAGCAAGTGAGCCACTCTGACGGTCCAGGGTCCCGGTACCTGCCTGGGTGCTGACGCTGGCCCTGCATATGTGAGTATATGGATGTACCCACAGATAAATACATGGGCATCACATAAACATAAGTACACAAATACATAGACATGACATATTACACACTTCTATACAAACATATTAGACATTCTATATTTATAACCAAATATTGCACATGGACTTACCCTTTCTGTAGATGGCTGCACATGATGCAGGTTCTTCCATCTTCTCTATAATGTAGCCTCCCCTCCTGCTTGGGCCCAACTGCAGAGCTCCCTTGGTGTAATTGCAGGGCAGGAGGGGGAGAGCAGAGCAGGGGAGGGGGCAGGGAGAGCAATGGCCATACTGTAAGCTGGCTCTGTGCTCACCTGGTAGGCGGAGCCTCCTCTCCTTCACTGCACTGCAGCTGGGGAGTCATCCTCTGCTGCCCAGGATGCACAAGTTTTACAGAGCAGATTTCATCTCCCGACTCCCGGGCCCTGATGGCTCACGGGCCCCATAGCGGCTGCGTGGTCTGCCTCTATGGACCATACGCCATTGTCCCCAGGATGACACAGGGGTAGAAAAGTCGTTTCGGATCCATTATTTGTTCATCTTTATGAACGTGAGTCTGTCTACATTATCAGTGGAGAGCCGCGTGCGCTTATCTGTCAGCACACCACCAGCAGCGCTGAACGCACGATCAGACAGAACGCTGGCTGCGGGGCATGACAAGATCTCCAAGGCGTAAGTGGCGAGCTCTGGCCATTTATCCATATTGGAAGCCCAAAAAGAGCAAGGGTCCAGTGACACAGTCGTGGCTTCAATGTTTACTTGGAGATACTCCTGTACCATCGTCTCTAGGCGTTGACTATGTGTCAGACTTCTTGTCTCCTGTGGCCTTGCAAAGGATGGGCTAAAAAAGTGGTGAAATGATTCCGCAAAATTGATGTTACCAGCAGATACTGTGTTTCTGTTACGGTTTGAGTGCTGAACACTCGACGGTCCCACGGTTGGCAAGTTGGAACTGTGAGATTCACTGCGTGCACCACTGGTGTTTTGTGGAAAAGCACATGTAAGATTCTGCAACAGTCTCTGCTGATACTCCTGCATGCGTGCATCCCTTTCTATGGCAGGAATAATTTCTGCAAATTTACTTTTGTACCGGGGATCTAACAGTGTGGCAACCCAGTAGTCAGGATTATTTCTAATTCTCACAATTCGAGGGTCATGTTGCAGGTAGTGCAGCAAGAAGGCACTCATGTGTCTTGCGCATCCAGGAGCACCAAGTCCCTGTTGTGTTGGTGGCGAGGTAACAATCATGCTTCCTTCCTCTGTCCTCTCCCCCCAACCTCGCACAACAGAAATGTGATCAAGGTCTCCCTCATCTGATGAGTCTTCCATCAGTTCGTACTCCACTTCTTCCTGGGCACCTGCACCTTCCTCACTAGTTTGGCTGCTACCATGCACCCTGGTAAAACCATCTCCCCCACCCTCACATGCCTGCCGCCTTGGTGCTGCTGACCATCTGGACCTTGCAGATGTTAGCCCTTCCGCATACAACTCCTCCTCCTCTACTTGCTCCACCTCCTCGTGCCACAACCTGACTCCGAATTCTGTTTAACGTGCTCCAGCATGTAAATCACCGGAATAGTCATGCTGATAATGGCATCGTCAGCACTAAACACCTTCGTCGCCATTTCAAAACTGTGCAGAAGGGTGCATAGGTCCCTGATCTGAGACCACTCCTCCAGCGTGATTTGCCCCACCTCTGGATCTCGTTGGCCCAGGCTATACGTCAGAACATATTGCACCAGGGCTTGTCGGTGCTGCCACAGTCGCTGCAACATGTGCAGAGTTGAATTCCACCGGGTAGGCACATCGCATTGTAGCCGGTGAAGTGGCAGGCACAATGACTTCTGTAGAGATGTAAGTCGCTGAGCTGCGGGATGCGAACGGCGGAAGTGAGCACACAGCGACCGTGCCTTCTGCAGAAGGCCATCTAGTCCGGGATAGTGGCCTAAAAATTGCTGGACAACCAAACACGTGAGCCATACAAGGCACGTGTGTGACATTGCCCCGGCGAAGGGCCACACCCAGGTTTGCAGCATTGTCGCACACGGCCTTCCCTGGTCGTCCAGTGGAGACAACCATTCATGAAATTGGTTCTCCAGAGCTGACCACAACTCCTCAGCTGTGTGACTCACATTTCCCAGACATTTCAGAGCAAAAACCGCCTGATGACGTTGAGCCCTGCTGCCAGCATAGTAAGGAGGTGTGCAGGATCCCTTTTGCGCAGTTAGAAAGCTTGTGGCATGACCAGACAGGCTTTGGGTGCAGGTGGAGGTCGGAGAGGAGGTTGAGGAGGCAGAAGCAGTGGAGGAACTTTGAGATAAAGAGGATTGACGCACAACTCGTGGGGATGGCAAGACTTGGACAGCAGCCCCTTGTCCTGCTGTCACCATAGTTACCCAGTGCCCAGTCAGCGACATGTAACGCCCCTGTCCATGCCTACTTGTCCAAGTGTCTGTGGTGAAATGCACCCTGTCACACTCAGAGTTTCTCAAAGAACCGGTGATGTTGTGTGCGACATGCTGGTGGAGCGCAGGCACACCTTTCTTTGAGAAGTAGTGCCGACTGGGCATCTGGTATGGGGCACTGCAACGGACATAAGGTCTCGAAAATCCTCTGTGTCCACCAGGCGGAAAGGCAGCATTTCTGTAGCCAAGAGCTTGCAGATGGTGAAATTCAACCTCTTTGCTTTCTCATGGCTAGGAGGAAATGGTCTTTTACTTGTCCACATCTGAGGGACTGAGGGCTGGCTGTTGTGCTTAGACGGGGTTGAGAAGGGTGTCCCCGGCAAACTGCCGGTCTGTGAGGAAGATGCAGGTGGACATGTTAAGTTGCCTTGATCCAAAGGTGGTGCTATCGATGTCGGACATCGCTCAACACCAGCTGGTGTTTCCACCTCCAAAGAAAATGATGACCTGCCAATCACGCTGGCTGTTGCGGGTAAAGAGGTGGCAGGTCTGCGTCCCAAAACAGGTGTGACTGCTGTCCCCCCAGTCACAGAGGATGAAAAGGCCGCAGATGCACAAGATGGGGCAGATGGTGGGTGGCCCGGCCGGCTAGGCCGCATTGTAGCACAGTGAGCTTCCCACTGCAACTTATGCTTCATGTCCATGTGCCGGTTCATGCATGAAGTACTCAAACTATGTATTTTTTGGCCTCTACTTAGCTTTTGTTGACAAATGTTACAGATAACACGAGTTGGGTCATCTTTATCGATCTGAAAAAATTCCCAGGCTATGCAAGGCTTAGCACCCATGCGACCTGAAGAGCCACCGCGACTTGTGGTCAGAGGCAGAGTATCCAGTTGTTGACGTGCTTCCAGTACTACGTCTCTGTCCAGGAAGGCGCAACCTGACCTCGTCGTCACTAGCATCTTCCTCCACCTCCTCTGCTGACCTCATCTCTTGGCTGACTGTGGGTTGACAGTAAGTGTGATCTCCAACCTCTTCATCATCACCCTGTGTGTTATCACACCCGTCGTCCTCAGAGCCAACCTGTTCCTGCCCTGACAAAAAACTAAAGTTGTCACTCCAATCAGGTATTTGAGTCTCATCATCGTCTTCCTCATTGTCTCTACCAACAGGAGTTACAGTTTGGGAATGAGTTTCTTAATTATGGTCAGAACCTTCTGCGTCTGGTCCTGGATCCGACTCATAAAGATTCTGGGCATCAGTGCAGATGATTTCCTCATCTGGATTCACAGAAGCTCTGGAGCCGACCTCTGATTCCCAGGCTATAGTATGAGTAAACAGCTCTGCAGACTCAACCATCTGTTCTACCCCATACTCAGACGGGCAGCTGGAGACTTGGGAGCTGTGAGGAAGCAAGTGCGATTGGGGTGATGTGACACCCCAGGGGTCTGGTTGCCACAGTAATAGAGATATTATGTCTGAGAGCAAGTGGGAGGTTTCTCTGGTCAGGATCCCTAAACATGCAACACGGCCCACCCAGACCTGGGAGGGGAGGAATCTGCCCTTATAAACTGGGTCTGGTGTGGGATTAGAGCAGACGGAGTCAGAGTGAAGCTGCAGACTGAGTCAGAGTCTGGAGAGGGAAAGTGAGATCAGGAGCTCTGGAGGAGCAGTAGCTGAAGTCCAGGGGCTGGAGCTGAGCAGAGCTCGCCCTGGACGAAGACACTAAAACCGGACACAGGAGTCCGAGGCTGTGGGGACTGATATAAACCCAGCAGCAGAAACCAGCCGGCAGGGGATTCCAGGTCCTCTGGCCATAGAAGCCCGGAGGCTCAGTCACAGAGAAGGGACCAGCGCCGCCATCCAGGAGCGGAGGCTAACAGAAGGCCCCAAGTCACCAGCCATACGGGTGAGCACCACACGGTATACTCAGGGACGTGGGCTACTTGTAACCGCTGACAGCAAGGTAGCCAGGAAGATTGCAGATTAACGGGGAGGCCTACAACTCCACCTGGCCAGGGGTAGAGATGAGCGTTGTTCTACTCGAACTGTTCGCCAATCTCAAATTCGAGCTGTTTTGGGCGGTGTTCGAGCCGTTCGGCGAACACGAACAATTTGAGAAAAATTCGGCTGTTCGAGGTTATGTTCGATAACTGTTCGTGCACCAAAATCATAACTGGATTTTTTCTCAGTAATGATGAAAATTAATGTTAATACGCAGTTTGAGTGTACAGCGGGGTGGGGGGAGGGGCAGGGGATGGATCTCTGCAGGAACAATGAAGATCTCCATTTTTTTTTCTCTTTCCCGCATTTGCAGTGGGGAGGTGCAATCTGTCAGCCTATCAGCAGCGCACACACGGAGCGAAGTGCTTTTTTTCACACAAGCAAGGGCATGTGTCATTGGCAGTGTATGTCACATGTCCTTGCCCTATAAGACCAAGCCATTTTCCCCGTCGCCACCATTTTCTCACTGCTGCAGCTGCGTGTTAGACGGCACCGCTGTTGCTGTGTGCGCTATACCTTGTTAATTTCAAGCCAATTTTCGCACAAATATACAGATAGCTTGGGAGTAGGGAATAGTTGTGATTGCAGTCCTTTTAAGGACTAGGTTACAGCATATCCTACGACTTTTATCAGGCAGGTCTGTGCTCTTAAATAGATAGGTTGTGGGAGTAAAGACTAATTGTAATTGGAGTCCTTTTCAGGACTAGGTTACATCAGTTCCTATCAGTTTTTGCCAGGCAGGTCTGTGCCAGTGCTGTGCAAGTTTTTTTCACAGCATTTGGCTGAATCTAGCAAAGCTAATCCTTTTTGGCCTATTGCAGAGTGTGTTAGTCAGTGGAGTAGCCTATCTGTGTTGCAAGATATACCACCTGTGTATAGAATACCAATTTTTTTACTGCACCTAGTGAAGTAAAATCTTTTGGGCATAGCATCATTCTATTAGTCCATCTATACTGACCTCCATCAGGTTGCAAATTAAAACTAATTTTTATCTGCATCTACAGTACCTCTGAAAAAATATTTGGGCTTCTAGCTGTGTGTGGGACTTGTTGTATTAGTCCATCTATACTGACCTCCATCAGGTTGCAAACTGAATATATTTTTTTCCTGCATCTACCTCTGAAAAAATATTGGGCTTCTAGCTGTGTGTGGGTCTTGTTCTATTAATCCATCTATACTGACCTCCATCAGGTTGCAAACTGAATATAATTTTTTTCTGCATCTAGCTCTGAAAAAATATTTGGCCTTCTAGTAGTGTGTCGGACTTTCTCTATTAGTCCATCTATACTGACCTCCATCAGGTTGCAAATTAAAACTAATTTTTATCTGCATCTACAGTACCTCTGAAAAAATATTTGGGCTTCTAGCTCTGTGTGGCACTTGTTCTATTAGTCCATCTATACTGACCTCCATCAGGTTGCAAACTGAATATAATTTTTTTCTGCATCTAGCTCTGAAAAAATATTTGGCCTTCTAGTAGTGTGTCGGACTTTCTCTATTAGTCCATCTATACTGACCTCCATCAGGTTGCAAATTAAAACTAATTTTTATCTGCATCTACAGTACCTCTGAAAAAATATTTGGGCTTCTAGCTGTGTGTGGGACTTGTTGTATTAGTCCATCTATACTGACATCCATCAGGTTGCAAACTGAATATATTTTTTTCTGCATCTACCTCTGAAAAAATATTGGGCTTCTAGCTGTGTGTGGGACTTGTTGTATTAGTCCATCTATACTGACCTCCATCAGGTTGCAAACTGAATATATTTTTTTCTGCATCTACCTCTGAAAAAATATTGGGCTTCTAGCTGTGTGTGGGTCTTGTTCTATTAATCCATCTATACTGACCTCCATCAGGTTGCAAACTGAATATAATTTTTTTCTGCATCTAGCTCTGAAAAAATATTTGGCCTTCTAGTAGTGTGTCGGACTTTCTCTATTAGTCCATCTATACTGACCTCCATCAGGTTGCAAATTAAAACTAATTTTTATCTGCATCTACAGTACCTCTGAAAAAATATTTGGGCTTCTAGCTGTGTGTGGGACTTGTTGTATTAGTCCATCTATACTGACCTCCATCAGGTTGCAAACTGAATATATTTTTTTCTGCATCTACCTCTGAAAAAATATTGGGCTTCTAGCTGTGTGTGGGGCTTGTTGTATTAGTCCATCTATACTGACCTCCATCAGGTTGCAAACTGAATATATTTTTTTCTGCATCTACCTCTGAAAAAATATTGGGCTTCTAGCTGTGTGTGGGTCTTGTTCTATTAATCCATCTATACTGACCTCCATCAGGTTGCAAACTGAATATAATTTTTTTCTGCATCTAGCTCTGAAAAAATATTTGGCCTTCTAGTAGTGTGTCGGACTTTCTCTATTAGTCCATCTATACTGACCTCCATCAGGTTGCAAATTAAAACTAATTTTTATCTGCATCTACAGTACCTCTGAAAAAATATTTGGGCTTCTAGCTGTGTGTGGGACTTGTTGTATTAGTCCATCTATACTGACCTCCATCAGGTTGCAAACTGAATATATTTTTTTCTGCATCTACCTCTGAAAAAATATTGGGCTTCTAGCTGTGTGTGGGTCTTGTTCTATTAATCCATCTATACTGACCTCCATCAGGTTGCAAACTGAATATAATTTTTTTCTGCATCTAGCTCTGAAAAAATATTTGGCCTTCTAGTAGTGTGTCGGACTTTCTCTATTAGTCCATCTATACTGACCTCCATCAGGTTGCAAACTGAATATATTTTTTTCTGCATCTACCTCTGAAAAAATATTTGGCCTTCTAGTAGTGTGTCGGACTTTCTCTATTAGTCCATCTATACTGACCTCCATCAGGTTGCAAATTAAAAATAATTTTTATCTGCATCTACAGTACCTCTGAAAAAATATTTGGGCTTCTAGCTGTGTGTGGGACTTGTTGTATTAGTCCATCTATACTGACCTCCATCAGGTTGCAAACTGAATATATTTTTTTCCTGCATCTACCTCTGAAAAAATATTGGGCTTCTAGCTGTGTGTGGGTCTTGTTCTATTAATCCATCTATACTGACCTCCATCAGGTTGCAAATTCAAAATATTTTTTTTCTGCATCTAACCCAGCCAATAGTTTTGGCCTAATACCACAGTTTGGCCACTCAGCTCTGCTCGGTTACCATCCATTGTTTTTTTGTGCAAACAACTCCAGAGTTGTGAATTAGTTAACCACCAAAATGAGTGGAAAAAGGCCTGCTGCTGGTGGAAAGGGGAATAGGCGTGTTGGGAAGGGGAAAAAAGGTTGTGTCCGTGGGGTAGTTGTTAAAGCAACAGTAACATCTGCAGAAGAAAGACCATCTTCCAGCCAAACTAAAATGTCTACTTCTTTTAGCGGACAATGTGATAAGATCCCTTTCTTACGGCCACGCCAATCGCTACAAATTCCAGATGAGGCACAAAAACAGCAGGTGCTTCAACGGATATCAAGTGCTCCTTTAAGTGGGCTCTCCTCCACATCAACTTCAACATCACAAATACTCCAGTCCTCAAAGGTGTCACCCAAATCGCACTTGCTTCCTCACAGCTCCCAAATCTCCAGCTGCCCGTCTGAGTATGAGGTAGAACAGATGGTTGAGTCTGCAGAGCTGTTTACTCATACTATAGCCTGGGAATCAGAGGTCGACTCCAGCGCTTCTGTGAATCCAGACGAGGAAATGATCTGCACTGATGCCCAGAATCTTTATGAGTCGGATCCAGGACCAGACGCAGAAGGTTCTGACCATAATGTAGACCCTCATTCCCAAACTGTAACTCCTGTTGGTGGAGACAATGAGGAAGACGATGATAAGACTCAAATACCTGATTGGAGCGACAACTTTAGGTTTTTGTCAGGGCAGGAACAGGTTGGCTCTGAGGACGACGGGTGTGATAACGCACAGGGTGATGATGATGAGGTCGGAGATCCCACTTACTGTCAACCCACAGTCAGCCAAGAGATGAGGTCAGCAGAGGAGGTGGAGGAAGATGCTAGTGACGACGAGGTCAGGTTGCGCCTTCCTGGACAGAGACGTAGTACTGGAGGCACGTCAACAACTGCATCCTCAAACACAACTCTGCCTCTCACCACAAGTCGTGGTGGCTCTTCAGGTCGCATGGGTGCTAAGCCTTGCATAGCCTGGGCATTTTTTCAGATCAATAAAGATGACCCAACTCGTGTTATCTGTAACATTTGTCAGCAAAAGCTAAGTAGAGGCCAAAAAATACATAGTTTGAGTACTTCATGCATGAACCGGCACATGGACATGAAGCATAAGTTGCAGTGGGAAGCTCAGTGTGCTACAATGCGGCCTAGCCGGCCGGGCCAACCACCGTCTGCCATATCTTGTGCATCCGCGGCCTCTTCATCCTCTGTGACTGGGGGGACAGCAGTCACACCTGTTTTGGGGCGCAGACCTGCCACCTCTTTACCCGCAACAGCCAGCGTGATTGGCAGGTCATCATTTTCTTTGGAGGTGGTAACACCAGCTGGTGTTGAGCGCTGTCCAACATCGATAGCACCACCTTTGGATCAAGGCAACCTAACATGTCCGCCTGCATCTTCCTCACAGACCGGCAGTTTGCCGGGGACACCCTTATCAACCCCGTCTAAGCACAATAGCCAGCCCTCGGTCCCTCAGATGTGGACAAGTAAAAGACCATTTCCTCCTAGCCATGAGAAAGCTAAGAGGTTGAATTTCACCATCTGCAAGCTCTTGGCTACAGAAATGCTGCCTTTCCGCCTGGTGGACACAGAGGATTTTCGAGACCTTATGTCCGTCGCAGTGCCCCAGTACCAGATGCCCAGTCGGCACTACTTCTCAAAGAAAGGTGTGCCTGCGCTCCACCAGCATGTCGCACATAACATCACCGCTTCTTTGAGAAACTCTGTGTGTGACAGGGTGCATTTCACCACAGACACTTGGACGAGTAGGCATGGACAGGGGCGTTACATGTCGCTGACTGGGCACTGGGTAACTATGGTGACAGCAGGACAAGGGGCTGCTGTCCAAGTCTTGCCGTCCCCACGAGTTGTGCGTCAATCCTCTTTATGTCAAAGTTCCTCCACTGCTTCTGCCTCCTCAACCTCCTCTCGGTCTTCCACCTGCACCAAAAGCCTGTCTGGTCATGCCACAAGCTTTCTAACTGCGCAGAAGGGATCCTGCACACCTCCTTACTATGCTGGCAGTAGGGCTCAACGTCATCAGGCAGTTTTTACATTGAAATGTCTGGGAAATGTGAGTCACACAGCTGAGGAGTTGTGGTCAGCTCTGGAGAACCAATTTCATGAATGGTTGTCTCCACTGGACCTGAAACCAGGGAAGGCCGTGTGCGACAATGCTGCAAACCTGGGTGCGGCCCTTCGCCGGGGCAATGTCACACACGTGCCTTGTATGGCTCACGTGTTGAACCTGGTTGTCCAGCAATTTTTAGCCCACTATCCCAGACTAGATGGCCTTCTGCAGAGGGCACGGTCGCTGTGTGCTCACTTCCGCCGTTCGCATCCCGCAGCTCAGCGACTTACATCTCTACAGAAGTCGTTGGGCCTGCCACTTCACCGGCTAAAATGCGATGTGCCTACCCGGTGGAATTCAACTCTGCACATGTTGCAGCGACTGTGGCAGCACCGACAAGCCCTGGTGCAATACGTTCTGACGTATAGCCTGGGCCAACGAGATTCAGAGGTGGGGCAAATCACGCTGGAGGAGTGGTCTCAGATCAGGGACCTATGCACCCTTCTGCACAGTTTTGAAATGGCGACGAAGATGTTTAGTGCTGACGATGCCATTATCAGCATGACTATTCCGGTGATTTACATGCTGGAGCACATGTTAAACAGAATTCGGAGTCAGGTGGTGGCACAAGAGGAGGTGGAGGAAGTAGAGGAGGAGGAGTTGTATGCGGAAGGGCTAACATCTGCAAGGTCCAGACGGTCGGCAGCACCAAGGCGGCAGGCATGTGAGGGTAGGGGAGATGGTTTTACCAGGGCGCATGGTAGCAGCCAAACTAGTGAGGAAGGTGCAGGAGCCCAGGAAGAAGTGGAGGACGAACTGATGGAAGACTCATCAGATGAGGGAGACCTTGATCACATTTCTGTTGTGCGAGGTTGGGGGGAGAGGACAGAGGAAGGAAGCATGATTGTTACCTCGCCACTAACACAACAGGGACTTGGTGCTCCTGGATGCGCAACACACATGAGTGCCTTCTTGCTGCACTACCTGCAACATGACCCTCGAATTGTGAGAATTAGAAATAATCCTGACTACTGGGTTGCCACACTGTTAGATCCCCGGTACAAAAGTAAATTTGCAGAAATTATTCCTGCCATAGAAAGGGATGCACGCATGCAGGAGTATCAGCAGAGACTGTTGCAGAATCTTACATGTGCTTTTCCACAAAATACCAGTGGTGCACGTTGTGAATCTCACAGTTCCAACTTGCCAACCGTGGGACCGTCAAGTGTTCAGCACTCAAACCGTAACAGAACCACAGTATCTGCTGGTAACATCAATTTTGCGGAATCATTTCACCACTTTTTTAGCCCATCCTTTGCAAGGCCACAGGAGACAAGAAGTCTGACACATAGTCAACGCCTAGAGACGATGGTACAGGAGTATCTCCAAGTAAACATTGAAGCCACGACTGTGTCACTGGACCCTTGCTCTTTTTGGGCTTCCAATCTGGATAAATGGCCGGAGCTAGCCACTTACGCCTTGGAGATCTTGTCATGCCCCGCAGCCAGCGTTCTGTCTGAACGTGTGTTCAGCGCTGCTGGTGGTGTGCTGACAGATAAGCGCACGCGGCTCTCCACTGATAATGTAGACAGACTCACGATCATAAAGATGAACAAATCATGGATCCGAAACGACTTTTCTACCCCTGTGTCATCCTGGGGAGAGTAAAAGCTTGATGATTGGTTAAAATCACCCTACCAACCGTTTTAAGCTTTCAAATTACTAATCATGTTTATCTGTATCTTGACTGGAAAATAATTTGGGCTTTGTAGCAGTGTGCAGCACTGATCCTATTAGGCCATCTATACTAAAGCTTCACCAGATTTAAAATTAAAAATAATTTTTAGCTGCATCTAGCCCGGAAAATAATTTTGGGGCTCCGAGATGTGCAAGGCACATAAGTGCCTTCTTGCTGCACTACCTGCAGCATGACCCTCATATTGTCAGAATTCGAAGTAATCATGACTACTGGGTTGCCACACTCTTAGATCCCCCAAACTTTTCGATCAACCTTTTCATTTTAATAAAGACCAAAAAAATGGTCATTTTTGAAATTATAAGCATTAGCAGGTTGTTAGAAACTGAAATCAAACAGTTTTCAACTCAAAACTTTATTCTAGGTGATGTTACATTTTCACATAGGACCCCTTGTTCGAAAGGAGCTTCTGAACTCTCTCGTCCATTGAATTTGTCAGGGTTTGGATGGTTTCTGCTTCAATTGTTTTGCATGAGGACAGAATACCCTCCCAGAGCTGTTGCTTAGATGTGAACTGCCTCCCGCCATCATAGACACTCCTTTTAATGATGCTCCAAAGGTTCTGAATGGGGTAGAGGTCAGGGGAGCATGGGGGTCACACCATAAGTTTGTCCCCTTTTATGCCCATATCAGCCAGAGATGCAGATGTTTTATGTGCAGCATGAGATGGTGCATTATCATGCAGAAAAATGATCTTGCTGTGAAATACACGGTTCTTCTTCTTGAACCATGGCAGGAAGTGCTGTTTGAGAAAATCCACATACATTATGGAGTTCATCTTTAGCGCCTTCAGGCATCCTAAAGGAGCCGACAATCTCTCTCCCCATGATTCCAGCCCAAAACATTACTCCACCTCCTCCTTGTTGGCGCTGTAGCCGTGTTTGCGTGGGGTGTCCATCAACCAGCCATCCTCCACTCCATCCATCTGGACCATTGAGCGCTGCACGGCACTCATCCGTGAACAAAACAGTTTTGAAATCAGTCTTCATGTAATGTTTGGCCCACTGGAGCCGTTTCTGCTTGTGTGAAGTGGATAGAGGAGGTCGACAGGATGGCGCATGCACAGCTGCAAACCTCTGAAGGACCCTGCATCTTGTTGTTCGGGGGACGTTGGAGGCACAAGCAGCTTCAAAAACTTGTCTGCTGCTATGACAAGGCTTTTTTGCCGCTGCTCTTTCAACCTGACGTAATTGCCTGTAGGAAAGAGACCTCAATTTGCCCTTATCAGCACGCACACGTGTGTACTGTGAATCAGCTACATACTTCTTGATTGCCAAGACACTTCATCCTGATCATCGCACAATGTTGATTGTAGTCATGCCTTGACCTAAACACTCCACAATTTGTTGCTTCTCAGCAGCCGACACATCCTTTTTCTTTCCCATTTTGGCAGAAAATGTAGGCTGCTTAATAATGTGAGAGAGCCTTCTTAAGTAGTCTTGCCTTTCATTGGACACACCTGCCAAACTAATTAGCACAGGTGTCTGCAATTGCTTACAGTGATATAAAGAGCCCTGACACACATCACCATCAATGAGTTTAACTGACAAACAAACAAATTCTTCCCTTATCACTCCTAAACACTTTTTGCATAATAATTTGGAACGCAGTGTACATGTGCTTTTCCACAAAACACCAGTGGTTCACGTAGTGAATCTTACAGTTCTAACTTGCCAACCGTGGTCTGTATGGAGTTGTTCAATAAAGGGCCCAAAATTAAGATAACATAGATGGGAGAGGTCTCTATGAATAGGAATTCCTAAGTATTTGATACCCTGTGAGGGCCAGGCAAAGGGAAAGTTGGACTGGATGGAATCCTATATGGATTTGGGGAGGGAGACATCGAGGGCCTCAGACTTCGCTGCATTGATTTTAAAATTTTACCATGTAACAAAGTGATCTATTTCAGCCATAACAGCATGGATGGATATATGTGATTGAGTGATATATACTATGACATCATCAGCAAATAGAGAGCACTTGTACTCGGTGCCTCCCACCTCAATCCACCTAATATTGGGGTTATGGCGAATTGATGAGAGCAGGTGCTCCGTCACTAGGATGTATAAGAGAGGGGACAGAGGACATCACTGCCTTGTCCCATTGGTGATTGTGAAAGGTGATGAAAATGTTCTGACGCACCCCCTGGGCCTTGGGACACCCGGAGCTGGACCCTTTTTGGTGGATGCTGGTGGTTGTAGTCTTCGTGGCGGCGACCCGGTTCCGTGGCTCAGGGCGGTCAAACCAGTGGCGGAACTATTTATGTGGTTTTGATGTTTAAATGTCCGACTACGCCACCCGTGGATTGCGGTCAGAGTGAACCGCCGCTACAGGGCAGACCGCTGAGGCTGGTGTTGTGGGTGCAGCAGAGTGTAGCATAACTCCCCACGGGAGGAGTATAGCCTCAGGGCAGTGTATGCGGAGGATGGGGGTGATGGTGCAGGGCAGCAGCAGTAACGACACGGTGTCAGTGATGCAGTCCAGGGCCTTTACTCACAGTTCTTATTATCCAGACCACGTCTGCAGGTAACGGCTGCCCACGTCGTACTGTGCTCACCAGGTGAGGGGCTCAGACAACTCCCAGATAACTTTGGAGCGCTTCACAGGACCCCCTTTGTGTGTCCTTTGTCTGGCCTTTCTTACCAACCCTTCTGTCCGGCTGCCTCGGGCCTCCTCTTGGTAAACTTGGCGCCAGTTTCCCTGACCCTATGTGCTGCCCTCCTAGCGGGTGTAGCGAGGGGCTGCGCCACATAAAATGTCACAGCCTCCGGTTTCTAGCTGAGGGTCGTTTCCTGCCTCCACTAGTTTCGGGGACCGGTCTCCCCCTTTGGCCTGACCCCTCCATGCAGGTGGATTCGGGCGTGCGGGGGCGACTCGCCCGTCCGCACCCCTGGGATCCCTTTGTTCCTCGTTCCTGGAGCCTTCTCCGCTCCTCTTCCTTCCTTCTCCCTCTTCCAGGCCTGGGCCTCTGTTACTAGGCCCGCCTCCGGATCAGAGCTCATGCAGAGCCCCTGCTCCCTGCCACTTCTGCTCAGACTTCTCTGCACTGAACTAAGATGGTGCCCACCTTTTATACTCCCTTCTCAATGCACCCAGGAACTGCTTCCTCCCTGCTCCTGCACTACAGGGTTCCCCTTCCTCAGTGTTCCCTCCCCCCACTCCAGCCAGGGACAGGGACTGTCGTGCCCATCTCAGGGGCATATTGGTCGCCCTGCCCCACGGCAATGTGGTGTAATGCATGCAGGTGTCGGGTCCTGATCCACACTCCATCCTTACCTGAGAGTGAGATATCACACCTCTGGGTGAGGTGCAATACCTCTGTAGCAACTGAGCCCTCAGGGTGCTACAGTTCAATTTATCTTCAGCCTAGGTGACGAATTGCGATACAGGGCCGTGATTTTGGCTATAAAAGGGTCCCCTAGACCCCTACCCCAAGCTTTTTAAGAGAATCATATATGGCGTGCCAGGAGACTCTATGGAATGCTTTCTCAGCATCCAACGAGAGTATCTACTTACAAATTTTTAACTGCATCTAGCCCAGGAAATACTTTGTGCCTAGTAGCAGTGTCTGCTAGTCAGCGGATTATCCCAGCTGTTAAGCAAGCTACACGACCTGTAGTTTGGACACTTAATTTTTTCAAAGGAAATGCTTCGGGACCACGGGATACTCAGTGAAGAGCATCAGGAGGCACCCCAAGGCATAGGGGCTGGGACTGGCAGTAAGATGCCTTGCGGTGGACAGCCAAGCTCGATCCTTATAAAAGCTTTTTAACTGCAGCAGCTTTAGTGGACGCTACTGGAGCTGGAATTACGCGGCTGCTGGCATGAGACTTGCCCTCCAATAGATCCTTGTAAATGGATTTAAAGTGTATTCATTCAAATTAGAGAGACAATTTAAATTAAAAAGCTTAGAGCTGCCTCCACCACAGGGGGGCTCGCTCGACCCACCAGCGGACAGGCACCAGTATTGGGAGAGGGGGGCAGGCCGTCAGGGTTCACCGCAGCTCTGGCACAAACCCGGCGACACGGAGGTGGCACGGGCAGGAGCGGACTGAACGTGTCGGCTTCTCACTTTTTGGATTTTAGAAGGGCATGACATGCCTATATCTGTGTCTCCCCCTCCTTTTACTCCTCCACCTCTTTTCTTTTCTCATGACTATATGTACTTGTCACTTTTCCATGTGGTAGTTGTGTCTTCTGAGCAGTTTGTCAGCTTTTGGACACCTTTGAAGGTGTTTTCTATGTGTTTCTATGTGTTTTTGTTTGCCTGCCATTGGTTTTAACGGTGTTCGAAGGTGTTCGACGAACAGTTCGGCGAACACACGGGTGTTCGACGAACCGAACCGAACTCGAACACTACGGGGGTGGCTCAACACTAGCCAGGGGAACTCCTGCTTGCTCGCAGACTGACTAGGCCCCTTATACTAGCCAGTACTCCCGGGAGGGTCTGCCTTGTACCATCAGTAAAGACCCGAAACTGCACCTCCCGTCTCTGTGATTCCTTGCCGCTCCTGCACCATTAGCACTGGGACCCTCAGACCATCACTCCCATCATCTTCCACATTAGCTGCCCTGAGGCAATACTTCTACCGTGGGGAGTCATCCCATACTCAGCTGCGCAAACAACATCAGCCTCAGTGGTCTGCAGCGCAGCGGCGGTCCCCACTGACCGCAATCCACGGGTGGCGTAGTCGGACACTTATTACAATACAAATAGACTGCCACTGGTTTGACCACCCTGGGCACGGACCGGGTCACCGGCACACGGAGACTACAACCCCCAGCATTCTACAACAGCGATCCGGCTCCGGGTATTCCCCCTGCACAACAGCAGCAGCACAGGCCCAGGGGGCGCGTCAACTTTGGCGTAGTCGGCAGGATTTCGTGCCCGCAACCACCGGGAAATGCGTGCCTGAAAAAGAGACTTTTATACTTACCTGTGGTGAAGTTTCCCGCCGTCCGGAGTCGTTTCCCGCCATCCGGAGCTGATTCCCACCATCAGACGCCATCTTGGACCGTTTCCCGCCGTCTTCTGCCTTCTTCCCGCCGTCCGCAGCTGCTTCCCGCCTTCGGACGCCATCTTCGGGACGCCGCACAGGAAGAAGAGGCGCGCGAGATCCGAAGCTCCGCCCCACGCTCTGACGCTGCGCAAGGTCCTGGAAGGGAGGAAGAGCGACGCTGACGTCATCGGAGCGCGACGCCAGGTCCTCAACCCCGACGATCGACTGCGGAGCCGCATCCTACGGAAGAAGAGCATCGCAAGGTAGGCCACGATCCACTAGGGGGGAGGAGGATGCCGGATACCGAGGGGAGCTCCACTGCCACAGCCACCGCCAGGGCAACCGCTGCAGCAGTCATGCCATTCACCATGCCCTATATCCCAGGGGCAACCTGGCTACTCCAGTACTCAGGGGAGTCACATACTCTAAATGACTTTAGAGAAAGACTGGATAGCCTCTTCCAGGTGTACCCCCCTCACAGAAGAGCAAAAAGTGAGCATCCTGGTGGCCCAATTAATCGGGGCAGCCCAAAGGGAGGTAAAGTCCTGGCCACCTGGGAGGAAGAGGACTGTCAGAGAAATACTAGCCTGGCTGAAAGACACATTTGATACCCGCACCTCAGCCGAAATAAAACTAAGATTTTATGGGTGCAAACAACGGGCACATGAGAGTATAAGAGACTATGCTCTAAACTTACAAGAGGCCCTGAGAGCCATTAAGCAGGCAGAGCCTGACAGCGTGGGAAATGAAGATAAGCTGTTGACTGAACAATTTATTGAGGGTCTACTGTGCAATGCCCATCGAACCCAGTTGCGGGCAATGGCCTTACAGGACCCTGACCTGGACTTTGCACAGTTCAAGGACAGAGCCATCCGGGTGCTCCGAGAACCGGTACCAGGTGGCGCTGTGACCCACAGGCGCCCTGCTATCACTTACCACCAGGAGACGGCGCCCTTGTCTGCAGGGCCTGTGGGAGCTGATGCGCAGGCTTTAAACAGTGACCCGGCTACAGACCTGCACCATCAGGTCCAAGAGCTGACTAAGAGCGTTGCCGCGCTAACCAGAACTGTGCAGTCTTTACAGGTCTCTTCTCCAGGAAAGATCCAGCTGGCATCCGGACCGGAGGACGTCCCGTGGCGCCGACTGAGGAGGACCCCACCGGCCAGAGGAAGACCCAGCGACAGATACAACGAGGATGGACGACCCATCTGCCGCCGCTGCAATCAACCCGGACATGTGGCAAGGTACTGTCATTTAAACGGGCACAACCTGGGGTAGAGGGCCAACCCCCAGGCATAAGACCATCAGGCCCATCAAACTGGCGTGATAAATACGTAGGGGGACGTCCAATCTTGCCTGTGGTACTGGATGGCATTCCTATGAGTGCCCTACTAGACACTGGGTCACAGGTGACCACCATCCCGTACGTGCTCTTTAAACAGTACTGGAATGACTCGGACATAACCCGCTACCCAGATGACGACCTGAGTATCATCGCCAGCAATGGTCAGCCCGTGCCGCAGGTGGGATTCAAAGAGGTGACCATTAAGATCGGTAAAGTCGAACTGGCGGCACAAGGACTGATAATAGTGGACATAGACCGTCATGAGAGTCACCCTAGAATAACCTTGGGAACTAATGTGATTGAAAATTGTCTTGCAGAGGTGATTCTCATTTTACAGCAGGTTGCCAAGAACGCCAGTTCCGGCCAGCAGCGTGTGCTCCAAAAAGAGATCCGGGCACTGATGAAGCGGCAACAGGTGGAATTATCTGGTGGTGAGATAGGTAGCGTGAGAATGTGTGACCCGTTCCCTATTGCCATGCCCCCAAAAAGTGAGATGATGATTTGGTGCCGGGCAGCTATTGGTCTAAGAGGTAGAGACTACCAAGCAATGGTAGAACCCGTCTACTCAGACAGTAGGCCCACCATTTTAACAGCACGGGGGGTGGTCGATGTACGCCATGGGAGGGTGCCCGTTCGCATCATAAATATCGGGGAGAGAGAAGTACACCTGCCCCGGTATGCCACGCTAGCCAAATTGTTCACCATCAACCAGAACTCTGTACAGGCCGTGGAACCCTTGCCTCCATCTCAACCAGAGGAAGGTAACGGCTCTAAGAAACCAATGGAGGACTGGTGTCAGCAACTGCATTTGGGTACTGACTCCACTCCCTCACACCAGAAACAGGGAGTCTATCGGGTGGTTCGAGAGTACGAGAGAGTGTTTAGTAAACACCCGCTAGACTTCAGGCGAGTAAAGGGGGTAGAACACCACATCCCCACGGGAGACCATCCTCCCATAAAGGAGAGATACCGACCCGTACCCCCGGCACACTACCAACACGCCAAGGGGATGCTTATAGACATGAAGGAGGCTGGGGTAATCAGGGACAGCTGTAGCCCCTGGGCAGCTCCACTAGTCTTAGTGAAAAAGAAAGACAACACCATGAGAATGTGTGTAGACTACAGGAAGGTCAACCGTATCACACACAAAGATGCGTACCCGTTACCAAGGATAGAAGAGTCCTTAGCTGCATTAAAATCTGCTAACTTCTTCTCTACTTTGGATCTCACTAGCGGGTACTGGCAGGTTCCTGTAGCAGAGGCGGACCGGGAGAAGACCGCATTCACCACCCCGATGGGTCTCAGCGAATTTAACTGTATGCCGTTCGGGCTCTGCAACGCACCAGGAACCTTCCAACGGTTGATGGAATGCTGTCTGGGACACCGGAATTTCGAGACGGTCCTGTTATACCTGGACGATGTCATCGTCTATTCCAAGACCTACGAGGACCACCTGAAACACCTGGCAGAAGTGTTTGAAGCTCTGGCAAACTACGGCCTAAAGGTGAAACCCTCCAAGTGTCACCTCCTGAAACCAAAGGTGCAGTACCTGGGACACGTGGTGAGTGCTGACGGAGTGGCTCCCGACCCTGATAAGATCACCGTAATTAAGGACTGGCCAAGACCCTCCAGCATAAAGGAAGTGCGGCATTTCCTCGGGTTGGTAGGCTACTACCGAAGACTCATTCCCGGTTTCACCAAAATGGCAGCCCCTATGCAGGACCTCCTGATAGGTCAATCTCGGAAAGCCAAAAACCAGAAGCCGCCCTTCAGGTGGGAAAAGCTGGAAGAGGAGTCCTTCTGCCAGCTGAAGATGGCCCTCACGGGGGATGAAATCCTGGCATATCCAGACTACAGCCAGCCCTTTATCCTCCACACGGACGCAAGCAACATCGGGCTAGGAGCCGTACTGTCCCAGATCCAGCAAGGGAAAGAATGGGTAATCGCTTACACCAGCCGAAAGCTACGGCCCACGGAGAGGAACCCTGAGAATTATAGCTCATTCAAGCTGGAGTTCCTGGCAGTAGTGTGGGCAGTGACCGAACGTTTCAAGCATTACCTTGCCTCCTCCAAATTCACCGTGTACACGGATAACAACCCGTTGACACACCTGGACACTGCAAGGCTCGGTGCCCTGGAACAGAGATGGATGGCCCGCCTGTCCAACTTTGAATTCACCATCAAATACCGGGCAGGACGATCAAATGCCAACGCGGATGCCCTGTCTAGAATGCCGAACTTACCGGACGTAGGGGAAGATCCAGAAGATCTGGAAGAAGTTGAGCTCCCTGCGTTCCACCGTCATGGGATTACCCTGTATTCCCACCGTGTGAAGGACAGGCGCTCCGTGACGTTCAATCCCTTGCCCCACTACAACTGGGCGGAGATGCAAGACAGTGATCCCGCAGTCAATTTGGTGAAGGAAATGCTGACCCAGGCCGATGCCCGTCTTGACCCAGATGCTCCGGAGGAGACCAATCAACTGTGGAAGGAGAAAAGTAAGCTGTTCCTCTACAGGGAGAAGCTGTGCCGGAGAATGGTTAACTCTCGAACGCATGAGTTGACCTGGCAGGTAGTGGTCCCAAGACGAGACGCGGCTATGGTTCTGGAGGCATACCACAACGGAGCAGGGCATTTCGGATGGAAGAAGCTGGAGTTCTTGTTGCGTGAACGGTTCTACTGGGTAGGCATGAGAGGAGCCATCGAGAGGTGGTGCAGAGACTGTGGCCCGTGCCACCTGAGAAGAAAGGACCGTGCCAGCCAGAAGACTCCCTTGCAGCCCATCATCACCAGACAGCCACTGGAACTGGTAGCCCTGGACCATGTGAAACTGGCTCCAAGCAGATCTGGGTATGTTTACGCCCTCACAATCGTAGATCATTACTCCCGGTTCCTGGTGGTGGTCCCGGTCAAGGACTTAACGGCTCAAACAGCAGCTAGAGTCTTCCAGCAGCACTTCTGCCGTCCACACGGGTACCCGGACCAAGTGTTGACAGACCAAGGACCAGCCTTCGAAGCGGAGGTCTTCCAGGAGTTCTGCAACCTGTATGGCTGCAAGAAGATAAGAACAACGCCCTATCACCCTCAAACCAATGGACTCTGCGAGAAGATGAACCAGGTGGTGATAGATCTGCTAAAAACATTGCCCCTGGAAGAACGCAGTCTGTGGCCTGAGAAACTGCCCGATCTGGTGGACCTGTATAACCACATCCCTGTAGGTTCCACCAACTGTACCCCGGCTTACCTAATGAGAGCAAGACCTGGTAAGCTGCCTATTGACCTGGATATGGGAGTCCTGACGCCTGAGGACACCTCGCCAGAGGCAGACTGGGATACAGAACGGCAGCAGCAGTATCGGAAAGTACAGGAGAGCGTCGAGCGAAGTCTGTCTCAAGCTAGAGAAAGGCAAGAGAAGGCTTATAACCAGTATGCTCCCGCTGTTCCCCTGGTACCTGGAGAGCAGGTCTTGAAGAGGAAGAGGCGGCTCCACAAGTTGGAAGACCAGTGGGAGAAGGACCCGTACACCGTACTGCCATCAAGCCATGAGAACCCAAAAATCTGCGTAATCAGTAAGGATGGAGGAGAAACCACAGCCATTGTCTCCAGAGACCACCTGAAGAAGTGTCCCGAGCAGCTGCAAAGCCCTGAAGAAGATCAAGAAAACCCTCAACCCGCAGAGGAAAGGGAAGAAATGATCGGTACTGTACTCGGAGACTTCCCCCGGTCTTGGACACAAGTAAACGGCACTGTCGTGGTGCCCGTCCTCACCTTTCTCCAGCCAGCCCCGCAAGTGCCTACAGAGGAACCGGTAGAGCTGGAAGAGCAGCCGGCCCAAGAGGCAGAAGAGTCCACACCAGCAGTACAGGAGGATCAACCCTCTGCTAGTAGTGAGCCTGCTGTGCCCCTAGTGAGCCAAAGAGTGCTCCGTGTGTGCACTGCTGATAATCTGACAGACTGCACCTCCCCACTGTAAATGCGGGAAAGAGAAAAAAAAATGGAGATCTTCATTATTCCTGCAGAGATCCATCCCCTGCCCCGCCCCCCGCCCCGCTGTACACACAAACTGCGTATTAACATTAATTTTCAGCATTACTGAGAAAAAATCCAGTTATGATTTTGGTGCACAAACAGTTATCGAACATAACCTCGAACAGCCGAATTTTTTTCAAATCGTTCGTGTTCGCCGAACGGCTCGAACACCGCCCAAAACAGCTCGAATTTGAGATTGGCGAACAGTTCGAGTCGAACACCGCTCATCTCTACTCATAACGAGTCGCTTTCTTGTTATAACATCATGACGTGGCTTGGTCGGTATGGAGAGGTGGTGGAGATGCCAAAGAAAAACCGCGACGAGTTTGGTATCTGGTCAGGGGCCTGGACGTTTATGGTAAAACTTAAGCATTCAGGTGGTACGGTTGCCCACATTCCATCATCTGCCTTCCTCAGTAGGGATTGTATCCTGGTCTTCTACCAGAGGCAATCGAAGCTCTGTCACAGGTGCGGCGACCCCACACACTGCAGTGAAAACTGCACCGCGCAGAAATGTGTGTTGTGTGGGGGTGTCGGCCATCTTGCTGCCTCTTGTGTGGAGATTAGGTGCCACCTGTGTGGTGAGTTAGGTCACCCATTCAGCCATTGTCCTCGCTCCTTTGCTAATGCAGTCGAGACCCCGGTGGGAGAAAGTCGTGAGGCCGATTCTGCTGGGGAGGGGACTAGCCGGGTGGGGGAGCTGAGGGGCCAGGGAAGAAAAGCAATAAAATGACGCCTGCCCAGCTGAGGCGTCTAGACAAGCACAGACAGGAGAGGGAGCGGGGCGAGCCCCAGACTACCGGGGCGGCCCCTGTCCTGGATGCCAGTCTTGCTGCTGAGGCCCCGAGGGATGATGAGTTGGATGAGGAGGTCAGAAGGATCCACAGGGAGGAAACCGCCTCTGCCTCAGAATCTTCCCATTATGAAAGTATGGATCAGGATAATAAGCGGTGGCTAGAGGACAAGTGTAAGCTCGGCACCAAAAAGAAGAGAAAGAAGGGAGATAAAACATCTTCTCCCGCTCTGACCAAGGTACCTAAGGAAGGTAAAACTGACTACACTCTGGTTGGTCTTTCTAACCGGTTCCAAGCCCTTGATAACATCTCTTTCTCTGAGGAGGAGGCCGAGGGTGAGGTTCCGGCTTCGGCGGTGCTTACAGGGGGTGCCGAGTCTCCTTCTCCTGGGAATGCAAGTTCCTTGGGGGAAGGGACTGGGCCAGAGTCCGGAGACGAGGACGAAAAAACAAGGAAAAATGTGGAATGGACACGTCTGTATCATTAAAGAGGGGGAAGGATTCCTCGTCTGAGGCAGAGAATAAGGGGATTGGGAAGAAGAAAACCATCTATTGTGGTACCCACTCAGTTGACACTGGCGTCCATTAATGTCGCCAGCATTAAGTCAAATATGGCTAGATTTGCGGCCTTTGATTTTCTCAGCCGGGTTGAAGCTGACATTTTCTTTTTGCAAGAGACCAGGCTGCCAAATATGGCAGAGGTGTTTAAAGCAAAGAGGGAGTGGAGACTCGGGCCCTCCTATTGGTCTCTTGCGACTGAGCCGTATAGCGGAGTGGCGGTCCTTTTTACCGCAACGGTAGAATGCCGACGGGTTATTGAGTTAGAAATGGGGAGGTGCCTGATATTAGATGTCCTCATGAAGGGTGAGGAGCTTCGGATCATTAACATCTATGGTCCCCAATCTAAGTGGGACCGGAAGAGTCTCTTTATGAGGATCAAGCCCTACCTTTTTACGAGTCGGCAGGTCGTTTTTGGAGGGGACTTCAACACTGTCACGAGGCCCCGGGATAGAGGAGGTTCCAGAGACAAGCTGACTTATGATAGCGTCGCCCTTAATAGTATAGCTAGTGAGGCTGGCCTGGTGGATGTCCACATCTGGCACACCCCAGGCCACGAGGGGTTCACCTATCATAGAGGTAACTGTAAGTCCAGGATAGACAGGTTTTATTTAAAGGAGGAAGCCGTCTCTTCAGCAGTATCTGTTGTTGAGGTGGAGTTCTCCGATCTCTGTTTGATTTTGTTTTCTCTGAATGTTACAGAGACCCCCCGGATGGGAAGAGGCTTTTGGAGGCTCAATTCGTCTCTCTTGGAAGAAGCAGAGATAAGACAGTCCTTTGAGGATTTTCTTCAGTGCCAGGTACCCTTACTGGATCTTTGTAGTAGTAAGTCAGAGTGGTGGGAGATGTTCAAGAATAGGGTGTCGAGATTCTTCCGCCAGCTCTCGAGCCTCAGGAGCCTGGACAGGAATCGCCTGTATCAGGGCCTGAGGAGGACACTCGAGCATCTTGTCTCAACTGGAGGTAGCCGCGAGGAGATCTCCAGAGTAAAATCTTTGCTAATGAGGTATCAGTATGATAGACACGCATCTTTGGTTTTTGAGAGGGATTATGGGAAGTACCGCTCATCCGACCTTTACAGAAACTGCAAGATGTCAGTGAATAGTAAAGTTGTTACAGGACTGGTTGACACTGCAGGGTCCCTGAAAAGATCCAGATCAGGGATCCTGAAGGTCGTCAGATCCTTCTACTCGCACCTCTTGGGGAAGAGGGATCTTGATTGGGATGAGATGTCGGCTTTTCTGGCTGAAGCCGTCCCCGAACCAGGGGTAGACCCTCTCTTGGCGTTTTGACAGAGATGATCAGGGAAGAGGAAGTTAAGTTGGCGATTGAAGGGCTTGCCCTAAAGAAATCTCCCGGTCCAGATGGCTTAACATCTGAATTCTATAAGACCTTTAAGGACGCCTTGGTTCCCCTCTTGACTGAGGTATTCAATGAGTGTCTTTCCTCGGGCACTCTGCCAAAGTCAATGAGGAGGTCTGCCCTGATCATCTTGTCAAAGGGTAAGGACTCATCTTGCATTGAGAATTGGCATCCCATAGCGCTTCTCAATGCAGACAGGAAGGTTTTGGCAAAGGTGCTGTTTAATCGGCTGGTGAAATTTGTGCCCCGACTCCTTTCGGCAGCCCAGCATTGCTCTGTTCCGGGCCGCAGTACAATTAGTGCTGCACTCTGTGTCCGAGAGGCGGTGGAGCAGGGTAGGGCTGGTCACTGGAAGGGGTACATGCTGTCATTGGACCAGGCAAAAGCGTTTGATCGGGTTAATCATGAGTACCTCTTGTCTGATCTTCTCAGGTATGGCCTGCCGGGGGGGTTGTTGATTGGCTTAAGACCTTGTACGCTGGGGCAGAGAGTTTCCCGCTTGTGAACGGTTGGATTGGCAGCTCTTTTGAGGTTGGGTGTGGTGTTCGCCATGGTTGTCCCTTGAGCCCGCTGCTGTACGTGTTTGCGATTGACCCACTTCTTAGGAGGGTGGAGCGTGGACCGTTGACTGGGATCGGGATCGACCGGGCAGCACCGGAAGCCACTCTGAGAGTGGTGGCGTATGCCTATGACGTAACCGTTTTTGTTTCCTCTGATGGGGAGGCAGAATTGCTGATGTCAGAGGTAAATCGCTACTCGGAGGCATCCGGGTCCAAGATCAACCGGGATAAGTGTGAGAGTCTCTGGCTGGGAGGAGGAGATTCTGGTTTTGATCTCCCGGACACCCTTCCAGGACCCAAAGTCTCTGCAAAATTTCTTGGCATCGAATTTGGCCAGGGGGATTACCCCAAACAAAATTGGGACAGCAGGCAGGAGATCGCCACTCAGAAGGCGAACCAATGGAAGGGTTGGTCTTTGACCCTAAGGGAAAGGATAAACCTAATTAAAACCTACCTGCTCCCTTTGCTGATCTATCTGGGCAGTGTGTGAATCTTGCTGGAGCCTCTCTGGACTCGGGTCTACAGTTTGTTCTTCCAACTGTTATGGGGGAATAGACTGAACCTGGTCAACAGGGAGGTTACTTACCGTACAAGGTGACTAGGAGTTTTGGGTATGGTTAACCCTGTGGTATTCCTTGTGAATACCTTCATTAAGATCAATATTGCAAACCTCTGGAAAGAGAGGGCTCCTCCGTGGGTATTCTCCTGTAGGGGATGGTTTCAGCCTTTCATCCAGGAATGGGAGACAGGAGGGCAAGTGAAGGATCTACGCACACCGCTTGGACATCTCCCGGCTTACGCTACCGTGGTTCTGAAGGTAATTCGCCGGTGGGGTCTGGGAATGTGGGAGGTCAGGACTCTGCCAAGGAAGCTCCTTGACAAAAAGGTTCTGTTGACCCATTTTCAGACTCCTCTGGTGCTCAGGGATTGCCCAAGTTGGGATCTTGGGGTGGGTCTGCATCTTTTGAATTCTATCAGGATCCCCTCGAAGTTTTGGGACTTAGCTTGGTACTGCTTCCATGGGAAACTGTGTGTGAGAGACAATCTGAAGTGTAGGAGCTCTGAGGACAGGAACTGTCCTCGGGAGCATTGTGGTACCATGCTAGAAAGCATGGACCACTTCCTGCTTCGTTGTCTCTTTAACACAGAGGTGTACAACAGGGTGGGCGCCTCCATTGGCTGGCCCCGGTTGGTCGGTCTCTCTTATGCGGAATGAGCCTATGGAGCAGTCGGAAAACTGGGTGGTAGGGACCGCTGCACTTTATTTCTAGTTAGCACAGTGGTTAAGTATCACACGTGGAATGCACGGTGCTTAGTATCAACGCAACGGAAAATCCTCCCAGTGGACGATGTGTTTAGGACCATACTCGGTGACCTGGTGAAGGTGCGTTCTCTGGAGTATGAGATACTGGGCACACGAAGGACCGCTCTCCTCTGGAGGGGCTTTTCTTTTAGTGTGCCCTAGTCTGGTCATCTCCTCTCCTGGTGGTGGGCTGCTGCTGACACCATAGATTTTTGTTTTGTTTTGATCAGTAGACAGTGATGTAGGGCTGCAGGCACCGAACTTGGGCTTTGTTAGTTGTGGTTATTGTATTGTTTGTTTCTGTATATATTGTATATAAGCATACGGATTTGGGTGTAGGTGTTAGGTTGGGTGGTGGGAAAAGGGGGGAGGTGGGTTCATCTTGTGGGACTTTGGGACACTGGGATGTTTGGGTAAAAAACTGGCACTGCCTGATCTGGGCTATGGACGTTGGACATGGACTGAGGCATGAGACACAGGACCAGCTCTCAGGTCAGTGCCGGGGTTGGGACTGGTGGGCTTGAGTGTGGAGTGTTGAGTTTAGTCTTGTATATATTTGTATAGTTTAGTTTAAATTAAGTAAAAGAAGACAAAAAAATCATATATATATATTTTTGCCGGCTATTGTTTATTTTATTAATTGTTTGTGGTTATTATTTTGTTTGGTAACCGGACCAGGTATCAGAGGTGTAAATAGTTATTATTAGTTATTATTCTGTATATATGTATAATATGTGTGTGAGGGGAGAGGGAGCGGCTGGACCAGTTTCATTACTTTGTTTATTTTCTGGTTGATATTTTTGTTATGTTTCTGTTATTATTATTGTTATATTTTTCATTTTTATAATAAAAGATCTACAGGATGTAACTCAGGATCAGTAATGTAATGTATGTACACAGTGACTGCACCAGCAGAATAGTGAGTGCAGCTCTGGGGTATAATACAGGATGTAACTCAGGATCAGTAATGTAATGTTTGTACACAGTGACTGCACCAGCAGAATAGTGAGTGCAGCTCTGGAGTATAATACAGGAGGTAACTCAGGATCAGTAATGTAATGTATGTACACAGAGACTGCACCAGCAGAATAGTGAGTGCAGCTCTGGGGTATAATGCAGGAGGTAACTCAGGATCAGTAATGTAATGTATGTACACAATGACTGCACCAGCAGAATAGTGAGTGCAGCTCTGGAGTATAATACAGGATGTAACTCAGGATCAGTAATGTAATGTATGTACACAGTGACTGCACCAGCAGAATAGTGAGTGCAGCTCTGGAGTATAATACAGGATGTAACTCAGGATCAGTAATGTAATGTATGTACACAGTGACTCCACCAGCAGAATAGTGAGTACAGCTCTGGAGTATAATACAGGATGTAACTCAGGATCAGTAATGTAATGTATGTACATAGTGACTGCACCAGCAGAATAGTGAGTGCAGCTCTGGAGTATAATACAGGAGGTAACTCAGGATCAGTGATGTAATGTATGTACACTGTGACTGCACCAGCAGAATAGTGAGTGCAGCTCTGGAGTGTAATACAGGATGTAACTCAGGATCAGTAATGTAATGTATGTACACAGTGACTGCACCAGCAGAATAGTGAGTGCAGCTCTGGGGTATAATACAGGATGTAACTCAGGATCAGTGATGTAATGTATGTACACTGTGACTGCACCAGCAGAATAGTGAGTGCAGCTCTGGAGTGTAATACAGGATGTAACTCAGGATCAGTAATGTAATGTATGTACATAGTGACTGCACCAGCAGAATAGTGAGTGCAGCTCTGGGGTATAATACAGGATGTAACTCAGGATCAGTGATGTAATGTATGTACACTGTGACTGCACCAGCAGAATAGTGAGTGCAGCTCTGGAGTGTAATACAGGATGTAACTCAGGATCAGTAATGTAATGTTTGTACTCAGTGACTGCACCAGCAGAATAGTGAGTGCAGCTCTGGAGTATAATACAGGATGTAACTCACTATCAGTACAGGATTAGTAATGTATGTACAAAGTGACTGCACCAGCAGAATAGTGAGTGCAGCTCTGAAGTATAACTGATTCATACCTTGGACATCTGGATAATGGGCCATCAGCACCAGGCAGAACTTCAGTGTGGAAGCTGTGGTTTCCGTTCCTGCTGTTAAAAGTCCTGCAACCACCATGTGGAGACTGGTGTCACAGAAATCAGGATCAATCTCATGTTCAACCTGAGGGTGAGCAGAAGTGCGATTATTATACAGGACTTCTCTTTATTATGCTTTTGGGTTCAGAGGACTAACTGCGATCTGGGTAAACAGGCTCCTCTGCATGGTAGCTGGGGTAAGTAGGGGCATCTGTGCCTAAGCGTGTTAGACAGTGAGCAGAATAGTGAGTTCAGCTCTGGAATATCCTACAAGTAGTTAGTTTGATTGTACAGTGTCAGGTGTAAGGATCACTCTTCTCAGAATGAAAATCATTATAGAAAGGACAAGCAGAGAATGCAAAAAATGTATACTTTAAAGCCTGAACAACTGTGAATGCAGCACTGAAGTACATTGAATGACCACAGTATTAAATCCCAGAAGCACATTGGGCCTCCTTTACTATTTAGCACAGTATGAATTGGTGGCATAGATTACATCAGGCATTAAACATTTTCCTGATGGAATATTGGCTCAAGTGGACAGGATAATAGTAATAGTAATAATAATAATTTATATTTTTATGGCACCAGCACACTCGTCCGCACTTTACATTACAGAGGAGACTTATACAGACAATAAAGACTTCATAGATTACCACATAATTCATCAGATACAGGAGGAGTGAGGGTCCTGATCACAAGCTACAATCAATGAGGAAATAGGGGGCACATGAAAGGTGGATGGTAGTAAGAGCTTGTATTGAGCGGTCCGGCCGTCAGTATAATAAGGGATTCACATAACGCTGCATGAACCGGTCACCAGCCAGTGTGCAGTACAGTTACAGAGGGCTGTAAGTGCATGGGGGGTGTGAACAGAAGCTACGAGAGTCCTGATTTTGAAGAAAATGTTGTATGGGCAAAACGGGGACAATTAGATAAATGAGGTGAGGTGATAGGCCAGTCTAAAGAAATACATTTTTAGGTCACCCTTAAAAACTGTACGTATTGGGAACTAATTGAATTGTCCTGGGAAGTGCATTCCAAAGAATTGGTGCAGAACACGAGGAGTCTTGGAGACTAGAGTGGGAGGTTTGGATTTTTCAGGATGTTAGTCTTAGGTCATAAGAGGAACGGAGGGCACGGGTAAGGTGATAAACAGGTATGAGTGAGAAGTGCTGAAGCATAGAGAGCTGTGTGGGTGAGAGTGATGATTTTATATTGAACTCTATAGTGGATGGGTAACCAGTGTAATAACTGGCACAGGGTGGAGGCATCGGTGTAGTCGTTGAAGAGGAATATGATCCTGGCTGCTGCATTTAGGACAGATTGGAGAGGGGAGAGTTTAGTAAGCGGGAGACCGATTAGTAGAGAATTGCAATAGCCCAGACATGAATGAATAAGAGCTACAGTAAGAGTTTTTGCACGTAAAGTAAGAAAAGGTCAAATTCTAGGGTTTTTGAGGTGTAGGTGACATGAGCGAGCGAGTGATTGGATGTAGGGGGTGAAGGAAATATCTGAGTTAAATATGATCCCAAGACAGTGAGTATGCTGCTGGGGAGTAATAGTAGAACCACATATGGAAATGTCAATATCGGGCATAAGTAGAAAGATAGGGGCGCAATAGCGCTGTTATCCAACAACAACCAAGTGGGTAAAAAGAAAATGTGCTCACCTTAATGAGTTGTGAAATGCACAACTCATGTAAGAATTAGTGACGAAGGGCTGCAGACAGCACAGAATCCCTAGGGATCTTGTAGGTAAACAATCTTGTAGTTTATTGTTAAAAGCTACGATTACTACGCGTTTCGTCCCGTCCACTTCCTCAGGTACACAGCTATGTACCTGAGGAAGTGGACGGGACGTCCACGAAACGCGTAGTAATCGTAGCTTTTAACAATAAACTACAAGATTGTTTAATTATACAATCTCTCGTCATATTTCTTCACTACGGAGGAGCGCGGATTTTTTACCAGCACCTACTTCATCCTACTACAGAATATCGGGCATAGGTAGGTGAGTGGAGGGAGGAAACATAAACATAAACGTAAATTGTTTGCACTTATTAAAGTGCCTCTTATTGATTTTATATACAAAGACCTCAGAACAAAAACCCGTTTGGCATGGCCGAAGATGTGGTCCAACCACTGGATCATCTATGCCCTGCAGCCACGCCCAGGGCCTACGTTGAGGGTTTTCGGACGGGTCCCTCATGTTTATCAGAATTGCACCTTCTTCAGTGGAATGGACACCAGGTTACAGATCGCGCTGTAGCCTGCTAAAAATGTTTTATATGTGTGGAGAAAAATGTTCTTTAAAAAGTTTTATAATGTTTTATAAGCTAATAAGTGACCTGTAACGTTTAAGTAATGCGCCTCCCATAAAGAGAAGAAAAAGTTTGTTTATGATCTTATATGCGAATGCATTCTAAAAAAATTGTATGTCTAAAACCTTGTTTTACTCTGTTCCAGCCCAGGGACGTGCTGTGTTTTACCATGGGGGTATGTGTCACCCCTGCGGGTTCAGTCGCCACAGAGGTACTGCATCTCACTCAGAGGTGTGGTATCTCACTCTCAGGTAAGGAAGGAGTACTGCCCGGGACCCTAACACCTGCATCCAACACTACACTACTCCTGGATGGGCAACATGCACTGCTCCTCTGCTGAGCCCTGTCCCTGGCTGGAGTGGGGGGAACCAAAGTTGGGGGAACCATGTAGTGTGTGTGGGTGGAGGAAGAGTTCAGGGGAGCTCAGTAAGAAGTGATATAAAAAGGGATGGAACCGTCTAGAAGGGTTCCAGTCAGAGGAAGAGTTGGGAGCAGGAGCTCTGCAGGAGCTCTGCTCAGGGAAGCTCGGGCCTGAGTGAGGAGGCCCAGGAGAAGGAGAGGAGGAAGGAACGGGAGCAGAGAGAAGGCTCCAGGAGTGAAGAAAGGATCTCAGGGGTATGGGCAGTGCTGGAGGCCACCCGTACGCCCAAATATACCAGGCGGTGGAGGGATCGGGTCGCAGAGGGGACCGGCCCCTAACTAGTGAGAATTGCAACGTTCAACTAGGTAACCGGAGGGTGCAGCATTTCAGGTGCTGCAGCCACAAGCCACATCTTTCTCACCGAGAAGGTGGCCATAGAAGACCCAGGGGACAGAGAAGACGTCGCCCGACAAGGTCCGCGGTCACTAGATTGGGACACTGGGTGCGAGGTGCAGGAAGACGGCCAGAAAGAACACACAGAAGGGGGTCCCGTTACGTACTCCGGAGTTACCTGAGGTTTGGCTGAACCCCTACCTGAGTAAGCACAGGATGACATGGGAAGTTATGATCTGCAGTTGTAACCAGGAGCAAAGTGAGAACTGTGAGTAAATCCGGAAGACTGCACCCCACTGTCTCTGTGAATTATTACGGCTGCGCCATCATCGCCTGCACTACACTGCACCACAACCGCACAGCAACATCTATAATATCACCATTTCCTGCCCTGGAGCTAAGCTCTGCCTGTGGAGAGCTGAACCAACTCTGCTGCACTAGCATCAGCTCCAGAGGACCTGCTCCGCAGCGGCGGCTATCTTTAGCCGTCACAAACTGTATATAAGAACTTTAATTGCCCTGTAAATATCCCCTTGTATTGACCCCCCTGGGTCACAGACCGGGTCACCGCTACTGTGACATCTCCCCTAGCAACGACAGGCCCGGCACCAAGTACCCCACGGCCAAGGGGGCGCGTAAGAAGACTAAGTCCATCTAGTTCAACCCATAGCCTAACATTTTGATCCAGAGGAAGGCAAAAAAAAACATGTGGCAAACACTAAGCTCCACATTGGTAAAAAAATTTCCTTCCTGACTCCACATATGGCAATCAGACTAGTTCCCTGGATCAACGACCTATCAAGGAATCTAGTATATATAACCTGTAATATTATACTTTTCCAGAAAGGCATCCAGGCTAGTGATGAGCGAGCATGCTCGCCACTGCTCGGTACTCGCCCGAGCATCTCAGTACTCGAGATGCTCGGAGCTCGCCGAGTACTTGCGCGATGCTCGGGCGGGAGCTCGGGTCCCCGTCCTGCATGTTTGGCACTACTTAGAGCACCAATCATGCAGGGATTGTCTGCCACTCACTGTAATGTCACAGCCATGGTGGTTGTGGCATTACAGTGATTGCAAAAATCGATGGGAACAGTGCTCACAGTGAAACATGAAAAGCTGGCAATTCATCAGCGGCATACATCGGTGCCCGACAATTTAGAACAGAAAGAATAGAGCATCACACATAGATTAGATAGATAGAAACATGTCAGTCACATATATAATAAGTACAGTGACAGTGTTGGTTACTGAACTTGTTATTTAGTGTTAAAATAAGGGATTTATAAAAAAAAAATAATAGTGTTTTCATGCTCTTTAAAAAAGCCGGCTGGCAATTCATCAGCGGCATACATCGGTACCCGACAATTTAGAACAGAAAGAATAGAGCATCACACATAGATTAGATAGATAGAAACATGTCAGTCACATATATAATAAGTAGAGTGACAGTGTTGGTTACTGTACTTGTCATTTAGTGTTAAAATAAAGGATTTATTAAAAAAAAAATTGGCGTAGTGTTCCCCTTAATTTTATTCTCTAGCGGAGGTTAAGCAGACGGCTGGGGCAGATGTTTGAAGCCTGGGAAGGGGGTAATACCAACGGAGCTTCCCAGGCTACTAATATTGGCCCCCTCCCAGGCTAGAAACACCAGTCATCAGCCGCCCCAGAAATGGCGCATCCATAGGTTGCGCCAATTCTGGCACTTAGCCTCGCTCTTCCCACTGCCCTGTAGCGGTGGCAGTGGGGTAATAGGGTAGGGCTTGATGTCAGTTTATAATGCCAGCTGACATCAAGCCCAGGTTAGTAATGGAGAGGCGTCTATAAGACACCCCCATTACTAACCCCATAGTCAAAGTTAAAAAAAGCACAAATACCCAGAATAAAGTCCTTTAATTGAAATAAACACACGATTCTTTAATGTTCTAAATTAAACCATACTTACCATCACGCCCATTCCAACTGAAGCCAACGATCTCCTGCAATAAAAGTAAAATAATAAAGCAACCTCATCCTTACCTCTCCATGGTTCCCAGGACGGCTCCAGCTCTGCTACATTGACATGACAGGCTGGATCGCAGCAGAAAGTTGCCATCCAGCTTTCCATGCCGCAGAGACACTGAGAAGCGCAGGCATGCTTGCGCTCCTCAGTGTCTGGCTGTGACGGCATCCAGATGAGCCGAGTTCATGTCCAATGAACTCAGCTCACCTCATGCACGTCACTGACAGCGTGGGAAAATTCTCCTGCACTTGCAGTGAGCGTGAGAGAATTCTCCTGCTCAAGCGCTGAGCGCAGGAGAATTCTCCCACGCTGTCAGTGACGTGCATGAGGTGAACTGAGTTCATTGGACATGAACTCAGCTCATCTGGATGCCGTCACAGCCAGACACTGAGGAGCGCAAGCATGCCTGCGCTTCTCAGTGTCTGCGACATAGCAAGCTGGATGGCAGCTTTCTGCTGCGCTCCAGCCTGTCATGTGAATGTAGCAGAGCTGGAGCCGTCCTGGGAATCATGGAAAGGTAAGGATGAGGTTGGCTAATTATTATATTTTTATTGCAGGAGATCGTTGGCTTCAGCTGGAATGGGCGTGATGGTAAGTATGGTTTAATTTAGAACATTAAAGAATTGTGTGTTTATTTCAATTAAAGGACTTTATTCTGGGTGTTTGTGTTTTTTTTTAAACTTTTACTATGGGGTTAGTAAACGCCTCTCCATTACTAACCTGGGCTTGATGTCAGCTGGCATTATAAGCTGACATCAACCCCAGCCCTATCACCCCACTGCCACCGCTACAGGGCAGTGGGAAGAGCGAGGCTACGTGCCAGAATGGGAGCATCCTACGGATGCGCCATTTCTTGGGCGGCTGACGGCTGGTGTTTCTAGCTTGGGAGGGGGCCAATATTCATGGCACCCTTCCTGGGCTATTAATATCAGCCCCCAGCTGTCTGCCTAGCCTTTGCTAGCTATTAAAATAGGGGGGACCCCACGTCATTTTTTTGGGGGGTCCCCCATTTTAATAGCTGGTAAAGGCTAGGTATTCAGCTGGGGGCTGATATTAGTAGCCTGGAAAGCTCCGTGGGTATTAGCCCCTTCCCAGGCTTCAAACATCTGCCCCAGCAGTCTGCTTAACCTCGGCTAGAGACTAAAATTACGGGGAACCCCACGCCAATTTTTATGTTAATAAATCCTTTATTTTAACACTAAATGACAAGCACAGTAATCAACACTGTCACTCTACTTCTTATATATGTGACTGACATGTTTCTATCTATCTAATCTATGTGTGATGCCCTATTCTTTCTGTTCTAAATTGTCGGGTACCGGTGTATGCCGCTGATGAATTGCCGGCCGGCTTTTTTAAAGACACGGGTGCATGAAAATCGGAGGGCACTAGTGTGTTCCAAGTGCTCTGCTATGTTTTTCATGCACCTTCCTATATACCCTGCCTGCCTGTCTACCTATATATTCTGCCTGCCTGACGTTTAATTGAGCACCGTTCCCATCGATTTGGGCAATTTTTGACCTTCTGCAGACCGCCAGGGGGGACCACCAGAAAAATGCTCGAGTTTCCCATAGACTTTCATTGGGCTCGTTGCTCGGGTCAAGCACCCGAGTATTCCAATGTGCTCGACCCGAGCTTCCAGCACCCGAGCATTTTAGTGCTCGCTCATCACTAATCCAGGCCCTTCTTAAATGTTAGTAGTGAATCACTCATTACAACATCATGCGGCAGAGAGCTCCATAGTCTCACTGCTCTTACAGTAAAGAATCCGCGTCTGTGATTATGATTAAACCTTCATTCCTCCAGACGTACAAGATGCCCCCTTGTCCCCGTCTCAGTCCTCAGAGTAAAAAGATCAGTAGAAAGGTCTTTATACTGTCCCCTCATATACTTGTACATAGTAATAAGATCGCCCCTAAGCTTTCGTTTTTCCACAGTAAATAACCACAAGTGTAATAACCTGTCTTGGTATTGCAGACTCCCCAGTCCTCTAATAACCTTGGTCGCTCTTCTCTGCACCCTCTCTAGTTCAGCTATGTCTTTCTTATACACCGGAGACCAGAACTGTACACAGTATTCTAAGTGTGGTCGCACTAGTGACTTGTATAGAGGTAAAATTATGTTCTCCTCATGAGCATCTATCCCTCTTTTAATGCATCCCATTATTTTATTTGCCTTTGTAGCAGCTGCCTGACACTGGCCACCAAACGTGAGCTTGTCGTCCACCAATACACCCAGGTCTTTTTCAGTGACAGTTTTTGCCCAGTGTTTTACAATTAAGCATATAATTATACATTTTAGTTCCTCTGCCAAAGTACATTACCTTACATTTATCCCCATTAAAGCTCATTTGCCATTTATCAGCCCAAGCTTCTAGTTTACATAGATCCTCCTGTAATATAAAATTGTCCTCCTCTGGATTGATTACCCTGCAGAGTTTAGTGTCATCTGCAAATATTGAAATATTACTCTGTATGCCCCCTACAAGGTCATTAATAAAAATGTCAAAAAGAAGGGGGCCCAATACTGACCCCTGTGGTACCCCACTGTTAACTGAGACCCAGTCTGAGTGTGTTCCATTAATAACCACCCTTTGTTTCCTATAACTGAGCCAATTCTTAACCCACTTACATATATTTTCCCCTATCCCCATTGTTCTCATGTGATGTATCAGCCTTTTGTGTGAAACCGTATCAAAGGCTTTTGAAAAGTCCATATACACAACATCCACTGCATTTCCTTGGTCCAGTCCGGAACTTGCCTCCTCATAAAAGCTGATCGGATTAGTTTCACAGGAACGGTCCCTCGTAAACCCATGTTGATATTGGGTCATGAGGTTCTTCTTCTTCAGATACTCTAGTATAGCATCTCTTAGGAAACCCTCCAGGATTTTACTCACAGTAGAGGTTAAGCTTACTGGCCTAGAATTTCCAAGTTCGATTTTTGTCCCCTTTTTGAATATTGGCACCACATTTGCTATACGCCAGTCCTGTGGTACAGACCCTGTTATTATGGAATCTTTAAAGATTAAAAATAATGGTCTATCTATGACGTTACTTAATTCTTGCAGTACTCGCGGGTGTATCCCATCCGGGCCCGGGGATCTGTCACCTTTAGTGATTTTTAGACGCCGCCGTACTTCCTGCTGGGTGAAGCAAGTGAAATTTAATGGAGAATTTTTGTTATCACTGATCATGTTTTCTGTCATGTGATTTTCTTGTGTCAATACTGTTAAAAAAAAATCATTTAGCATATTGGCTTTTTCCTCATCCTCATCCACCTTTTCACCCAGACTATTTTTAAGGGGGCCAACACTATCATTTTTTAGTTTTTTACTATTTATGTAGTTAAAGAATATTTTGGAATTTTTTTTTACTTTCTCTGGCAATGAGTCTCTCTGTCTCAATCTTTGCTGCCTTGATTTGTTTTTTACAGAATTTATGTAATTTTCTGTATTTATTTAATGCCTCATCACTACCTACTTGCTTTAGTTCTATAAATGCTTTCTTTTTGTCACTTATTGCGCCCCTTACAGCTCTATTTAGCCATAGTGGTTTCCTCCTATTTCTAGCATGTTTATTCCCATATGGTATATATTGTGCACAGGTCCTATTCAGGATGCTAATAAATGTCTCCCATTTGCTTTGTGTAGCTTTATGTCTCAGGATATCGTCCCAGTTTATTGCACTAAGATCATCTCTCAACCATTGGAAATTTGCCTTCCTGAAGTTTAGTGTCCTTGTAACCCCTCTACTACACATCTTATTAAAGGATACATGAAAACGTATTATTTTGTGATCACTATTACTCAAGTGACCCCCTACTCGTATATTTGATATGCGGTCTGGCCTGTTGGTTAATATTAGGTCTAGCAGTGCCCCCCTTCTTGTTGGGTCCTGAAATAGTTGAGAAAGGTTATTGTCTCTCATAGTTGTCAAAAACCTATTACCTTTGCTTAAACTACAGGTTTCTGTTCCCCAATGTATTTCAGGGTAGTTAAAGTCCCCCATAATAATGACTTCTCCTTGAGTCGCTGCTTCATCTATTTGCTTTATGAGGATATTCTCCGCTGCTTCCATTATTCTTGGAGACTTATAACAAACCCCTATCAGTAATTTATCAGTAATGACTCTGGCTGCAGCATTAAGGATGGACTTGAAAGGGGAGAGTTGAGTGAGGAGGAGGCCAATTAATAGAGAGTTACAGTAGTCAAGGCGGGAGTGGATCAGGGCAACATTGAGGGTTTTTGTTGTTTCCAAGGTGAGAAAGGGGCGGATTCTAGAGATGTTCTTCAGGTGCAAGCGACAAGAGCGGGCAAGAGATTGTATATGGAAAGTGAAGGAAAGATTGGTGTCGAACACAACGCCCAGACAATGAGCCTGCTGGATAGGTGTTATTGTGGTGCCACACACTGAGAGGGAGATGTCAGATTTAGGGAGGTGAGTAGACGGCGGGAGCAGAAGAAGTTCAGTTTTGGAAAGGTTGAGTTTCAGATAGAGAGTAGACATGATGTTAGAAACTGCGGCCAGACATTCACTGGTGTTCTATAGTACAGTGGGGGTGAGGTCAGTGGATGAGGTGTATAGTTATGTGTCATCAGCATAAAGATAGTACTGAAAGACAAATTTACTAATGGTCTGTCCAATTGGGGCCGTGTTGAGAGAGAAGAGAAGAGGGGCAAGGACTAAACCCTGAGGAACCCCAATAATGAGAGGAAGAGGGGAAGAAGTGGAGCCAGCGAACAATACACTGAAAGAGCGATCAGATAGGTAGGAGGAGAACCAAGAGAGAGCAGTGTCCATTATGCCAATTGAGTGGAGCATAGAGAGTAGGAGGTGGTGGTCAACGGTGTCGAAAGCTGCAGAAAGGTCAAGAAGAATGAGAAGAGAGTAGTCACCATTACGTTTTGCTGTCAGAAGGTCATTGGTTACTTTGATATTACATTGACAAGTATTTTTGTACTCGCTTCGCTATATTTGGATGTCTTGCCCTGCAGTTTTGGCGCCTCCTTTGCAGCCACTAAACATGCTGGGCTTCGTAACCAATCACAGTAATGCTACAGACATCTTGGTTGTGGCACTACTGTGATTGGTTGGCCACCCAGCGTCATAGGGTCTATTTAAGTCCAAAATGTGGCCATTTTGTGCACATTGCATCCAGGGCCTGCGTTCTATGAGCATAGTGAGAGATCGCTGAGCTGCTAGGGAGAGATCGCTGAGCTGCTAGGGAGAGATCGCTGAGCTGCTAGGGAGAGATCGCTGAGCTGCTAGGGAGAGATCGCTTAGCTGCTAGGGAGAGATTGCTCAGCTGCTAGGGAGAGATCGCTCAGCTGCTAGGGAAAGATCGCTGAGCTGCTAGGGAGAGATCACTGAGCTGCTAGGGAGAGTGTTTAGGCCTCTAGATAAAACAAAAGCCCTTTTAAGGGCTACCTGCAGTGTGCACTAGTTCAGTGTTTAAAGGAGCCGCTCACTAGCTCCATGATAGCACCAAAAAATAGCTATTTTCAGAGCTACAGACTAGTGTTGAGCCACCCCCATAGTGTTCGAGTTCGGTTCGGTTCGTCGAACACCCTTGTGTTCGCCGAACTGTTCGTCAAACTGTTCGTCGAACACCTTCGAACACCGTTAAAACCAATGGCAGGCAAACAAAAACACATAGAAACACATAGAAAACACCTTCAAAGGTGTCCAAAAGCTGACAAACTGCTCAGAAGACATAACTAACACATGGAAAAGTGACAAGTACATATAGTCATGCGAAAAGAAAAGAGGTGGAGGAGTAAAGGAGGGGGAGACACAGATATAGGCATGTCATGCCCTTCTAAAATCCAAAAAGTGAGAAGCCGACACGGCCAGTCCGTTCCGGCCCGTGCCACCTCCGTGTCGCCGGGTTTGTGCCAGAGCCGCGGTGGACCCTGACGGCCAGCCGCCCTCTCCCAATACTGGTGCCTGTCCACTGGTGGGTCGAGCCCCCCCGCGGTGGGGGGGGGGGGAGTAACATCTGCAGAAGAAAGACCATCTTCCAGCCAAACCAACATGTCGACTTCTTTTCGTGGACAATGTGATACGATCCCTTTGTTACGGACATGCCCATCGCTACAAATTCCAGATGAGGCACAAAAACAGCAGGTGCTTCAGCGGATATCAAGTGCTCCTTCAAGTGGGCTCTCCTCCACCTCAATTTCAACATAACAAATACTCCAGTCCTCAGAGGTGTCACCCCAATCGCACTTGCTTCCTCACAGATCCCAAGTCTCCAGCTGCCCGTCTGAGTATGGGGTAACACAGATGGTTGAGTCTGCAGAGCTGTTTACTCATACTATAGCCTGGGAAACGGAGGTCTGCTCCAGAGCTTCTGTTAATCCAGACGACGAAATGATCTGCACTGATGCCCAGAATCTTTATAAGTCGGATCCAGGACCAGATGAAGAAGGTTCTGAGCATAAAGTAGACCCTCGTTCCCAAACTGTAACTCCTGTTGGTGGAGACAATGATGAAGACGATGATGAGACTCAAATACCTGATTGGAGCGACAACTTGACTTTTCGGTCACTTACTGTCAACCGACAGTCAGCCAGTCGATGAGGTCACCCGGGCCTTTGCCTGGCCTTAGGGATGTCGCGGTGGTCGGCTCCCTGGCCCGTACCCTGGGGTCACTCTTTAAAAGGGTGGATAATTGTTAATTTTATAAGAGTTCGTGACGCCACCTGTGGTATCTGGTGAGAAGCACCAGCGCTGCAGCAGTCCACTGAGGCCCGTGATAAGGCAGCACGATGGTTTAGCTCCCCACAGGTGGAGCTAGGTCTCAGGGCAGCGTATGCAGGGGGAATGCAGGACAGGCGAGACCCAGCTGGGTCAGAGCAAGAACGGAAACGGACACGGTAGTCACTTCAGTACCTTTTACTGGAGGAAATTCAGGCACATCCCGGAGCACTGTAGGGTGAAGGGTGCATATCAGGATCCTCCCCAATGAGCGGGTGTAGGGCCTCCTGTTTCTTGCCTCTGTGTAGTAAGTTTCTGACCTGCCTGGAGCTAGGCCTAACTTTGTCTCTGTCCTGCGCTGGTTGACCTTGTGGTAGGGCCTTCTCTTGGAGTTCACGCTCCCAGTATGCGGGGCCTAAGCGTCTCCTGGCTCTGTTACGTATCAGCACCTTAATGATCCTGGGACTTGTAGTTCTCCAGGGATTCCGGTTATGCCTCACTGGGTCATAGAGATCCCGGTAAGCTCGGATCCGGTGTCCGGTAAATGCTTCGGGGTGATCTGGTTAAGCTCCTCTGCCCCTTATGTACTAACTCGCCACTCACCTTCGGCCTACTCGGGCCCTCACTAGGCTATACACACTAACGGCAGCTTGTCGCGCTTCACCGATCTTATGGCGCTGACACACCTTAAGCTCTATCTGGGCTCCCTGAATCTAGCTAGCAGGAGCCTCGTGCTCCACTGCTGAACTATTAACTGAGTTCTCTAGACTAGACTGAGCTCCACTGCAGACTGACCTCTCTTAGGCGTCTCTACTGCAGGAACTCTTCAGAGGAACTGAACTGCCTAGCTCCAACTTCCCTATTTATATCCCTAACGGGCTCCCTCTGCTGGTCTGAGGTGGAAGGTGGAGATGTGTGAATGTTTAGGGGGGCCTCTTGTGGAGGATTCCATCAATACACACTTCTAGGATCTGTGATACCAAGCGCAGCGGGGCGTCACAGATGCTATTGACGACGAGGTTAGGTTGCGCCTTCCTGGACAGAGACGGAGTACTGGAAGCACGTCAACAACTGCATCCTCAACCACAACTGTGACTCTGACCACAAGTCGTAGTGGCTCTTCAGGTCGCATGGGCTCTTAGCCTTGCATAGCCTGGGCATTTATTCAGATCTATAAGGATGACCCAACTCGTGTTATCTGTAATATTTGTCACCAAAAGCTAAGTAGAGGCCAAAAAATCCATAGTTTGAGTACTTCATACATGTACCGTCACATGGATATGAAGCATAAGTTGCAGTGGGAAGCTCACTGTGCTACAATGCGGCCTAGCAGGCTGGGCCAACCACCGTCTGCCCCATCTTGTGCATCCGTGGCCTCTTCATCCTCTGTGACTGGGGGGACAGCAGTCACACATGTTTTTGGAAGCAGACCTGCCACCTCTTTACCTGCAACAGCCAGTGTGATTGGCAGGTCGTCAGTTCATTGGGAAGTGGAAATACCTGCTGGTGTTAAGCGCTCTCTGACATCGAGAGCACCACCTTTGGATCAAGGCAACCTAACATGTCCGCCTGCATCTTCCTCACAGACCGGCAGTTTGCCGGGGACACCCTACTCAACCCCGTCAAAGCACAACAGCCAGCCCTCGGTCCCTCAGATATGGAAAAGTAAAAGACCATTTCCTCCTAGCCATGAGAAAGCTAAGAGGTTGAATTTCACCATTTGCAAGCTGTTGGCTACAGAAATGCTGGCTTTCTGCCTGGAGGACACAGTGGATTTTTGAGACCTTATGTCCGTCGCAGTGCCCCAGTACCAGATGCCCAGTCGGCACTACTTCTCAAAGAAAGGTGTGCCTGCGCTCCACCAGCATGTCGCACACAACATCACCGCTTCTTTGAGAAACTCTGTGTGTGACAGGGTGCATTTCACCACAGACACTTGGACGAGTAGGCATGGACAGGGGCGTTACATGTCGCTGACTGGGCACAGGGTAACTATGGTGACAGCAGGATAAGGGGCTGCTGTCCAAGTCTTACCGTCCCCACGAGTTTTGCGTCAATCCTCTTTATCTCGAAGTTCCTCCACTGCTTCTGCCTCCTCAACCTCCTCTCAGTCCTCCACCTGCACCCACAGCCTGTCTGGTAATGCCACCTGCTTTCTAATTGCGCAGAAGGAATCCTGCACACCTCCTTACTATGCTGGCAGCAGGGCTCAACGGCATCAGTGTTTACTTTGAAATGTCTGGGAAATGTGAGTCACACAGCTGAGGAGTTGTGGTCAGCTCTGGAGACCCAGTTTCATGAATGGTTGTCTCCACTGGACCTGCAACCAGGGAAGGCCGTGTGCGACAATGCTGCAAACCTGGGTGCGGCCCTTCGCCGGGGCAATGTCACACACGTGCCTTGTATGGCTCACGTGTTGAACCTGGTTGTCCATAAATTTTTAGCCCACTATCCCGGACTAGATGGCCTTCTGCAGAGGGCACGTTCGCTGTGTGCTCACTTCCGCCATTCGCATCCCGCAGCTCAACGACTTACATCTCTACAGAAGTCGTTGGGCCTGCCAGTTCACTGGCTGAAATGCGATGTGCCGACACGGTGGAATTCAACTCTGCACATGTTGCAGCGACTGTGGCAGCACCGACAAGCTCTGGTGCAATACGTTCTGACGTATAGCCTGGGCCAACGAGATCCAGAGGTGGGGCAAATCACGCTGCAGGAGTGGTCTCAGATCAGGGACCTATGAAGTTGACGCGCCCCCTAGGCCGTGGGGTACCCTGAGCCGGGCCGGTAGACGCTGGGGGTTGTAGTCACTGTGGCGGTGAACCGGTCCATGACCCAGGGCGGTCAATCCAAGGGTAATTTGTATATATGGATTTTATAATGTCCGACTACGCCACCTGTGGAGTGCGGCCAAAGGGGCCGCCGCTGCGGAACAGTCCTCTGAAGCTGGTGGTTTTGCAGCAATGGTATTATTACTCACCACAGGAAGAGTGTAGCTTCAGGGCAGTGTGGGTGGATGATGGTGGTTGTAGTGCAGGGAGTTAGTAATGAACACAGAGTCCGTGTGATGCAGTCCCAAGATCTTTACTCACAGTTGTTGCAGTCCAGATTACAGGTAACAGAGCAATCTCACCCGTCGTGCTGTGTGTACTCAGTGAGGGGCTCAGTCCACCCCCAGATAGCTCCGGAGTACTTAGCAGGACCCCCTTCTGTGTGTCCTTTCTCTGGCCTTCTCCCTGCACCTCACACCCAGTGACACTTCTATCCAGTATCCTCGGACCTTGGCGGGCGACTTGTGTTCCGTCCCCTGGGTCCTATGTGGCTACCTTCTTAGTGAGACTGGTCTGGACTTTTGCCTGCAGTACATGAAATGCTGCAGCCTCCGGTTTCTAGTTGAGCCTTGCTGTTTCTCCGCTAGTTGAGGGACCGGTCCCCCTTATCTGGCCTGACCCCTCTACCTCCTGGTAGCAGCGGGAGTACGGGTGGCCTTCTGCACGGCCAAAAGGCCCTAGGGTCCCTTCGGTTCCTGGAGCCTTCCTGCTCCCACTCCTCTCTTCTCTCCTTCAGTCCTGGGCCTCCCAGGCTAGGCCCGCCTCCGGAGCAGGGCTCATGCCGAGCCTCTGCTCCTGTCACTTTTCCTCCTCTGACTGGCTTGCTCTTTCTAAGATGGCTTCCTATTTATTCTCTCCCTGTCATGTGCTCCCCTAAGCTCCTCCCCTAAGCACCCACTACATAGGACCCTCACACCAGCTAGGGACCTGGGACTGTGCTCTCCCTTAGGAGCAATCTCGCCCTGCCCCCACTGCGAGTATGTGTTGGATGCAGGTGTTAGGGTCCTGAGCCATATGCCTTCCTTACCTGAGGGTGAGATACCACACCTCTGGGTGAGATGCAGTAACTCTGTAGCGACTGAACCCTCAGGGGCGCCACACACCCTTCTGCACAGTTTTGAAATGGCGACGAAGATGTTTAGTGCTGACGACGATGCCATTATCAGCATGACTATTCCGTTGATTTACATGCTGGAGCACACATTAAACAGAATTCAGAGTCAGATGGTGGGACAAGAGGAAGTGGAGGAAGTAGAGGAGGAGTCGTATGCGGAAGGGATAACATCTCCAAGGTCCAGACGGTTGGCAGCACCAAGGCGGCAGGCATGGGAGGGTGGGGAAGAGGGATTAACCAGGGCGAATCGTAGCAGCCAAACTGTTGAGGAAGGTGCAGGAGCCGAGGAAGAAGTGGAGGATGAACTGGCGATGGGCATGGAAGACTCATCAGATGACGGAGACCTTGATCACATTTCTGTTGTGCGAGGTTGGGGGGAGAGGGCAGAGGAAGGAAGCATGATTCTTACCTCGCTACCAATACAACAAGGACTTGGTCCTACTGGATGCGCAAGACACATGAGTGCCTTCTTGCTGCACTACCTGCAACATGATCCACAGATTGCAGAATTCTAAGTAATCCCGACTACTGGGTTGCCACACTCTTAGATCCCCGGTACAAAAGTAAATTTGCCGAAATAATTCCTGCCATAAAAAGGGATTGACGCATGCAGGAGTATCTGCAGACTCTGTTGCAGAATCTTACATGTGCTTTTCCACAAAACACCAGTGGTGCACGAAGTGAATCTCACAGTTCTAACTTGCCAACCGTGGGACTGTCGAGTCTTCATCACTCAAACCGTAACAGTAACACAGTATCTGCTGGTAACAGCAATTTTGTGGAATCGTTTCACCACTTTTTTAGACCATCCTTTGCAAGGCCACAGGAGACAAAAAGTCTGACACATAGTCAATGCCTAGAGAGGATGGTGCAGGAGTATCTCCAAGTGAACATCGAAGCCATGACTGTGTCACTGGACCCTTGCTCATTTTGGTATTCCAATCTGGAAAAATGGCCGGAGCTCGCCACTCATGCCTTGGAGATCTTGTCATGCCCTGCAGCCAGTGTTCTCTCTGAACGTGTGTTCAGCGCTGCTGATGGTGTGCTGACAGATAAGCACACGCGGCTGTCCACTGAGAATGTAGACAGACTCACGTTCATAAAGATGAACAAATCATGTATTCACAAGGACTTTTCTAACCCTGTGTTATCCTTAAAAGCTTGAGGATTTGGTAATATCACCTCACCAACCGTTTTAAGCAACTGTGGGGCAATTGATGCCACTTAACCCTAGAACGCATGACCATAAAAATCTACACTTTCATATACCTGGGGCCTTTTAGGCCCGTGTGCAAATAACATGGAATAACTCAAACTCAAATGACAAAGAACTATATACATGAAGAATACCTAGAGTTTCAAAATTCTAACTAAAGTAATCTTGCAGAAAATAGAAAACAATTAACAGGGCGGGACTGCGAGGCCCCAGGTATGCGTTCTAGGGTTAAGTGGTGTCTGTGCCACAATTTTTGGAAAAAATGGAAACTCTTTTTGGAGTCCCCTTGCTGTGTCTTATGTGACGTTGGCATCATCAATTCCAGGTGGGTTGGGTCGCTTCCCCCCTCTTTTAACTGTAAGAAACTACATACACTATGGCTTGGGGTAACACAGATTGTTGAGTCTAAAGAGCTGTTTACTCAGAGGTCTGCTCCAAATCTTCAGTGTCTGCTAGTCAGCGTAGAATTTTTAACTGCATCTAGCCTAGGCAATACTTTGGGCGTAGTAGCCCAGCTGCAAAGCAAGCTGCACCGCCTGTGTATCTAATAAGAATTTTTAAATGCATCTAGCCTAGGCAGACTGTGGGGACCCCCAACCAAACCCAGACGCTCAGCCCCCCTACCGCCCCCCTTTCCTTGACAATACAATAATGTAACTCTTACAACTGGATGGGTGAGGATCGGTCACAGCTTTTTTAACTCTTTATACTCATTCCATTAGAAAGGCATTTTATTTCTAAAATAATTCAGCTTGTTGCAGCATGCCCTGGGTCTCCACTCCGGCAACTTGGCCAACAAGTGTAACTCTCCAACATGTCCTTTCTATTTCCAGGCCACGGAGGATCCTGTGTACTCGTATGCAGGACTCTGACCCCCACCCATCACTCTTAACGCTTGTTCCACTCCGTCCTGGAGTCCTGACAGGAATATGTCCAGTCCAGTATCCATTAAGTGAACACCGTCAGGCCGTATGAGGCCTGCTTTATCTCCTTCCAGTTGTCAGTGTCGTACCACTACACCGCCTCTGTCTCTTCTAAATTTTGCCATCCGAATATTTATTACCCGCCTTGTCCGTTCGATGGCCATGATGTCTCGCGCACCTTGCCATACCGCTATCGGCACAATCTCTGACCATACTATAGCTAGTTTTGCGAAAAATTCTCTGAAGCGCTCAGTGTCTAGTTTCATTATTGCCATTAGTTATTCGCTCTTGTGATGACCTAGGTTGTTTCCCCCGGCCTGTATAACTAAGATGACCGGACATCTTGCCTCTCTCCCTACCTTGATTACCTCCATTAGTACCTGTGGCCATAGCAGGCCTCTAATACCTCTCCAGTTGACATATGTGTTATGAAACTCTAATTTCCTCCCGCCTGGGCGGACTTTCGCCCTTTTTTCTGCCCAATATATGTACGAGTGGCCTATCACCCACACTGTTGGCTTAGCGTCACCTGTAAAAGAAACAAACCATGTTAGGATAACAAGTCCGGTCTTATGTATCTTGCCAAACACGTGGATCGCCATATCCCTATCCTCTGAACTTACGTTTCTGACAGTCCTGCTCTTGCTGCTTCCGTGGCCGGGCCTATGCGGAATGAGTGTGTCCCGTAATCTTTGGGGTGGTTCCCTGCCGATGTTATGCATTTATTAAATATAGCTTGGAACTGGTATCTTGATAATGGCGTTCCATCAATGTGTGATCGGAAGAAATTACTTTGTGATCTGATGGTTAGATATGTTTTTAGTATTGTTACCCGACTCAGTGTACCGTTTGTGGGTTGTAGAAGTACCCAAGAGCCCCTGCCCGCTGGAACCATTTTCGATTTGTTTATGCGTAGACGTATTGCATTATTGGCTATGACTACGTCCTGGTGTAATAAGCCTCCACTGGTGGTAATTTTGGATTGAGGGACTAATTTGCTTATGCATAGCGCCCCGAAGAAGGCGATCACAAATGCAGTAGACAGTAGTGTTGCTTCAAATTGTGAGTGTCATGTTAATGGTGTTAGGGATATGATGTGAGAAATCAGTTTTAGTGACACGGGACGGGACGTCTACACTCCTGACTTGGCTGACCCCTTTTCCACCCTTTTATGGATTGTATGATGATGAATCTTTGTCACATCTCCCCAATTCAGTAGTTGCAAGTGAAATGCTACTCCGGTCAGACACCGCTGCGCTGACGCCCCTGATATGCCCCTCATCATTAGCTGGTGGAGAAAGTCTATGGTGACTTGTGATCTGGCTTGTTCAAATTGGTCAACCCGTCTGCCTGCTACTAGTCGTGTCCACTCTTCCCATGCCTTACCGTATGCTTGCCACGTCGACGGGGCAACTGAAGCTCTGATTAATGGCATCAACTATTCGCCACTAGATCCCATAGGGAAGGTGGGCAACTGTTGCCCGATGGGTGGGCGTTGTGGAAGAGCTCTGTGAAAATCTGCCAATTGAATTGTTATAAAGCGTTAGCAGCAGTTTTAGACCCCTCAGCATAGTGGCTAGCGCGGACCCATACATTGTGTTTTAGGCACAGGAATGCTAGCCTGGTTAGTAGGCCTAGCACTGGGAGAGACGATGATGCCATCTTATTAATGCAGTGCGCTAGGCTGGTGTTTTTTGTTATGAAGCGTATATTTTTGTAAGCCAGGAGCGCTCCCCATATTTCTATTGCTACCATTATTGGGAAGAAAAATTATTTTCAGGGCTAGATGCAGCTAAAAATTATTATTAATTTAAAAGCTGGTGGAGCTTGGTATAGATGGCCTAATACAATGAGTCCCACACACTGCTAGAAGGCCAAATATTTTTTCAGAGGTAGATGCAGAAAAAAATTATATTCAGTTTGCAACTTGATGGAGGTCAGTATAGATGGACTAATAGAACAAGTCCCACACACTGCTAGAAGGCCAAATATTTTTTCAGAGGTAGATGCAGAAAAAAATTATATTCAGTTTGCAACCTGATGGAGGTCAGTATAGATGGACTAATAGAACAAGTCCCACACACTGCTAGAAGACCAAATATTATTTCAGAGCTGGATGCAGATAAAAATTATTTTTAATTTGCAACCTGATGGAGGTCAGTATAGATGAACTAATAGACCAAGTCCCACATACTGCTAGAAGGCCAAATATTTTTTCAGAGCTAGATGCAGACAAAAAATTATTTTGAATTTGCAACCTGATGGAGGTCAGTATAGATTGACTAATAGAACAAGTCCCACACACTGCTAGAAGCCCAAATATTTTTTCAGAGGTAGATGCAGAAAAAAATTATATTCAGTTTGCAACCTGATGGAGGTCAGTATAGATGGACCAATAGAACAAGTCCCACACACTGCTAGAAGGCCAAATATTTTTTCAGAGCTAGATGCAGATAAAAATTATTTTTAATTTGCAACCTGGTGGAGGTTAGTATAGATGGACTAATAGAACAAGTCCCACACACTGCTAGAAGCCCAAATATTTTTTGAGAAGTAGATGCAGAAAAATATTATATTCAGTTTGCAACCTGATGGAGGTCAGTATAGATGGACTAATAGAACAAGTCCCACACACAGCTAGAAGGCCAAATATTTTTTCAGAGGTAGATGCAGAAAAAAATTATATTCAGTTTGCAACCTGATGGAGGTCAGTATAGATGGACTAATAGAACAAGTCCCACACACTGCTAGAAGGCCAAATATTTTTTCAGAGCTAGATGCAGAAAAAAATTATATTCAATTTGCAACCTGATGGAGGTCAGTATAGATGGACTAATAGAACAAGTTCCACACACTGCTAGAAGGCCAAATATTTTTTCAGAGCTAGATAAAGATAAAAATTATTTTTAATTTGCAACCTGATGGAGGTCAGTATAGATGGACTAATAGAACAAGTCCCACACACTGCTAGAAGGCCAAATAATTTTTCAGAGCTAGATGCAGACAAAAAATTATTTTGAATTTGCAACCTGATGGAGGTCAGTATAGAAGGACTAATAGAACAAGTCCCACACACTGCAAGAAGTCCAAATATTTTTTCAGAGCTAGATGCAGAAAAAAATTATATTCAATTTGCAACCTGATGGAGGTCAGTATAGATGGACTAATAGACCAAGTCCCACACAGAGCTAGAAGCCCAAATATTTTTTCAGAGCTAGATGCAGAAAAAAATTATATTCAGTTTGCAACCTGATGGAGGTCAGTATAGATGGACTAATAGAACAAGTCCCACACACAGCTAGAAGGCCAAATATTTTTTCAGAGCTAGATGCAGAAAAAAATAATATTCAATTTGCAACCTGGTGGAGGTTAGTATAGATGGACTAATAGAATGATGCTATGCCCAAAAGATTTTACTTCACTAGGTGCAGTAAAAAAATTGGTATTCTATACACAGGTGGTGTAGCTTGCAACACAGATAGGCTACTCCACTGACTAACACACTCTGCAATAGGCCAAAAAGGATTAGCTTTGCTAGATTTAGCCAAATGCTGTGAAAAAAACTTGCACAGCACTGGCACAGACCTGCCTGGCAAAAACTGATAGGAACTGATGTAACTTAGTCCTGAAAAGGACTGCAATTACAATTAGTCTTTACTCCCACAACCTATCTATTTAAAAGCACAGACCTGCCTGATAAAAGTCGTAGGAAATGCTGTAACCTAGTCCTTAAAATGACTGCAATCACAACTCTTCCCTACTCCCAAGCTATCTGTAGATTTGTGCGAAAATTGGCTTGAAATTAACAAGGTATAGCGCACACAGCAACAGCGGTGCCATCAAACACGCAGCTGCAGCAGTGAGAAAATGGTGGTGATGGGAAAAATGGCTGGGTCTTATAGGGCAAGGACATGTGACTTACACTGCCAATGACACATGCCCTTCCTTGTGTGAAAAAAAGCACTTCGCTCCGTGTGTGCGCTGCTGATAGGCTGACAGATTGCACCTCCCCACTGTAAATGCGGGAAAGAGAAAAAAAAAATGGAGATCTTCATTATTCCTACAGAGATCCATCCCCTGCCCCTCCCCCCACCCCGCTGTACACTCAAACTGCGTATTAATATTAATTTTCATCATTACTGAGAAAAAATCCAGTTATGATTTTGGTGCACGAACAGTTATCGAACATAACCTCGAACAGCCAAATTTTTCTCAAATCGTTCGTGTTCGCCAAACGGCTCGAACACCACCCAAAACAGCTCGAATTTGAGATTGGCGAACAGTTCGAGTCAAACAACGCTCATCTCTAGTGCATAGGTCCCTGATCTGAGACCACTCCTCCAGCGTGATTTGCCCCACCTCTGGATCTCGTTGGCCCAGGCTATACGTCAGAACGTATTGCACCAGGGCTTGTCGGTGCTGCCACAGTCACTGCAACATGTGCAGAGTTGAATTCCACCGGGTAGGCACATCGCATTTTAGCCGGTGAAGTGGCAGGCCCAACGACTTCTGTAGAGATGTTAGTCGCTGAGCTGCGGGATGCGAACGGCGGAAGTGAGCACACAGCGACCGTGCCCTCTGCAAAAGGCCATCTAGTCCGGGATAGTGGGCTAAAAATTGCTGGACAACCAGGTTCAACACGTGAGCCATACAAGGCACGTGTGTGACATTGCCCCGGCGAAGGGCCGCACCCAGGTTTTCAGCATTGTCGCACACGGCCTTCCCTGGTTTCAGGTCCAGTGGAGACAACCATTCATGAAATTGGTTCTCCAGAGCTGACCACAACTCCTTAGCTGTGTGACTCACATTTCCCAGACATTTCAAAGGAAAAACCGCCTGATGATGTTGAGCCCTGCTGCCAGCATAGTAAGGAGGTGTGCAGGATCCCTTCTGCGCAGTTAGAAAGCTTGTGGCATGACCAGACAGGCTTTGGGTGCAGGTGGAGGACCGAGAGGAGGTTGAGGAGGCAGAAGCAGTGGAGGAACTTTGAGATAAAGAGGATTGACGCACAACTCCTGGGGACGGCAAGACTTGGACAGCAGCCCCTTGTCCTGCTGTCACCATAGTTACCAAGTGCCCAGTCAGCGACATGTAACGCCCCTGTCCATGCCTACTCGTCCAAGTGTCTGTGGTAAAGTGCACCCTGTCACACACAGAGTTTCTCAAAGAAGCGGTGATGTTGTGTGCGACATGCTGGTGGAGCGCAGGCACACCTTTCTTTGAGAAGTAGTGCCGACTGGGCATCTGGTACTGGGGCACTGCGACGGACATAAGGTCTCGAAAATCCTCTGTGTCCACCAGGCGGAAAGGCAGCATTTCTGTAGCCAAGAGCTTGCAGATGGTGAAATTCAACCTCTTAGCTTTCTCATGGCTAATAGGAAATGGTCTTTTACTTGTCCACATCTGAGGGACCGAGGGCTGGCTGTTGTGATTAGTGGGGGTTGATAAGTGTGTCCCCGGCAAACTGCCGGTCTGTGAGGAAGATGCAGGCGGACATGTTAGGTTGCCTTGATCCAAAGGTGGTGCTATCGATGTCGGACAGCGCTCAACACCAGCTGGTGTTACCACCTCCAAAGAAAATGATGACCTGCCAATCACTCTGGCTGTTGTGGGTAAAGAGGTGGCAGGTCTGCGTCCCAAAACAGGTGTGACTGCTGTCCCCCCAGTCACAGAGGATGAAGAGGCCGCGGATGCACAAGATGTGGCAGACGGTGGCTGGCCCGGCCGGCTAGGCCACATTGTAGCACAGTGAGCTTCCCACTGCAACTTATGCTTCATGTCCATGTGCCGGTTCATGCATGAAGTACTCAAACTATGTATTTTTTGGCCTCTACTTAGCTTTTGCTGACAAATGTTACAGATAACACGAGTTGGGTCATCTTTATCGATCAGAAAAAATGCCCAGGCTATGCAAGGCTTAGCACCCATGCGACCTGAAGAGCCACCACGACTTGTGGTCAGAGGCAGAGTTGTGTTTGAGGATGCAGTTGTTGACGTGCTTCCAGTACTCCGTCTCTGTCCAGGAAGGCGCAACCTGACCTCGTCGTCACTAGCATCCTCCTCCACCTCCTCTGCTGACTAGAGATGAGCGTTGTTCTACTCGAACTGTTCGCCAATCTCAAATTCGAGCTGTTTTGGGCGGTGTTCGAGCCGGTCGGCGAACACGAACAATTTGAGAAAAATTCGGCTGTTCGAGGTTATGTTCGATAACTGTTCGTGCACCAAAATCATAACTGGATTTTTTCTCAGTAATGATGAAAATTAATGTTAATACGCAGTTTGAGTGTACAGCGGGGCGGGGGGAGGGGCAGGGGATGGATCTCTGCAGGAACAATGAAGATCTCCATTTTTTTTTCTCTTTCCCGCATTTGCAGTGGGGAGGTGCAATCTGTCAGCCTATCAGCAGCGCACACACGGAGCGAAGTGCTTTTTTTCACACAAGCAAGGGCATGTGTGATTGGCAGTGTATGTCACATGTCCTTGCCCTATAAGACCAAGCCATTTTCCCCGTCGCCACCATTTTCTCACTGCTGCAGCTGCGTGTTAGACGGCACCGCTGTTGCTGTGTGCGCTATACCTTGTTAATTTCAAGCCAATTTTCGCACAAATATACAGATAGCTTGGGAGTAGGGAATAGTTGTGATTGCAGTCCTTTTAAGGACTAGGTTACAGCATTTCCTACGACTTTTATCAAGCAGGTCTGTGCTCTTAAATAGATAGATTGTGGGAGTAAAGACTAATTGTAATTGGAGTCCTTTTCAGGACTAGGTTACATCAGTTCCTATCAGTTTTTGCCAGGCAGGTCTGTGCCAGTGCTGTGCAAGTTTTTTTCACAGCATTTGGCTGAATCTAGCAAAGCTAATCCTTTTTGGCCTATTGCAGAGTGTGTTAGTCAGTGGAGTAGCCTATCTGTGTTGCAAGATATACCACCTGTGTTTAGAATACCAATTTTTTTACTGCACCTAGTGAAGTAAAATCTTTTGGGCATAGCATCATTCTATTAGTCCATCTATACTGACCTCCATCAGGTTGCAAACTGAATATAATTTTTTTCTGCATCTAGCTCTGAAAAAATATTTGGGCTTCTAGCGGTGTGTGGGACTTGGTCTATTAGTCCATCTATACTGACCTCCATCAGGTTGCAAATTAAAAATAATTTTTTTCTGCATCTAGCTCTGAAAAAATATTTGGGCTTCTAGCAGTGTGTGGGACTTGGTCTATTAGTCCATCTATACTGACCTCCATCAGGTTGCAAATTAAAAATAATTTTTTTCTTCATTTATCTCTGAAAAAATATTTGGGCTTCTAGCAGCGTGTGGGACTTGTTCTATTAGTCCATCTATACTGACCTCCATCAGGTTGCAAATTAAAAATATTTTTTTTCTGCATCTAGCTCTGAAAAAATATTTGGGCTTCTAGCAGTGTGTGGGACTTGGTCTATTAGTCCATCTATACTGACCTCCATCAGGTTGCAAATTAAAAATAATTTTTTTCTTCATTTAGCTCTGAAAAAATATTTGGGCTTCTAGCAGTGTGTGGGACTTGTTCTATTAGTCCTTCTATACTGACCTCCAGCAGGTTGCAAATTGAATATAATTTTTTTCTGCATCTAGCTCTGAAAAAATATTTGGGCTTCTAGCGGTGTGTGGGACTTGGTCTATTAGTCCATCTATACTGACCTCCATCAGGTTGCAAATTAAAAATAATTTTTTTCTGCATCTAGCTCTGAAAAAATATTTGGGCTTCTAGCAGTGTGTGGGACTTGGTCTATTAGTCCATCTATACTGACCTCCATCAGGTTGCAAATTAAAAATAATTTTTTTCTGCATCTAGCTCTGAAAAAATATTTGGGCTTCTAGCAGTGTGTGGGACTTGGTCTATTAGTCCATCTATACTGACCTCCATCAGGTTGCAAATTGAATAAAAAAATTTTCTGCATCTAGCTCTGAAAAAATATTTCGGCTTCTAGCGGTGTGTGGGACTTGGTCTATTAGTCCATCTATACTGACCTCCATCAGGTTGCAAATTAAAAATAATTTTTTTCTGCATCTAGCTCTGAAAAAATATTTGGGCTTCTAGCAGTGTGTGGGACTTGGTCTATTAGTCCATCTATACTGACCTCCATCAGGTTGCAAATTGAATAAAAAAAATTTCTGCATCTAGCTCTGAAAAAATATTTGGGCTTCTAGCGGTGTGTGGGACTTGGTCTATTAGTCCATCTATACTGACCTCCATCAGGTTGCAAATTAAAAATAATTTTTTTCTGCATCTAACCCAGCCAATAGTTTTGGCCTAATACCACAGTTTGGCCACTCAGCTCTGCTCGGTTACCATCCATTGTTTTTTTGTGCAAACAACTCCAGAGTTGTGAATTAGTTAACCACCAAAATGAGTGGAAAAAGGCCTGCTGCTGGTGGAAAGGGGAATAGGCGTGTTGGGAAGGGGAAAAAAGGTTGTGTCCGTGGGGTAGGTGCAGAAGAAAGACCATCTTCCAGCCAAACTAAAATGTCTACTTCTTTTAGCGGACAATGTGATAAGATCCCTTTCTTACGGCCACGCCAATCGCTACAAATTCCAGATGAGACACAAGAACAGCAGGTGCTTCAACGGATATCAAGTGCTCCTTTAAGTGGGCTCTCCTCCACATCAACTTCAACATCACAAATACTCCAGTCCTCAAAGGTGTCACCCCAATCGCACTTGCTTCCTCACAGCTCCCAAATCTCCAGCTGCCCGTCTGAGTATGAGGTAGAACAGATGGTTGAGTCTGCAGAGCTGTTTACTCATACTATAGCCTGGGAATCAGAGGTCGACTCCAGCGCTTCTGTGAATCCAGACGAGGAAATGATCTGCACTGATGCCCAGAAACTTTATGAGTCGGATCTAGGACCAGACGCAGAAGGTTCTGACCATAATGTAGACCCTCATTCCCAAACTGTAACTCCTGTTGGTGGAGACAATGAGGAAGACGATGATAAGACTCAAATACCTGATTGGAGCGACAACTTTAGTTTTTTGTCAGGGCAGGAACAGGTTGGCTCTGAGGACGACGGGTGTGATAACGCACAGGGTGATGATGATGAGGTTGGAGATCCCACTTACTGTCAACCCACAGTCAGCCAAGAGATGAGGTCAGCAGAGGAGGTGGAGGAAGATGCTAGTGACGACGAGGTCAGGTTGCGCCTTCCTGGACAGAGATGTAGTACTGGAAGCACGTCAACAACTGCATCCTCAAACACAACTCTGCCTCTCACCACAAGTCGTGGTGGCTCTTCAGGTCGCATGGGTGCTAAGCCTTGCATAGCCTGGGCATTTTTTCAGATCGATAAAGATGACCCAACTCGTGTTATCTGTAACATTTGTCAGCAAAAGCTAAGTAGAGGCCAAAAAATACATAGTTTGAGTACTTCATGCATGAACCGGCACATGGACATGAAGCATAAGTTGCAGTGGGAAGCTCAGTGTGCTACAATGCGGCCTAGCCGGCCGGGCCAGCCACCGTCTGCCATATCTTGTGCATCCGCGGCCTCTTCATCCTCTGTGACTGGGGGGACAGCAGTCACACCTGTTTTGGGGCGCAGACCTGCCACCTCTTTACCCGCAACAGCCAGCGTGATTGGCAGGTCATCATTTTCTTTGGAGGTGGTAACACCAGCTGGTGTTGAGCGCTGTCCGACATCGATAGCACCACCTTTGGATCAAGGCAACCTAACATGTCCGCCTGCATCTTCCTCACAGACCGGCAGTTTGCCGGGGACACCCTTATCAACCCCGTCTAAGCACAATAGCCAGCCCTCGGTCCCTCAGATGTGGACAAGTAAAAGACCATTTCCTCCTAGCCATGAGAAAGCTAAGAGGTTTAATTTCACCATCTACAAGCTCTTGGCTACAGAAATGCTGCCTTTCCGCCTGGTGGACACAGAGGATTTTCGAGACCTTATGTCCGTCGCAGTGCCCCAGTACCAGATGCCCAGTCGGCACTACTTCTCAAAGAAAGGTGTGCCTGCGCTCCACCAGCATGTCGCACACAACATCACCGCTTCTTTGAGAAGCTCTGTGTGTGACAGGGTGCATTTCACCACAGACACTTGGACGAGTAGGCATGGACAGGGGCGTTACATGTCGCTGACTGGGCACTGGGTAACTATGGTGACAGCAGGACAAGGGGCTGCTGTCCAAGTCTTGCCGTCCCCACGAGTTGTGCGTCAATCCTCTTTATGTCAAACTTCCTCCACTGCTTCTGCCTCCTCAACCTCCTCTCGGTCTTCCACCTGCACCCAAAGCCTGTCTGGTCATGCCACAAGCTTTCTAACTGCGCAGAAGGGATCCTGCACACCTCCTTACAATGCTGGCAGTAGGGCTCAACGTCATCAGGCGGTTTTTACTTTGAAATGTCTGGGAAATGTGAGTCACACAGCTGAGGAGTTGTGGTCAGCTCTGGAGAACCAATTTCATGAATGGTTGTCTCCACTGGACCTGAAACCAGGGAAGGCCGTGTGCGACAATGCTGCAAACCTGGGTGTGGCCCTTCGCCGGGGCAATGTCACACACGTGCCTTGTATGGCTCACGTGTTGAACCTGGTTGTCCAGCAATTTTTAGCCCACTATCCCAGACTAGATGGCCTTCTGCAGAGGGCACTGTCGCTGTGTGCTCACTTCCGCCGTTCGCATCCCGCAGCTCAGCGACTTACATCTCTACAGAAGTCGTTGGGCCTGCCACTTCACCGGCTAAAATGCGATGTGCCTACCCGGTGGAATTCAACTCTGCACATGTTGCAGCGACTGTGGCAGCACTGACAAGCCCTGGTGCAATACGTTCTGACAAGCCCTGGTGCAAATCACGCTGGAGGAGTGGTCTCAGATCAGGGACCTATGCACCCTTCTGCACAGTTTTGAAATGCCGACGAAGATGTTTAGTGCTGACGATGCCATTATCAGCATGACTATTCCGGTGATTTACATGCTGGAGCACATGTTAAACAGAATTCGGAGTCAGGTGGTGGCACAAGAGGAGGTGGAGGAAGTAGAGGAGGAGGAGTTGTATGCGGAAAGGCTAACATCTGCAAGGTCCAGACGGTCGGCAGCACCAAGGCGGCAGGCATGTGAGGGTGGGGGAGATGGTTTTACCAGGGCGCATGGTAGCAGCCAAACTAGTGAGGAAGGTGCAGGAGCCCAGGAAGAAGTGGAGGACGAACTGATGGAAGACTCATCAGATGAGGGAGACCTTGATCACATTGCTTTTGTGCGAGGTTGGGGGGAGAGGACAGAGGAAGGAAGCATGATTGTTACCTCGCCACCAACACAACAGGGACTTGGTGCTCCTGGATGCGCAACACACATGAGTGCCTTCTTGCTGCACTACCTGTAACATGACCCTCATATTGTCAGAATTGTCAGAAGAAATCATGACTACTGGGTTGCCACACTCTTAGATCCCCCAAACTTTTCGATCAACCTTTTCATTTTAATAAAGACCAAAAAAATGGTCATTTTTGAAATTATAAGCATTAGCAGGTTATTAGAAACTGAAATCAAACAGTTTTCAACTCAAAACTTTATTCTAGGTGATGTTACATTTTCACATAGGACCCCTTGTTCGAAAGGAGCTTCTGAGCTCTCTCGTCCATTGAATTTGTCAGGTTTTGGATGGTTTCTGCTTCAATTGTTTTGCATGAGGACAGAATACCCTCCCAGAGCTGTTGCTTAGATGTGAACTGCCTCCCGCCATCATAGACACTTCTTTTGATGATGCTCCAGAGGTTCTGAATGGGGTAGAGGTCAGGGGAGCATGGGGGTCACACCATAAGTTTGTCCCCTTTTATGCCCATATCAGCCAGAGATGCAGATGTTTTATGTGCAGCATGAGATGGTGCATTATCATGCAAAAAAATGATCTTGCTGTGAAATGCACGGTTCTTCTTCTTGAACCATGGCAGGAAGTGCTGTTTGAGAAAATCCACATACATTATGGAGTTCATCTTTAGCGCCTTCAGGGATCCTAAAGGGGCCGACAATCTCTCTCCCCATGATTCCAGCCCAAAACATTACTCCACCTCCTCCTTGTTGGCGCTGTAGCCGTGTTTGCGTGGGGTGTCCATCAACCAGCCATCCTCCACTCCATCCATCTGGACCATCGAGCGCTGCACGGCACTCATCCGTGAACAAAACAGTTTTGAAATCAGTCTTCATGTAATGTTTGGCCCACTGGAGCCGTTTCTGCTTGTGTGAAGTGGATAGAGGAGGTCGACAGGATGGCGTATGCACAGCTGCAAACCTCTGAAGGACCCTGCATCTTGTTGTTCGGGGGACGTTGGAGGCACCAGCAGCTTCAAAAACTTGTCTGCTGCTATGACAAGGCTTTTTTGCCGCTGCTCTTTTAACCTGACGTAATTGCCTGTAGGAAAGAGTCCTCAATTTGCCCTTATCAGCACGCACACGTGTGTACTGTGAATCAGCTACATACTTCTTGATTGCCAAGACACTTCATACTGATCATCGCACAATGTTGATTGTAGTCATGCCTTGACCTAAACACTCCACAATTTGTTGCTTCTCAGCAGCCGACACATCCTTTTTCTTTCCCATTTTGGCAGAAAATGTAGGCTGCTTAATAATGTGAGACAGCCTTCTTAAGTAGTCTTGCCTTTCATTGGACACACCTGCCAAACTAATTAGCACAGGTGTCTGCAATTGCTTACAGTGATATAAAGAGCCCTGACACACATCACCATCAATGAGTTTAACTGACAAACAAACAAATTCTTCCCTTATCACTCCTAAACACTTTTTGCATAATAATTTGGAACACAGTGTACATGTGCTTTTCCACAAAACACCAGTGGTTCACGTAGTGAATCTTACAGTTCTAACTTGCCAACCGTGGTCTGTATGGAGTTGTTCAATAAAGGGCCCAAAATTAAGATAACATAGATGGGAGAGGTCTTTATGAATAGGAATTCCTAAGTATTTGATACCCTGTGAGGGCCAGGCAAAGGGAAAGTTGGACTGGATGGAATCCTATATGGATTTGGGGAGGGAGACATCGAGGGCCTCAGACTTCGCTGCACTGATTTTAAAATTTGACCATGTAACAAAGTGATCTATTTCAGCCATAACAGCATGGATGGATATATGTGATTGAGTGATATATACTAGGACATCATCAGCAAATAGAGAGCACTTGTACTCGGTGCCTCCCACCTCAATCCACCTAATATTGGGGTTATGGCGAATTGATGAGAGCAGGTGCTCCGTCACTAGGATGTATAAGAGAGGGGACAGAGGACATCCCTGCATTGTCCCATTGGTGATTGTGAAAGGTGATGAAAATGTTCTGATGCACCCCCTGGGCCTTGGGACACCCGGAGCCGGACCCTTTTTGGTGGATGCTGGTGGTTGTAGTCTTCGTGGCGGCGACCCGGTTCCGTGGCTCAGGGTGGTCAAACCAGTGGCGGAACTATTTATGTGGTTTTGATGTTTAAATGTCCGACTACGCCACCCGTGGATTGCGGTCAGAGTGAACCGCCGCTGCAGGGCAGACCGCTGAGGCTGGTGTTGTGGGTGCAGCAGAGCGTAGCATAACTCCCCACGGGAGGAGTATAGCCTCAGTGCAGTGTATGCGGAGGATGGGGGTGATGGTGCAGGGCAGCAGCAGTAATGACACGGAGTCAGTGATGCAGTCCAGGGCCTTTACTCACAGTTCTTATTATCCAGACCACGTCTGCAGGTAACGGCTGCCCACGTCGTACTGTGCTCACCAGGTGAGGGGCTCAGACAACTCCCAGATAACTTTGGAGCGCTTCACAGGACCCCCTTTGTGTGCCCTTTGTCTGGCCTTTCTTACCAACCCTTCTGTCCGGCTGCCTCGGGCCTCCTCTTGGTAAACTTGGCGCTAGTTTCCCTGACCCTATGTTGTGCCTTCCTAGCGGGTGTAGCGAGGGGCTGCGCCACATAAAATGTCACAGCCTCCGGTTTCTAGCTGAGGGTCATTTCCTGCCTCCCCTAGTTTCGGGGACCGGTCTCCCCCTTTGGCCTGACCCCTCCACGCAGGTGGATTCGGGCGTGCGGTGGCGACTCGCCCGTCCGCACCCCTGGGATCCCTTCATTCCTCGTTCCTGGAGCCTTCTCCGCTCCTCTTCCTTCCTTCTCCCTCTTCCAGGCCTGGGCCTCTGTTACTAGGCCCGCCTCTGGAGCAGAGCTCATGCAGAGCCCCTGCTCCCTGCCACTTCTGCTCAGACTTCTCTGCACTGAACTAAGATGGTGCCCACCTTTTATACTCCCTTCTCAATGCACCCAGGAACTGCTTCCTCCCTGCTCCTGCACTACAGGGTTCCCCTTCCTCAGTGTTCCCTCCCCCCACTCCAGCCAGGGACAGGGACTGTCGTGCCCATCTCAGAGGCATATTGGTCGCCCTGCCCCACGGAAATGTGGTGTAATGCATGCAGGTGTCGGGTCCTGATCCACACTCCATCCTTACCTGAGAGTGAGATATCACACCTCTGAGTGAGGTGCAATACCTCTGTAGCAACCGAGCCCTCAGGGTGCTACGGTTCCATTTATCTTCAGCCTAGGTGACGTATTGTGATACAGGGCCGTGATTTTGGCTATAAAAGGGTCCCCTAGACCCCTACCCCAAGCTTTTTAAGAGAATCATATATGGCGTGCCAGGAGACTCTATGGAATGCTTTCTCAGCATCCAACGAGAGTATCTAATTACAAATTTTTAACTGCATCTAGCCCAGGAAATACTTTGTGCCTAGTAGCAGTGTCTGCTAGTCAGCGGATTATCCCGGCTGTTAAGCAAGCTACACCACCTGTAGTTTGGACACTTAATTTTTTCAAAGGAAATGCTTCGGGACCACGGGATACTCAGTGAAGAGCATCAGGAGGCACCCCAAGGCATAGGGGCTGGGACTGGCAGTAGGATGCCTTGCGGTGGACAGCCGAGCTCGATCCTTATAAAAGCTTTTTAACTGCAGCAGCTTTAGTGGACGCTACTGGAGCTGGAATTACGCGGCTGCTGGCATGAGACTTGCCCTCCAATAGATCCTTGTAAATGGATTTAAAGTGTATTCATTCAAATTAGAGAGACAATTTAAATTAAAAAGCTTAGAGCTGCCTCCACCACAGGGGGGCTCGCTCGACCCACCAGCGGACAGGCACCAGTATTGGGAGAGGGGGGCAGGCCGTCAGGGTTCACCGCGGCTCTGGCACAAACCCGGCGACACGGAGGTGGCACAGGCAGGAGCGGACTGAACGTGTCGGCTTCTCACTTTTTGGATTTTAGAAGGGCATGACATGCCTATATCTGTGTCTCCCCCTCATTTTACTCCTCCACCTCTTTTCTTTTCGCATGACTATATGTACTTGTCACTTTTCCATGTGTTAGTTGTGTCTTCTGAGCAGTTTGTCAGCTTTTGGACACCTTTGAAGGTGTTTTCTATGTGTTTCTATGTGTTTTTGTTTGCCTGCCATTGGTTTTAACGGTGTTCGAAGGTGTTCGACGAACAGTTCGACGAACACTCGGGTGTTCGACGAACCGAACCGAACTCGAACACTACGGGGGTGGCTCAACACTACTAAGGGGCATTAAAACCGTCTTGTTAAACCACTCTGAACTCCAAAGCTCTTCCAAGGGGCATTGTCATGTTGTTTTTAATTACCTCTAACCTCCACGACTCTTGCAACGGGCATTGCATTTCCTCCTAATTTTTGTCAGCTTTTGCTTTTCAATGCATAGGCAAACACTAAGGGAGACCCACTCCCCAATAATGGGTAGAAGGTTTTTAATACGCTGTAATCCACGTCTGTTTCAAGGGGCATTGCAGTGCCTAATAATTTTTGGAAAGCCTTCCATTCCCTGCTTAGGCCAACAGTGTACAGGAGACCCAGTTGCTATAAATGGAAAAAACGGTTTAGTTAAGGCCCTCTGACCTCCATGTCACTTCCAAGGGGCATTGGAGTGCCTCGAAATTTTTGGTAGGCATTGCATTCACTGTATGCCTTATAACTGTGTAGCTGAACCGCTCCTTTTGGTACGGAAACATATCCTACAAGACATGTGTGGTTGGCTGGCCTGATATTGATGTGAATGGTCCCTGTTCCTCCTGCTCTTTCTCCTTTGCCACCACCTCATCCATCATTCATCACCTGAAGCTTTGTTTTAACGGGAGTCATAAAACTGGTATAGTAGCAGGAAAACATCCAGCAATCCTCGAAGGAGGTAGAATATGCGCCAAAACGCTGACCACCTCAGGCCTAGCTGCTACTACATACATGCGCTTGCATTCCAAGGAACAGAAAGCAAAGTAGGTGGATGGCCTCATGATCATGAATAATTTACTCATTGTGTAGGAGGCCGACCACTGCTGCTGTCTACCTTCTGAACTTTGTGTTGAAGCCTGATTGACCCAGGACCCGCAATCCTCTATGTCTAGAGGACGTGTTGCATCCCAGTGTCCAACTGTGTCCCGGCTTCCACAATATTAACCCAGTGTGAAGGCGTCAGTGAGATGGACCATTCCTGGCCACATTCACTTGTCCACGTGTTTGTGGTTAGGCTGTCCTTCCCACTAAATGCACTGGGGAGGGCACAGGTAATGTTTTGGCATGCGTGCTTGTGTATAAGGCGCACCGGGACAAATAGGGGTGGCTGGGGACCGTTTATGGACACCCGGCCACCCCCACGCGGCTGGGGACTGTGTGTGGGCACCCGGCTGCGGGGCGGCTGGGGACAGAGTATGGACACCCGGCCGCCCCCTGGCGGCTGGGGACCAAGCGTGGACACCCGGCCGCCGGGCGGCTGAGGACTGAGTATGGATACCAGGCTACAGACGCAGCCATGACGTGGTGGCCAGATTCCACCTCCACATGCCTAAAAGGCCCAATTTCAAGTGCAAGCAAGCTAGCAGTATGGTATTGCAGTCTGGGGGTGGGTGGGTGGCAGGCTGCATACTTGCGCTTGTATTGCAAGTTATGGGGGAGGTACAATTGAACACTGCCCTGGGACAAGGACTTGCACGGGGATAGTTGCAAGTCTGCATCTTCTGATGCGGCAAGGATCACTTCGGATGGGCACACTTTTAGGCAGTGACCTGGGTGTCAGAGATGCTTCCAGGGGTCTTCCCCATGCTGTTCCCATGTCTTTTTAGCACTGTATGCATGTGTCACACAGCACATGGCCAGATAAGGTTGTAAAATGTTAAAATGACATTTCCCGGTGAATGCATTTGTCACGGTTGAAAGCAATACAAACGTGCAAAAACGCATAAAAAATGCTACTTGTGAACATAGCCCAAGGTGGGGAGGAGTATTTTTGTTTTTGGTTATTTATTTTACCTTATACACAAGTCTTTACCCTGGAAAGGATGTTCCTTAACCCCTTTCCGACCTGGTCAGTAATAGTACGCACCAGGTCGGGAAGGCCGGTTCAGCGGGGGCTCCGGCGGTGAGCCCGCACTGAAGCAAGCACATGTCAGCTGATTATTGGAATCGCAATCCACCCGCGGCTGTTATCATGTTAAATCTCTGACAGTGGCATTTAACTCGCGCTTCCGAGAGTCCTAAGCCCCGCTCACAGTGACCCCGTCACGTGATCACGGGTCACCAATGGGTGGGCATGACAACTCAGGGTCTGCAGCAGACGCCTGTGGTTGTCATGTCTCAATTGCTATGAGCGCCACCTAGTGGTCAGCGCTCATAGCAAGTGAGCATTTCTCCTGCATACAAGCGATCTGCTCATCGCTTGTATGCAGTAGAAGCAATCAGACAACTGCTGCTTCTAGTCTCCTCTGGAGACTATAGAAGCAAGCAGAAAGTGTAAAAAAAAAGTTTTTAAAAATATTAAAAAAATAAAAAATATATAAAAGTTTAAGTCACCCCCCTTTCGCCCCATTCAAAATAAAATATATATATATAAAAAAAAAAACACATACACATATTTGGTATCGTCGCGTTCAGAATCGCCCGATCTATCAATATAAAAGAAGAATTAATACAATCAGTAAACGGCGTAACGAGAAAAAAATTTTAAACGCCAGAATTAAGTTTTTTTGGTCGCTACAACTTTGCAATAAAATTCGGGCGATCAAAACATCGGATCTACCCCAAAATGGTATCAATAAAAACGTCAGCCCGGCATGCAAAAATAAGCCCTCACCCAGCCCCAGATCCAGAAAAATGGAGAAGCTAAGGGTCTCGGAAAATGGCGTCATTTTTTTTTTTTTTTTTAGCAAGCTTTGGATTTTTTTTTCACCACTTAAATAAAAAAGAACCTATACATGTTTGGTGTCTATGAACTCGTAACGACCTGGAAAATAATGATGGCAGGTCAGTTTTAGCAATCTGTGAACGTGGTAAAAAAAGGACCCAAAAAACAACTGTGGAATTGCATTTTTTTTGCAGTTTCACTGCACTTGGAATTTTTTTCCCATTTTTCAGCACACGATATGGTAAAACCAGTGATGGTGTTTAAAAGTACAACTCGTCCCGCAAAAAATAAGCCCTCACATGGCCATATTGAATGAAAATTAAAAAAGTTCTGGCTCTGGGAAGAAGGGGAGCAAAAAAGGAAAACACAAAAACAGAGAGACACAAGGTCGTTAAGGGGTTAACATATTTCACAGGAAAGCACTTTCAGTTTCGTTTTTGAACGTTTTATTGTGAGCCTGTAAAAGTGGCTTAATACCTCTGACCACGTTGTTAACAGCAGTGACCTGGGGGTCAGAAATGCTTCCTGGGGCGATCCCCATGCTGTCCCCATGTCATTTGAGCACTGTCACTATCGTTTTGGGCACTTTTTAGGCTTTCTACAGACTGCCGGGGGTGCCGCCGCAAAAATGTTCGGGTCTCCCATAGACTAACATTGGGCTCGTTGCTCGGGTCGAGCAACCGAGTATCACAGTGAGCTCGGCCCGAGCTTCGAGCACCCGAGCATTTTAGTGCTCGCTCAACACTAGTAATCATGTTATTCCTATATATCTCTTTTTGGGTAATCTATCACATCATATGAGCTTTACCTTTTTAGAGCTGTGCTCGTCCACATGCAGTGCTTTCTTCTTCTACAATATCTGATGTAACATTACTGACATCATCTCAGTTCACAGCAGCTGTGTCTCTCAGAGCACAGCATGAGACCCGGCAGTGGCTACTGTTCCAGTCTAGGGAGCTGCATTTGTGGCACCCTGCTGTTCACAGGTATCACAGGACCCAAAAGGGTGCATGGATGGACTTCTCCACAAGAGGCCCTCATTACAAACAGACACCTCCACCCTTTCACCTCAGACCACCAGAGGTGCCCCTGTTAGGGATATATATATGGAGGGTGGAGCCAGGCAGTCAGTCTGTCAGAGAGTGTGCTGGCTCTTAGACCAGTGAAGAAGCAGCACGTGAACTACTGTGTATTGAGGGCCCCGAGTGTGGCCGGAGGCAAAGAGGAGAGGAAAAAGGAGTTAAGGGGGCAGAGGAGCATCACAGACTCACCCTAAGACATAATCTGGACATCTGGTCCGCGCCTACAGGGTCCTTTACACCCAGTAGGGATTACCGGCATACCAGGTGGCTTCCAGACCCCTGGTTAACCTGAAGCAAAACCCTTTACAGGACTAGGTACCACGAAGGCCCCAGCGTCCAGGGATAGTGGTTGCCAGAGAAAGGTCCTACTACCAAGCGACAGGTGAAAGAACAGCACAATACAGATGCTAGGCCCAGTTGCAGGCTCTCCAGGAGCTTAGAGAGAGGGAGAAACGTACCAGGAGACCTTATACCCGCTCACTGGTATGGTGCACTTCTGGAGAGTCCAGAAGTGCACCCTTCCTACCGAGTACCCTGGACCGTACCTGACATCCGCACCAGTAAAGATACTGAAGTGAATCTCCTGTCTCTGTCAGTTACTCCTGCTGCGCCATCTATTCTGCACTACAACACCCGGCATCACCATCGGCACCTACACTGCCCCGGGGGCCCGCGCCGCCTGTGGGGAGCAGAAACATCCCCTGCTGACATCCTATCACCCCCGGAGGTCTGCAGCAGCGCTGGTACCCATTACTGGAAACCACAGGTGGCGTCACAAGACAAACTTTACATTAAAACCCCTTTTTCAAGAGAGACCCCAGAGCACGGGCCCGGGAGCCGACTGCCGTGACATCCTAAACAAGGTAAAAGGCCCGGATACCGTGTCTCCTATATCCCCCTGGGTGAGACACATTCTCTGAACAGAGCCCCATAGACTGGACTGGGCTGGGCTGGTTATTAAAAATAGGGAGAACCCCACATCTTTTTTTAGGGTCCCTTCATTTTTAATAACCAGCAAATTCAAAGCAGACAGCTGCGGGCTGATATTAATAGGCTGGGAAGGTGCATGGATATTGGCCCCTTCCCAGCATAATAAGACCAGCTCACAGCTGTCTGCTTTCCCTTGGTTGGTTATAAAAATAGGGGAAACCCCACATCATTTTTTAAAATTATTTATTTATTTATTTCACAGCATCAGTCTGGGTCACATTCTGTGTCGACAAAGCACAGTCATGGCAATACTTGGCATGACTGTGATGAGGCTGGAGGTGCCCACAGCCTTAAAGCTTGTTGATTGGCTGTGCTGCAGCCTTTCAACAAGTTTTATAAGTCTGTCGAACCCGACAGTAACATGAATGTACAGTAAGTAATACATTCATTTACGGGGTTTGTACTGGACACTAGGTGTCCAGTTACGAACTCCGAACTTTACAGTTTGGGTTCGGACATCCTCCTCTGTCCTATTTTGTCGGTCACAGTATCGTCCGTCTATGGCTGGGTCTTCTCCTAGATCACATCATTCTTCATATACTGTTCATTTTGTTGTATGAGAAAAGCCTACAGAGTTGTCAGATTATGAAATATTGACCCTGGATGATCTAGTATCTACGACCATTTCTTGATCAAAGTCACTCATATCGCTCATTTTTTTTTTCATTTTAATGTGGATTCACATGAAAACCAGATAACAGTAAACTCATCCCTCGACCTTATATCTGGGGACACCTGTCTAATATTCAGCCAGGTAAGCTCCAATCTTGAAATGGCAGGTGTCTCTAATAAAGTGGCCATTCAGTGTATAATACAATGTCACTAAGGATTTTATTGTAATAGATTAACAGAGTTTTCAATTTTCAGTAAACTCATCCCCCAACTGCAGCTTGTTTTAGGAAAAACAGTCTGGATTTTACTCGCTGCCCCTGGGTCTAATGCTGAGTATCTGCCGCTGCTTCCATATCTGTTATTGTCTGCAGCGCTGATGTCACATCACCAATGCTCTAGTCAATCAACGAAACCAGCGACTCTGCCCCAATAGACAGCATGAGCTGCTGATGTCACTAATTGGCTGCAAGTTCTGTCAACGTGACGTCAATAAAAGACACCGGAACATCAATCAGTTGTGTTTCAATACTGGACCCGGGGAGGGTGTGCAAAGTACAGGGTTTTTTTAACAGCATCTGGGGACAGAAGTGTTCAAACCTCTGTAAGCATCAAGTTGAGGTAGAGTAGTTTATGTCTATGATTAAGCTTTTTGATCTTCTAGTGCCTCACATCACACAAGCAAATGGTCACAGACTGAATGGTTGTTTCCATTCTCAGCCTTTATAGACTTTATAGGATAAAATTGTTTTTAAAGCAGAACAGCTCTGTTGCAATGGCTGTCCACTGGTACTTATAGTCTACCAGTGCAGGTTAACAAAAATCTTAATTTAAGTCATGCTATTCCAAAAACAGTAGACAACCATTGCAATAGGCAGTTTTGCTTATACAAAGTTGGTGAGTGTAAACTGCTTTTCAGACTGTGACCATTGGCTTGTGCAATGTTGTAAGAGGGTGTGCCGTAGAAAATGAGATTCTCCAGCGATGTGCAGCATTTGTGTACGGAGACTGCTGCCTACTGCCCAAGCAAAATCCTGTGGAACCAGCATGAAGCGGAAGAGTTTCGGGAAGGACGGGTCTAGATGGAGCACTGCGTCAGGTGACCTTTGTAACACAGTTCCCCGATATACGAGGGTGGAGCAGCAAGGTGGGGAGAGATTTGGCGCCAACCAGTGAGACGAACAGGGCATGCACTACGAGGGACGCTCAGACTGAGACACCGGAATGCACCAGGCGGCTCAAATCAATGATTTGTTGTGTGCCTGCCAGAGAGGTTTATATGATGCCAGTCAAGTTCCGTGAAACAGACCATGCCGGTCAAGACCTCAGACTCACACCCACACCAGTCAATCTTGTGAGGATCAGAGGTTGCGTGCAGTTAAGTACCGGGAGACTAGATCACACATTTATGGAGGAGAAAGGTTGTGGATGGCTTTGTATGCCATAGTTAGGGTTTTGAACTGGAGTCTCAGGGCAATGGGGAGCCAGTGAAGGGATTGGCAGAGAGGAGAAGATGGGAAATAGTGGGGGGACAGGTAGATTAGTCAGGCTGCAGAGTTTAGGATAAATTGGAGAGGTGTGAGAGTGTTAGAAGACAGGCCACAGAGCAGGGGGTTGCAGTAGTCAAGGTGGGAGATGATGACGGCGTGCACAAGGGTTTTCGCAGATTCTTGATAAAGGAATGTACAGATCCAGAAGATATTTTTGAGTTGGTAGCAGCCCAAGAATCAGGAGAGGAAGCCAAACCCACTCAGATCCTGGGAAGTCCAAGGAACAAATGTGTGCAACTGCAGTTAGTTTTCTCCACAAGTACCGTACTTTACAAATCTTGGGGCAGTGGGAAGGACTCTTCTTGAAAAACGGTTGTTATACCGAAGGATCCAATTACACAGAGAGCTCAGAGTCACCTGGCAAGTGGTGGTTCCAAAGGGGATGGTGGTAAGCCTAGCTAAAGAATTTAAGAGAAAGGAGCCCACTTCGGTACTGAGAAGACCTTCCAATGGTTGCAGTGGCTGGTATATTGGCCTCAACTATGGCAAACAGTGGAAGAGGCCTGCTGAAGATGTCGACAGTGCGAGTTGACTAAACCCCCAGAGCAGAGAGCCCCTACCCAAGTTAACAGAACCTCCGCGCTCTTAGAATTATTAGTAGACGACTATCTGATGATCAGGATGTCTCATAATGGCTATGAATATTGCTTGATGATGACCAACCACTTCACTAAGTTCACAGTAGTGACCCCAATCAGTGACAAGATGAAGGCGGAGGCCTGAGCCAACTGTTGGGATTTAATTTGTGTATATTGATGCCCGAAGAAAATACATTTGAATCAAGGGGCCTGCTTCCAAGAGAAGGTAATGGAAGAGTTGCAACATCTCTACTGGATTGAAAAGTCCCGGACCACACCATACCACCTCCAAGGGAAAGGAGCTTGTAAGCAATTCTGCAAATATTGCAAATATTGGAAGAAAACAGGAAGATGACATGGCATGAATTCATCTCAGAACTGCTGTGGGTCTACAATAATTGAGTCCATGCAACTACTGGTGGACTCAATCATTCAAACCTCCTTCCATCAGCAAGGGCATTGAAGATGAAACGTGGCTGTGTCTTTTAGCATGACAATGATCCCAAGCACACTGCCAAGACAACGAAGGAGTGGCTTCATAAGAAGCATTTCAAGGTCCTGGAGTGGCCTAGCCAGTCTCCAGATCTAAACCCTATAGAAAACCTTTGGAGGGAGTTGAAAGTCCGTGTTGCCCAGGGACAGCCCCAAAACATCACTGCTCTAGAGGAGATCTGCATGGAGGAATGTGCCAACATACCAGCAATAGTGTGTACTAACTTTGTGAAGACTTACAGAAAACGTTTGATCTCTGTGATTGGCAACATAGGATATATAACAAAGTATTGAGATGAATTTTTGTAATTGACCAAATACTTATTTTCTACCAAAATTTAGAAAAAAATGATTTCCAAATCAGACAATGTGATTTTCAGGATTTGTTTTCTCATTTTGTCTCTCATAGTTGAGGTCTACCTATGATGTCAATTAGAGGCCTCTCTCATATTTTTAAGTGGGAGAACTTGCACAATTGGTGGCTGACTAAATACTTATTTTCCCCACTGTACCATACATGCTGCTATTCGGTTGGAGTGATCAAGAAAATACAGAATTACAGTTGGATCTGGAGGACAACTATCCAGGGAGCAGTCTGAATACTTGGGTCCGATAGCGTAGGCACCAACTTCAGATGACTGGTGGACCAGAAATTTTGAGAATAGATCACTCTATCATGTCCCCAACACAAGAAGAAAAAATCTCGCCAGAAGACCGTGTGTTTGTACGGGCAAAACTGCCGAGAAACCAACTGTACTATCTCTGGCAGGCAAAGAGAGAACATCTCAACAAGCCAGTCTCTGAAGTCTGGCCTGAAGGGGACGAAGAAACTCTGGTCCAAGTGTTGCATTGGAACATGCTGTGAAACAGAAAGGATCAGAAGGATGAATCTCTGGAGGAACCACATGACACCACCTTAGGAAAGACTGTTGGTGAGGTGACTAGAAGGGGTGGTTTGCTGTGCCTATGGGGCCGTAGTAGTTTGCAAGACCACTTCCAACAGGGTTGGAAGATGGGTCACAAGACAAACTTATCAACAAAGTCTCTAAAGTCCCAGAGATTCCTGAAACACTACTGCAGGAAGAACTACGTATAACCAAATGCACCAAAGCTGGCATCCCTCCTAACCGATACGGTCAGGTTGGGCTCGCCTGGGAACAGGTTAAGCAGAAGGCCCGTGAATGCACTAAACTTTTGGCAGAAATAGGGCTACTCCCAGAGAAGGCCCGATCACAAAAGATTACCATCGCCTGCAGACTGGAGAACTATATGCGAGGAGGAATGTAAGAGAGTGTGCTGCAGAAGATTAGATTCCCCAGCATTGGGTGGCATTTATGTATGAAGACTGCAACCTACTGCCCAAGCAGAACCCCGTGGAACCAACAGGAAGGGGAAGAGTTTGGAGCAGCAAGGTGGGGAGAGATTTTATGCCAACCAGTGAGATGAGCAAGACGTGCGCTAAGAGGGACGCTGAGGCCGAGACACCGGAATGTGCCAAGAGGCCCGAACCAGTGGGTTGTTGTGCACCCACGAGCTGGGTTCAGACGACGTCAGTCAATAACTGTGGACCCGGTCCAGTAATGGTCCGTGAACCAGACCATGCCTGTCAAGACCCGGGGCCTAGAAATTGTTCATCCAGGCTCAATAGATGACCATCACAGGTCAATCAGCGAAGGAAATCAATCCAGAAATAGATGTCAACAGCAGTGAACCTGAAGTGCGAGTGAGCTGGGCCTTTACTTCCTGCGCTGATGTACGGTACAGGGTTCAGTCTGGGGTAGTGCAGCAGATGGGATGGGGACCAGCAAGTGTGAGGAAAAACTAGCTAGTGGGAAAAACCGAAGACCCCAGCTAGGGCCTGTAACACAAAGGGGAACATTGCATTGGTATCCTTATGATTGTGAATACTGCTTGCATCAGAAATTAGTCCAATAGCATTGAGAAACTTGCTATAGGAGATATAGTGTGCTTGATAACAACATTGTATATTGTATATCATATACTGTAAACACTCTGTTTCCATACTATTTCTTTTCTGCTAAAACCACCCCTCCTTATACCTGCGATATGAAAATAAATAGTTAAGTTGGTTACTTCCGCCCAGTGGCGTACCGCCAATGGCGACAGACCACGCGACTGCTATGGGGCCCGTGAGCCGGGGGGGCCCCATAGCAGTCCAGGGGTGGACATACCGCCACCGGTGCAGCTGCGCTGGGTCCCCACCATGCAGCTGCACCAAGGGGCCCGCAAGGTGCAGCTGCTCCCTGCACGCGGCGGTCAGGGAGCGATCCCTACACGCTTCGGTCAGGGAGCGATCCCTGCAGCTCTGCTGCTGTCAGAAGGAGAATAGCAGCGGAGCTGGAGGATTCGTCCTCTGCTTCCTCCCTGACCCAGGTGCGCGCAGCTTGATGATGTCATCATGCAGCGCGCGCCTGGGTCAGGAAGAAAGCTGCTGGCAACCAGGAGGATGCTGCTGCAGGGGAGCGAGCTGAGGTACGTTGTTGTTTTTTTTTTGTTTGTTTTTTACTGAAATGCTGGGGAGGGGAGGTGGGGGGAGAGCAATGGTGGGGTGGTGGGGCTGGGGAGAGGAATGGTGGAGCTGGGAAGAGCAATAATGGCGCTGATGGGACTGGGGAGAGGAATAATGGGGTTGATGGGGCTGGGGAGAGCAATAATGGGCTGATGAGGATGGGGAGAGGAGTGATGGGGCTTGGGATAGGAATAATGGGACTAATGGGGCGGGGAAGAGCAATAATGGAGCTGGGGAGAGGAATGATGGGGTTGATGGGGCTGGGGAGAGGAATAATGGGATGGTGGGGCTAGGGAGAGCAATGATGCGGCTGGGGAGAGGAATGATGGGGCTGGGGAGAGCAATGATGGATGGTGGGGCTGGGGAGAGCAATGATGGGATGGTGGGGCTGGGGTGAGCAATAATGGGGCAGATGGGGCTGAGGAGAGGAATAATGGAGTTGACGGGGCTGGGGAGAGGAATGCTGGGATGATGGGGCTGGAGAGAGCAATAATGGGGCTGATGGGGCTGGGGAGAGGAATGATGGGGCTGGGAAGAGCAATAATGGGGCTGATGGGGCTGGGGAGAGGAATGATGTGGCTGGGGAGAGCAATAATGGGGCTGATAGGGCTGGGGAGAGCAATGATGGGGATGGTGGGGAAGGGGAGAGCAATGACATGTTGCTGGGAGAGAGCAATGATAGGGGTGCTGGAAGCGAGCAATGATAGGGGTGCTGGAAGCGAGCAATGATGGGGGTGCTGGGACAAAGCAATGGTGGGGGTGCTGGGAGAGCGCAATGATCGGGGTGATGGGAGAGAGCAATGATGGGAGTGCTGGGAGTGCTGGGAGAAGCAATGATGGAGCTGCTGGGACAGAGCAATGATGGGGGGCTGGGAGAGAGCAATGATGGAGGTGCTGGGACAGAGCAATGAAGGGGGTGCTGGGACAGAGCAATGATGGGGGTGGTGGGACAGAGCAATGATGCGGGTGCTGAGAGAGAGCAATGATGGGGGTGCTGGGAGAGAGCAATGATGGGGGTGCTGGAAGAGAGCAACGATGGGGGTGGTGGAAGAGAGCAACGATGAGGGTGCTGGGACAGAGCAATGACGGGGGTGCTGGGACAGAGCAATGAAAGGGGTGCTGGGAGAGAGTAATGATGGGGGTGCTGAGAGAGAGCAATTATGGAGGTGGTGGGAGAGAGAAATGACGGGGGTGCTGGGAGAGAGCAATGACGAGGGTGCTGGGAGAGAGCAATGATGGGGGTGCTGTGAGAGAGTAATTATGGGGGTTTCACTTTGCTTGTACTGTGAAGCCTTGTATGTTTTCTGTGTGCACATAGCCCTACATTTAATTGGGGAGAGTCACAGAGACTGAATAATTTATATTATTGGCCGGTGCAGATTATAGTTAATGGGGGGCACAGTGCTGCTTATCACTTTATATTTTGATTACTAAGTGGCTAATAGTATATTAATGGGGGGGGGGTACATATCTGTATTCGAGGACACAGAGCGGGGGAGACACATGTATGCATACAATATGTGACCTTGGTATTTTCTAGGCTGGAGATCATCGTGACAAGACGAGTCGTGGCTGGGAGATGTCGACATGAAGGTCTGACCAGATGGAGAAGAAGCAGCAGAAACCGACTCTGATCAGATGAGACGTCAGCGGTAAGTGCCTGGATGTAAATATTATTCTGTATCTGCACTGTGTGACTTGGAGTGATAATGTTATCTGTAAAATCCCTTAGGCCACATTCTCACATTTGTGTGAAATGTCCGTGTGCTGCCAGATTTTTTTATCGGATGGTCCACGGACTCGTACAGTTTTATAGATCCATTCACACATCCATGAAAATCACGGATCTGAGAATGAGATCTAAGAGGGTCAGAGAATGTCCTGTTCTGATCCAATTTTGAGGATTAGAATAGGACATGCTCAATGCGTCAGTAAAACAGGGCAGCACACCGACACTGCACACAGATGCAGGAATGTAGCCTTATTATGTATAGTGCAGTCCCTTAGTATATAGTGTACTCACTTATTATGTATAGCGCCATCCTTAGTTATATAGTTTCCTCTTTTATTATGTATAGCGCCGTCCCTTATTATGTACCATCCTCTCTAGCGGCTCACTGTTGGGGGATCATACTGTGTTGGGGTCAGCATACTTTACCCTGGGAGTTGAGGTGGGGTACAGTAGGGTCATTATACTGTGTATGTGGAGGAATACACCATGGTGGTTTCATACTCTGTTTGGGGGGCCCTTTTATTGGCATGACACTTTATGGGGCAATGAAAGAGAGATCTAGGACGTCAGCAGGAGGAAAATTACTATGTAAAGGATGGAAAGTTGTGAGATCTGATCTTTGGTGTCCCCAACAATTATTTACATTTTTTTTTGGGGGGGGGGCAGTTTGAGCTTCTGCTATGGGGCCCCATGATTCCTATGCACGCCCCTGCTTCCGTCTTGTCCTTGTTTTCATGTTGCATCCTGTGACCTGTTTACAATGTGAGGCAGAGGAGGATGAACGGGAACTGATTGCTCATATAAGGGATTGTGGACTTTCCTCTCTTTCTTCTGTTTCTTCTCCATTGCACCTGTAATTTTTGGCTTGTAATATTCCCCCACTTCACATTGATATAGTTATAAAGGCTTTTCAGCAGCCTCATCTGATTCCCGTTACCTCCTTTATCTTCAGCAGGAAATAGTCTATGAAGTCCCGCGGTGACTCCGGATTCAGAGTCTTTTTGTGCTGCTCTATGTACTTTGTCACAAATTTTAGTAGATATTCGTTTTCTTTAAACATTTTCTTCTTGATGATCGTAAACTTCAGAAGGATCGGGACAATATTGCAGACCTGTAGAGGACAAAATAGATGAGGAATACAAGCAAGAAGAATGGAGACAAGATAGATTTGTTCCCTCTAAGCCTTTTGTAAATTAGGAGCCTGGAGGCCATTTGGACTAATCTGGACAATCTATAAAGGTGGCCCCAATTAACTAGCCAAGTAAAGTACATTAGATGGCTGTCGACCAAATGATGGTTGGCTGACCACTCAGCCAGCAGCTATTTTAGCCAACACTCCCAAATACAGGAGTGATCATTCGGGTGTGTTAATTCCGTGAGACAATACAAATGGCAGTCCGAAATCGGGCATACCAGATCGATATGTTCTCCTATAATAAATTGTATACAGTGGGTACGGAAAGTATTCAGACCCCTTTAAATTTTTCATGCTTTGTTTCATTGCAGCCATTTAGTAAATTCTAAAAAGTTCATTTTTTTTCTCATTAAAGTCCACTCTGCACCCCATCTTGACTGAAAAAAACAGAAATGTAGAAATTTTTGCAAACTTATTAAAAAAGAAAAACTGAAATATAACATGGTCATAAGTATTCAGACCCTTTGTTCAGACACTCATATTTAAGTCACATGCTGTCCATTTCCTTGTGATCCTCCTTTAGATGGTTCTACTGCTTCATTGGAGTCCAGCTGTGTTTAATTAAACTGATAGGACTTGATTTGGAAAGGCGCACACCTGTCTATATAAGACCTCACAGCTCACAGTGCATGTCAGACCAAATGAGAATCATTAGCTCAAAGGAACTGCCGAAGGAGCTCAGAGACACAATTGTGGCAAGGCACAGATCTGGCCAAGGTTACAAAAGAATGTCTGCAGTACTCAAGGTTCCTAAGTAGAGATGAGCGTTGTTCTACTCGAACTGTTCGCCAATCTCAAATTCGAGCTGTTTTGGGCGGTGTTCGAGCCGGTCGGCAAACACGAACAATTTGAGAAAAATTCGGCTGTTCGAGGTTATGTTCGATAACTGTTCGTGCACCAAAATCATAACTGGATTTTTTCTCAGTAATGATGAAAATTAATGTTAATACGCAGTTTGAGTGTACAGCGGGGTGGGGGGAGGGGCAGGGGATGGATCTCTGCAGGAACAATGAAGATCTCCATTTTTTTTTCTCTTTCCCGCATTTGCAGTGGGGAGGTGCAATCTGTCAGCCTATCAGCAGCGCACACACGGAGCGAAGTGCTTTTTTTCACACAAGCAAGGGCATGTGTGATTGGCAGTGTATGTCACATGTCCTTGCCCTATAAGACCAAGCCATTTTCCCCGTCGCCACCATTTTCTCACTGCTGCAGCTGCGTGTTAGACGGCACCGCTGTTGCTGTGTGTGCTATACCTTGTTAATTTCAAGCCAATTTTCGCACAAATATACAGATAGCTTGGGAGTAGGGAATAGTTGTGATTGCAGTCCTTTTAAGGACTAGGTTACAGCATTTCCTACGACTTTTATCAGGCAGGTCTGTGCTCTTAAATAGATAGATTGTGGGAGTAAAGACTAATTGTAATTGGAGTCCTTTTCAGGACTAGGTTACATCAGTTCCTATCAGTTTTTGCCAGGCAGGTCTGTGCCAGTGCTGTGCAAGTTTTTTTCACAGCATTTGGCTGAATCTAGCAAAGCTAATCCTTTTTGGCCTATTGCAGAGTGTGTTAGTCAGTGGAGTAGCCTATCTGTGTTGCAAGATATACCACCTGTGTATAGAATACCAATTTTTTTACTGCACCTAGTGAAGTAAAATCTTTTGGGCATAGCATCATTCTATTAGTCCATCTATACTGACCTCCAGCAGGTTGCAAACTGAATATAATTTTTTTCTGCATCTAGCTCTGAAAAAATATTGGGCTTCTAGCAGTGTGTGGGACTTGGTCTATTAGTCCATCTATACTGACCTCCATCAGGTTGCAAATTAAAAATAATTTTTTTCTTCATTTAGCTCTGAAAAAATATTTGGGCTTCTAGCAGTGTGTGGGACTTGTTCTATTAGTCCTTCTATACTGACCTCCAGCAGGTTGCAAATTGAATATAATTTTTTTCTGCATCTAGCTCTGAAAAAATATTTGGGCTTCTAGCGGTGTGTGGGACTTGGTCTATTAGTCCATCTATACTGACCTCCATCAGGTTGCAAATTAAAAATAATTTTTTTCTGCATCTAGCTCTGAAAAAATATTTGGGCTTCTAGCAGTGTGTGGGACTTGGTCTATTAGTCCATCTATACTGACCTCCATCAGGTTGCAAATTAAAAATAATTTTTTTCTTCATTTATCTCTGAAAAAATATTTGGGCTTCTAGCAGCGTGTGGGACTTGTTCTATTAGTCCATCTATACTGACCTCCATCAGGTTGCAAATTAAAAATAATTTTTTTCTGCATCTAGCTCTGAAAAAATATTTGGGCTTCTAGCAGTGTGTGGGACTTGGTCTATTAGTCCATCTATACTGACCTCCATCAGGTTGCAAATTAAAAATATTTTTTTTCTGCATCTAGCTCTGAAAAAATATTTGGGCTTCTAGCAGTGTGTGGGACTTGGTCTATTAGTCCATCTATACTGACCTCCATCAGGTTGCAAATTGAATAAAAAAATTTTCTGCATCTAGCTCTGAAAAAATATTTGGGCTTCTAGCGGTGTGTGGGACTTGGTCTATTAGTCCATCTATACTGACCTCCATCAGGTTGCAAATTAAAAATAATTTTTTTCTTCATTTAGCTCTGAAAAAATATTTGGGCTTCTAGCAGTGTGTGGGACTTGTTCTATTAGTCCTTCTATACTGACCTCCAGCAGGTTGCAAATTGAATATAATTTTTTTCTGCATCTAGCTCTGAAAAAATATTTGGGCTTCTAGCGGTGTGTGGGACTTGGTCTATTAGTCCATCTATACTGACCTCCATCAGGTTGCAAATTAAAAATAATTTTTTTCTGCATCTAGCTCTGAAAAAATATTTGGGCTTCTAGCAGTGTGTGGGACTTGGTCTATTAGTCCATCTATACTGACCTCCATCAGGTTGCAAATTAAAAATAATTTTTTTCTTCATTTATCTCTGAAAAAATATTTGGGCTTCTAGCAGCGTGTGGGACTTGTTCTATTAGTCCATCTATACTGACCTCCATCAGGTTGCAAATTAAAAATAATTTTTTTCTGCATCTAGCTCTGAAAAAATATTTGGGCTTCTAGCAGTGTGTGGGACTTGGTCTATTAGTCCATCTATACTGACCTCCATCAGGTTGCAAATTAAAAATAATTTTTTTCTGCATCTAGCTCTGAAAAAATATTTGGGCTTCTAGCAGTGTGTGGGACTTGGTCTATTAGTCCATCTATACCGACCTCCATCAGGTTGCAAATTGAATAAAAAAATTTTCTGCATCTAGCTCTGAAAAAATATTTGGGCTTCTAGCGGTGTGTGGGACTTGGTCTATTAGTCCATCTATACTGACCTCCATCAGGTTGCAAATTAAAAATAATTTTTTTCTGCATCTAACCCAGCCAATAGTTTTGGCCTAATACCACAGTTTGGCCACTCAGCTCTGCTCGGTTACCATCCATTGTTTTTTTGTGCAAACAACTCCAGAGTTGTGAATTAGTTAACCACCAAAATGAGTGGAAAAAGGCCTGCTGCTGGTGGAAAGGGGAATAGGCGTGTTGGGAAGGGGAAAAAAGGTTGTGTCCGTGGGGTAGGTGCAGAAGAAAGACCATCTTCCAGCCAAACTAAAATGTCTACTTCTTTTAGCGGACAATGTGATAAGATCCCTTTCTTACGGCCACGCCAATCGCTACAAATTCCAGATGAGGCACAAAAACAGCAGGTGCTTCAACGGATATCAAGTGCTCCTTTAAGTGGGCTCTCCTCCACATCAACTTCAACATCACAAATACTCCAGTCCTCAAAGGTGTCACCCAAATCGCACTTGCTTCCTCACAGCTCCCAAATCTCCAGCTGCCCGTCTGAGTATGAGGTAGAACAGATGGTTGAGTCTGCAGAGCTGTTTACTCATACTATAGCCTGGGAATCAGAGGTCGACTCCAGCGCTTCTGTGAATCCAGACGAGGAAATGATCTGCACTGATGCCCAGAATCTTTATGAGTCGGATCCAGGACCAGACGCAGAAGGTTCTGACCATAATGTAGACCCTCATTCCCAAACTGTAACTCCTGTTGGTGGAGACAATGAGGAAGACGATGATAAGACTCAAATACCTGATTGGAGCGACAACTTTAGTTTTTTGTCAGGGCAGGAACAGGTTGGCTCTGAGGACGACGGGTGTGATAACGCACAGGGTGATGATGATGAGGTTGGAGATCCCACTTACTGTCAACCCACAGTCAGCCAAGAGATGAGGTCAGCAGAGGAGGTGGAGGAAGATGCTAGTGACGACGAGGTCAGGTTGCGCCTTCCTGGACAGAGACGTAGTACTGGAAGCACGTCAACAACTGCATCCTCAAACACAATTCTGCCTCTCACCACAAGTCGTGGTGGCTCTTCAGGTCGTATGGGTGCTAAGCCTTGCATAGCCTGGGCATTTTTTCAGATCGATAAAGATGACCCAACTCGTGTTATCTGTAACATTTGTCAGCAAAAGCTAAGTAGAGGCCAAAAAATACATAGTTTGAGTACTTCATGCATGAACCGGCACATGGACATGAAGCATAAGTTGCAGTGGGAAGCTCAGTGTGCTACAATGCGGTCTAGCCGGCCGGGCCAACCACCGTCTGCCATATCTTGTGTATCCGCGGCCTCTTCATCCTCTGTGACTGGGGGGACAGCAGTCACACCTGTTTTGGGGCGCAGACCTGCCACCTCTTTACCCGCAACAGCCAGCGTGATTGGCAGGTCATCATTTTCTTTGGAGGTGGTAACACCAGCTGGTCTTGAGCGCTGTCCGACATCGATAGCACCACCTTTGGATCAAGGCAACCTAACATGTCCGCCTGCATCTTCCTCACAGACCGGCAGTTTGCCGGGGACACCCTTATCAACCCCGTCTAAGCACAATAGCCAGCCCTCGGTCCCTCAGATGTGGACAAGTAAAAGAACATTTCCTCCTAGCCATGAGAAAGCTAAGAGGTTGAATTTCACCATCTGCAAGCTCTTGGCTACAGAAATGCTGCCTTTCCGCCTGGTGGACACAGAGGATTTTCGAGACCTTATGTCCGTCGCAGTGCCCCAGTACCAGATGCCCAGTCGGCACTACTTCTCAAAGAAAGGTGTGCCTGCGCTCCACCAGCATGTCGCACACAACATCACCGCTTCTTTGAGAAACTCTGTGTGTGACAGGGTGCATTTCACCACAGACACTTGGACGAGTAGGCATGGACAGGGGCGTTACATGTCGCTGACTGGGCACTGGGTAACTATGGTGACAGCAGGACAAGGGGCTGCTGTCCAAGTCTTGCCGTCCCCACGAGTTGTGCGTCAATCCTCTTTATGTCAAAGTTCCACCACTGCTTCTGCCTCCTCAACCTCCTCTCGGTCTTCCACCTGCACCCAAAGCCTGTCTGGTCATGCCACAAGCTTTCTAACTGCGCAGAAGGGATCCTGCACACCTCCTTACTATGCTGGCAGTAGGGCTCAACGTCATCAGGCGGTTTTTACATTGAAATGTCTGGGAAATGTGAGTCACACAGCTGAGGAGTTGTGGTCAGCTCTGGAGAACCAATTTCATGAATGGTTGTCTCCACTGGACCTGAAACCAGGGAAGGCCGTGTGCGACAATGCTGCAAACCTGGGTGCGGCCCTTTGCCGGGGCAATGTCACACACGTGCCTTGTATGGCTCACGTGTTGAACCTGGTTGTCCAGCAATTTTTAGCCCACTATCCCAGACTAGATGGCCTTCTGCAGAGGGCACGGTCGCTGTGTGCTCACTTCCGCCGTTCGCATCCCGCAGCTCAGCGACTTACATCTCTACAGAAGTCGTTGGGCCTGCCACTTCACCGGCTAAAATGCGATGTGCCTACCCGGTGGAATTCAACTCTGCACATGTTGCAGCGACTGTGGCAGCACCGACAAGCCCTGGTGCAATAAGTTCTGACGTATAGCCTGGGCCAACGAGATTCAGAGGTGGGGCAAATCACGCTGGAGGAGTGGTCTCAGATCAGGGACCTATGCACCCTTCTGCACAGTTTTGAAATGGCGACGAAGATGTTTAGTGCTGACGATGCCATTATCAGCATGACTATTCCGGTGATTTACATGCTGGAGCACATGTTAAACAGAATTCGGAGTCAGGTGGTGGCACAAGAGGAGGTGGAGGAAGTAGAGGAGGAGGAGTTGTATGCGGAAGGGCTAACATCTGCAAGGTCCAGACGGTCGGCAGCACCAAGGCGGCAGGCATGTGAGGGTGGGGGAGATGGTTTTACCAGGGCGCATGGTAGCAGCCAAACTAGTGAGGAAGGTGCAGGAGCCCAGGAAGAAGTGGAGGACGAACTGATGGAAGACTCATCAGATGAGGGAGACCTTGATCACATTTCTGTTGTGCGAGGTTGGGGGGAGAGGACAGAGGAAGGAAGCATGATTGTTACCTCGCCACCAACACAACAGGGACTTGGTGCTCCTGGATGCGCAACACACATGAGTGCCTTCTTGCTGCACTACCTGCAACATGACCCTCGCATTGTGAGAATTAGAAATAATCCTGACTACTGGGTTGCCACACTGTTAGATCCCCAGTACAAAAGTAAATTTGCAGAAATTATTCCTGCCATAGAAAGGGATGCACGCATGCAGGAGTATCAGCAGAGACTGTTGCAGAATCTTACATGTGCTTTTCCACAAAATACCAGTGGTGCACGTAGTGAATCTCACAGTTCCAACTTGCCAACCGTGGGACCGTCAAGTGTTCAGCACTCAAACCGTGACAGAACCACAGTATCTGCTGGTAACATCAATTTTGCGGAATCATTTCACCACTTTTTTAGCCCATCCTTTGCAAGGCCACAGGAGACAAGAAGTCTGACACATAGTCAACGCCTAGAGACGATGGTACAGGAGTATCTCCAAGTAAACATTGAAGCCACGACTGTGTCACTGGACCCTTGCTCTTTTTGGGCTTCCAATCTGGATAAATGGCCGGAGCTAGCCACTTACGCCTTGGAGATCTTGTCATGCCCCGCAGCCAGCGTTCTGTCTGAACGTGTGTTCAGCGCTGCTGGTGGTGTGCTGACAGATAAGCGCACGCGGCTCTCCACTGATAATGTAGACAGACTCACGTTCATAAAGATGAACAAATCATGGATCCGAAACGACTTTTCTACCCCTGTGTCATCCTGGGGAGAGTAAAAGCTTGATGATTGGTTAAAATCACCCTACCAACCGTTTTAAGCTTTCAAATTACTAATCATGTTTATCTGTATCTTGACTGGAAAATAATTTGGGCTTTGTAGCAGTGTGCAGCACTGATCCTATTAGGCCATCTATACTAAAGCTTCACCAGATTTAAAATTAAAAATAATTTTTAGCTGCATCTAGCCCGGAAAATAATTTTGGGGCTCCGAGATGCGCAAGGCACATAAGTGCCTTCTTGCTGCACTAACTGAAGCATGACCCTCATATTGTCAGAATTCGAAGTAATCATGACTACTGGGTTGCCACACTCTTAGATCCCCCAAACTTTTCGATCAACCTTTTCATTTTAATAAAGACCAAAAAAATGGTCATTTTTGAAATTATAAGCATTAGCAGGTTGTTAGAAACTGAAATCAAACAGTTTTCAACTCAAAACTTTATTCTAGGTGATGTTACATTTTCACATAGGACCCCTTGTTCCAAAGGAGCTTCTGAACTCTCTCGTCCATTGAATTTGTCAGGTTTTGGATGGTTTCTGCTTCAATTGTTTTGCATGAGGACAGAATACCCTCCCAGAGCTGTTGCTTAGATGTGAACTGCCTCCCACCATCATAGACACTCCTTTTAATGATGCTCCAAAGGTTCTGAATGGGGTAGAGGTCAGGGGAGCATGGGGGTCACACCATAAGTTTGTCCCCTTTTATGCCCATATCAGCCAGAGATGCAGATGTTTTATGTGCAGCATGAGATGGTGCATTATCATGCAGAAAAATGATCTTGTTGTGAAATACACGGTTCTTCTTCTTGAACCATGGCAGGAAGTGCTGTTTGAGAAAATCCACATACATTATGGAGTTCATCTTTAGCGCCTTCAGGGATCCTAAAGGGGCCGACAATCTCTCTCCCCATGATTCCAGCCCAAAACATTACTCCACCTCCTCCTTGTTGGCGCTGTAGCCGTGTTTGCGTGGGGTGTCCATCAACCAGTCATCCTCCACTCCATCCATCTGGACCATCGAGCGCTGCACGGCACTCATCCGTGAACAAAACAGTTTTGAAATCAGTCTTCATGTAATGTTTGGCCCACTGGAGCCGTTTCTGCTTGTGTGAAGTGGATAGAGGAGGTCGACAGGATGGCGCATGCACAGCTGCAAACCTCTGAAGGACCCTGCATCTTGTTGTTCGGGGGACGTTGGAGGCACAAGCAGCTTCAAAAACTTGTCTGCTGCTATGACAAGGCTTTTTTGCCGCTGCTCTTTCAACCTGACGTAATTGCCTGTAGGAAAGAGTCCTCAATTTGCCCTTATCAGCAGGCACACGTGTGTACTGTGAATCAGCTACATACTTCTTGATTGCCAAGACACTTCATCCTGATCATCGCACAATGTTGATTGTAGTCATGCCTTGACCTAAACACTCCACAATTTGTTGCTTCTCAGCAGCCGACACATCCTTTTTCTTTCCCATTTTGGCAGAAAATGTAGGCTGCTTAATAATGTGAGAGAGCCTTCTTAAGTAGTCTTGCCTTTCATTGGACACACCTGCCAAACTAATTAGCACAGGTGTCTGCAATTGCTTACAGTGATATAAAGAGCCCTGACACACATCACCATCAATGAGTTTAACTGACAAACAAACAAATTCTTCCCTTATCACTCCTAAACACTTTTTGTATAATAATTTGGAACGCAGTGTACATGTGCTTTTCCACAAAACACCAGTGGTTCACGTAGTGAATCTTACAGTTCTAACTTGCCAACCGTGGTCTGTATGGAGTTGTTCAATAAAGGGCCCAAAATTAAGATAACATAGATGGGAGAGGTCTCTATGAATAGGAATTCCTAAGTATTTGATACCCTGTGAGGGCCAGGCAAAGGGAAAGTTGGACTGGATGGAATCCTATATGGATTTGGGGAGGGAGACATCGAGGGCCTCAGACTTCGCTGCATTGATTTTAAAATTTGACCATGTAACAAAGTGATCTATTTCAGCCATAACAGCATGGATGGATATATGTGATTGAGTGATATATACTAGGACATCATCAGCAAATAGAGAGCACTTGTACTCGGTGCCTCCCACCTCAATCCACCTAATATTGGGGTTATGGCGAATTGATGAGAGCAGGTGCTCCGTCACTAGGATGTATAAGAGAGGGGACAGAGGACATCACTGCCTTGTCCCATTGGTGATTGTGAAAGGTGATGAAAATGTTCTGACGCACCCCCTGGGCCTTGGGACACCCGGAGCCGGACCCTTTTTGGTGGATGCTGGTGGTTGTAGTCTTCGTGGCGGCGACCCAGTTCCGTGGCTCAGGGCGGTCAAACCAGTGGTGGAACTATTTATGTGGTTTTCATGTTTAAATGTCCGACTACGCCACCCGTGGATTGCGGTCAGAGTGAACCGCCGCTACAGGGCAGACCACTGAGGCTGGTGTTGTGGGTGCAGCAGAGCGTAGCATAACTCCCCACGGGAGGAGTATAGCCTCAGGGCAGTGTATGCGGAGGATGGGGGTGATGGTGCAGGGCAGCAGCAGTAACGACACGGAGTCAGTGATGCAGTTCAGGGCCTTTACTCACAGCTCTTATTATCCAGACCACGTCTGCAGGTAACGGCTGCCCACGTCGTACTGTGCTCACCAGGTGAGGGGCTCAGACAACTCCCAGATAACTTTGGAGCACTTCACAGGACCCCCTTTGTGTGTCCTTTGTCTGGCCTTTCTTACCAACATTTCTGTCCGGCTGCCTCGGGCCTCCTCTTGGTAAACTTGGCGCCAGTTTCCCTGACCCTATGTGGTGCCTTCCTAGCGGGTGTAGCGAGGGGCTGCGCCACATAAAATGTCAGAGCCTCCGGTTTCTAGCTGAGGGTCGTTTCCTGCCTCCACTAGTTCGGGGACCGGTCTCCCCCTTTGGCCTGACCCCTCCACGCAGGTGGATTCGGGCGTGCGGTGGCGACTCGCCCGTCCGCACCCCTGGGATCCCTTCATTCCTCGTTCCTGGAGCCTTCTCCGCTCCTCTTCCTTCCTTCTCCCTCTTCCAGGCCTGGGCCTCTGTTACTAGGCCCGCCTCCGGAGCAGAGCTCATGCAGAGCCCCTGCTCCCTGCCACTTCTGCTCAGACTTCTCTGCACTGAACTATGATGGTGCCCACCTTTTATACTCCCTTCTCAATGCACCCAGGAACTGCTTCCTCCCTGCTCCTGCACTACAGGGTTCCCCTTCCTCAGTGTTCCCTCCCCCCACTCCAGCCAGGGACAGGGACTGTCGTGCCCATCTCAGGGGCATATTGGTTGCCCTGCCCCACGGCAATGTGGTGTAATGCATGCAGGTGTCGGGTCCTGATCCACACTCCATCCTTACCTGAGAGTGAGATATCACACCTCTGGGTGAGGTGCAATACGTCTTTAGCAACCGAGCCCTCAGGGTGCTACAGTTCCATTTATCTTCAGCCTAGGTGACGTATTGCGATACAGGGCCGTGATTTTGGCTATAAAAGGGTCCCCTAGACCCCTACCCCAAGCTTTTTAAGAGAATCATATATGGCGTGCCAGGAGACTCTATGGAATGCTTTCTCAGCATCCAACGAGAGTATCTAATTACAAATTTTTAACTGCATCTAGCCCAGGAAATACTTTGTGCCTAGTAGCAGTGTCTGCTAGTAAGCGGATTATCCCGGCTGTTAAGCAAGCTGCACCACCTGTAGTTTAGACACTTAATTTTTTCAAAGGAAATGCTTCGGGACCATGGGATACTTAGTGAAGAGCATCAGGAGGCACCCCAAGGCATAGGGGCTGGGACTGGCAGTAGGATGCCTTGCGGTGGACAGCCGAGCTCGATCCTTATAAAAGCTTTTTAACTGCAGCAGCTTTAGTGGACGCTACTGGAGCTGGAATTACCGCGGCTGCTGGCATGAGACTTGCCCTCCAATAGATCCTTGTAAATGGATTTAAAGTGTATTCATTCAAATTAGAGAGACAATTTAAATTAAAAAGCTTAGAGCTGCCTCCACCACAGGGGGGCTCCCTCGACCCACCAGCGGACAGGCACCAGTATTGGGAGAGGGGGGCTGGCCGTCAGGGTTCACCGCGGCTCTGGCACAAACCCGGCGACACGGAGGTGGCACGGGCAGGAGCGGACTGGCCGTGTCGGCTTCTCACTTTTTGGATTTTAGAAGGGCATGACATGCCTATATCTGTGTCTCCCCCTCCTTTTACTCCTCCACCTCTTTTATTTTCGCATGACTATATGTACTTGTCACTTTTCCATGTGTTAGTTATGTCTTCTGAGCAGTTTGTCAGCTTTTGGACACCTTTGAAGGTGTTTTCTATGTGTTTCTATGTGTTTTTGTTTGCCTGCCATTGGTTTTAACGGTGTTCGAAGGTGTTCGACGAACAGTTCGACGAACAGTTCGGCGAACACACGGGTGTTCGACGAACCGAACCGAACTCGAACACTACGGGGGTGGCTCAACACTATTCCTAAGAGCACAGTGGCCTCCATAATCAATGGAAGAAGCTTGGGATCACCAGAAGTCTTGCTAGACCTGGCCGTCCAGCCAAATTGAGCAATCGTGGGAGAAGAGCCTTGGTGAAAGAGGTAAAGAAGAACCCTAAGAGCACTGTGGCTGAGCTCCAGAGATGCAGTAGGGAGATGGGAGAAAGTTCCACAAAGTCAACTATCACTGTAGCCCTCCACCAGTCGGGCCTTTATGGCAGAGTGGCCGGACGGAAGCCTCTCCTCTGGGCAAGACATATGAAAGCCCGCATAGAGTTTGCTCAAAAACAGATGAAGGACACCCATACTATGAGAAATAAGATTCTCTGGTCTGATGAGACGAAGCTAGAACTTTTTGGTGATAATTCTAAGTGGTATGCGTGGATGTGTGGAGAAAACCAGGCACTGCTCATCACCTGCCTAATACAATCCCAACCGTGAAACGTGGCGGTGGCAGTACCATGCTATGGGGGTGTTTTTCAGCTGCACGGACAGGACGACTGGTTGCAATTGAAGGAAACATGAATGCAGCCAAGTACAGAAATCTCTTCCATAGTGCTCTGGACCTCAGACTTTGCCAAAAGCTCAGATTCCAACAAGACAATGACCCTAAGCACACAGCTAAAATAACAAAGGAGTAGCTTCAGAACAACTCTGTGACCATTCTTGACTTGCCCAGCAAGAGCCCTGACCTAAACCCAATTGAGCATCTCTGAAGAGACCTGAAAATGGCTGTCCACCAACATTCACCATCCAACTTGACGGAACTAGAGAGGATCTGCAAGGAAGAATGGCAGAGGATCCACAAATCCAGGCGTGAAAAACTTGTTGCATCATTCCCAAGAAGACTCATGGCTGTACTAGCTCAAACGGGGCTTCTACTCAATACTGAGCAAAGGGTCTGAATACTTATGACCATGTGAGATTTCAGTTTTTCTTTTTTAATAAATTTGCAAAAATTTCTATATTTCTGTTTTTTTTTCAGTTAATGATGGGGTGCAGAGTGTACTTTAATGAGAAAAAAAATGAACTTTTTAGAATTTACCCAATGGCTGCTATGAATAAAAGAGTGAAAAATTTAAAGGGGTCTGAATACTTTCCGTACCCACTGTACATTAGACTGTCGGCCAAAGCTATCGATTTCAGATGGTTCAGCCAACACTAGTCTAATGTGTGTGGGGGGTTTAAGTAATGGATTTATGCTGACATCTCTGGTGGTTCTAAGACAGTGAAAAAGGTGAAAACTTTATTGTTGGAGTTCTGAGGGACTAAATATCTGGAGGCAAGTAGAAACGAACTGATCATTTGAAATTAGAATTTACTGGCTATGTTGAACTTTCCTCCAATACTATAAAAGCATGAAAGCTTTTACTGCCAGAAAATCGAGGTATACCTCCCTGATGTCATGTCCAAGTGATCTTAAACTATCTAACTAGTGTAAAACGAATAGTAACTGGAGACAACAAACAGTGGTATTCTGTTGAAGTGTATGGATATAATATTCGACTATTATGACAAGAAAGTGTGCAAAAACACAAAACAAAACATTTTTTACAACACGCACAATTTGTGAGATAAAGTTGTGTTTATCCTCCGATGACACACCATAGAGTATCCGAGAACCATCACACAGACTTTGCTTAGCCAGGGTTGCTTCTCGGCAGGGTTGGACGGGCCCACCAGAGAACCAGAGACTCCTCTGGTGGACCCTGGCTTCTCCATCAGGAGAGTTCATAGCGCAAATCTTGCAGGTTGTGATTATGATGAGGCCATCCATCTCCTTAGTTTTCTGTTACTTGGAATGCAAGCACAAGTATGCAGCAAGCCACCCACCCACAGTCCGCAATACTAAACTGACACATTTCTGGACAGCTGCTTGCACTTGAAATTATTATTATTATTATTTATTATTATAGCGCCATTTATTCCATGGCGCTTTGCATGTGAAAAAGGGGCTATACATAGCAAAAACATTTACAATAATCTTCACAAAATGAGTCAGCGACTGGTACAGGAGGAGAGAGGATCCTGCCCTCGAGGGCTCACAATCTCCAAGGGATGGGTGAGGATACAGTAGGTGAGGGTAGAGCTGGTCATGCAGCGGTATGGTGGAGCGAGGGTTACTGCAGGTTGTAGGCTTGTCGGAAGAGGTGGGTCTTCGTTTTTTTTTGAAGGTTTCTGTGGTAGGCGAGGGTCTGATATGTTGGGGTAGAGAGATCAAGAGTAGGGGGATACACGGGAGAAATCTTGTATGCAATTGTGGGAAGAGGAGATAAGAGGGGAGCAGAGCAGGAGATCTTGTGAGGATCGAAGGTTGCGTGCAGGTAAGTACCGGGAGACTAGGTCACAGATGTATGGAGGAGACAGGTTGTGGATGGCTTTGTATGCCAGGGTTAGGGTTTTGAACTGGATTCTCTGGGCAATGGGGAGCCAGTGAAAGGATTGACAGAGGGGAGAGGCCAGGGAATAGCGGGAGGACAGGTGGATTAGTTGGGCAGAAGAGTTTAGGATAGATTGGAGGGGGGCGAAAGTGTTGGAAGGGAGGCCACAGAGCAGGAGGTTGCAGTAGTCGATGCGGGAGATGGTGAGGGCATGCACTAGTGTTTTTGCAGAGTCTATGCAAGAGAGGTCTGAGTCCAGGATTACCCTGAGGCAGCGAGCTTGTGGGACTGGGGAGAGTGGGCAGCCATTGACGTTGATGGATAGGTCAGATGGGGGGGATGAATGAGAATGTGGAAAGATGATGAATTCTATTTTATCCATGTTAAGTTTTAGAAATCTGGCAGAGAAGAAGGATGAGATAGCAGACAGACATTGTGAGATTCTGGTTAGTAGGGAGGAGATACCGGGTCCAGAGGGGTAGATCTGTGTGTCATCTGCGTAGAGGTGATACTGAAAGCCGTGAGACTCTATGAGCTGTCCCAGGCAAAAGGTGTAGATGGAGAAGAGCAGAGGTCCTAGGACTGAACCTTTGGGGACACCGACAGATAGGGGGCAAGATGAGGAGGTGGTGTGCGAGTGGGAGATGCTGAAAGTCCTGTCTGTTAGGTATGAGGAGATCCAAGATAGGGCCAAGTCCATGATACCAAGAGATGAGAGGGTCTGTAGTAGGAGGGAATGGTCGACTGTGTCAAAGGCAGATGACAGGTCCAGGAGGAGGAGAACGGAGTAGTGTTGCTTGGATTTGGTGGTTAGTAGGTCATTGGTGACTTTGGTCAGGGCAGTTTCAGTCGAGTGATGTAATCGGAAGCCAAATTGTAAGTGGTCGAAGAGGGAACATGAGGAGAGGTGGGAGGACTGTTCAAGGTGGACATGTTGTTCCAGTAGTTTGAGGCATAGGGGAGAAGTGATATGGGGTGGTAGCTGGTCAGAGAGGATGGGTCAAGGGAGGGCTTTTTGAAGATGGGTGTGATTGAGGCATGTTTGAAACATGAGGGGAAGACACCAGTTGTTAGTGACAGGTTGCAGGTTGAAGAGATGGGTTAGGGTTGGGATGAAGACTGTGATAAGGTTAGGGATGAGGTGGGGCGGGATTGGATCAAGTTCGCAGGTGGTGAGGTGTGACTTGGAGAGTAAAGAAGAGACTTGGTCTTCTGTAATGGTGGAGAAGTGGGGTTTGGAGGAGGAAGGTTGAGTAGATATGAGGAGGGGCTGTGGAGAATTTAGGGAAAAGCTTTTTCTGATGGTGTCAATCTTCTGCTTGAAGAATGAGGCAAAGTCTTCCTCTGAGATGAGAGGAGAAAGAGGAGGCACTGGGGGATGGAGTAGAGAATTGAAAGTATTAAATAGCTGTTTAGGGTTGTGAGACAGGAAGGATATGAGAGATGAGAAGTAGGTTTGCTTTGCTGCAGTGAGTGGGGACTTGAAAATAGTGAGGGATTGTTTGAATGCGATGAAGTGCTCGATGGAGTGGGACCTTTTCCATCTCTGTTCAACAACCCTGGAGGCCCATCGCAGTTCTTTAGTAAGGTTGGTGTGCCAGGGTTGCCTATTGATTGTGTGAGCTTTGGTATGTGTGAGAGGAGTGACTGAGTCGAGAACTGAGGCTGTTGTTGTATTATATAAAGCCGCGGCAACATCTGCATCTTGTAAGGAATTTATGTCTGCAAGAGGGAGGAGGGATTCAGAGAGTGAGTGTAGGTTGAGGTGTTTGAGGTTCCTGCAAGGGTGTGCAAGTTTTTGGAGTGGTGATTGTGGACCTGGAGAGGAGAGGGCAGAGAATGTAAGTAGGTTGTGGTCTGAGAGAGGGAGAGGAGAGTTAGAGAGGTTAGATAGGGAACAGAGGCGGGTGAAGATTAGGTCCAGTGTGTGGCCATTTTTATGAGTGGTTGCGGAAGACCATTGAGCAAGGCCAAAGGAGGAAGTAAGGGATAGGAGCTTAGAGACAGATGAGTGGGAAGTGTCGATGGGGATGTTGAAGTCACCCATTATGATAATGGGGATGTCAGTGGAAATGAGGTGAAGCAGCCTGGTGGTGAAGTGGTCTAAGAAGGTGATGGCTTGCCCTGGGGCTCGGTAAATGATGGCCAGGTGGATGTTGGAGGGGGAGTAGATGCGCATGGAGTGCACCTCAAAAGATGGGAGTGTAACAGAGGGCAGCAGTGGGATTTCGTTGAAGGCGCAGGTATCTGACAGGAGAAAACCTATGCCTCCACCATGTTTGCCGTTGGGGCGGCGGGTGTGGGAAAGGTGGAATCCGCCATACAAAAGTGCAGCTGGGGAGAATGTGTCAGAGGGGGTGAGCCAGGTTTCGGTGATGGCGAGGAAGGAAAGTTTGTTAGTAATGAAAAGGTCGTGGAAGTAGGAAAGTTTGTTGCAGACGGAGCGAGCATTCTATAGAGCTCCTGTTAGTGCAACTGGGGAAGCGGGGATTAGGTGGATGGGTATGAGGTTAGATAGGCTGCGAGAGTTTGTGTTAGGTTGTGGATAGGAGGTGGAAGTGACTGTGGGGATGTGATGAGGAGGGCCAGGATTTGGAGAGATGTCGCCGAAAGTGAGGAGGAGCAGAGAAAGTGTTAGCAGGTGGGAGTAGGAGATGGCATGGGATGGCTTTCTGTGTTTGGAGATACAGGATTGAATGTTGATGAATAGTGCTGAGGAGGAGGTGAGATGAATGGGGAGGATGGAGGGAGAGATGAAGAGTTCCTTACTAGGTGTAGGGGTTAGAGGGGTTAGTAGAAAGTGGAGGACTATAGGGGAAAAGGTGAAAGCTAACAAAAACATAGTTGAAAGAGAGTAAGCGGTCAAAGTGTGGGTTACCTGACTCCTGCCCTGACTAACTGCCTCTGAAATAACTGCCACTTATCTCCAAAGCCACTTTGCACAAGACGCGTGCACAACCCCACATGTGTGCACCCCTTAGACAGCTTCTGAATTTATAGGGCACACTATAGCATTAGGTGAGGGGCATTGTGGGAGCTGTTTGTGGCTAAATTCCCAGCTGCTCTGATCACCAGGAGATGGCTGGGTGATCAAAGACAGAGCTAGGACTCTTGGCTCTGCAGTTTAGCACCTCTAAACATCAGATAAAGTCTAAAGTGGGGAAAGGACAGACATAGGTGAGTATTGAATGGAATGTGACAGATAAAGCAGAAATATAGAGCAGAGCATGTATCAGTGAGATGATTCAGGGAAGCAGAGCAATAGATGACCACACATACAGCGAGCAGAGGAATTATGGAGGAGCAGAGCATGTACCAGTGAGATGATTCAGGGAAGCAGAGCAATAGATGGCCACATAGACAGCGAGCAGAGGAATTATGGAGAAGCAGAGCATGTACCAGTGAGATGATTCAGGGAAGCAGAGCAATAGATGACCACTTGAAATGTTGCCTTTTAGGCTCGTGGAGGAGGAAGCTTTTCACAATCTCATGGCTGCAGCTGGGCTCCATACTCGGTCCCCAGCCGCCACTATTTCTCCCGGTGTCGTCCCCGCCGTCCACAAGCACGGGTCCCAGAACATTACCCGTGCTCTCCACAGTGCACTTAGTGGGAAGGACCGCCTAACCACAATCATGTAGACAAGTGAATGTGGCCAGGGACGGTACATCTCACTGGAGCCAGTCCACAGTAAAAAAAAAAGCAGCCCTAAAGTGTCCGGGAACCTTCACACAGACTTTTCTTAGCCAGCGCTGCTTCTCGGCAGAGTTGGACGGGCCCACCAGAGAACCATAGACTCCTCCGGTGGGCCCTGGCTTCTCCTACAGGAGAGTTCATAGTGCCGAGGTCGTGATGATGATAGAGGCCACCATCTCCTTAGCTTACTGTGGTACTTTTCTATGAGAATCAGCTTGGCTCCAACCAGCCTGGAATATTTCCAGTGAACTATGGTAGGACCCCATGGTATTAGCACTGCCCCCAGTACCAGTAGCGAAGCCATCCACAATTTCCTTCTCAGGAATTTTATTTGGTAGACTGATTGGCTGCCCAAATACATTAGTTTCTCACAAAGGAGCTGAAGACACTGAGTGGCAGCAGGTGCAAGTTTCTCCAGCATGTTAGATATCAGAGGGAGAACAGAGAGGGCAGCACAGTGGCTCAGTGGTTAGCACTGAAGCCTAACAATGCTGGAGCCCTGGGTTCAAATCCCACCAAGGACAACATCTGCAAGGATTTTGTATGTACTCCCTGTGCTTGCGTGGGTTTCCCCCTGAGTTAAAAAAAGCAGCCATATAGTGTCCAGGAACCTTCACACAGACATTTCATTGCCAGGGCTGCCTCTCAGCAGGGTTGGACGGGTCCATAAGAGAATCGGAGAATCCTCCAGAGGGCACTGGCTTCTCCTTCAGGAGAGTTCATAGCACAAACCTTGCAGCTACTATGGGGCTCCTCCTCATTATCACACAATCTGCTCTGCTCTGAGATGAGATGAGGCTGGGCTGCATAGTTCCTTGCTCCGCCTGCAATGCCTCCTCTTTAACTGTGGGCACCGAGCGTTTCAGTAGATAGAGAAGCAGGATGGTGACGCTAATTATGGCGTCATCGCTGCTCACCATCTTGGTGGAGTCCTCATAGTTTTGGAGGACAGTACAGATGTCACACATCCATGCCCACTCATCAGCTCTTATGTGCGGAGGCTGACCTGAATGCCGAGGGACGTGTTGAAGATTGTACTCAACAACTGCTCTCTTTTGCTCACAAATCCTTCCCAACATCTACAAAGTTGATTTCCAACATGTGGTGACATCGCATAACAGTCAGTGAGCTGGAAGCTGCAAACACTTCTAAAGCACTGCCAGGGTGGCGGAAGCTATAGCCGACTTTCTGAAATGGGCTCACACGCGTTGTACTTTCACAAGCAGCTCTGGCAGATCTGGGTTGGTTTTGAGAAACCGCTGAACCCCATAAGTTGAGCATGTTTAGTGCTCTCTCATTAATAATGTGTACCCCTGTATGGAGAACAATGTCAGCACAGAAAAATTAAAAGATGAAATATAGCCTGCGTTATATACCATGGTACTAAGAAAACCAATTTCGATTATATCCTGTGTACCCCTGTGACAAAAAAATCACCAACAAATTAATTTCACTAGACTAGAACTAGTATAATGGTGACCGACAGCTCTTCCACTACAGCCAACCCAGCAGACATTTACAAAAATTAGTGGCAGACACCATCAAAGTGGCATTCATTTCACTACAGTAGAAATGATGTAATTAGGATCGACACCTTTTCCAGTACAGCCAACCCAGTAGATGGAGACTCAATCAGAAGTGTTTACATTTCCCTAAATTAGGGCCTAACACCACCAAAGTGGCATCAATTTCACCAGAGTAGAAGTAGTTTATTGGAGACAGAAACCTCTTCCTCTGCAGCCAACCCAATAGATGGAGACCCTATGAGGATTCCCCACATTTCCAAAAATTTGTGGCAGACACCAGCAAAGTGGCATGAATTTCAGTAGAGTAGAAATGGTAGAATTAGGAACAACAACTCTTCCCCTACAGCAAACCCAGTAGATGGAGCCCCAATCAGGAGTGTTCACATTTTAATAATTAGGGCCTAAAACTACCAAAGTGTCATCAATTTCACTAGAGTTTAAGTAGTATAATGGGGACCAAAACCACTTCCACTACAGCCAGCCCAGCAAATGGAGATACAATCAGAACTGTTCACATTTATAAAAATTAGGGCCTAAAACCACTATTTCCGTGTCCTACGGATTGAAGATGGTGATGTTCAACCTCTTAGCTTTGTCATGTGAAAACAGCTGAGGTTCACCGCCACTAACGTAGTAGCTGACGTATAGCAGAGTGTATGACGTTTGCCACACAAAAAAATCTTTGGTGGACTGTGGCTAGCAACAGGAAAAATTATTTTTTTTTACTCAGAAAACAGCTGAAGTTCACCGCCACTAACGTAGGAGCTAAAGTATAGCAGAGTGTATGACGTTTGTCACACAAAAAAATCTTTGGTGGACTCTGCCTCTCAACAGAAAACAGTGCATTATCACATTAGCAAATGAAAAAGAAAAGTTTTTGTGCTCTGCACTCAGATGCTCTGCACTGACAAGCAGTGTTGAGCCACCCCCGTAGTGTTCGGGTTCGGTTCGTCGAACACCAGTATGTTCGTGGAACTGTTCGTCGAACACCTTAGAACATTGTCGAACACCGTCGAACACCGTTAAAACCAATGGCAGGCAAATAAAAATACATAGAAAACAACTTCAAAAGTGTCCAAAAGCTGACAAACTGCTCAGAAGACACTCTCTTAAGAAAAGCCGGCCGGCAATTCAGCATCGGTACCCGACAATTTAGAACAGAAAGAATAGAGCGTCACACATACAGTAGATAGATAGAAACATGTCAGTCACATATATAATAAGTACAGTGACAGTGTTGGTTACTGTACTTGTCATTTAGTGTTAAAATAAAGGATTTATTAAAAAATAAATTGGAGTGGGGTTCCCCGTAATTTTAGTCTCTAGCGGAGGTTAAGCAGACGGCTGGGGCAGATGTTTGAATCCTAGGAAGGGGGTAATTCCCACGGAGCTTCCCAGGCTACTAATATCAGCCCCCAGCTGAATACCTAGCCTTTACTAGCTATTAAAATGGGGGACCCCCCAAAAAAATTACGTGGGGTCCCCCCTATTTTAATAGCTAGCAAAGGCTAGGCAGACAGCTGGGGGCTAATATTAATAACCCAGGAAGGGCTGTCTGCCTAGCCTTTGCTAGCTATTAAAATAGGGGGGACCCCACGTCATTTTTTGGGGGGGTCCTACATTTTAATAGCTAGTAAAGGCTAGGTATTCAGCTGGGGGCTGATATCAGTAGCCTGGGAAGCTCCGTGGGTATTACCCCCTTCCCAGGCTTCAAACATCTGCCCCAGCCGTCTGCTTAACCTCCGCTAGAGATTAAAATTACGGGGAACCCCACGCCAATTTTTTTTTTAATAAATCCTTTATTTTAACACTAAATGACAAGTACAGTAATCAACACTATCACTGTACTTATTATTAGTGTTGAGCCACCCCCCGTAGCGTTCGAGTTCGGTTCGGTTCGCCGAACACCTGTATGTTCGCCGAACTGTTCGTCGAACTGTTCATCGAACACCTTCGAACACCGTTAAAACCAATGGCAGGCAAACAAAAACACATAGAAACACATAGAAAACACCTTCAAAGGTGTCCAAAACCTGACAAACTGCTCAGAAGACACAACTAGCACATGGAAAAGTGACAAGTACATATAGTCATGCGAAAATAAAAGAGGTGGAGGAGTAAAAGGAGAGGGAGACACAGATATAGGCATGTCATGCCCTTCTAAAACCAAAAAAGTGCGAAGCCGACACGGCCAGTCCGTTCCTGCCCGTGCGACCTCCGTGTCGCCGGGTTTGTGCCAGAGCCGCGGTGGACCCTGACGGCCAGCCCCCCTCTCCCAATACTAGTGCCTGTCCGCTGGTGGGTCGAGCGAGCCCCCCTGCGGTGGAGGCAGGTCTAATCTTTTTAATTTAAATTGTCTCTCTATATTGAATGAGTACACTTTAAATCCTTTTACAAGGATCTATTGGAGGGCAAGTCTCATGCCAGCAGCCACGGTAATTCAAGCTCCAGTAGCGTCCACTAAAGCTGCTGCAGTTAAAAAGCTTTAATAAAGAATGAGCTTGGCGGTTCACCGCAAGGCGTCCTACCGCCAGTCCCAGCCCCTGTGCCTTGGGGTGCCTCCCTGATGCTCTTCACTGAGTGTCCCGGGGGCCCGAACCATTTCCTTTGAAAAAATTAAGTGTCCAAACTACAGGTGGTGTAGTTTGCTTAACAGCTGGGATAATTCGCTGACTATTAGACATTGCTACTAGGCACAAAGTATTTCCTGGGCTAGATGCAGTTAAAAATTTGTAATTAGATACTCTCGTTGGATGCTGAGAAAGCATTCCATAGAGTCTCCTGGCACGCCGTATATTATTCTCTTAAAAAGCTTGGGATAGGGGTATAGGGGACCCTTTAATAGCCAAAATCACGGCCCTGTATCGCAATACGTCACCTAGGCTGAAGATAAATGGAACATTTTCATCACCTTTCATAATCACCAATGGGACAAGGCAGGGATGTACTCTGTCCCCTCTCTTATACATCCTAGTGATGGAGCACCTGCTCTCATCAATTCGCCATAACACCAATATTAGGTGGATTGAGGTGGGAGGCACCGAGTACAAGTGCTCTGCATTTGCTGATGATGTCCTAGTATATATTACTCAATCACATATATCCATCCCTGCTGTTATGGCTGAAATAGATCACTTTGTTACATGGTCAAATTTTAAAATCAATGCAGCAAAGTCTGAGGCCCTCGATGTTTCCCTCCCCAAATCCATACAGGATTCCATCCAGTCCAACTTTCCCTTTGCCTGGCCCTCACAGGGTATCAAATACTTAGGAATTCGTATTCATAGAAACCTCTCCAGTCTATGTTATCTTAATTTTGGGCCCTTTATTGAACAACTCCATACAGACCACGGTTGGCAAGTTAGAACTGTAAGATTCACTACGTGAACCACTGGTGTTTTGTGGAAAAGCACATGTACACTGTGTTCCAAATTATTATGCAAAAAGTTAAGAATTTTTTTGTTTGTCAGTTAAACTCATTGATGGTGTTGTGTGTCAGGGCTCTTTATATCACTGTAAGCAATTGCAGACACCTGTGCTAATTAGTTTGGCAGGTGTGTCCAATGAAAGGCAAGACTACTTAAGAAGGCTGTCCCACATTATTAAGCAGCCTACATTTTCAGCCAAAATCGGAAAGAAAAAGGATGTGTCGGCTGCTGAGAAGCAACAAATTGTGGAGTGTTTAGGTCAAGGCATGACTACAATCAACATTGCCAAGACACTTCATCCTGATCATCGCACAATGAAGAAGTATGTAGCTGATTCACAGTACACAATTGTGCGTGCTGATAAGGGAAAATTGAGGACTCTTTCCTACAGGCAATTACGTCAGGTTAAAAGAGCTGCGGCAAAAGAGCCTTGTCATAGCAGCAGACAAGTTTTTGAAGCTGCTGGTGCCTCCAACGTCCCCCGAACAACAAGATGCAGGGTCCTTCAGAGGTTTGCAGCTGTGCGTAAGCCATCCTGTCGACCTCCTCTATCCACTGTACACAAGCAGAAACGGCTCCAGTGGGCCAAACAATACATGAAGACTGACTTCAAAACTGTTTTGTTCACCGATGAGTGCCGTGCAATGCTCGATGCTCCAGATGGATGGAGTGGAGGATGGCTGGTTTATGGACACCCCATGCAAACATGGCTACGGCGCCAACAAGGAGGAGGTGGAGTTATGTTTTGGGCTGGAATCATGGGGGAGAGATTGTCGGCCCCTTTAGGATCCCTGAAGGGGTAAAGATGAACTCCATAATGTATGTGGAGTTTCTCAAACAGCACTTCCTGCCATGGTTCAAGAAGAAGAACCGTGTATTCCGCAGCAAGATCATTTTCATGCATGATAATGCACCGTCTCATGCTGCACATAACACATCTGCATCTCTGGCTGATATGGGCATAAAAGGGAACAAACTTATGGTGTGACCCCCATGCTCCCCTGACCTCTACTCCATTCAGAACCTCTGGAGCATCATCAAAAGGAATGTCTATGATGGCGGGAGGCTGTTCACATCTAAGCAACAGCTCTGGGAGGGTATTCTGTCCTCATGCAAAACAATTGAAGCAGAAATCATCCAAAACCTGACAAATTCAATGGACGAGAGAGTTCAGAAGCTCCTTTCGAACAAGGGGTCCTATGTGCAAATGTAACATCACCTAGAATAATGTTTTGAGTTGAAAACTGTTTGAGTTCAGTTTCTAATAACCTGCTAATGCTTATAATTTCAAAAATGACCATTTTTTTGTTCTTTATTAAAATGAAAAGGTTGATCGAAGAGTGTGGGGGATCTAAGAGTGTGGCAACCCAGTAGTCAGGATTATTTTGAATTCTGACAATCTGAGGGTCATGTTGCAGGTAGTGCAGCAAGAAGGCACTCATGTGTCTTGCGCATCTAGGAGCCCCAAAATTATTTTCCGGGCTAGATGCAGCTAAAAATTATTATTAATTTTAAATCTGGTGGAGATTAGTATAGATGGTCTAATAGAATCAGTGCTGCAAACTGCTACAAGGCCCAAATTATTTTCCAGCCAAGATACAGATAAACATGATTAGTAATTTCAAATCTGGTGGAGTTTAGTATAGATGGCCTAATAGAATGAGTACTGCACACTGCTACAAGGCCCAAATTATTTTCCAGCCAAGATACAGATAAACATGATTAGTAATTTTAAATCTGGTGGAGTTTAGTATAGATGGCCTAATAGAATCAGTTCTGCAAACTGCTACAAGGCCCAAATTATTTTCCAGCCAAAATACAGATAAGCATGATTAGTAATTTCAAATCTGGTGGAGTTTAGTACACATGGCCTAATAGAATCAGTACTGCACACTGCTACAAGGCCCAAATTAGTTTCCAGCCAAGATACAGATAAACATGATTAGTAATTTGAAAGCTTAAAACGGTTGGTGAGGTGATTTTAACAAATCATCAAGCTTTTACTCTCCTCAGGATGACACAGGGGTAGAAAAGTCGTTTCGGATCCATGATTTCTTCATCTTTATGAATGTGAGTCTGTCTACATTATCAGTGGAGAGCTGCATGCGTTTATCTGTCAGCACACCGCCAGCAGCGCTGAACACACTTTCAGACAGAACGCTGGCTGCGGGGCATGACAAGATCTCAAAGGCGTAAGTGGCAAGCTCCGGCCATTTATCCAGATTGGAAGCCCAAAAAGAGCAAGGGTCCAGTGACACAGTCATGGCTTCAATGTTTACTTGGAGATACTCCTGTACCATCGTCTCTAGGCGTTGACTATGTGTCAGACATCTGGTCTCATGTGGCCTTGAAAAGGATGGGCTAAAAAAGTGGTGAAATGATTCCGCAAAATTGATGTCACCAGCAGATACTGTGGTTCTGTTATGGTTTGAGTGCTGAACACTCGACGGTCCCACGTTCGGCAAGTTGGAACTGTGAGATTCACTACGTGCACCACTAGTGTTTTGTTTAAAAGCACATGTAAGATTCTGCAACAGTCTCTGCTGATACTCCTGCATGCTTGCATCTCTTTCTATGGCAGGAATAATTTCTGCAAATTTACTTTTGTACCGGGGATCTAACAGTGTGGCAACCCAGTAGTCAGGATTATTTCTAATTCTGACAATTCGAGGGTCATGTTGCAGGTAGTGCAGCAAGAAGGCACTCATGTGTCTTGCGCATACAGGAGCACCAAGTCCCTGTTGTGTTGGTGGCGAGGTAACAATCATGCTTGCTTCCTCTGCTCTCTCCCCCCAACCTCGCACAACAGAAATGTGATCAAGTTCTCCCTCATCTAAAGAGTCTTCCATCAGTTCGTCCTCCACTTCTTCCTGGGCTCCTGCACCTTCCTCACTTGTTTGGCTGCTACCATGCGCCCTGGTAAATCCATCTCCCCCACCCTCACATGCCTGCCGCCTTGGTGCTGCCGACCGTCTGGACCTTGCAGATGTTAGCCCTTCCGCATACAACTCCTCCTCCTCTACTTCCTCCACCTCCTCTTGTGCCACCACCTGACTCCGAATTCTGTTTATCATGTGCTTCAGCATGTAAATCACCGGAATAGTCATGCTGATAATGGCATCGTCAGCACTAAACATCTTCGTCGCCATTTCAAAACTGTGCAGAAGGGTGCATAGGTCCCTGATCTGAGACCACTCCCCCAGCGTGATTTGCGTCAGAACGTATTGCACCATGGATTGTCGGTGCTGCCACAGTCGCAGCAACATGTGCAGATTTGAATTCCACCGGGTAGGCACATCGCATTTTAGCCGGTGAAGTGGAAGGCCCAACGACTTCTGTAGAGATGTAAGTCGCTGAGCTGCGGAATGCGAACGGCGGAAGTGAACACACAGCGACCGTGCCCTCTGCAGAAGGCCATCTAGTCCAGGATAGTGGGCTAGAAATTGCTGGACAACCAGGTTCAACACGTGAGCCATACAAGGCACTTGTGTGTAACATTTCCCCGGCGAAGGGCCGCACCCCGGTTTGCAGCATTGTCGCACACGGCCTTCCCTGGTTTCAGGTCCAGTGGAGACAACCATTCATGAAACTGGTTCTCCAGAGCTGACCAAAACTCCTCAGCTGTGTGACTCACATTTCCCAGACATTTCAAAGTAAAAACCGCCTGATGACGTTGAGCCCTGCTGCCAGCATAGTAAGGAGGTGTGTAGGATCCCTTCTGCGCAGTTAGAAAGCTTGTGGCATGACCAGACAGGCTTTGGGTGAAGGTGGAAGACCGAGAGGAGGTTGAGGAGGCAGAAGCAGTGGAGGAACTTCGAGATAATGAGGATTGACGCACAACTCGTGGGGACGGCAAGACTTGGACAGCAGCCCCTTGTCCTGCTGTCACCATAGTTGCCCAGTGCCCAGTCAGCGACATGTAACGCCCGTGTCCATGCCTACTCGTCCAACTGTCTGTGGTGAAATGCACCCGGTTACACTCAGAGTTTCTCAAAGAAGCGGTTATGTTGTGTGTGACATGCTGGTGGAGCGCAGGCACACCTTTCTTTGAGAAGTAGTGCCGACTGGGCATCTGCTACTGGGGCACTGCAACGGACATAAGGTCTTGAAAATCATTTGTGTCCACCAGGCGGAAAGGAAACATTTCTGGAGCCAAGAGCTTGCAGATGGTGAAATTCAACCTCTTAGCTTTCTCATGGCTAGGAAGAAATGGTCTTTTACTTGTCCACATCTGAGGGACCGAGGGCTGGCTGTTGTGCTTAGACGGGGTTGAGAAGGGTGTCCCTGGCAAACTGCCGGTCTGTGAGGAAGATGCAGGCGGACATGTTAGGCTGAATTGATCCAAAGGTGGTGCTATCGATGTCAGACAGCGCTCAACACCAGCTGGTGTTTCCACCTCCAAAGAAAATGATGACCTGCCAATCACGCTGGCTGTTGCGGGTAAAAAGGTGGCAGGTCTGCGTCCCAAAACAGGTGTGACTGCTGTCCCCCCAGTCACAGAGGATGAAGAGGCCGCGGATGCGCAAGATGTGGCAGACGGTGGTTGGCCCGGCCGGCTAGGCCGCATTGTAGCACAGTGAGCTTCCCAACTTCTGCAACTTATGCTTCATATCCATGTGCCGGTTCATGCATGAAGTACTCAAACTATGTATTTTTTGGCCTCTACTTAGCTTTTGCTGACAAATGTTACAGATAACACGAGTTGGGTCATCCTTATCGATCTGAAAAAATGCCCAGGCTATGCAAGGCTTAGCACCCATGCTACCTGAAGAGCCACCACGACTTGTGGTCCGACGCAGAGTTGTGTTTTAGGATGCAGTTGTTGACGTGCTTCCAGTACTATGTCTCAGTCCAGGAAGGCACAACCTGACCTCGTCGTCACTAGCATCCTCCTCCACCTCCTCTGCTGACCTCATCGACTGGCTGACTGTGGGTTGACAGTAAGTGGGATCTCCAACCTTTTCATCATCATCCTGTGTGTTATCACATCCGTCGTCCTCAGAGCCAACCTCTTCCTGCCCTGACAAAAAACTCAAGTTGTCGCTCCAATCAGGTATTTGAGTCTCATCATCGTCTTCCTCATTGTCTCCACCAACAGGAGTTACAGTTTGGGAACGAGGGTCTACATTATGGTCAGAACCTTCTGCGTCTGGTCCTGGATCCGACTCATAAAGATTCTGGGCATCAGTGCAGATCATTTCCTCGTCTGGATTCACAGAAGCTCTGGAGCCGACCTCTGATTCCCAGGCTATAGTATGCGTAAACAGCTCTGCAGACTCAACCATCTGTTCTACCACATACTCAGACGAGCAGCTGGAGACTTGGGAGCTGTGAGGAAGCAAGTGCGATTGGGGTTACACCTCTGAGGACTGGAGTATTTGTGATGTTGAAGTTGAGGTGGAGGAGAGCCCACTTAAAGGAGCACTTGATATCCGTTGAAGCACCTGCTGTTTTTGTGCCTCATCTGGAATTTGTAGCGATTGGCGTGGCCGTAAGAAGGGGATCTTATCACATGGTCCGCTAAAAGAAGTAGACATCTTAGTTTGGCTGGAGGATGGTCTTTCTTCTGCAGATGTTACTGTTGCTTTAACACCTACCCCACGGACACAACCTTTTTTCCCTTCCCAACAAGCCTATTCCCCTTTCCACCAGCAGCAGGCCTTTTTGCGCTCAATTTGATGGTTAACTAATTGACAACTCTGGAGTTGTTTGCACAAAAAACAATGGATGGGAACCGAGCAGAGCTGAGTGGCCAAACTGTGCTATTAGCCCAAAAGTATTGGCTGGGTTAGATGCAGATAAAAATTATTCTGAATTTGCAACCTGGTGGAGGTTAGTATTGATGGACTGATAGAACAAGTCCCACACACTGCTACAAGCCCAAGTCCAAATAATTGTTCAGAGCTAAGATGCAGATAAAAATTATTTTGAATTTGCAACCTGGTGGAGGTTAGTATAGATGGAATAATAGAACAAGTCCCACACACTGCTACAAGCCGAAGCCCAAATAATTTTTCAGAGCTAGATGCAGAGAAAAATTATTTTGAATTTGCAACCTGGTGGAGGTTAGTATAGATGGACTAATAGAACAAGTCCCACACACTGCTACAAGCCCAAGCCCAAATATTTATTCAGAGCTAGATGCAGATAAAAATTATTTTGAATTTGCAACCTGGTAGAGGTTAGTATAGATAGACTAATAGAACAAGTCCCATACACTGCTACAAGCCCAATCCCAAATATTTTTTCAGAGCTAGATGCAGGTAAAAATTATTTTGAATTTGCAACCTGGTGGAGGTTAGTATACATGGACTAATAGAACAAGTCCCACACACTGCTACAAGCCGAAGCCCAAACATTTTTTCAGAGCTAGATGCAGATAAAAATTATTTTGAATTTGCAACCTGGTGGAGGTTAGTATAGACGGACTAATAGAACAAGTCCAACACACTGCTACAAGCCCAAGCCCAAATATTTTTTCTAAGCTAGATGCAGATAAAAATTATTTTGAATTTGCAACCTGGTGGAGGTTAGTATAGATGGACTAATAGAACAAGTCCCACACACTGCTACAAGCCGAAGGCCAAATATTTTTTCAGAGCTAGATGCAGAGAAAAATTATTTTGAATTTGCAACCTGGTGGAGGTTAGTATAGATGGACTAATAGAACCAGTCCCACACACTGCTTCAAGCCCAAGCCCAAATATTTTTTCAGAGCTAGATGCAGATAAAAATTATTTTGAATTTGCAACCTGGTGGAGGTTAGCATAGATGGACTAATAGAACAAGTCCCACACATTGCTTCAAGCCGAAGCCCAAATATTTTTTCAGAGCTAGATGCAGACAAAAATTATTTTGAATTTGCAACCTGGTGGAGGTTAGTATAGATGGACTAATATAACAAGTCCCACACACTGCTACAAGCCCAAGCCCAAATATTTTTTCAGAGCTAGATGCACATAAAAATTATTTTGAATTTGCAACCTGGTGAAGGTTAGTATAGATGGACTAATAGAACAAGTCCCACACACTGCTACAAGCCCAAGCCCAAATATTTTTTCAGAGCTAGATGCAGATAAAAATTATTTTGAATTTGCAACCTGGTGGAGGTTAGTATAGATGGACTAATAGAACAAGTCCCACACACTGCTACAAGCCCAAGCCCAAATATTTTTTCAGAGCTAGATGCAGATAAAAATTATTTTGAATTTTTAACCTGGTGGAGGTTAGTATAGATGGACTAATAGAACAAGTCCCACACACTGCTCCAAGCCCAAGCCCAAATATTTTTTCAGAGCTAGATGCAGATAAAAATTATTTTGAATTTTTAACCTGGTGGAGGTTAGTATAGATGGACTAATAGAACAAGTCCCACACACTGCTACAAGCCCAAATATTGTCAGTATTCCGGGTTTTCTAGGTAACCTTGTGAATGATTTTGCCCTTTGTTAAGATGGAGTTTGCTGTTTTTGTATGCCCTACTTCCTGTTCGTTTGTTTAAAACCTGGCTCAGGTGCTGGCTTCCTTGCTGGAGTATTCTGCTTCCATTTCCCTTCAGTCCAGCTGCCTTACTATTATCTCCCAGATCTCTTGTGTATTTACCAGGTTAATCTTCATGTGTTTCTCAGCAGCAGCCTGTGGCTCTGGACATTCTCTGCCTATGTAAGCTACACTCACTGTGTTATCCTTAACCTGTTGACTTTGGAATTTAACCCTTGGCTCACTCTACCCGGTAAGAACTGTGTTTCTGAACTGTGTTGTTGTTTAACCCTTCGTTCACTCCCTCCGGTGAGGGCTGCTGGAACTATTTACTGGAATATTACTTAAATGTGAACTTGTTTCTGGACTTCCCTGAATCTACGCCACATCTAGGATTAACTTGTGAACTTGTTCTTGGACTTCCCTGTGGCTACTGCATACCTGGATCTGACTTTTTCTACACCCGCAGTGTTTGAATCAGCCACGTCACCAGTGTGTCAGACTTTCCTTTTGATCACATTTGTGTGAGGACTCCGTCGTAAGAACATTGCCGACTTTGCTATATAGGTTTCAAAGACTTAATATTGCTGGACTTATTTCATTGTATGTCACTACGGGTTATCTGCATATTGTTTTTGGGTGTTTTTGCTGTTGCACAAATACACTATTTGCACTAAAGAAACCCGTCTCTGCTTGTTCATTGCCCCACGCTATCAGAATCCTCGAGTTCCTACAATAGTATTGCAGGATACTCCAGCCAAAAGAGGATTCTGCTGGGGCAATGACTGAGACACGGGCAGACAAACTGTTCACCATAATTAACTCCTTGCAGCAGGAGATAGAGACTATACACATTAAGATTAGAGACATGGAATCCCGGGTTGAACACAACGCACAGGTGTTTGGTCAGGCTCTCCAAGATCTACGTACTAAATTAGAAGTCCGGGAGGCCTTATCTACTGAGCCTACATCATCCACTAGTATGCCCAAAATGCCTCCATTCCGGTTTAATGGTGACCGAAGTCAATTCCGTGGGTTTGTTAACCAATGTATATTATTCTTTGATGTACATGCCTCTTATTACTGGTCTGATAGATCTAAGGTTCTATGTATTATTATGTTGTTGACATCACGGGCACTGGCTTGGGCAAATCCTATGGTTGAAAGTCACGATACCCGTCTAAATAATCTGGATGATTTTCTGACAGCCATGGCACAAATGTTCGACGATCCCAATCGCCGTGCTACCGCTGAATCTGCCTTGCTTTCCTTACGCCAGGGGAAACGTTCAGTCATAGAATATGTTACTGAATTTAAAAGGTTAGTGGTGGACACCAACTGGGATAACAATGCTTTATTGCCAATCTTTAGAAAGGGTTTGTCCAGTGCAATCAAGGATGAGCTAGCTCGTTCAGAGTCTCCACAGGAGTTTGAGTTGTTTTTACAACACTGTGTACGTATTGATATCCGTCTAACTGAACGCAGACAAGAAAAATGGGCAGCTGTAAATCGCATCACTAATTTCTCCCTTCCATCTAGGGAAACCACAGGCAAAAACTCGCGGGAGGCCGAGGAGGTGTCTATGCAGGTGGACTCGCTACAAAAACGTGAGAGTAATGAACGCCGTGAATACCGTCTCCGTGAGCGCTTATGTTTTTATTGTGGTCAATCAGACCATTTCCTTATCAATTGTCCTAAATGTCCCAGGCGACCCAACAAGGTGTTGGCGGTAGTAGGGGATTATGACAACACTGACGCTGAGTCTGAAGTTTCGGAGACCAGTCTACATCTAGATGCTGTTTTTCCCCCTATATTGATGCCGACTTCCCCTAAAGACCAAGGGGAGAAATATTCACATTGTTCTCTTCTTATTCAGATTCAGTGGGAGGGACAGTGGATACCAAGTTCTGCCATGATAGACTCTGGAGCAGGTGGGAATTTCATGGATTCTTCTTTTGCCAGGGAACATGGTATAAAGACGCAACTAAGAGCTTCACCAGTCACTATGGAAACGGTGGATGGTTCCCCATTAGTTTCTGGACCAGTAGATCGGGAGACAGTGCTTCTGGAGAGTAAGATGGAACCAGACCATCAAGAAACACTTTCATTCATGTTAATATCTTCTCCTCATTTTCCTGTAATTTTAGGAATTCCCTGGTTACGGTCACAAAATCCAAACATCAATTGGGAAACCAAGGAGATATCCTTCCTTCCGAAGTGTAGTTCTACCATCAGTCCAACGGTAGCGGTTCCAGTCACCCAGAACTTGGAAGAGGCAATACAGGTACCCACTCTCCCTCTGGTTTACCAGGAATTCTCGGACGTTTGTGACAAGAGGAAGGCAGATCAACTTCCCCCACATAGACCGTATGATTGCCCCATAGAATTGCTTCCTGGGGCAGCGATTCCTTTCGGCCATGTTTACCCGCTGGCGGCTCTGGAATTAAAATCATTACGAGAATATATAGATGAGAATTTAGCCAAGGGGTTTATCCGACCATCTTCTTCACCAGCGGGAGCCCCTATATTCTTTGCAAAGAAGAAGGATGGGACTCTAAGACCCTGCATTGACTACCGGGAGTTAAATAAGGTAACCATTGGTAACAGGTACCCGTTGCCGCTAATTCCGGAATTGTTGGAAAGAGTTCGCCAGGCCAAAGTATTTACCAAACTAGATCTTCGCGGGGCATATAATTTACTCCGTATACGTCCCGGAGACGAATGGAAAACAGCTTTTAGATGCCGGTATGGACATTATGAATATTTGGTGATGCCATTCGGACTCTGTAACGCTCCTGCTGCTTTTCAACATTTAGCCAATGATATTTTCAGGGATTTATTGGACCAATACGTGGTAATTTACCTGGATGACATTTTGATCTTCTCTGATTCCTTACAGGAACATCGGGAACATGTTAAGACCGTGCTTAGACGTTTGAGAGATAATCATTTGTACATCAAACTCGAAAAGTGTGAATTTCATTGCTCCGAAATCCAATTTTTAGGCTATATTATTTCTCCTCAGGGATTGAATATGGAGTCCAGCAAGATCCAGGCAATCTTAGACTGGCCGGTACCAGGAAACATTAAAGAGGTACAACGATTCATTGGTTTCGCTAACTTTTATAGACGTTTCATCTGAAATTTTTCAGAAGTTGTCCGTCCCATCACTCTTCTCACCAAGAAGGGGAAGAAGTTTGTATGGTCTTCGCAAGCTCAGGGAGCCTTTGATCACCTCAAGGTTTGTTTTACCACGGCTCCGATATTGATGCATCCGGATCCTGCACTGCCTTTCATCGTGGAGGTGGACGCCTCTGACTGTGCATTGGGAGCTATCCGCTCACAACGTACCGGAGACAAAGGTTTGCTGCACCCGTGTGCCTTCTTTTCTCGTAGGTTATCTTCTGCTGAACTGAACTATGATATTGCAGATAAGGAACTTTTGGCAATTATTTCCGCCTTTAAGGAATGGAGACACCATTTGCAGGGAGCAACTCAACAGGTAGTGGTACTCATGGATCATCGTAATTTGGAATTCCTTAAGTCTGCCAGGTGTCTTTCTCCTCGACAAGCTAGGTGGAGTTTGTTCTTGAACCAGTTTAATTTTATTATATCGTACCGCCCAGGTTCACGTAATGGGAAAGCTGACGCATTATCCCGAATCCATACGGTGGACTCCGTGCCTGGGACCCCTTCTAAAACCATCTTGTCTGATGCCAATTTCGTAGGAGTGCTCCAGGACCGGGACTTGTGGCAGGAGATCAAGCTGGCCTATGACGGTGACGTATTTCTTGCTGCTCCACCTGACAACGTGAATCTTGTCCTTCGGAATGGTGTGTGGCTTAGAGATCGATGTATTTATGTCCCAGAGGCTGTGAGACTTCGAATTCTCAAATTGGTCCACGACTCTGTATTGGCTGGTCATAGGGGGGTACAGAAGACGCAGGAATTTTTAAGTCGTTTTTTTTTGGTGGCCTACCTGTTTGAAAGATGTGAATGACTATGTCCGCTCTTGTGAGGTTTGTGCCCGGTACAAAGTTCCTCGCGTTTCACCTACTGGTCTTCTTAAACCGCTACCTGTACCATCTCGCCCTTGGGGGTCTATTTCGATGGACTTTATTGTGGAGTTACCCACCTCTGGCAGTAAAAATACTATTTTGGTGGTAGTAGATCGTTTAACGAAGGCTGCTCATTTCATTCCATGTACCGGTCTTCCCTCTGCTACAGAGACAGTGGATCTGGTTATCCAGAACGTTTTCCGGCTGCATGGGGTACCAGATGAGATCATTTCTGACCGGGGAATACAATTTACCTCTAGATTTTGGAAAGGATTTTGTTCTGCACTCCACATTAATGTTTGCCTGTCTTCTGCATACCATCCTCAGACCAACGGGCAGACCGAACGGACAAATCAAACCTTGGAGCAATATCTACGCTGTTACGTCAGTCATTTGCAGGACGATTGGCTGAAGCTACTTCCTTTAGCGGAATTTTCATACAACAACTCTCAGAGCAGTTCTACGAAGGTAACGCCTTTTTTTGCCAATCTGGGATATCATCCAAATATTTTGCCTAGGTCTCCGGTTGCTATTTCGGTACCGGCGGTTGAAGATAGAGTGGCGGTGTTGCAACGTAATCTGGACGTTTTAAAGGACACCCTGACCGTAGCACAGGAGCGTTACAAGAAGTCGGCCGATAGGTTCCGGAAACCGGCACCTATGTATAAGGTAGGAGACGCGGTTTGGTTGTCTACCAAGAATCTAAGATTGGGTGTTCCTTCGCAGAAACTGGGGCAGAAATTCATCGGTCCATTCAAGATCACTGGGATTGTGAGCTCTGTTGCCTGTCGGCTGAAGCTACCACGGACTTTAAAGGTACACCCAGTATTTCATGTTTCTTTATTAAAACCGGTCTCTCCTAACACGTTTCAGGGACGTATCGTATCTCCCCCTCCACCAGTGTTGGTTGATGGCGAAGAGCAATTTGTGGTACAGGATATTGTTGATTCGAGACTGCATAGGAATCTAGTTAGATGGCAAGGTTACTCTCCTGAAGACAATTCTTGGGAACCAGTAAGTAACATCAATGCTCCCCTGAAGGTCACTCAGTTTCATCAGAGATACCCGGACAAGCCTGGTCCTGGACCGTCCGGAGGCCGTCTTTAGGGGGGGAGTAATGTCAGTATTCCGGGTTTTCTAGGTAACCTTGTGAATGATTTTGCCCTTTGTTAAGATGGAGTTTGCTGTTTTTGTATGCCCTACTTCCTGTCCGTTTGTTTAAAACCCGGCTCAGGTGCTGGCTTCCTTGCTGGAGTATTCTGCTTCTGTTTCCCCTCAGTCCAGCTGCCTTACTATTATCTCCCAGATCTCTTGTGTATTTACCAGGTTAATCTTCACGTGTTTCTCAGCAGCAGCCTGTGGCTCTGGACATTCTCTGCCTATGTAAGCTACACTCACTGTGTTATCCTTAATCTGTTAACTTTGGAATTTAACCCTTGGCTCACTCTACCCGGTAAGAACTGTGTTTCTGAACTGTGTTGTTGTTTAACCCTTCGTTCACTCCCTCCGGTGAGGGCTGCTGGAACTATTTACTGGAATATTACTTAAATGTGAACTTGTTTCTGGACTTCCCTGAATCTACGCCACATCTAGGATTAACTTGTGAACTTGTTCTTGGACTTCCCTGTGGTTACTGCATACCTGGATCTGACTTTTACTACACCCGCAGTGTTTGAATCAGCCACGTCACCAGTGTGTCAGACTTTCCTTTTGATCACATTTGTGTGAGGACTCCGTCGTAAGAACATTGCCGACTTTGCTATATAGGTTTCAAAGACTTAATATTGCTGGACTTATTTCATTGTATGTCACTACGGGTTGTCTGTATATTGTTTTTGGGTGTTATTGCTGTTGCACAAATACACTATTTGCACTAAAGAAGCCCGTCTCTGCTTGTTCATTGCCCCACGCTATCAGAATCCTCGAGTTCCTACAATAGTATTACAAATATTTTTTCAGAGCTAGATGCAGATAAAAATTATTTTGAATTTGCAACCTGGTGGAGGTTAGTATAGATGGACTAATAGAATGATGCTATGCCCAAAAGGTTTTACTTCACTAGGTGCAGTAAAAAAAATTGTATTCTATACACAGGTGGTGTAGCTTGCAACACAGATAGGCTACTCCACTGACTAACACACACTGCAAGAGGCCAAAAGGGATTTGCTTTGCTAGATTTAGCCAAATGCTGTGAAAAAGACTTGCGCAGCACTGGCACAGACCTGCCTGGCAAAAAGTGATAGGAACTGATGTAACCTAGCCCTCAAAAGGACTGCAATTACAATTATACTTTACTCCCAACCTATCTATTTAAGAGCACAGACCTGCCTGATAAAAGTCGTAGGAAATTATGTAACCTAGTCATCAAAAGGACTGCAATCACAACTATTCCCTACTCCCAAGCTATCTGTAGATTTGTGCGAAAATTGGCTTGAAATTAACACTGAAGATATAATGCCGTCTAACGCGCAGCTGCAGCAGTGAGAAAATGGTGGCGACAGGGAAAATGGCTGGGTCTTATAGGGCAAGGACATGTGACATACACTGCCAATGACACATACCCTTGCTTGTGTGAAAAAAAGCAGTTCACTCCGTGTGTGCGCTGCTGATAGGCTGACAGATTGCACCTCCTAACTGTATATGCGGGAAAGAGAAAAAAAAATGGAGATCTTCATTATTTATGCAGAGATCCATCCCCTGCTCCTCCCCCCACCCCGCTGTACACTCAAACTGCGTATTAACATTAATTTTCAGCATTACTGAGAAAAAATCCAGTTATGATTTTGGTGCACGAACAGTTATCGAACATAACCTCGAACAGCCGAATTTTTTTCAAATTGTTCGTGTTCGCCGAACGGCTCGAACACCGCCCAAAACAGCTCGAATTTGAGATTGGCGAATAGTTCGAGTCGAACACCGCTCATCTCTACTTATTATATATGCGACTGACATGTTTCTATCTATCTAATCTATGTGTGATGCTCTATTTTTTCTGTTCTAAATTGTCGGTACCGGTGTATGCCGCTGCTGAATTGCCGGCTTTTCATGTTTTACTGTGAGCACTGTTCCCATCGATTTGGGAAACCACTGTAATGCCACTACCACCATGGCTGTGACATTACAGTGAGTGGCAGACAATCCCTGCATGATGTGAAAAAATCCAGTTACGCTTTTGGTGCACGAACAGTTATTGAACATAACCTCGGACAGCCGAATTTTTTGCAAATCGTTCGCGTTCGTCGAATGACTTGAACACCGCCCAAAACAGCTCGAATTTGAGATTGGTGAACAGTTCTAGTCGAACATCGCTCATCTCTACTGACAAGCTCTGCAGAATTTCAACCCCACAAAATCACAAAGTGGCCTACAAGGGCTTGCTTGCTAGCTTTACCACATTAGCAAGTGCAATAATAGATTGAAGGTATACTCGTGCATGGAGCACAATGCAACCAGTGCACAACACACTTCTATGGCATGGGCCCTGCTCTTTCTATCAGAATCTCAGTAGTTGCACAAGAAAAAAAAAAGTGCTGCAATGACGATTGAACAGGTACACAGCACAGGACTTATCTACACTATCTGACTTCCAAACAAGTGCCCATCTATCTAGCTAATATCTCTCATTACACAGGAGGAGCACACTCAGCAGCATCTGTCTCCTTCAGTAACATGGATAAAATGGCGCTGAGGGAACATGGCTGCTTTCTGCAGTTGTGCTCAAAAGTTTACATACCAAGGCAGAATTTTTCCTTTCTTGGCCTTGTTTCAGAGATTATGAATGATAACAAAAAAACTTTTTTCTCCACTCATGGTTGTTGGCTGGGTGAAGCCATTTATTGTCAAACTACTATGTTTTCTCTTTTTAAATCTTAATGACAACCAAAAACATCCAAATGACCCTGATCAAAAGTTCACATACCCTGGTGATTTTTGCCTGATAACATGCACAGAATTTGACACAAATGGGTTTGAATGGCTACTAAAGGTTACATCCTCACCTGTGACCTGTTTGCTTGTAATCAGTGTGTGTGCATAAAAGCTGAGTGAGTTTCTGGGATCCAGACAGACTCTTGCATCTTTCATCCAGCCACTGACGTTTCTGGATTGTGAGTCATGGAGAAAGCAAAAGAATTGTCAACGGATCTACGAGAAAAGGTAGTTGAACTGTATAAAACAGGAAATGGATACAAAAAAATATTCAAGGAATTGATCATGCCAGTCAGCAGCATTCAAACTGTGATTAACAAATGGAAAATCAGGGGCTCTGTAAAAACCAAACCATGGTCAGGTAAATCAACAAAAAATTCTGCAACAACTGCCAGGAATATTGTTCGGGATGCAAAGAAAAACCCACAAATAACATCAGCTGAAATTCAGGACTCTCTGAAAACTAGCGGTGTGGCTGTTTCAAGATGCACAATAAGGAGGCACTTGAAGAAAAATGGGCTGCATGGTTGAGTCGCCAGAAGAAAGCCATTACTGTGCAAATGCCACAAAGTATCTCGCCTACAATACGCCAAACAGCAGAGACACAAGCCTCAAAACTTCTGGAACAAGGTCATTTGGAGTGATGAGTCCAAAATTGAACTTTTTGGCCACAACCATAAACGTTACATTTGGAGAGAGGTCAACAAGGCCTATGATGAAAGGAACACCATTTCTACAGTAAAGCATGGAGGTGGATCGCTGATGTTTTGGAAATGTGTGAGCTACAAAGGCACAGGAAACTTGGTAAAAGTTGAAGGAAATATGAATGCAGCACGTTATCAGCAAATACTGGAGGCAAATGTGCACTCATCAGCCCGGAAGCTGCTCATGGGACCTACTTGGACATTTCAACATGACAACGATCCAAAACACAAGGTCAAGTCCACCTGTCATTGGCTACAGCAGAACAAAGTGAAGGTTCTGGAGTGGCCATCTCAGTCTCCTGACCTCAATATCATTGAGTCACTCTGGGGAGATTTCAAGCGCGCAGTTCAAGCTAGACAGCCCGGGAATTTACAGGAACTGGAGGCTTTTTGCCAAGAAGAATGGGCAGCTTTATCATCTGAGAAAATAAAGAACCTCATCCACAACTATCACAAAAGACTTCCAGCTGTAATTGATGTTAGAGGGGGCAATACATGGCATTAAGAACTAGGGTATGTGAACTTTGGTCAGGGTCATTTGGATGTTTTTTGGTTGTCATTAAGATTTAAAATGAGAAAACACAGTAGTTTGACAATAAATGGCTTCACCCAACAAATAACCATGAGTGGAGAAAAAGTTATTTGTTATCATTCATATTGTCTGAAAGAAAGGAAAAATTCTGCCGGGGTATGTAAATGTTTGAGCACAACTGTATATAGAAAGGACATGTAATTTAAGCAGACAATTGCAGAAGACCTTGTGTCTGATCAGTGTGGATGCTTCCTGTGCTCTGATTGGCTAGCTGAGATTTCCTGACTTAAAGTTACCGCCTACAGTAAGAGAAAAAAAATTACAAGCGTGCCGCTGATCTGACCTGTTCTAAGCTATCACCAGACTCCACACTCATCTACCACATCTCCCGGCTCATCATTCACAAGCACTATGCTAGCTAAACAGTTAAAAATGCTGAAGTTGCCCCGCAATCAAGGTCCCGCATTTATTCACCGAACGTTTCCGATTTTTCCCGAATTTAAGAAATTTTGCTCGCATTTCCGATCACGAATCCGAATGTGCCATATTCGTGTCGAATTTGAGTTGTAAGATCGGATTTCAAACAAATTCGCTCATCCCTAATTTGTAACGACCATGGAAAATATTGTCTTCCATTTACAGTTTGTAGCAGTGTGTCAGTGAAGCTATTCACACATGGTCGCTGTGAATAATAGGAAACTACAAGCCCGCTATATAAAACCGTGGGTGTCCATCAGATTTATCACATATAACTGCAGTACAAATCCAGCCATTTTTAGCGACCGTGGAAAATATTGTCTTCCATTTAAAATGGGCAAGGTGCGTGGCAAGAGATGGGGAAGTGGACTTGATGCTGATGGTGCATGCAGAGGCCGAGACGGTGGGCAAGCTGAAATTTTGCCACAACAAACACCCACATCTTGTCGCCCGACCTTCCTGTCCCAATTGCTAGGGGACTGCAGCACACCACTATTGAACCCAGGGCAGTGTCAAAATGTTGTTGGTTGGATAGCAGATATTGCTTTAAGTCACTTTTCCACCACCACCACCCTGTCTTCCACACGGTCAAGTCTTAGTAACTGTAAGTCTGGACCGCATATTCCTCACCCTGATCTTCTCTCCTCCCACCATGCCGAGTGCCCGGAGACAACTGATCCCACACTTGGACACTCTGAAGAGCTATTCACTTTTCCATTTATAGATTTGGGCCTCTCATCTGGCCAGCTTCAAGCGGGGTCAAGAGGAGAAAGGGTGTAGCCATGTCCAAATATTTGAGCAGAAGATTAAATTCATCGCACACTCATAGGATCATTTTGCAATGGTATTTATTTAACAGGCATAGAAAATTAAAATCAAACCATAGGTGCATAAGCGACAATTTGTGAAGGCGACAGTAGACGTTTCGGCCACAACATAGGCCTTATTTATTGAGTCACTACTGAAAAGAGAGACAACAGTGTCAGAATACAACCATATAACAGTAAAAAGATAGACATAAATAAGCACAAAGCAGCATGGGAGTGCCTCCAAATTTTTGGCAGCCCTTGCATTCACTGCATAGGCAATAACAGAATGGGAGACCCAGTTCCTAATAATGGGAAAAATGTTTTAATAAGGCCCTCTTCTACGTCTCTTCCAAAGGGCATTGGAATGCATCCAAATTTTTGGCAGCCATTGCAGTCACTGCATACGCAAAAACAGTATGGGAGACCCGCTCCTTTATAATGGGAACATTTTGTTACGGAAGCCTCCTCTATGTGTCTTTAAATTGTTATTGGGGTATTTCCCAAATTTAGGCAGCCCTTGTACTCACTGCATATGCAGTAACTGTATAGCAAAACCGCTCCTTTCTAATGGGAACATGTTGTTACTCAGGCCCATCTCTATGTGTCTCCAGATGCATGTCTCCAGAAGCACAAGCTGGGCATAATATACTGGTAACTACAATGTACTGGTCACTACAACGTACTAGTCACTTCAACGGCAGTTTGAAATTTTCACTCAGCAATATCCACTGCTGCTTTTTTCTGGAAAACACTCATGAAGTCAAAATCAGCACTACACCTGTAGATAAATCCCCAAAGGGATATAATTTCCAAAATGGGGTCACTTGAGGGGGCATTCTGCTCTTTTAGCACTTAGGGGCTCTGTGTAGGGAATAGTGCTTCCTCCCTCGTGGGTCTCGTAATATGGCTAAGATGTACTGTACAGCCACATATGGAGTATTGCCACGTTTAGAAGAAATTGTGTGACACATTTCAGCACCATTTTTTACCCATTGCCCTGTGTGAAAATGTAAAATCTGGGGCTAAAACAATTTTTTTGTTTTAAAAATATAATTATTTTTTCTTCACCACCCAATGGTATAAATTTCTGTGAGTGACATGTGGTGTCAATATGATCACTGTACCCTAGATAAATTCATTGAGAGGTGTAGTTTGTAAAATGTGGTCACTTAATTGGGGGGTTTCTGCTTTTTGGGACCTCAAGGGCTCTCCCAGTGGGTCATGTTGTCTGCAAACAACAACAGTAAAATCTGCACTGTAATATGGCGCTCTTTCTCTTATGAGCTTTGCATTGTGCCTGAAAAGTAGTTTTTGACCACTTATGGGGCATTGATGTACTTAAGAGAAGTTGTGTAACATTTTATCTTATTACCCCTTTTGAAAATTGCAAACTTAGGGTCAAAGCAACATTTTAGTGGAAAAAAAGTAATATTTCATTTACTCAGCCCAATGTTATACAAGTTTATGTATCGCCTGAGGATTAATAAAATAGTCACTTCTCCCCTAGATGAATTTCTTTAGAGGTCTAGTTTACAAAATGGGGTCACTGGTGGGGGTTTCTGCTGTTTCGGCATGTCAGCGACTCTTCAGATGTGACATTGTTTCCGCAACCTATCCCAGCCAACATGGCGCTCCTTCCCTTCCAAGCCCTGCTGTGTGCCAAAGCAGTAATTTTCCACCACATTTGTGTTATTGGCGTACTCAGGAGAAATTGCACAACAGTTTTTGGGGTCCACTTTCTCCTCTTACCCTTGTGAAAATAAAAAAAATGTGCTAAACGATCATTTTTATGGAAATAGTTAGATTTTTTTATTTTCACAGCTCTACATTATAAACTTCTGTGATGCAGCTGGGGGTTCAGGGTGCTCACCACACATTTAGATAAGTTCCTTGAGGGGTCTAGTTTCCAAAATGGGGTCACTTGTGTGCGGTTTTAACTGTTTAGGCACATCAGGGGCTCTCCAAACGGGACATTGCGTCCGCTAATTATTCAAGCAAATTTTACATTCAAAAAGTCAAATGGCTCTTCTTCCCTTCTGAGCCCTGCTGTGCGTCAAAACAGTGGTTTTCCCCCACGTATGGGATATCGACTTACTCAGGAGAAGTTGTGCGACAAATGGTATAATGCAATTTGTCCTGAGACCCTTATTAAAATTCTAAATTGGGGGCTGAAAACCATTTTTGTGGGAAAAATATGAAAATTGTATTTTTATGGCCAATGTTATAAACTTCTGAGAAGCACTTTGGGGTTCAATGTGCTCACCATACTTCTAGATAAGTTTCCTGAGGGGTCTAGTTTCCAAAATGGTGTCACTTGTGGGGGGTTTCCACTGTTTAGGCACATTAGGGGCTTCCCAAACGCGACATGGCGTCCGATAATTATTCAAGCAAATTTTACATTCAAAAGGTCAAATGGCGCTCCTTTCCTTCCGAACCCTGCCGTGCGCCCCAACAGTGGTTTTCCTTCACATTTGGGGTATCGGCGTGCTCAGGAGAAATTGTACAACAAATTTTGTAATCCATTTTCTCCTGTTACCCCTGCGAAAATAAGAAAAAATTGGGTCTAAAATAACATTTTTTTGAAAAAAAGTTAAATGTTCATTGTTTTCTTCCACATTTCAAAAATTCCTGTGAAGCACATGAAGGGTTAATAAACTTCTTGAATGTGGTTATGAGCACTTTGAGGAGTGCAGTTTTTAGAATGGTGTCACTTTTGGGTATTTTCTGTCATAAAGGCGCCTCAAAGTTACTTTAAATGTGATGTGGTCCCTAAAAAAATGATTTTGTAAATGTTGTTGGAAAAATGAGAAATCAATGGTCAACCTTCAACCCTTATAAATTCCTAACAAAAAAAAAATTTTGGTTCCAAAATTGTGCTGATGTAAAGTAGAAATGTGGGAAATGTTATTTATTAACTACTGTATTTTGTGGGACATATCTATCTGATTTAAAGGCATGAAAATTCAAAGTTTCAAAATTGCAAAATTTTCAAAATTTTGGCCAAATTTCAGATTTTTCCACAAAGTAACGCAAGTCATATCAAAGAAATTTTACCATTATCATGAAGTACAATATATCACAATAAAAGCAAACTCAGAATCAGTGGGATCTGTTGAAGCGTTCCAGATTTATTACCTCATAAAGCGACAGTGGTCACAGTTGAAAAAATTGGACTGGCCACAAAGGCAAAAACAGGCTGAAGTGTGAAAGGGTTAAAGAAAAACTAACAGATCTGTGAGAGCCAAAATTCTTGCTGGTTGGTAGGTGATCAAATACTTATTTCATGCAATAAAATACAATTTAATTATCAATGCGATTTACTGGATTATTTTTTAGATTCTGTCTCTCACAGTTGAAGTGTTCCTACGATAAAAATTACTGACTTCTCCATTCTTTGTAGGTGGGAAAACTTGCAAAATATGCAGTGTATCAAATGCTTATTTCCCCAACTGTATAGCACATTGAGAAGAGTCATATATGGCACTCTTGTGGTCGGAGAGAATGGTGCACAAGAAGGGTATCCAGCCCTTACGTAATGTCAAATAAAGAACTTGGCACTCAAATTGGAATAAGGTGAAATAAAGTTCCTTTTTTATTGCATTCAATATATTGTTGAACGTTTTTGGTCCCAACACAGGCCTTCATCAGAACTGAATGCCTGGAGGAAGGAGCTGTGGGAGTCCGCGCATGTGAATGCAACCTGTGTCACTAGAGGTAGAGGAAGTGCTGACTCCGCAACTACAGCTCCTCTCTATAAATCACACTGACTATGCAGGTCCAACACTTCAATTTCACTTGAATTTTTGGATTATTTTATACAGACTGAGACTACCACTCTCTCCTTCAATGTGTTTCAGCACTGCAGCAGTAACCACAACAAAATGAGGCCTTTTCTATACTTATGTGGAATGAGCTGTGCACTTTAGGCTGTTAAGATCTTAAAATGGTGCTTCTTGGCAGACCCTCATCTTTTATAATCCCAGTAATAGTTCCCCCAATTGGCTGTGTTAGGCTATGTGATATAATTGCTTCATGGTATTATGGGTATGTGAGCAATCAAGCCTGGCTTCCCCTGACGTAATTATCCTGCTTTCCGAGTCTTCAGCAATGTCTGAAATGGTGCAGGGCCTTTTTCTTATTTTCGCTTATCAACTGAACTAACAGTCTGTTAAGGGGAGCGGTTGCAGACAACTTTATTTAATGGAACGCAACCGACCCCGGGGTCCGCGATGCAGCCTAGAGGACTGCTGCCGAACACTTTCCGGGTGGAAAGGCAAACAACAACTAAACGATAAACCCCTCCGAGTTAACTTCACACCGGACAGGGTATAGTGGTACGCTCTATCTCCGTTTACAGCATGGAGGAGAGAGCGACCGGCGAAGCACCGAACAATTATCTTAGCCCTTCGTGTTAACGCACACGGAAAGGTAAGACGGTTCGCACAATCTCCAAGAACCGCAGGGAGACGTGCGACCATGGGAACAGCAGTAGCCCTGTCTTTGATACAGGCGCTACGCTATGGGGATTGGCGCTAAAGCGGTTCACACAATCTCCAAGAACCGCAGGGAGACATGTGACCGGACCATGAGCATTAGCCCTGTCTACGGTACAGGCGCTACGCTATAGGAGACGGCGCTAGCGTGCAGGTGTGATTCCCGCCGGGTATTCGAGTACTCAGCCGGCGTGCCACCGGACTGAGCAAACCCGCTCTAATAGCTCACAGGCGGCTCGGGGTATAAGGCGAACCCCCTAGTTAGAGCCAGTCAGCGAGGTGAAGCTACCTGCCTACTTTTTCTACCTGCCTAGCTAAAGCTATGGCTCTTCAAGGAGCCAAGAGTAAGCGTGCACACCACAAACAGATAGCTCAAATGATCTGAGCGCACCGCCATGTTTGTGGGCGGGCCTTTTAAAGATTAAGCCCTGCCCCACTGTCGCACCATTGGTGACGACACCCGTGACCAATCAGGCGGTGCCAGGTCACCGGGTCAGGTGGGTGCCAACCCACCAATCATGATCCGCCAGGTCACGGACATGCTCAGTGCGGCAAATCCTAGACTTAGATTCCGCAAGCCCTGTCTCCCTCTGCAATCCAGGCTTAACATTGCTAGGCACAACTACCTGGGAGACAAACAGTGCTCGCGGACCAGCTAGGTGTTGAGGCTGATGGTGATACTGAGCAGCATCAGCCCTGGCTGGACTGAAATGGGAGACCACAGAAGGTCCTGGACCAATTTCAAGTCTGACACCTAACACAGTCCTTCTGAGGACTAATTCAGCTGCATATATTCAGTGGTGATAGGAGGAGTTAGGCAGTGTATGTGGCAGACTGCAGTGCATATAGCACAAGAGGGTCCATTGAACATCCTGTCTGCTGCTGCTGTTATAATTACAGATATTTGTAGACATACCTCCAGATATCAGGGGTTATGGCAAATTTTTTTTCTATCTAAATCTTGGTTATTTTCTTAAAAAGCAATCCAGAGTACACCATTTTTCTGCTCCATTTGCTTGTTATCACTGCAGAATACAGCCAGGTCCTTTCCATATTTCAGCCATAAAAATCCAGAAATTTAAACTGAACATGGAAAATATTGGCCTCCTTTTCTATTGCAGTGTGTTGCTCAAGCTATTCACACTAGGTGTCTGTGAAGAATAATATTAGCAAATTATAGGCCTTCTATTTAAAACCGTGGTTCTCTGTCAGACATAACTTCTATAAGAGTGTTCCAAAATCAGACATTTCTTCCATTCTCATTTTATTGCAGTGTGTCAGTCAAGCTATTCACACTAGGTGACTGTGAATAGTATTAGCAAATTACAGGCCTGTAATTTAAAACCGTGGTTCTCTGTCAGACATAACATCTATAACAGTGTTCCAAAATCAGACATTTCTTCCATTCTCATTTTATTGCAGTGTGTCAGTCAAGCTATTCACACTAAGTGACTGTGAAAAGTATTAGCAAATTACAGGCCTGTAATTTAAAACCGTGGTTCTCTGTCAGACATAACACCTATACGACTGTTCCAAAATCAGCTATTTCTTCCATTTCCATTCTGTTGCAGTGTGTCGTTCAAGTTATTCACACTAGGTCTCTGTGTAGAATAATATTAGTAAATTACAGGCCTGCTATTTAGAATTGTGGTTCTCTGTCAGACGTATCAAATATAACTGCGTTCCAAAATCAGCCATTTCTCGGGAACATGGAAAATATTGTCCTCCATTGAAAATGGGCAAGGTGTATGGCAAGGGACGGAGAAGTAGACGTGATGGTGATGGTGCATCCAGAGGCCAAGGGCGTGACCGTGGGCAAACTGAAATTGTGCCACAACAAACACCCACATCTTGTCGCTCGACCTTCTTGTCCATATTGCTAGGGGACCGCAGAATACCACTATTGAACACAGAGAGTGTCAAAAGGTTGTTGGTTGGATAGCAGATAACGCTTCCAGTCACTTTGCCACCACCACCACCCTGTCTTCCACACAGTCAAGTCTCAGTAGCCATGAGTCTGGACTGCATATTCCTCACCCTGATCCGCCTTCCTCCCACCATGCCGAGTGCCTGGAGACAACTGATCCTTCACTTGGACACTCAGAAGAGCTGTTCACTTTTCCATTTGTAGATTCGGGCCTCTCGCCCAGCCAGCTTCAAGGGAGTCAAGAGGAGAACTCATGTAGCGATGCCTAAATATTGGAACAGCCAAGGTGACACGAAGGCAACGGTGGGAAAGTGCAATTACTGTCGCAAGAGGTGGATGATGATGATGATGAGACACAATTGCCAGAAAGTCAGGAGCAGGACCAGGGTGCAGAAGTGGAAGGCGAGGTGGTGGATAATATAGTAACTGACTGAACCTGGCAGGGGGACATATAGAGTGAGGACAGCAGCACACAGGGGTGGAGGCGTAGCACCACAACAGGCAGGAAGGAGCAGTGTGGTGGCCTCAGACACAAGGTGGGAAAGCGTTCCTTGTAATGCCAACATAATGGAAGTTGCCAGTACAAGTGTTAGATCTTCCTGAGTCTGGTTATTTTTTAAAGACTCTGCAGATAATCCCAAAAAGGCCATTTGCACCACCTGCCAGGCCAGCAGGGGTAGCAAGGCTAGCAGTCTGACCACCTCCAGCATGATCAGGCACATGGCAGCAAAGCACCCGACTAAGCGGGCCGAACCCCAGGGTCCAGCAACAATGTCTGCGGGTGATACCACTGCTTGTTCCGCTGTTGTGCGTGCAAGCCAATCCCCTGTCCATGGCGCATGAGAAGATGCCTCCCGCCCTTCACCTGTCATTGGACACTCTCAACTAGCACCATCAGCAAGCACGTCCACGTCCTTGTCCCAGCGCAGCGTTCAGTTATCCCTACCCCAGTCCTAAAAATGCAAGTGCAAATACGGAGCCAATGCCCCACAGTCAACACTACTAAATTCACACATTTCGCGAATGTTTGCACTCGAAATGTTGCCTTTTAGGCACGTGGAGACCGAAGCTTTCTGCAACCTGATGGTGGCTGTCCCTCGGTACTCGGTCCCCAGCCCCCACTATTTCTCCTGGTGTTCCATCCCCGCATTACTTCAGCATGTGTCCCACAAAATTACATGTGCCCTCAACAACGCAGTTACTGGGAAAGTCCACCTAACCACGGATACGTGGACAAGTGCTTGTGGGCAGGGACAGTACATCTTGTTGATGGCACACTGGGTTAATATAGTGGAAGCCGGGACCCAGTCGGACCTTGGAACGGAACACGTCCTCCCGACGCCAAGGATTGCGGGCTCTGGGTCAATCAGGGTTGCCCCCACATTCTACAGCTCCTACACCTCATACTCCTCCTATTCAGCCTCCATCTCCAAAATGACCACATCAGTCGTCAGATGGAAGCACTGCAGCACTGCCTCGGCCAAGCGGCAACAGGCTGTGCTGAAGCTAATATGCTTAGGTGACAAACCGCACAACGCTGAAGAGTTGTGGACCGATGACCCTACAGCCAGGCATGGTCATGTGTGACAATGGCCGGAACCTGATGGCGGCTCTGAGGCGAGGCGAGCTCACACACGTACTATGCCTGGCCCATGTGCTTAACCTTGTGGTTCAGCAGTTTCTCAAAACCTACCCGGATCTGTCGGATCTGCTTGTCAAAGTATGTGTGTGCCCATTTTAGAAAGTCAGCTACTGCTTCTGCCGCCCTTGCCGTGCTTCAGCAGTGTTTGCAGCTTCCAGCTCACCTACTGATCAGCGATGTCCCCACTAGTGATGAGCGAACGTGCTCGCCACTACTCGGTACTCGCCCGAGAATCATGGTGCTCGACAAGCTCGGCGAGTATTTCCGGGTTGCTCTGGCGGGAACTCGGGTCCCCTCCCTGCATGTTTGGCGCTGAACAGCCAGAGAACACGCAGGAATTGCCTGCCATGCACTGTAATGCCGTAGCCATGTTGGTTGTGGGCATTACAGTGATTGGCTGGCCGCACAGCGTCATTAGGTCTATATCAGACCTGGCGCTGCCATGTTTGTCACAGTCACTCCGGATCAGACAGTGTAGGGAGAACTGCTGCTGTGTCAGGGAGAGATATGATTGTGTATTAGGTAGTGTAGGGAGAAAAACCATACATTACACATATCCATCTTAACAAACAGTTCTTCTGAGGACTAATCCATCTGCAGAGATATCAGGCAGGCAGGGAGTATAGGCAGGCGGTGTATAAAGCAGACTGCAGTGCATATAGCACAAGAGCCTCCATTCCAGTTCTGTCGGCTGCTGCTGTTAGATATTTCTGGACAATAAAATCCATTTATTTAAAACTGTGTTTTCTCCATCACACGGCTCACATATACGTTGTCAGAAAATACTGCCACTTCTGGCCTCCATTAAATTTTTTTTTCAGTGTGTCAGCAAATTTTTTGACACTGGTTTGCTGTTCAAAACAGTTACCTACAGGCCAGGTATTAAAAACTGTGTTTTCTCCGTCACACGAATCACATATACGTTGTCAAAAAATACTGCCATTTCTGGCCTCCATTAAAAATTTCTTTCAGTGTGTCAGTGAAGCAATTCACAGCAGTTTGCTGGTCAAACTACTTACCTACAGGCCAGTTATTTAAAACTCTGTTTTCTCCGTCACACGGATCACATATAAATTCGCTCCAAACTCAGTCATTTGTAGTGAGCGTGCAAGATACTGTCTTCCATTTAAAATGGGCAAGGCACGTGGCAAAGGATGGGGAACTGGACGTGATGGTAATGGTGCATGCAGAGGCTGAGGACAAGGCCGTGGGCATGCCGAAATTGTACCACAACAAACACCCACATCTTCTCGCCTGACCTTCCTGTCCCAATTTCTAGGGGACCGCAGCACACTATTGAACACAGAGCAGTGTGAAAAGGTTGTTGGTTGGATAGCGGATAATGCTTCCAGTCACTTAGCCACCACCACCCTGTCTTCCACACGGTCAAGTCTCAGTAGCTGTGAGTCTGGACCGCATATTCCTCACCCTGATCCTCCTTCCTCCCACCATGCCAAGTACCCAAAGACAACTGATCCCACACTTGGACACTCTGAAGAGCTGTTCACTTTTCCATTTATAGATTCGGGCCTCTCGCCCGGTCCACTTGAAGCGGGGCAAGAGGAGATCAAGTGTAGCGATGCTCAAATATTTGAGCAGCCACAGTCACACGAAGGCGACGGTGGGAAAGTGTCACAAGAGGTGGACAAGAGGTGGACAATGATGAGACACAAATGCCAGAAAGTCAGGAGGAGGACCAGGGTGCGGAAGTGGAAGACGAGGTGGTGGATGATATAGTAACTGACCCAACCTGGCAGGAGAACATGCAGAGCGAGGACAGCAGCACACAGGGGGAGGGAGGCGGAGCACCCCAGCAGGCAGGAAGAAGCAGTGTGATGGCCGCAGACAGAAGGCAGGCAACCGTTCCCCGTAACACCAACACGAAGGAAGTTGCCATTACAACTGTTAGGTCTTCCCGAGTCTGGTTGTTTTTTAAAGACTCTGCCGATAGCCCCAAAAAGGCCATTTGCAACACTTGCCAGCCCAGCATCATCAGGGGTGGCAAAACGACCAGCCTGACCACCACCAGCATGATCAGGCACATGGCAGCAAAGCACCTGACTTTGTGGGCCGAACCCCAGGGTCCAGGAACAGTGTCTGCAGGTGGCACCATTGCTTCTTCCACTGTTGTGCATGCAAGCCAATCCCCTGTCCATAGTGCATGCAAAGATGCCTCCTGCCCTGCACCTGTCGTTGCACACTCTCAAGTAGCAGCATCAGGAAGCACGCCCATGTCCTTGTCCCAGCGCAGCGTTCAGTTGTCCATACCCCAGTCCTTGGAACGCAAGCGCAAATATGCAGCCAACGCCCCACAGGCCACACTACTAAATTCTCACAGTTCACGACTGCTTGCGCTCGAAATGTTGCCTTTTAGGCTCGTGGAGACGGAAGCATTCTGCAACCTGATGGCGGTGGCCATCCCTCGGTACTCGGACCCCAGCCGCCACTATTTCTCCCGGTGTGCCATCCCCGATTTACACAAGCACGTGTCCCAAAACATTTGCCGTGCTGTCAACAACGCAGTTACTGGTAAAGTCCACCTAACCACGGACACGTGGACAAGTGCTTGTGGGCAGGGACGGTACATCTCGCTGACGGCACACTGGGTTAACATAGTGGAAGCCGGGACCCAGTCGGACCCTGGGATGGAACACGTCCTCCCGACGCCAAGGATTGCGGGCCCTAGGTCAATCAGGGTTGCCCCCACGGTCTACAGCTCCTGCACCTCATCCTCCTCAGCCTCCTCCTCCTCTTCAGCCTTCATCTCCGAAATGACCACTTCAGCTGGAAGCACTGCAGCACTGCCTCGGCCAAAAGGCAACAGGCTGTGCTGAAGCTATTATGCTTAGGTGAAAAACCGCACAATGCTGAAGAGTTGTGGACAGCTCTGAAAGAGCACGCAGATCTGTGGCACACCGCTGAACTTACAGCCAGGCATGGTCGTGTGTGACAATGGCCGGAACCAGGTGGCGCATCTGAGGTGAGGCGAGCTCACACACGTACCATGCCTGGCCCATGTGCTTAACCTCGTGGTTCAGCGGTTTCTCAAATCCTACCCGGAGCTGCCAGATCTGCTTGTTAAAGCATGCCACCTGTGTGCCCATTTTAGAAAGACAGCTACAGCTTCCGCCACCCTTGCAGTGCTTCAGCAGCGATGGCAGCTTCCGGCTCACAGACTGGTGTGTGATGTCCCCATGCGTTGGAACTCTACACAGCAGATGTTGGGAAGGATTTGTGAGCAGAAGAAGGCAGTTGTTGAGTACCAGCATCAACAAGGCCATCGGTATTCAGTTCAGACTCTACACATAAGACCTCAGGAGTGGACATGGATGTCAGACATATGTACCATCCTCCAAAACTTTGAGGACTCCATCAAGATGGTGAGCGGCGATGACGCCATAATTAGCGTCACCATCCTGCTTCTCTGTCTTCTGAAACTTTCTCTGCTCACAATCAAAGAGGATGCATTGCAGGCTGAGCACGATGAGATGGAGCAAGGAACCATACAGGGTGATTACACACAGCCAAGCCTCATCTCATCCCAACGTGGATTGGGTAACAATGAGGAGAAGGAGGAGGGAGAACAGGAGTTTATTTCATGCACTATAGACGTTAAACTCCTGCACAGTAGTCATACCGTCTGTTCAGTGTGGATGGCCAGAGGACAGAGAGGAGGAGTTGGAGAGCATGGTCAGTCATCCTCTTGGTGAGGACACGGAAGTCTTGCCTGTTAGTAGTCTGGCACGCATGGCCGAGTTTATGTTACGCTGCCTTTCCCATGACCCTCGCGTTCTCAAAATTTTGGGTGACAGTCATTACTGGTTGGTGACACTTCTAGACCCACGCTACAAGGAGAACTTTATATCTCTTATTCCTGAGGCGGACAGGTCTACAAAAATGGGGCTGTACCAGAAGGCCCTTGTTGCGGAACTATTAAAAAAATTCCCATCTGACAACGCTGGTGGCAGAGGGCACACTTCGTTGGACAACCAAGGAGTACAGGCGAGAGAGACACAACTTAAATCCAGCAGAGGCAGGGGAACACTTTCAGAGTTCTGGAGGGTTTGCTCAGACCCTCCCATCGGACAGGCCCTGAGGCGCGGGGTACTCTCACAAGGAGTGCAAAGTTTGGGAAGATGCTGAGGGAGTACATTGCCGACCGTACCAACGTCCTCCGTGATTCCGCTGTAGCTTATAATGATTGGGTATCCAAGCTGGATACGTGGAAAGAACTGGCTCTCTACGCCTTGGAGGTCCTGGCCTGCCCTGCCGCCCGCGTTTTATCACAGTGGGTTTTTAGTGCCGCTGGTGGAATTATAACTGATAAGCGCATCCGCCTGTCAACTGAAAATGCTGACAGTCTGACTCTTATAAAAATGAGCAAGGGCTGGATTGGGCCAGACTCCTCAACACCACCGAATGATAGCAGCGTAACATAAACTCAAATCCAGTGTCTTTTCTTGGGAGGTGTATTCCCATGCACCTTTTCACACCCACACATGGGTATATGCTTCCTGATTTTGGCTATTTGCTCTTGTCCTCCTCCTTATCCTCATCCTCCACCACCATATCACCAGGGTTACCATGGTCCGTGATGCAACAGCCACCTAATTTTTTTAAAGGGTGTTTATGATGCCCGTAAAAAATTTTTTTATACAGATTGTTCATGTATTTCCCCCAGGGGTAAATATTTGTCAGCCCATACACTTAGTGCATGGGCATTACAAGTATAGGAGGCCAGCTCCTTTCTAATGGGAACATTTTTTTATGAGGCCCTCCTCCACGTGTCTTCCAAGGGGCATTGAATTGCCTCCAAATTTTTGGCAGCCCTTGCATTCACTGCATAGGCCAACACTATGGGAGACTCTTTCCTTTCTAATGGGAATTAGTCATTACTGTGGCCCTGCTCTGTGTGTCTTTAATAGAGATGAGCGGTGTTCGACTCGAACTGTTCGCCAATCTCAAATTCGAGCTGTTTTGGGCAGTGTTCGAGCCGTTCAGCGAACACGAACGATTTGAAAAAAATTCGGCTGTTCGAGGTTATGTTTGATAACTGTTCGTGCACCAAAATTATAACTGGATTTTTTCTCAGTAATGCTGAAAATTAATGTTAATACGCAGTTTGAGTGTACAGCGGGGCGGGGGGAGGGGCAGGGGATGGATCTCTGCAGGAATAATGAAGATCTCCATTTTTTTTCTCTTTCCCGCATTTACAGTGGGGAGGTGCAATCTGTCAGCCTATCAGCAGCGCACACACGGAGCGCTTTTTTTCACACAAGCAAGGGCATGTGTCATTGGCAGTGTATGTCACATGTCCTTGCCCTATAAGACCCAGCCATTTTCCCCGTCGCCACCATTTTCTCACTGCTGCAGCTGCGTGTTAGACGGCACCGCTGTTGCTGTGTGCGCTATACTATGTTAATTTCATGTCAATTTTCGCACAAATCTACAGATAGCTTGGGAGTAGGGAATAGTTGTGATTGCAGTCCTTTTAAGGACTAGGTTACAGCATTTCCTATGACTTTTATCAGGCAGGTCTGTGCTCTTAAATAGATAGGTTGTGGGAGTAAAGACTATTTGTAATTGCAGTCATTTTCAGGGCTAGATTACATCAGTTCCTATCAGTTTTTGCCAGGCAGGTCTGTGCCAGTGCTGTGCAAGTTTTTTTTCACAGCATTTGGCTGAATCTAGCAAAGCTAATCCTTTTTGGCCTATTGCAGAGTGTGTTAGTCAATGGAGTAGCCTATCTGTGTTGCAAGCTGCACCACCTGTGTATACAATACAAATTTTTTACTGCACCTAGTGAAGTAAAACCTTTTGGGCATAGCATCATTCTATTAGTCCATCTATACTGGCCTCCATCAGGTTGCAAATTAAAAATAATTTTTATCTGCATCTAGCTCTGAAAAAATATTTGGCCTTCTAGCAGTGTGTGGGACTTTCTCTATTAGTCCATCTATACTAACCTCCACCAGGTTGCAAATTAAAAATAATTTTTATCTGCATCTAGCTCTGAAAAAATATTTAGGCTTCTAGCAGTGTGTGGGACTTGGTCTATTAGTCCATCTATACTGACCTCCATCAGGTTGCAAATTCAATCTAATTTTTTTTTGCATCTAGCTCTGAAAAAATATTTAGGCTTCTAGCAGTGTGTGGGACTTGGTCTATTAGTCCATCTATACTGACCTCCATCAGGTTACAAATTCAATATAATTTTTATCTGCATCTAACCCAGCCAATAATTTTGGCCTAATACCACAGTTTGGCCACTCAGCTCTGCTCGGTTCCCATCCATTGTTTTTTTGTGCAAACTCCAGAGTTGTGAATTAGTTAACCACCAAAATGAGTGGAAAAAGGCCTGCTGCTGGTGGAAAGGGGAATAGGCGTGTTGAGAAGGGAAAAAAAGGTTGTGTCCGTGGGGTAGATGTTAAAGCAACAGTAACATCTGCAAAAGAAAGACCATCTTCCAGCCAAACTAAAATGTCTACTTCTTTTAGCGGAAAATGTGATAAGATCCCTTTCTTATGGCCACGCCAATCGCTACAAATTCCAGATGAGGCACAAAAACAGCAGGTGCTTCAACGGATATCAAGTGCTCCTTTAAGTGGGCTCTCCTCCACCTCAACTTCAACATCATAAATATTCCAGTCCCCAGAGGTGTCACCCAAATCGCACTTGCTTCCTCACAGCTCCCAAGTCTCCAGCTGCCCATCTGAGTGTGGGTTAGAACAGATGGTTGAGTCTGCAGAGCTGTTTACTCATACTATAGCCTGGGAATCAGAGGTCGGCTTCAGAGCTTCTGTGAATCCAGACGAGGAAATGATCTGCACTGATGCCCAGAATCTTTATGAGTCGGATCCAGGACCACATGCAGAAGGTTCTGACCATAATGTAGACCCTCGCTCCCAAACTGTAACTCCTGTTGGTGGAGACAATGAGGAAGACGATGATGAGACTGAAATACCTGATTGGAGCGACAACTTTAGTTTTTTGTCAGGGCAGGAACAGATTGGCTCTGAGGACGACGGGTGTGATAACACACAGGGTGATGATGATGAGGTTGGAGATCCCACTTACTGTTAACCCACAGTCAGCCAAGAGATGAGGTCAGCAGAGGAGGTGGAGGAGGATGCTAGTGACGACGAGGTCAGGTTGCACCTTCCTGGACAGAGACGTAGTACTGGAAGCACGTCAACAACTGCATCCTCAAACACAACTCTGCCTCTGACCACAAGTCGTGGTGGCTCTTCAGGTCGCATGGGTGCTAAGCCTTGCATAACCTGGGCATTTTTTCAGATCGATAAAGATGACCCAACTCGTGTTATCTGTAACATTTATCAGTAAAAGCTAAGTAGAGGCAAAAAAATACATAGTTTGAGTACTTCATGCATGAACCGGCACATGGACATGAAGCATAAGTTGCAGTGGGAAGCTCACTGTGCTACAATGCGGCCTAGCCGGCCGGGCCAACCACCGTCTGCCCCATCTTGTGCATCTGCGGCCTCTTCATCCTCTGTGACTGGGGGGAAAGCAGTCAGACCTGTTTTGGGACGCAGACCTGCCACCTCTTTACCCGCAACAGCCAGCGTGATTGGCAGGTCATCATTTTCTTTGGATGTGGTATCACCAGCTTGTGTTGAGCGCTGTCCGACATCGATAGCACCACCTTTGGATCAAGGCAACCTAACATGTCCGCCTGCATCTTCCTCACAGACCGGCAGTTTGCCGGGGACACCCTTCTCAACCCCGTCTAAGCACAACAGCCAGCCCTCGGTCCCTCAGATGTGGACAAGTAAAAGACCATTTCCTCCTAGCCATGAGAAAGCTAAGAGGTTGCAAGCTCTTGGTTACAGAAATGCTTCCTTTCTGCCTGGAAGACACAGAGGATTTTCGAGACCTTATGTCCGTCGCAGTGCCCCAGTACCAGATGCGCAGTCGGCACTACTTCTCAAAGAAAGGTGTGCCTGCGCTCCACCAGCATGTCGCACACAACATCACCGCTTCTTTGAGAAACTCTGTGTGTGACAGGGTGCATTTCACCACAGACACTTGGACGAGTAGGCATGGACAGGGGCGTTACATGTCGCTGACTAGGCACTGGGTAACTATGATGACAGCAGGACAAGGGGCTGCTGTCCAAGTCTAGTCGTCCCCACGAGTTGTGCGTCAATCCTCTTTATCTCAAAGTTCCTCCACTGCTTCTGCCTCCTCAACCTCCTCTCGGTCCTCCACCTGCACCCAAAGCGTGTCTGGTCATGCCACAAGCTTTCTAACGGTGCAGAAGGGATCTTGCACACTTCCTTACTATGCTGGCACCAGGGCTCAACGTCATCAGGCGGTTTTTACTTTGAAATGTCTGGGAAATGTGAGTCACACTGCTGAGGAGTTGTGGTCAGCTCTGGAGAACCAGTTTCATGAATGGTTGTCTCCACTGGACCTGAAACCAGGGAAGGCCGTGTGCGACAATGCTGCAAACCTGGGTGCGGCCCTTCGCCGGGGCAATGTCACACACGTGCCTTGTATGGCTCATGTGTTGAACCTGGTTGTCCAGCAATTTTTAGCCCACTATCCCGGACTAGATGGCCTTCTGCAGAGGGCACGGTCGCTGTGTGCTCACTTCCGCCGTTCGCATCCCGCAGCTCAGCGACTTACATCTCTACAGAAGTCGTTGGGCCTGCCACTTCACCAGCTAAAATGCGATGTGCCTACCCGGTGGAATTCAACTCTGCACATGTTGCAGCGACTGTGGCAGCACCGACAAGCCCTGGTGCAATACGTTCTGATGTATAGCCTGGACCAACGAGATCCAGAGGTGGGGCAAATCACGCTGGAGGAGTGGTCTCAGTTCAGGGACCTATGCACCCTTCTGTTAGAACTCTCCTGCTGTTTTTTTTCTAGTTTGCTGGTCACATGACCTTTTTTGCCTATTTAATCCGGCTCCGTCCTCCTGGCCTTGCTGAACTTCATTGTAATTTCTTCTCTTGAGGTAGCTTGGTGCTCTGTTACCTTTCTCTGTTAGTTTTGCTAGGTCTTCTGACCTCTTTGTTCTATGTTGTGTGTTTGTCTTTAACTGCTACAATTTCTGCTAGGAGGTGTCCAACTTTATCCCAGTCCCTAGTTCTTGTAGGGATCCCTTCTTTGCATCTATAGGTCTTCGTGCAGACGAGCTGAGGACTTTAGCGGGTCTGATCGCAGGATCAGGTTCCCCGTTACATCGTAGGGATCCAGTTTAGTTCTATTGTAGGGACAGATCTCCTTTCTTTCCTTATTGCTTGTAGCAGATCATAACAGTAAGTCCAGCCTAAAAAAAAAAAAAAAAATTTCTCTAAGGAAAGACCTCCAGTTTCCATCATTGTCTCGGTTCAAGATTTGGCTCAACGCTTGCAGGGACTCTCTCTGGAGGTGGCCGAGCTCCAACAACACGTGACTAGCTGTTCTGGAGCACATTTTGTGGAGCCAAAGGTACGTCTGCCTGATCTATTTTTTGGTGAACAACAAGATTTTTTTTCTTTTAAAAATGCTTGTTTATTGTATTTTTGTTTAAGACCCAGATCCTCTGGTGATGAATCACAGAAAATAGGGTTGGTAATGTCACTTTTGCGCAAAGATCCTCAGGGATGGGCCTTTTCTCTCCAACCTAGTGTTCCGTGCTTTAGATCTGTGGATAGTTTTTTTTCTGCTTTGGGTTTGTTGTACGATGATCCTGATCGTGTCTCATCTGCTGAGTCTGAATTGAGACATCTGAGGCAGGGATCAGGTAATGTGGAAAAATATTGTTCTCACTTCAGTCGGTGGTCTGCCCAGGTGGGGTGGAACGATTCAGCTTTGAAAAGTTTGTTTCTTGCAGGACTAGGTGAAAGGGTTAAGAATTTGCTGATTGCTTATCCCACACCTGGAAACTTGCAGGAGGCAATGCAATTAGCTATACGGGTGGACAGGAGACTGTGTGCAAGGGTTAATGAGAGTAAATCCTCTGCCATGTCAGCTCCGAGTCTTGAGAGGGTCTGTACTGACTTTGGAGAGCCGATGGAGATTGGGCCGATGGCACCCCGCTCTCAGGAAAAAGACTGCAGGCTTTCCGGAGGTTTGTGCTTCTATTGCGGAAATTCTGGTCATTTCATTAAGAACTGTGTGCTTCGTATGAACAAAGAAAAAAAAAAGGTCAGTTACGCCCTTATTGCCTGTTTAAATTCTAAGGGGGTATTTCTTTCTGCTACTACCGCTGCTCAGGAAGAATTAATTGAATTTCGGGTATTTGTGGATTGTGGTTCTACTCTGAATGTGATTGACGGGGGATTCTTGGAAAAACTTAAATTAAAACCTAAACCTTTGTCATCCCCTATTGCTGTGGTTTCTGTCGATGGCTCCCCCTTGAAGAGTGTTACTCACAAAGTCTGTGAATTTCCCCTCACTATTAATGGTATTCATCAAGAGAATTTGGATTTGGTAGTATTAAATAATTTGCCTTCTCCAGTAATTTTGGGGTTGCCCTGGTTAAAATTGCACAATCCTTTACTGGATTGGTCTACTAAGTCCTGGAGCCCTAAATGTTAGGACAAGTGTTGTAACGGACGTATTGCTGCGGTGGAAAAAGGGGAATTACCTGTACCTATTCAGGATTTTTGGAGAGTTTTTCTGAGGAGGAGTCACAAATTTTGCCTCCCCATAGAGACTATGATTGTACCATTGAATTTGTCCCTGGAGCGACTCTTCCTAAAAGTCGTTTATTTAATCTGACTATTCCTGAGAGAAAGGCTTTGGAGGAATACATACAGACAAGCTTGGCCGCCGGTCACATTAGGCCTTCCAAGTCTCCTGTGTCTGTTGGATTTTTTTTTGTTAAAAAAAAGGACGGCGGTTTACGTCCTTGTCTGGACTTTCGTGAGATTAATAAAATTACTGTACGCAATCCTTACCCACTGCCATTGATTCCTGATTTGTTTAACCAGTTAGTGGGGGCCAAGTGGTTCTCTAAAATTGATCTCCGGGGGGCATACAATTTGTTGCGCATGAAGGAGGGTGATGAATGGAAGACTGCTTTTAACACTCATTTTGAGAATCTGGTTATGCCTTTTGGTCTTACCAATGCTCCAGCATTTTTTCAGAATCTTATTAATGACATCCTTAGACCTTTGATCGGTAAAAATGTGGTTGTGTATTTGGATGACATTCTGATTTATTCGCCTGATCTGCAGTCTCATTGGCGGAGCGTACGTGAGGTTTTACAGTTCTTAATGGACAATTCGCTTTTTGCTAAGCTAGAGAAATGTGAGTTCGCTGTACAGAGAATTATTTTTTTGGGTTACATTATCTCCAGTGAAGGTTTTGAGATGGACCCGGTTAAAGTTCAAGCTGTGCAGGAATGGCCTAGGCCTATTGGTTTGAAATCGATACAAAGGTTTTTGGGTTTCGCCAATTATTACAGAAAATTCATAAAAATTTTTTCTATTATTGTCAAACCGCTGACCGATCTCACCAGGATAGGTGCTAATGCGGTTCAGTGGACTTCTGAGGCCATTGAAGCTTTTGTGTTTCTAAAGGAGAGGTTCACCTCTGCCCCCATCCTTATGCAGCCTGATGTGACTAAGCCGTTTTTGGTTGAGGTTGATGCTTCTTCTGTGGGGGTCGGTGCGGTGTTGTCTCAGGAAAGCAAGGATGGAGTACATCCCTGTGCCTTTTTTTCAAAAAAATTTTCTGAGACTGAACTTAATTACGATATTGGTAATCGGGAATTGCTGGCTATTAAACTCGCATTTGAACACTGGCGTCATCTCTTGGAAGGTGCTGAATTTCCCATTCAGGTTTTCACTGATCATAAAAATGTGATCTATCTTGATGTTGCCAAGCGCTTGAATGCCCGTCAGGCTAGGTGGGCACTTTTTTTCTCGCGGTTTAATTTTTCCGTTACTTACATCCCGGGTACCAAGAATGTTAAAGCAGATGCTTAGTCTCGCAGCTTTTCTCCCATGGTCAGTGCTGAGGAGGAGGAGGAGAGCATTTTACAAGAAGGTGTTGTGATTGCTGCTTTGGACTCCGTTTTGGAGGATGAGATTCTTAAAGCTCAGGAGAATGCCCCATCTAACACTCCTCATGGGAGGTTGCTTGTGCCTAGGACCTTTAGGAGAAATTTGTTTGTTGAGTGTCATGAGTCTCGGTTGGCAGGTCATCCAGGAATTTCTGAGACCAAGAGACTTGTGGGTCGCAGTTTTTGGTGGCCTGGATGGCAGAAGGAAGTCATTAAGTGGGTGCGTCAATGTACTGTGTGTGCTAGATCTAAGTCTTCGCATGCTCTTGTTGCGGGGTTGCTTTGCCCTCTGGAGGTTCCTAGTGCACCTTGGACACATCTGGCTATGGACTTTATTACTGACCTTCCCCCTCTGAAGGTTTCACGGTCATCTAGGTGGTCGTGGACCGTTTTAGCAAGATGTGTCACTTGGTTCCCTTCATCAAACTGCCTTGCGCTAAGACACTCGCTAAGGCCTTTGTCAGGGAAATTGTCAGACTACATGGCGTTCCTACTGACATTGTTTCTGATAGGGGACCTCAGTTCGTGGCTCGTTTTTGGCATGCCTTTTGTGACAGGTTGGGAGTTCATTTGTCGTTTTCATCTGGATATCATCCTGAGTCTAATGGCCAGACAGAAAGAAAGAACCAGGATGTTGAGCAGTTCTTGCGTTGCTTTGTGGCAGACAATCAAGAGGGGTGGTCTGAGTTTCTGCCACTTGCTGAATTTGCTCTTAACAACCATACATCCTTTTCTGCTGGGTGTTCGCCTTTTTTTTGTTGTTCTGGGAGACATCCGTCTTTTGGGTCATTCTCCAAATTGGTATCGGCTGTGCCTGAGGAGGAGAGTTTTTCCGGTGATTTGGAGAGAGTTTGGACGGATGTGCGTGATAATCTTCAGGAGGCTAACAAAAAATCTAAGAGGTACTTTGATAGGAAACGGCAAGAGGTTTCGTTTGCTATTGGTGACATGGTTTGGTTGTCCTCTAAGAATCTGCGATTGAGGATTCCTTCTAAAAAATTGGGTCCCAAGTTTGTAAGGCCCTTTAAGGTGCTTCAGATAGTTAACCAATCTGCTGTTAGGTTGGAGGTTCCTACCTCCTGGAAGATTAATCCGGTGTTTCATGTTTCTCTGTTGAAAAGAGCTGATGTGTCGGTTGGTGACGCCTCTGCCACTGTTCCTCCGGTGGTGGAGGACGGGGAATATGAAATTTCCCGCATCCTAAATTCTAGACGGTATAGAGGGAGTTTGCAGTATCTCGTCGCTTGGAAGGGTTTCGTACCCGAGGATAACTCATGGGTGAGGGCGGATGATGTTTCTGCTTCCAGACTTGTCAGAGCGTTTCACAGGAGGTTTCCTGATAAGCCCGGGCCTAGGGGATCCGGAGGATCCTCTTAGAAGAGGGGGTACTGTTAGAACTCTCCTGTTGGTTTTTTTCTAGTTTGCTGGTCACATGACCTTTTTTGACTTTTTAATTCGGCTCCGCCCTCCTGGCCTTGCTGGACTTCATTGTAATTTCTACTCTTGAGCTAGCTTGGTGCTCTGTTACCTTTCTCTGTTAGTTTTGCTAGGTCTTCTGACCTCTTTGTTCTATGTTGTGTGTTTGTCTTTTACTGCTACAATTTCTGCTAGGAGGTGTCCAACTTTATCCCAGTCCCTAGTTCTTGTAGGGATCCCTTCCTTGCATCTATAGGTCTTCGTACAGACTAGCTGAGGACTTTAGCGGGTCTGATCGCAGGATCAGGTTCCCCGTTACATCGTAGGGATCCAGTTTAGTTCTATTGTAGGGACAGATCTCCTGTCTTTCCTTAGTGCTTGTAGCAGATCATAACACCTTCTGCACAGTTTTGAAATGGCGACGAAGATGTTTAGTGCTGACGATGCCATTATCAGCATGACTCTTCCGGTGATTTACATGCTGGAGCACATGTTAAACAGAATTCGGAGTCAGGTGGTGGCACAAGAGGAGGTGGAGGAAGTAGAGGAGGAGGAGTTGTATGCGGAAGGGCTAACATCTGCAAGGTCCAGACGGTCGGCAGCACCAAGGCGACAGGCATGTGAGGGTGGGGGAGATGGTTTTACCAGGGCACATGGTAGCAGCCAAACTAGTGAGGAAGGTGCAGGAGCCCAGGAAGAAGTGGAGGACGAACTGATGGAAGACTCATCAGATGAGGGAGACCTTGATCACATTTCTGTTGTGCGAGGTTGGGGGGAGAGGACAGAGAAAGGAAGCATGATTGTTACCTCGCCACCAACACAACAGGGACTTGGTGCTCCTGGATGCGCAAGACACAGGAGTGCCTTCCTTCTGCACTACCTGCAACATGACCCTCAAAATGTGAGAATTAGAAATAATCCTGACTACTGGGTTGCCACACTGTTAGATCCCCGGTACAAAAGTAAATTTGCAGAAATTATTCCTGCCATAGAAAGGGATGCACGCATGCAGGAGTATCAGCAGAGACTGTTGCAGAATCTTACATGTGCTTTTCCACAAAACACCAGTGGTGCACGTAGGGAATCTCACAGTTCCAACTTGCCAACTGTGGGACCGTCGAGTGTTCAGCACTCAAACCGTAACAGAAACACAGTATCTGCTGGTAACATCAATTTTGCGGAATCATTTCACCACTTTTTTAGCTCATCATTTGCAAAGCCACAGGAGACAAGAAGTCTGACACACAGTCAACGCCTAGAGACGATGGTACAGGAGTATCTCCAAGTAAACATTGAAGCCATGACTGTGTCACTAGACCCTTGCTCTTTTTGGGCTTCCAATCTGGATAAATGGCCGGAGCTCGCCACTTACGCCTTGGAGATCTTGTCATGCCCCGCAGCCAGAGTTCTGTTTTAACGTGTGTTCAGCGCTGCTGGTGGTGTGCTGACAGATAAGCGCACGCGGCTCTCCACTGATAATGTAGACAGACTCAGGTTCATAAACATGAACAAATCATGGATCCGAAACGACTTTTCTACCCCTGTGTCATCCTGGGGAGAGTAAAAGCTTGATGATTTGTTAAAATCACCTCACCAACTGTTTTAAGCTTTAAAATTACTAATCATGTTTACCTGTATCTTGGCTGGAAAATAATTTGGGATTTGTAGCAGTGTGCAGTACTGATTCTATTAGGCCATCTATACTAAGCTCCACCAGATTTAAAATTACTAATTATGTTTATCTGTATCTTGGCTGGAAAATAATTTGGGCTTTGTAGCAGTGTGCAGTACTGATTCTATTAGGCCATCTATACTAAGCTCCACCAGATTTAAAATTACTAATCATGTTTATCTGTATCTTGGCTGGAAAATAATTTGGGCCTTGTAGCAGTGTGCAGTACTGATTCTATTAGGCCATCTATACTAAGCTCCACCAGATTTAAAATTATTAATAATTTTTAGCTGCATCTAGCAGGAAAATAATTTGGGGTCTCCTAGATACGCAAGACACATGAGTGCCTTCTTGCTGCACTACCTGCAACATGACCCTCAGATTGTCTGAATTCGAAGTAATCCTTACTACTGGGTTGCCACACTATTAGATCCCCCACACTCTTCGATCAACCTTTTCATTTTAAGAAAGAGCAAAAAATGGTCATTTTTGAAATTATAAGCATTAGCAGGTTATTAGAAACTGAAATCAAACAGTTTTCAACTCCAAACTTTATTCTAGATGATGTTACATTTGCACATAGGACCCCTTGTTCGAAAGGAGCTTCTGAACTCTCTCGTCCATTGAATTTGTCAGGTTTTGGATGGTTTCTGCTTCAATTGTTTTGCATGAGGACAGAATACCCTCCCAGAGCTGTTGCTTAGATGTGAACTGCCTCCCGCCATCATAGACACTCCTTTTGATGATGCTCCAGAGGTTTTGAATGGGGTTGAGGTCAGGGGAGCATGGGGGTCACACCATAAGTTTGTCCCCTTTTATGCCCATATCAGCCAGAGATGCAGATGTGTTATGTGCAGCATGAGACGGTGCATTATCATGCATGAAAATGATCTTGCTGCGGAATACACGGTTCTTCTTCTTGAACCATGGCAGGAAGTGCTGTTTGAGAAACTCCACATACATTATGGAGTTCATATTTACCCCTTCAGGGATCCTAAAGGGGCCGACAATCTCTCTCCCCATGATTCCAGCCCAAAACATTATTCCACCTCCTCCTTGTTGGCGCCGTAGCCGTGTTTGCGTGGGATGTCCATCAACCAGCCATCCTCCACTCCATCCATTTTGACCACCGAGCGTTGCACGGCACTCATCCGTGAACAAAACAGTTTTGAAGACAGTCTTCATGTATTGTTTGGCCCACTGGAGCCGTTTCTGCTTGTGTACAGTGGATAGAGGAGGTCGACAGGATGGCTTTGCACAGCTGCAAACCTCTGAAGGACCCTGCATCTTGTTGTTCGGGGGATGTTGGAGGCACCAGCAGCTTCAAAACTTGTCTGCTGCTATGACAAGGCTTTTTTACAGCTGCTCTTTTAACCTGACGCAATTACCTGTAGGAAAGAGTCCTCAATTTTCCCTTATCAGCACGCACACGGGTGTACTGTGAATCAGCTACATACTTCTTGATTATGCGATGATCAGGATGAAGTGTCTTGGCAATGTTGATTGTAGTCATTCCTTGACCTAAACACTCCACAATTTGTTGCTTCTCAGCAGCCGACACATCCTTTTTCTTTCCCATTTTGGCAGAAAATGTAGGCTGCTTAATAATGTGGGACAGCCTTCTTAAGTAGTCTTGCCTTTCATTGGACACACCTGCCAAACTAATTAGCACAGGTGTCTGCAATTACTTACAGTGATATAAAGAGCCCTGACACACATCACCATCAATGAGTTTAACTGACAAACAAACAAATTCTTCCCTTATCACTCCTAAACACCTTTTGCATAATAATTTGGAACACAGTGTACATGTGCTTTTCCACAAAACACCAGAGGTTCACGTAGTGAATCTTACAGTTCTAACTTGCCAACCGTGGTCTGTATGGAGTTGTTCAATAAAGGGCCCAAAATTAAGATAACATAGACGGGAGAGGTCTCTATGAATACGAATTCCTAATTATTTGATACCCTGTGAGGGCCAGGCAAAAGGAAAGTTGGACTGGATGGAATCCTGTATGGATTTGGGGAGGGAGACATCGAGGGCCTCAGACTTCGCTGCATTGATTTTAAAATTTGACCATGTAACAAAGTGATCTATTTCAGCCATAACAGCAGGGATGGATATATGTGATTGAGTGATATATACTAGGACATCATCAGCAAATGCAGAGCACTTGTACTCGGTGCCTCCCACCTCAATCCACCTAATATTGGCGTTATGGCGAAATGATGAGAGCAGGTGCTCCATCACTACGATGTATAAGAGAGGGGACAGAGGACATCCCTGCCTTGTCCCACTGGGGATTATGAAAGGTGATGAAAATGTTCTGACGCGCCCCCTGGGCCTTGGGACACCCGGAGCCGCACCCTTTTTGGTGGATGCTGGTGGTTGTAGTCTCCGTGGCAGAGACCCGGTTCCGTGGCTCAGGGTGGTCAAACCAGTGGCGGAACTATTTATGTGGTTTTGATGTTTAAATGTCCGACTACGCCACCCGTGGATTGCGGTCAGAGTGAACCGCCGCTGCAGGGCAGACCGCTGAGGCTGGTGTTGTGGGTGCAGCAGAGTGTAGTATAACTCCCCACGGGATGAGTATAGCCTCAGGACAGTGTATGCGGAGGATGGGGGTGATAGTGCAGGGCAGCAGCAGTAACGACAAGGAGTCAGTGATGCAGTCCAGGGACTTTACTCACTGTTCTTCATATCCAGACCACTTCTGCAGGTAACGGCTGCCCACGTCGTACTGTGCTCACCAGGTGAGGGGCTCAGACAACTCCCAGATAACTTTGGAGCGCTTCACAGGACCCCCTTTATGTGTCCTTTGTCTGGCCTTTCTTACCAACACTTCTGTCCAGCTGCCTCGGGCCTCCTCTTGGTAAACTTGGCGCCAGTTTCCCTGACCCTATGTGGTGCCTTCCTAGCGGGTGTAGCGAGGGGCTGCGCCACATAAAATGTCACAGCCTCCGGTTTCTAGCTGAGGGTCGTTTCCCGCCTCCACTAGTTTCGGGGACCTGTCTCTCCCTTTGGCCTGACCCCTCCATGCAGGTGGATTCGGGCGTGCGGTGGCGACTCGCCCGTCCGCACCCCTGGGATCCCTTCTCCGCTCCTCTTTCTTCCTTCTACCTCTTCCAGGCCTGGGCCTCTGTTAGTAGGCCCGCCTCTGGAGCAGAGCTCATGCAGAGCGACTGCTCACTGTCACTTCTGCTCAGACTTCTCTGCACTGAACTAAGATTGTGCCCACCTTTTATACTCCCTTCTCAATGCACCCAGGAACTGCTTCCTCCCTGCTCCTGCACTACAGGGTTCCCCTTCCTCGGTCTTCCTTCCCCCCACTCCAGCCAGGAACTGGGACTGTCGTGCCCATCTCAGGGGCATATCGGTCGCCCTGCCCACGGCAATGTGGTGAAATGCATGCAGGTGTCGGGTCCTGATCCACACTCCATCCTTACCTGAGAGTGAAATATCACACCTCTGGGTGAGGTGCAATAGCTCTGCAGCAACCGAGCCCTTGGGGTGCTACAGATCCATTTATCTTCAGTCTAGGTGACGTATTGCGATACAGGCCCTTGATTTTGGCTATAAAAGGGTCCCCTAGACCCCTACCCCAAGCTTTTTAATAAAATAATATATGGCGTGCCAGGAGACTCTATGGAATGCTTTCTCAGCATCCAACGAGAGTATCTAATTACAAATTTTTAACTGCATCTAGCCCAGGAAATACTTTGTGCCTAGTAGCAGTGTCTGTTAGTCAGCGGATTATCCCAGCTGTTAAGCAAGCTACACCACCTGTAGTTTGGACACTTAATTTTTTCAAAGGAAATGCTTCGGGACCCCGGGATACTCAGTGAAGAGCATCAGGAGGCACCGCAAGGCATAGGGGCTGGGACTGGCGGTAGGACGCCTTGCGGTGGACCGCTGAGCTCGATCCTTATTAGTGTTGAGCCACCGCCGTAGTGTTCGAGTTCGGTTCGGTTCGTCGAACACCCGTGTGTTCGCCGAACTGTTCGTCGAACTGTTCGTCGAACACCTTCGAACACCGTTAAAACCAATGGCAGGCAAACAAAAACACATAGAAACACATAGAAAACACCTTCAAAGGTGTCCAAAAGCTGACAAACTGCTCAGAAGACACAACTAACACATGGAAAAGTGACAAGTACATATAGTCATGCGAAAAGAAAAGAGGTGGAGGAGTAAAAGGAGGGGGAGACACAGATATAGGCATGTCATGCCCTTCTAAAATCCAAAAAGTGAGAAGCCGAGACGGCCAGTCCGCTCCTGCCCGTGCCACCTCCGTGTCGCCGGGTTTGTGCCAGAGCCGCGGTGAACCATGACGGCCAGCCCCCCTCTCCCAATACTGGTGCCTGTCCGCTGGTGGGTCGAGAGAGCCCCCCTGTGGTGGAGGCAGCTCTAAGCTTTTTAATTTAAATTGTCCCTCTAATTTGAATGAATACACTTTAAATCCATTTACAAGGATCTATTGGAGGGCAAGTCTCATGCCAGCAGCCGCGTAATTCCAGCTCCAGTAGCGTCCACTAAAGCTGCTGCAGTTAAAAAGCTTTTATAAGGATCGAGCTCGGCTGTCCACCGCAAGGCATCCTAGTGCCAGTCCCAGCCCCTATGCCTTGGGGTGCCTCCTGATGCTCTTCACTAAGTATCCCGTGGTCCCGAAGCATTTCCTTTGAAAAAATTAAGTGTCCAAACTACAGGTGGTGTAGCTTGCTTAACAGCCGGGATAATCCGCTGACTAGCAGACACTGCTACTAGGCACAAAGTATTTCCTGGGCTAGATGCAGTTAAAAATTTGTAAGTAGATACTCTCGTTGGATGCTGAGAAAGCATTCCATAGAGTCTCCTGGCACGCCATATATGATTCTCTTAAAAAGCTTGGGGTAGGGGTCTAGGGGACCCTTTTATAGCCAAAATCACGGCCCTGTATCACAATACGTCACCTAGGCTGAAGATAAATGGAACTGTAGCACCGAGGGCTCGGTTGCTACAGACGTATTGCACCTCACCCAGAGGTGTGATATCTCACTCTCAGATAAGGATGGAGTGTGGATCAGGACCCGACACCTGCATGCATTACACCACATTGCCGTGGGGCAGGGCGACCAATATGCCCCTGAGATGGGCACGACAGTCCCTGTCCCTGGCTGGAGTGGGGGGAGGGAACACTGAGGAAGGGGAACCCTGCAGTGCAGGAGCAGGGAGGAAGCAGTTCCTGGGTGCATTGAGAAGGGAGTATAAAAGGTGGGCACCATCTTAGTTCAGTGCAGAGAAGTCTGAGCAGAAGTGGCAGGGAGCAGGGGCTCTGCATGAGCTCTGCTCCGGAGGCGGGCCTAGTAACAGAGGCCCAGGCCTGCAAGAGGGAGAAGGAAGGAAGAGGAGCGGAGAAGGCTCCAGGAACGAGGAATGAAGGGATCCCAGGGGTGCGGACGGGCGAGTCGCCACCGCACGCCCGAATCCACCTGCGTGGAGGGGTCAGGCCAAAGGGGGAGACCGGTCCCCGAACTAGTGGAGGCAGGAAACGACCCTCAGCTAGAAACCGGAGGCTCTGACATTTTATGTGGCGCAGCCCCTTGCTCCACCCGCTAGGAAGGCACCACATAGGGTCAGGGAAACTGGCGCCAAGTTTACCAAGAGGAGGCCCGAGGCAGCCGGACAGAAGTGTTGGTAAGAAAGGCCAGACAAAGGACACACAAAGGGGGTCCTGTGAAGCGCTCCAAAGTTATCTGGGAGTTGTCTGAGCCCCTCACCTGGTGAGCACAGTACGACGTGGGCAGCCGTTACCTGCAGACGTGGTCTGGATAATAAGAACTGTGAGTAAAGGCCCTGAACTGCATCACTGACTCCGTGTCGTTACTGCTGCTGCCCTGCACCATCACCCCCATCCTCCGCATACACTGCCCTGAGGCTATACTCCTCCGGTGGGGAGTTATGCTATGCTCTGCTGCACCCACAACACCAGCCTTAGCGGTCTGCCCTGTAGCGGCGGTTCACTCTGACCGCAATCCACGGGTGGCGTAGTCGGACATTTAAACATCAAAACCACATAAATAGTTCCGCCACTGGTTTGACCGCCCTGAGCCACGGAACCGGATCGCCGCCACGAAGACTACAACCACCAGCATCCACCAAAAAGGGTCCGGCTCCGGGTGTCCCAAGGCCCAGGGGGTGCGTCAGAACATTTTCATCACCTTTCACAATCACCAATGGGACAAGGCAGGGATGTCCTCTGTCCCCTCTCTTATACATCCTAGTGACGGAGCACCTGCTCTCATCAATTCGCCATAACCCCAATATTAGGTGGATTGAGGTGGGAGGCACCGAGTACAAGTGCTCTCTATTTGCTGATGATGTCCTAGTATATATCACTCAATCACATATATCCATCCCTGCTGTTATGGCTGAAATAGATCACTTTGTTACATGGTAAAATTTTAAAATCAATGCAGCGAAGTCTGAGGCCCTCGATGTCTCCCTCCCTAAATCCATATAGGATTCCATCCAGTCCAACTTTCCCTTTGCCTGGCCCTCACAGGGTATCAAATACTTAGGAATTCCTATTCATAGAGACCTCTCCCATCTATGTTATCTTAATTTTGGGCCCTTTATTGAACAATTCCATACAGACCACGGTTGGCAAGTTAGAACTGTAAGATTCACTACGTGAACCACTGGTGTTTTGTGGAAAAGCACATGTACACCGCGTTCCAAATTATTATGCAAAAAGTGTTTAGGAGTGATAAGGGAAGAATTTGTTTGTTTGTCAGTTAAACTCATTGATGGTGATGTGTGTCAGGGCTCTTTATATCACTGTAAGCAATTGCAGACACCTGTGCTAATTAGGTTGGCAGGTGTGTCCAATGAAAGGCAAGACTACTTAAGAAGGCTCTCTCACATTATTAAGCAGCCTACATTTTCTGCCAAAATGGGAAAGAAAAAGGATGTGTTGGCTGCTGAGAAGCAACAAATTGTGGAGTGTTTAGGTCAAGGCATGACTACAATCAACATTGTGCGATGATCAGGATGAAGTGTCTTGGCAATCAAGAAGTATGTAGCTGATTCACAGTACACACGTGTGCGTGCTGATAAGGGCAAATTGAGGACTCTTTCCTACAGGCAATTACGTCAGGTTGAAAGAGCAGCGGCAAAAAAGCCTTGTCATAGCAGCAGACAAGTTTTTGAAGCTGCTTGTGCCTCCAACGTCCCCCGAACAACAAGATGCAGGGTCCTTCAGAGGTTTGCAGCTGTGCATACGCCATCCTGTCGTCCTCCTCTATCCACTTCACACAAGCAGAAACGGCTCCAGTGGGCCAAACATTACATGAAGACTGATTTCAAAACTGTTTTGTTCACGGATGAGTGCCGTGCAGCGCTCGATGGTCCAGATGAATGGAGTGGAGGATGGCTGGTTGATGGACACCCCACGCAAACACGGCTACAGCGCCAACAAGGAGGAGGTGGAGTAATGTTTTGGGCTGGAATCATGGGGAGAGAGATTGTCAGCCCCTTTAGGATCCCTGAAGGCGCTAAAGATGAACTCCATAATGTATGTGGATTTTCTCAAACAGCACTTCCTGCCATGGTTCAAGAAGAAGAACCGTGTATTTCACAGCAAGATCATTTTTCTGCATGATAATGCACCATCTCATGCTGCACATAAAACATCTGCATCTCTGGCTGATATGGGCATAAAAGGGGACAAACTTATGGTGTGACCCCCATGCTCCCCTGACCTCTACCCCATTCAGAACCTTTGGAGCATCATTAAAAGGAGTGTCTATGATGGCGGGAGGCAGTTCACATCTAAGCAACAGCTCAGGGAGGGTATTCTGTCCTCATGCAAAACAATTGAAGCAGAAACCATCCAAAACCTGACAAATTCAATGGACGAGAGAGTTCAGAAGCTCCTTTCGAACAAGGGGTCCTATGTGAAAATGTAACATCACCTAGAATAAAGCTTTGAGTTGAAAACTGTTTGATTTCAGTTTCTAACAACCTGCTAATGCTTATAATTTCAAAAATGACCATTTTTTTGGTCTTTATTAAAATGAAAAGGTTGATCGAAAAGTTTGGGGGATCTAAGAGTGTGGCAACCCAGTAGTCATGATTACTTCGAATTCTGACAATATGAGGGTCATGCTGCAGGTAGTGCAGCAAGAAGGCACTTATGTGTCTTGCGCATCTCGGAGCCAAAAATTATTTTCCGGGCTAGATGCAGCTAAAAATTATTTTTAATTTTAAATCTGGTGAAGCTTATTATAGATGGCCTAATAGGATCAGTGCTGCACACTGCTACAAAGCCCAAATTATTTTCCAGTCAAGATACAGATAAACATGATTAGTAATTTGAAAGCTTAAAACGGTTGGTAGGGTGATTTTAACCAATCATCAAGCTTTTACTCTCCCCAGGATGACACAGGGGTAGAAAAGTCGTTTCGGATCCATGATTTGTTCATCTTTATGAACGTGAGTCTGTCTACATTATCAGTGGAGAGCCGCGTGCGCTTTTCTGTCAGCACACCACCAGCAGCGCTGAACACACGTTCAGACAGAACGCTGGCTGCGGGGCATGACAAGATCTCCAAGGCGTAAGTGGCTAGCTCCGGCCATTTATCCAGATTGGAAGCCCACAAAGAGCAAGGGTCCAGTGACACAGTCGTGGCTTCAATGTTTACTTGGAGATACTCCTGTACCATCGTCTCTAGGCGTTGACTATGTGTCAGACTTCTTGTCTCCTGTGGCCTTGCAAAGGATGGGCTAAAAAAGTGGTGAAATGATTCCGCAAAATTGATGTTACCAGCAGATACTGTGGTTCTGTCACGGTTTGAGTGCTGAACACTTGACGGTCCCACGGTTGGCAAGTTGGAACTGTGAGATTCACTACGTGCACCACTGGTATTTTGTGGAAAAGCACATGTAAGATTCTGCAACAGTCTCTGCTGATACTCCTGCATGCGTGCATCCCTTTCTATGGCAGGAATAATTTCTGCAAATTTACTTTTGTACCGGGGATCTAACAGTGTGGCAACCCAGTAGTCAGGATTATTTCTAATTCTCACAATTCGAGGGTCATGTTGCAGGTAGTGCAGCAAGAAGGCACTCATGTGTGTTGCGCATCCAGGAGCACCAAGTCCCTGTTGTGTTGGTGGCGAGGTAACAATCATGCTTCCTTCCTCTGTCCTCTCCCCCCAACCTCGCACAACAGAAATGTGATCAAGGTCTCCCTCATCTGATGAGTCTTCCATCAGTTCGTCCTCCACTTCTTCCTGGGCTCCTGCACCTTCCTCACTAGTTTGGCTGCTACCATGCGCCCTGGTAAAACCATCTCCCCCACCCTCACATGCCTGCCGCCTTGGTGCTGCCGACCGTCTGGACCTTGCAGATGTTAGCCCTTCCGCATACAACTCCTCCTCCTCTACTTCCTCCACCTCCTCTTGTGCCACCACCTGACTCCGAATTCTGTTTAACATGTGCTCCAGCATGTAAATCACCGGAATAGTCATGCTGATAATGGCATCGTCAGCACTAAACATCTTCGTCGCCATTTCAAAACTGTGCAGAAGGGTGCATAGGTCCCTGATCTGAGACCACTCCTCCAGCGTGATTTGCCCCACCTCTGAATCTCGTTGGCCCAGGCTATACGTCAGAACGTATTGCACCAGGGCTTGTCGGTGCTGCCACAGTCGCTGCAACATGTGCAGAGTTGAATTCCACCGGGTAGGCACATCGCATTTCAGCCGGTGAAGTGGCAGGCCCAACGACTTCTGTAGAGATGTGAGTCGCTGAGCTGCGGGATGCGAACGGCGGAAGTGAGCACACAGCGACCGTGCCCTCTGCAGAAGGCCATCTAGTCTGGGATAGTGGGCTAAAAATTGCTGGACAACCAGGTTCAACACGTGAGCCATACAAGGCACGTGTGTGACATTGCCCCGGCGAAGGGCCGCACCCAGGTTTGCAGCATTGTCGCACACGGCCTTCCCTGGTTTCAGGTCCAGTGGAGACAACCATTCATGAAATTGGTTCTCCAGAGCTGACCACAACTCCTCAGCTGTGTGACTCACATTTCCCAGACATTTCAATGTGAAAACCGCCTGATGACGTTGAGCCCTACTGCCAGCATAGTAAGGAGGTGTGCAGGATCCCTTCTGCGCAGTTAGAAAGCTTGTGGCATGACCAGACAGGCTTTGGGTGCAGGTTGAAGACCGATAGGAGGTTGAGGAGGCAGAAGCAGTGGTGGAACTTTGACATAAAGAGGATTGACGCACAACTCGTGGGGACGGCAAGACTTGGACAGCAGCCCCTTGTCCTGCTGTCACCATAGTTACCCAGTGCCCAGTCAGCGACATGTAACGCCCCTGTCCATGCCTACTCGTCCAAGTGTCTGTGGTGAAATGCACCCTGTCACACACAGAGTTTCTCAAAGAAGCGGTGATGTTGTGTGCGACATGCTGGTGGAGCGCAGGCACACCTTTCTTTGAGAAGTAGTGCCGACTGGGCATCTGGTACTGGGGCACTGCGACGGACATAAGGTCTCGAAAATCCTCTGTGTCCACCAGGCGGAAAGGCAGCATTTCTGTAGCCAAGAGCTTGCAGATGGTGAAATTCAACCTCTTAGCTTTCTCATGGCTAGGAGGAAATGGTCTTTTACTTGTCCACATCTGAGGGACCGAGGGCTGGCTATTGTGCTTAGACGGGGTTGATAAGGGTGTCCCCGGCAAACTGCCGGTCTGTGAGGAAGATGCAGGCGGACATGTTAGGTTGCCTTGATCCAAAGGTGGTGCTATCGATGTCGGACAGCGCTCAAGACCAGCTGGTGTTACCACCTCCAAAGAAAATGATGACCTGCCAATCACGCTGGCTGTTGCGGGTAAAGAGGTGGCAGGTCTGCGCCCCAAAACAGGTGTGACTGCTGTCCCCCCAGTCACAGAGGATGAAGAGGCCGCGGATGCACAAGATATGGCAGACGGTGGTTGGCCCGGCCGGCTAGACCGCATTGTAGCACACTGAGCTTCCCACTGCAACTTATGCTTCATGTCCATGTGCCGGTTCATGCATGAAGTACTCAAACTATGTATTTTTTGGCCTCTACTTAGCTTTTGCTGACAAATGTTACAGATAACACGAGTTGGGTCATCTTTATCGATCTGAAAAAATGCCCAGGCTATGCAAGGCTTAGCACCCATGCGACCTGAAGAGCCACCACGACTTGTGGTGAGAGGCAGAGTTGTGTTTGAGGATGCAGTTGTTGACGTGCTTCCAGTACTACGTCTCTGTCCAGGAAGGCGCAACCTGACCTCGTCGTCACTAGCATCTTCCTCCACCTCCTCTGCTGACCTCATCTCTTGGCTGACTGTGGGTTGACAGTAAGTGGGATCTCCGACCTCATCATCACCCTGTGCGTTATCACACCCGTCGTCCTCAGAGCCAACCTGTTCCTGCCCTGACAAAAAACTAAAGTTGTCGCTCCAATCAGGTATTTGAGTCTTATCATCGTCTTCCTCATTGTCTCCACCAACAGGAGTTACAGTTGGGGAATGAGGGTCTACATTATGGTCAGAACCTTCTGCGTCTGGTCCTGGATCCGACTCATAAAGATTCTGGGCATCAGTGCAGATCATTTCCTCGTCTGGATTCACAGAAGCGCTGGAGTCGACCTCTGATTCCCAGGCTATAGTATGAGTAAACAGCTCTGCAGACTCAACCATCTGTTCTACCTCATACTCAGACGGGCAGCTGGAGATTTGGGAGCTGTGAGGAAGCAAGTGCGATTTGGGTGACACCTTTGAGGACTGGAGTATTTGTGATGTTGAAGTTGATGTGGAGGAGAGCCCACTTAAAGGAGCACTTGATATCCGTTGAAGCACCTGCTGTTTTTGTGCCTCATCTGGAATTTGTAGCGATTGGCGTGGCCGTAAGAAAGGGATCTTATCACATTGTCCGCTAAAAGAAGTAGACATTTTAGTTTGGCTGGAAGATGGTCTTTCTTCTGCACCTACCCCACGGACACAACCTTTTTTCCCCTTCCCAACACGCCTATTCCCCTTTCCACCAGCAGCAGGCCTTTTTCCACTCATTTTGGTGGTTAACTAATTCACAACTCTGGAGTTGTTTGCACAAAAAAACAATGGATGGTAACCGAGCAGAGCTGAGTGGCCAAACTGTGGTATTAGGCCAAAACTATTGGCTGGGTTAGATGCAGAAAAAAATTATTTTTAATTTGCAACCTGATGGAGGTCAGTATAGATGGACTAATAGACCAAGTCCCACACACCGCTAGAAGCCCAAATATTTTTTCAGAGCTAGATGCAGAAATTTTTTTTATTCAATTTGCAACCTGATGGAGGTCAGTATAGATGGACTAATAGACCAAGTCCCACACACTGCTAGAAGCCCAAATATTTTTTCAGAGCTAGATTCAGAAAAAAATTATTTTTAATTTGCAACCTGATGGAGGTCAGTATAGATGGACTAATAGACCAAGTCCCACACACTGCTAGAAGCCCAAATATTTTTTCAGAGCTAGATGCAGAAAAAAATTATTTTTAATTTGCAACCTGATGGAGGTCAGTATAGATGGACTAATAGAACAAGTCCCACACGCTGCTAGAAGCCCAAATATTTTTTCAGAGATAAATGAAGAAAAAAATTATTTTTAATTTGCAACCTGATGGAGGTCAGTATAGATGGAATAATAGACCAAGTCCCACACACTGCTAGAAGCCCAAATATTTTTTCAGAGCTAGATGCAGAAAAAAATTATATTCAATTTGCAACCTGCTGGAGGTCAGTATAGAAGGACTAATAGAACAAGTCCCACACACTGCTAGAAGCCCAAATATTTTTTCAGAGCTAAATGAAGAAAAAAATTATTTTTAATTTGCAACCTGATGGAGGTCAGTATAGATGGACTAATAGACCAAGTCCCACACACCGCTAGAAGCCCAAATATTTTTTCAGAGCTAGATGCAGAAATTTTTTTTATTCAATTTGCAACCTGATGGAGGTCAGTATAGATGGACTAATAGACCAAGTCCCACACACTGCTAGAAGCCCAAATATTTTTTCAGAGCTAGATGCAGAAAAAAATTATTTTTAATTTGCAACCTGATGGAGGTCAGTATAGATGGACTAATAGACCAAGTCCCACACACTGCTAGAAGCCCAAATATTTTTTCAGAGCTAGATGCAGAAAAAAATTATTTTTAATTTGCAACCTGATGGAGGTCAGTATAGATGGACTAATAGAACAAGTCCCACACGCTGCTAGAAGCCCAAATATTTTTTCAGAGATAAATGAAGAAAAAAATTATTTTTAATTTGCAACCTGATGGAGGTCAGTATAGATGGACTAATAGACCAAGTCCCACACACTGCTAGAAGGCCAAATATTTTTTCAGAGCTAGATGAAGAAAAAAATTATTTTTAATTTGCAACCTGATGGAGGTCAGTATAGATGGACTAATAGACCAAGTCCCACACACCGCTAGAAGCCCAAATATTTTTTCAGAGCTAGATGCAGAAAAAAATTATATTCAATTTGCAACCTGCTGGAGGTCAGTATAGAAGGACTAATAGAACAAGTCCCACACACTGCTAGAAGCCCAAATATTTTTTCAGAGCTAGATGCAGAAAAAAATTATATTCAGTTTGCAACCTGATGGAGGTCAGTATAGATGGACTAATAGAATGATGCTATGCCCAAAAGATTTTACTTCACTAGGTGCAGTAAAAAAATTGGTATTCTATACACAGGTGGTATATCTTGCAACACAGATAGGCTACTCCACTGACTAACACACTCTGCAATAGGCCAAAAAGGATTAGCTTTGCTAGATTCAGCCAAATGCTGTGAAAAAAACTTGCACAGCACTGGCACAGACCTGCCTGGCAAAAACTGATAGGAACTCATGTAACCTAGTCCTGAAAAGGACTCCAATTACAATTAGTCTTTACTCCCACAATCTATCTATTTAAGAGCACAGACCTGCCTGATAAAAGTCGTAGGAAATGCTGTAACCTAGTCCTTAAAAGGACTGCAATCACAACTATTCCCTACTCCCAAGCTATCTGTATATTTGTGCGAAAATTGGCTTGAAATTAACAAGGTATAGCACACACAGCAACAGCGGTGCCGTCTAACACGCAGCTGCAGCAGTGAGAAAATGGTGGCGACGGGGAAAATGGCTTGGTCTTATAGGGCAAGGACATGTGACATACACTGCCAATCACACATGCCCTTGCTTGTGTGAAAAAAAGCACTTCGCTCCGTGTGTGCGCTGCTGATAGGCTGACAGATTGCACCTCCCCACTGCAAATGCGGGAAAGAGAAAAAAAAATGGAGATCTTCATTGTTCCTGCAGAGATCCATCCCCTGCCCCTCCCCCCGCCCCGCTGTACACTCAAACTGCGTATTAACATTAATTTTCATCATTACTGAGAAAAAATCCAGTTATGATTTTGGTGCACGAACAGTTATCGAACATAACCTCGAACAGCCGAATTTTTCTCAAATTGTTCGTGTTCGCCGACCGGCTCGAACACCGCCCAAAACAGCTCGAATTTGAGATTGGCGAACAGTTCGAGTAGAACAACGCTCATCTCTAGTCCCCAGCAAACTGCCGGTCTGTGAGGAAGATGCAGGCGGACATGTTAGGTTGCCTTGATCCAAAGGTGGTGCTATCGATGTCGGACAGCGCTCAAGACCAGCTGGTGTTACCACCTCCAAAGAAAATGATGACCTGCCAATCACGCTGGCTGTTGCGGGTAAAGAGGTGGCAGGTCTGCGCCCCAAAACAGGTGTGACTGCTGTCCCCCCAGTCACAGAGGATGAAGAGGCCGCGGATGCACAAGATATGGCAGACGGTGGTTGGCCCGGCCGGCTAGACCGCATTGTAGCACACTGAGCTTCCCACTGCAACTTATGCTTCATGTCCATGTGCCGGTTCATGCATGAAGTACTCAAACTATGTATTTTTTGGCCTCTACTTAGCTTTTGCTGACAAATGTTACAGATAACACGAGTTGGGTCATCTTTATCGATCTGAAAAAATGCCCAGGCTATGCAAGGCTTAGCACCCATGCGACCTGAAGAGCCACCACGACTTGTGGTGAGAGGCAGAGTTGTGTTTGAGGATGCAGTTGTTGACGTGCTTCCAGTACTACGTCTCTGTCCAGGAAGGCGCAACCTGACCTCGTCGTCACTAGCATCTTCCTCCACCTCCTCTGCTGACCTCATCTCTTGGCTGACTGTGGGTTGACAGTAAGTGGGATCTCCGACCTCATCATCATCACCCTGTGCGTTATCACACCCGTCGTCCTCAGAGCCAACCTGTTCCTGCCCTGACAAAAAACTAAAGTTGTCGCTCCAATCAGGTATTTGAGTCTTATCATCGTCTTCCTCATTGTCTCCACCAACAGGAGTTACAGTTTGGGAATGAGGGTCTATATTATGGTCAGAACCTTCTGCGTCTGGTCCTGGATCCGACTCATAAAGATTCTGGGCATCAGTGCAGATCATTTCCTCGTCTGGATTCACAGAAGCGCTGGAGTCGACCTCTGATTCCCAGGCTATAGTATGAGTAAACAGCTCTGCAGACTCAACCATCTGTTCTACCTCATACTCAGACGGGCAGCTGGAGATTTGGGAGCTGTGAGGAAGCAAGTGCGATTTGGGTGACACCTTTGAGGACTGGAGTATTTGTGATGTTGAAGTTGATGTGGAGGAGAGCCCACTTAAAGGAGCACTTGATATCCGTTGAAGCACCTGCTGTTTTTGTGCCTCATCTGGAATTTGTAGCGATTGGCGTGGCCGTAAGAAAGGGATCTTATCACATTGTCCGCTAAAAGAAGTAGACATTTTAGTTTGGCTGGAAGATGGTCTTTCTTCTGCACCTACCCCACGGACACAACCTTTTTTCCCCTTCCCAACACGCCTATTCCCCTTTCCACCAGCAGCAGGCCTTTTTCCACTCATTTTGGTGGTTAACTAATTCACAACTCTGGAGTTGTTTGCACAAAAAAACAATGGATGGTAACCGAGCAGAGCTGAGTGGCCAAACTGTGGTATTAGGCCAAAACTATTGGCTGGGTTAGATGCAGAAAAAAATTATTTTTAATTTGCAACCTGATGGAGGTCAGTATAGATGGACTAATAGACCAAGTCCCACACACCGCTAGAAGCCCAAATATTTTTTCAGAGCTAGATGCAGAAAATTTTTTTTATTCAATTTGCAACCTGATGGAGGTCAGGATAGATGGACTAATAGACCAAGTCCCACACACTGCTAGAAGCCCAAATATTTTTTCAGAGCTAGATGCAGAAAAAAATTAATTTTAATTTGCAACCTGATGGAGGTCAGTATAGATGGACTAATAGACCAAGTCCCACACACCGCTAGAAGCCCAAATATTTTTTCAGAGCTAGATGCAGAAAAAAATTATTTTTAATTTGCAACCTGATGGAGGTCAGTATAGATGGACTAATAGACCAAGTCCCACACACCGCTAGAAGCCCAAATATTTTTTCAGAGCTAGATGCAGAAAAAAATTATATTCAATTTGCAACCTGCTGGAGGTCAGTATAGAAGGACTAATAGAACAAGTCCCACACACTGCTAGAAGCCCAAATATTTTTTCAGAGCTAAATGAAGAAAAAAATTATTTTTAATTTGCAACCTGATGGAGGTCAGTATCGATGGACTAATAGACCAAGTCCCACACACTGCTAGAAGCCCAAATATTTTTTCAGAGCTAGATGCAGAAAAAAATTATTTTTAATTTGCAACCTGATGGAGGTCAGTATAGATGGACTAATAGACCAAGTCCCACACACCGCTAGAAGCCCAAATATTTTTTCAGAGCTAGATGCAGAAAAAAATTATATTCAATTTGCAACCTGCTGGAGGTCAGTATAGAAGGACTAATAGAACAAGTCCCACACACTGCTAGAAGCCCAAATATTTTTTCAGAGCTAAATGAAGAAAAAAATTATTTTTAATTTGCAACCTGATGGAGGTCAGTATAGATGGACTAATAGACCAAGTCCCACACACTGCTAGAAGCCCAAATATTTTTTCAGAGCTAGATGCAGAAAAAAATTATTTTTAATTTGCAACCTGATGGAGGTCAGTATAGATGGACTAATAGACCAAGTCCCACACACCGCTAGAAGCCCAAATATTTTTTCAGAGCTAGATGCAGAAAATTTTTTTATTCAATTTGCAACCTGATGGAGGTCAGTATAGATGGACTAATAGACCAAGTCCCACACACTGCTAGAAGCCCAAATATTTTTTCAGAGCTAGATGCAGAAAAAAATTATTTTTAATTTGCAACCTGATGGAGGTCAGTATAGATGGACTAATAGAACAAGTCCCACACGCTGCTAGAAGCCCAAATATTTTTTCAGAGATAAATGAAGAAAAAAATTATTTTTAATTTGCAACCTGATGGAGGTCAGTATAGATGGACTAATAGACCAAGTCCCACACACTGCTAGAAGCCCAAATATTTTTTCAGAGCTAGATGCAGAAAAAAATTATTTTTAATTTGCAACCTGATGGAGGTCAGTATAGATGGACTAATAGACCAAGTCCCACACACCGCTAGAAGCCCAAATATTTTTTCAGAGCTAGATGCAGAAAAAAATTATATTCAATTTGCAACCTGCTGGAGGTCAGTATAGAAGGACTAATAGAACAAGTCCCACACACTGCTAGAAGCCCAAATATTTTTTCAGAGCTAAATGAAGAAAAATATTATTTTTAATTTGCAACCTGATGGAGGTCAGTATAGATGGACTAATAGACCAAGTCCCACACACTGCTAGAAGCCCAAATATTTTTTCAGAGCTAGATGCAGAAAAAAATTATATTCAGTTTGCAACCTGATGGAGGTCAGTATAGATGGACTAATAGAATGATGCTATGCCCAAAAGATTTTACTTCACTAGGTGCAGTAAAAAAATTGGTATTCTATACACAGGTGGTATATCTTGCAACACAGATAGGCTACTCCACTGACTAACACACTCTGCAATAGGCCAAAAAGGATTAGCTTTGCTAGATTCAGCCAAATGCTGTGAAAAAAACTTGCACAGCACTGGCACAGACCTGCCTGGCAAAAACTGATAGGAATTGATGTAACCTAGTCCTGAAAAGGACTCCAATTACAATTAGTCTTTACTCCCACAATCTATCTATTTAAGAGCACAGACCTGCCTGATAAAAGTCGTAGGAAATGCTGTAACCTAGTCCTTAAAAGGACTGCAATCACAACTATTCCCTACTCCCAAGCTATCTGTATATTTGTGCGAAAATTGGCTTGAAATTAACAAGGTATAGCGCACACAGCAACAGCGGTGCCGTCTAACACGCAGCTGCAGCAGTGAGAAAATGGTGGCGACGGGGAAAATGGCTTGGTCTTATAGGGCAAGGACATGTGACATACACTGCCAATCACACATGCCCTTGCTTGTGTGAAAAAAAGCACTTCGCTCCGTGTGTGCGCTGCTGATAGGCTGACAGATTGCACCTCCCCACTGCAAATGCGGGAAAGAGAATAAAAAATGGAGATCTTCATTGTTCCTGCAGAGATCCATCCCCTGCCCCTCCCCCCGCCCCGCTGTACACTCAAACTGCGTATTAACATTAATTTTCATCATTACTGAGAAAAAATCCAGTTATGATTTTGGTGCACGAACAGTTATCGAACATAACCTCGAACAGCCGAATTTTTCTCAAATTGTTCGTGTTCGCCGACCGGCTCGAACACCGCCCAAAACAGCTCGAATTTGAGATTGGCGAACAGTTCGAGTAGAACAACGCTCATCTCTAATCCTTATAAAAGCTTTTTAACTGCAGCAGCTTTAGTGGACGCTACTGGAGCTGGAATTACGCGACTGCTGGCATGAGACTTGCCCTCCGATAGATCCTTGTAAAAGGATTTAAAGTGTATTCATTCAAATTAGAGAGACAATTTAAATTAAAAAGTTTAGACCAGCCTCCACCACAGGGGGGCTCGCTCGACCCACCAGCGGACAGGCACCAGTATTGGGAGAGGAGGGCTGGCCGTCAGGGTCCACCGCAGCTCTGGCACAAAGCCGGTGACACGGAGGTGGCACGGGCAGGAACGGACTGGCCGTGTCGGCTTCGCACTTTTTTGGTTTTAGAAGGGCATGACATGCCTATATCTGTTTCTCCCCCTCCTTTTACTCCTCCACCTCTTTTCTTTTCGCATGACTTTATTTACTTGTCACTTTTCCATGTGTTAGTTGTGTCTTCTGAGCAGTTTGTCAGGTTTTGGACACCTTTGAAGGTGTTTTCTATGTGTTTCTATGTGTTTTTGTTTGCCTGCCATTGGTTATAACGGTGTTCGAAGGTGTTCGACGAACAGTTCGGCGAACATACGGGTGTTCGATGAACCGAACCGAACTCGAACACTACGGGGGTGGCTCAAGACTAGTCTTTAAATTATTAGTGGGGTTTTTCCTAAAATTGGTCAGCCGTTGGACTCACTGCATACCCTATAACTGTATAGCAGACTCTCTCCTTTCTTATGGGAATTTGTTGTTACTGTGGCCCTGCTCCATGTGTCTTTAAATTCTTAGTGGTGTTTTTCCTAAAATTGTCAGCCGTTGGACTCACTGCATATCCTATAACTGTATAGCAGACCCTCTCCTTTCTAATGGGAACATATCGTACCTTGTTACTGTGGCCCTGCTCCATGTGTCTTTGACGCGCCCCCTGGGCCTGTGTTGTGCAGGGGAACCCGGAACCGGGCCTGTTGTAGAATACTGGGGGTTGTAGTCTCCGTGTGGCGGTGACCCGGTCCGTGCCCAGGGTGGTCAAACCAGTGGCAGTCCTGATGTATAGCAAATGTCCGACTACGCCACCCGTGGATTGCGGTCAGTGGGGACCGCCGCTGTGCTGCAGACCGCTGAGGCTGATGTTGTTTGAGCAGCTGAGTATGGGATAACTCCCCACGGGAGAAGTATTGCCTCAGGGCAGCTAATGTGAGAGATGATGGGAGTGATTGTGTGAGCGTCCCAGTGCTAATGGTGCTGGTGCGGCAAGGAACCACAGAGACGTGCGGTTGCAGTTTTCAATGCTTTACTCACAGTTGTTGTTCATGTCAATGCTGCAGGCGATGACTGCCCGAGCCGTGCTGCGTCCACCAGGCAAGGGACTCGGTCAACTCCCAGGTTATTCCAGAGTGTGGTTCAGAGCTCCCTTCTATACCTTTCTCTGGCCGTCCCCACCAGTGACCCACCTTTGTCCAGCTTCCTCGGGCCTTCTGTTGGCGAAACCTCTCCCGGTTTCCCTGACCCTATGCGGTATGCCTTTCTGGTGGATGCAGTGAGGAGTCGCACCAAGATGTGGTAACAACCTCCGGTCTTTGGCTGAGGAATCTGTTGCCTCCACCAATTTGGGTTCCGGTACCCTGTTCTGCCAACCCTTCACCCTGTATCTCCTCTGGGCATATGGGGTTCCTTCTGTCCTCGTGTCTCTGGGCCTTTCTCTGTGTTCCTTGCTTCCTCTCTCCTCTGTTCCAGTTCCTTTCTCACTTTCCTTTCCGTTCCTTTTCCTCTCTCTTTCTGATGTTTCTGGCCTCCACTCCAGGCCTGCCTCTGGAGCTGGGCCCAGACTGAGCCACAGCTCCCTGTCAGCCCTCTCTGGCTGAACTCCTGTCTTCTTCTCCTCCTCTCTGAACTGGCTGGACTGAACTGGACTCTCTTCTAAGATGGTGCCCACCTTATATACCTCCTTCTAACACCCGTGCCCAGGTGACTAGCAACCAATGGGCTCCTATCTATGCCCAGAGACCCACCCCTATCTGCTCCTACACCACTGGGTATTCCTCCCCCCTGCCCCACTCCAGCCAGGGACAGATGCTGTCGTGCCTGCACTTCTGTCTAGTGGGATCACCGTTGAGCTGTCCCTCGGAAATGGGGTGTGTGTGGTGCATGCAGCTTACCGAGTCCTGGTCCACACACCATCCTTACCCGGGAGTGGAATATCACACCTCTGGTTTGAGGTGCAATACCCCTGTAGCACCCGAGTCCTCGGGGTGCTACATCTTTAAATTATTAGTGGGGTTTTTCATAAAATTGTCAGCCGTTGGACTCACTGCATACCCTAAAACTGTATAGCAGACCCTCTCCTTTCTCATGGGAACATGTCGTACCTTGTTACTGTGGCCCTGCTCCTTGTGTCTTTAAATTCTTAGTGGGGTTTTTCCTAAAATTGGTCAGCCGTGGGACTCACTGCATACCCTATAACTGTATAGCAGACTCTCTCCTTTCTAATGGGAACATGTCGTACTTGTTACTGTGGCCCTGCTCCATGTGTTTTCAAATTCTTAGTGGGGTTTTTCCTAAAATTGTCAGCCGTTGGACTCACTGCATACCCTATAACTGTATAGCAGACCCTCTCCTTTCTAATGGGAACATGTCGTACTTGTTACTGTGGCCCTGCTCCATGTGTCTTTAAATTCTTAGTGGGGTTTTTCCTAAAATTGTCAGCCGTTGGACTCACTGCATACCCTATAACTGTATAGCAGACCCTCTCCTTTCTAATGGGAACATGTCGTACCTTGTTGCTGTTGCCCTGCTCTATGTGTCTTTAAATTCTTAGTGGGGTTTTTCCCAAATTTTGGCAGCCCTTGCAGTCACAGCATGGGCATTACCACTATACGAGACCCGCTCCTTTATAATGGGAACATTTTTTTTACTGAGACCCTCCTCTATGTCTCTTCAAAGGAGTGTTGGGTTGCATCCAAATTTTTGGCAGCCCTTGCAGTCACTGGATACGCAACAACCATATAGGAGACCCACCTGTTAATAATGGGAACAACAAAGCATAGCCGGCTGATGGCTCTCTAACAATAGCGAGGGCCGACTGCTGGCCTTTTAAGAATAGTAAGGGCCATCTGGTGTCCCTATAAAAATAGGCTTTATGACTTTCAGAGTCCCTCCATCATAAATAAAACAGGATGTGTATGATGATGTGTCACACACCACATTGCCAGATAAGGTTGTAAAATGTTAAAATGACATTTCCCGGTGAATGCATTTGTCTTAAAAAAAACAAAACAATAGGATCTTTCTTTAGTATAAAAAACAGCGTCACCAATTTATCAACAATGTAATCACATTGTTCAGCTCATGCACCTCCTCCTCCATCTCTGAAATGACCACATCAGTCACAAGCTGACAGCACTGCAGCACTGCCTTGGCTGTGCTGAAGATAACATGCTAAATGCTTAATTGACAAAACGCCCAGCGCTGCAGAGTTGTTGAAAGCTGTAACACAGCAGCCTGATCTGTGGCTCTCACCGTTGAACATACAGCCAGGCATGGTCGTGTGTGACAATGGGCGGAACCTGGTGACGGAGAAAATGACAGCCGGGGTAGATACGGTTTCCCTCTATGCCATTCCTTTCACTGAGCTAAAGAATATGGTGAAATATAACTCCTACTGAGAAGCTGTTTCAGATTAAAAAACATTGTGCCCACCAGAGGATTTGATTCTGAGGGATAACCTTTCTCCCCCGCTCAAGAGCCTCATAGCAGCTGCAAAGTTAGCGCTATCATGAACTCTCCTGAGGTAGAAGCCAAGCCACACCAGAGGATTCTCTGGTGGGACCGTCCAACCCTGCCAAGAAGCAGTCCTCGCTAAGAAAAGCGTGTGGAAAGGTTCCCGGACACTCTATTGCTGCTTTTTTACTGAAGAGGAAACACACGCAAACATGGGGAGAACATGCAAAATCCTTGCAGATGTTGTCCTTGCTGAGATTTGAACCCAGGATCCCAGCGCTGCAAGTCTTCAGTGCTAACCACTGATCCAATGTAATGCCGTTCACCCTCTAGTATCTAACAGGCTGGAGAAACTTGCACCTGCTGCCACTCTATCTTCAGCTCAGTTCCTTTGTGAGAAAATTTATTTGGGCAGCCACTCAGTCTACCAAATAAAATTCCTGAGAAGGAAATTGGGGATGGCTTTGCTACTGGTACTGGGGGCAGTGCTAATACCATGGTGTCGTACCATAGTTTTCTGGAAATATTCCAGGCTGGTAGGAGGCAAGCAAATTCCCACAGAAAATACCAGCAGTAATGTTCAGGGACCCGCGCTTGCAGAAGACAGAGACAACACCAGGAGAAATAGTGACGGCTGGGTACTGAGTATGGACACGAGGCATGTGGTTGTGAAAAGCTTCCGCCTCCACAAGCCTAAAAGGCCACATTTCAAGTGAAAGCAGCTTTACAGGACTTCCTGTGAGAAATGACACCCAGGGTAGATAGGGTTTCCCTCTATGCCAGTCCTTTCACCGAGCTAAATACAACTGTCAGCAAAAAAAAGTTGTGGACTGGCTCCGTACTGTCCCCGCCCACATTCACCTGTCCACGTGTTTGTGGTTAGGTGGTCCTTCCCAGTAAGTGCACTGGGGAGGGCACGGGTAATGTTGTGGGACCCGTGCTTGTGGAAGGCGGAGGCGATACAGGAAAATATAGTGGCGGCTGGGGACCGAGTATGGACACCCGGCCGCCGCCGGCATGAGGTTGCGAAAAGCTTCCGCCTCCACGAGCATAAAAAGCAAAAAGCTGCCCAGAAATCTGGCAGTTTAGTGTTGCAGCCTGTGGCTGGGTGGGAGGCTGCCTGCATACTTGCACTTTCATTCCAAGGAATGTAGTAGGGACAACTGAACACTGCAGTTGGACAAGGACGTGGACGGTGATTGTTGCAAGTCTGCAACGACAGGTGCATGGCGGGAGGCATCTTCGCATGCACCAAGCATCACTTATGATGGGCACACTTTTAGGCAGTGACGTGGGAGTCAGAGATGCTTCCAGAGGTCTTCCCCATGCTGTTCCCATGACTTTTCAGCACTGTATGCATGTGTCTGATGATGTGCCACGCACCACATGGCCAGATAAGGTTGTAAAATGTTAAAATGACATTTCCCGGTGAATGTATTTGTCTTGGTTGAAAGCAGTGCAAAAGTGCAAAAACGCATGAAAAACGCTACGTGTGAACATAGCCCAAGGTATGGAGGAGTATTTTTGTTTTTGGTTATTTATTTTGCTTTATATACATTGTACATGTCATGGAAAGTATGTTCCTTAACATATTTCCCAGGAAAATACATTTTGGTTTCGTTTTGGTATGTTTTATTGTGAGTCCGTAAAAGTGGCGTAATACTCTGACCACGTTGTTGACAGAAGTGACCTGGGAGTCAGAAATGCTTCCAGGGGTCTTCCCCATGCTGTCCCCATGTCATTTGAGCACTGTTCCTGTAAAGATGTGCGGTTGTGGATTTTAATAATTATTCCTTCCGACCATGGTGAACAGCAATTCCAGGTAAATGTCCAACAGGCAATTCTCTTAGTCCAAGAGTTTACAACCTGGGATCAGTAGTTCCACTGCCCCGTACCAGGTGATATCCACTGTCCCCCAACTTTTGGTTGGCCCACAGCTTTTTGTATCTCCCGCCGGTATATTGGCAGTCACAGCATATGCTCCTTCGGATGATGGATATCACGACCGCAGCCCGTGATACCACCCAGCTCTCCGTCCGACTAGTAATGAATCTTCTCTTTCTCCTGCACAGGGTTCAGCCCCCTGAATCGGCAGAAGAGCTCACCCCTCCCTCCCCCAGCTAGTTGTGCCTTAGTGGAGATATTTTCTCAGGTGGAACCCATCCCCTGGGTTTGCATGGGAGATGACCTGTGGTGACGGAGAGAACAATGGCCCAAGGTCTCGGAGATATGGTCTCTAAATGGAATAGATACCTGAGGTTGAACTGATGAGAAAACAACATGGCATGAATTGGCTCTCTATGCCTTGGAGGTCCTGGCCTGCCCTGCCGCTAGTGTTTTTTGTTAGAGTTGGTTTTTAGTGCCGCTGGTGGAATTACAACCAATAGGCGCATCCGCCTGTCAACTGAAAATGCTAACAGGCTGACTCTTATAAAAATGAACAAGGGCTGGATTGGGCCAGACTCCTCAACACCACCGAATGACAGCAGCGTAACATAAACTCAAATCCAGTGTCTTTTCTTGGGATGTGTATTCCCATGCACCTCTTCACACCCATACATGGGTATATGCTTCATGATTTAGTCTATTTGCTCTTGTCCTCCTCCTTCTCCGCATCCTCATTCTCCACCACCATATCACCACCATATGTACCATATCAACGTATATACGTCTCTTGCAAGGGACATTGGAGTTCCTCCAAATTTTTGCCCGCCGTTGCTTCACTACATAGGCAAACAGTATGGGAGACACACTTCTTAATAATGGGAACATTGTTTTCAGGAGGCCTTCTGACTTCTACGTCTCTTGCAAGGGGTATTGGAGTCCCTCCAAATTTGTGACAGCCATTGCAGTCACTGCATAGGCAAACAGTATGGGAGACCCTCTCCTTTCTAATGAGAACCTGTTGTACTTGTTACTGTGGCACTGCTCTATGTGTTTTTAAATTGTTAGAAGGGTTTGTCCTAAATTTTGACAGCCGTTGGACTCACTGCATACCCTATAACTGAATAGCAGACCCTCTCATTTCTAATGGGAACATGTCATACCTTGTTACTGTGGTCCAGCTTTATGTGTCTTTAAATTGTTAGTAGGGTTTGTCCTAAATTTTGGCAGCAGTTGGACTCACTGCATACCCTATAACTGAATAGCAGACCCTCTCATTTCTAATGGGAACATGTCATACTTGTCACTGTGGCCCAGATGTATGTGTGTTTAAATTGTTAGTGGGGTTTTTCCTAAATTTTGGCAGCCGTTTCACTCACTGCATACCCTATAACTGAATAGTAGAGCCTCTCCTTTCTAATGGGAACATGTCATACTCGTTACTGTTGCCCTGCTCTATGTGTTTTTAAATTGTTAGTGGGGTTTTTCCCAAATTTTGGCAGCCCTTGCAGTCACAGCATGGGCATTACCACTATAGGAGACCCGCTCCTTTATAATGGGAACATTTTTTTTTTACTGAGACTGTTTTCTATGTCTCTTCAAAGGGGTATTGGGTTGCGTCCAAATTTTTGGTAGCCGTTGCAGTCACTGCATACGCAATAACAGTATAGGAGACCCACTCATTAATAATGGGAACATCAAAGCATAGCCAGCTGATGACTTTCTAACAATAGCGAGGGCCGACTACTGGCCCTTTAAGAATAGTAAGGGCCACCTGATGGCCCTATAAAAATAAGTTTTGTGACTTTCAGAGTCCCTCCTTCATAAATGAAACAGGATGTGCCTGATTAGGTTGTAAAATGTTAAAATGACCATTTCCCGGTGAATGTATTTATCTTGTTTGAAAGCAATGCGAAAGTGCAAAAACGCATCAAAAATGCTATGTGTGAACATAGTCCAAGGTGTGGAGGAGCATTTTTGTTTTTGTATATTTGTTTTGCCTTATATACAAGTCATTTCCCTGGAAAGGATGTTCCTTAACATATTTCCCTGGAAAATCCATTTTGGTTTCGTTTTTGTATGTTTTATTGTCAGTCCGTAAGAGTGATGTAATACTCAGACAATATTGTTGACAGCAGTGACCTGGGAGTCAGAAATGCTTCCAGAGGTCTTCCCCATGATGTTCCCATGTCATTTGAGCAGTGTTCCCATCGATTTGGGCAATTTTTAGGCCCTCTGCAGACCGCCGGGGGGAGCCGCCTGAAAAATGTTCGAGTTTCCCATAGACTTACATTGAGCTCGTTACTCGGACTGAGCACTCGAGTATTCCAATGTGCTCGATCCGAGCAATGAGTACCTGAGCATTTTAGTGCTTGCTCATCACTAGTAATAACATATTACAATATGACTCTGCCATAAAAATATGGAACAGCCTGAATCTCTGAAGAATATAGCCCCATAATATAATCATAGATCACCGTGTTTAGAACAGATGAGTAGCTTCTAATTTGTCTGTTTGTAGATAAAAGAAGTTCTTGCAGCTCCTCGTCCTGGTAATCAAATTTCTCCCCAAATAGCACAGAACTGATGATGTTTCCCACAGCGCAGCCGATGGTCATTACCGGGTTAAAGGGCTTTCCTGTGGAGAGAAAGCAAGAACATCATGAAGTGACCTCCACTTATCATCCTACTCTACTCATTCTTTGGAACATTCATACTTAGAGGCTGGTCCAACATGGCATAATAAAGTCACAGGGCAGATAGTGGCAGGGAGTAGATGCTGAGACATCCACAGAGGTATTGAAGGACTACCAAAATCCAAGAGTCACTTTAGGTGCAGCCAGAATCTGGTAGAGCTCCCCACAGCCTTGGTATAAGGACTGCTCAGGTGAAGCTAACAGTTTATTCAGTACCACCGCATTGTCTGTGGTCAACTTAAAGCGAATTCCCAGTACAATGTTAGTGGTCGCAGTCAGCAGTTGCACATCTGCAGAATGCATCTCTATGATCAGTGCAGGAAAAAGACAGGAAGCTTAATTCTCAGTGTTCAGCTTCCTACTACAGACATCATGGAGTCTAATAAAAAATAATAAAGTCTAAGCAGTGCAGATAGTGGTAGTGTCATGGGTGTGTCAGAGGTGACAGACAGTCGCCCTGCAGTTGGTTGCAGGAGATCTCTGCGTTTGGCATTACAGACATCTTCTTAGAGGCTGTCTCTAGGACCCAGCGGCTACCTCCCTCTGGCTAATTAACACCTTGCCTGGGTGTATAAATACCTGTTGTGTTTCAGAGGGAGATGCTGGCGATATTCATTACTACCTGTGAAAACTTTAGCTAGAGCAGTACTTCATCCTCTCTGGAGCTTGAGGATGTCTGCTCATTTGTCTGGAGTTCATCAAAAGCTAAGCAATTTCCCCCTATTTGTCCATGCCTGTTGTTCATAGTGTTTAGTGGAGATCGACTAGTGCTCATATCCTCCCTTCCCTAGTATCAGGGAGATATTGATGTCAGAAAAATGTTCTTCCATATTTCCCTGACATGGATATTGACAATTTCTCCCTTTTGTGAGTACCAAACTGTCTCCATAAAAATCTCAGCACTAAGCCCCAATTAACACAGCCCAGAGATGACAATCTACAGTGTCTTCCTTCAAATTATCACCCACAGCCAAAATAGGTTACACAAACAAATGTCAGCCAAGAGGTGTCACCAAGCTACTTAGAATGTGAGCCTCTTGTCCCTGGGAGTAATTAGTGGCAGGATTGCAATAATTTGTCTGTAACTGGGAAGGTTTGCTTTCCCGAGCTTAAAAAAGAGATCTCCAGCCACATCGACTCCGATATGAAATATGGAATAACTGATGTTCTGTAATTCTGACAATAATGGGACCCATATTTTTGGTGGCGGGGACAGCTAAGAAACAAGATGCTCAGTATTTCATAGGCTTAGGCCTCTCTGGAGAACTGTAGCGCAAAAACCCCAGAATAGCAGACTGCAACTATGCGATGTGTGGTCTCTAAATGAAGGTAAAATCCTAACAGGAATAATGGCATCGTTGGCAAGCTTCTGCGATCAACGAGCGATGAGTTATCGCAGAAGTTAGCATTTTTAATAAAAATGTACAGGCTAGAGACCAGCCCACATGATGTCACCATAAATGGCGTGTGGGCAAATCTCCCCTTAGGTATAAGAGAACCCATGGAGAGTACTGGAGCACTCATTGCCAGGGGGGTATAAGGATTATACGCAGCGGGTCGCGTTCGATAAACCTAAAAAAACTGGGGAGTCCCTCCTCCACCTATATTGAATCATCTCCGCGATCGTGTAGCGTAAGTAGTCTTCTTTTATCCTGTTTATTTTATGTAACTGCTTATGTATTTTAATGTTTCCTTTGTAACATCCTTGTATATGTTTTTTTCTTAAACATTGCCTCCCTTTTGGATTAAATATAAAATGTAATAGTTCTGTTTCTTTTGTCCTGTAATCATTCCCTTCTCCGAAGCCATATACACTACCAATACGTAGGCATCTGGCCAGGCCTGTATTATATTCCCAACTCGGCTGGTGGTGGCAGAGAATAATAATAATTGGGTTATCGTGAAGCTGACAGTAACGGTACGGGGCGTAAACACGGATTCCATGTGTTGGAATCCCGAGGTGTGACGCCATAGTCTCACTAGTCGCTTGCCGATATCCATGTAGCGAGTAGTCTGGATGGTGTGCTCGTGATTCTGGACGAAATACTGACAGTGTGATGGCAACGGCAAGATATTGCGTGATCTCCCCGGTGTCGTCCCTGTGGAGTTCCTGACACCAAGCCTTAGTCATACGCCAGGGCAAGGCGGCGATTGGTGAAGAGCCAATACAGGGACGTTAGGGGAGACAGGGTGATGCTAGATCAACCTAGGAGGTCTCCACTTTACCCGTTTCCATAGAGTCTGTGCTCCCTTTCCCTCTTCCCTTTGTGTTGCACTAAGTCTTTCCCACACCTTGCGTGACATTATCGCTGGCTGAGCACATTTTGAAAAAGAAAAAAAAAGAAAAAAAAAAGACTGACATTTTTTTTTCCTCTATGTGTTTTTGGGCATGGACTTTTTTTTTTCCTTTCTCCTTTGGTATGGGTACTGTTGCAGAGCTCGCAGAGCAGTTTCTCTGTCTGTCCCTGTAGGTGAATGACCTCTGCTGTGAGGTTCAGTAGCAACATCAGCGGCTACTGGTCGCTAATGTGGGGGTCTCTGCAGGTAGGCTTGCCCGGCCTGAAACCAAGGTTGTGACACGCCCCCTGGGCCGTGGGGTACCCGGTGCCGGGCCGGTAGATGCTGGGGGTTGTAGTCACAGTGGCGGTGACCCGGTCCGTGACCCAGGGCGGTCAATCCAAGGGAAATTATATGTATAGGTTTTATTAAAGAGTCCGACTACGCCACCTGTGGAATGCGGCTAAAGGGGGGGCCGCCGCTGCGGAACAGTCCTCTGAAGCTGGTGGTATTGCAGCAAGGATGTTATGACTCCCCACAGGAAGAGCTGGCTTCAGGGCAGGGTGTGGATGTTGGTGGTTGTGCAGGGTGTCGTACTGCAGTAATAACCACAGAGTCAGTATAGTTCAGTCCCAGGGTCTTTACTGATGACAATTAGGCAAGCCTGGATTTGGGTACTGGCTAGAGGTAAGAGTCCGGTCAGCCTGGAAGCAAACATAGAGTCCTTCTTGCCAGGTGAAGTTGTAGGCCTCCCCTTCTCACTGTACTCTTTGGCTCTGCTGCTTGTAGCTGTGCTGTGGCCCACGTCCCTGAGTGTAACGTTCTGTGCTCACCCGTATGGGTTGCAGCTTGGGCCTTACTCATGCGTTGCTTCCACATAGCGGTGCTGGTCCCTCTGTGCTGCTGAGCCTCCGGGCGTCTGATGGGGCCAGGAGACCTTCAATCTCCTGCCCTACAGTATCTGCTACTGGGCCTTCAGTGACCCCACATCCTCGGACTCCGGTGTCCGGTCCTCTGTGTTTCTCTTGCTAGGACGAGCTACCTCAGCTCCAATCCCTAACTCTTGTCTCCTCGACGTCCTAAACTCAACTCTTCACACTAAGACTAACTAACCCCGCCCCCAGATCCCAGTTGCCAAGGGGAGGGGACTCCCCTTTCTGGTCTGGAGCCAGGAAAGTGTTGCATGTTTAGTATCCCTGACTAGGGGATCCCTGCTTGCTTCCAGGCATGGCATTACCTCTATTTAGGGAGGCAAAGCCACTGTGGCAACCAGACCCCTCGAGTGACACAGTTGCCCTCCCGGATAGGTTTTCAGGAGGAAGGGACAAGTTTTTTATTTTCAAGGAGGCCTGCAAACTGTATTTTAAACTTCGTCCTTACTCCTCCAAATATGAGGAGCAACGGTTTAGTATTGTAATCTCTCTACTGCAGGGAGATCCTCAGTCATGGGCGTTTTCTTTACCGCAGGACTTGGTTTGTCTCCAGTCTGTGGAGGGGTTTTTCAGGGCTCTGGCCCTCATCTATGATGACCCTGACCGAGTCGCCTTGGCTGAGTCTATGCTACTTCACCTTCAGCAGGGTAATCGGTCAGTGGAGGTGTACAGTTCGGAATTCGGTAGATGGGCAACGGATTCCAAATGGAATGACTCAGCCCTTAGAAGTCAATTTTGTGAGGGACTTACTGAAAGGTTGAAAGATGCCTTGGCAGTATATGAAACCCTTCTGTCCTTGGAGGCTGCCATGTCATTGGCCATACGTCTTGATAGATGGCTACGGGATAGATGGGTGAGACCACCTTCTCTGGAGCCTTCTTGTCGGGGTTGTGTACCTCTGCCAGGGGAGCAATCTGGCGTTGAGCCAGTACTGGGGAAGGTGGAGGAACTCATGCAATTTGGGGGTGTCTCTACATCATACATCTCTCCGGAGATTTGCAGGAAAATAGGTGTATGTTTTTTTGTGGGAAAAAGGGTCATTTTGTTGGGACCTGTCTGCAATTCCTAAGCAAAAGGAGGCTCGATTACCTCTTGGTAGTCTGGAGTTGGATAAACAAGGGGTGCATTTGTTAACAACCTGCAATTTCCGCTTTGTCCTGTCAGCAGAGGTGGTGCTAGAGAGCAAAGCCGAGAAAATTTCTGTGCTTGTTGACAGTGGAGCCGGAGTCAGCATGGTTGATGCTGAGTTTGTAAAAACTCATTGGCTTGCTTGCTGTGCTTTAGCTGAACCTATTTCCAACTTTGCCATTGACTTGGTGTCACTTGCACAGAAAGCATTTACTCAGATTGTACATAATGTAAAACTGAGGGTGGGGTCAGTTCATTGTGAAATAATCCCTTGCTATGTCCTGGACAATCTTCCCACACCGATTGTTTAGGGTATTCCTTGGCTTGTTAAACATAATCCATTGGTGGATTGGCAAACCGGGGAGATTATTGAATGGGGACATTGCTGCCATGAAAACTGTTTAGATATTTCCCTTGCTACTGTCTCTACGGAAATATTACCGGCTTTTCTGTCTGGTTTTAAGGACGTTTTTTCTGAGAGGGAGTGTCAGGATTTGCCTACTCATCGAGCTTATGACTGTCCTATTAATCTGACCCCTGGATTGAAACTACCAGAATCCAGACTGTATAATCTTTCTGGCCCTGAGAGACAAGCCATGAAGGATTTCATTGCGGAGAGTCTGGAGAAGGGACATATCAGACCCTCATCTTCGCCCATGGCGGCAGGGTTCTTCTTTGTGAAGAAAAAAGATGGCGGTCTACGTCCCTGTTTAGATTTCCGGGAATTAAATCAAATTACCATCCGTGATCCATATCCTCTTCCTCTGATTCCTGATTTGTTCAGCCAGGTTGTAGGAGCTAAGGTATTCTCCAAGTTGGATTTAAGGGGGGCCTACAATTTGGTTAGAATCAGAGAAGGGGACAAATGGAAAACAGCGTTCAATACCCCAGAAGGGGTTTGACCAATGCATCTGTGGTATTCCAGCATTTCATAAATTATATTTTCCATCATTTGGTGGGGAGGTATCCAACCAATAACCATTTCACTCTGCTCTGTGTTCAATAGTGGTGTTCTGCGGTCCCCTATTAATTGGGACAGGAAGGTCGAGGGAGAGGATGTGGGTGTTTGTTGTGGCACAATTTCAGCTTGCCCACGGCCTCAGTCTCTGCATGCACCATCACAATCACGTCCAGTTCCCCGTCCCTTGCCACATGCCTTGCCCATTTTAAATGCAGGACAATATCTTCCACGCTCACTACAAATGACTGAATTGGGAGCGAACTTATATGTGATCCATGTGACGGACAAACCACAGTTTTAAATACCTGGCCTGTAGGTAACTATTTTTAACAGCAAACTGGTATCAATAACTTGATACAAAATTGAAACAAAATTTTAATGGAGGCCATAAATAGCAGAATTTTCAACGCAATTATATGTGATCCATGTGACGGGCAAACAACAGTTTTAAATAGCTGGCCTGTAGGTAACTAATTGTAAAGCGCTGCGGAATATGTTGGCGCTATATAAATAAAAATTATTATTATTATTAACAGCGCCGACCTCGTGTCAATAAGTTCGCTGACACACTGCAACAAAATTTTAATGGAGGCCAGCAATATTTTCAGCGCATTTATATGTGATCCATGTGACGGACAAACCACAGTTTTAAATAGCTGACCTGTAGGTAACTATTTTTAACAGCAAACTGGTGTCAATAACTTTGCTGACACACTGAAGCAAAATTTTAATTGAGGCCAGAAATGGCAGAATTTTCAGCGCAATTATATGTGATCCGTGTCATGGACAAACCACAGTTTTAAATAGCTGGCCAGAGGTAACTATTTTTAACAGCAAACTGGTGTCAATAAGTTCACTGACACACTGCAACAAAATTTCAATGGAGGCCAGATATGGCAATATTTTCAGCGCAATTATATGTGATCCGTGTGACGGACAAACCACAGTTTTAAATAGCTGAATTTTTAGCGCTGTAATATAGAAAGGACCTGGCTGTATTCTGCAGTGCCAACAAGCAAATGGAGCAGAAAAACGGTGTTCTCTGGAATGCTTTTTAAGCAAATAATCAAGATTAGGATAAAAAAAAAATATTCCTGGCCCCTGATACCTGGGGCTATTTCTACAAATATCTGTAAAATCAGCAGCAGTCAGTACTGGAATGGACCCTCTTGCTATGTGCACTGCAGTCTGCTATATGCCCTGCCTGCCTATATACACTGCCTGCCTGATATCTCTGCATCTGGATTAGTCCTCAGAAGGACTGTTAGTTGAGATGGATATGTGTCTCTAATATAGTTTGGTATACCTACACTAACTAGAAACAAGCAAATCTCTCCCTGACACAGCAGCAGCACCTCTCCCTACACTGTCTGCTCCGGAGTGACTGTGACGAGCATGGCGGTGCCAGGTCTGATATAGACCTGATGACGCTGTGCAGCCAGCCAATCACTGTAATGCCACAACCAACATGGCTACGACATTACAGTGAGTGGCAGGCAATCCCTGCATGTTTATTGGCTCTGAAAAGAGCGCCAAACATGCAGGGAGGTGACCCGAGCTCCCGCAAAGCAACCCCGGAAATACTCAGCGAGCGCCGAGCATTTGGAGTAGTGAGATGCTCGGGCGATGTAGCATCGGCGTCTCTGCCCCGTTCTAGGCAGAGACGCCGTCCCTCTCACCTCCCCGCTCCTGGCGCGGCGTCCTCCAGCGCTGCTCTCCCCGCTGCTTCCGGCACGCGCTCCTTCCCCGGCAGTGTGCTTAGGGCGCGCGCGCGCGCGCTTCCCCTCTCTTAGAGGGACCGCGCGCGCCGTCCTAAGGAGTCCCCGGCCAATTGCCGGAGGACCTCCCATATAAAAGGCACCTCCTCCAAAATGGAGGTGCCCGAGCAATGTTGTAGCACTGTTCACTACTCTGCTTCAGCCCTCAGGTCCCGTTGCCAGTTACCTGCCAGATACCTGCCAGATTCCTGCCAGTCTGCTGTCTAATTCCTGCCTGATATCCTGCTACCTGTCTGCTAGCCTGAGGTCCGATGGTCTGCCTTACTACTCCTGTCAGTCTGTCTAAGGACCAGCTTGCCCGCTCACCTGGGAGCGCACATCAACTACCTGCCTGCTTGCCTGAGGTCCGACGGTCTGCCTTCCAACTCTTGTCAGTCTGTCTATGGACCAGCTTGCCCGCTCACCTGGGAGCGCACATCTGCTACCTGCCTGCTAGCCTACCTGGAGGCTCTGCCGTCACGTGCTGTGACCACCTGCCTGTCCAGTGACTCCTGCCTGCTCACCTGGGAGCGCTCATCTGCTGCCTGTCTGCTAGCCTACCTGGAGGCTCTGCCGTCACGTGCTGTGACCACCCGCCTGTCCAGAGACTTCTGCCCGCTCACCTGGGAGCGCTCATCTGCCGCCTGTCTGTTGGTCTTCCTGGAGGCTCCGCCGTCACATGCTGTGACCACCCGTTTATCCAGAGACTCTCGCCTGCTCACCTAGGAGCTCACGTCTACCATCAGCCGCCACAGGTCGTACCAACCTTTTACCCAGAGACTGCCCCGGTCACTTGCCGTGACCATCTGCCCGTTCACCCAGAGACTGCCCCGGTCACTTGCCGTGACCATCTGCCCGTTCACCCAGAGACTGCCCCGGTCACTTGCCGTGACCATCTGCCCGTTCATCCAGAGACTGCCCCGGTCACTTGCCGTGACCTCCTGCCCGTTCTTCTAGAGACTGTCCCGGTCACCTGCTGTGACTGCCTGCCTGGTCACCACCCGCTCCCTTACAAGGACCGCCCCCTTGTATAGTAGCTCAGAGGTTCCGCCTCCCAGACCCGTTACAGTTTGCTCGGGCCATGGAACCCAGTGGCACCCAAGCTCCCTCGCTCTCGGACCTGTGTCATGAACTGTCCCGTCAGAGGTCCCAACAGGAGTCCATCCTGGGTCACCTGCGGAATGTCAATTCTCGCCTGGACACTCTGACTGCTCTGCCTGCAACCACCGCCAGTGCCATGACTCGCAATCCGGCAGCTCCACTGCCCACTAATAACATGGTATCCTACCCCGGACCCCGGCTTTCTGCACCTCCTCGTTTCGGAGGCGACTCCGCCCAGGCTCGGGGCTTCATAAATCAGTGCACCCTGCACTTTGAACTCCTGTCTCACCAGTTTAACTCCGACAGGGCCAAAATTGCCTTCATCATGTCCCATCTCACCGGAGAGGCCCTGGCCTGGCTAAATCCTCTATGGGAGAGAGGAGACCCCCTGGTGTCCGACTTGCCTGCCTTTCTCACGGCTTTCCGGAAAGTCTTCGACGAACCCGGACGGAAGACCTCATCCGCATCATCTCTGCTACGCCTCCGTCAGGGAAGTCTCACCGTGGGCCAATATGCCATACGGTTCCATACCCTTGCCTCGGAGCTGGCCTGGGATAATGACGCTCTGGTTTCCGTCTTCTGGGAGGGTCTGTCCGGCCATATAAAAGATGAACTTGCCGGTCGGGATATTCCTACCACTCTCGATGACCTAATAACTCTTGCCACCCGGATTGACCTGCGGTTCCAGGAGCGTGCCAAAGAGGTCACCCGTGAGAGGAGGTTTCCACGTCTAGCTCCTACTTTTCAGAAACCCGTCACTCCCTCCGTCTCTCCTCAGCTACACTCTCCTGAGCCTATGCAGGTCGACCAGACCAAGATGGTCGGTTCTCGCCAAGAATCTAGCCGAGCCGAGGGAAGCTGTTTCTATTGTGGCAGTATGAAGCACTTCATCCGTTCCTGCCTGGAAAAGCCGGGAAACGCCAGTGTCTAGGACCACTCGGAGAGGTCGTCCTAGACAAAAGTAAGCCTTCTCCGTCTTTGACCTTACCGGTCTCTATTGCTTGGGGAGAAAACCGTCTCTTTGAACTCGCCCATCTGGATTCTGGAGCTGCTGGAAACCTCATCTCCCAGTCTCTGGTAGAGAGATACCATATTCCCACCAAGTCCCTGGCTGAACCATTGTCAGTCGCCTCCGTGGATGGAAGACTTCTCTCGGAGACCATCCTGCTCGTCACCGAACCCATAACCCTGCAGGTGGGAATGCTGCACTCTGAGGAGATCTCATTCCATGTGCTGTCCGGACTTTCTCACTCCCTGTTGCTAGGTCTACCTTGGCTCCAGACACATGAACCCGTATTGAACTGGCGGTCCGGTGAAGTACTCCGATGGGGTCCTGACTGCCATAGGACCTGCCTGGTCCCGGTCCGTCCACTTCGCCCTCAGCCTACTCCAGCTAACTTACCTGGTCTCCCGGCTCCCTACTGGCCCTATGCGGACGTCTTCGGTAAGAAGGAAGCTGAGACGTTGCCACCCCATAGGCCATACGATTGCCCGATCGACCTGGTACCTGGCACCACTCCTCCCCGTGGGCGTATCTACCCGTTGTCTGCACCCGAGACCCGAGCCATGTCTGAGTACATTGAAGAGAATCTGGCTAGGGGATTTATCCGAAAATCTACCTCCCCGGCTGGAGCCGGATTCTTCTTTGTCAAAAAGAAAGACGGCTCGCTACGTCCCTGTATTGACTACAGAGGACTCAATCTCATCACGGTAAAAAACAAATATCCCCTGCCACTCATCTCCGAATTGTTTGACCGTCTCAAGGGCGCCAGGATCTTCTCCAAGCTGGATCTACGAGGAGCGTATAATCTGGTCCGTATCCGTCAAGGAGACGAGTGGAAGACGGCATTCAATACCCGGGACGGTCACTATGAGTACCTTGTGATGCCCTTCGGTCTCTGTAATGCTCCCGCGGTCTTTCAGGAACTAGTCAACGACATCTTCCGTGACCTCCTGTACTCCTGCGTAGTGGTATGCCTGGACGATATCTTGGTCTTCTCTCCGGATCTCCCCACACACCGGAGGGATGTTCGTCAGGTCCTGCTTAGGCTTCGGCAGAACCACCTTTACGCCAAATACGAGAAGTGCCTCTTCGATCAGACCTCCCTTCCGTTCTTGGGCTATGTCATCTCCCAAACAGGTCTGCAAATGGATCCCGAGAAGCTCTCTTCCGTTCTAAAATGGCCTCGTCCTGAAGGTTTGAAGGCGATACAGCGATTCCTGGGCTTCGCTAATTATTATCGTCTTTTCATCCCACACTTCTCGTCTCGGACTGCTCCCATATCTGCACTTACCCGTAAGGGGGCTAACCCCAGAACATGGTCGCCTGAAGCCGAGGAGGCCTTCCTTTCCCTAAAGAAAGCCTTCGCTTCTGCTCCCGTCCTGCACCGTCCGGACTGTAATAAACAATTCTACCTGGAGGTTGATGCCTCCTCTTCCGGAGCCGGAGCGGTGCTCACCCAGAAGTCTTCTACTGGGAGAATGGTAACGTGCGGCTTCTTCTCCAAAATCTTCTCCTCGTCGGAGCGCAACTACTCCATTGGAGACCGGGAATTGCTAGCCATCAAATTGGCACTGGGAGAGTGGCGCTATCTGCTTGAAGGGGCTCTCTACCCGGTAATTATCTACACGGATCACAAAAGCCTGGCATATCTCCAAAATGCCCAGAGACTCAATCCTCGCCAGGCCCGGTGGTCGTTGTTTTTTGCCCGCTTCGACTTCATTCTTCATTTCCGTCCGGCGGACAAGAACGTCAAAGCTGATGCCTTGTCCCGGTCCTTCCTGTCCTCCGATCAAGAGGAGGAACCTACGCACATCATCGACTCCTCCAAGGTGATGAATGTGGCCCCCTTGGATCTGACTCGTCTTCCACCCGGTAAGACGTTCGTAGCTGTGCCAGATCGGGAGAGGGTTCTTCGCTGGGGACATTCTTCTAAACTAGCTGGCCATGCTGGCCAAAAGAAGACTTTCCAACTTATTACCCGGCATTACTGGTGGCCTACCCTGCGTAAGGACGTGGTAGACTTCGTCACTGCCTGTTCATCCTGTGCCCGTAACAAAGTTCCCCGACATCTACCTGCCGGCCATCTCCTGCCCCTTCCCGTACATGCTGCTCCTTGGCAACACATCGCTATGGACTTTATCACCGACCTTCCAGTTTCTGCCGGTTGCACTGTCATTTGGGTTGTCGCTGACCGTTTTTCTAAGATGGCCCACTTCATTCCCCTGCCTGGTCTTCCGTCTGCACCTGAGCTGGCTAAAGACTTTATCCGCCACATCTTCCGTCTCCATGGTCTGCCCCTCCACATCGTGTCGGATCGTGGGGTTCAGTTCACCTCTCTCTTCTGGAGAGCCACATGTAAGCTGCTGGACATTACCCTGGATTTCTCCTCCGCTTACCACCCTCAGTCCAATGGTCAAGTGGAGCGGATCAATCAGATCTTGTCCAGCTACCTCCGGCACTTCGTTGATGCTCACCACTCGGACTGGGTGGATCTCCTACCATGGGCCGAGTTCTCTTATAACAACCATGAGAGCGAGTCCTCTTCCAAATCCCCGTTCTTTATAGTCGGTGGCCAACATCCCCGGATTCCACTTCTTGTCTCCGTTTCTGTGGACAACCCTGCTGCGGAGTCTCTTGTCAGCGAATTTTCTACTATTTGGGAGAGCACCAGGTCCGCTCTTCTTCTCTCCTCTGAGCGGATGAAGAGATATGCTGATAAGAGACGTCTGGATCTGCCCCAATTCCGTCCGGGAGACAAGGTTTGGCTCTCATCCAAACATGTGCGGCTCAAAGTACCCTCCTACAAGTTGGGTCCTCGATTCATCGACCCCTTCGAAGTCCTCAGGCAAATTAACCCTGTGGCCTACAAATTAAAACTCCCGGCCACCCTACGGATCCCCAACTCCTTCCACGTATCTCTCCTCAAACCCGTTGTCTTTAACTTTTTTTCCAAAAATCCAGGTGCCCCTCCTGCTCCGGTTTCCGCTGATGACATCTTTGAGGTAGAGAGTATTCTGGCCTCCAAGAGGGTAAGAGGAAAAACCTTTTTTCTGGTAGATTGGAAGGGGTTTGGTCCTGAGGAGAGAACTTGGGAACCAAGGGAGAACATCAACGCACCCGCATCTCCTTGAGAAATTTCTTTCTGGCCAAAAAAAGAGGGGGCCTAAAGGGGGGGGTACTGTAGCATCGGCGTCTCTGCCCCGTTCTAGGCAGAGACGCCGTCCCTCTCACCTCCCCGCTCCTGGCGCGGCGTCCTCCAGCGCTGCTCTCCCCGCTGCTTCCGGCACGCGCTCCTTCCCCAGCAGTGTGCTTAGGGCGCGCGCGCGCTCCCCCTCTCTTAAAGGGACCGCGCGCGCCGTCCTAAGGAGTCCCCGGCCAATTGCCGGAGGACCTCCCATATAAAAGGCACCTCCTCCAAAATGGAGGTGCCCGAGCAATGTTGTAGCACTGTTCACTACTCTGCTTCAGCCCTCAGGTCCTGTTGCCAGTTACCTGCCAGATACCTGCCAGATTCCTGCCAGTCTGCTGTCTAATTCCTGCCTGATATCCTGCTACCTGCCTGCTAGCCTGAGGTCCGACGGTCTGCCTTCCAACTCTTGTCAGTCTGTCTATGGACCAGCTTGCCCGCTCACCTGGGAGCGCACATCTGCTACCTGCCTGCTAGCCTACCTGGAGGCTCCGCCGCCACGTGCTGTGACCACCTGCCTGTCCAGTGACTCCTGCCCGCTCACCTGGGAGCGCTCATCTGCTGCCTGTCTGCTAGCCTACCTGGAGGCTCTGCCGTCACGTGCTGTGACCACCCGCCTGTCCAGAGACTTCTGCCCGCTCACCTGGGAGCGCTCATCTGCCGCCTGTCTGTTGGTCTTCCTGGAGGCTCCGCCGTCACATGCTGTGACCACCCGTTTATCCAGAGACTCTCGCCTGCTCACCTGGGAGCTCATGTCTACCATCAGCCGCCACAGGTCGTACCAACCCTTTACCCAGAGACTGCCCCGGTCACTTGCCGTGACCATCTGCCCGTTCACCCAGAGACTGCCCCGGTCACTTGCCGTGACCATCTGCCCGTTCACCCAGAGACTGCCCCGGTCACTTGCCGTGACCATCTGCCCGTTCATCCAGAGACTGCCCCGGTCACTTGCCGTGACCTCCTGCCCGTTCTTCTAGAGACTGTCCCGGTCACCTGCTGTGACTGCCTGCCTGGTCGCCACCCGCTCCCTTACAAGGACCGCCCCCTTGTATAGTAGCTCAGAGGTTCCGCCTCCCAGACCCGTTACAGGTGATCACTGAGCAGTAGCGAGCGTGCTCGCTCATCACTATCGGTGACCCCTTTTGAGATGTAACGCGCCACGGAATAAACGTTGCTTTAATATTAATAATAATTATAACACTTGTACTCTGGGTCAATTGATGGCACTTTCCTGGTGTTTGCACCTAATTTGATGTGTTTTGGAAGCTTTTGGGCCCATTTTAAGGTGTTGCATATGCATTTTTTTTTTTGCCCCCATTGAATCCTATGACGTTCAGTAAAGGTCGACGAATATTCAACGAATTAATCGGCGAATGTTGCAGATTCGACGATCGTAATCTGAACCAAATATTGAAACATTCGCTCATCCCTAGTAGGGACAACTGAACGCTGCTCTGGGACAAGGACGTGGACATGCTTGCTGATGGTGATGGTTTCAAGTGTGTAACGACAAGTGCAGGACAGGAGGCATCTTTGCCTGCGCCATGGACAGAGGATTGGCGTACACACGAACAAGCATTGGTGTCTCCCACAGACACTGTTTCTGGATCTTGGCGTTCGGCCCAACTAGTGAGGTGCTTTGCTGTCATGTGCCTGAGCTTCCTGGTGGTGGTCAGGCTGGTCATTTGCAGCTTCTGCAGGTTGCGGAAAGCTTCCGTCTCCACTTGCCTAAAAGGTAACATTTCAAGTGCAAGCATTAGAGAAATGTGTGAATTTAGTATTGTGGGCTGTGGGGCGTTGGCCGCGTATTTGCGCTTGCTTGCACTTTGCGTAGCAGGGAATAGATGCCAAGAGACCCACAGGGGCAGGGCCGCATGATGCACCCGGCAGACGGAAATGAGCGCTGTACCTTTAATGCGCAGCTGGGCGCATCATGGTCCTGGTCATGAGAGACGCTGCACGCTCATCTTCAATCCGGAGCAGAGCAGCAGCATGCCACATGTGTTTCGGGGAGTCGGGGATGGCGGCGGGCGGTAAGGCTGTGTGCGTGTCTGGGTATTGCGCTATGCTGCTCTGTTGAAGGAGGGGAGGCTGCTGAAGGAGGGGAGGCTGCTGAGGGAGGGGAGGCTGTTGAGGGAGGGGAGGTTGCTGAGGGAGGGGAGGTTGCTGAGGTAGGTGAGGCTGCTGAGGGAGGGGAGGCTGCTGAAGGAGGGAAGACTGCTGAAGGAGGGAAGACTGCTGAGGGAGTGGTGGCTGCTGAGAGAGGGGAGGCTGCTGAAGGTGGGGAGGCTGCTGAGGGAGGGGAGGCTGCTGAAGGAGGGAAGACCGCTGAGGGAGTGGTGGCTGCTGAGAGAGGGGAGGCTGCTGAAGGTGGGGAGGCTGCTGAGGAAGGGAAGGCTGCTGAGGGAGTAACGCGCCCAGGGGACGGGGACGACTCGGCGCCCGGGCCTTGTCGTTGCCTGATCTTGGGGGATGTCGCGGTGGTCGGCTCCCGGGCCCATACCTTGGGGTCACTCTTAAAGGAAGGGGGAAGTTATATGGGATAGGGGAATGTTCGTGACGCCACCCGTGGTGTCTGGTGAGGACCACCAGCGCTGCGGCAGTCCTCTGAGGCCGGTGTTTAGGCAGCTTAGTAGGTACGATTCCCCACAGGTGGAGCGGGGCCTCAGGGCAGTGTAGAGAGGGTGTAGAGTAGAGCGTTGGTGGGTGCAGAGCTGCGGAGGAAAGAACAGACAGAGGCGGTAGTTGAAGTCATCCAAGTCTTTACTCACTTTGGTGTTTAGTCAGCTCAGAGCTTCTCTCTGCTGTCACACTGTGAGCTGCGGCCGCCAAGGTGGGGTTCAGCACACTCCAGGTAGTTCAGGAGCTCTTGTCAGGACCCCCGCTCTAGTGTGTCCCTCTCTTGTTCAACTTCTCCCGCCTTGTGTCCCCCACTGAGTCCCGTACAGGTACTGCGATGTCCCTTGTGGGTAACGTGTAGTTCCCGGACCGACTGGGTGCCCGATTTAGTGACTTGTGGTGAGAACGTGGCGTAAGGCCGGGTCCCTCTGGATAAACTCAGATTAGGGCATACAGGTGGCGACTCCGCTCCGTCCGTATCCCCCTGGGATCCATATAAGCCTCCGGACTTTTCCGACGGAGACGTAAAGTGCAAAGTCACATAATCGGGAACCGGTACCTCCTCTTGCGGCAGGGTCTCTCTGGCTGGGCCAGAATAAGGTATGCAGGTGGCGACTCCGCTCCGTCCGCACCTACTGAGATCCTTTCGCCTGTGGAGCCTCTCCTCTGCTCCCCTCCTGGGCCTTCTTGCTTGGACCCTGAGCAGGGACAGAGCCGGTTATAACTCTGCCCCGACCCCCGTCTCGAGGCCTGAGACCGGGAACCGTGGACCCTCAGCCAGCTGCAGCCTTGTGCCGACTTGCCGTCCCAAAGACCCACGACCAAAGACCTTGTCATTAAAATGGCCTCCAGTTATATAGAATTCTAGTAAAGTGCTTAAGTAAATGCTTCTTCCACCCTCACTCACTACGTGGTTCCCCCCACTTTGGTTCCCCCCAACTCCTCCATTCAGGCCCGGGGCAGCACTATGGTGCTTTAGGCACCCTTCAGAACTGGAGTGTTGTAGTGTTGAGTGTGTGGTTGGGGACCTGTGTAGTACTCCATCCTTACCTGGGAGAGGATATACCACACCTCATTCTGAGGTGCAGTATCCCTGTGGTGACTGAACCCTCAGGGGCGCCACAGGAGGGGAGGTTGCTGAGGTAGGTGAGGCTGCTGAGGGAGAGGAGGCTGCTGAAGGAGGGGAGGCTGCTGAAGGAGGGAAGACTGCTGAGGGAGTGGTGGCTGCTGAGAGAGGGGAGGCGGCTGACGGTGGGGAGGCTGCTGAGGGAGGGGAGGCTGCTGAAGGAGGGGAGGCTGCTGAAGGAGGGAAGACTGCTGAGGGAGTGGTGGCTGCTGAGAGAGGGGAGGCTGCTGAAGGTGGGGAGGCTGCTGAGGGAGGGGAGGCTGCTGAGGGAGGGAAGACCGCTGAGGGAGTGGTGGCTGCTGAGAGAGGGGAGGCTGCTGAAGGTGGGCAGGCTGCTGAGGGAGGGAAGGCTTCTGAGGGAGTAGAGGCTGCTGAAGGAGGGGAGGCTGCTGAGGGAGTTGAGGCTGCTGAAAGAGGGAAGACTGCTGAGGGAGGGGAGGTTGCTGAGGTAGGTGAGGCTGCTGAGGGAGGGGAGGCTGCTGAGGGAGGGGAGGCTGCTGAGGGAGGGGAGGCTACTGAAGGAGGGAAGACTGCTGAGGGAGGGGAGGTTGCTGAGGTAGGTGAGGCTGCTGAGGGAGGGGAGGCTGCTAAAGGAGGGAAAGCTGCTGAGGGAGGGGAGGCTACTGAAGGAGGGAAGACTGCTGTGGGAGTAGAGGCTGCTGAAGGAGGGGAGGCTGCTGAGGGAGGGAGGCTGCTGAAGGAGGGGAGGCTGCTGAAGGAGGGGAGGCTGCTGAGTTGAGGCTGTTGAGAGGATGTGGAGCGGGGGCGCCAATTTTGTTTCAAGAGGGTGCCAACCTCCGCAGACAGGTAGGGACTTGTGTTGAGCCACCCCCGTAGTGTTCGGGTTCGGTTCGGTTCGTCGAACACCGGGATGTTCGAGGAACTGTTCGTCGAACTGTTCGTCGAACACCTTAGAACACCGTCGAACACCGTTAAAACCAATGGCAGGCAAACAAAAACACATAGAAACACATAGAAAACACCTGCAAAGGTGTCCAAAAGCTGACAAACTGCTCAGAAGACACTCTCTTTAAAAAAGCCGGCCGGCAAATTCAGCAGCGGCATACACCGGTACCCGACAATTTAGACAAGAAGGAATAGAGCATCACACATAGATTAGATAGATAGAAACATGTCAGTCACACATATAAGAAGCACAGTGACAGTGTTGCTTACTGTACTTGTCATTTAGTGTAAAGGATTTATCAAAAAAAATAATAGTGTTTTCATGCACCGTCTCTTTAAAAAAGCCGGCCGGCAATTCAGCATCTGTACCCGACAATTTAGAACAGAAAGAATAGAGCTTCACACATAGATTAGATAGATAGAAACATGTCAGTCACATATATAATAAGTACAGTGATAGTGTTGCTTACTGTACTTGTCATTTAGTGTAAAGGATTTATTTAAAAAAATAATAGTGTTTTCATGCACTGTCTCTTTAAAAAAGCCGGCCGGCAATTCAGCAGCGGTACCCGACAATTTATAACAGAAAGATAGAGCATCACACATAGATTAGATAGATAGAAACATGTCAGTCACATATATATGAAGTACAGTGATAGTGTTGGTTACTGTACTTGTCATTTAGTATTAAAATAAAGGATTTATTATTAAAAAAATTGGCGTGGGGTTCCCCTTAATTTTAGGCTCTAGCGGAGGTTAAGCAGACGGCTGGGGCAGATGTTTGAAGCCTGGGAAGGGGGTAATACCCACGGAGCTTCCCAGGCTACTAATATCAGCCCCCAGCTGAATACATAGCCTTTACTAGCTATTAAAATGGGGGACCCCCCAAAAAAAATGACGTGGGGTCCCCCCTAATTTAATAGCTAGCAAAGGCTAGGCAGACAGCTGGGGGCTGATATTAATAGCCCAGGAAGGGAGCCATGAATATTGGCCCCCTCCCAGGCTAGAAACACCAGCCGTCAGCCGCCCCAGAAATGGCGCATTCATAGGATGCGCCAATTCTGGCACTTAGCCTCGCTCTTCCACGCTGCCCTGGTGCGGTGGCAGGGGGTAATAGGGTTGGGGTTGATGTCAGCTTATAATGCCAGCTGACATCAAGCCCAGGTTAGTAATGGAGAGGCGTCTATAAGACACCCCCATTACTAACCCCATAGTCAAAGTTAAAAAAAACACAAACACCCAGAATAAAGTCCTTTAATTGAAATAAAGACACAATCCTTTATTGTTCTAAATTAAACCATACTTACCGTCACGCCCATTCCAGCTGAAGCCAACGATCTCCTGCAATAAAAGAAAAATAATAAAGCAACCTCATCCTTACCTTTCCATGGTTCCCACGACAGCTTCAGCTCTGCTACATCGAGATGACAGGCTGGACCGCAGCAGAACGCTGCCATCCAGCCTGTCATCCCGCAGACACTGGGAAGCGCAGGCTTGCTTGCGCTGCTCAGCGTCTCTCTGTGACGACATCCAGATGAGCCGAGTTCATGTCCAATGAACTCGGCTCACCTCATGCACGTCACTGACAGCGTGGGAAAATTCTCACGCTGAAGCGCTGATTGCAGGAGAATTTTCCCACGCTGTCAGTGACGTGCAGGAGGTGAGCTGAGTTCATTGGACATGAGCTCACCTCATGCACATCACTGACAGCGTGGGAGAATTCTCCTGCACTCAGCACTTCAGCGTGAGAATTTTCCCACGCTGTCAGTGACGTGCATGAGGTGAGCCGAGTTCATTGGACATGACCTCGGCTCATCTGGATGCCGTCACAGCGAGACAGTGAGGAGCGCAAGCATGCCTGCGCTTCTCAGTGTCTGCGGGATGACAGACTGGATGGCAGCGTTCTGCTGCGGTCCAGCCAGTCATCTCGATGTAGCAGAGCTGAAGCTGTCGTGGGAACCATGGAAAGGTAAGGATGAGGTTGGTTTATTATTTTTCTTTTATTGCAGGAGATCGTTGGCTTCAGCTGGAATGGGTGTGATGGTAAGTATGGTTTAATTTAGAACAATAAAGAATTGTGTCTTTATTTCAATTAAAGGACTTTATTCTGGGTGTTGTGTTTTTTTTAAATACTTTACTAGAAATTCATGGCGGTCATGTCTAATACTGGCGTGACCCCATGAATTTTGGGCTTGGGGCCAGCTGATAATACCAAGCTGGCCCTAACCCCTTTATTACCCAGTGAGCCACCGCACCAGGGCCCTGGATGAGTTGGGTACAGCGCCAGAAGATGGCGCTTCTATGAACGCGCCATTTTCCGGGGTGGCTGCGGACTGCAATTTGTAGCGGGGGGGGCCCAGAAAGCTTGGGCCTCCCTGCGCTGCAGATTCCAGCCCCCAGCTGCCTAGTTGTACCTGGCTGGACACAAAAATAGGGCGAAGCCCCACGTACTTTTTTTTAATTATTTCATGAAATTCATGAAATAATTAAGAAAAAAAGGCCTTCCCTATATTGTTGTGTCCGGCCAGGTACAAATAGGCAGCTGGTGGATGGGGGCAGCCCGTTCCTGCCTGCTGTACCTGGCTGGACACAAATATAGTGCGAAGCCCCACTTCAATTTTTTTAAATTATTTCAGGAAATTCATGAAATAATTTAAAAAAAATTGACGTGGGGCTTCGCACTATATTTGTGTCCAGCCAGGTACAGCAGGCAGGAACGGGCTGCCCCCAACCACCAGCTGCCTATTTGTACCTGGCCGGACACAACAATATAGGGAAGCCCTTTTTTTCTTAGTTATTTCATGAAATAATTTAAAGAAAATTGACGTGGGGCTTCGCCCTGTTTTTGTGTCCAGCCAGGTACAACTAGGCAGCTGGGGGCTGGAATCCGCAGCGCAGGGAGGCCCAAGCTTTCTGGGCCACCCCCGCTGCAAATTGCAGTCCGCAGCCACCCCGGAAAATGGCGCGTTCATAGAAGCGCCATCTTCTGGCGCTGTACCCAACTCATCCAGGGCCCTGATGCGGTGGCTCACTGGGTAATAAAGGGGTTAGGGCCAGCTTGGCATTATCAGCTGGTCCTAAGCCCGAAATTCATGGGGTCACGCCAATATTAGACATGACCACCATGAATTTCTAGTAAAGTATTTAAAAAAAACACAACACCCAGAAAAAAGTCCTTTAATTGAAATAAACACACAATTCTTTATTGTTCTAAATTAAACCATACTTACCATCACGCCCATTCCAGCTGAAGCCAACGATCTCCTGAAATAAAAGAAAAATAATAAAGCAACATCATCCTTACCTTTCCATGGTTCCCATGACAGCTTCAGCTCTGCTACATCGAGATGACAGGCTGGACCGCAGCAGAACGCTGCCATCCAGCCTGTCATCCCGCAGACACTGAGAAGCGCAGGCTTGCTTGCGCTCCACAGTGTCTCTCTGTGACGACATCCAGATGAGCCGAGTTAATGTCCAATGAACTCGGCTCACCTCATGCACGTCACTGACAGCGTGGGAAAATTCTCCTGCACTCAGCGCTTCAGCGTGGGAGAATTCTCACACTGAAGCGCTGAGTGCAGGAGAATTCTCCCACGCTGTCAGTGACGTGCAGGAGGTGAGCTGAGTTCATTGGACATGAGCTCACCTTATGCACGTCACTGACAGCGTGGGAAAATTCTCCTGCACTCAGCGCTTCAGCGGGAGAATTCTCACGCTGAAGCGCTGAGTGCAGGAGAATTCTCCCACGCTGTCAGTGACGTGCAGGAGGTGAGCTGAGTTCATTGGACATGAGCTCACCTTATGCACGTCACTGACAGCGTGGGAGAATTCTCCTGCACTCACCGCTTCAGCTTGAGAATTTTCCCACGCTGTCAGTGACGTGCATGAGGTGAGATGAGTTCATTGGACATGAACTCGGCTCATCTGGATGTCGTCACAGAGAGACGCTGAGCAGCGCAAGCAAGCCTGCGCTTCTCAGTGTCGGCTGGATGGCAGCGTTCTGCTGCGGTCCAGCCTGTCATCTCGATGTAGCAGAGCTGAAGCTGTCGTGGGAACCATGGAAAGGTAAGGATGAGGTTGGTTTGTTATTTTTCTTTTATTGCAGGAGATCGTTGGCTTCAGCTGGAATGGGCGTGATGGTAAGTATGGTTTAATTTAGAACAATAAAGAATTGTGTCTTTATTTCAATTAAAGGACTTTATTCTGGGTGTTTGTGTTTTTTTTAACTTTGACTATGGGGTTAGTAATGGGGGTGTCTTATAGACGCCTCTCCATTACTAACCTGGGCTTGATGTCAGCTGGCATTATAAGCTGACATCAACCCCAACCCTATTACCCCCTGCCACCGCACCAGGGCAGCGTGGAAGAGCGAGGCTAAGTGCCAGAATTGGCGCATCCTATGAATGCGCCATTTCTGGGGCGGCTGACGGCTGGTGTTTCTAGCCTGGGAGGGGGCCAATATTCATGGCTCCCTTCCTGGGCTATTAATATCAGCCCCCAGCTGTCTGCCTAGCCTTTGCTAGCTATTAAATTAGGGGGGACCCCACGTCATTTTTTTTGGGGGGTCCCCCATTTTAATAGCTAGTAAAGGCTATGTATTCAGCTGGGGGCTGATATTAGTAGCCTGGGAAGCTCCGTGGGTATTACCCCCTTCCCAGGCTTCAAACATCTGCCCCAGCCGTCTGCTTAACCTCCGCTAGAGCCTAAAATTAAGGGGAACCCCACGCCAATTTTTTTAATAATAAATCCTTTATTTTAATACTAAATGACAAGTACAGTAACCAACACTATCACTGTACTTCATATATATGTGACTGACATGTTTCTATCTATCTAATCTATGTGTGAAGCTCTATTCTGTCTGTTATAAATTGTCGGGTACCGCTGCTGAATTGCCGGCCGGCTTTTTTAAAGAGACAGTGCATGAAAACACTATTATTTTTTTAAATAAATCCTTTACACTAAATGACAAGTACAGTAATCAACACTGTCACTGCACTTCTTATATATGTGACTGACATGTTTCTATCTATCTAATCTATGTGTGAAGCTCTATTCTTTCTGTTCTAAATTGTCGGGTACCGCTGCTGAATTGCCGGCCGGCTTTTTTAAAGAGACGGTGCATGAAAACACTATTATTTTTTTTAATAAATCCTTTACACTAAATGACAAGTACAGTAATCAACACTGTCACTGTACTTCATATATATGTGACTGACATGTTTCTATCTATCTAATCTATGTGTGATTCTCTATTCCTTCTATTCTAAATTGTCGGGTACCGCTGCTGAATTGCCGGCCGGCTTTTTTAAAGAGACGGTGCATGAAAACACTATTATTTTTTTTGATAAATCCTTTACGCTAAATGACAAGTACAGTAAGCAGCACTTTCACTGTACTTCGTATATATGTGGCTGACATGTTTATATCTATCTAATCTATGTGTGAAGCTCTATTCTTTCGGTTCTAAATTGTCGGGTACAGGTGTATGCCGCTGCTGAATTGCCGGCTTTTCATGTTTCACTGTTGGCACTGTTCCCATCGATTTGGGCAATCACTGTAATGCCACAACCACCATGGCTGTGGCATTACAGTGAGTGGCAGACAATCCCTGCATGATTGGTGCTCTAAATAGCGCCAGACATGCAGGACACGCTTTTGGCGCACGAACAGTTATCGAACATAACCTCGAACAGCCGAATTTTTTGCAAATCGTTCGGGTTCGTCGAACAACTCGAACACCGCCCAAAACAGCTCGAATTTGAGATTGGCGAACAGTTCTAGTCGAACACCGCTCATCTCTAGTAGGGACGAGTAGTTGCTAAACAGGATGGCCCCCCTCCACCTTTTACTCTTGGCTACTTGATAATTTTTTTTATATTATCACTTTGTTATCGTTTTGAGCTGTATTTATATTTATATTCTAGAATTTATAGGATTTTAATGAATACCAGTAAAGATATAATCGGTGAATAAATATGCAATAATATACCCTGTTTACATTTATTAATTTGGTGATCGCAGGCGGTGGCGGCATTGGGCAGGCTGAGGCGATGGGGACGTGGCGGCGGTGGGCAGGCTGAGGAGGTCGGGAGGTGGCGGCGGTGGGCAAGCTGAGGCGACCATTAGATTCTTCTTGACTGGGCAGCGGCGCGGCGGAGCCACTGGCAATGTGAGCAGCTAAGTTAAGTCCATGTATTAATTTGTCCACCATTTCAGTATGAGATTGTATGATACAATCATTCCCTCCCCCCTTCCAACCCTCAACCAAAATGTAAATGTGGCACCCCAGGTCTGGTCGCCACAGTGGCAGCAATGTCATGTCTGAGAGCAGGTGGGAGGTTCCCTGGTTGGGGAAAATTAGCAAGCAGCACCTCCTGCCCCAATCCAGGGAGGGGAGAAACCTGCCCTTTATAAAATGGATCTGGGGCGGGATTAGACAGTCTAGTTCCAGAGACAGGGATAGGTCAGAGGCAGGCTGAGGAGTCCCTGTAGGCAGAGGAGGAACACGAGGCCAGGAGGGGAGCTAGAAGAGCTCATCCTGGCTAGAGAATTAGAAAGCCGGACACTGGAGTCCGAGGCTGTGAGGGTTATAAGCCCAGCAGCAGTAAACCACCACGCAGGGGATTTCAAGTCCTCTGGCCCAAGGAAGCCACACGAGAGGGCCCATTACTGCCCAGGAGGGGTGAGAATTACGGAGGGCCCGAGTCGCCAGTCATACGGGTGAGAACAACACGGTACACTCAGAGACGTGGGCTACCACTACACTACAGCAGGATAGCCAAGAAAGGGTGAAGTCAGCACGGTAGGCCTACAAACTCCCCCTGGCCAGCGGGATTTCCAAGATCCTCTCAAACTAACCAGGCCTCCATTGTTAACCTGTATTCCAGACGGGTCCCTTAATACCACCAACAGTAAAGACCCTGAATTGCATGACAGACTCCGTGTGGTTACTGCTGCTCCTGCGCACCATCACCACCAACATCCCTATTTATTGCCCTGAGGCTATACTCCTCTGCTGCACCCACAACACCAGCCTCAGCGGTCTGCCCTGCAGCGGCAGTTCACTCTGACCGCAATCCACGGGTGGCGTAGTCGGACATTCAGCATATAGACTGCCACTTGGTTTGACCACCCTGAGCCACGGGACCGGGTCCCCGCCACGCAAGGAATACAACCCCCAGCATCCACAAAAGGTCCGGTTCCGGGTATCCACACACACACACGGCCCAGGGGGCGCGTCAACTTTGGCGTAGTCGGCAGGATTTCGTGCCCGCCACCAACGGGTACTGCGTGCCTGAGGAAAGACAGTAAAACTTACCTTGGTGGAGTTTCCCGCGATCCGCAGCCGTTTCCCGCCATCCGCAGCCATTTTCCCACCATCGGGTGCCATCTTTGGGACACCGCTCGGGAAGAAGAGGGGCGTGAACGACGAAAGCGCTCGAGAACTGGAGCCCCGGCTTACGCACTGACGCTGCGCAAGGTCCTGAAAGGAGCCGAGCGGACGCTGACGTCACCAGGACGCGACGCAAGGTCCTCAACCCCGACGATCGCCTGCAGAGCCGCGGCCTACAAAAGAAAAGAAACGGAAGGTAGGCCACGGTTGACTAGGGGGGAAGAGAATGACGGAATAGAGGGAACTGTCACCGCCAGCGCGGCTGATGCCGCAGTAATGCCGTTCACGATGCCTTATATCCCCGGAGCGGCCTGGTTGCCCCAGTACTCAGGGGAGTCGCATATCCTGAGCGACTTTAAAGAGAGACTATATAGCCTATTCAAGGTGTACCCCCTGACGGAGGAAAAAAGAGTGACCATACTGATAGGCCAGTTAACCGGCGTGGCCCAACGAGAAGTAAAGTCCTGGTCAGTCAGGGACAAGGGGACTGTGAAGGAGATTTTGGCCCGTCTAAAGGACACTTTTGATACCCCCACCTCAGCAGAGATCAAAATGAGATTTTTTGGGTGCAAGCAGCGGGCACAAGACAGTATAAGAGACTATGCTTTGAATTTGCAAGAGGCCCTGAGAGCTATCAAGCAGGCAGACCCTGACAGTGTGAGGAATGCAGATGAACTGCTGACTGAGCAATTCATTGAGGGTCTGCTGTCCAGTGCCCACCGAACTCAGTTACGCCTGATGGCCCTGCAGAACCCTGAGTTAGACTTTGCACAGTTTAAAAACAGAGCCATCCGGGTACTCCGAGAACCCGCACCCGGTGGCGTTGCGGCCTCCAGGCGCCCTGCTATCACTTATCACCAAGAGGTGGCGCCCCAGTCTACGGAATCTGCAGGAGCCAACGCACAGAATAGTACCGCGTCTACAGACCCTCACCATCAGGTCCAAGAACTGACTAAAAGCGTTGCCGCACTAACCAGGACTGTGCAGTCGGTGCAGGTATCCTCTCCAGGAAAGATCCAGCTGGCTACCAGTCCGGAGGATGTCCCGTGGCGCCGACAGAAGAGGATCCCACCGTCCAGAGGGAAGCCAACGGACCGCTACTACCAGGATGTAAACCCATCTGCGCCGCTGCAGCCAGCCAGGACATATTGCGAGGTACTGTAATTTAAACGAGCCCAACCTGGGGCAGAGGGCCAACCCCCAGGTGTAAGATCATCAGGCCCGTCAAACTGGCTTGACAAGTATGTGGGGGGACGACTGGTCTTGCCTGTGGTACTGGATGGCATTCCCATGAGTGCACTGTTGGACACCGGGTCACAGGTAATCACCATCCCCTATGTACTTTTAAAGCGGTACTGGGATGACACGGATATTACCCGCTACCCAGATAATGACTTGAGCATCATCGCCAGCAATGGTCAGCCCTTGCCGCAGGTGGGGTTCAAGGAGGCGACCATCAAAATTGGTAAAGTCAAACTGCCGGCGCAAGGACTGATTATTGTGGACATTGACCGTCGTGAAAGTCACCCTAAAATAACTTTGTCTTTCAGAGATAATTGTTATATTACAGCAGGTTGCAAAGAATGCCAGCTCCAGCCAGCAGCGTGTCTTACAAAAGGAGATCAGAGCCCTGATGAAGCGGCAACAGGTAGAACTGTCTGGTGGTGAGATTGGAAGCGTTAGGATGAGTGACCCATTCCCTATCGCCATGCCCCCAAAAAGTGAAATGATGATCTGGTGCCGGTCTGCAATCGGTTTAAGAGGTAGAGACTACCAAGCTATGGTAGAACCCGTTTACTCCGACAGTAGGCCCACCATTTTGACAGCACGGGGGGTGGTTGATGTCCGCCATGGGAGGGTACCAGTCTGCATCCTAAATATTGGGGAAAGAGAAGTACACTTGCCCCGGTATGCCACTCTAGCCAAATTGTTCACCTTTAACCAGAACTCTGTAAAGGCCGTGGAACCCTTGCCTCCATCTCAACCAGAGGAAGGTAACGGCTCCAAGAAACAAATGGAGGACTGGTGTCAGAAACTGCATGTGGGCACCGACTCCACTCCCTCACACCAAAAACAGGGAGTCTACCGGGTGGTTCAGGAGTACGAAAGAGTCTTTAGTAAGCACCCGCTAGACTTTGGGCAAGTAAAGGGGGTAGAACACCAAATCCCCACAGGAGACCATCCACCCATAAAAGAGAGATACCGGCCTGTAACCCCTGCACACTATCAGAATGCCAAGGGTATGTTACGAGAAATGAAGGAGGCTGGGGTGATCAGGGATAGCTGTAGCCCCTGGGCAGCTCCTCTAGTTCTTGTAAAAAAGAAAGATGGCACAATGAGGATGTGTATAGATTATAGAAAGGTCAACAGAATAACACACAAAGATGCGTACCCGTTACCTAGGATAGAGGAGTCTTTGGCTGCATTAAAATCTGCTAACTTCTTCTCTACTTTGGATCTCAACAGCGGGTACTGGCAGGTTCCTGTGGCAGAGTCAGACAAGGAGAAGACCGCCTTCACCACCCCGATGGGTCTCAGTGAATTCAACTGTATGCCGTTCGGACTCTGCAACGCACCAGGGACCTTCCAGAGGCTGATGGAGTGCTGTCTGGGGCACAGAAATTTTGAGACGGTCCTACTCTACCTGGACGATGTCATCGTGTATTCCAAGACCTATGAGGACCATCTAAAGCACCTGGCAGAGGTGTTCGATGCCATGGCAGGCTTCGGCCTAAAGGTGAAACCCTCCAAGTGTCATCTACTGAAGCCAAAAGTACAGTACCTGGGACACGTGGTGAGTGCTGACGGAGTAGCCCCAGACCCTGACAAGATCACGGTGATTAAGGACTGGCCAAGACCCTCCAGCATAAAGGAAGTGCGGCAGTTCCTCGGGTTGGTAGGCTACTACCGAAGATTCATCTCCGGGTTCACCAAAATGGCAGCCCCTTGCAGGACCTCCTGTTAGGTCAGTCAAAGACTAAAAGTCAGAAGCCGCCCTTTAAGTGGGACAAGCTGGAGGAGGAGTCTTTCCGCCAGCTGAAGATGGCCCTCACAGGGGATGTGATCGTGGCCTACCCTGATTACGGCCAGCCTTTTATCCTCCACACCAACGCCAGTAACGTGGGGCTAGGAGCCGTAGTGTCCCAGATCCAGCAGGGCAGAGAACGGGTAATTGCTTATGCTAGCAGATAGCTGAGACCCACAGAGAGAAGCCCTGAGAATTATAGCTCCTTCAAGCTAGAGTACCTGGCAGTGGTGTGGGCAGTCACCAAACGCTTCAAGCATTGCCTGGCTTCTTCTAAGTTCACTGTGAACACGGACAGCAACCCGTTGACACACCTGGACGCTGCAAGACTTGGTGCCCTAGAGCAGAGATGGATGGCCCGGCTGTCCAATTATGAATTTACTATCAAATTCACTTGCAGGACGAGGGAGAGGATCCAGAAGAACAGGAAGAAATTGAACTCCCTGCATTCCACCGTCATGGGATCACCCAGTGTTCCCACTGCGTAAAGGAGAGGTGCTCTGCCACCGCTATGTTCAATCCCTTACCCCACCATGGCTGGGCAGAGACACAAGATAGTGACCCCGCTGTCCGCCTGGTAAAAGAGATGCTGACCCAGGCTGATGCCCACCTTGATCCGGATTCTCCAGAAGAGGCCAAACAGCTGTGGAAGGAGAGGAGCAAGCTGTTTCTCTACGAGGGAAGGCTGTGCCACAGAATCGTCAACTCTTGAACACATGAGCTGATCTGGCAGGTAATGGTCCCAAGGCAGGATGCGGCTATGGTCCTAGAAGTTATTCGGAAGAAAAAGACTCAGGATATATAACCATGCACACCCAATGTTGGAAAAGTGAAAAAATCTTTATTACATGATTACATTTAGACAACAAAAGAAAAAATTATTAAAAGCATTTAAAACAGACAAAAACATGTGCAATCTTCATATGGGGGAATTCACGATAATAATATGCATAAAAATAGCAATAAACCCCACTATGTTATGTGCCACAGGTGTAGTTTACATCACTTATATAACATTCGATTAATGTAGACCAACTAAGCAACCCTGGCTATAAATAGCACGACACAACCAGTCAAAATATGTGTTTATGACAAACCAAACCCTCCTAAATAATATAAGTGAATCAAGGAATGAGTATTAGAGATGGTCTATTGACAATGGGGGCCCATATTTTAGAGGTATTGGCCAAGTTGTGTCACCAAAGTCATATATGACGTGGCACAGTTGATCCAAATATAAATAACAAGCCAGGCATTCCTGAGTGGTCAAGTCAAGAAAATAAGTAAATAAAAAAATATACGGAAGAATAATTACCTTCTGGAACCAGAGACCCTACGCGTTACGCTGCTCAGACGCAGCTTCGTCAGGGGTATGTTGTCTAAGAGCACATGTGTGTGTTATATAGTTGATCCCAAATGGTGTGACTAGTTTCAGGTGAGTGTTTGTCTCCCTATGGCGTGCAGACAGGCCTGTTCTTATCAGAATGTGTTCCACCCAGTCCATGCGGTGGAACGCAAACGGAAATGGGTTAAACGTCATATCCGGTCCAAAGCAGAGGGCGTCAAGTACAGCCCTGAAGCTATTATTGTCGAAGATGCGTTCCACCCGTACCATACGGTGGAACGGGGGTGGAAGTAAAGTAAACGTCATATCCAGTCAGAAGGGTAAACACGCAGAGCAATGAACCATGCACGTAGTTATAATAAAGAAGAGGCTTGCGTTCCACGATGGAACGCAAAAACCCCGGGAGCAGCGCGTCCGCTGCAGAGAATAATAGTGATCACACAAGAAAGTGCTAGCATTAATCAAAAAGGATTGTAGTCCAAACCAGGAATACTAAGAAGTCAGTATATGATCTAAGGACAATCACCAAACATGCATAGATACCAGGATGCATCACATAACAGAATACAGACCTGAACATATGAGACTCACTGACCAGACAAACATAAAACAAAAAAAACAAAAAAATAAAAAAAATAAAAAATTATAAAAATATTTTAAAAAAATATATATTTTTTTATTTTTTATTAATATAAAAGACAAGACATATGAATACATAAGACACTGTGTGCAAATATGTGAAAAGATGTACACAGCTAAACAATCACAAATAATACAAGAAAATAAGCAATAAACTAATGGAACTGCACAAGTTGGCCCCGTGGGAGGGGAAAGAGAAAAAGAAAAAAAAAAAAGGAAGGAGCAGGGGAAAGGAAAGAAAAGAGAATCAAAACCCCAATTGTGGGCAAGATTCCACATACAAAAACACCATGGGAGTCTGGAAAAGTCAGAAGTGGAAAATACTCATTCGTGCCCCTCATAGCCACTACATCAAACATTAGCGTCCGATTAGAAACTAACCCCAGGGAACTCGGTAGAATATAAAAAATATTGATATTAAAGCTGCTGGAATGGAATTTAAAGGAGGTGCACATGCACCCCCAAAATAAACAGAGTACTGCTTATAAGGACACCATGGAAATTTAAGCCAAGTAACCAGTAAATGAGAGATCCTCATTTATGCCCTTTGGGGCCACTGTGTCAAGTGTAAAGATCCACCTGGATTCTGTCCTCAAAAGGTCTCTAGTATGATCTGAATTGCGTGGGTTGGGCTTCATTTTTTGGAGGCCTGTAACTCGCAATTTATTAGGGCTGCTGGAATGGAATTGAAGAAAGTGCAGGGCCACCGTGGAGTTGGTCCTGCCCTTTCTCAAATCCTTTTGAGGACAGAATCCAGGTGGATCTTTACACTTGACACAGTGGCCTCAAAGGGCATAAATGAGGATCTCTCATTTACTGGTTACTTGGCTTAAATTTCCATGGTGTCCTTATAAGCAGTAATCTGTTTATTTTAGGGGTGCATGTGCACCTCCTTTAAATTCCATTCCAGCAGCTTTAATATCAATATTTTTTATATTCTACCGAGTTCCCTGGGGTTAGTTTCTAATCGGACGCTAATGTTTGATGTAGTGGCTATGAGGGGCACGAATGAGTATTTTCCACTTCTGACTTTTCCAGACTCCCATGGTGTTTTTGTATGTGGAATCTTGCCCACAATTGGGGTTTTGATTCCCTTTTCTTTCCTTTCCCCTGCTCTTTCCTTTTTTTTTTTTCTTTTTCTCTTTCCCCTCCCACGGGGCCAACTTGTGCAGTCTGCAGACCACAGCCACTGTCTCCAGAGACCACCTGAAGAAGTGTCCCAAGCAGCTGCAAAATGCTGATGAAGACCAAAATAGCCCTCAACCCACAGAGGAAAGGGAAGAAATGGTCAGTACAGTGCTCGGGGAATTTCCACGGTCCTGGACGCAAATCAACAACGCCATAGTGGTACCCGTCCTTACCTTCCTCCAGCCAGCCCCTCAAGGGCCTGCAGAAGAGCAAGTAGTGTTGGAAGAGCAAGTGGCGCCGGAGGCAGAAGATTCCGTACCAGCAGCTCAGGAGAATCAACCCTCTGCTAGTAGTGAACCTGCCATGCCCGTGGTGAGCCAAAGAGTATGCAGAAAGCTGCCCAACCTACCCATAACATCTGCAAACACCTCTAGTGCAGACACGAGCACACCCAGTACACAGGGGGAGGAAACAGGGGACCCGAGTAGAGTACAACCAGACAGTGGGTTACGTAGTTCTACCAGGAGCACTAGAGGTCAAATGCCCGCTCACTGGAGAATATAAATGCCAAGTATATATCTACCTGTATATTGCAAATGTTTAATGTTTGTTGCCTGGTTACTAATTATGTTTTCCTAGTTACCCGACAGGGTTCATGGACTAACAGGTTATGGACAGTGAATAACAGGAACTGTACCTTGTACATATTTGCACCTGGTAAGGTGCCCTCTTTTGAAGACGAACCCAGAACACAAAACCCGTGGAGGTGGCTGAAGACGTGGTCCAACTCCGGATCATCAACGCCCTGTATCCACCCCAGGGCCTAGGTGGAGGGTTTAGGACGGGTCCCTCAAGGTGCATCATGGGTGACAAGGACACCTGGCTACGGGAGCGCCGTGACCTAAAAGACTAAGCTTCTTGTATATATGTTACTGTATTGTTATTACCTGTTGTGTTTTTGCAAAATGTGTTTAGTCCCGGAGTACTAAATTTCACTAAGGGGGAATGTGGCACCCCAGGTCTGGTCGCCACAGTGGCAGCAATGTCATGTCTGAGAGCAGGTGGGAGGTTCCCTGGTTGGGGACAATTAGCATGCAGCACCTCCTGCCCCAGTCCAGGGAGGGGAGAAACCTGCCCTTTATAAACTGGATCTGGGGCGGGGTTAGACAGTCTAGTTCCAGAGACAGGGACAGGTCAGCAGCAGGCTGAGGAGTCCCTGTAGGCAGAGGAGGAACACGAGGCCAGGAGGGGAGCTAGAAGAGCTCATCCTGGCTAGAGACTTAGAAAGCCGGACACTGGAGTCCGAGGCTGTGAGGGTTATAAGCCCAGCAGCAGAAAACCACCATGCAGGGGATTTCAAGTCCTCTGGCCCAAGGAAGCCCGGAGGCTCAGCCACACGAGAGGGACCATTACTGCCCAGGAGGGGTGAGAAGTACGGAGGGCCCGAGTCGCCAGTCATACGGGTGAGAACAACACGGTACACTCAGAGACGTGGGCTACCACTACACTACAGCAGGATAGCCAAGAAAGGGTGAAGTCAGCACGGTAGGCCTACAAACTCCCCCTGACCAGCGGGATTTCCCAGTTGCTCTCAGACTGACCAGGCCTCCATTGTTAACCTGTATTCTAGACGGGTCCCTTAATACCACCAACAGTAAAGACCCTGAATTGCATGACAGACTCCGTGTGGTTACTGCTGCTCCCACGAACCATCACCACCAACATCCCTATTTACTGCCCTGAGGCTATACTCCTCCCGTGGGGAGTTATACTATCCTCTGCTGCACCCACAACACCAGCCTCAGCGGTCTGCCCTGCAGCGGCGGTTCACTCTGACCGCAATCCACGGGTGGCGTAGTCGGACATTCAGCATATAGACAGCCACTTGGTTTGACCACCCTGAGCCACGGGACCGGGTCCCCGCCACGCAAGGACTACAACCCCCAGCATCCACAAAAGGTCCGGTTCCGGGTATCCACACACACACAAGGCCCAGGGGGCACGTCATATAAACTCCTGGATGATCCTGAGTGATGCTGCAAAACCAAATGCCCAATTACAGCATCAGGCGGCCGCGCTCAGGATTCTCCAGGAGCTTCTACATTCTGGTTGTGGAGGGAATGATTGATGGAATCTGCAATCAGAAATACGGATTATTAAAAAAATATATATCACAGTCTGTTACATTTTTTTAAACTAATTGTATGTGACAAATTCCCTTAAAGAAAAATTAAATCAAATATAACTAAAAAAAAAAGTACTGGATATTTTTAAGAAATGTTTCATAGGTTAGAGAACAGTAGGACCCGGCAAGAAGAGTCTCCTTGTCCTGGTTGCAGCTTAAAAAAATCTTTTGGCCAAAATAAAAGCTGATGGCTATGTATGTGATCTGGTGTTCGATGGGAACTGGTAATGTGTGATTGGTGGGGACGTAGTGCGGAAGTGGAGTTTTTCCAAGAGTGGGCAGTGGGACTGTGGAAGGTTTGAAGGGTGGAGGCAGAGCTGAGGTAGAGGCGGAGCTGGAGTGGAGCCTGGGTGGAGTCTCAAAGGGGCCCAGAAATTTTGACAGTATGGAGCCCCGAAATTCCTAGTGGCAGCCCTGCATAGGGGTATTGAAGAGCTACCAAAATCCAAGAGTCACTTTAGGTGCAGCCAGACTCTGGTGGAGCCCCCCCGCTGCCTTGGTATAATGACTGCTCAGAACTGATGAAGCTAAGAATTCATTCTCCAACCATCATGGGACTGTGTCACAGTTTTAAAAAAGTTAAAATTTGTTTTCGTACCACTGCATTGTCTGTGATTTACTTAAGGGGAAAATATAGGTGCCGCATACAGTGGCTGTGTGGCGCCCCTGAGGGTTCAGTCACCACAGAGGTACTGCACCTCACCCAGAGGTGTGGTGTCTCCTCTCGAGTAAGGAGGGAGTGCCGCCCGGAACCCCAAGACCTGCATTCAACACTACACTACTCCAGGCCGGCTGGAAGGGCAAGATGCACTGTGTTCCTGCTGAGCCCTGTCCCTGGCTGGAGTGGGGGGAACCAAAGGTAGTGGGAACAAGTAGTGGGTGTGGGTGGAAGATGTAGAGTAGGGGAGCACCATTGTAGGAGGTATATATAGGGAAGCCATCTTAGGGTGGCAGGTCAGTGAGTGGAGAACAGTCAGTGAGTAGTAAGGGGAGCAGAGTCTCTTCAGGAGCTCTGCTTCACAAGTGGGGCCTAGTGATAGAGGCCCAGGAGGGGAGCAGAGAAGGAATGCTCCATTCTATAGAAGGGATCCCAGGGGGTACGGTGAGTGCAGGACGGCACCCGTATGCCCCCGAATCTGCCAGGTGTCAGAGGGATCAGGCCGCAAGAAGGGAACCGGCCCCTGGACCAGCCGTGTTACTCCAGGTCTCAGCTGGAAAAACCGGAGGCTTCTGCACTTCCATGGTGCAGTCGCCACAGTCTCATCCTAGTCACCGTGAGGGTCAAGCAGGTCCGGTAACTCCAGGTTGCCCAGAGGGACTTCAGAGCACCCGAGCGGGACTAAATGTGGGAAGCGCAGGGCAGGAGGGAGAAGACCCAGCGTGAGAAGTCAGTCTAGTAAGGAACATAAAGAACGCGGGGTTCCGTCAAGCGCTCCTGATCAATCTGAGAAAGTGCTGAACCCCTTATCTGGTAGACGCAGCACAACGCGGAGGCGGACACCCATACAGTGCACCTGAGAACCTTGAACAAGAACTGTGAGTAAAACTCGGATGACTGCACTGCACTGCCTCCGTCAGTTAATTCATCTGCGCTATCTCTTCTGCACCACAAGTCCCAGCATCACCACCCACCATCAAACTTTACACTGCCCTGAGGCCCGCTCCACCTGTGGGGAGCTGTTCCATCCTCGCTGCCTATCAACTGCCTCAGAGGTCTGCAGCAGCGCTGGTAAAAATTACCAGAAACCACAGTTGGCGTCACGATCAAACTACAAATCCCATATAAACTATCCCCTTTTTGTTGACCGCTCTGGGCCACGGACCGGGCCAGCCACTGTGACATATTCCCCCCCAGCATCCATAGGCCCGGACACCGAGTACCCCACTGCCCTGGGGGCGCGTCAGCCGCACATCTGCTGCATTCACCTCTAGGAAGAAAACAGGAAGCCGATCTTTCAATGTTACATTTCCTGCATCAGAAGCCATGGAGACACAAAAAGTAGTGTAATAAAGGGGGAACAAGGGAAAGAGTCTGTGAAAAGGAGCTGTGCAGAGCAGGCTGCGTGGAGTGGGGAGCACAGTGAGAGGGAAAGCATGGGGAAAAGTCTGAAAGACATAAGCGGTCATCGGGAGTAGATTGCGTGAAAATGGGGGTTGACTGGGAGAGAGGGGGGAATGGGTAGCAGTCGGTAAAAGAGGGGATTTGGAGCAGTCTCTAAGTGATGGGGCATGGGGAGCAGTCTGTGAGAGAGGGGGCATGAAGAGCAGTCTATGAGAGAGGGGGCATGAAGAGCAGTCTGTGAGAGAGGCGGCATGGGGAGCAGTCTATGAGAGAGGGGGCATGAAGAGCAGTCTGTGAGAGAGGGGGCCTGGGGAGCAGTCTATGAGAGAGGGGGCATGAAGAGCAGTCTGTGAGAGAGGGGGCATGGGGAGCAGTCTATGAGAGAGGGGTAATGGGGAGCAGTCTATAGGAGAGGGGGCCTGGGGAGCTGTCTATGAGAGAGGGGGTATGGGGAGCAGTCTGTGAGAGAGGGGGCATGGGGAGCAGTCTGTGAGAGAGGCGGCATGGGGAGCTGTCTGTGAGAGAGGGGGCATGGGGAGCAGTCTATGAGAGAGGGGTCATGGGGAGCAGTCTATGAAAGAGGGGGCATGAAGAGCAGTCTATGAGAGAGGGGGCATGGGGAGCAGTCTATCAGAGAGGGGGCCTGGGGAGCAGTCTATAGGAGAGGGGGCCTGGGGAGCTGTCTATGAGAGAGGGGGCATGGGGAGCAGTCTGTGAGAGAGGGGGCATGGGGAGCAGTCTGTGAGAGAGGGGGCATGGGGAGCAGTCTGTGAGAGAGGCGGCATGGGGAGCTGTCTGTGAGAGGGGGCATGGCGAGCAGTCTATGAGAGAGGGGGCATGAAGAGCAGTCTATGAGAGAGGGGGCATGGGGAGCAGTCTATGAGAGAGGGGGCATGAAGAGCAGTCTATGAGAGAGGGGGCATGGGGAGCAGTCTATGAGAGAGGGGGCCTGGGGAGCAGTCTATGAGAGAGGGGGCATGAAGAGCAGTCTGTGAGAGAGGTGGCATGGGGAGCAGTCTGTGAGAGAGGGGGCATAGGGAGCAGTCTGTGAGAGAGGGGGCATGGGGAGCAGTCTATGAGAGAGGGGGCATGAAGATCAGTCTGTGAGAGAGGTGGCATGGGGAGCAGTCTGTGAGAGAGGCGGCATGGGGAGCTGTCTGTGAGAGAGGGGGCATGGGGAGCAGTCTATGAGAGAGGGGGCATGAAGAGCAGTCTGTGAGAGAGAGGGCATGGGGAGCAGTCTGTGAGAGAGGGGGCATGGGGAGCAGTCTATGAGAGAGGGGGCATTAGGAGCTGTCTGTGAGAGAGGGGGCACGGGGAGCAGTCTATGAGAGAGGAGGCATGGGGAGCAGTCTGTGAGAGAGGGGGCATGGGGAGCAGTCTATGAGACAGGGGGCATGGGGAGCAGTCTATGAGAGAGGGGGCATGGGGAGCAGTCTCTGAGACAGGGGGCATGAAGAGCAGTCTGTGAGAGAGGCGGAATGGGGAGCTGTCTATGAGAGAGGGGGCATGAAGGGCAGTCTGTGAGAGAGGCGGCATGGGGAGCTGTCTATGAGAGAGGGGGCATGGGGAGCAGTCTGTGAGAGAGGGGGCAAGGGGAGCAGTCTATGAGATAGGGGGCATGAAGAGCAGTCTGTGAGAGAGGGGGCATGGGGAGCAGTCTATGAGAGAGCGGGCCTGGGGAGCAGTCTATGAGAGAGGGGGCATGAAGAGCAGTCTGTGAGAGAGGTGGCAAGGGGAGCAGTCTGTGAGAGAGGTGGCATGGGGAGCAGTCTATGAGAGAGGGGGCATGGGGAGCAGTCTGTGAGGGAGGGGACATGGGGAGCAGTCTATGAGAGAGGGGGCATGGGGAGCAGTCTGTGAGAGAGGGGGCATGGGAAGCAGTCTGTGAGAGAGGGGGCATGGGGAGCAGTGTATGAGAGAGGGGGCATGGGGAGCAGTCTATGAGAGAGGGGGCATGCGGAGCAGTCTGTGAGAGAGAGGGCATGGGAAGCAGTCTGTGAGAGAGGTGGCATGGGGAGCAGTGTGTGGTAGAAGGGTCATGGGGAGAAGTCTGGGGAGAGGGGGCATGGGGAGCAGTCTGTGAGAGAGAGGGCATGGGAAGCAGTCTGTGAGAGAGGGGGCATGAAGAGCAGTCTGTGAGAGATGCGGCATGGGGAGCTGTCTGTGAGAGAGGGGGCATGGGGAGGAGTCTATGAGAGAGGGGGCATGGGGAGCAGTCTATGAGAGAGGGGGCATGGGGAGCAGTCTATGAGTGAGGGGGCATGGGAAGCAGTCTGTGAGAGAGGGGGCATGGGGAGCAGTCTACGAGAGAGGGGGCATGGGGAGCAGTCTATGAGAGAGGGGGCATGCGGAGCAGTCTGTGAGAGAGTGGGCATGGGAAGCAGTCTGTGAGAGAGGGGGCATGGGGAGCAGTGTGTGGTAGAAGGGTCATGAGGAGAAGTCTGGGGAGAGGGGGCATGCGGAGCAGTCTGTGAGAGAGAGGGCATGGGAAGCAGTCTGTGAGAGAGGGGGCATGGGGAGCAGTCTATGAGAGAGGGCATGGGGAGCAGTCTATGAGAGAGGGGGCATGGGAAGCAGTCTGTGAGAGAGGGGGCATGGGGAGCAGTGCGTGGTAGTAGGGGCATGGGGAGTAGTCTGTTAGAGAGGGGACATGGGGAGCAGTGTTTTGCATCTGTCCCAGATTCGTGAGTTGCTTCCCTCCCCCGGTCCAATGAATTCTGCTGTGCTCCACATAGGAGTTTGCAGATTGCCTATCCTGGTCCCATGTGAGCATCAGCCATCACCTTTATAAGGCTCGCTGAGACACACGATCTAGTGCAGGGGTCTCAAACTCAGCTAAGTATATGGGCCGCACATAGAAAAAAAGTGAATTTGAAGGGCTGAATTCTTTGCAGGATGATATGAAAATTTTAATGATGCCATATTGTTTTTTTTTACACATTTTGGATCATTTTTTGAACATTTTTTTTATTTTATTCTTTTAAATGACATTCATTTTATGGGCTATGGTACAGTTTTATACAGTTTAAACAAGTTTTATTTCCTCTTTGTGTCCCCTAATTTACCACATACAGTGATCTTTTTTCTTACAATTAACACCATATAGTAATTCTGACCAATTTATTATAGTAATGTCCCCAACCTTGTCCGCATCTTGTAGTAACATCCCCCATCCCGGTCACCATTTTGCATTTTGTAGTAATGTGCCCATCCCGGTCCCCATCTTGTAGTAATGTTCCATCCTGGTTCCCATCTTGCAGTAATGTGCCCATCCCGGTCCACATCTTGAAGTAATGTACCCATCCCGGTCCCCATCTTGTTGTTATGGCCCATGCTGGTCCCCATCTTGTTATTATGGCCCATGCTGGTCCCTATCTTGTAGTAATGTGCCCATCCCGGTCCCCATCTTGTAGTAATGTGCCCTTCCTGGTCCCCATCTTGTATTAATGTGCCCATCCTTGTCCCCATCTTGTAGTAATGTGCCCATCACGGTCTCTATCTTGTAGTAATGTGCCCATCCCGTTTCCCATCTTGTAGTAATGTGCCCATCCTGGTCCCCATCTTGTAGTAATGTGTCCATCCCTGTCCCCATCTTGTAGTAATGTGCCCATCCCGGTCCCCATATTGTAGTAATGTGCCCATGCTGGTCCCTATCTTGTAGTAATGCGCCCATGCTGGTCCCCATTTTGAAGTAATGTGCCCATCCTGGTCCCCATCTTGTAGCAATGTGCCATGCTGGTCCCCATCTTGTAGTAATGTGTCCATCCCGGTCCCCATCTTGTAGTAATGTGACCATCTTGGTCCCCATCTTGTAGTAATGTGCTCATCCTGGTCCCCATCTTGTAGTAATGGCCCATCCCGGTCCCCATTTTGTAGTAATGTGCCCATCGTGGTCCCCATCTTGTAGCAATGTGCCCATCCCAGTCCCCATCTTGTAGTAATGTGCCCATCATGGTCGCTATCCTGTAGTAATGGCACATACCGGTCCCCATCTTGTTGTAATGGCCCATGCTGGTCCCCTTCTTGTAGTAATGGCCCATGCTGGTCCCCATCTTGTAGTAATGGCCAATGCTGGTTCCCATCTTGTAGTAATGAGCCCATCCCAGTCCCGATCTTGTAGTAATGGCCCATCCTGGTGCCCATCTTGTAGTAAAGTGCCCATCCTGGTCACCATCTTGTAGTAAAGTGCCCATCCCAGTCCCCATCTTGTAGTAATGTGCCCATCCCGGTCCCCATCTTGTAGTAATGGCCAATGCTGGTCCCCATCTTGTAGTAATATGCCCATCCCGGTTCCTATCTTGCAGTAATGTGCCCATCCCGGTCCCCATCTTGTAGTAATGTACCCATCCTGGTCCCCATCTTGTAGTAATGGGACCATCCCGGTCCCCATCTTGTAGTAATGTGCCCATCCTGGTCCCTATCTGTCATAATGTCCCCATCCTGGTCCCGATCTTTTAGTAATGGCCCATGCTGGTCCCGATCTTGTAGTGATATGCCCATCCCGGTTCCCATCTTGTGGTAATGGCCAATGCTGGTCCCCATCTTGTAGTAATGTTCCCATCCTGGTTCCCATCTTGTAGTAATGAGCCCATCCCTGTCCCGATCTTGTAGTAATGGCCCATCCTGGTCCCCATCTTGTAGTAAAGTGCCCATCCTGGTCCCCATTTTGTAGAAATGTGCCCATCCTGGTCCCCATCTTGTAGCAATGTGCCCATCCATGTCCCCATTTTGTAGTAATGTGCCCATCCTGGTCCCCATCTTGTAGCAATGTGCCCATCCCAGTCCCCATCTTGTAGTAATGTGCCCATCCTGGTCGCCATCTTGTAGTAACGGCCCATCCCGGTCCCCATGTTTTATTAATGTGCCCATCCCAGTCCCCATCTTGTAGTAATGGCCCATCCTGGTCCCCATCTTGTAGTAATGTGCCCATCCTGGTCCCCATCTTGTAGTAATGGCCCATCCTGGTCCCCATCTTGTAGTAAAGTGCCCATCCTGGTCCCCATTTTGCAGAAATGTGCCCATCCTGGTCCACATCTTGTAGCAATGTGCCCATCCATGTCCCCATTTTGTAGTAATGTGCCCATCCCGGTCCCCATATTGTAGCAATGTGCCCATCCCAGTCCCCATGTTGTAGTAATGTGCCCATCCTGGTCGCCATCTTGTAGTAACGGCCCATCCCGGTCCCCATGTTTTATTAATGTGCCCATCCCGGTCCCCATGTTGTAGTAATGGCCCATCCTGGTCCCCATCTTGTAGTAATGTGCCCATCCTGGTCCCCATCTTGTAGTTTTGTGCCCATCCCGGTCCCCATCTTGAAGTAATGTGCCCATCCTGGTCCCCATCTTGTAGTAATGTGCCCATCCTGGTCCCCATCTTGTAGTAATGTGCCCGTCCTGGTCCCCATCTTGTAGTAATGTGCCCATCCCAGTCCCCATCTTGCAGTAATGGCCCATCCCAGTCCCCATCTTGAAGTAATGTGCCCATCCTGGTCCCCATCTTGTAGTAATGTGCCCATCCCGGTCCCCATCTTGTAGTAATGGCCCATCCTGGTCCCCATCTTGTAGTAATGTGCCCATTCTGGTCCCCATCTTGTAGTAATGTGCACATGCTGGTCGCCATCTTGTAGTAATGTGCCAATGTTGGTCCCCATCTTGTAGTAATGCGCCCATCCTGGTCCCCATCTTGTAGTAATGTGCCCATCCCGGTCCCCATCTTGTAGTAATGTCCCCATCCTTGTCCCTATCTTGTAGTAATGTGCCCATCCTGGTCCCCATCTTGTAGTAATGGGCCCATCCTGGTCCCCATCTTGTAATAATGCGCCCACAACGGTCCTCATCTTGTAGTAATGCGCCCATAACGGTTCTCATCTTGTAGTAATGGCCCATGCTGGTCCCCATCTTGTAGTAATGGCCAATGATGGTCCCGATCTTGTAGTAATGTGCTCATCCTGGTCCCCATCTTGTAGTAATGTGCCCATCCCGGTTCCCATCTTGTAGTAATGGCCCATGCTGGTCCCCATCTTGTAGTAATGTGCCCATGCTGGTCCCCATGTTGTAGTAATGGCCAATGCTGGTCCCCATCTTGTACTAATGTGCCCATCCCGGTCCCCATCTTGTAGTAATGGCCAATGCTGGTCCCCATCTTGTAGTAATGTGCCCATCCTGGTGGCCAATGCTGGTCCCCATCTTGTAGTAATGTTCCCATCCCGGTCCCCATCTTGTTGTAATGTGCCCATCCCGGTTCCCATATTGTAGTAATGTGCCCATGCTGGTCCCCATCTTGTAGTAATGGCCCATGCTGGTCCCCATTTTGTAGTAATGTGCCCATCCTGGTCCCCATCTTGTAGTAATGTGCCCTGCTGGTCCCCATCTTGTAGTAATGTGCCCATCCCGGTCCCCATCTTGTAGTAATGTGACCATCCTGGTCCCCATCTTGTAGTAATGTGCTCATCCTGGTCCCCATCTTTAAGTAATGTGCCCATCCCGGTCCCCATCTTGAAGTAATGGTCCATACCAGTCCCCATTTTGTAGTAATGTGCCTATCGTGGTCCCCATCTTGTAGCAATGTGACCATCCTGGTCCCCATCTTGTAGTAATGTGCTCATCCTGGTCCCCATCTTGAAGTAATGTGCCCATCCCGGTCCCCATCTTGTAGTAATGGCCCATCCCGGTCCCCATTTTGTAGTAATGTGCCCATCGCGGTCCCCATCTTGTAGCAATGTGCCCATCCCAGTCCCCATCTTGTAGTAATGTGCCCATCCTGGTCGCTATCCTGTAGTAATGGCCCATCCCGGTCCCCATCTTGTTGTAATGGCCCATGCTGGTCCCCATCTTGTAGTAATGGCCCATGCTGGTACCCATCTTGTAGTAATGTGCCCATCCCGGTCTCCATCTTGTAGTAATGTGCCCATCCTGGTCCCCATCTTGCAGTAATGTGCCCATACTGGTCCGCATCTTGTAGTAATGGCCAATGCTGGTCCCCATATTGTAGGAATATGCCCATGCTGGTCCCCATCTTGTAGTAATGGCCCATGCTGGTCCCCATTTTGTAGTAATGTGCCCATCCTGGTCCCGATCTGGTAGTAATGTGCTCATCCTGGTCCCCATCTTGAAGTAATGTGCCCATCCCGGTCCCCATCTTGTAGCAATGGCCCATCCCGGTCCCCATTTTGTAGTAATGTGCCCATCACAGTCGCCATCTTGTAGCAATGTGCCCATCCCAGTCCCCATCTTGTAGTAATGTGCCCATCCTGGTCGCTATCATGTAGTAATGGCCCATCCCGGTCCCCATCTTGTAGTAATGTGCCCATGCTGGTCCCCATCTTGTAGTAATGGCCAATGCTGGTCCCCAAATTGTAGGAATGTGCCCATGCTGGTCCCCATCTTGTAGTAATGGCCCATGCTGGTCCCCATTTTGTAGTAATGTGCCCATCCTGGTCCCGATCTTGTAGTAATGTGCTCATCCTGGTCCCTATCTTGAAGTAATGTGCCCATCCCGGTCCCCATCTTGTAGCAATGGCCCATCCCGGTCCCCATTTTGTAGTAATGTGCCCATCACAGTCGCCATCTTGTAGCAATGTGCCCATCCCAGTCCCCATCTTGTAGTAATGTGCCCATCCTGGTCGCTATCATGTAGTAATGGCCCATCCCGGTCCCCATCTTGTATTAATGTGCCCATGCTGGTCCCCATCTTGTAGTAATGGCCAATGCTGGTCCCCAAATTGTAGGAATGTGCCCATGCTGGTCCCCATCTTGTAGTAATGGCCCATGCTGGTCCCCATTTTGTAGTAATGTGCCCATCCTGGTCCCGATCTTGTAGTAATGTGCTCATCCTGGTCCCTATCTTGAAGTAATGTGCCCATCCCGGTCCCCATCTTGTAGCAATGGCCCATCCCGGTCCCCATTTTGTAGTAATGTTCCCATCGCGGTCGCCATCTTGTAGCAATGTGCCCATCCCAGTCCCCATCTTGTAGCAATGTGCCCATCCTGGTCGCTATCCTGTAGTAATGGCCCATCCTGGTCCCCATCATTTTGTAATGGCCCATGCTGGTCCCCATCTTGTAGTAATGGCCAATGCTGGTCCCGATCTTGTAGTAATGTGCTCATCCTGGTCCCCATCTTGTTGTAATGTGCCCACACTTGTTCCCATCTTGTAGTAATGGCCCATCCTGGTCCCCATCTTTTAGTAATGTGCCCATCCCGGTCCCCATCTTGTAGTAATGTGCCCATGCTGGTCCCCATTGTTATAGCAGAAGATGGAGTCCCTCAAGTTTAAAGACCCCATCTATGCTATATAAGTCTGACAGTTATTTTAGGTGAAAACAACAGCAAGCTGAAATGTTCCTTCTTGTATCAATAGCGTGTCCTCCCTGGCCAGATGTCTCTTCTTGTAGCAATAATGTGTTCTTGCAAGAAGATAACGTGGCCTTGCTAGCCAGATACGTCTAATTAAATATTTTAAAGCATACAGAAACTAGCTTTTTCGCTTGTTCAGCTAAACTGTATAATCGAACCATATATGGCAAATCCGTTTCCTGCCTTCAGGGTGTATATCAACCCTGTGTTTTGTAATAAAGTTTAGAGCATGTTTAGACACAAACATCCTATCCTGTGTCTCATTCTCTCCGATATCGTAATCCAAAGGATAGAAGACCCAGAATGCAGTGACCACAGCTGGCGCCTCGAACAGGGACCTTGAGTTAATCTACCCAGGGGTGCTCGACCGGTCCGAGACGTGGGACGAGTGAAGCTCTCTGTTGGTGATATATACAGCGCTGAGGTAAGAATAACTGTTATATTCTACCTAATTATATCACTGCATAGAAGAGACTCCCTCACCCCCGAGCGGTCGGCTCCCCAGGTAATTCACAGATTGTTGTCTGGCTCAGGTCCCTTTGAACCAGTAGAATCCCTGAGATAAATTGACAGTCCTGCCTTCTATCCTTTGAAGAACTCAAGAATGAAAGTATGGATCCGATGATTGTGTTGTGGGTGTGTCTCGGGATTGGTGCTTTTGGTCTGTTTTTCTGGCTGGCGTATAAGTCCTGGAAGGCTAGTAGTGGAATGGTTCAGAAACCTTTGTGGCCCATTGTCTAAGTGACCATTGTCTAAGTGACTGAGGAGTCTCTTCTAGGTGAGGAGAACCAAAAAAATGGGGAACCAAAATGCCAAGGAAGGCATTACAGCCAAAGACTTAGTAGTACGCAGAGAAGGGAAACAGGCACTAATTGGAATTGACAAAATATTGTGTAAAGCGGGAATGAATGAGAATGGAGAGATGAATGAAGAGAAATGGAAATCCTTCACTAACTCCTATCATGGATGGCTGAAAGATAAGGGTCTGTTGAAGACAGTGGATGTATGGATGAATGCATGCGCTTATTTTGAAGGAAAGATTGAAGAACTAGGAGACGGATGTTACAGACTTACAAAAACCGGAATGACAGATTTTCCTCCCTGTCCGCTCCCGACGTCACCCCCACCCCAGTACCAGAATTCCCAGGAACCTAAATGTTGGGTTTGCACCAGATGTGGACAGCAGAACCCCTTGACAGTAGACATCTGTGTGGCAGGTGGAGGACCGAGACCCCACCCAGCTAGACTATTCCCAATGAGGACGGTAGTTGTGCCAGGAGCAGCGGGAGCAGTAGCAGCAGCAGCAGGGGGGGGGGATGCAGTGGTTTCAGGTCAGAAAGCTCGTACAATGTTAATGTATAGACCATGGAGTCCCTCAGAGCAGTTGGCGTTGATCTCCCAGCTGCCAGATCCGTCCCAGTCCCCTATAGGTTTTGCCAGAATTATAAGAACCATACAGGATACGTACAATGCAACTAGGTTGGATTTACAAGGGGTAATTAAGGGAAAATTGGCAGATGAAGCCCGCTATGATAGGTTGATAGATGAGACAAAAACAGTATGCCAATAGGACCGGACCCGTAGATGCAGAATCTAATGATGCAGCAGCCGGAGTCCTATTCGCAGCAGCGTTGGTAAAGGCATGTAAAGACAGACAGGTTGAGAGGCAGGTTACACTAGAAGACCGGGTTCAAGGTAAGGAAGAAGACCCCAAAGATTACTTTTGGGCACTAAAGTGAACTTGGTCAGAAATGGGATTTATTTCTGAAAATAAGACTAGTGAGAGGGTATTAGCAAGTGCTTTCATGAATGGACTAAAGAAAGAGATTGCAGAGAAGGTGTAAGCAAGTAGACCAGACTGGAGATCAGTGAAAGCAGAGGATTTGGCTAGAATAGCCCAGGGGGCACAGCATGACATAACGCAGGCAAAAAGAGCTGCCAGAGTACACATAGTAGAGACGACCCCCAGAAACAACAAAGGCAGAGGACGGACTGTAGGAGGGGGACGGAGACTATGTTACGGATGTAAAAAGCCAGGACATTTTAGAAAGGACTGTAGGACCAACCCGTATCCAAATGCTCAGAGTACGGGTCCTCCAGCTGACCAAACAACACCCCCATAGGATGAGGGTAGATTGCACATGAACCCCCTCATCTCCTTGCCCCCAACTCCCAGTTGTATAGTGCAGGTGAACCTACCAGGGGGACATGAAATCGATTTCCAAGTAGATACGGGGGCCGACAATTCAGTAATTACGCGAGGTGATTGGCCATACACTGACACTGATTTTGCACATCATGTCATTGCCACCCCCTTCAATTCCCCATCTATCCTGCTCCCTGTCACTAAGAGAATTCCCCTGCAAATTCAAGGAGCTACTGTACATAACTAGCTCATGGTATCGCCCCGAGGCCAATGTAATCTATTGGGAAATGATGTGTTGTCCCAATTACAAGCACATATTGAATATCATCCCGATGGCACTGTCACCATGACCCCAGGTTTAAAACCAAGTACTCTTTGCAAAATTATGTCACTAGATATTGCCAGCACAGAAGAGACAAATGAGTTTCCCCTGATATTGGAACATGCTGTACCACATGATTTTTGGGCCTCAGACAAAACAGATGTTGGTAGGTTAAGAGTTCAACCAGTAATGGTAAAATTAAAACCAGGAGCAATCTTGCCTCAACAGAAGCAGTATCTCCTTAGCTCGGCTCAGGAGAATGCCATAGCCCAGCAAGTCCAAAAATTGCAACAGAGGGGAGTCCTAGTCAAAACACAGTCCCCTAGCAACACTCCCCTGTTCCCAGTAAAGAAAAGAGCGTGCCAGGACAACCAGCCGCATATAGAATGGTCCATGACCTCCGGTTGGTTAACAAAGCCACAGAACTTCTAACACCAGTTGTGCCCAACCCGCATACTCTCCTGTCACAGATACCTTCTAACTCTCTTTGCTTTTCAGTGATCGATTTGGCAAATGCATTTTTCAGTGTACCATTACATCCTGACTGCCAGTACCTGTTTGCTTTCACATTCCAGGGTAGTCAATATACATGGACAGTGTTGCCACAGGGTGCCCAGAATTCACCCACAATGTACACTGCAAGTCTGCAGGAAATACTGGAGGGATGGTCTGAACCACATATCGTTGTTTTGAAATATGTCGATGACCTGCTCATTTGTGCCCCCTCCAGGAAACAATGTCATAGTGCAACTATATCGCTTATGTTGTTTCTCTATCACGCTGGCTGCAAGGCATCGAAAGATAAGCTTCAGTTTTGTAAATCTTCAGTCACCTTTTTGGGACATTGCATTACACCAGGAGCTCGTCATTTAACAAATGCACGCAAACAAGCAGTACAGGCATTCACCGTCCCCATTAATGTTGCAGCCCTCAGAACTTTTCTTGGACTTGTTTCCTATTGCAGACAGTGGATTCATGCCGTCTCTGTTTTAATGCAGCCCCTCTATGACTGTCTTACTCCAACACCTTTCATACTAACACCAGAGGCAATAGACTGTTTTTATTCTTTCAAGAACCGTATTTTGGCCGCTCCAGCTTTGGGTACCCCTAACTATGAGCTCCCATTTAGTCTGTACCTTCATGAACAAGCTGGACATGCAGCAGGAGTTTTAACTCAAACACACGGTGATAATCAGAGACCTGTTGCCTATTTTAGTGGCAGATTAGACGCGGTAGCCAGAGGTGCGCCATCCTGTGTACGTGCTCTGCATGCTGTTGGACTATTACTCCATAAATCCGCAGACATTGTTCTTGACCACCCGCTCACCATTCTAACACCTCATGATGTCTACACTATATTGAACCAAGTGCAACCCGCTCACCTCTCAGCAGCACGTCATCTCAGGTTACAATGTGCACTGTTAATGCCTCCCAATGTTTCTTTACAGAGGTGTACTACTCTGAACCCAGCAACTTTGTTACCTCTCTCGGATCTAAAGGAGGGGTCAGGTACTGTGCTTTTTAAGGAAGATCCAAGAGAGGAAGTTCCTAATGACTGCGTACAAATGATGGCACAAGAAACGGCAGGTTTACCTACTGTATTTGAACATGAATTACAAAATGCAGATTTTGAATTTTTTGTAGATGGATCCCGTCATCAGGACGATTCAGGTACCTTCCATACTGGATATGCAGTTGTCTCCCTCAATGCAGTAATCAAGGCAGAACCCATGCTCCCACACCAATCGGCTCAAGAGGCCGAACTTAGGGCCCTAACCGAGGCCTGTAAACTAGCAGAAGGTAGTATTGTTAACATTTACACGGATTCTAGTTACGCATTCGGTATATCGCATGATTTTGGTCCCATATGGAAGTCAAGAGGTTTCCTGACGGCAGCAGGACACCCCATTAAGAATGCTGATGTGGTCCAGCAGTTAATTGATGCACTACAACTACCCAAAAAAGTAGCCGTCATAAAGATAAGAGCACATACCAGACGCACTGACCAGATGAGTAGAGGTAATGCGATGGCAGATGCAGCGGCAAAAACAGCAGCCTGTAAGCCGCAACAAGGGTCAACAGTACGTCAGTTAAGTGCCCCTAAAAACCCCTTTGTGTCGGAGGACATCTTATCCCAAATGCAGGCTCAGGCTCAAAAGGAGGAGGTTGATAAGTGATCAAAGGAAGGTGCATGCCTGAATGAAGCAAATGGGGTATGGGGGAAAGGGACACAACGATGCCTTCCAGGGGCACTGTACCCAGCAGCTGCCCAGATACTACATGGGCCGACACACCAATCTAAAACGGCTGTGATGAGTGTGATGCAGAAACATTGGGTGGCACCAGGATTCTCCACCTGTATAGAAAACCTGATACAAGGGTGCATGATATGTGCTACACATAATCAGGGTAGAGTAGTTAAAACACCACCCAATCACACCCCCCGGCCCCTCTATCCATTCCAGAGACTGAAAATTGATTATATTCAGCTGCCAAAGTCAGGATCATGGGAATATGTGTTGGTCTGTATTGATTTGTTCTCAGGATGGCCAGAGGCTTTCCCGATTGCCAAAGCCACGGCTGCGGCAACCGCAAAGAAACTGCTCGTGGAGGTGGTCTGCAGGTATGGGGTACCAGAGGTAATTGAGAGTGACAGAGGTACACACTTCACAGGTGAAATAATAAATGAAGTCATGTCAGCTCTAGGAATTCAACAAGCATTCCACACCCCATATCACCCACAAAGTAGTGGTAAAGTGGAAAGACTGAATGGGACATTGAAATTAAAAATTCAGAAAGCCAAGGCTGAGACAGGAAAACCATGGCCAGACTGTTAACCGCTTGCTCTGTTTTCAGTAAGATACACGCCTAATAAAAAGACTGGACTCTCCCCATATGAGATATTGTTTGGCAACGTACCCAGCCTAGGGTGTTTCTGTCCGCAAGCATTAGAAATGAACAACCATGTGCTAAGTTCCTACTTGAGGGCTTTACACAAAAAGATTAAGCAAGTACATGATAATGTCTTCAGTTCTCTTCCAGATCCAGATCAAGACTCTAGCAGCCATACGCTGCAACCTGGAGACTGGGTGGTTATAAAAAGACACGTGAGGAAAAGCCTAGATCCACGGTTTGACGGACCCTTTCAAGTTCTGCTGACCACAAGTACAGCCGTTAAGCTAGAGGGAAAAGAGGCCTGGATCCACGCGTCCCATTGCAAAAAGATACTAGGAGAACCAGCGGACAAAGAATGATGACATTGTTTATACTTACCTGCATCCTTGCGACCACAGGTGCATGGACTAGGTTGAGCACCATGGATGGAGATGACAATAGATTCATTAGACACCATCTTGCTCTAATCAATGGACTAAAGGAGCAAAACCAGACTACTGCTAATTGTTGGATATGTACACATGCCCCTGTGACGTCCACTAGCATACCCTTTCTCGCTGTCCCAGTCTCATGGGAAGAGATAAACTTTTGGGCGGACTGTTCAGATACTTTGGCCAATAATTCCACACAGAGATTTTCCTTTCTAAATCCCGCAAATTGGTTTAAAGGTATCGGTGGGTGGTTGGCTGGTATAGTACAAGCTATTTTACAGGTTTTGCTAATGTGTCTTGCGGTTTATTTGGTTTTTAAGCTTTTTCTAATGTGTATTCAGTGTTGTACTAAAAGAAAATATAGAGATTCATATTGATAAATGAAGGAACAAAAGGATGGAATGTTATAGCAGAAGATGGAGTCCCTCAAGTTTAAAGACCCCATCTATGCTATATAAGTCTGACAGTTATTTTAGGTGAAAACAACAGCAAGCTGAAATGTTCCTTCTTGTATCAATAGCGTGCCCTCCCTGGCCAGATGTTTCTTCTTGTAGCAATAATGTGTTCTTGCAAGAAGATAACGTGGCCTTGCTAGCCAGATATGTCTAATTAAATATTTTAAAGCATACAGAAACTAGCTTTTTCGCTTGTTCAGCTAAACTGTATAATCCTTGCTCCTCCTGTACCAGTCGCTGACTCGTTTTGTTAAGATTATGTAAATGCTTTTGTTATGTACAGTACAGACCAAAAGTTTGGACACACCTTCTCATTTAAAGACTTTTCTGTATTTTCATGACTATGAAAATAGTACATTCACACTGAAGGCATCAAAACTATGAATTAACACATGTGGAATTATATACTTAACAAAAAAGTGTGAAACAACTGAAAATATGTCTTATATTCTAGGTTCTTCAAAGTAGCCACCTTTTGCTTTGATGACTGCTTTGCACACTATTGGCATTCTCTTGATGAGAAATGCGGGCTGCATTTTTGAGACCCCCTGATCTAGCGGCTTGGTATTGCATTAAGAGTAGACCTCTTTGTTGCTGGTTCTTGGCTTGCTTCTTAACTTTCCTGCATTGCACACTGCCTACCTGCGGTTTCCTGACATTCTCCGCCTGCCTGCAGTTTCAAGCAGTCCACCTACCTGCGGTTTCTCAGCAACCTCTGCCTGCCTGCAATTTCCTGCACTCTGCCTGCCTGAGGTTTTCTGATGTCCTCTGCCTGCCTGCAGTCTCCCAACCTGCCCGAGACTCGTGTGCCTACCCAGACATTGGGCTTGGAGCATCAGCCTCAACTTGTGAGTCTAATAAGCAGTCTGTGAGAGAGAAGTCATTTTGATCAGTTTGTGAGAGAGGGGACATGGGGAGCAGTCTGAGAGATAAGGGAATATGGTCCAATCCATGTGAGAGGGGGCAAGGGGAGCAGTCTGTGAGAGAACTCAATCATCATTATCAAGAAAAAATCAGATGAAGGAACGAACATATGCAAATTTCTTTATGGACTCTGAGACCTATGAATTCTCTCCTACTGGTTAACATCAGATTTGGAATATTAGGAGCCCACTCACCTCCGGTCTCTGACACAGCCTGCACCAGATATTTGGACTCTGCCAATACGCTCATCTCCATGGTCTTCTTCCCAATTCCAAAATTTCTGAGAAATGTCATGGTGAAGCGACGGAGTGATCGCCACCGTGGTCCATTCATACCTAAGGAGAAAAGGACATGGAGACATTACTGGCTGCATACAGAACAAGAGTTTTCTAGCACCTCCCCTCGGTCCTATAATACTTCCAAGCTTTAAAGATATACAGTCAGCCACAGTGCCCCAACATCTACCACTATACCCCTGGTGTTAGCAACTTGGTCTATTTTATTTAGGAGTCATGTACCCACTCACAAAGAATTGTGGGGGACCTCACAGTTTGAAAATTACCGGTATACAGAAAACAATCTGATGTGGAGAGCGGGGATAATTACTGTACATGTGAACTTATCTTTGCCCTGTTTCCCAGAGATAGTAACTGCAGCTTCATCTCCCTCCTCCCCTCCGACCTGTTTAGTATTTGCTATATGACTCTAAATTGATTTCTGATTGGAAGGACGAAGACACTGACAGAGATCCTACATGATGCTTTAGTCTCACCATATCCCTTGGTGGAGACGTACAACACTGGGATGATGGGGCGCGCGCTGAACTTCTCAGCGTGATTTATCAGGGCGTCTTTCACCATCTCATAGCCGCACAGGACGATCACAGGTTTTGACATTTTCCAAATGGTGAACATGGAGCCGTATTTTTGGCTGAGCTGATGGAGGAAACACATTTGATGAATTAACATGAAGCTGTCATACATTCCTCTTTCTCTAAGATTGGATCTCAGTAAATTATCAGGAGAACTTACCGTTCACACAGTCTCTTTACAATGTAAAGATCGTAAAAATATAAATTTCCAGATGAATCGGATTAAGCTTCTTTCACCAATTTTATTTCAATCCCTTTACAATCCTGGTACAATTCAGTAAAAATTTAAGCATCGTATCATGACTATGGAGTGATGTCCGATACGCGCAGAATGATGGTGGAATTTTCACTAGTTTCTACCTGCATTTTAAAGCGATTGAAATAAAAATGGTAGAAGTTTTAATCTGAAACCAGAAGAAATCTACATTTTGTGATCTTAAAAATTTGAGCCAAGCAGGGTCCATTTCTTGAAGATGAGAACAAAAGCCTTAGGCCCCCTTCACCTGTGCATGTTTTCGATAAGCTTGGCGTCCATTTTCACTCTTACCGGAGACATGTAGACATGCACACACATTAAAATCTTGGTGATCCTCACATCTCCGTGTTTCCATGTGACCCACACGTGGATATGTCCGTTTTTTGCGGCAGCACGGATGACAACACATAACTCACACGTGCACATGGATGACACAAACTGTGTCATTCGTGTGCCGTCTATGTGACACTTACCAGAATACAATGCAGGATATAAATAATATAAGTGAGTACACCCCTCACATTTTTGTAAATATTTTATTATATATTTTCATAGGACAACACTGAAGATCTGACACTTTGATTCAATGTAAATTTGGTACCCTCTAAGTAATACACAACCATTAATGTCAAAACTGCTGGCAACAAAAGTAAGTTCTTAACTCAGTGAAAATGGACAAATTGTGCCCAAAGTGTGACTATTTTGTGTGGCCACCATTATTTTCCAGACCAGCCTTAACTCTCTTGGGCATGGAGTACACTAGATCTTCACAGGTGGCCACTGGAATCCTCTTCTACTCCTCCATCATGACATCATGGAGCTGGTGGATGTTAGAGAACTTGTTCTCCTCCACCTTCCAGTTGAGGAGACCCCATAGATGCTCCATAGCGTTTATGTCTGGAGACATGCTTAACCAGTCCAGCACCTTTACCTTCAGTTAGTTTAGCAAGACAGTAGTGGTCTTGGACATGTTTGGGGTCGTTATCATGTTGGAATACTGCCTGGTGGCCCATTTTCCGAGGGAAGGGGACCATGTTCTGCTTCAGTATGTCAGAGTAAGTGTTGGGATTCATGGTTCCCTCAATAAACTATAGCTCCCCATACCAGGCAACACTAATGCAGCCCCTAACCATGACACTCCCACCACCATGCTTGACTATAGGCAAGACACACTTCTCTTTGTGCTCTTCACCTGGTTGCCACCACACTCGCTTGACACAATCTGAACCTAATAAGTTGATCTTGTTCTCATCAGACCACAGGACATGGTTCCAGTAATCCACGTTCTTAGTCTGCTTGTCTTCAGCACAGTGTTTGCGGCTTTCTTGTGCATCATTGTTAGAAGAGGCTTCCTTCTGAGACCACAGCCAAGCAGAACAATGTGATGTAGTGTGTGGTGAATGGTCTGAGCACTGACTGGCGGACTCTCCAACCCTGTAACCTCTGCAGCAATGTATATGGTCTGAGCACTGACAGGCGGAACCCCCACCCCTGTAACCTCTGCAGCAATGTGTATGGTCTAAACAATGACAGGCGGACCCCGCACCCCTGTAAACTCTGCAGCAATGTGTATGGTCTGAGCACTGACAGGCGGACCACACACCCCTGTAAACTCTGCAGCAATGTGTATGGTCTGAACAGTGACAGGCGGACCACCCACCCCTGTAACCTCTGCAGCAATGTGTATGGTCTGATCACTGACAGGAGGACCACCCACCCCTGTAACCTCTGCAGCAATGTGTATGGTCTGAGCACTGACAGGTGGACCCCCCACCACTGTAACCTCTGCAGCAATGTGTATGGTCTGAGCACTGACAGACGGACCCCCCACCCCTGTACCCTCTGCAGCAATGTGTATGGTCCGAGCACTGACAGGCCGAGCCCCCACCCCTGTAACCTCTGCAGCAATGTGTATGGTCTGAGCACTGACAGGCGGACCCCGCACCCCTGTAACCTCTGCAGCAATGTCTATGGCCTGAGCACTGACAGGCAGACCCCCCCCACCCCTGTAACCTCTACAGCAATGTGTATGGTCTGAGCACTGACAGGCGGACCCCCCACCCCTGTAACCTCTGCAGCAATGTCTATGGCCTGAGCACTGACAGGCGGACCCCCCCACCCCTATAACCTCTGCAGCAATGTGTATGGCCTGAGCACTGACAGGCGGACCCCCACCCCTGTAACCACTGCAGCAATGTGTATGGTCTGAGCACTGACCGGCGGACCCCCCACCCCTGTAACCTCTGTAGCAATGCTAGCAGCGCTCATACATCTCTTCTGAGAAGATGACCTCTGGATGGCGCAGTCTCGTGCATTCTACTTCTGTGGTCGACCAGGGCGAGGCCAGTTCTTAGTGGATCCTGTCTTGTTAATCTGCTGTATGGTGTTACACACCTTGCTGTAACTCAGGTTCAGTGTGTTAGCAATCTTCTTATAGCCTTGGCCATCTTTATGTAGAGCATCAGGCCTTTTCTCAGATCTTTAGATCTGTGCTAAACTTCCAGTGATCAGTATGAGAGAATGTGAGAGCGATGACACCACATTTACCACCCTGCTCCCCATTCACACCTGAGACCTGGTAACACTAATGAGTCACGTGTCACCGGGGAGGGAAAAGGGATAATTGAGCACAATTTAGCCATTTTCACTTAGGGGTGCACTCATTTAGACAATGGCTGTGTGTTTAGTTATTTACAGTGAAATTTACACTATTCGATATATATAGATAATAGATACATAAATAGATAGATAGATGCAATAGATATCAAAACACAGATAGATAGATAGATAGGTAGATAGATAGATAGATAGATAGATAGATATGTGACATGTAGAAGTAGTGCTGTTGCTTTAAAAGCTTTCAGCAACTATTAGAAGTAACACAAGCACAGGAGACAGGAAGTGTTGTGCTCCAGAAGCATCCAGCAACTATAGGGGTTAACACAGTCACAGGAGAAGGGGAGTATTTTAGCAGAGCTCCAGGGGGGTTGTGGGGAAGTTGTTTACTGTCTGGCCAGAGCCAAAGAGAAATGTGGTTTATGATCTGTATCTCACAGAAGGCAAGGGAACAGAATTCAGGTCAGGAGGCAAGCTAAACAAAGATCAGTTGGACTCCCTGAGCTAACAGTGTGAAGTATTATCGGCCAGGAAGATAAGGACAGGAAGGAAGCCTGTCATAGAGATCATCTCCCTCATCACACCCTTCCCCTCTCCATCTCCATGCAGGATAAAGAATGCCGAGTACTAATGAGTCCTGGTGAAGGAAAAGCCAGTGGTTATGTATGCATTTAAACTGTGCTGCACTGTGCTGCCGGTTAATAGACTGTGAACTGCTGTGCTGCAAAGGAGACTGTATGGTTATTAGTGGTGCCGGTTGCTCCAGAAACTCAGACTGCACTGTAATGAAGAGTGTTGCTGTAATATCCCTGAATTGCACTGGCCGTGCTTCAGATTAAATTCCACTGTTAAACTGTTGAAAAAGATTCTTGTCAGATGTGTCTGGTTAGCAATTGAATCTATCGTGTGCCTGAGAGAAGCTGCAGCCTATGGTCTCTCTGAGTAACAGTTCCCCCAGAATTCCAAAGAATTCATGAAACCCGTCTCACCCTATCTGGACCTAGCGGCATGGGTGTAACATTGGTGGCCTGTACGGGGATCCTGAGCAGGAATTAGCATGTAGAGGGAGAAGAGGAAAAGTGTCTGGAAAAACACAGCAGCACAGCACCTCAATTCAACTCTGCTACACCAGTTAACGAGGACCAGCCCTAAAGAAAACTCTCTAGCAGCAATGGATGTGGAAATACAAATGGACAGAATTAGTGAGCTGCTTCTTCAGTTAATTCCACGGCAAGGCTGTCAACCAGACCAAAATCCCTTTCATAGGCTGGGTGGAAGTGACTTTCCAACTGAGGGCCACGAAGAACAGCAATGCCATTGAGCTTTTGGTACCTTTTCTCGTGACCAGTGATCAGAACATGGCAGAGGATCCTATCCTGGGTTATAATGTAATCAGTGAGGTTATCACGAAACACAAGTCAGGGACGCTGGTGGTTGATGCAATTGCCACATCACTTGCAATACCCAACGCCGTGGCGGAAAATGTGATTCATAGAGTAAAGAAAGTTCAGAATATAATAGGTCTAAAAGAAGTCAAGGTAATCTGGCGCCCAACCATCATCCCTGCAAACCAAATAGTGGGGGTGAGGTGTGGAGTCCGGGTAGAACCGGGAAGAAAAGTCCAGAAAAGACTGTTTGTGTCAAAAGACTCCTCAGAACTTTCAGAATGCCTAGTTCAAAGTGAGCTGCTCTTACGATTCCTACTGGTGGGTTTGCTTGAGTGACAGTACCAGTGATGAATACTACGAAACATGAAATTAGATTGAATCCAAATACTGTGTTAGGTCACATTGAAACCGTTAAAACGGTATATCCAGTCAGTGTGAGACCCGCCCTGGGCAACTCCCCACCAAGGAACAGGAGTTGCCCAGGGGAGGAAATTGCACGATCCACCTCAGGGTCCTGGGATAACCCAGTGTCCCTGGAACACTTGTGTGCTGAAGATATAGTGACATCAAAACAGATGCTGATAGAAGAGTGTCATGCGTTCTCCAAAGATAAGTCTGATATAGGCGGTATCCTGTTGTTGCATTTGAAAATCAAATTGAAAGACACGACCCCAGTAACCAGAAGTTATATGTCTGTGCCAAAACCATTACATTGTGAAGTGAAAGAATATTTACAAGATATCATCAACAAAGGTTGGGTCCAAAAGTCAAAGTCATCTTATTCCTTTCCTATTGTCTGTGTTAGGAAGAAGGATGGTACGTTGAGACTCTGTTGTGATTACCGGGAACTAAACCGAACGTCAGTACCTGATAGACACCCGATACCAAAGATCCAAGATATGCTGGATAACCTATCAGGAAGCACCTGGTTTTCTGTCCTCGATCAGGGTAAAGCATACCACCAAAGGTTTGTCAAAGAGTCCAGTAGACCCTTTGCAGCATTCATCACACCGTGGGTATTATATGAGTGGATCTGCATATCGTTTTGCCTCAGTTCAGCTCCAGCAGAATTCCAGAGGAGCATGGAGACATGTTTAGAAGCATTGAGGGATGATATCTGCCAGCCGTACTTGTATGACAATGTTGTACACAGCAAAACCTTCCAGGAGCATGTTGAACACGTGAGGACCGCATTACAATGGTATCAACAACACGGAGTTAAGTTGACCCTAAGAAGTGTGAACTGCTCAAAAGACAATTCCAATTTCTAGGGAAAATTGTGTCCGGAGAAGGATATACCATGGACCCAACTGAAATCGCTTCAATACTGGCTTTAAAAGCCAAGCGGCCCTCTACCTTCGGGGAGTTGAGGCAGATATTAGGATTCCTCTTCTACTATTGTACTTATATTCGGAACTTCTCCAGGATTGCCACCCTGCTATACCTCCTCTTCAGGGGGGGGGGCGAAAGAGACAACAACGCACACAGAGAAAAAGAAGACCGGGCTTAAAAGAAACAATGCTGCTTTGTCCCAACAGCCCATTCTCTGGACAGCAGACCACCAGTAGGTATTGGAAGAACTAGTAGACTGCCTGGTAAAACCACCCATCTTGGGATATCCTGGTTTCATTTTACTATTTGTTCTTCATTTTGACGCTTCTCAAGTTGGACTCGGAGCTGCCCTGTATCAGCATCAAGATGGAAAAATGAGAGTCATCGGTAACGGTTCTAGAACGTTGACAGATGCCGAAAAGAATTACCATCTACATTCCGGGAAAATTGGAGTTCCTGGCATTAAAATGGGCTATCTGTGAATGATTTAGAGATTATCTCTACTACAGCAAAGAGTTTGAGGTATACACTGACAACAACCCTTTGACCTATGTCCTCACTACAGCCAAACTGAATGCAACGGGTCAGAGATGGGTCGCTGAACTAGCTGACTTCAATTTTAGCATCAAGTACTGGCCAGGAAAATGCAATGAGGATGCTGATGGATTGTCAAGATTGCCACTAGAGCCTGAGGAGTTCATGCAAGAATGCTCGGAGGAAGTCAGTCAGGAAGCAATTGAGAGCATTACCCAAGCAGTGCAAGCTTATCAAGAGGAAGACACACCATTGTCGTGTCCGTTGATGGTGGAAACCACCATAAAAGCAAGGGAACATGATCACCCCTTGTCCATTCAACAACTACCAAAAGGAAAAATCCATAGAGCACAACGGGAAGATCAGATAATTGGTAGAATACTACTTTATGTGGATCAAAGTCGGTTTCCAAGTAAACGGGAGAGAGATAATGAGTCACCAGCAGTATCTGTTTTAGTTAAAGAATGGACAAAGTTCCAACTCAGTGAAGACAGTATCCTGTATTGTAAAGGAGGACAAAACCGTCAGTTGGTACTACCCAGAGTATTCCGTAGGTTGGTCTTCAAAGAACTCCATGAAAACTTGGGACACCTGAGAGTGGTAAGGACAACGAACTTGATCCATGAACATTTCTTCTCGCCGTACATGCGGAGAGATATTGAGAAGTACGTGACCAGGGAGTGCGGGTGTCTGAAAGATAAACATCCCAACACATCAACCCGGCCACCTAAGGGCAACATCCAAACTACGTATCCGTTTGAGATGGTCTCAATAGACTTTCTACACCTTGAAACGGTCAAGGGTGGTTATGAATACATATTGGTGGTGATGGCCCATTTTACTCGATTTGCCCAAGCATATGCCACCACCAATAAAGCTGGTCGAACAGCGGCAGAGAAGATCTTCAATGATTTTGCTTTGAGGTTTGGGTTCCCTACGAGATTACACCATGACCAAGGAAGAGAATTTGAGAACCAGATTTTTGCCAAGCTAGGAAAGTACTGTAGAATTCAGAGATCCCACACAACGCCCTATCACACAGAGGGTAATGGACAAGTGGAACGTTTTAACCGGACTTTATTGTCGATTTTGCGCACTTTAACAGCTGACGAGAAGAAATACTGAAAGAGTTCTCTGTCAAAAGTGGCACATGCCAATAACTGTACAAACAGCAATGCAACGGGTTACTCACCCTTCTTCCTATAGTATGGACGATTGCCAAGACTGCCAATCGACATCATATTCGATACTCCGGTGTCAGAGACTTACCTAACGTATCCGGAGTACGTTCGGAAATGGATGGCAGAGAATTGGCACCGGGATGCCGGGTGCTAGTCAAGAATGTACATGAGAAAGGTAGTCCAGGAAAACTTAGTTCATACTGGGAAGACAAGGTGTATGTGGTCGTAAAGAGGAAAGCCGATGACAGTCCAGTGTATGAAATCAAGCTGAAGATAAGGATGAACTCTTTATGTATCAAATGACCAAGTTCTCCAAAAAATATGACGTAGTGGTCAAGGGAGATTTCAACTATCCAGACATTTGTTGGGAATCTCTCTCAAGTAAAGCTAACAGGTAAAGCAAATTCTTATCCTCTCTTGCTGACAACTTTATCTTCCAAAAGGTAGGGGAGAAAGCAAGGGGATCTTCTACTTTGGATCTAATCCTTATAAACAGGGAGGAAATGGTTGAGGAGGTAAAAGTGGCTGGGACCCTAGGAGGCAGAAATCATGCTATTATAGAATTTTGGATAACTAGAGGAGGAAGACTGTGAAGTGATGTGAAGACTCAAACTTCAAGGTTAAATTTCAGAAAGGCAGATTTTAAGCGACTCAGAAAGAGAATAGGAGGGATCCAATGGCTGGATGTCCTTAAGGACAAAAATGTCCAGGAAGGATGGGAAATTTAAAAAAATTAGATTCTCAAAGCACAATCGTTAACAATCCCGAAACGTAGGAAGAATGGGAAGCATTTAAGGAAACCAGGATGGATGAACACAGAACTTAAACACATGCTAAAAAGAAAGAAAGAAATATTTATTAAATGGAAAGAGGGAGGCATATCTAAAGAAGATTATAATGCAGTCTGCAGAACCTCTAGGACATGTATCAGGTTAGCTAAAGCTGACAATGAATTAAGGCTTGCAAGAGATGTCAAAAGCAATAAATAAAGATTTTGGGGGTATGTCAAAAGTAAAAGAAAAGTCAAGGATGCTAATGGATTTTTACAGGAAGAAAATGGTGAAATGGTAATAAAGGATGTTGAGAAGGCCAAACTTTTTAATTCCTATTTTGCATCTGTATTCTCTCGGAAAGAAAATGTAACATCAGCTGATCTTCACCGTCCTATTAAAGGAATAGAATAATCCAAGTTATCTGTAAACAGAGAGATTGTGACGGAATATTTAGCTAACATAAATGAGTTCAAGTCTGTTCAACCATATCATAAATCCAAAAGTTCAACCATGTCATAAATCCAAAAACTATCTGCTCTTTCTCTTTTTACTGCTACTACTCATTTCAGGGGATATCTCTCCTAACCCCGGACCACCCTCTGCCAACCTGAACCCTTCCCCCACCTCATATCAAAACCCTTTTAGCCTTATTAACATCAGCTGTACTCCTTCATCTCCATCCTTCAATTGCGCACTGTGGAATTCTCGGTCTGTATGCAACAAGCTTCCTTTCCTGCACAATTACTTTCTGACCAACTTTCTCAATCTGCTGGCCCTCACTGAAACCTGGATCCAGGATTCTGACACTGTCTTCCCTGCTGCTATTTCTCATGGCGGCTTGCATTTTTTCCATTCCCCGAGACCTGCAAACAGACTTGGCGGTGGGGTCGGCATTCTCCTGTCCCCACATTGCACCTTCAAGGTCATCCCCCCCAGTACGATCACTCTCATTCCCTTCTTTTGAGGTCCACACCATCAGGCTCTTCCATCCCCTCTCCCTCATAGTAGCGGTCGTATACCGTCCCTCAGGCTCACCCACCCAGTTCCTTGACCATTTTTCTTCCTGGCTGCCGCACTTCATGTCCTCAGATTTACCGACCCTTATCCTGGGAGACTTCAACATCCCCATAAACAGGCCCACCTCCTCATCCGCATCCCAGCTTCTATCTTTAACCACCTCTCTTGGCCTCTCACAGCTTTCAAACTCTGAGACACACAAAGATGGAAACACCCTTGATCTGGTCTTTGTCCGGCTTAGTTCAATTCCCCACCTAAATAACTCCCCTCTTCCCCTCTCTGATCATAACATTCTCTCCTTCACGCTCACAAATCTTCACCCGCCCCAGCACACTCCTACCTATCACACATTCAGAAATCTACAAGCCATTAACCCTCATACACTTACAGACTCCCTTCTAGAGATGAGCGGTGTTCGACTCGAACTGTTCGCCAATCTCAAATTCGAGCTGTTTTGGGCGGTGTTCGAGCCGTTCGGCGAACACAAACAATTTGAAAAAAATTTGGCTGTTCGAGGTTATGTTCGATAACTGTTCATTCACCGAAATCAGAACTGGATTTTTTCTCAGTAATGCTGAAAATTAATGTTAATACGCAGTTTGAGTGTACAGCGGGGCGGGGGGAGCGGCAGGGGATGGATCTCTGCAGGAATAATGAAGATCTCCATTTTTTTTTTCTCTTTCCCGCATTTACAGTGGGGAGGTGCAATCTGTTAGCCTATCAGCAGCGCACACACGGAGCGAACTGCTTTTTTTCACACAAGCAAGGGCATGTGTCATTGGCAGTGTATGTCACCTGTCCTTTCCCTATAAGACCCAGCCATTATGCCCGTCGCCACCATTTTCTCACTGCTGCAGCTGCGTGTTAGACGGCACTGCAGTTGCTGTGTGCGCTATACTTTGATAATTTCAAGCCAATTTTCGCACAAATCTACAGATAGCTTGGGAGTAGGGAATAGTTGTGATTGCAGTCCTTTTAAGGACTAGGTTACATCATTTCCTGCGACTTGGATCAGGCAGGTCTGTTCTCTGAAATAGATAGGCTGGGAGTAGGGACTAATTGTAATTGCAGTCCTTTTCAGGGCTAGGTTACATCAGTTCCTATCACTTTTATCAGGCAGGTCTGTGCTCTTAAATAGATAGGTTGGGAGTAAAGACTAATTGTAATTGCAGTCCTTTTGAGGGCTAGTGTAGCGTCGGCGTCCCTGCCTCCTGCCAGACAGGGACGCCGTTCCCCTGACCTCTCCGCTCCGTGCCCGGCGGCATCCTCCCGCTCTCTGGCAGCGCGCGCTGCTTCCTGGCCTCTGTGCTTAGGGCGCGCGCGCGCTCCCCCTCTCTTAAAGGGGCCACGCGCGCCGTCCTAAGGAGTCCCCGGCCAATGGCCGGAGGACCTCACCATATATAAGGCACCTCCTCCAAAATGGAGGTGCCCGAGCAATGTTGTTGCAAAGCCTTTCAACTCTGCTTCAGCCCTCAGGTCCCGTTACCAGTTACCTGCCAGTCACCTGCCAGATTCCTGCTTGATACCTGCCTGTTACCTGCCTGATATCTGCTTACCTGCTTTCAATTCTGTGGTCCGACAGTCTGCCTACCAGCACCTGCCAGTCTGTCTATGGATCAGTCCGTCTGCGGACCAGGAAGTGCCTGCCAGATACCTGCCTGATACCTGCCTGCCTGTCCAGAGACTCCTGCCCGCTCACCTGGGAGCGCTCACCTGCTACCTGCCTGCTAGCCTACCTGGAGGCTCTGCCGTCACTTGCCGTAACCACCTGCCTGTCAAGAGACTCTTGCCCGCTCACTTGGGAGCGCTCACCTGCTACCTGCCTTCTAGCCTACCTGGAGGCTCTGCCGTCACTTGCCGTGACCACCTGCCTGTCAAGAGACTCTTGCCCGCTCACTTGGGAGCGCTCACCTGCTACCTGCCTTCTAGCCTACCTGGAGGCTCTGCCGTCACTTGCCGTGACCACCTGCCTGTCCAGAGACTCTTGCCCGCTCACCTGGAAGCGCTCACCTGCTACCTGCCTGCTAGCCTACCTGGAGGCTCTGCCGTCACTTGCCGTGACCACCTGCCTGTCCAGAGACTCTTGCCCGCTCACCTGGGAGCGCTCACCTGCTACCTGCCTGCTAGCCTATTTAGAGACTCTTATCCTGCTGTCACTTGCCGTGACCATCCGCCTGTCAAGGGACTGTCCCCGTCACTTGCCGTAACCTCCTGTCCTTCTTCTCAGAGACTGTCCCCGTCACTTGCCGTGACCTCCTGTCCTTCTACCCAGAGACTGTCCCTGTCACTTGCCGTGACTACCTGCCTGCCTTCCCTGGGAGCCACCCGCTTCCTTACAAGGACTGCCCCCTTTGTATAGTTGCTCAGAGGTTCCACCTCCCAGACCTGTTACACTTTGCTTGGGCCATGGAACCCGGTGGCACCCAAGCTTCCTCGCTCTCGGACCTATGTCATGAACTTTCCCGTCAGAGGTCCCAACAGGAGTCCATCCTGAGCCACCTGCGTAGTGTTAACTCCTGCCTGGACACCCTGACTACCTCTTCGGGACCTGCTTCCAGTCGCACGACTCCTACCCCGGCAGCATCGCTGCCCATCAATTCCTTGGCATATCTTCCCGGTCCCCGCCTCACCGCCCCGCCTCGTTTTGGCGGAGATCCCGGTCAGGCACGAGGCTTCATTAACCTGTGCACTCTGCACTTCGAACTGTTGGCACACCAGTTTTCCACCGACCGAGCCAAAGTAGCCATCATCATGTCCCATCTCACGGGGGAGGCGCTGGCTTGGCTAAATCCTCTATTGGAGAGAGGAGACCCCCTGGTGTCCAACCTGCCAGCCTTTCTCACGGCTTTCCGGAAGGTCTTCGACAAACCAGGACAGAGGACCTCATCCGCCTCATCTCTGCTACGCCTCCGCCAAGGAAGTCTCACCGTGGGCCAATATGCCATATAGTTCCGTACCCTTGCTTCTGAGCTTGCCTGGGATAACGACGCCCTGGTGTCCGTCTTCTGGGAGGGTCTGTCCGGCCGTATTAAAGATGAACTTGCCGGTTGGGACATTCCTACCACTCTCGACGACTTAATTACACTTGCCACCCGGATTGACATCCGGTTCCAGGAGCGCACCAAAGAGGCCGCCCGTGAGAGGAGGTTTCCACGCCTTGCCCCTACCTTCCAGAGACCCGTCACTTCCTCCTTTACTCCCCCGGCGCACTCACCCGAGCCTATGCAGGTCGACCAGACCAAGATGGTCAAGACCCGTCAAGAATTACGCCGTGCAGAGGGGAGCTGCTTCTACTGTGGCAGTAAGGAGCACCGGATCCGTTCCTGCCCGGAGAGGTCGGGAAACGCCTGTGTCTAGGGTCGCTCAGAGAGGTCGCCCTAGACAGAAATAAACCCTCTCCATCTCTAATGCTGTCGGTCTCTATCATCTGCAGGGAGAACCGTTATTTTGAACTGGCTCAACTTGACTCTGGAGCTGCCGGAAATCTCATTTCTCAGTCCCTGGTAGAGAAATACCGCATTCCCACCAAACCTCTGGCTGTACCCTTATCTGTCGCCGCCGTGGATGGGGGCCTCTTACCTCATCCCATCCAACTCATCACCGAATCCATAACTCTGCAGGTGGGAATGCTGCACTCTGAGAGCATCTTCTTTCATGTTCTGCCTGGACTCTCTCACGCCCTCTTGCTAGCCCTACCATGGCTCCAGAGACACGCACCCGTGCTTGATTGGCAGACCGGAGAAGTTCTTCGCTGGGGACAGGACTGCCATAAGACTTGTTTAGTTCCCGTTCATCCTGCTCGTCCTTCTCCTACCCCAGCCAATCTACCCGACCTACTGGTTCCCTATTGGCCTTTTGCGGACGTCTTTAATAAAAGAGAAGCAGAGACATTACCCCCTCATAGACCATGCGACTGCCCAATTGACCTGATGCCAGGCGCTACTCCTTCCCGTGGGCGTATTTACCCTTTGTCCGCTGCTGAGACCCGGTCCATGTCTGAATATATTGAGGAGAATCTGGCCCGGGGATTTATCCGGAAATCTACCTCTCCGGCAGGAGCAGGCTTCTTCTTCGTCAAAAAGAAGGACGGCTCACTCCGTCCCTGTATAGACTATAGAGGCCTTAACCAGATCACAGTGAAGAATAAATACCCCCTTCCGCTCATTCCTGAATTATTTGACCGTCTGAGGGGGGCTAGAATCTTCACCAAGCTGGACCTCCGTGGGGCATATAATCTGGTCCGTATCCGTCAGGGGGATGAATGAAAGACGGCATTCAACACCCGGGACGGTCACTATGAATACCTTGTAATGCCCTTCGGTCTCTGTAACGGTCCCGCCGTCTTTCAAGAGTTGGTCAATGACATCTTCCATGACCTTCTCTACTCCTGCGTGGTGGTGTACCTGGACAACATCTTGGTCTTCTCTCCGGATCTTCTCACTCACCGGAGGGATGTTCGTCAGGTCCTGCTCAGGCTCAGGCAGAACCACCTCTACGCAAAATATGAGAAGTGCCTCTTTGAGCAGACCTCGCTTCCGTTTCTGGGCTACATAATCTCTCAGACTGGCCTACAAATGGACCCTGAGAAACTGTCTGCCATCCAGAAGTGGCCCCGACCAGAGGGGTTGAAGGCTATTCAGCGGTTCCTGGGCTTCGCCAACTACTACCGCCTCTTCATTCCGCACTTCTCTTCCCGGACTGCCCCTATCTCGGCACTCACCCGTAAGGGCGCTAATCCCAGAGAATGCAAGCACGAAGCAGAGGAGGCCTTCCTTTCTTTAAAACAAGCTTTTTCCTACGCCCCTGTGCTGCATCATCTGGACGGCAACACACAATTCTTTCTAGAAGTCGACGCTTCCTCCTCCGGAGCCGGAGCAGTACTTACCCAAAAGTCGTCTTCCGGAAGAATGGTAACCTGCGGCTTCTTCTCCAAACTCTTCTCCTCATCTGAGCGCAACTATTCTATAGGAGACCGAGAATTGTTGGCCATTAAGCTGGCACTGGAGGAGTGGCGTTACCTGCTTGAGGGTGCTCTTCACCCGGTAATAATTTACACGGACCACAAGAACTTGGCTTACCTCCAGAGTGCCCAGAGACTTAACCCGCGCCAAGCCCGGTGGTCCTTGTTCTTCGCCCGCTTTAATTTCATTCTACATTTTCGCCCGGCTGACAAAAACATCAAAGCTGATGCCTTATCCAGATCCTTTTTGGTCTCTGATCTTGAGGAGGAGCCTAAACACATCATCGACCCAGCCAAAGTAATGCAGGTGGCCCCCGTGAATCTAAATTGTCTTCCACCCGGTAAGACGTTCGTAACTGTTCCTGATCGTGAGAAGGTTCTACACTGGGGACACTCATCCAAGCTAGCTGGCCACGCTGGTCAGAAAAATACCCTCCAGCTTATTTCCCGGCATTACTGGTGGCCTACCCTGCACAAGGACATAATAGACTTTGTTTCAGCCTGTGTGTCCTGCGCCCACAACAAGGTTCCGAGACATCTGCCAGCCGGCCGTCTCCTTCCTCTTCCTGTACCTGCTGCCCCGTGGCAGCATATAGCTATGGACTTTATAACGGACCTCCCTGTCTCTGCCGGTTGTACGGTCATATGGGTGGTCGCTGACCGCTTTTCCAAAATGGCTCACTTTATTCCCCTGCCGGGTCTCCCGTCTGCATCAGAGTTAGCTAAAGACTTTATCCATCATGTCTTCCGTCTACACGGTCTTCCTCTCCACATCGTATCCGACCGAGGGGTTCAGTTCACCTCTCGTTTTTGGCGAGCCATGTGTAAACTGCTGGGGGTCACCTTGGTATTTTCTTCTGCATATCACCCACAGTCCAATGGCCAAGTAGAACGGATCAACCAAATTGATGCTTCCGGGCCTCTGTGCTTTAAGAGAGGGGGAGCGCGCGCGCCCTAAGCACAGAGGCCGGGAAGCAGCGCGCGCTGCCAGCAGAGCGGGAGGAAGCCGCCGGGCACGGAGCGGAGAGGTGAGGGGAACGGCGTCCCTGCCTAGCAGGAGGCGGGGACGCCGACGCTACAGTACCCCCCCCTTTAGCCCCCCCCCCCCCCTTTTTTAGGCCAGACAGAAATTTATCAAGGATGAGCGGGGCATGGATGTTCTCCCGGGGCTCCCATGTTCTCTCCTCTGGACCAAACCCCTTCCAATCCACTAGACAAAAGGACTTTCCTCTTACCCTTTTGGTGGTCAGAATGTTCTCTACCTCAAACTCGTTTTCAGCGGAAACCGGAGCAGGAGGCGTACCTGTAGACTTGGAAAAAGAGTTAAGTACCACGGGTTTGAGTAGAGATACATGGAAGGAGTTAGGAATCCGCAAATTGGCTGGGAGTTTCAATTTATAGGCCACCGGGTTGATTTGTTTGATAACTCCCAGGGGCCGCGCGCGCCGTCCTAAGGAGTCCCCGGCCAATGGCCAGAGGACCTCACCATATATAAGGCACCTCCTCCAAAATGGAAGTGCCCGAGCAATGTTGTTGCAAAGCCTTTCAACTCTGCTTCAGCCCTCAGGTCCCGTTACCAGTTACCTGCCAGTCACCTGCCAGATTCCTGCTTGATACCTGCCTGTTACCTGCCTGATATCTGCTTACCTGCTTTCAATTCTGTGGTCCGACAGTCTGCCTACCAGCACCTGCCAGTCTGTCTATGGATCAGTCCGTCTGCGGACCAGGAAGTACCTGCCAGATACCTGCCTGATACCTGCCTGCCTGTCCAGAGACTCCTGCCCGCTCACCTGGGAGCGCTCACCTGCTACCTGCCTGCTAGCCTACCTGGAGGCTCTGCCGTCACTTGCTGTGACCACCTGCCTGTCCAGAGACTCTTGCCCGCTCACCTGGGAGCGCTCACTTGCTACCTGCCTGCTAGCCTACCTGGAGGCTCTGCCGTCACTTGCCGTGACCACCTGCCTGTCCAGAGACTCTTGCCCGCTCACCTGGGAGCGCGCATCTGCTACCTGCCTGCTAGCCTACCTGGAGGCTCTGCCGTCACTTGCCGTGACCACCTGCCTGTCCAGAGACTCTTGCCCGCTCACCTGGGAGCACTCACCTGCTACCTGCCTGCTAGCCTACCTGGAGGCTCTGCCGTCACTTGCCGTGACCACCTGCCTGAAAAGAGACTCTTGCCCGCTCACCTGGGGGCGCTCACCTGCTACCTGCCTGCTAGCCTACCTGGAGGCTCTGCCGTCACTTGCTGTGACCACCTGCCTGTCCAGAGACTCTTGCCCGCTCACCTGGGAGCGCTCACCTGCTACCTGCCTGCTAGCCTACCTGGAGGCTCTGCCGTCACTTGCCGTGACCACCTGCCTGAAAAGAGACTCTTGCCCGCTCACCTGGGAGCGCTCACCTGCTACCTGCCTGCTAGTCTATTTAGAAACTCTTATCCTGCTGTCACTTGCCGTGACCATCCGCCTGTCAAGAGACTGTCCCCGTCACTTGCCGTGACCTCCTGTCCTTCTACCCAGAGACTGTCCCCGTCACTTGCTGTGACCTCCTGTCCTTCTACCCAGAGACTGTCCCTGTCACTTGCCGTGACTACCTGCCCGCCTTCCCTGGGAGCCACCCGTTTCCTTACAAGGACTGCCCCCTTTGTATAGTTGCCCAGAGGTTCCACCTCCCAGACCCGTTACAGCTAGGTTACATCAGTTCCTATCACTTTTTGCCAGGCAGGTCTGTTTTAGTGATGTGCAAGTTTTTTTCACAGCATTTGGCTAAATCTAGCAAAGCAAATCCGTTTTGGCCTCTTGCAGTGTGTGTTAGTCAGTGGAGTAGCCTATCGGTGTTGCAAGCTACACCACCTGTGTATAGAATACCAATTTTTTTAACTGCACCTAGTGAAGTAAAAACTTTTGGGCATAGCATCATTCTATTAGTCCATCTATACTAACCTCCACCAGGTTGCAAATTCAAAATAATTTTTATCTGCATCTAGCTCTGAAAAAATATTTGGGCTTGGGCTTGTAGCAGTCTGTGGGACTTGTTCAATTAGTCCATCTATGCTAACCTCCACCAGGATGCAAATTCAAAATAATTTTTATCTACATCTAGCTCTGAAAAAATACTTGGGCTTCGGCTTGTAGCAGTGTGTGGGACTTGTTCTATTAGTCCATCTATACTAACCTCCACCAGGTTGCAAATTCTAAATAATTTTTTTCTGCATCTAGCTCTGAAAAAATATTTGGGCTTCGGCTTGTAGCAGTGTTTGGTACTTGTTCTATTAGTCTATCTATACTAACCTTCACCAGGTTGCAAATTCAAAATAATTTTTACCTGCATCTAGCTCGAAAAAATATTTGGGTTTCGGCTTGTAGCACTGTGTGGGACTTGTTCTGTTAGTCCATCTATACTAACCTCCACCAGGTTGCAAATTCAAAATAATTTTTATCTGCATCTAGGTTAAATATTTGGGCTTGGGCTTGTAGCAGTGTGTTGGACTTGTTCTATTTGTCCATCTATACTAACCTCCACCAGGTAGCAAATTCAAAATAATTTTTATCTGCATCTAGCTCTGAAAAAATATTTGGGCTTGGGCTTGTAGCAGTGTGTGGGACTTGTTCTAAAAGTCCATCTATACTAACCTCCACCAGGTTTCAAATTCAAAATAATTTTTATCTGCATCTAGCTCTGAAAAAATATTTGGGCTTTGGCTTGTAGCAGTGTGTGGGACTTGTTCTTTTAGTCCATCTATGCTAACCTCCACCAGGTTGCAAATTCAAAATAATTTTTATCTGCTTCTAGCTCTGAAAAAATATTTCGGCTTGTAACAGTGTGTGGGACTTGTTCTATTAGTCCATCTATACTAACCTCCACCACGTTGCAAATTCAATATAATTTTTATCTGCATCTAGCGCTGAAAAAATATTTCGTCTGGTAGCAGTGTGTGGGACTTGTTCTATTAGTCCATCTATACTAACCTCCACCAGGTTGCAAATTCAATATAATATTTATATGCATCTAGCTCTGAAAAAATATTTGGACTTGGGCTTGTAGCAGTGTGTGGGACTTGTTCTATTAGTCCATCTATACTAACCTCCACCAGGTTGCAAATTCAAAATAATTTTTTATCTGCATCTAGCTCTGAAAAAATATTTGGGCTTGGGCTTGTAGCAGTGTGTGGGACTTGTTCTAAAAGTCCATCTATACTAACCTCCAACAGGTTTCAAATTCAAAATAATTTTTATCTGCATCTAGCTCTGAAAAAATATTTGGGCTTCGGCTTGTAGCAGTGTGTGGGACTTGTTCTATTAGTCCATCTATGCTAACCTCCACCAGGTTGCAAATTCAAAATAATTTTTATCTGCTTCTAGCTCTGAAAAAATATTTCGGCTTGTAACAGTGTGTGGGACTTGTTCTATTAGTCCATCTATACTAACCTCCACCACGTTGCAAATTCAATAAAATTTTTATCTGCATCTAGCGCTGAAAAAATATTTCGGCTGGTAGCAGTGTGTGGGACTTGTTCTATTAGTCCATCTATACTAACCTCCACCAGGTTGCAAATTCAATATAATATTTATCTGCATCTAGCTCTGAAAAAATATTTGGACTTGGGCTTGTAGCAGTGTGTGGGACTTGTTCTATTAGTCCATCTATACTAACCTCCACCAGGTTGAAAATTCAAAAAATTTTTTATCTGCATCTAGCTCTGAAAAAATATTTGGGCTTCGGCTTGTAGCAGTGTGTGGGACTTGTTCTATTAGTCCATCTATGCTAACCTCCACCAGGTTGCAAATTCAAAATAATTTTTATCTGCTTCTAGCTCTGAAAAAATATTTGGGCTTGTAACAGTGTGTGGGACTTGTTCTATTAGTCCATCTATACTAACCTCCACCACGTTGCAAATTCAATATAAATTTTATCTGCATCTAGCGCTGAAAAAATATTTCGGCTGGTAGCAATGTGTGGGACTTGTTCTACTAGTCCATCTATACTAACCTCCACCAGGTTGCAAATTCAATATAATATTTATCTGCATCTAGCTCTGAAAAAATATTTGGACTTGGGCTTGTAGCAGTGTGTGGGACTTGTTCTATTAGTCCATCTATACTAACCTCCACCAGGTTGCAAATTCAAAATAATTTTTATCTGCATCTAGCTCTGAAAAAATATTTGGGCTTGGGCTTGTAGCAGTGTGTGGGACTTGTTCTATTAGTCCATCTATACTAACCTCCACCAGGTTGCAAATTCAAAATATTTTTTATCTACATCTAGCCCTGAAAAAATATTTGCTCTTCGGCTTGTAGCAGTGTGTGGTACTTGTTCAATTAGTCCATCTATGCTAACCTCCACCAGGATGCAAATTCAAAATAATTTTTATCTACATCTAGCTCTGAAAAAATACTTGGGCTTCGGCTTGTAGCAGTGTGTGGGACTTGTTCTATTAGTCCATCTATACTAACCTCCACCAGGTTGCAAATTCAAAATAATTTTTTTCTGCATCTAGCTCTGAAAAAATATTTGGGCTTGGGCTTGTAGCAGTGTGTGGGACTTGTTCTATTAGTCCATCTATACTAACCTCCACCAGGTTGCAAATTCAAAATAATTTTTATCTGCATCTAGCTCTGAAAAAATATTTGGGCTTGGGCTTGTAGCAGTCTGTGGGACTTGTTCAATTAGTCCATCTATGCTAACCTCCACCAGGATGCAAATTCAAAATAATTTTTATCTACATCTAGCTCTGAAAAAATACTTGGGCTTCGGCTTGTAGCAGTGTGTGGGACTTGTTCTATTAGTCCATCTATACTAACCTCCACCAGGTTGCAAATTCTAAATAATTTTTTTCTGCATCTAGCTCTGAAAAAATATTTGGGCTTCGGCTTGTAGCAGTGTTTGGTACTTGTTCTATTAGTCTATCTATACTAACCTTCACCAGGTTGCAAATTCAAAATAATTTTTACCTGCATCTAGCTCGAAAAAATATTTGGGTTTCGGCTTGTAGCACTGTGTGGGACTTGTTCTGTTAGTCCATCTATACTAACCTCCACCAGGTTGCAAATTCAAAATAATTTTTATCTGCATCTAGGTTAAATATTTGGGCTTGGGCTTGTAGCAGTGTGTTGGACTTGTTCTATTTGTCCATCTATACTAACCTCCACCAGGTAGCAAATTCAAAATAATTTTTATCTGCATCTAGCTCTGAAAAAATATTTGGGCTTGGGCTTGTAGCAGTGTGTGGGACTTGTTCTAAAAGTCCATCTATACTAACCTCCAACAGGTTTCAAATTCAAAATAATTTTTATCTGCATCTAGCTCTGAAAAAATATTTGGGCTTTGGCTTGTAGCAGTGTGTGGGACTTGTTCTTTTAGTCCATCTATGCTAACCTCCACCAGGTTGCAAATTCAAAATAATTTTTATCTGCTTCTAGCTCTGAAAAAATATTTCGGCTTGTAACAGTGTGTGGGACTTGTTCTATTAGTCCATCTATACTAACCTCCACCACGTTGCAAATTCAATATAATTTTTATCTGCATCTAGCGCTGAAAAAATATTTCGGCTAGTAGCAGTGTGTGGGACTTGTTCTATTAGTCCATCTATACTAACCTCCACCAGGTTGCAAATTCAATATAATATTTATATGCATCTAGCTCTGAAAAAATATTTGGACTTGGGCTTGTAGCAGTGTGTGGGACTTGTTCTATTAGTCCATCTATACTAACCTCCACCAGGTTGCAAATTCAAAATAATTTTTTATCTGCATCTAGCTCTGAAAAAATATTTGGGCTTGGGCTTGTAGCAGTGTGTGGGACTTGTTCTAAAAGTCCATCTATACTAACCTCCAACAGGTTTCAAATTCAAAATAATTTTTATCTGCATCTAGCTCTGAAAAAATATTTGGGCTTCGGCTTGTAGCAGTGTGTGGGACTTGTTCTATTAGTCCATCTATGCTAACCTCCACCAGGTTGCAAATTCAAAATAATTTTTATCTGCTTCTAGCTCTGAAAAAATATTTCGGCTTGTAACAGTGTGTGGGACTTGTTCTATTAGTGCATCTATACTAACCTCCACCACGTTGCAAATTCAATATAATTTTTATCTGCATCTAGCGCTGAAAAAATATTTCGGCTGGTAGCAGTGTGTGGGACTTGTTCTATTAGTCCATCTATACTAACCTCCACCAGGTTGCAAATTCAATATAATATTTATCTGCATCTAGCTCTGAAAAAATATTTGGACTTGGGCTTGTAGCAGTGTGTGGGACTTGTTCTATTAGTCCATCTATACTAACCTCCACCAGGTTGAAAATTCAAAAAATTTTTTATCTGCATCTAGCTCTGAAAAAATATTTGGGCTTCGGCTTGTAGCAGTGTGTGGGACTTGTTCTATTAGTCCATCTATACTAACCTCCACCAGGTTGCAAATTCTAAATAATTTTTTTCTGCATCTAGCTCTGAAAAAATATTTGGGCTTCGGCTTGTAGCAGTGTTTGGTACTTGTTCTATTAGTCTATCTATACTAACCTTCACCAGGTTGCAAATTCAAAATAATTTTTACCTGCATCTAGCTCGAAAAAATATTTGGGTTTCGGCTTGTAGCACTGTGTGGGACTTGTTCTGTTAGTCCATCTATACTAACCTCCACCAGGTTGCAAATTCAAAATAATTTTTATCTGCATCTAGGTTAAATATTTGGGCTTGGGCTTGTAGCAGTGTGTTGGACTTGTTCTATTTGTCCATCTATACTAACCTCCACCAGGTAGCAAATTCAAAATAATTTTTATCTGCATTTAGCTCTGAAAAAATATTTGGGCTTGGGCTTGTAGCAGTGTGTGGGACTTGTTCTAAAAGTACATCTATACTAACCTCCAACAGGTTTCAAATTCAAAATAATTTTTATCTGCATCTAGCTCTGAAAAAATATTTGGGCTTTGGCTTGTAGCAGTGTGTGGGACTTGTTCTTTTAGTCCATCTATGCTAACCTCCACCAGGTTGCAAATTCAAAATAATTTTTATCTGCTTCTAGCTCTGAAAAAATATTTCGGCTTGTAACAGTGTGTGGGACTTGTTCTATTAGTCCATCTATACTAACCTCCACCACGTTGCAAATTCAATATAATTTTTATCTGCATCTAGCGCTGAAAAAATATTTCGGCTAGTAGCAGTGTGTGGGACTTGTTCTATTAGTCCATCTATACTAACCTCCACCAGGTTGCAAATTCAATATAATATTTATATGCATCTAGCTCTGAAAAAATATTTGGACTTGGGCTTGTAGCAGTGTGTGGGACTTGTTCTATTAGTCCATCTATACTAACCTCCACCAGGTTGCAAATTCAAAATAATTTTTTATCTGCATCTAGCTCTGAAAAAATATTTGGGCTTGGGCTTGTAGCAGTGTGTGGGACTTGTTCTAAAAGTCCATCTATACTAACCTCCAACAGGTTTCAAATTCAAAATAATTTTTATCTGCATCTAGCTCTGAAAAAATATTTGGGCTTCGGCTTGTAGCAGTGTGTGGGACTTGTTCTATTAGTCCATCTATGCTAACCTCCACCAGGTTGCAAATTCAAAATAATTTTTATCTGCTTCTAGCTCTGAAAAAATATTTCGGCTTGTAACAGTGTGTGGGACTTGTTCTATTAGTGCATCTATACTAACCTCCACCACGTTGCAAATTCAATATAATTTTTATCTGCATCTAGCGCTGAAAAAATATTTCGGCTGGTAGCAGTGTGTGGGACTTGTTCTATTAGTCCATCTATACTAACCTCCACCAGGTTGCAAATTCAATATAATATTTATCTGCATCTAGCTCTGAAAAAATATTTGGACTTGGGCTTGTAGCAGTGTGTGGGACTTGTTCTATTAGTCCATCTATACTAACCTCCACCAGGTTGAAAATTCAAAAAATTTTTTATCTGCATCTAGCTCTGAAAAAATATTTGGGCTTCGGCTTGTAGCAGTGTGTGGGACTTGTTCTATTAGTCCATCTATGCTAACCTCCACCAGGTTGCAAATTCAAAATAATTTTTATCTGCTTCTAGCTCTGAAAAAATATTTGGGCTTGTAACAGTGTGTGGGACTTGTTCTATTAGTCCATCTATACTAACCTCCACCACGTTGCAAATTCAATATAAATTTTATCTGCATCTAGCGCTGAAAAAATATTTCGGCTGGTAGCAATGTGTGGGACTTGTTCTACTAGTCCATCTATACTAACCTCCACCAGGTTGCAAATTCAATATAATATTTATCTGCATCTAGCTCTGAAAAAATATTTGGACTTGGGCTTGTAGCAGTGTGTGGGACTTGTTCTATTAGTCCATCTATACTAACCTCCACCAGGTTGCAAATTCAAAATAATTTTTATCTGCATCTAGCTCTGAAAAAATATTTGGGCTTGGGCTTGTAGCAGTGTGTGGGACTTGTTCTATTAGTCCATCTATACTAACCTCCACCAGGTTGCAAATTCAAAATATTTTTTATCTGCATCTAGCCCTGAAAAAATATTTGCTCTTCGGCTTGTAGCAGTGTGTGGTACTTGTTTTATTAGTCCATCTATACTAACCTCCACCAGGTTGCAAATTCAAAATAATTTTTACCTGCATCTAGCTCTGAAAAAATATTTGGGCTTGGGCTTGTAGCAGTGTGTGGGACTTGTTCTATTAGTCCATCTATACTAACCTCCACCAGGTTGCAAATCCAAAATAATTTTTATCTGCATCTAGCTCTGAAAAATATTTGGGCTTGGGCTTGTAGCAGTGTGTGGGACTTGTTCTATTAGTCCATCTATACTAACCTCCACCAGGTTGCAAATCCAAAATAATTTTTATCTGCATCTAGCTCTGAAAAAATATTGGGGCTTCGGCTTGTAGCAGTGTGTGGGACTTGTTCTATTAGTCCATCTATGCTAACCTCCACCAGGTTGCAAATTCAAAATAATTTTTATCTGCTTCTAGCTCTGAAAAAATATTTCGGCTTGTAGCAGTGTGTGGGACTTGTTCTATTAGTCCATCTATACTAACCTCCACCAGGTTGCAAATCCAAAATAATTTTTATCTGCATCTAGCTCTGAAAAAATATTTGGACTTGGGCTTGTAACAGTGTGTGGAACTTGTTCTATTAGTCCATCTATACTAACCTCCACCAGGTTGCAAATTCAAAATAATTTTTATCTGCATCTAGCTCTGAAAAAATATTTGGACTTGGGCTTGTAACAGTGTGTGGAACTTGTTCTATTAGTCCATCTATACTAACCTCCACCAGGTTGAAAATTCAAAAAATTTTTTATCTGCATCTAGCTCTGAAAAAATATTTGGGCTTCGGCTTGTAGCAGTGTGTGGGACTTGTTCTATTAGTCCATCTATGCTAACCTCCACCAGGTTGCAAATTCAAAATAATTTTTATCTGCTTCTAGCTCTGAAAAAATATTTGGGCTTGTAACAGTGTGTGGGACTTGTTCTATTAGTCCATCTATACTAACCTCCACCACGTTGCAAATTCAATATAAATTTTATCTGCATCTAGCGCTGAAAAAATATTTCGGCTGGTAGCAATGTGTGGGACTTGTTCTACTAGTCCATCTATACTAACCTCCACCAGGTTGCAAATTCAATATAATATTTATCTGCATCTAGCTCTGAAAAAATATTTGGACTTGGGCTTGTAGCAGTGTGTGGGACTTGTTCTATTAGTCCATCTATACTAACCTCCACCAGGTTGCAAATTCAAAATAATTTTTATCTGCATCTAGCTCTGAAAAAATATTTGGGCTTGGGCTTGTAGCAGTGTGTGGGACTTGTTCTATTAGTCCATCTATACTAACCTCCACCAGGTTGCAAATTCAAAATATTTTTTATCTGCATCTAGCCCTGAAAAAATATTTGCTCTTCGGCTTGTAGCAGTGTGTGGTACTTGTTTTATTAGTCCATCTATACTAACCTCCACCAGGTTGCAAATTCAAAATAATTTTTACCTGCATCTAGCTCTGAAAAAATATTTGGGCTTGGGCTTGTAGCAGTGTGTGGGACTTGTTCTATTAGTCCATCTATACTAACCTCCACCAGGTTGCAAATCCAAAATAATTTTTATCTGCATCTAGCTCTGAAAAATATTTGGGCTTGGGCTTGTAGCAGTGTGTGGGACTTGTTCTATTAGTCCATCTATACTAACCTCCACCAGGTTGCAAATCCAAAATAATTTTTATCTGCATCTAGCTCTGAAAAAATATTGGGGCTTCGGCTTGTAGCAGTGTGTGGGACTTGTTCTATTAGTCCATCTATGCTAACCTCCACCAGGTTGCAAATTCAAAATAATTTTTATCTGCTTCTAGCTCTGAAAAAATATTTCGGCTTGTAGCAGTGTGTGGGACTTGTTCTATTAGTCCATCTATACTAACCTCCACCAGGTTGCAAATCCAAAATAATTTTTATCTGCATCTAGCTCTGAAAAAATATTTGGACTTGGGCTTGTAACAGTGTGTGGAACTTGTTCTATTAGTCCATCTATACTAACCTCCACCAGGTTGCAAATTCAAAATAATTTTTATCTGCATCTAGCTCTGAGAAAATATTTGGGCTTGGGCTTGTAGCAGTGTGTGGGACTTGTTCAATTAGTCCATCTATACTAACCTCCACCAGGTTGCAAATTCAAAATAATTTTTATCTGCATCTAGCTCTGAAAAAATATTTGCTCTTCAGCTTGTAGCAGTGTGTGGTACTTGTTCTATTAGTCCATCTATACTAACCTCCACCAGGTTGCAAATTCAAAATAATTTTTACCTGCATCTAGATGTGAAAAAATATTTGGGCTTGGGTTGCAGCAGTGTGTGGGACTTGTTCTATTAGTCCATCTATACTAACCTCCACCAGGTTGCAAATTCAAAATAATTTTTATCTGCATCTAGCTCTGAAAAAATATTTGCTCTTCGGCTTGTAGCAGTGTGTGGTACTTGTTCTATTAGTCCATCTATATTAACCTCCACCAGGTTGCAAATTCAAAATAATTTTTATCTGCATCTAGCTCTGAAAAAATATTTGGGCTTGGGCTTGTAGCAGTGTGTGGGACTTGTTCTATTAGTCCATCTATACTAACCTCCACCAGGTTGCAAATTCAAAATTATTTTTATCTGCATCTAGCTCTGAAAAAATATTTGGGCTTGGGCTTGAAGCAGTGTGTGGGACTTGTTCTATTAGTCCATCTATACTAACCTCCACCAGGTTGCAAATCCAAAATAATTTTTATCTTCATCTAGCTCTGAAAAAATATTGGGACTTCGGCTTGTAGCAGTGTGTGGGACTTGTTCTATTAGTCCATCTATGCTAACCTCCATCAGGTTGCAAATTCAAAATAATTTTTATCTGCTTCTAGCTCTGAAAAAATATTTCGGCTTGTAGCAGTGTGTGGGACTTGTTTTATGAGTCCATCTATACTAACCTCCACCAGGTTGCAAATTCAATATAATTTTTATCTGCATCTTGCGCTGAAAAAATATTTCGGCTGGTAGCAGTGTGTGGGACTTGTTCTATTAGTCCATCTATACTAACCTCCACCAGGTTGCAAATTCAATATAATTTTTATCTGCATCTAGCTCTGAAAAAATATTTGGACTTGGGCTTGTAGCAGTGTGTGGGACTTGTTCTATTAGTCCATCTATACTAACCTCCACCAGGTTGCAAATTCAAAATAATTTTTATCTGCATCTAGCTCTGAAAAAATATTTGGGCTTGGGCTTGAAGCAGTGTGTGGGACTTGTTCTATTAGTCCATCTATACTAACCTCCACCAGGTTGCAAATTCAAAATAATTTTTATCTGCATCTAGGTTAAATATTTGGGCTTGGGCTTGTAGCAGTGTGTTGGACTTGTTCTATTTGTCCATCTATACTAACCTCCACCAGGTTGCAAAATCAAAATAATTTTTATCTGCATCTAGCTCTGAAAAAATATTTGGGCTTGGGCTTGTATCAGTGTGTGAAACTTGTTCTAAAAGTCCATCTATACTAACCTCCACCAGGTTTAAAATTCAAAATAATCTTTATCTGCATCTAGCTCTGAAAAAATATTTGGGCTTCGGCTTGTAGCAGTGTGTGGGACTTGTTCTATTAGTCCATCTATGCTAACCTCCACCAGGTTGCAAATTCAAAATAATTTTTATATGCTCCTAGCTCTGAAAAAATATTTCGGCTTGTAACAGTGTGTGGGACTTGTTCTATTAGTCCATCTATACTAACCTCCACCACCTTGAAATTCAAAATAATTTTTATCTGCATCTAGCGCTGAAAAAATATTTCGGCTGGTAGCAGTGTGTGGGACTTGTTCTATTAGTCCATCTATACTAACCTCCACCAGGTTGCAAATTCAATATAATTTTTATCTGCATCTAGCTCTGAAAAAATATTTGGACTTGGGCTTGTAGCAGTGTGTGGGACTTGTTCTATTAGTCCATCTATACTAACCTCCACCAGGTTGCAAATTCAAAATAATTTTTATCTGCATCTAGCTCTGAAAAAATATTTGGGCTTGGGCTTGTAGCAGTGTGTGGGACTTGTTCTATTAGTCCATCTATACTAACCTCCACCAGGTTGCAAATTCAAAATAATTTTTATCTGCATCTAGCTCTGAAAAAATATTTGCTCTTCGGCTTGTAGCAGTGTGTGGTACTTGTTCTATTAGTCCATCTATACTAACCTCCACCAGGTTGCAAATTCAAAATTATTTTTACCTGCATCTAGCTCTGAAAAAATATTTGGGCTTGGGCTTGTAGCAGTGTGTGGGACTTGTTCTATTAGTCCATCTATACTAACCTCCACCAGGTTTCAAATTCAATATAATATTTATCTGCATCTAGCTCTGAAAAAATATTTGGACTTGGGCTTGTAGCAGTGTGTGGGACTTGTTCTAAAAGTCCATCTATACTAACCTCCACCAGGTTTCAAATTCAAAATAATTTTTATCTGCATCTAGCTCTGAAAAAATATTTGGGCTTCGGCTTGTAGCAGTGTGTGGGACTTGTTCTGTTAGTACATCTATGCTAACCTCCACCAGGTTGCAAATTCAAAATAATTTTTATCTGCTTCTAGCTCTGAAAAAATATTTCGGCTTGTAACAGTGTGTGGGACTTGTTCTATTAGTCCATCTATACTAACCTCCACCACGTTGCAAATTCAATATAATTTTTATCTGCATCTAGCGCTGAAAAAATATTTCGGCTGGTAGCAGTGTGTGGGACTTGTTCTATTAGTCCATCTATACTAACCTCCACCAGGTTGCAAATTCAATATAGTATTTATCTGCATCTAGCTCTGAAAAAATATTTGGACTTGGGCTTGTAGCAGTGTGTGGGACTAATTCTATTAGTCCATCTATACTAACCTCCACCAGGTTGCAAATTCAAAAAAATTTTTATCTGCATCTAGCTCTGAAAAAATATTTGGGCTTCGGCTTGTAGCAGTGTGTGGGACTTGTTCTATTAGTCCTTCTATGCTAACCTCCACCAGGTTGCAAATTCAAAATAATTTTTATCTGCTTCTAGCTCTGAAAAAATATTTTGGCTTGTAACAGTGTGTGGGACTTGTTCTATTAGTCCATCTATACTAACCTCCACCACGTTGCAAATTCAATATAAATTTTATCTGCATCTAGCGCTGAAAAAATATTTCGGCTGGTGACAATGTGTGGGACTTGTTCTATTAGTCCATCTATACTAACCTCCACCAGGTTGCAAATTCAATATAATATTTATCTGCATCTAGCTCTGAAAAAATATTTGGACTTGGGCTTGTAGCAGTGTGTGGGACTTGTTCTACTAGTCCATCTATACTAACCTCCACCAGGTTGCAAATTCAAAATATTTTTTATCTGCATCTAGCCCTGAAAAAATATTTGCTCTTCGGCTTGTAGCAGTGTGTGGTACTTATTCTATTAGTCCATCTATACTAACCTCCACCAGGTTGCAAATTCAAAATAATTTTTACCTGCATCTAGCTCTGAAAAAATATTTGGGCTTGGGCTTGTAGCAGTGTGTGGGACTTGTTCTATTAGTCCATCTATACCAAGCTCCACCAGGTTGCAAATTCAAAATAATTTTTATCTGCATCTAGCTCTGAAAAAATATTTGGGCTTGGGCTTGTAGCAGTGTGTGGGACTTGTTCTATTAGTCCATCTATACTTACCTCCACCAGGTTGCAAATCCAAAATAATTTTTATCTGCATCTAGCTCTGAAAAAATATTGGGGCTTCGGCTTGTAGCAGTGTGTGGGACTTGTTCTATTAGTCCATCTATGCTAACCTCCACCAGGTTGCAAATTCAAAATAATTTTTATCTGCTTCTAGCTCTGAAAAAATATTTCGGCTTGTAGCAGTGTGTGGGACTTGTTCTAGTAGTCCATCTATGCTAACCTCCACCAGGTTGCAAATCCAAAATAATTTTTATCTGCATCTAGCTCTGAAAAAATATTTGGACTTGGGCTTGTAGCAGTGTGTGGAACTTGTTCTATTAGTCCATCTATACTAACCTCCACCAGGTTGCAAATTCAAAATAATTTTTATCTGCATCTAGCTCTGAAAAAATATTTGCTCTTCAGCTTGTAGCAGTGTGTGGTACTTGTTCTATTAGTCCATCTATACTAACCTCCACCAGGTTGCAAATTCAAAATAATTTTTACCTGCATCTAGCTGTGAAAAAATATTTGGGCTTGGGCTTGTAGCAGTGTGTGGGACTTGTTCTATTAGTCCATCTATACTAACCTCCACCAGGTTGCAAATTCAAAATAATTTTTATCTGCATCTAGCTCTGAAAAAATATTTGCTCTTCGGCTTGTAGCAGTGTGTGGTACTTGTTCTATTAGTCCATCTATATTAACCTCCACCAGGTTGCAAATTCAAAATAATTTTTATCTGCATCTAGCTCTGAAAAAATATTTGGGCTTGGGCTTGTAGCAGTGTGTGGGACTTGTTCTATTAGTCCATCTATACTAACCTCCACCAGGTTGCAAATTCAAAATTATTTTTATCTGCATCTAGCTCTGAAAAAATATTTGGGCTTGGGCTTGAAGCAGTGTGTGGGACGTGTTCTATTAGTCCATCTATACTAACCTCCAAAATAATTTTTATCTGCATCTAGCTCTGAAAAAATATTGGGGCTTCGGCTTGTAGCAGTGTGTGGGACTTGTTCTATTAGTCCATCCATGCTAACCTCCACCAGGTTGCAAATTCAAAATAATTTTTATCTGCTTCTAGCTCTGAAAAAATATTTCGGCTTGTAGCAGTGTGTGGGACTTGTTCTATTAGTCCATCTATACTAACCTCCACCAGGTTGCAAATTCAATATAATTTTTATCTGCATCTAGCGCTGAAAAAATATTTCGGCTGGTAGCAGTGTGTGGGACTTGTTCTATTAGTCCATATATACTAACCTCCACCAGGTTGCAAATTCAATATAATTTTTACCTGCATCTAGCTGTGAAAAAATATTTGGGCTTGGGCTTGTAGCAGTGTGTGGGACTTGTTCTATTAGTCCATCTATACTAACCTCCACCAGGTTGCAAATTCAAAATAATTTTTATCTGCATCTAGCTCTGAAAAAATATTTGCTCTTCGGCTTGTAGCAGTGTGTGGTACTTGTTCTATTAGTCCATCTATATTAACCTCCACCAGGTTGCAAATTCAAAATAATTTTTATCTGCATCTAGCTCTGAAAAAATATTTGGGCTTGGGCTTGTAGCAGTGTGTGGGACTTGTTCTATTAGTCCATCTATACTAACCTCCACCAGGTTGCAAATTCAAAATTATTTTTATCTGCATCTAGCTCTGAAAAAATATTTGGGCTTGGGCTTGAAGCAGTGTGTGGGACGTGTTCTATTAGTCCATCTATACTAACCTCCAAAATAATTTTTATCTGCATCTAGCTCTGAAAAAATATTGGGGCTTCGGCTTGTAGCAGTGTGTGGGACTTGTTCTATTAGTCCATCCATGCTAACCTCCACCAGGTTGCAAATTCAAAATAATTTTTATCTGCTTCTTGCTCTGAAAAAATATTTCGGCTTGTAGCAGTGTGTGGGACTTGTTCTATTAGTCCATCTATACTAACCTCCACCAGGTTGCAAATTCAATATAATTTTTATGTGCATCTAGCGCTGAAAAAATATTTCGGCTGGTAGCAGTGTGTGGGACTTGTTCTATTAGTCCATCTATACTAACCTCCACCAGGTTGCAAATTCAATATAATTTTTATCTGCATCTAGCTCTGAAAAAATATTTGGACTTGGGCTTGTAGCAGTGTGTGGGACTTGTTCTATTAGTCCATCTATACTAACCTCCACCAGGTTGCAATTTCAAAATAATTTTTATCTGCATCTAGCTCTGAAAAAATATTTGGGCTTGGGCTTGAAGGTGTGTGGGACTTGTTCAATTAGTCCATCTATGCTAACCTCCACCAGGATGCAAATTCAAAATAATTTTTATCTACATCTAGCTCTGAAAAAATATTTGGGCTTCGGCTTGTAGCAGTGTGTGGGACTTGTTCTATTAGTCCATCTATACTAACCTCCACCAGGTTGCAAATTCTAAATAATTTTTATCTGCATCTAGCTCTGAAAAAATATTTCGGCTTGGGCTTGTAGCAGTGTGTGGGACTTGTTCTATTAGTCCATCTATACTAACCTCCACCAGGTTGCAAATTCAAAATAATTTTTATCTGCATCTAGGTTAAATATTTGGGCTTGGGCTTGTAGCAGTGTGTTGGACTTGTTCTATTTGTCCATCTATACTAACCTCCACCAGGTTGCAAATTCAAAATAATTTTTATCTGCATCTAGCTCTGAAAAAATATTTAGGCTTGGGCTTGTAGCAGTGTGTGGGACTTGTTCTAAAAGTCCATCTATACTAACCTCCACCAGGTTTCAAATTCAAAATAATTTTTATCTGCATCTAGCGCTGAAAAAATATTTCGGCTGGTAGCAGTGTGTGGGCCTTGTTCTATTAGTCCATCTATATTAACCTCCACCAGGTTGCAAATTCAATATATTTTTTATCTGCATCTAGCTCTGAAAAAATAGTTGGACTTGGGCTTGTAGCAGTGTTTGGGACTTGTTCTATTAGTCCATCTATACTAACCTCCACCAGGTTGCAAATTCAAAATAATTTTTATCTGCATCTAGCTCTGAAAAAATATTTGCTCTTCGGCTTGTAGCAGTGTATGGTACTTGTTCTATTAGTCCATCTATACTAACCTCCACCAGGTTGCAAATTCAAAATTATTTTTACCTGCATCTAGCTCTGAAAAAATATTTGGGCTTGGACTTGTAGCAGTGTGTGGGACTTGTTCTATTAGTCCATCTATACTAACCTCCACCAGGTTGCAAATTCAATATAATATTTATCTGCATCTAGCTCTGAAAAAATATTTGGACTTGGGCTTGTAGCAGTGTGTGGGACTTGTTCTATTAGTCCATCTATACTAACCTCCACCAGGTTGCAAATTCAAAATAATTTTTATCTGCATCTAGCTCTGAAAAAATGTTTGGGCTTGGGCTTGTAGCAGTGTGTGGGACTTGTTCTAAAAGTCCATCTATACTAACCTCCACCAGGTTTCAAATTCAAAATAATTTTTATCTGCATCTAGCTCTGAAAAAATATTTGGGCTTCGGCTTGTAGCAGTGTGTGGGACTTGTTCTATTAGTCCATCTATGCTAACCTCCACCAGGTTGCAAATTCAAAATAATTTTTATCTGCTTCTAGCTCTGAAAAAATATTTCGGCTTGTAACAGTGTGTGGGACTTGTTCTATTAGTCCATCTATACTAACCTCCACCACGTTGCAAATTCAATATAATTTTTATCTGCATCTAGCGCTGAAAAAATATTTCGGCTGGTAGCAGTGTGTGGGACTTGTTCTATTAGTCCATCTATACTAACCTCCACCAGGTTGCAAATTCAATATAATATTTATCTGCATCTAGCTCTGAAAAAATATTTGGACTTGGGCTTGTAGCAGTGTGTGGGACTTGTTCTATTAGTCCATCTATACTAACCTCCACCAGGTTTCAAATTCAAAATAATTTTTATCTGCATCTAGCTCTGAAAAAATATTTGGGCTTCGGCTTGTAGCAGTGTGTGGGACTTGTTCTATTAGTCCATCTATGCTAACCTCAACCAGGTTGCAAATTCAAAATAATTTTTATCTGCTTCTAGCTCTGAAAAAATATTTCGGCTTGTAACAGTGTGTGGGACTTGTTCTATTAGTCCATCTATACTAACCTCCACCACGTTGCAAATTCAATATAAATTTTATCTGCATCTAGCGTTGAAAAAATATTTTGGCTGGTAGCAATGTGTGGGACTTGTTCTATTAGTCCATCTATACTAACCTCCACCAGGTTGCAAATTCAATATAATATTTATCTGCATCTAGCTCTGAAAAAATATTTGGACTTGGGCTTGTAGCAGTGTGTGGGACTTGTTCTATTAGTCCATCTATATTAACCTCCACCAGGTTGCAAATTCAAAATAATTTTTATCTGCATCTAGCTCTGAAAAAATATTTGGGCTTGGGCTTGTAGCAGTATGTGGGACTTGTTCTATTAGTCCATCTATACTAACCTCCACCAGGTTGCAAATTCAAAATATTTTTTATCTGCATCTAGCCCTGAAAAAATATTTACTCTTCGGCTTGTAGCAGTGTGTGGTACTTGTTCTATTAGTCCATCTATACTAACCTCCACCAGGTTGCAAATTCAATATAATATTTATCTGCATCTAGCTCTGAAAAAATATTTGGACTTGGGCTTGTAGCAGTGTGTGGGACTTGTTCTATTAGTCCATCTATACTAACCTCCACCAGGTTGCAAATTCCAAATAATTTTTATCTGCATCTAGCTCTGAAAAAATATTTGGGCTTGGGCTTGTAGCAGTATGTGGGACTTGTTCTATTAGTCCATCTATACTAACCTCCACCAGGTTGCAAATTCAAAATATTTTTTATCTGCATCTAGCCCTGAAAAAATATTTGCTCTTCGGCTTGTAGCAGTGTGTGGTACTTGTTCTATTAGTCCATCTATACTAACCTCCACCAGGTTGCAAATTCAAAATAATTTTTACCTGCATCTAGCTCTGAAAAAATATTTGGGCTTGGGCTTGAAGCAGTGTGTGGGACTTGTTCTATTAGTCCATCTATACTAACCTCCACCAGGTTGCAAATTCAAAATAATTTTTATCTGCATCTAGCTCTGAAAAAATATTTGCTCTTCGGCTTGTAGCAGTGTGTGGTACTTGTTCTATTAGTCCATCTATACTAACCTCCACCAGGTTGCAAATTCAAAATAATTTTTACCTGCATCTAGCTCTGAAAAAATATTTGGGCTTGGGCTTGTAGCAGTGTGTGGGACTTGTTCTATTAGTCCATCTATACTAACCTCCACCAGGTTGCAAATTCAAAATAATTTTTATCTGCATCTAGCTCTGAAAAAATATTTGGGCTTGGGCTTGTAGCAGTGTGTGGGACTTGTTCTAAAAGTCCATCTATACTAACCTCCACCAGGTTTCAAATTCAAAATAATTTTTATCTGCATCTAGCTCTGAAAAAATATTTGGGCTTCGGCTTGTAGCAGTGTGTGGGACTTGTTCTATTAGTCCATCTATGCTAACCTCCACCAGGTTGCAAATTCAAAATAATTTTTATCTGCTTCTAGCTCTGAAAAATTATTTCGGCTTGTAACAGTGTGTGGGACTTGTTCTATTAGTCCATCTATACTAACCTCCACCACGTTGCAAATTCAATATAATTTTTATCTGCATCTAGCGCTGAAAAAATATTTCGGCTGGTAGCAGTGTGTGGGACTTGTTCTATTAGTCCATCTATACTAACCTCCACCAGGTTGCAAATTCAATATAATATTTATCTGCATCTAGCTCTGAAAAAATATTTGGACTTGGGCTTGTAGCAGTGTGTGGGACTTGTTCTATTAGTCCATCTATACTAACCTCCACCAGGTTGCAAATTCAAAAAAATTTTTATCTGCATCTAGCTCTGAAAAAATATTTGGGCTTCGGCTTGTAGCAGTGTGTGGTACTTGTTCTATTAGTCCATCTATGCTAACCTCCACCAGGTTGCAAATTCTAAATAATTTTTATCTGCTTCTAGCTCTGAAAAAATATTTCGGCTTGTAACAGTGTGTGGGACTTGTTCTATTAGTCCATCTATACTAACCTCCACCACGTTGCAAATTCAATATAAATTTTATCTGCATCTAGCGCTGAAAAAATATTTCGGCTGGTAGCAATGTGTGGGACTTGTTCTATTAGTCCATCTATACTAACCTCCACCAGGTTGCAAATTCAATATAATATTTATCTGCATCTAGCTCTGAAAAAATATTTGGACTTGGGCTTGTAGCAGTGTGTGGGACTTGTTCTATTAGTCCATCTATACTAACCTCCACCAGGTTGCAAATTCAAAATAATTTTTATCTGCATCTAGCGCTGAAAAAATATTTGGGCTTGGGCTTGTAGCAGTGTGTGGGACTTGTTCTATTAGTCCATCTATACTAACCTCCACCAGGTTGCAAATTCAAAATATTTTTTATCTGCATCTAGCCCTGAAAAAATATTTGCTCTTCGGCTTGTAGCAGTGTGTGGTACTTGTTCTATTAGTCCATCTATACTAACCTCCACCAGGTTGCAAATTCAAAATAATTTTTACCTGCATCTAGCTCTGAAAAAATATTTGGGCTTGGGCTTGTAGCAGTGTGTGGGACTTGTTCTATTAGTCCATCTATACCAAGCTCCACCAGGTTGCAAATTCAAAATAATTTTTATCTGCATCTAGCTCTGAAAAAATATTTGAGCTTGGGCTTGTAGCAGTGTGTGGGACTTGTTCTATTAGTCCATCTATACTAACCTCCACCTGGTTGCAAATCCAAAATAATTTTTATCTGCATCTAGCTCTGAAAAAATATTGGGGCTTCTGCTTGTAGCAGTGTGTGGGACTTGTTCTATTAGTCCATCTATGCTAACCTCCACCAGGTTGCAAATTCAAAATAATTTTTATCTGCTTCTAGCTCTGAAAAAATATTTCGGCTTGTAGCAGTGTGTGGGACTTGTTCTATTAGTCCATCTATACTAACCTCCACCAGGTTGCAAATCCAAAATAATTTTCATCTGCATCTAGCTCTGAAAAAATATTTGGACTTGGGCTTGTAGCAGTGTGTTGAACTTGTTCTATTAGTCCATCTATACTAACCTCCACCAGGTTGCAAATTCAAAATAATTTTTATCTGCATCTAGCTCTGAGAAAATATTTGGGCTTGGGCTTGTAGCAGTGTGTGGGACTTGTTCAATTAGTCCATCTATACTAACCTCCACCAGGTTGCAAATTCAAAATAATTTTTATCTGCATCTAGCTCTGAAAAAATGTTTGCTCTTCAGCTTGTAGCAGTGTGTGGTACTTGTTCTATTAGTCCATCTATACTAACCTCCACCAGGTTGCAAATTCAAAATAATTTTTACCTGCATCTAGCTGTGAAAAAATATTTGGGCTTGGGCTTGTAGCAGTGTGTGGGACTTGTTCTATTAGTCCATCTATACTAACCTCCACCAGGTTGCAAATTCAAAATAATTTTTATCTGCATCTAGCTCTGAAAAAATATTTGCTCTTCGGCTTGTAGCAGTGTGTGGTACTTGTTCTATTAGTCCATCTATATTAACCTCCACCAGGTTGCAAATTCAAAATAATTTTTATCTGCATCTAGCTCTGAAAAAATATTTGGGCTTGGGCTTGTAGCAGTGTGTGGGACTTGTTCTATTAGTCCATCTATACTAACCTCCACCAGGTTGCAAATTCAAAATTATTTTTATCTGCATCTAGCTCTGAAAAAATATTTGGGCTTGGGCTTGAAGCAGTGTGTGGGACTTGTTCTATTAGTCCATCTATACTAACCTCCACCAGGTTGCAAATCCAAAATAATTTTTATCTGCATCTAGCTCTGAAAAAATATTGGGGCTTCGGCTTGTAGCAGTGTGTGGGACTTGTTCTATTAGTCCATCTATGCTAACCTCCACCAGGTTGCAAATTCAAAATAATTTTTATTGCTTCTAGCTCTGAAAAAATATTTCGGCTTGTAGCAGTGTGTGGGACTTGTTCTATTAGTCCATCTATACTAACCTCCACCAGGTTGCAAATTCAATATAATTTTTATCTGCATCTAGCGCTGAAAAAATATTTCGGCTGGTAGCAGTGTGTGGGACTTGTTCTATTAGTCCATCTATACTAACCTCCACCAGGTTGCAAATTCAATATAATTTTTATCTGCATCTAGCTCTGAAAAAATATTTGGACTTGGGCTTGTAGCAGTGTGTGGGACTTGTTCTATTTGTCCATCTATACTAACCTCCACCAGGATGCAAATTCAAAATAATTTTTATCTACATCTAGCTCTGAAAAAATATTTGGGCTTCGGCTTGTAGCAGTGTGTGGGACTTGTTCTATTAGTCCATCTATACTAACCTCCACCAGGTTGCAAATTCTAAATAATTTTTATCTGCATCTAGCTCTGAAAAAATATTTGGGCTTCGGCTTGTAGCAGTGTGTGGGACTTGTTCTATTAGTCCATCTATACTAACCTCCACCAGGTTGCAAATTCAAAATAATTTTTATCTGCATCTAGGTTAAATATTTGGGCTTGGGCTTGTAGCAGTGTGTTGGACTTGTTCTATTTGTCCATCTATACTAACCTCCACCAGGTTGCAAATTCAAAATAATTTTTATCTGCATCTAGCTCTGAAAAAATATTTGGGCTTGGGCTTGTAGCAGTGTGTGGGACTTGTTCTAAAAGTCCATCTATACTAACCTCCACCAGGTTTCAAATTCAAAATAATTTTTATCTGCATCTAGCTCTGAAAAAATATATGGGCTTCGGCTTGTAGCAGTGTGTGGGACTTGTTCTATTAGTCAATCTATGCTAACCTCCACCAGGTTGCAAATTCAAAATAATTTTTATCTGCTTCTAGCTCTGAAAAAATATTTCGGCTTGTAACAGTGTGTGGGACTTGTTCTATTAGTCCATCTATACTAACCTCCACCACGTTGCAAATTCAATATAATTTTTATCTGCATCTAGCGCTGAAAAAATATTTCGGCTGGTAGCAGTGTGTGGGACTTGTTCTATTAGTCCATCTATACTAACCTCCACCAGGTTGCAAATTCAATATAATTTTTATCTGCATCTAGCTCTGAAAAAATATTTGGACTTGGGCTTGTAGCAGTGTGTGGGACTTGTTCTTTTAGTCCATCTATACTAACCTCCACCAGGTTGCAAATTCAAAATAATTTTTATCTGCATCTAGCTCTGAAAAAATATTTGGGCTTGGGCTTGTAGCAGTGTGTGGGACTTGTTCTATTAGTCCATCTATACTAACCTCCACCAGGTTGCAAATTCAAAATAATTTTTATCTGCATCTAGCTCTGAAAAAATATTTGCTCTTCGGCTTGTAGCAGTGTGTGGTACTTGTTCTATTAGTCCATCTATACTAACCTCCACCAGGTTGCAAATTCAAAATAATTTTTACCTGCATCTAGCTCTGAAAAAATATTTGGGCTTGGGCTTGTAGCCGTGTGTGGGACTTGTTCTATTAGTCCATCTATACTAAGCTCCACCAGTTTGCAAATTCAAAATAATTTTTATCTGCATCTAGCTCTGAAAAAATATTTGGGCTTGGGCTTGTAGCAGTGTGTTGGACTTGTTCTATTAGTCCATCTATACTAACCTCCACCAGGTTGCAAATTCAAAATTATTTTTATCTGCATCTAGCTCTGAAAAAATATTTGGGCTTGGGCTTGTAGCAGTGTTTGGGACTTGTTCTATTAGTCCATCTATACTAACCTCCACCAGGTTGCAAATCCAAAATAATTTTTATCTGCATCTAGCTCTGAAAAAATATTGGGGCTTCGGCTTTTAGCAGTGTGTGGGACTTGTTCTATTAGTCCATCTATGCTAACCTCCACCAGGTTGCAAATTCAAAATAATTTTTATCTGCTTCTAGCTCTGAAAAAATATTTCGGCTTGTAGCAGTGTGTGGGACTTGTTCTATTAGTCCATCTATACTAACCTCCACCAGGTTGCAAATTCAATATAATTTTTATCTGCTTCTAGTGCTGAAAAAATATTTCGTCTGGTAGCAGTGTGTGGAACTTGTTCTATTAGTCCATCTATACTAACCTCCACCAGGTTGCAAATTCAATATAATTTTTTTCTGCATCTAGCTCTGAAAAAATATTTGGACTTGGGCTTGTAGCAGTGTGTGGGACTTGTTCTATTACTCCATCTATACTAACCTCCACCAGGTTGCAAATTCAAAATAATTTTTATCTGCATCTAGCTCTGAGAAAATATTTGGGCTTGGGCTTGTAGCAGTGTGTGGGACTTGTTCAATTAGTCCATCTATACTAACCTCCACCAGGTTGCAAATTCAAAATAATTTTTATCTGCATCTAGGTCTGAAAAAATATTTGCTCTTCAGCTTGTAGCAGTGTGTGGTACTTGTTCTATTAGTCCATCTATACTAACCTCCACCAGGTTGCAAATTCAAAATAATTTTTACCTGCATCTAGCTGTGAAAAAATATTTGGGCTTGGGCTTGTAGCAGTGTGTTGAACTTGTTCTATTAGTCCATCTATACTAACCTCCACCAGGTTGCAAATTCAAAATAATTTTTATCTGCATCTAGCTCTGAGAAAATATTTGGGCTTGGGCTTGTAGCAGTGTGTGGGACTTGTTCAATTAGTCCATCTATACTAACCTCCACCAGGTTGCAAATTCAAAATAATTTTTATCTGCATCTAGCTCTGAAAAAATATTTGCTCTTCAGCTTGTAGCAGTGTGTGGTACTTGTTCTATTAGTCCATCTATACTAACCTCCACCAGGTTGCAAATTCAAAATAATTTTTACCTGCATCTAGCTGTGAAAAAATATTTGGGCTTGGGCTTGTAGCAGTGTGTGGGACTTGTTCTATTAGTCCATCTATACTAACCTCCACCAGGTTGCAAATTCAAAATAATTTTTATCTGCATCTAGCTCTGAAAAAATATTTGCTCTTCGGCTTGTAGCAGTGTGTGGTACTTGTTCTATTAGTCCATCTATATTAACCTCCACCAGGTTGCAAATTCAAAATAATTTTTATCTGCATCTAGCTCTGAAAAAATATTTGGGCTTGGGCTTGTAGCAGTGTGTGGGACTTGTTCTATTAGTCCATCTATACTAACCTCCACCAGGTTGCAAATTCAAAATTATTTTTATCTGCATCTAGCTCTGAAAAAATATTTGGGCTTGGGCTTGAAGCAGTGTGTGGGACTTGTTCTATTAGTCCATCTATACTAACCTCCACCAGGTTGCAAATCCAAAATAATTTTTATCTGCATCTAGCTCTGAAAAAATATTGGGGCTTCGGCTTGTAGCAGTGTGTGGGACTTGTTCTATTAGTCCATCTATGCTAACCTCCACCAGGTTGCAAATTCAAAATAATTTTTATTGCTTCTAGCTCTGAAAAAATATTTCGGCTTGTAGCAGTGTGTGGGACTTGTTCTATTAGTCCATTTATACTAACCTCCACCAGGTTGCAAATTCAATATAATTTTTATCTGCATCTAGCGCTGAAAAAATATTTCGGCTGGTAGCAGTGTGTGGGACTTGTTCTATTAGTCCATCTATACTAACCTCCACCAGGTTGCAAATTCAATATAATTTTTATCTGCATCTAGCTCTGAAAAAATATTTGGACTTGGGCTTGTAGCAGTGTGTGGGACTTGTTCTATTTGTCCATCTATACTAACCTCCACCAGGATGCAAATTCAAAATAATTTTTATCTACATCTAGCTCTGAAAAAATATTTGGGCTTCGGCTTGTAGCAGTGTGTGGGACTTGTTCTATTAGTCCATCTATACTAACCTCCACCAGGTTGCAAATTCTAAATAATTTTTATCTGCATCTAGCTCTGAAAAAATATTTGGGCTTCGGCTTGTAGCAGTGTGTGGGACTTGTTCTATTAGTCCATCTATACTAACCTCCACCAGGTTGCAAATTCAAAATAATTTTTATCTGCATCTAGGTTAAATATTTGGGCTTGGGCTTGTAGCAGTCTGTTGGACTTGTTCTATTTGTCCATCTATACTAACCTCCACCAGGTTGCAAATTCAAAATAATTTTTATCTGCATCTAGCTCTGAAAAAATATTTGGGCTTGGGCTTGTAGCAGTGTGTGGGACTTGTTCTAAAAGTCCATCTATACTAACCTCCACCAGGTTTCAAATTCAAAATAATTTTTATCTGCATCTAGCTCTGAAAAAATATATGGGCTTCGGCTTGTAGCAGTGTGTGGGACTTGTTCTATTAGTCAATCTATGCTAACCTCCACCAGGTTGCAAATTCAAAATAATTTTTATCTGCTTCTAGCTCTGAAAAAATATTTCGGCTTGTAACAGTGTGTGGGACTTGTTCTATTAGTCCATCTATACTAACCTCCACCACGTTGCAAATTCAATATAATTTTTATCTGCATCTAGCGCTGAAAAAATATTTCGGCTGGTAGCAGTGTGTGGGACTTGTTCTATTAGTCCATCTATACTAACCTCCACCAGGTTGCAAATTCAATATAATTTTTATCTGCATCTAGCTCTGAAAAAATATTTGGACTTGGGCTTGTAGCAGTGTGTGGGACTTGTTCTATTAGTCCATCTATACTAACCTCCACCAGGTTGCAAATTCAAAATAATTTTTATCTGCATCTAGCTCTGAAAAAATATTTGGGCTTGGGCTTGTAGCAGTGTGTGGGACTTGTTCTATTAGTCCATCTATACTAACCTCCACCAGGTTGCAAATTCAAAATAATTTTTATCTGCATCTAGCTCTGAAAAAATATTTGCTCTTCGGCTTGTAGCAGTGTGTGGTACTTGTTCTATTAGTCCATCTATACTAACCTCCACCAGGTTGCAAATTCAAAATAATTTTTATCTGCATCTAGCTCTGAGAAAATATTTGGGCTTGGGCTTGTAGCAGTGTGTGGGACTTGTTCAATTAGTCCATCTATACTAACCTCCACCAGGTTGCAAATTCAAAATAATTTTTACCTGCATCTAGCTGTGAAAAAATATTTGGGCTTGGGCTTGTAGCAGTGTGTGGGACTTGTTCTATTAGTCCATCTATACTAACCTCCACCAGGTTGCAAATTCAAAATAATTTTTATCTGCATCTAGCTCTGAAAAAATATTTGCTCTTCGGCTTGTAGCAGTGTGTGGTACTTGTTCTATTAGTCCATCTATATTAACCTCCACCAGATTGCAAATTCAAAATAATTTTTATCTGCATCTAGCTCTGAAAAAATATTTGGGCTTGGGCTTGTAGCAGTGTGTGGGACTTGTTCTATTAGTCCATCTATACTAACCTCCACCAGGTTGCAAATTCAAAATTATTTTTATCTGCATCTAGCTCTGAAAAAATATTTGGGCTTGAGCTTGTAGCAGTGTGTGGGACTTGTTCTATTAGTCCATCTATACTAACCTCCACCAGGTTGCAAATCCAAAATTATTTTTATCTGCATCTAGCTCTGAAAAAATATTGGGGCTTCGGCTTGTAGCAGTGTGTGGGACTTGTTCTATTAGTGTTAGAACCTTGCTCTTAGGTTTTTTCCTTTGCTGGTCACATGACCTTGTTGGCCTATTTAATCCTGCTCCGCCCTTCTGGCTTTGCTGTACTTCATTGTATAACTATTTTCTAGCTAGCCTGTGCTTTGTATCTAACTTTGTTAGTTTGCTTGGTCTACGGACCTCTATGTTCTATATATTTTGTTTGTTCGTCTGTCTGCTACTATTTCTGTTAGGAGGTGTCCCATTTTCCTCCCAGTCCTTAGTACTTGTAGGGATTCCTTCCCCACATCTATAGGTCTCCGTACAGACTAGCTTAGGACTTTAGCAGGTCTGATCGCAGGATCAGGTTCCCTGTTACATCGTAGGGATTCAGCTGAGTTCTATCGTAGGGACAGATCTCCTCTCTTTCCTTAGCTCTGGTAGCAGAACATAACAGTAAGTCCAGCCTGCAAATTCTCTAAGGAAAGATTTTTCTGTTCCATCATGGTGTCGGTTCAGGATTTGGCTCATCGCCTGCAGGGACTCTCTCTGGAGGTGGCCGAGCTCCGTCAGCACGTGAGTAACTGTCCTGGAGCACATTTCTTGGAGCCTAAGGTATGTTTGCCGGATTTATTTTTTGGTGAACACCGAGAATTTTTTTTATTTAAAAATGCTTGCTTATTGTATTTTCGTTTGAGACCCAAGTCCTCTGGGGATGAATCCCAGCGCATAGGGTTCATAATGTCACTTTTGCGCAAAGAGCCTCAGGAGTGGGCCTTTTCTTTGCAACCTAGTGATACATGCTTCAGATCAGTGGATAGTTTTTTTTCTGCTTTGGAACTATTATATGATGATCCTGACCGTGTCGCATCAGCTGAGACTGAGTTGAGACGTTTGAAACAGGGATCAGGTAATGTGGAAAAATATTGTACTCATTTCCGTCGATGGTCTGCTCAAACAGGGTGGAACGATTCTGCTCTGAAAAGTCTATTTCTTGCTGGGCTCAGTGAAAGGGTTAAAGACCTGCTAATTGCTTATCCTACACCTGAAGATTTGCAACAGGCTATGCAATTAGCTATACGGGTGGATAGGAGACTGCGTGCAAGGGTTAATGAGAGCAAATCCTCTGCTATGTCAGTTTCTGGTTATGAGAATGTGTGTACTAACAGTGGTGAACCGATGGAGATTGGATCGGTGGCACCTCGCTCTCAAGAAAAAGACCGTCGATTTTCTGAAGGCTTGTGTTTCTATTGCGGAAAATCTGGTCATTTGATTAAAGGCTGTGAGCTTCGTATGAAGAAAGAAAAAAAAATGGTCAGTCATGCCCGTATTGCCTGTTTAAATTCCAAGGGTGTATTTTTAGCTGCTTCCACGATTGCTCAGGAAAAATTAATGGAATTTCGGGTGTTTGTTGATTGTGGGTCTACTCTGAATGTAATTGATGGGGGATTCTTGGAAAGACTCAATTTAAAACCCGAACCTTTATCATCCCCCATTGCTGTGGTTTCTGTGGATGGTTCCCCTTTGAAGAATATTACTCTCAAGGTCTGTGAATTTCCTCTCACTATTAATGGTGTTCACCATGAGAAATTGGATTTGGTAGTTTTGAATAACTTGCCTTCTCCAGTAATATTGGGATTGCCCTGGTTTAAATTTCACAATCCTGTACTGGATTGGTCTACCAGTGAAATTAAATCCTGGAGCCATAAATGTTATGACAAGTGTTGTAACGGGCGTATTGCAGCTTTGGATAGGGGAGAATTGCCTGTTCCTATTCAGGATTTTTGGAGAGTTTTTTCTGAGAAGGAATCGCAGGTTTTGCCTCCCCATAGAGACTATGATTGTTCTATTGAATTTGTCCCTGGAGCGACTCTTCCTAAAAGTCGTTTATTTAACCTTACTATTCCTGAGAGGAAGGCTTTGGAGGAATACATACAGACAAGTTTGGCCGCCGGTCACATTAGGCCCTCTAAGTCTCCTGTGGCGGTTGGATTTTTTTTTGTAAAAAAAAAGGACGGCGGTTTACGTCCTTGTCTGGATTTTCGTGAGATTAACAAAATTACTGTACGCAATCCTTACCCACTGCCATTGATTCCTGATCTGTTTAACCAGTTAATGGGGGCCAAGTGGTTCTCTAAAATTGACCTTAAGGGGGCATACAATCTGTTGCGCATGAAGGAGGGTGATGAATGGAAGACTACTTTGATAGGAAACGACAGGAGGTTTTGTTCGCTGTTGGTGACATGGTCTGGTTGTCCTCTAGGAATCTGCGGTTGAGGATTCCTTCTAAGAAATTGGGTCCCAAGTTTGTAGGGCCCTTTAAGGTGCTTCAGGTTGTCAACCAATCTGCTGTTAGGTTGGAGGTTCCTACCTCCTGGAGAATTAATCCGGTATTTCATGTCTCTCTGTTAAAAAAAGCTGTTGTGTCGGATGGTGACGCCTCTGCCTCTGTTCCTCCGGTGGTGGAGGACGGGGAATATGAAATTTCTCGCATCCTTAACTCTAGATGGTATAGAGGTAGTTTGCAGTATCTTGTGGCCTGGAAAGGTTTCGGACCCGAGGATAACTCTTGGGTGAGGTCAGATGATGTTTCCGCGTCCAGACTTATCAGAGCGTTTCACAGGAGATTTCCTGATAAGCCTGGTCCTAGGGGATCCGGAGGATCCTCTTAGAAGGGGGGGTACTCTTAGAACCTTGCTCTTAGGTTTTTTCCTTTGCTGGTCACATGACCTTGTTGGCCTATTTAATCCTGCTCCGCCCTTCTGGCTTTGCTGAACTTCATTGTATAACTACTTTCTAGCTAGCCTGTGCTTTGTATCTAACTCTGTTAGTTTGCTTGGTCTACGGACATCTATGTTCTATATATTTTGTTTGTTCGTCTGTCTGCTACTATTTCTGTTAGGAGGTGTCCCATTTTCCTCCCAGTACTTAGTACTTGTAGGGATTCCTTCCCCACATCTATAGGTCTCCGTACAGACTAGCTTAGGACTTTAGCAGGTCTGATCGCAGGATTAGGTTCCCTGTTACATCGTAGGGATTCAGCTGAGTTCTATCGTAGGGACAGATCTCCTCTCTTTCCTTAGCTCTGGTAGCAGAACATAACAATTAGTCGATCTATGCTAACCTCCACCAGGTTGCAAATTCAAAATAATTTTTATGTGCTTCTAGCTCTGAAAAAATATTTTGGCTTGTAGCAGTGTGTGGGACTTGTTCTATTAGTCCATCTATACTAACCTCCACCAGGTTGCAAATTCAATTTAATTTTTATCTGCATCTAGTGCTGAAAAAATATTTCGGCTGGTAGCAGTGTGTGGGACTTGTTCTATTAGTCCATCTATACTAACTTCCACCAGGTTGCAAATTCAATATAATTTTTATCTGCATCTAGCTCTGAAAAAATATTTGGTCTTGGGCTTGTAGCAGTGTGTGGGACTTGTTCTATTAGTCCATCTATACTAACCTCCACCAGGTTGCAAATTCAAAATAATTTTTATCTGCATCTAGCTCTGAAAAAATATTTGGGCTTGGGCTTGTAGCAGTGTGTGGGACTTGTTCAATTAGTCCATCTATACTAACCTCCACCAGGTTGCAAATTCAAAATAATTTTTATCTGCATCTAGCTCTGAAAAAATATTTGCTCTTCAGCTTGTAGCAGTGTGTGGTACTTGTTCTATTAGTCCATCTAAACTAACCTCCACCAGGTTGCAAATTCAAAATAATTTTTACCTGCATCTAGTTCTGAAAAAATATTTGGGCTTGGGCTTGTAGCAGTGTGTGGGACTTGTTCTATTAGTCCATCTATACTAACCTCCACCAGGTTGCAAATTCAAAATAATTTTTATCTGCATCTAGCTCTGAAAAAATATTTGCTCTTCGGCTTGTAGCAGTGTGTGGTACTTGTTCTATTAGTCCATCTATACTAACCTCCACCAGGTTGCAAATTCAAAATAATTTTTACCTGCATCTAGCTCTGAAAAAATATTTGGGCTTGGGCTTGTAGCAGTGTGTGGGACTTGTTCTATTAGTCCATCTATACTAACCTCCACCAGGTTGCAAATTCAAAATAATTTTAATCTGCATCTAGCTCTGAAAAAATATTTGCTCTTCGGCTTGTAGCAGTGTGTGGGACTTGTTCTATTAGTCCATCTATACTAACCTCCACCAGGTTGCAAATTCAAAATAAGTTTTATCTGCATCTAGCTCTGAAAAAATATTTGGGCTTGGGCTTGTAGCAGTGTGTGGGACTTGTTCTATTAGTCTATCTATACTAACCTCCACCAGGTTGCAAATTCAAAATATTTTTTAGCTGCATCTTGCCTGTAAACTAATTTTGGGCATATTAGCTGTGTGTGGTACTCATTCTATTAGGCCATCTATACTAAGCTCCACCAGCTTTCAAATTACTAATAATTTTTAGCTGCATCTTGCCTGGAAAATAATTTTGGGCATAGTAGCAGTGTGTGGTGCTCATTGTATTAGGCCATCTATACCAAGCTCCACCAGCTTTGAAATTAATAATAATTTTTTGCTGCATCTAGCCCGGAAAATTTTTTTCTTCCCAATAGTGGTAGCAATAGAAATATGGGGTGCGCTCCTGGCTAATAAAAATATACGCTTCATAACAAAAAACACCAGCCTAGCGCACTGCATTAACAAGATGGCATCATTGTCTCTCCCGTCTACGCCGGCTAGCATTCCTGTGCCTAAAACACAATGCATGGGTCCGCGCTAGCCACGATGCTGAGGGGTCTAAAGCTGCTGCTAACACTTTATCACAATTCAATTGGCAGATTTTCACAGAGCTCCTCCCCAACGCCCACCCATCGGGCAACAGTTGCCCTCCCTATGGGATGTAGTGGCGAATAGTTGATGCCATTAATCAGAGCGTCAGTTGCCCCGTCGACGTGGCAAGCATACGGTAAGGCATGGGAAGAGTGGACACAACTAGTAGCAGGCAGACGGGTTGACCAATGTGAACAAGCCAGATTACAAGTCACCATAGAATTTCTCCACCAGCTAATGATGAGGGGCATTTCAGGGGCGTCAGCGCAGCGGTGTCTGACCGGAGTAGCATTTCACTTCCAACTACTGAATTGGGGAGATGTGACAAAGAGATTCATCATCAGACAATCTATAAAAGGGTGGAAAAGGGGTCAGCCAAGTCAGGAGTGTAGACGTCCCGTCCCGTGTCACTAAAACTGATTTCTCACATCATATCCCTAACACCATTAACATGACACTCACAATTTGAAGCAACACTACTGTCTACTGCATGTGCTATCGCCCTCTTCGGGGCGCTATGCATAAGCGAATTAGTCCCTCAATCCAAAATTACCACCAGTGGAGGCTTATTACACCAGGACGTAGTCATAGCCAATAATGCAAAACATCTACGCATACGCCAATCGAAAATGGTTCCAGCGGGCAGGGGCACTTGGGTACTTCTACAACCCACAAACGGTATACTGAGTCGGGTAACAATAGTAAAAACATATATAACCTTCCTATCACACATTGATGGAACGCCATTATCAGGATACCAGTTCCAAGCTATATTTAATAAATGCATAACATTGGCAGGGAACCACCCCAAAGATTACGGGACACACTCATTCCGCATAGGCGCGGCCACGGAAGCAGCAAGAGCAGGTCTGTCAGAAACGGAAGTTCAGAGGATAGGGAGATGGCCATCCATGTGTTTGGCGAGATACATAAGACCAGACTTGTTATCCAAACGTGGTTTGTTTCTTTTACAGGTGACGCTAAGCCAACAGTGTGGGTGATAGGTCACGCGCATATATATTGGGCAGAAAAATGGGCAAAAGTCCACCCAGGCCGGGAGGAAATTAGAGTTTCCTAACACATATTTCAACTGGAGAGGTATTAGAGGCCTGCTATGGCCACAGGTACTAATGGAGGTAATCAAGGTAGGGAGAGAGGCAAGACGTTCGGTCATCTTAGTTATACAGGCCCGGGGAAACGACCTAGGTCATCACAAGAGCGCATAACTAATGGCAATAATGAAACTAGACACTGAGCGCTTCAGAGAATTTTTCACAAAACTAACTATAGTATGGTCAGAGATTGTGCCGATAGCGGTATGGCAAGGTGCGCAAGACATCACGGCCATCGAACGGACAAGGCGGGTAATAAATATTCGGATGGCAAAATTTAGAAGAGACAGAGGCGGTGTAGTGATACAACACCGATAACTGTAAGGAGATAAAGCAGGCCTCATACGGCCTGACGGTGTTTACTTAATGGATATTGGACTGGACATATTCCTGTCAGGACTCCAGGATGGAGTGGAACAAGCGTTAAGAGTGATGGATGGGGGTCAGAGTCCTGCATAAGAGTACGCAGGATCCTATGTGGCCTGGAAATAGAAAGGACATGTTGGAGAGTTACACTTGTTGGCCAACTTGCCGGTGTGGAGACCCAGGGCATACTGCAACAAGCTGAATTATTTTAGAAATAAAATGCCTTTCTAATGGAAGGAGTATAAAGAGTTAATAAAGCTGTGACCGATCCTCACCCATCCAGTTGTAAGAGTTACATTATTGTATTGTCAAGGAAATGGGGGCGGTAGGGGGGCTGAGCGTCTGGGTTTGGTTGGGGGTCCCCACAGTCTGCCTAGGCTAGAAGCATTTAAAAATTCTTATTAGATACACAGGCGGTGCAGCTTGCTTCGCAGCTGGGCTACTACGCCCAAAGTATTGCCTAGGCTAGATGCAGTTAAAAATTCTACGCTGACTAGCAGACACTTAAGCTTTGGAGCAGACCCCTGAGTAAATAGCTCTTCAGACTCAACCATCTGTGATACACCAAGCCATAGTGTATGTAGTTTCTTACAGTTAAAAGGGGGGGAGCGACCCAACCCACCTGGAATTGACGATGCCAATGTCACGTAAAACACAGCAAGGGGACTCCAAAAAGAGTCTCCATTTTTTCCAAAAATTGTGGAACAGACACCACTTAAGTGGCATCAATTGCCCCAGAGTTGCTTAAAATGGTTGGTGAGGTGATTTTACCAAATCCTCAAGCTTTTAGTCTCCCCAGGATGACACAGGGGTAGAAAAGTCCTTGCAGATCCATGATTTGTTCATCTTTATGTACCTGAGTCTGTCTACATTCTCAGTGGACAGCCGCGTGCGCTTATCTGTCAGCACACCACCAGCATCGCTGAACACACGTTCAGAGAGAACGCTGGCTGCAGGGCATGACAAGATCTCCAAGGCGTGAGTGGCGAGCTCCGGCCATTTTTCTAGATTGGAAGCCCAAAATGAGCAAGGGTCCAGTGACACAGTCATAGCTTCGATGTTCACTTGGAGATACTCCTGTACCATCATCTCTAGGCGTTGACTATGTGTCAGACTTCTTGTGTCCTGTGGCCTTGCAAAGGATGGTCTAAAAAAGTGGTGAAACGATTCCACAAAATTGCTGTTGCCAGCAGATATTGTGTTACTGTTACGGTTTGAGTGATGAAGACTCGACAGTCCCACGGTTTGCAAGTTAGAACTGTGAGATTCACTACGTGCACCAATGGTGTTTTGTGGAAAAGCACATGTAAGATTCTGCAACAGCCTCTGCAGATACTCCTGCATGCGTGAATCCCTTTCTATGGCAGGAATTATTTTGGCAAATTTACTTTTGTACCCTGGATCTAAGAGTGTGGCAACCCAGTAGTCGGGATTACTTCGAATTCTGACAATCCGAGGGTCATGTTGCAGGTAGTGCAGCAAGAAGGCACTCATGTGTCTTGCGCATCCAGGAGGACCAAGTCCTTGTTGTGTTGGTAGCGAGGTAAGAATCATGCTTCCTTCCTCTACCCTCTCCCCCCAACCTTGCACACCAGAAATGTGATCAAGGTCTCCCTCATCTGATGAGTCTTACATGCCCATCGCCAGTTCATCCTCCACTTCTTCCTCGGCTCCTGCACCTTCCTCAACAGTTTGGCTGCTACCATGCGCCCTGGTTAATCCCTCTCCCCCTCCCTCCCATGCCTGCCGCCTTGGTGCTGCCGACTAGAGATGAGCGTTGTTCGACTCGAACTGTTCACCAATCTCAAATTCGAGCTGTTTTGGGCGGTGTTCGAGCCGTTCGGCGAACACGAACGATTTGAAAAAAATTCGGCTGTTCGAGGTTATGTTCGATAACTGTTCGTACACCAAAATCATAACTGGATTTTTTCTCAGTAATGATGAAAATTAATGTTAATACGCAGTTTGAGTGTACAGAGGGGCGTGGGGAGGGGCAGGGGATGGATCTCTGCAGGAATAATGAAGATCTCCATTTTTTTTTCTCTTTCCCGCATTTACAGTGGGGAGGTGCAATCTGTCAGCCTATCAGCAGCGCACACACGGAGCGAAGTGCTTTTTTTCACACAAGCAAGGGCATGTGTCATTGGCAGTGTATGTCACATGTCCTTGCCCTATAAGACCCAGCCATTTTCCCCGTCGCCACCATTTTCTAACTGCTGCAGCTGCGTGTTAGACGACACCGCTGTTGCTGTGTGCGCTATACCTTGTTAATTTCAAGCCAATTTTCGCACAAATGTACAGATAGCTTGGGAGTAGGGAATAGTTGTGATTGCAGTCCTTTTAAGGACTAGGTTACAGCATTTCCTACGACTTTTATCAGGCAGGTCTGTGCTCTTAAATAGATAGGTTGTGGGAGTAAAGACTAATTGTAATTGCAGTCCTTTTCAGGACTAGGTTGCATCAGTTCCTATCACTTTTTGCCAGGCAGGTCTGTGCCAGTGCTGTGCAAGTTTTTTTCACAGCATTTGGCTAAATCTAGCAAAGCAAATCCTTTCTGGCCTATTGCAGAGTGTGTTAGTCAGTGGAGTAGCCTATCTGTGTTGCAAGCTACACCACCTGTGTATAGAATACCAATTTTTTTACTGCACCTAGTGAAGTAAAACCTTTTGGGCATAGCATCATTCTATTAGTCCATCTATACTGACCTCCATCAGGTTGCAAATTGAATATATTTTTTTTATGCATCTAGCTCTGAAAAAATATTTGGGCTTCTAGCAGTGTGTGGGACTTGGTCTATTAGTCCATCTATACTGACCTCCACCAGGTTGCAAATTGAATATAATTTTTTTCTGCATCTAGCTCTGAAAAAATATTTGGGCTTCTAGCAGTGTGTGGGACTTGGTCTATTAGTCCATCTATACTGACCTCCATCAGGTTGCAAATTAAAAATTATTTTTATCTGCATCTAGCTCTGAAAAAATATTTAGTCTTCTAGCAATGTGTGGGACTTGGTCTATTAGTCCATCTATACTGACCTCCATCAGGTTGCAAAATGAATATAATTTTTTTCTGCATCTAGCTCTGAAAAAATATTTGGGCTTCTAGCAGTGTGTGGGACTTGGTCTATTAGTCCATCTATACTGACTTCAATCAGGTTGCAAATTAAAAATAATTTTTATCTGCATCTAGCTCTGAAAAAATATTTGGGATTCTAGCAGTGTGTGGGACTTGGTCTATTAGTTCATCTATACTGACCTCCATCAGGTTGCAAATTCAATATAATTTTTTTCTGCATCTAGCTCTGAAAAAATATTTGGGCTTCTAGCAGTGTGTGGGACATGTTCTATTAGTCCATCTATACTGACCTCCATCAGGTTGCAAATTGAATATAATTTTTTTCTGCATCTAACCCAGCCAATAGTTTTGGCCTAATACCACAGTTTGGCCACTCAGCTCTGCTCTATTCCCATCCATTGTTTTTTTGTGCAAACAACTCCAGAGTTGTGAATTAGTTAACCACCAAAATGAGTGGAAAAAGGCCTGCTGCTGGTGGAAAGGGGAATAGGTGTGTTGGGAAGGGGAAAAAAGGTTGTGTCTGTGGGGTAGGTGTTAAAGCAACAGTAACATCTGCAGAAGAAAGACCATCTTCCAGCCAAACTAAAATGTCTACTTCTTTTAGCGGACAATGTGATAAGATCTCTTTCTTACGGCCACGCCAATCACTACAAATTCCAGATGAGGCACAAAATCAGCAGGTGCTTCAACGGATATCAAGTGCTCCTTTAAGTGGGCTCTCCTCCACATCAACTTCAACATCACAAATACTCCAGTCCTCAGAGGTGTCACCCCAATCGCACTTGCTTCCTCACAGCTCCCAAATCTCCAGCTGCCCATCTGAGTATGAGGTAGAACAGATGGTTGAGTCTGCAGAGCTGTTTACTCATACTATAGCCTGGGAATCAGAGGTCGGCTCCAGCGCTTCAGTGAATCCAGATGAGGAAATGATCTGCACTGATGCCCAGAATCTTTATGAGTCGGATCCAGGATCAGACGCTGAAGGTTCTGACCAAAATGTAGACCCTCATTCCCAAACTGTAACTCCTGTTGGTGGAGACAATGAGGAAGACGATGATGAGACTCAAATACCTGATTGGAACGACAACTTTAGTTTTTTGTCAGGGCAGGAACAGGTTGGCTCTGATGACGACGGGTGTGATAACACACAGGGTGATGATGATGAGGTTGGAGATCCCACTTACTGTCAACCCACAGTCGGACAAGAGATGAGGTCAGCAGAGGAGGTGGAGGAGAATGCTAGTGACGATGAGGTCAGGTTGCGCCTTCCTGGACAGAGACGTAGTACTGGAAGCACATCAACAACTGCATCCTCAAACACAACTCTGCCTCTGACCACAAGTCGTGGTGGCTCTTCAGGTCGCATGGGTGCTAAGCCTTGCATAGACTGGGCATTTATTCAGATCGATAAAGATGACCCAACTCGTGTTATCTGTAACATTTGTCAGCAATAGCTAAGTAGAGGCCAAAAAATACATAGTTTGAGTACTTCATGCATGAACCGGCACATGAACATGAAGCATAAGTTGCAGTGGGAAGCTCACTGTGCTACAATGCGGCCTAGCCGGCCGGGCCAACCACCGTCTGCCACATCTTGTGCATCCGCAGCCTCTTCATCCTCTGTGACTGAGGGGACAGCAGTCACACCTGTTTTGGGATGCAGACCTTCCACCTCTTTACACGCAACAGCCAGCGTGATTGGCAGGTCATCATTTTCTTTGGAGGTGGTAACACCAGCTGGTGTTGAGCGCTGTCCGACATCGATAGCACCACCTTTGGATCAAGGCAACCTAACATGTCCCCCTACATCTTCCTCACAGACCGGCAGTTTGCCAGGGACACCCTTATCAACCCCGTCTAAGCACAACAGCCAGCCCTCGGTCCCTCAGATGTGGACAAGTAAAAGACCATTTCCTCCTAACCATGAGAAAGCTAAGAGGTTGAATTTCACCATCTGCAAGCTCTTGGCTACAGAAATGCTGCCTTTCCGCCTGGTGGACACAGAGGATTTTCGAGACCTTATGTCCGTCGCAGTGCCCCAGTACCAGATGCCCAGTCGGCTCTACTTCTAAAAGAAAGGTGTGCCTACGCTCCACCAGCATGTCGCACACAACATCACCACTTCTTTGAGAAACTCTGTGTGTGACAGGGTACATTTCACCACAGACACTTGGACGAGTAGGCATGGACAGGGGCGTTACATGTCACTGGCTGGGCACTGGGTAACTATGGTGACAGCAGGACAAGGGGCTGCTGTCCAAGTCTTGCCGTCCGAACGAGTTGTGCGTCAATCCTCTTTATCTCAAAGTTCCTCCACTGCTTCTGCCTCCTCAACCTCCTCTCGGTCCTCCACCTGCACCCAAAGCCTGTCTGGGTGCCACAAGCTTTCTATCTGCGCAGAAGGGATCCTGCACACCTCCTTACTATGCTGGCAGTAGGGCTCAACGTCATCAGGCGGTTTTTACTTTGAAATGTCTGGGAAATGTGAGTCACACATCTGAGGAGTTGTGGTCAGCTCTGGAGAACCAATTTCATGAATGGTTGTCTCCACTGGACCTGAAACCAGGGAAGACCGTGTGCGACAATGCTGCAAACCTGGGTGTGGCCTTGTATGGCTGACGTGTTGAACCTGGTTGTCCAGCAATTTTTAGCCCACTATCCCGGACTAGATGGCCTTCTGCAGAGGGCACGGTCACTGTGTGCTCACTTCCGCCGTTCGCATCCTGCAGCTCAGCGACTTACATCTCTACAGAAGTCGTTGGGCCTGCCACTTCACCGGCTAACATGCGATATGCCTACCTGGTTGGATTTAAACTGTGCACATGTTGCAGCGACTGTGGCAGCATCGACAAGCCCTGGTGCAATACGTTCTGACGTATAGCTTGGGCCAACGAGATCCAGAGGTGGGGCAAATCACGCAGGAGGAGTGGTCTCAGATCAGGGACCTATGCACCCTTCTGCACAGTTTTGAAATGGCGACGAAGATGTTTAGTGCTGACGATGCCATTATCAGCATGACTATTCCGGTGATTTACATGCTGGAGCACATGTTAAGCAGAATTCGGAGTCAGGTGGTGGCACAAGAGGAGGTGGAGGAAGTAGAGGAGGAGGAGTTGTATGTGGAAGGGCTAACATCTACAAGGTCCAGACGGTCGGCAGCACCAAGGCGTCAGGCATGTGAGGGTGGGGGAGATGGTTTTACCAGGGCGCATGGTAGCAGCCAAACTAGTGAGGAAGGTGCCGGAGCCCAGGAAGAAGTGGAGGACGAACTAATGGAAGACTCATCAGATGAGGGAGACCTTGATCACATTTCTATTGTGCGAGGTTGGGGGGGAGAGGACAGAGGAAGGAAGCATGATTGTTACCTCGCCACCAACACAACAGGGACTTGGTGCTCCTGGATGCGCAACACACATGAGTGCCTTCTTGCTGCACTACCTGCAACATGACCCTCGAATTGTGAGAATTAGAAATAATCCTGACTACTGGGTTGCCACACTGTTATATCCCCGGTACAAAAGTAAATTTGCAGAAATTATTCCTGCCATAGAAAGGGATGCACGCATGCAGGAGTATCAGCAGAGACTGTTGCAGAATCTTACATGTGCTTTTCCACAAAACACCAGTGGTGCACGTAGTGAATCTCACAGTTCCAACTTGCAAACCGTGGGACCGTCGAGTGTTCAGCACTCAAACCGTAACAGAAACACAGTATCTGCTGGTAACATCAATTTTGCAGAATCTTTTCACCACTTTTTTAGCCCATCCTTTGCAAGGCCACAGGAGACAAGAAGTCTGACACATAGTCAATGCCTAGAGACGATGGTACCGGAGTATCTCCAAGTAAACATTGAAGCCATGACTGTGTCACTGGACCCTTGCTTTTTTGGGCTTCCAATCTGGATAAATGGCCGGAGCTAGCCACTTACGCCTTGGAGATCTTGTCATGCCCCGCAGCCAGCGTTCTGTCTGAACGTGTGATCAGCGCTCCTGGTGGTGTGCTGAGAGATAAGCGCACGCGGCTCTCCACTGATAATGTAGACAGACTCACGTTCATAAAGATGAACAAATCATGGATCCGAAACGACTTTTCTACCCGTGTCATCCTGGGGAGAGTAAAAGCTTGATGATTGGTTAAAATCACCTCACCAACCGTTTTAAGCTTTCAAATTACTAATCATGTTTATCTGTATCTTGGCTGGAAAATAATTTGGGCTTTGTAGCAGTGTGCAGTACTGATTCTATTAGGCAAACTATACTAAGCTCGACCAGATTTAAAATTCCTAATCATGTTTATCTGTATCTTGGCTGGAAAATAATTTGGGCTTTGTAGCAGTGTGCAGTACTGATTCTATTAGGCCATCTATACTAAGCTCCACCAGATTTAAAATTACTAATCATGTTTATCTGTATCTTGGCTGGAAAATAATTTGGGCTTTGTAGCAGTGTGCAGTACTGATTCTATTATTCCACCTATACTAAGCTCCACCAGATTTAAAATTACTAATCATGTTTATCTGTATCTTGGCTTGAAAATCATTTGGGCTTTGTATCAGTGTGCAGTACTGATTCTATTAGGCCATCTATACTAAGCTCCACCAGATTTAAAATTAATAATAATTTTTAGCTGCATCTATCCCGGAAAATAATTTTGGGTCTCCGAGATGCGCAAGACACATAAGTGCCTTCTTGCTGCACTACCTGCAACATGACCCTCAGATTGTCAGAATTCGAAGTAATCCTGACTACTGGGTTGCCACACTCTTGGATCCCCCACACTCTTCGATCAACCTTTTCATTTTTATAAAGAACAAAAAAATGGTCATTTTTGAAATTATAAGCATTAGCAGGTTATTAGAAACTGAAATCAAACAGTTTTCAACTCAAAACTTTATTCTCGGTGATGTTACATTTGCACATAGGACCCCTTGTTCGAAAGGAGCTTCTGAACTCTCTCGTCCATTGAATTTGTCAGGTTTTGGATGGTTTCTGCTTCAATTGTTTTGCATGAGGACAGAATACCCTCCCAGAGCTGTTGCTTAGATGTGAACTGCCTCCCGCCATCATAGACACTCCTTTTGATGATGCTCCAGAGGTTCTGAATGGGGTAGAGGTCAGCGGAGCATGGGGGTCACACCATAAGTTTTTATGCCCATATCAGCCTGAGATGCACATGTGTTATGTGCAGCATGAGACGGGGCATTATCATGCATGAAAAGGATCTTGCTGAGGAATACACGGTTCTTCTTCTTGAACCATGGCAGGAAGTGCTGTTTGAGAAACTCCACATACATTATGGAGTTCATCTTTACCCCTTCAGGGATCCTAAAGGGGCCGACAATCTCTCTCCCCATGAATCCAGCCCAAAACATTACTCCACCTCCTCCTTGTTGGCGCTGTAGCCGTGTTTGCGTGGGGTGTCCATCAACCAGCCATCCTCCACTCCATCCACCTGGACCATCGAGCGTTGCACGGCACTCATCCGTGAACAAAACAGTTTTGAAATCAGTCTTCATGTATTGTTTGGCCCACTGGAGCTGTTTCTGCTTGGGTGCAGTGGATAGAGGAGGTCGACAAGATTGCGTACGCACAGCTGTAAACCTCTGAAGGACCCTGCATCTTGTTGTGCAGGGGATGTTGGAGGCACCAGCAGCTTCAAAAACTTTTCTGCTGCTATGACAAGGCTTTTTTGCCGCTGCTCTTTTAACCTGACGTAATTGCCTGTAGGAAAGAGTCCTCAATTTGCCCTTATCAGCACGCACACGTGTGTACTGTGAATCAGCTACATACTTCTTGATTGCCAAGACACTTCATCCTGATCATCGCACAATGTTGATTGTAGTCATGCCTTGACCTTAACACTCCACAATTTGTTGCTTCTCAGCAGCCGACACATCCTTTTTCTTTCCCATTTTGGCAGAAAATGTAGGCTGCTTAATATTGTGGGAAAGCCTTCTTAAGTAGTCTTGCCTTTCATTGGACACACCTGCCAAACTAATTAGCACAGGTGTCTGCAATTGCTTACAGTGATATAAAGAGCCCTGACACACATCAACATCAATGAGTTTAACTGACAAACAAACAAATTCTTCCCTTATCACTCCTAAACACTTTTTGCATAATAATTTGGAACACAGTGTACATTTGCTTTTCCACAAAACACCAGTGGTTCACGTAGTGAATCTTACAGTTCTAACTTGCCAACCGTGGTCTGTATGGAGTTGTTCAATAAAGGGCCCAAAATTAAGATAACATAGATGGGAGAGGTCTCTATGAATAGGAATTCCTATGTATTTGATACCCTGTGAGGGCCAGGCAAAGGGAAAGTTGGACTGGATGGAATCCTCTATGGATTTAGAGAGGGAGACATCGAAGGCCTCAGACTTCGCTGCATTGATTTTAAAAATTGACCATGTAACAAAGTGATCTATTTCAGCCATAACAGCAGGGATGGATATATGTGATTGAGTGATATATACTAGGACATCATCAGCAAATAGAGAGCACTTGTACTCGGTGCCTCCCACCTCAATCCACCTAATATTGGGGTTATGGCGAATTGATGAGAGCAGGTGCTCCGTCACTAGGATGTATAAGAGAGGGGACAGAGAACATCCCTGCCTTGTCCCATTGGTGATCATGAAAGGTGATGAAAATGTCTGACGCGCCACCTGGGCCTTGGGACACCCGGAGCCGGACCCTTTTTGGTGGATGCTGGTGGTTTTAGTCTCCGTGGCGGCGACACGGTTCCGTGGCTCAGGGTGGTCAAACTAGTGGCGGAACTATTTATGTGGTTTTGATGTTTAAACGTCCGACTACGCCACCCGTGGATTGCGGTCAGAGTGAACCGCCGCTGCAGGGCAGACCGCTGAGGCTGGTGTTATGGGTGCAGCAGAGCGTAGCATAACTCCCCACGGGAGGAATATAGCCTCAGGGCAGTGTATGCGGAGGATGGGATTGATGGTGCAGGGCAGCAGCAGTAACGACACGGAGTCAGTGATGCAGTCCAGGGAATTTACTCACAGTTCTTATTATCCAGACCACTTCTGCAGGTAACGGCTGCCCACGTCGTACTGTGCTCACCAGGTGAGGGGCTCAGACAACTTCCAGATAACTTTGGAGCGCTTAACAGGACCCCTTTTGTGTGTCCTTTGTCTGGCCTTTCTTACCAACCCTTCTGTCCGGCTGCCTCGGGCCTCCTCTTGGTAAACTTGGCGCCAGTTTCCCTGACCCTATGTGGTGCCTTCCTAGCGGGTGTAGCGAGGGGCTGCGCTACATAAAATGTCACAGCCTCCGGTTTCTAGCTGAGGGTCATTTCCCGCCTCCACTAGTTTCGGGGACCGGTCTCCCCCTTTGGCCTGACCCCTCCACGCAGGTGGATTCGGGCGTGCGGTGGCGACTCGCCCGTCCGCACCCCTGGGATCCCTTCGTTCCTCGTTCCTGGAGCCTTCTCCACTCCTCTTCCTTCCTTCTCCCTCTTCCAGGCCTGGGCCTCTGTTGCTTAACCCCGCCTCCAGAGCAGAGCTCATGCAGAGCCCCTGCTCCCTGTCACTTTTGCTCAGACTTCTCTGCACTGAACTAAGATGGTGCACACCTTTTATACTCCCTTCTCAATGCACCCAGGAACTGCTTCCTCCCTGCTCCTGCACTACAGGGTCCCCTTCCTCAGTGTTCCCTCCCCCCACTCCAGCCAGGGACAGGGACCGTCGTGCCCATCTCAGGGGCATATTGGTCGCCCTGCCCCACGGCAATGTGGTGTAATGCATGCAGATGTCGGGTCCTGATCCACACTCCATCTTTACCTGAAAGTGAGATATCACACCACTGGGTGAGGTGCAATACCTCTGTAGCAACCGAGCCCTCAGGGTGCTATCGTTCCATTTATCTTCAGCCTAGGTGACGTATTGCGATACAGGGCCGTGATTTTGGCTATAAAAGGGTCCCCTAGACCCCTACCCCAAGCTTTTTAAGAGAATAATATATGGCGTGCCAGGAGACTCTATGGAATGCTTTCTCAGCATCCAACGAGAGTATCTAATTACAAATTTTTAACTGCATCTAGCCCAGGAAATACTTCGTGCCTAGTAGCAGTGTCTGATAGTCAGCGGATTATCCCGGCTGTTAAGCAAGCTACACCACCTGTAGTTTGGACACTTAATTTTTTCAAAGGAAATGCTTCGGGACCACGGGATACTCAGTGAAGAGCTTCAGGAGGCACCCCAAGGCATAAGGGCTGGGACTGGCGGTAGGATGCCTTGCGGTGGACAGCCGAGCTCGATCCTTATAAAAGCTTTTTAACTGCAGCAGCTTTAGTGGACCCTACTGGAGCTGGAATCACGCGGCTGCTGGCATGAGACTTGCCCTCCAATAGATCCTTGTAAAAGGATTTAAAGTGTATTCATTCAAATTAGAGAGACAATTTAAATTAAAAAGCTTAGAGCTGCCTCCACCACAGGGGGGCTCGCTCGACCCACCAGCGGACAGGCACATGTATTGGGAGAGGGGGGCTGGCCGTCAGGGTCCACCGCGGCATATAGGCATGACATGCCTATATCTGTGTCTCCCCCTCCTTTTACTTTTCTTTTCTTTTCGCATGACTATATGTACTTGTCACTTTTCCATGTGTTAGTTATGTCTTCTGAGCAGTTTGTCAGCTTTTGGACACCTTTGAAGGTGTTTTCTATGTGTTTCTATGTGTTTTTGTTTGCCTGCCATTGGTTTTAATGGTGTTCGAAGGTGTTCGACGAACAGTTCAGCGAACAGTTCGGCGAACACACGGGTGTTCGACGAACCAAACCAAACTAGAACACTACGGGGGTGGCTCAACACTACTGCCGACCGTCTGGACCTTGGAGATGTTTCCCTTCCGCATACGACTCCTCCTCTACTTCTTCCACCTCCTCTTGTCCCACCACCTGACTCTGAATTCTGTTTAACGTGTGCTCCAGCATGTAAATCACAAGGATAGTCATGCTGATAATGACATCGTCATCAGCACTAAACATCTTTGTCGCCATTTCAAAACTGAGCAGAAGGGTGTGTGGCGCCCCTGAGGGTTCAGTCACCACAGAGGTACTGCATCTCACCCAGAGGTGTGGTATCTCACCCTCAGGTAAGGAAGGAGTATTGTACGGGACCCTAACACGTGCATCCAACACATACCCGCAGTGTGGGTAGGGCGAGATTGCTCCTAAGGGAGAGCACAGTCCCAGGTCCCTAGCTGGTGGGAGGGTCCTATGTAGTGGGTGTGGGTGGAGAAAGCAGCTTAGGGGAGCACATGACAGGGAGAGTATAAATAGGAAGCCATCTTAGAAAGAGCAAGCCAGTCAGAGGAGGAGAAGTGACAGAAGCAGAGGCTCTGCATGAGCTCTGCTCCGGAGGCAAGCCTAGCCTGAGAGGCCAAGGACTGAAGGAGAGAAGAGAGGAGTGGGAGCAGGAAGGCTCCAGGAACCGAAGGGACCCTAGGGGTACGGGCCGTGCAGAAGGCCACCCGTACGCCCGCTGCTACCAGGAGGTAGAGGGGTCAGGCCAGATAAGGGGAACCGGTACCTCAACATGCGGAGAAACAGCAAGGCTCAACTAGAAACCGGAGGCTGCAGCATTTCATGTACTGCAGGCCAAAGTCCACACCAGTCTCACTAAGAAGGTAGCCACATAGGACCCAGGGTACGGAACACACGTCGCCCGCCAAGGCCCGAGGATACCGGATAGAAGTGTCACTGGGTGTGAGGTGCAGGGAGAAGGCCAGAGAAAGGACACACAGAAGGGGGTCCTGCTAAGTACTCCGGAGCTATTTGGGGGTGGACTGCGCCCCTCACTGAGTACGCACAGCACGACAGGGGAGATTGCTCTGGTACCTGTAATCTGGACTGCAACAACTGCGAGTAAAGATCTTGGGACTGCATCACACGGACTCTGTGTTCATTACTGACTCCCTGCACTACAACCACCATCATCCACCCACACTGCCCTGAAGCTACACTCTTCCTGTGGGGAGTAATAATACCATTGCTGCAAAACCACCAGCTTCAGAGGACTGTTCCGCAGCGGTGGCCCCTTTAGCCGCACTCCACAGGTGGCGTAGTCGGACATTATAAAACCCATATATACAAATTACCCTAGGATTGACCGCACTGGGTCACGGACCGGGTCGCCGTCAGAATGACTACAACCCCCAGCGTCTACCGGCCCAGCTCCGGGTACCCCACGGACCAGGGGGCGCATCAACTTCATAGGTCCCTGATCTGAGACCATTCCTGCAGCGTGATTTGCCCCACCTCTGGATCTCGTTGGCCCAGGCTATACGTCAGAACGTATTGCACCAGGGCTTGTCGGTGCTGCCACAGTCGCTGCAACAAGTTGAATTCCACCGTGTCGGCACATCGCATTTTAGCCGGTGAAGTGGCAGGCCCAACGACTTCTGTAGAGATGTAAGTCGCTGAGCTGCAGGATGCGAATGGCGGAAGTGAGCACACAGCGACCGTGCCCTCTGCAGAAGGCCATCTAGTCTGGGATAGTGGGCTAAAAATTGCTGGACAACCAGGTTCAACACGTGAGCCATATAAGGCACGTGTGTGACATTACCCCGGCGAAGGGCCGCACCCAGGTTTGCAGCATTGTCGCACACGGCCTTCCCTGGTTGCAGGTCCAGTGGAGACAACCATTCATGAAACTGGGTCTCCAGAGCTGACCACAACTTCTCAGCTGTGTGACTCACATTTCCCAGACATTTCAAAGTAAACACCGCCTGATGCCGTTGAGCCCCGCTGCCAGCATAGCAAGGAGGTGTGCAGGATTCCTTCTGCGCAGTTAGAAAGCGGGTGGCATTACCAGACAGGCTTTGGGTGCAGATGGAGTACCGAGAGGAGGTTGAGGAGGCAGAGGCAGTGGAGGAACTTCTAGATACAGAGGATTGACGTACAACTCGTGGGGACGGCAAGACTTGGACAGCAGCCCCTTGTCCTGCTGTCACCATAGTTACCCAGTGCCCAGTCACCGACATGTAACGCCCCTGTCCATGCTTACTCGCCCAAGTGTCTGTGGTGAAATGCACCCTGTCACACACAGAGTTTCTCAAAGAAGCGGTGATGTTGTGTGTGACATGCTGGTGGAGCGCAGTCACACCTTTCTTTGAGAAGTAGTGCCGACTGGGCATCTGGTACTGGGGCACTGCGACGGACATAAGGTCTCGAAAATCCTCTGTGTCCACTAGGCGGAAAGGCAGCATTTCTGTTGCCAACAGCTTGCAGATGGTGAAATTCAACCTCTTAGCTTTGTCATGGCTAGGAGGAAATGGTCTTTTACTTGTCCACATCTGAGGGACCGAGGGCTGGCTGTTGTGCTTAGACGGGGTTGAGTATTGTGTCCCCGGCCAACTTGCTGGTCTGTCAGGAAGATGCAGGTGGAAAAGTTAGGTTGCCTTGATCCAAAGGTGGTGCTCTTAATGTCGGAGAGCGCTTAACACCAGCTGGTGTTTCCACTTCCAAATGAAATGATGACCTACCAATCACACTGGCTGTTGCGGGTAAAGAGGTGGCAGGTCTGCGTCCAAAAACATGTGTGACTGCTGTCCCCCCAGTCACAGAAGATGAAGAGGCCGCGGATGCACAAGATGGGGCAGATGGTGGTTGGCACGGCCCGCTAGGCCGCATTGTATCACATTGAGCTTCCCACTGCAACTTATGCTTCATATCCATGTGACGGTTCATGCATGAAGTACTCAAACTATGGATTTTTTGGCCTCTACTTAGCTTTTGGTGACAAATATTACAGATAACACGAGTTGGGTCATCCTTATCGATCTGAAAAAATACCCAGGCATTGCAAGGCTTAGAGCCCATGCGACCTGAAGAGCCACTATGACTTTTGGTCAGAGGCAGAGTTGTGGTTGAGGATGCAGTTGTTGACGTGCTTCCAGTACTCCGTCTCTGTCCAGGAAGGCGCAACCTAACCTCGTCGTCAATGGTATCTGTGACGCCCAGCTGCGCTTGGTATCACAGATCCTAGAAGAGTGCATTGATGGAATCCTCCACAAGAGGCCCCCATAAACATTCACACATCTCCACCTTCCACCTCAGACCAGCAGAGAGAGCCCGTTAGGGATATAAATAGGGAAGGTGGAGCTAGGCAGTTCAGTTCCTCTGAAGAGTTCCTGCAGTAGAGAAGCCTAAGAGATGTCAGTCTGCAGTGGAGCTCAGTCTGGTCTAGAGAACTAAGTTAATAGTTCAGCAGTGGAGCACGAGGCTCCTGTTAGCTAGATTCAGGGAGCCCAGTAAGAGCTTAAGGTGTGCCGGCGCCATAAGATCGGTGAAGCGCGGCAAGTTGCCGTTAGTGTGTATAGCCTAGTGAGGGCCCGAGTAGGCTGAAAGCGAGTGGAGAGTTAGTATATAGGGGGCAGAGGAGCTTAACCAGCTCACCCCGAAGCATTTACCGGACACCGGATCCGATCTTACCGGGATCTCTATGACCCAGTAAGGCATAACCGGAGTCCCTGGAGAACTACAAGTCCCAGGATCGCTAATGTGCTGATACGTAACAGAGCCAGGAGATGCTTAGGCCCCGCATACTGGGAGCATGAACTCCAAGACAAGGCCCTACCACAAGGTCAGCCAGCGCAGGACAGAGACAAAGTTAGGCCTAGCTCCAGGCAGGTCAGAAACTTACTATGCAGAGTCAAGAAACAGGAGGCCCTACACCCGCTCATTGGGGAGGATGCTGATATGCACCCTTCATCCTGCAGTGCTCCGGGATGTGCCTGAATTTCCATCAGTAAAAGGTACTGAAGTGACTACCGTGTCCGTTCCCGTTCTTGCTCTGACCCAGCTGGGTCTCGCCTGTCCTGCATTCCCCCTGCATACGCTTTTCTGAGGCCTAGCTCTACCTTTGGGGAGCTATACCATCGAGCTGCCTTATCACTGGCCTCAGTGGACTACTGCAGCACTGGTGCTTCTCACCAGATACCACAGGTGGCATCACGAACTCTTATAAAATTTACAATTATCCCCCCTTTTAAAGACTGACCCCAGGGTACGGGCCCGGGAGCCGACCACCGCGACATCCCAAAGGCCAGGCAAAGGCCTGGGTACCGAGTCATCCCCATCCCCTGAGCTAGTCACATCCTCCTCCACCTCCTCTGCTGACCTCATCGACTGGCTGACTGTGGGATGACAGTAAGTGGGATCTCCAACCTCGTCATCATCACCCTGTGTGTTCTCACACCCGTCGTCGTCAGAGCCAACCTCTTCCTGCCCTGACCGAAAAGTCAAGTTGTCGCTCCAATAAGGAATTTGAGTCTCATCATCATCTTCATCATTGTCTCCACCAACTGGAGTTACAGTTTGGGAGCGAAGGTCTACATTATGCTCAGAACCTTCTTCATCTGGTCCTGGATCCGACTCATAAAGATTCTGGGCATCAGTGCAGATCATTTCCTCGTCTGGATTAACAGAAGCTCTGGAGCAGACCTCCATTTCCCAGGCTATAGTATGAGTAAACAGCTGTGCAGACTCAACCATCTGTGTTACCCCATACTCAGACGGGCAGCTGGAGACTTGGGAGCTGTGAGGAAGCAAGTGCGATTGGGGTGACACCTCTGAGGACTGGAGTATTTGTGATGTTGAAGTTGAGGTGGAGGAGAGCCCACTTGAAGGAGCACTTGATATCCGTTGAAGCACCTTCTGTTTTTGTGCCTCATCTGGAATTTGTAGCGATGGGCGTGTCCGTAAGAAAAGGATCGTATCACATTGTCCACGAAAAGAAGTAGACATCTTAGTTTGGCTGGAAGATGGTCTTTCTTCTGCAGATGTTACTCCCCCCCATCGCGGGGGGGCTTGACCCACCAGCGGACAGGCACCAGTATTGATAGAGGGGGGCTGGCCGTCAGGGTCCATCGCAGCTCTGGCACAAACCCGGCGACACGGAGGTCGCACGGGCAGGAACGGACTGGCCGTGTCGGCTTCGCACTTTTTTGGTTTTAGAAGGGCATGACATGCCTATATCTGTTTCTCCCCCTCCTTTTACTCCTCCACCTCTTTTCTTTTCGCATGACTATGTGTACTTGTCACTTTTCCATGTGTTAGTTGTGTCTTCTGAGCAGTTTGTCAGCTTTTGGACACCTTTTAATGTGTTTTCTATGTGTTTCTATGTGTTTTTGTTTGCCTGCCATTGGTTTTAATGGTGTTTGACGATGTTCATCGAACTGAACCGAACTCGAACACTACGGGGGTGGCTCAACACTACTCCCTTCACTCATCACTGTCCCCAATCTCCTCTATTTCCTGTCCTGATCTGGCTATAAACCACTACAATGACACTCTCAGAAGCACGCTGGACCATGTAGCGCCCCTCACCCTCAGAACCTCTAAACACAGAGTAAAACAGCCCTGGTTCACACCGCAAACCCGATTTCTCCAGCGTTGCTCTAGAAGTGCTGAATGCCTATGGAGGAAAACTCGGACCCCAGAAAACTTTATCCACTTCAAATTTATTTTAAAAACATATATCTCTGTCCTTCACCTCGCCAAACAGACCTACTTCACCACCCTGATATCCTCACTAGCCAACAACCCCAAAAAACTCTTCGATACCTTTCACTCCCTCCTTAGTCCTAAAGCACAGGCCCCCATCACGGACATTTGTGCCGAGGACTTGGCCTCCTACTTCACAGAGAAAATAGACGCCATCCGTCAGGAAATCAGCTCCCAGCCACCAAGTGCCGTGACTCCCATCCCCCCACACATCCCTTCTGGATCACTCTCCACATTTGACCCAGTCACAGAAGACGAAGTCTCCAGGCTCATCTCTTCTTCTCATCCCACTACATGCACCACTGACCCAATTCCCTCTCATCTACTCCAGTCTCTTTCTTCAGTCATCACTACTCATCTAACTAAAATCTTAAACCTCTCCCTCTCTTCTGGTATCTTCCCTTCTTCTTTCAAACACTCCATCATTACTCCATTATTAAAAAAGCCCTCTCTTAACCCTTCCTGCACAAACAACTACAGACCAGTCTCCAATCTTCCCTTCATCTCTAAACTCTCGGAGCGCCTGGTCTACTCCCACCTTACCAGTTACCTCTCCTCTCACTCTCTTCTAGACCCATCACAGTCCGCCTTCCACCCCCTACATTCTACAGAAACTGCACTCATCAAAGTAACCAATGACCTTCTGACAGCAAAAGGTAATGGCGATCACTCTCTGCTCATTCTTCTTGACCTCTCTGCAGCCTTCGACACCGTTGACCACCACCTCCTACTCTCTATGCTCCACTCAATCGGCATAAAAGACACTGCTCTCTCCTGGTTCTCCTCCTACCTATCTGACTGCTCTTTCAGTGTATCGTTCACTGGCTCCACTTCTTCCCCTTTTCCTCTCACTGATGGGGTTCCTCAGAGTTCAGTCCTTGGCCCTCTTCTCTTCTCTCTCTACACAGCCCCAGTTGGACAGACCATCAGCAAATTTGGCTTTCAGTACCATCATTGCCATCATTTATCCTGATGACACACAACAATACACCTCATCCCCTGACCTTACCCCCGCTGTACTACAGAACACCAGTGACTGTCTGGCCGCAGTTTCTAACATCATGTCCGCTCTCTATTGGAAACTCAACCTTTCCAAAACTGAACTTCTTCTACTCCCGCCGTCTACTCATCTCTCTAAATCTGACATCCCTCTCTCCATGTGTGGCACCACAACTATGCCGAGCCAGCAGGCTCATTGTCTAGGCGTTGTGTTTGACACCAATCTCTCCTTCACTTTCCACACACAATCTCTTGCCCGCTCTTGTCGCTTGCACCTGAAGAACATCTCTAGAATCCGCCCCTTTCTCACCTTGGAAACAACAAAAGCCCACACTGTTGCCCTGATCCACTCCCGCCTTGACTACTGTAACTCTCTATTGATTGGCCTCCCCCTCACTCAACTTTCCCCCCTCCAGTCCATCCTTAATGCTGCAGCCAGGGTCATCTATTTGGCTAACCGTTACTCAGACTCCTCCGCTCTGTGCCAGTCATTGCACTGGCTGCACTTAAATTATAGGATCCAATTTAAATTGCTTGTTCTCACCCACAAAGCCCTCCACAGTGTGGCACCCCCCTACATCTCTTCCCTCATTTCTGTTTATCAGCCTACCCGTTCTCTACGCTCCGCAAGCGACTTTCTACTAACATCCGCACTTATCCGTACCTCCCACTCCCGGCTTCAAGACTTCTCCCGAGCTGCACCTATTCTCTGGAATGCTCTACCCCAAGAACTTAGGATGAACCACAACTTACACAGTTTTAGGCGCTCCCTAAAAACACACCTGTTTAAAGCAGCCTATCACCTTCCCTAATCAAAGTCCTTTCATATTCTTATAGCCCATACCTTATTTCTCCAAACATAAGTCTCCACCTAACTAAAAAGCACTACAGATACTGGCTGGTGATGAGCTCATGCAGCCTTTATCTATCCCTCATCCCCTCAAGATGGCTGGACCATCCTTGTAAATAAGCCATTGTCCGTTGTGTCATCCCCACCTCATTGCAGATTGTAAGCTCTTACGAGCAGGGTTGTCATTATTTTTGCTGTAACTATTGTATTATCTTTAGCTATGTTACTTATGACTGTTGTATATGAACCTGTGAATTGTTAAGCGCTGCGGAATATGTCGGCGCTATATAAATAAATATTATTATTATTATTATAAGTCTCCAGGTCCAAATGAATTGCACCCCAGAGTACTGAAGGAGATCGTAGAAGAAAATTTAGAACCACTCTCCATAATCTTTGAAAATTCTTGGAGAACAGGAGAAGTCCCAGAAGACTGGAGAAGAGCAAATGTTGTTCCTATCTTCAAAAAGGGGAAGAAGGTGGACCTAGGGAACTATAGGCCGGTGAGTCTGACTTCTATACCAGGAAAGATCTTTGAACAAATTATTAAACAACATGTATGTAAGTACATGGATAAGAATGAAGTGATTAACCAGAGTCAGCATGGGTTTGTAACTAACAAGTTATGTCAGACTAACTTAATTTCCTTCTATGACAGAATCACTGGGTGGATCAGGGAAATGCTGTAGATATAGTATATCTTGACTTCAGCAAAGCATTTGACAAAGTATCTCACACCATCCTTATTGAAAAAATTATCATGTATGGAATGCACAGAGCAACTGTTAGGTGGATGGATAACTGGCTTAGTGATCGGACTCAAAGAGTGGTCGTAAATGGCTTCATATCCAGTTGGATGAATGTCTCAAGTGGGGTACCACAGGGCTCTGTCCTGGGTCCTGTATTGTTCAACATCTTTATCAATGATTTAGATGAAGGAATTGAGGGTAAACTGATTCAATTTGCTGATGACACAAAGCTAGGAGGGATAGCTAACACTAGAGAAGAGAGAGAGAGGCTTCAAAAAGACCTAAATAAACTGGAGCAGTGAGCAGCAACTAACAGAATGGTTTTTAACAGGGAAAGATGCAACTTACTACATCTGGGCAATAAAAATGAAAAAAGCATATACAGAATGGGAGGAATAAAGCTAAGCAACAGTACTTGTCAAAAAGACTTAGGTATACTAACAGATCATAGAATGAACATGAGTCAACAGTGTGATGCATCAGCAAAAAAGGGAAATACAATTCTGGGATGTATTAACAGAAGCATACAGTCTAGATCACGTGGAAACATTATCGCACTTTACTCCTCTTTGGTCAGGCCTCATCTGGAATACTATGTCCAGTTTTGGGCACCACATTTTAAAAAATACATCGACAAACTGGAGCAAGTTCAGAGAAGAGCGACCAGAATGGTGACCGGTCTGCAAACCATGTCCTATGAGGAACGGTTACAGGATTTGGGAATGTTTAGCTTGCAAAAAAGAAGACTGAGAGGAGACTTAATAGCTGTCTACAAATATCTCAAGGGCTGTCACATTGTAGTTGGATGTTCTTTATTCTCACTTGCACAAGGAAAGACGAGAAGCAATGGGATGAAACTGAATGGGAGGAGGCACAGATTAGAAATTAGAAAAAACTTTTTGACAGTTAGGGTGATCAATGAGTGGAACAGGCTGCCACGAGAGGCGGTGAGTTTCCCTTCAATGGACGTCTTCAAACAGAGGCTGAACAGATATCTGTCTGGGATGATTTAGTGAATCCTGCTTTGAGCAGGGGGTTGGACCAGATGACCCAGGAGGTCCCTTCCAACTCTACCATTCTATGATTCTATGATTCTATGAAATCCGATTGGAAAGAGAAGACAAGAAAACCAGAATAGTCCATCGGAATTTATTACTACCCTGTGATAATCTCCCACCACAACAAGACTTCCCAGAAGCAGACCGATATTGACCGGGATCGACTAAGAGACCACCACAGATTGATGCTCAGATGGTGGATAGTGACCTTGAAAGTTCCGATGAAGAAGAGCACACAGTTGTATTTCTTGGACTGGCAAGGAGAGGGATGTACCATCCTCAGGAGAGTGAACTAAGTTCCGAGGCTCCAGAGTTTGTACCAAGGAGTACAGATGATGTCCAATTCAGATCTGATGATCGAACACCGGTCACTGGAGAGACCAATCGACACTCAGGAGAAGCGGAATTACCAGACCCTGTGGAACCAGCAGATTCCAGAGAAGTACAGGAACTTACAGAGGCAGCTCCAAGAGCATCTGTGAAAGCATGGGAAGTAGAGTGGCGGAAGAAACTTCTGTAACCAAAGAATCCGTGGTCTCTGAGGAACAACCCACCAGGAGGATATCGACTCGAAAAGTGAAGAGGCCAATGATGCTGACGTATGAGACTCTTGGTGAACCAAGTCAAGTGCCAAGGACAGTCGACTGGAAACAGGTATCTCTGCCTGCGGACCATGTAAGCCCACTTGAGTGGTATTCACCACAGAGAGGCAGTATAGAAGATGTTGCTTGGTGGAAAGACTTGTTTTCATGCTTTGATTTTCCTTAAAAGACTTTGTAGAAACAAAGAACTGTTAAAGCATAGAGAGAGAGAGCTGGTTGAAGATGTATTAAAATCTCCAGCTGAAGAGATGCTGATTGTTTTAATTGTGCTAATTGTTTATTTCTTACAGGCATTCTACAAGAAAAAGGTCGTAATAATAGGTTGTTATCAATGTTTATGAACGTTATACCAATTTCACAATGCCGATTTGTATATAAAGTTATCCAACTTTCACCACTGTCTCAGAATTGGTCAGATTGACCAATTAAGATGAATGTCAAGGATGACATTCAAAAAGGAAGGAAGAGTGTGACCTGCAGAAGTAGTGCTGTTGCTTTAAAATCATTCAGCAACTATTAGCAGTAATACAAGCACAGGAGACAGGAATTGCTGTGCTCCAGAAGCATCCAGCAACTAGAGGGGTTAACACAGTCACATGAAAAGGGGAGTGTTTTAGCAGAGCCCCAGGGGAGTTGTGGGGAAGATGTTTACTGTCTGGCCGGAGCCAAAGAGAAAGGTGGCTTATGATCTGTATCTCACAGAAGGCAAGGAACAAAATTCAGGTCAGGAGGGAAGCTAATCAAAGGTCAGTTAGACTCCCTGAGCTAACAGTATGGAGTATTATTGGCCAGGAAGATATGGACTGGAAGGAAGTCTGTCATAGAGATCATCTCCCTCATCACTCCCTTCCCCCCTCCATCTCCATGCAGGATAAAGAATACTGTGTACTAATGAGTCTTTGTGAAGGAAAAGCCAGTGGTTGTGTATGCATTAAAACTGTGCTGTACTGTGCTACCTGACAATAGACTGTGTACTGCTATGCTGCAAAGGAGACTGTACTGTTATTAGTGGAGCCGGTTGCTCAAGAAACTCAGACTGCACTGTACTGAACATTGCTGCTGTAATATCCCTGAATTGCACTGGCCGTGCTTCAGATTAAATTCCACTGTTAAACTGTTGAAAAAGACTTTTGTCAGATGTGTTTGGTCAGCAATTGAATCTATTGTGTGCCTGAGAGAAGCTGCAGCCTATGGTCTCTCTGAGTAACGGTTCCCCCAGGATTCCAAAGAATTCATGAACCCCATCTCTCCCTACCTGAACCTAGCGGTGTGCGTGTAACAGATAATGATAGACTGATAGATAGAAAAGAATCAGGGTGCCAAACCTCCCAGGTAAAGACTAGACCTTCAATATAAATAAAGAAAATGGAGGCAGCACACTGGTTTGTAAAAGTGAAAAAGTTGCTATTTAATAGCCCATAGTGGCGACGTTTCTATTCTGACTGAGAACCTTTCTCGAGCAGTAATCATGTGCATGTGTCTACCTTTTATAGATGCATCATTTGCAAGTGATTAGCCAAAAGTGCATAAAAGAATTATATCACAACATTCATCACATGACAAAGATAAGGTGTACAACAGTGCATGTGAGCGATCCAAGATTAGCGGGCATTACAGTATACATAATACATAATAGGGCATATAATAGATCAAAACATCAAAAATGTGTATTAATATCATCAACACAATGACTCACCTCATCATAATTTTGAAAAAAGCACCGATATCGGCGTCTCAGAGTGTGCCCTGCACATGTCAGAACAGGAAAGAGAAAATGAGCGCCTTTTCACACATTCGCAATGACGTGATGAAGTTTCAAGCGCCATGTTGGTAAAGGAAAACACATGGTCGGGTTCTCGCTCGCTTCACCTGGCCTTATTTGTCAGATGACGCGGCACAGGGCGGGACCTTGCTGGCTTTGTGATGCGGTCTGCGCCGATTAGAGGCGCCTCCTTTGCCCCTGACATTGTAGCATTTGACAGGCTGGGACTAAGGCTGTGTGCCCACTATTCGTTTTTCAAGCATTTTTGCTGCGGAATTTCCGTGGCGAAAATGCTTAAAAAACGCTTGGTAATACTTGCCCCATGGTCCCTAATGATAATCTGCATGTGCTGTGCACATGCTGCGGAAATTTCTGCTGCGGATTATCATTGCGGAAAAATCCGCAGCATGTCTATTATTTTTGCGGACACGCGGCGTAATTGCCACCATTGACTTGCATTGAATCGCTTATTATCCACATGACTACATGTGCACATGCGGATATTAAGCGATTCAATGTGCGGTCTGGAGAAGAGGAGACTCTCATCCAGACCCGGGTACCATAGTACCTGTAAAAAAAAATAATTTAAAATAAAAAATATACATTATACTCACCTTCTGATGGCCCCCGGTCTTCTCTCTGGTGCTTCCTGGATCCCCGGTGGCTCGCGATGGTGTATAAGGACCTTCCATTACGTCATTTAGTCATGTGACAGGTCACGCGACCGCTGACGTCGGCGGTCGCGTGACCTGTCACATGACTAAATTACTTCATGGAAGGTCTTTTTACACCACCGCAAGCCATACCAGAGACCGGATGCACCGGAGAGAAGACCGGGGGCCATCAGAAGGTAAGTATAATGTTTTTTTGTATTATTTTTTACCATTTTTATTCTTTTTTTAACTATTACTTGGTCACACTACTATAAATCCATGCCGGTTGCATGGATTTATATAGTGTGACCAAGTTGTCAAACACTTTGAAAGTGATGCTAAAATCGCTTGGAAAAGTGCTTTATAAGCCGCATGCAGAAATGCTGCAAAAACGCTTGACAAACGCTTCTAACGGGCAGGAAAAATGCATGTAAAATCCGCATGCGTTTTTCCTGCCAGGGAGATGCAGAAAAAATCTGCAGCATTTCTGCATCGTGGGCACTTAGCCTAATACAAAAGGTGCCTTCTTTTACAAACCAATGTGCTGCCTCCATTTTCTTTATTAGGTAGATAGATATTAATGAGATATATAATTAGTGCCTTGCGTGTGTAGTTTTCTGTACATGTTTTAAGCTAATAAATATCAATTCACTAATTTATTAGAAAAAAAGTCCCCACGCAGGTGTAGCATAGTTAGGGAGCATCTCCTCACATGGGATCACGCCAGGCCATCTGCAAAGCCCAACGTGGACCTGCTTAGGACCTTTTTTTAAAAAAGATAAATTGGTGAACAAGGGACAGTGTCTTGTTTTTGTTTCTCTTGTTTTATCTCTTTCAGGTTTCCATTTGTGGAATATGTTTGATTCCCTGGAATCACTGGGGTTATTAGCTTCAGTGATATAAACCTGGAAGTTTGCTCCAGCATGTTATGTTCTGAGAGGGGTTAATCACCGCCGTGGCTCCGGTATGGCATCCTCTGCTCATCCTCCCAGCTCCCTCGCCGCATCTGCCTGGGGTGCGCGCTCTGCGTGCAGATCCCCGGTCACTGTACTTAGGGCGCGCACGCTCTCTATCTCTTAAAGGGGCCACGCGCGCCATCCTAAAGTCCCCGGCCAATGGCCGGAGGACTGCTCCTTTATAAGGCATTTCCACCAAAATGGAGGTGTCTGCGAAATGTTGAAGTTTGTTTTGCAATAAACAGCCTCTCCAGTTCTCAGGTCCCCATGCTGTCTGACCACCTGTCTTTCAGCCGTGCCCGCCAGCCTATCTACCAGCCGTGCCCGCCAGCCTTTCTACCGGCCATGCTTGCCAGCCTGTCTATAGGCCATACTCGCCAACCTGTCTACCGTCCGTGCCCACTAGCCTGTCGACCTGCCGTGCCCGCCAGCCTGTTTACCGGCCGTGTCCGTCAGCCTGTCTACCGGCCGTGCCCGCCTGACTACCAGCCATGCCGGCATGTCTGACTACCAGCAATGCCCACCAGCCTGACTATCAGCCGTGCCCGCCTGCCTGACTACCAGCCTGTCGGTCTTCTAGCGCTGCCAGTCCACCCGCCGTGCCTGTCAGCAGTCAGTATCATGGGAGTTGCCTGCTCTCACACGAGGTTGGTCCCAGAGTGGCACCTGATCCACCTTCCCTGTCCCTCATTGGTTCACGGAGTCGACTAATAGGATACTATCCTGTCGTATCTGCAGACTGTTAACTCCCGCTTGGATGCGCTATCCACCCCGGCTGTGTCAGCCTCTAACCAAGCGGCATCCGCTTCGGTGGCACCTCGACCCAGTGGCACTGTGACACCCAGCTTAGGACCCCGACAATCTGCTCCACCACGCTTTGGCGGAGAACCCACTCTATGTCTAGGCTTCATCAACCTGTGCACGCTGCACTTTGAGCTCCTGGCTCATCAGTTCACTTCGGACCGAAGCAAAGTGGCATTTATCATGTCTCAACTCACAGGAGAGGCAGTGGCATGGCTCAACCCCCTCTGGGAGAGAGGGAATCCTCTGGTGTCTAATCTCCAAGCTTTTCTCGCGGCCTTCCGGAGGGTTTTCAATGAACCCGGTCTCCCATCCTCGACTGCCTCCTCTCTTCTTCGTCTACGCCAAGGGAGTCTCACAGTAGGCCAGTATGCTGTGCACTTCCGTACCCTCGCGTCTGAGCTGGCCTGGAACAATGAGGCCCTGGTGTCTACCTCTTTGGAGGGCCTTTCTGGACGGATCAAGATGAACTAGCCAATTTAGACATACTCTGGACGACCTGGTGTATCTGGCCTCTCGGATCGACATCCGGTTCCAGGAGCGTTCTAAGGAAGTGATCCATGAGAGAAAATCTCTGCGCCTTGCACCAACTTTCCAAACGCCAGTCTCTCTACAGGCCTCTACCTTGGCTTCCACCCCTGAAGCTATGCAGGTAGACCAGTTTAAGATGGGCAATTCTCGCCAGGAGGTCCGCCGTGCTGAAAGAAGATGTTTTTACTGTGGCAGCTCAGAACATCTAATCCGCTCTTGTCCTGAGAGGTTGGGAAACTCCAGTGCCTAGGTTCGCTTGGAGAGGTCGTCCTGGACAAAAATTCTTCCTCTCCATCCCTGACCCTGTCTGTATTGATAACCTGCGGTAAGATACTCTTCTTCGAGACTGCCTATCTGGATTCCGGTGCAGCTGTAAATCTCATCCAACAGGCCATTGTGGAGCAGTATCAGATCCCTATTCAACATCTTCCGGATCCATTAGCGGTCTCCTCCATGGATGGGAAGCTCCTTTCAGAGTCCATCTTGTTCATCACCGAGCCTCTAGTTCTTCAGGTAAGAACGCTACACTCTGAGAAAATCTCCTTCTACGTGCTGTCCGGCCTCTCCCACTCTTCACTGCTTGGACTGCCCTGGCTTCAAACACATGAGCCGGTTCTGAATTGGAGTTCAGGAGAGGTGCTCCGCTGGGGTCAGGAGTGTCACAAGACCGCTTGGTTCCTGTCCGTCCTGCTCAACCTCCGTCCACTCCAGCTAATTTGTCGGGCTTGCCAGCGCCCTACTGGTCTTACGCTGATGTCTTTGACAAGAAGGGGGCTGAGACACTACCACCACATAGGCCGTATGACTGTCCTATCGACCTCATTCCAGGTGCTTCACTTCCCCGAGGTCGAATTTACCCCCTGTCGTTGGTCGAGACCCGAGCCATGTCCGAGTACATCAAAGAGAATCTTGCTAGGGGATTTATCCAGAAATCCACCTCTCCGGCTGGAGCAGGATTCTTCTTTGTCAAGAAGAAGGATAGCTCTATTCGCCTAAATCAGATCACTATCAAAAATAAGTATCTCTGCCTCTCATCTCCAAGTTGTTTGACAGCCTCAATGGCACCAAGGTCTTTACTAAGCTTATGCTCTGTGGTGCATACAATCTGATCCGGATTTTCCAGGGGGATGAGTGGAAGATGGCATTCAACACTCGGGATGACCACTACGAGTACCGCGTGATGCCCTTTGGACTCTGCAACGCACCAGCAGTCTTCCAGGAACTGGTGAATGATATCTTCTGAGATCTTCTATACTCATGCATAGTAGTGTATCTGGACGACATTCTGGTTTTCTCTTCTGATCTGCCCTTGCATCGAAGAGACCTTTGACAGGTATTGCAGAGGCACAGGATGAATCATATGTATGCCAAATTCGTGAAATGCGTCCTTGAACAGACTTCTCTTCCCTTTCTTGGAATGATAATCTTGGAGGCCAGGCTTAAGATGGATCCCGAAAAGGTGTCTGCCGTTCTTAAGTGGTCCCGATCTGAGGGGTTGAAGGCTATTCAGCGGTTTCTGGGATTCGCTAATTTTTACCGCCTGTTCATTCCTCACTTTTCCTCCCAGACTGCTGCCATCTCTGCTCTGACCCGAAAAGGGGTTAATCCTAAGGAATGGACTCCCGAGGCAGAAAACGCCTTTGTATCCTTGAAATGAGCCTTCTCCTCTGCCCCGGTGCTTTATCGTCCTGACTGCAACAAGCAGTTCTTCCTGGAGGTTGACGCCTCGTCCTCTGGGGTCAGAGCAGTTCTCACCCAGAAGTCCTCGTCCGGGCGAATGGTAACCTGCGGCTTCTTTTCCATCCAGCAGACAAGAATATTAAGGCAGACGCGCTCTCCTGCTCATTCCTGTCTACCAATCAGTAGGAGGAGCCTCTACACATCATTGATCCCTCCTGTCTCATTTTCCTCCTGGTAAGACCTTTGTGGCAGTTCGGATAGGAGGAGGGTCTTACTCTGGGGTCATTTGCCCAAACTGGCTGGACATGCCGGTCAGAGGAAGATGCTTCTGCTAATTTCCCGACATTATTGGTGGCCGACTCTGCGCAAGGATGTTGCAGAATTCATCTCTGCTTGCTCTTCCTGTGCCTGTAACAAGACGCCTAGGCAACTTCCGACTGGTCGTCTTCTTCCTCTACCCGTACCTTCCGCTCCGTGGCAACATATCGCAATGGATTTCATCACGGATCTTCCTGTATCAGCTGGTTGTACTATCATTTGGGTGGTCGCTGACCGCTTCTCCACAATGGCCCACTTTATTCCCTTGTCAAGTCTTCCTTCTGCACGAATGCTAGCCAAAGAGTTCATCCTTCACATCTTCCTTCTCCATGGCTTACCTCTCCATATTATCTGGAATAGAGGAATTCAGTTTACTTCACGTTTCTGGAGAGTCACATGTAAGTCGGCGTCTCTGCTTCCTGCCCGGCAGAGATGCCAATCTCCTCACTGCTGCGGCTCCGGTCCAGCGTCCTCTGCTCGTCGTCCCGGCTCCCTCGCCGTGTCTGCCAGTGTCTGCCCGGGTGTCCATGGGCACTGTACTTAGGGTGCGCACGCGCTGCCTATCGCTTTTAGGGGCCTCGTGCGGCCGTGCTAAAGTCCCCAGCCAATGGCCAGAGGACTGCTCCTTTAAAAGGCCCTCCTCCAAAATGGACGTGCCTGCGCAATGTTGAAGTTTGTTTTGCATTAAACAGCCTCTCCCGTCCTCAGGTTCCCATGCTGGCCGCCCGCCTGTCTTTTAGCCGTGCCCACAGGCCTGTCTACCAGCCGTGCCCACTAGCCTGTCTACTAGCCATGCCCGTCAGCCTATGTACTGGCCATGCCCACCAGCCTGTCTACCGGCCGTGCCCGCCTGCCTGACTACTGGCCATGCCCGCCTGCCAGACTACCAGCCGTGCCAGCCAGCCTGACAACCAACCGTGCCCACCAGCCTGACTACCAGCCGTGCCCGCCTGCCTAACTACCATCAGTGCCCGCCCGCCTGACTACCAGCCGTGATCGCCTGTCGGTCTTCCAGCACTTCCAGCCCAACCGCCATGCCTGTCAGCTTCGGCTGTCAGCTCCGTGGGAGTCGCCTGTTCTCACACGAGATCAGTCCCAGAGTGGCACCTGATCCACCTTCCCGGTCCCTCCTTGGTTCACGAAGTCGACTAAGCCACCATGTAGCCAGGGTCAATCCGGGTTGGCACTTAGTTGCGCCTCTCTGGTCCCTCCTTGTACCACGGCATAGTCGTTCCACCATACAACCAGGCTTTTTGTTTAACTTGGTTTATGAGGCAAATTTAAGAAACCAGCTGAAAATTTTAATGGAAAGCATTCCTGTGACTACCTCATTAAGCAGCCAAGTGAGCCGATCTACCACAGTTGGTGCTAGAAGAGCAGGCAAGATTCCCAGGAAGCAAGTATAACATCTCTGCACAACCTGCATGTCCTGGATGAAGGCGGCTTTCAGGGTGGAACGGGTCAAATGAAATGGAGGAGTTGATCAAGCACTTGGTCCAAAGCCAGCACCAGCAGCAACACCAGCTGTAGCAAGTCCAGCAGGAGACAAATAAACACCTGATACAGCAGATACAACAGCAGCAAGAGCAGATGGAACTTCTGACAGTGGATGTCGGCAGCAGAGAAATTGCCCCACCCTCAAGTCCAGAGGATGACTCTCACATCCAGAAGGCAATAAGATGTGCCATGCAAAAGATGACTGAGAGGGATGATGTCGAGGCATATTTGGCGGTATTTGAAAGGGTTGTAGAGTGGGAGAAGCGCTGGTGCCCTATCTAACTGGCGAGCCCCATGCTTATTATGATCTCACCTTACAGGACGCAAAGGAATATTCCAAACTAAAGACAGAAATATTGGCATGCTTGGGAGTGACTTTGTCTGTTAGGGCACAACGGATCCACCACTGGGAGTATTTTGGCGACAAACCGCTCTGCTCCCAAATGTTTGATTTGCTACATTTTGTTCTCAAGTGGTTGCAACCAAAATCCTACACCCCAGCCCAGATGGTTGAGTGCATAGTAATGGACAGGTTATTCACGTAATTCCTTGACTGGTGCATACTTGGGTTGCCCAGGGACAGCCTCAAAATACGGATGAATAGGTTGGCCTAGTGGTAAGGTACTAGGTGGTTGAGAAGTCATTAGGGAAACTAGGTGTCATAGCCCAGGTACTCCAAAGGAGATTGATTAAAAAAAGGGGTACTAGAGCTACAAATGGGAGCATCTGAGGTCCCAAGTGCTTGTAGAGGGATTGCCAATGGTTGGGGTTAAGGACTTAATTTGTTGTCGGTGTCAGGGTCCAGGGCCTGTAGCCGCTCATTGTCCCTAGTCCACCGAACCAATGGGCTGGAGCCTAGGGTGGCGCAGTTCGTTTGACGTTTATTCGGCCTGCAGTGTGGGCTGTCATCCCGGGAAAGGGCCGCAGACATTTACCGTGATGATAAATGGAGTACTGGTGTCTGGACTCTTGGACATGGGGAGTCTAGTGACCCTCGTAAGTGCCACCCTCCCCCTCAAGTCAATCCCTCGGAAGGATTAGGGGCATCCGCTGTATTCACGGGAATGTTAAGGACAACCTTTTTGCCTGGGTGACCATAGAAATGAACTGTGGCACTGAGTCCCACGAGGTCGGAGTGGTCAAGGACCTGATACACCCGGTTATAATAAGGTGGGACTTTACCTTATTCTGGGATTTATGGTGAGGGGAGGTGCCAATTGATTCAAATAAGAGCAGGTTCGCCCTAAAAACCCCTCCATCACAGTCAGAGGTGGATGGGTTTTCCCCTGTCTGCGCTTGTGGGAGAGGAAGATGAGATAGCAACCCATGAGGCCGACATCCCTGAGTTTGGGGCTTCCAGGGAGAAATGTGAGACTGCTCAAATGAAGGAACTTACACTAAAAGGGGCATTTGTTAATGTCACTGTTTTAAACGGGGTTGCTCAAGAGCCGGGGACCAAAACTGGGTTTCCACACTAAGCTAAGGGGAGAATTATTGGAACAACTGGTAGTACGAGGGCACTATAGGCATAGCGTGTTAGACCTTGCCCCTTTCATGCCTTGGGTGGGCATCTGGGTATAGACAAGACCCCAGAGCAGATACTTTGCAGGTTCTTCTGGCCTGGATGTCACAGAGATAATTTGAACTATTGTGGAACCTGTCCCATTTGCCAGCTAACCATCCCAGTCTCTCACTTCCGGAGTCCCCTAGTGCTGTTACCTATTATAGAGGTCCTGTTCGACCGCATTGCCATGTATCTAGTCAGTCTGACCAAAAGCATCAGTATATTCTGGTGGTCCTGGACTACGTGACACAGTAACCGGTGGTGGTACCCCCAAGAAACTACTCCGCAAGTAGTATAGCCTGAGAACTGGTCCATATCTTTTCCCAGACCAGCCTGCCAAAGGAGATCCTGATGGACCAAGGAACTCCATTCATGTTCAAAGTGATGAGAGAGTTGTGTAAGGCCCTCCAGATTGCACAACTCAGGATATCGGTATACCATCCACAAACAGACGCCCTGGTATAGAGGTTTAATAAAATCCTGAAAGCCAGGCTCAAGAAGGTTGTGGAGAAGGATGGTCGAGACTGGGACTGCCTACTCCCATATCTGCTGTTTTCCATCAGGGTAGTTCCTCAGGCAACTATGGGGTTCTCTCCATTTGACCTGCTGTATGGCTGGCACCCTCTGGGTCACCTAGATGTGCCAACAAGACCTGGGAAGCAGAAGTTACACCCCACCGGAGCATCACCGAGCATGTGGCCCAGATGCAGGAGAGAATTGCAGAGGTAATGCTGAGAGAGAGCCTCTTCCAGGCACAAGAGGCTCAATTAATGCCCTTCAATCATTCGGCAAGGCTGAGCCGGCTTAGCCCTGGAGATCGAGTCATAGTACTGATTCCCACAGTTTAAAGTAAATTTCCAGCTAAATGGCATGGGCCATACAAAGTGGTCAAAAAAATGAGCAACGTTAACTACAAGGTTCACAAGCCAGGGATAAGATAACCCTACCAGGTCTACCATGTTAACCTGCTCAAGCGATGGCGTTATAGGGAGCCGGGGGAAGCTCCATGTCTGGGGACTAACCCCAGATCAGATGTTGAGGAGGCAGAGACACTATCACTGGCCCAGAAACAACAGTGCTGAGAACTCCTGCAGCGAAACTGAGATCTGTTTTCAGTGTTGCCGTGCCGAGATGTAATCAGACCGTGGAGCATGGAGTTCTGACGGATCCGCATGTGTGGGTAAACTTTAAACCTTATCAAATACCTGAAGGCCACTGCAACATGGTTTTGAAGGAGTCATCGAAGATTCAAAGTGTGGCTGGTCCAGTTCCATTGTTCTTGTGCCAAAGCCAAATGGAGAATGGCGGTTTTGTAATGATTATCGTAAACTGAATGAGGTGTCCAAGTTTGATGTGTATCCGATTCCCCGGGTCGATGAGTTCATTGAGAGGTTGAGGTCAGCAAGATACATCACCACCCTTGACCTAACGAAAGGGTACTAGCAAATCCCCATGTCCCAAACAGCCATAGAGAAGATGGCGCTCTCTACACCTGATTGGTGTTTTCAATACACCAGGATGATTTTAGGTTTGCAAGGAGCCCTAGTCATCTTCCAAAAGGCCATGGATTGGGTCCTAACTCCTCACAAGAAATACGCCACAGCTTACACAGACAATATTGTGATCTTCAGCCAGGATTTGGAAAGTCATCTGCAGAAGGTCCAGGCAGTCCTGAATGCACTGAGGAAGGTGGAGTTTACAGTAAACCAGAAGAAATGAGCCATGAGGAAGGAGGAGGCCAAATACCTATGCTATATCATCTGTAGGGGCAAAATCAAGCAGCAGGAGAACAAGTTAGAGGTGATCCAAAATTGGCCGCAACCAGCCTCCAAGAAACAGGTGAAGGTCTTTTTACTAAATGTGGGAAACTAATGGCGATTTATCCCAAATTTCGCCATGATAGATGCACACCTGCCCGACTTCCTTAAGGGCACAAAATCATCAATGTCCAAGAGGACTCCCCAAGCGGAGGCGGCTTTCCAGGAGTTAAAACTAGCCCTGTTAAAAACAGCCAGTCTAGGTCACACCAGACTTCAAAAAGAAGTTTGTGGTCCAGATGGATGCTTCAGAGGTTGGGTGCCATATTGTCACAAGAAATAAAAGCTGAGGAATATCCAGTCCTATACCTAAGTAGGAAACTCTATTCCTGTGAATAGAATTAGGCTATCATGGAAAAAGAATGTTTGGCCATCAAATGGGCGATTGATACTTTGAAATACTACCTGATAGGCTGAAAATTCAGGTTAGTGTCAGACCATGCACCCCTGAGGTGTATGATGGAAAGGAACGGGAAGAATGTCCGGGTGACTAGGTGGTTTCTGGCGCTCCAGGACTTCAGCTTCCACGTGGAGCTTAGGCCAGGGAAAGTACATGCTAACACAGATGCCCTGTTGAGGATTCCCTGTCTAGTGACTGAAGATGCCAAATTCCCTGGCTTTCAACAAATGGGAGGATATGTAAGAGGGTCACTGGTAATGTGCTGGAGAGGAGATATGTTTCACTGAGATTATTAGCTTCAATGATATGAACCTGGAAGTTTTCTCCAGCATGTTTTGTGCTGAGAGGGGTTAATCAGCAATGACAGGAACAGTTTATTTTTGTTTAACAGCTACAGAGTGGGGTGGGATGGCTGTTCACCATATCTCCTCCCTAGGGTGTGGTCCAGGAGATAAAAGTGAAGCCTCTGGACTTAATGTTTGTTCTTTGCGTGCTCTGAAGGTGAAGCTGACCTAGAGAGTACAGAGCTGTGCTCTTGCTTAAGAAAGCTGAACCCTGTTTTCTGAGCGTCCGGATCCCTGCTAATATTCGGACTGTAATGGGTGCTGTTTGTTTATGCCAATGTGGCACCCCTGAGGGTTCGGTCGCCACAGAGGTATTGCATCTCATCCAGAGGTGTGGTATCTCACTCTCAGGTAAGGAAGGAGTATGGCTCAGGACCCTAACACTACATTCACTACACCACATTTCCGGGGGACAGGGCGACAATGCTCCTACGGGAGAGCACAACTGTCCCTGATCCCTGGCTGGAGTGTGGAGGAACCACCTAGAGAGGGGGAACTAGGTAGTGGATGGGTGGAGGACGTAGATCCTGGGAGCACTGGAGTAGGAGCATATAAAATAGGGAACCATCTTAGATCAGGGTTCGTTCAGTCTGAGGAGAAGTGACAGGAGCAGAGGCTCTGTTTGAGCTCTGCTCCACAGGCAGGCCTAGTCCAGAGGCCTGAGCCTGAAGGAGAGGAAAGAGGGAGCACGAAGGCTACAGGACAGGAACAGAAGGGACCCCAGGGGTACGGGCTGTGCAGCTGCCACTCGTACACCCGCCGCTGTCAGGCCAGAAGAACACAGGCCAGGCTAGAAGAAAGGGAACCGGATCCCTCAACCAGCAGAGACTACAGGGCTCAACTGGGAACCAGAGGCTGCAGCGCTTTAAGTCAGCAGGCCGCACACACCAGCCATCAGGAAGGTAGCCACATAGGGCCAGGGGACGGAACACACGTCGCCCGCCAAGGACACTGGACAGAGGTGCCGCTATGTGTGAGTTACAAGGAGAGAGGCCAGAGAAAGGTACACAGAACAGGGTCCTGATATGTGCTCTGGAGATACCTGAGGGTGGACTGAGCCCCTCACTGAGTACGCACAGCACGACGTGGGAAGTTATGATCTGCAGAATAACTTGGAAACTAACAACCGTGAGTAAGGACCCTGGGACTGCATCATCTTGTCTCCGTGTTGCTTACCGCGCCAGCACTCACTGCACTGGGAGGCCCCGCACAACCACCATCATTCACCTGCGCTGCCATGAAGCTAAACTCTTCCTGTGGGGAGTTATACTACACTTGCTGCACATACCACCAGCTTCAGCGGACTGCTCCACAGCGGCGGTTCTCCATAACCGCAATCCACAGGTGGAGTAGTCGTACTATACAAATCGATACACATAGACTACCACTGGTTTGACCGCCCTTGGTCACGGACCGGGTCGCCGCCATGGTGACTACAACCCCCATCATCTACAAGGCCCATCTCCGGGTATCCCCACGGCCCAGGGGGCACGTCAACTTTGGCGTAGTCGGCAGTATACCTAACCCACCCGTTATCATCGGGTATTGAGTGCCTAAGAGACTGTGTTTTCTACTGAATGTGGCGTCTACCCCTGAAGAAAGGGCGCCATTATGTGCCAGCCAAACAACAACCAAAGGTCACCTCCCATCATGGGCCAGGTCAAAGAATGGCGCCAAAAGCGGAGCCCGCCCCAACCAGCAGTGATCATGTATGTGGATGTGTCCATCGACGTGGGGGGGGATGCCCTTGGAGGTGACCAACAGCAGACTGCCCTGGAACAGCCCCCGAAAGGGGAGGGGAGGCAAGAAAATGGAGAGACAAGGTGTGGTCTGGAGCAGTCGAGACAGGCCGCACCCGGGGAAGGAGATGGACCGTGGCAGCTCCGGAGACTCTGGAAGCCATATGCCACAGGCCGAGCGGCCTTGCTCCCTGGAGGAAGGAGCGCCTGAGATCCCGGTCAGCGGCCTGCTGCAGGAAGAGGCATCTCCAACCCTGGCGGAGGTGATTTACAAACTAACCCTGGGAGATATGGAGTTCCTCCAGGCCGAGATGCGTGAGTAGGAGAGGCTGAGAGAACCGCCATTGCCAGCTGGAAGAAGGAAGTACTGGAGAAGCTCAGCGCGAGGCGGCAGCCGGTAGTGTTACCCATCCCCGGCAGAGCCCCAGCCTCCGAGGGTCGAGACGAACGGCAGGACGCCGTGTGAGACGCAGGAGCAGGTAGGGGAAGTTCTCCTGTACCGGACGCTGCGCGCTTCGTCCTGCCCCTTGGCCCCCTGGTGGAATCGCTGATCCCGGGCGTCACCGGAGCAGCCCCACTCCCGCCGCCAGAGCCAGGCCCTTTAAATCAGGGCGAGACTGCCACGTGCCTACCATGCGCATACCAGGACGCGCCAGCTCCCAGTGCCCTCCAGACCCCGGAACCAGCTCCGGTCACCAGCGACTCCGACCCGCTCCTAGGTCCGCTGCAGGAGCCGCCCCCTCCGACACCCGAATGGGTGTATGGGCACTTCCCCTGGGACTTGTCCGTGGAGGTGGAGGACCAGCGGCCTTCACTCCTGCCTGCCCCGCGGCCTGCAGCCGCCGCCGCTTCCCAGGTACCGGAGGATGGGGCCCAATTCGAATGGGGCCCGGCGGGGGAGGACCTGATGGGGTTCTCCCAGGAGACCAGGGCAGCCGCAGCCCTCAGCAGAGAGTTCTGCCGACAACAAATAACCCAGCTAGAGCGGGAGAGAGCGCTGCGGCGCGTATGGTGGGAACAGCGGGAAGCGCGGAATATGGAGGAGAAGAAACGGGTCCACAGGAGTCCACGAACGGCTAGTTGTCCCCGCTTCACCGGGACTGTTGTGAGGTTCAACTTGGATGCGGGATGGGGGTTCATCTGGGACCCGCCGTCGGACACAGACCTCTTTGTCAACAGGAGGGATGTGGAGTCCCACCTCCCGGAGGGACATCCAGGCCGGGACCTCTATCCCGGGGCTGGTATGCCCTCAATGTCCACCGGGTGGAGCCAGAGTACCACCACACAGAGGACCAGGCCGAGTCAGCTAACCCTAGGCTAGAGTCTCCCTGGAGGGAGCACTCTTACTCAGCCCGGTAAGAAGAAAATTGCACTCAGACTGTAAATATGTTACCCGTTAGGGTACGCAGGACACTGCAAGTTTGTACCCGGTAATCCATCACCCGTTTGTTGATACATATTGTTACCAGTTACCCGTAAAAGGGTCCAAGGACTAACCGGCTGAGGACTGGGAGCAGCCACTTCTTGTAAATAGTTGCGCCCCTTGAGGTGCCCCATATTGGTTTTATAAAGACCTACAACAAACAACCACAGAACAAAAACCCATTCGAGGTGGCCGAAGACGAGGTCCAGCATCTGGATCATATAAGCCCTGCAGCCACCCCAGGGCCTCCGTTGAGGGTTTGGGACGGGTCCCTCATGTTCATCAGTACCAGTTGCAAGTTGGCACTTTATTGAAAAATGGACACCTGGTTGCAAGTTGCACCATGGCCAGTGAAGTAGAGTTTACTTGAAAATGTTTTATATGAAAAGTTTTATATATACAGAAAATGTTTTATAAGATACCAGAGAAAAAGAGTTCCAGAATACCTTATGTGTGAAAGAAAAATGTTATTAAAAGTGCATTTATAATGTTTTGATAACTAGTAACATTAAAAAGAAAAAGAGCCTCCCATAAAGGGAAGAAGTATTGTTTTATGGTCTTATATGTGGATGCATCTTAAAAGTTTTTGCATGTCCTAATTTACCCTGTCATTTACTCTGTTCCAGCCCGCGGACGTGCTGTGTTTTACCAGGGGGGTGTGTGGTGCCCCTGAGGGTTCGGTCGCCACTGAGGTATTGCATCTCATCCAGAGGTGTGGTATCTCACTCTCAGGTAAGGAAGGAGTATGGCTCAGGACCCTAACACTACATTCACTACACCACATTTCCGGGGGACAGGGCGACAATGCTCCTATGGGAGAGCACAACTGTCCCTGATCCCTGGCTGGAGTGGGGAGGAACCACCTAGAGAGGGGGAACTAGGTAGTGGATGGGTGGAGGACGTAGATCCTGTGAGCACTGGAGTAGGAGCATATAAAATAGGGAACCATCTTAGATCAGGGTTCGTTCAGTCTGAGGAGAAGTGACAGGAGCAGAGGCTCTGTATGAGCTTTGCTCCACAGGCAGACTTAATCCAGGGGCCTGAGCCTGAAGGAGAGGAAAGAGGGAGCACGAAGGTTCCAGGACAGGAACAGAAGGGACCCCAGGGGTACAAGCCGTGCAGCTGCCACCCGTACGCCTGCTGCTGCCAGGAGGTGGGGGGGTCAGGCCAGAAGAAAGGGAACCGGATCCCTCAACCAGCAGAGACTACAGGGCTCAACTGGGAACCGGAAGCTGCAGTGCTTTAAGTCAGCAGGCCGCCCACACCAGCCATCAGGAAGGTAGCCACATAGGGCCAGGGGACAGAACACACGTCGCCCGCCAAGGCCCGAGGACACTGGACAGTGGTGCCGCTATGTGTGAGGTACAAGGAGAGAAGCCAGAGAAGGGTACACAGAGCGGGGTCCTGATAAGTGCTCTGGAGATACCTGAGGGTGGACTGAGCCCCTCACTGAGTACGCACAGCACGACGTGGGAAGTTATGATCTGCAGAATAACTTGGAAACTAGCAACCGTGAGTAAGGACCCTGGGACTGCATCATCTTGTCTCCGTGTTGCTTACCACGCCAGCACTCACTGCAGTGGGAGGCCCCGCACAACCACCATCATTCACCTGCGCTGCCCTGAAGCTAAACTCTTCCTGTCGGGAGTTGTACTACACTTGCTGCACATACCACCAGCTTCAGCGGACTGCTCCACAGCGGCGGTTCTCCATAACCGCAATCCACAGGTGGCGTAGCCGGACTATACAAACAGATACACATAGATTACCACTGGTTTGACCGCCCTGGGTCACGGACCGGGTCGCTGCCACGGTGACTACAACCCCCATCATCTACAAGGCCCGGCTACGAGTATCCCTACGGCCCAGGGGGCGCGTCACCAACAAGTCTAAATATGGCCATTCTTCTCTTGACCTGGTTTATGATGCACATTTCAATAAACCAGCTGAAAATTTAAGCGGAAAGCATACCTGTGACTACCTCATTAAGCAGCTGATTAAGCTGGTCTACCACATTATATATATACCGTGTATATATATGTATATATTCACTGTACAGTGGTTATGGAACGTATTCAGACCCCTTTAAATTTTTCACTCTTTGCTTCATTGCAGCCATTTGGTAAATTCTAAAAATTTAAATTTTTTTCTCATTAAAGTCCACTCTGCACCCCATCTTGAATGAAAAAAAAACAGAAATGTAGACATTTTTGCAAATTTATTAAAAAAGAAAAACTGAAATATCACATGGTCATAAGTGTTCAGACCCTTTGCTCAGACACTCATATTTAAGTCACATGCTGTACCTTTCTTAATGATCCTCCTTGAGATGGTTCTACTCCTTCATTGGAGTCCAGCTGTGTTTAATTAATCTGATAGGACTTGATTTGGAAAGGCACACACCTGTCTATATAAGACCTCACAGCTCACAGTGCATGTCAGACCAAATGAAAATCATGAGCTCAAAGGAACTGCCCAAGGAGCTCAGAGACAGAATTGTGGCAAGGCACAGATCTCTGCCAAGGTTCTAAAAGCATTTTTTCATTACTCAAGGTTCCTAAGAGCGCAGTGGCCTCCATAATCCTTAAATGGAAGACCACCAGAAGTCTTCCTAGACCTGGCTGTCCAGCCAAACTAAGCAATCGTGGGAGAAGAGCCTTGGTGAGAGAGGTAAAGAAGAACCCCAAGATCACTGTGGCTGAGCTCCAGAGATGCAGTAGGGAGATGGGAAAAAGTTCCACAATGTCAAATATCACTGCAGCCCTCCACCAGTCAGGCCTTTATGGCATAGTGGCCTGACTGAAGCCTCTCCTCAGTGCAAGACATATGAAAGCCTGCATAGTTTGCTCAAATACACATGAAGGACTCCCAGACTATGAGAACTAAGATTCTCTGGTCTGATGAGACAAAGATAGAACTTTTTGGTGATAATTCTAAGTGGTATGTGTGGAGAATACCAGGCACTGCTCACCACCTGCCCAATACAATCCCAACAGTTAAACATGGTGGTGGCAGCATCATGCTATGGTGGTGTTTTTCAGCTTTAGGGACAGGACGACTGGTTGCAATTGAAGGAAACATGAATGCCAAGAATAGCGATATCCTGGATGAAAACCTCTTCCAGAGGCCTCAGACTTGGCTGAAGGTTCACCTTCCAACAAGACAACGACCCTAAGCACACAGCTAAAATAACAAAGGAGTGGCTTCAGAACAACTCTGTGACCATTCTTGACTGGCCCAGCCAGAGCCTTGACCTAAAGCCAATTGAGCATCTTTGGAGAGACCTGAAAATGGCTGCCCACCAACGTTCACCATCCAACCTGACGGAACTGGTGTGAAAAACTTGTTGCATCATTCCCAAGAAGACTCATGACTGTACTAGCTCAAAAGGGGGCTTCTACTCAATACTGAGCAAAGGGTCTGAATACTTAGGACCATGTGATATTTCAGTTTTTATTTTGTAATAAATTTGAAAAGATTTCTACATTTCTGTTTTTTTTCAGTCAAGATGGGGTGCAGAGTGTACTTTAATGAGAAAAAAATGAACTATTTAGAATTTACTAAATGGCTGCAATGAAACAAAAAGTGAAAAATTTAAAGGGGTCTGAATACTTTCTGTACCCATTGTATATATTGTGGTAAAGCGCCTTGCTTGGCTCTCACAGAGGCAGACAACAGAAAAACACGTTTTGGGTTAATTTCCTGGAGGTTTATTGGAATATGGCATAATCCTCAGCACAATTTGACAACATAAACACGTCCTCTCCGGAATAACGGAAAACAAAAAGATAAAGTGTAGAGCAGTCCATTTGTGAGCAGGGTTTCGGCCGCTCCGGGTAGCAGTGAAACATATCTCCCCTCACATACTTCACCAGTGTCACATATTCCCCTCCTATGCCCAAAGCCAGGGGTCTAGGCACCTTCGGACACCAGACAGGTAATTCTAGAGAGGGCATCAATGTTCCTGTGTAACTTCCTGGGCCTATGCTCCACGTGAAGAATAAATTCCTGGAGACCTAAGATCCACCTAGTTACCCGGGCATTCTTACACTTCTTTTCCCTCAACCACCTCAAAGGGGCATAGTATGACACGAGCTTAAACTTCCCGCCTAGTAGGTAATATCTAAGTGTATCTATGGCCCATTTTATGGCTAAGCACTCTTTTTCTACTATCTCATAGTTTTTCCCGTAGGATGAGAGTTTCCGGCTCAGATAGAGAATGGGATGTTTCTCCCTCTTGAGAGAGCATGGCTCCAAGGCCAACTTCTGAAGCGTCAGTCTGGACAACAAATTCCTTATTAAAGTCTGGTGCGACCAGGATGGGCTGCTTACAGTGTGCCAGCTTCAACTGTTGGAATGCCGTCTCCATTTCATCCGTCCATTTCGCCATCATGGATCTGGTGCTTTTTAGAAGATCTGTAAGTGGCGCGGCCATCATAGCAAAATTTGGAATAAACCATCTGTAATATCCCACAATTCCAAGAAATGCTCTCACCTGCTTCTTGGAGAGCGGTTGTGGCCATTTCTGAATTGCCTTGACTTTGTTGACTTGCAGCTTAATTTTGCCTCTCCCGACAACATAGCCTAAGAGTAGCATCTGCGTCTCTGCCTCCTGCCCGGCAGAGACGCCATACCCCTTACCACCGTGGTCCTGCTCTGGCGTCTTCTGGCCTCCCTGTAGCTGCTGCTGGTGCACGCAGCCTCCCCGACTCTGTGCTTAGGGTGCGTGCGCGCTCCCTCCCTCTTAAAGGGGCCGTGTGCGTCGTCCTAAAAAGTCCCCGGCCAATTGCCGGAGGATTACCCTATAAAAGGCACCTCCTTCAATAAGGAGGTGCCCATGCAAGGTTGTAGCTTTGTGTGTGAAACTCTGCTTCAGTCCTCAGGTCCCGCTGCTAGCCTGACTACAAGTCCAGCCCGCCAGCCAGACTACAAGTCCAGCCCGCCAGTCAGACTACAAGTCTAGCCTGCCAGCCAGACTACAAGTCCAACCCGCCAGCCAGACTACAAGTCCTGCCCGCCAGCCAGACTACAAGTCCAGTCCACCAGCCTGACTACTAGTCCAGTCCACCTGCTTGTCTACTCTCCAGCCCGACAGTCTGTCTACAGTCCAGTCCGCCAGTCTGTCTATGGGCTCTGTCCGCCTGCTTACCTGGAAGCACCTGCCTGTTACCTTACCTTGCCTACCAGCCAGCCTACCTGGAGGCTCCTGCCTGTTACCTGCCGTGCCTACCAGCCCGCCTACCTGGAGGCTCCTGCTTGTTACCTGCCATGCCTGCCAGTCCGTCTGCCCAGATCACCCATCAGCCTGCCTGCCATGCTCTTCTGTTGTACCGGTCAGTCCATGCCTTCTGACCCGTGGGAGTCACCTGCTCTCATACAAGATCAGTCCCCAGAGTACCACCTGGTCCCTCTGCTCGGTCCTTCCCTGGTCACGGAGTCGATTGAGCCATCATACGGCCTTGGTCGGTCCGAGTTGATACCTAGTTACGCCCCTCTGGTCCCTCCTTGCACAGCAGCACAGAGATCCACCACCTGGATCCGTAACAGTTTGCACGGGCCATGGAACCCGGTGGCTCTCAGGCCCATTCGCTTGCTGACTGTAACAGGAGGTTTCTCGTCAGAGATCCCAACAGGAAACCATCCTGACCTACCTGCGGTCTGTCAATTCTCACCTGGACACGCTGTCTGTCCCACCTGTGTCCGCCTCAAGTTGAGCGACACCCGCCCCGGCAGCGCCGCTATCTACCAATACCATGGCTTCCAGCCTAGGACCCCGGCTTTCTGCGCCTCCTCGTTTTGAAGGTGACCCCGTCCTATGTCGGGGTTTTCTGAACCAGTGCACGCTGCACTTTGAACTTCTGCCACATCAGTTTCTCTCCGACCGGGCCAAGGTGGCGTTCATCATGTTTCACCTCACCGGGAAAGCATTGACATGGCTTAACGCTCTATGGGAGAGAGGAGATTCCCTGGTGTCCGATCTTCCGGCTTTCCTCACTGCCATCTGGAAGGTCTTTGATGAACCCGCACGAAGGATCTCCACTGCCTCCTCATTGCTCCGTCTCCACCAAGGGAGTCTCACCGTGGCCCAGTATGCCATACGGTTCCGTACCCTCACTTCTGAGCTTGCCTGGGACAACGAGGCCCTGGTGTCCACCTTCTGGGAGGGCCTTTCCGGTCGGATTAAGGACGAGTTAGCCGGCTGGGATGTCCCTACCACCCTGGATGACTTGGTGTCACTAGCAACCCGGATTGACATCCGTTTCCTAGAACGTGCTATGGAGACTACCCGGAAGAGAAGATTTCCTCGTCTTGCTCCTGCTTTCCAGAAACCGGCCCCCCAATCAGCATCTCCCCAGGCACGCTCGCCCGAACCTATGCAGATCGACCAGAGACACGCCGAGCCAAGGGGAGCTGTTTCTACTGTGGTAGTAAGGAGCACCTGATTCGTTCCTGCCCGGTGAAGCCGGGAAACTCCACTGTCTAGGACCATTCGGAGAGATCGTCCTAGGCAAAAGTAAATCCTCTCCGTTCTTGACTTTATCCGTCTCTATTTCCTGTGGAGAGAACCGCTTCTTTGAAACCGCACATCTGGATTCTGGAGCCGCTGAGAATCTCATATCCCAGTCCCTTGTTGAGAAGTATCAGATTTCTACCAAACCTCTGGCCGAACCATTGGCAGTTGCTTCTGTGGATGGAAGACTCCTTCCGGTGACCATCTTGCTCATCACAGAGCCCGTAACCCTGCAGGTGGTAATGCTGCACTCAGAGAGGATTTCCTTCCATGTGCTTTCCGGACTCTCTCACCCCCTTTTGCTAGGTCTACCCTGGCTACAGAAACATGAACCCATTCTGAAATGGCAGTCCAGTGAAGTGCTCCGTTGGGGGCAGGATTGCCATGGGACCTGCCTGGTTCCGGTTCGCCCGGCTCGACCCCCATCTACTCCGACTAATTTACCCAGTCTACCGGCAATCTACTGGTCCTATGCTGATGTCTTCACAAGAAGGAGGCAGAGACTCTGCCACCCCACAGGCCATTCGATTGCCCTATCGACCTGATACCCGGTGCCACTCCACCCCGTGGGCATATCTAACCATTGTCGTTGGCCGAAACCCGGGCCATGTCGGAGTACATCGAAGAAAATCTGGCTAGGGGATTCATCCGGAAATCTTCCTCCCCGGCTGGAGCCGGATTCTTCTTCGTTAAAAAGAAAGACGGTTCACTACGTCCATGTATCGATTATAGAGGACTCAACTAAATCACTGTCAAAAACTAATACCCCCTGCCACTCATCTCTGAGCTGTTCGACCGCCTTAAAGGCGCGAAGATCTTTACCAAGCTCGATCTTCGTGGGGCGTAAAATCTGGTCCGGATCTGCCAAGGAGACGAGTGGAAGACGGCATTCAATACCCGGAACGGTCACTATGAATACCGTGTGATGCCCTTCGGTCTCTGTAATGGTCCCGCCGTCTTCCAAGAATTAGTTAATGACATCTTCTGTGACCTCTTATATTCTTGCGTGGTGGTATACCTGGACGACATCTTGGTCTTCTCCCCGGATCTTCCCTCACATCGGTGGGATGTTCGTCAGGTCCTTCTTAGGCTCAGGCAGAATCACCTATATGCAAAATTTGAGAAGTGCCTCTTCGAGCAGTCCTCTCGTCCGTTCCTGAGCTATATTATTTCTAAGACAGGTCTACGGATGGACACCGAGAAGGTCTCTGCCGTCTTAAAGTGGCCCCGTCTGGAGGGGTTGAAGGCGATTCAGCGATTCCTGGGCTTCACCAACTATTGCCATCTCTTCATCCCACATTTCTCTTCCCGGACTGCTCCCATCTCTGCGCTCACCAGAAAGGGAGCAAGTCCTAAGGAATGGCCGTCCGAAGCGGAGGAGTCCTTCCTCTCTTTAAAACAAGCCTTCTCTTCTGCCCCTGTGCTGCACCGTCTGGATAACAACAAACAATTATTTCTGGAGGTTGATGCTTCCTCTTCCGGAGATGGAGCGGTGCTCTCCCAGAAATCTCCATCCGGAAGAATGGTAACCTGCGGCTTCTTCTCCAAGCTCTTCTCCTCGTCTGAGCGCAACTACTCCATAGGAGACCGAGAACTGCTAGCCATCAAATTGGCTCTGGAGGAGTGGCGTTACCTGCTCGATGGGACTCTGCACCCGGTGGTCATCTATACTGACCACAAAAACTTGGCTTATCTTCAGAACGCCCAAAGACTCAATCCACGTCAGGCCCGGTGGTCTTTGTTCTTCGCCCCCTTTAACTTTACCCTACATTAGCGCCCGGCGGACAAGAACGTTAAAGCAGATGCCTTGTCCCGATCCTTCCTGTCTTCCGATCAAGAGGAGGAGCCTAAAAATATCATCGATCCCTCCAAAGTGATGAATGTGGCCCCCTTGGATCTGTCTCGTCTCCCACCCGGTAAGAAGTTTGTAGCGGTTACGGATCGTAAGAAGGTTCTTCACTGGGGTCATTCATCCAAATTAGCCTGCCATGCTGGCCAGAAGAAGACCTTCCTGCTCATTACCCGGCATTACTGGTGGCCTACAATGCGCCAGGATGTGGTAGACTTCATCACGGCCTGTTCGTTCTGTGCCCGCAACAAGGTTCCCAGACATCTTCCTGCCGGCCGTCTCCTGCCTCTTCCCGTACCTGCTGCCCCATGGCAACACATTGCTATGGACTTTATTACGGATCTCCCTGTTTCTGCCGGTTGTACGAACATTTGGGTGGTCGCTAACCGCTTTTCTAAAATGGCCCACTTCATCCCTCTGCCTGGCCTCCCGTCTGCATCTGTGCTGGCTAAGGACTTCATCCATCACATCTTTCATCTCCACGGCCTACCCCTCCACATTGTGTCTGATCGAGGGGTCCAGTTCACTTTGCGCTTCTGGAGATCTACGTGTAAGCTGCCGGATGTCACCCTGGATTTCTCCTCCGCTTACCATCCGCAGTCCAATGGCCAAGTGGAGCGTATCATCCAGATCCTTACCAGCTACCTCCAGCACTTCGTCAACGCTCACTATACCGATTGGGTGGGGCTCCTACCATGGGCCGAGTTCTCCTACAACAACCATGAGAGTGAATCTTCTTCCAAGTCCCCGTTCTTTGTGGTCCACAGTCAACATCCCCGGATTCCGTTTCCCGTCTCCGCTTCAGTGGACAACCTGGCCATGGAGTCTCTGGTCAGTGAATTTTGCACTATTTGGGAGGACACTAGATCCGCACTTCTTCAATCCTCTGAGCGGATGAAGAAGCATGCTGATAAGAGACGTCTGGATCCACCTCAGTTCCGTCCGGGAGACAAGGTTTGGCTCTCCTCCAAACAAGTTTGTCTCAAAATACCCTCCTATAAGTTGGGCCCACGGTTCATCGGCCCATTTGAAGTCCTCAAGCAAATCAACCCAGTAGCCTACAAGTTAAAACTCACGTCCACCTTTCGGATTCCCAACTCCTTCCACGTATCTCTCCTCAAACCAGTTGTGCTTAATTCTTTTTCCGACAATCCAGGTACCTCCCCAGCTCCGGTCTCCGCTGAGGACGTCTAAGAGGTAGAGAACATTCTGGACACCAAGAGGGTAAGAGGAAAAACCTTTTTTCTGGTGGATTGGAAGGGGTTTGGCCCAGAGGAGAGAATTTGGGAGCCCAGGGATAACATCAACGCCCCGCTTCTCTGCCCGGCAGAGACGCCGTCCCCCTTACCGCCGCGGTCCTGCTCCGGCGTCTTCTGGCCTCCCTACAGCTGCTGCAGGTGCACGCAGCCTCCCCGACTCTGTTCTTAGGGCGCGCGCTCCCTCCCTCTCAAGGGGGCCGTGCGCGTCGTCCTAAAAAGTCCCCGGCCAATGGCCGGAGGACTTCCCCTATAAAAGGCACCACCTCCTCCAATATGGATGTGCCCGTGCAAGGTTGTAGCTTTGTGTGTGATACTCTGCTTCAGCCCTCAGGTCCGGTTGCTAGCCTGACTACCAGTCCAGCCCGCCAGCCAGACTACAAGTCCAGCCTGCCAGCCAGAGTACAAGTCCTGTCCGCCAACCTGACTACTAGTCTAGTCTGCCTGCTTGTCTACTCTCCTGCCCGACAGTCTGTCTACAGTCCAGTCCGCCAGTCTGTCTATGGGCTCTGTCCGCCTGCTTACCTAGAAGCACCTGCCTGTTACCTGCCATGCCTACCAGCCAGCCTACCTAGAGGCTCCTGCCTGTTACCTGCCGTGCCTGCCAGCCCGCTTACCTAGAAGCACCTGCATGTTACCAGCCGTGCCTACTAGCCAACCTACCTGGAGGCTCCTGCTTGTTACCTGCCATGCCTGCCAGTCCATTTGCCCAGATCACCCGTCAGCCTGCCTGCCGTCCTCATCTGCTGTACCGGTCAGTCCCTGCCTTCTGACCCGTGGGAGTCACCTGCTCTCATACAAGGTCAGTCCCCAGAGTAGCACCTGGTCCCTCTGCTCGGTCCTTCCCTGGTCACGGAGTCGATTGAGCCGCCGTGCGGCCTTGGTCGGTCTGAGTTAATACCTAGTTAGGCCCCTCTGGTCCCTCCTTGCACCGCAGCACAGAGGTTCCACCACCCGGATCCGTAACACTAACTACTTGGATTCCTCCTTCGCAATGGCACATTTTTTGGATTTATAATAAATTCCGCCTTCCTCAGAGCATCCAGAATCGCCTGTACCTTTGATAGATGACTAGCCCAGTCTGGGCTACAGACCACAATGTCGTCAAGGTAGGCTGCAGCACACTCCTAATGTGGGGCTAGGATCCAATCCATAGCCCTCTGGAAGTTGGCTGGGGCCCCCTGCAGTCCGAAAGACATCCTAGGGTATTAGAAACACCCATCAGGTGTCGAGACAGCCATCTTGTCCTTGGCCCTCTGGGACATGAGGAACTGCCTGCCAGTAGCCCTTCGTCAGGTCGAGGGTGGTAATATATCTCGCAGGTCCAAGCCTCTCAATGAGTTCATCGACACGGGACATGGGTATGCGTCACACCTGGATACCTCATTCAGTCGACGGTAGTCATTGCAAAACCTCCACTCCCCGTTGGGTTTTGGCCCGAAAACTATCGGACTCGACCACCCATTTTTGACTCCTCTATCATGCCAAGGTCTAACATCCCTTTCACCTCAAATGACATAATCTCTCAGAGTGCTTCAGGAACCCTATAGGACTTCAGGTTCACTCTTAAATGCGGTTCTGTTAACACACCATGCTCTACCACCTACGTATGCCCCGGCAACTCTGACAACAGGTCACAATTTCGCTGTAGCAGTTCTCAACACTGTTGTTTCTGGGCCGGCGATAGAGTCTCTGGTATTGTGACATCCTTCTCCTTGCCTTCAGGAGCGTCTCCCATGCAAGGAGCTCCCACGGGTTTCCGATCATGCCACGGCTTAAGTAATCTTACATGATAAATCTGATGCGGCTTTCTTCGGCCGGGATGGTGGACTTTAGAATTAACATTGCTGATTTTCTCCACCACCTCATACGGGCATTGCCACTTAGCCAGGAACTTGCTCTCAACTGTGGGGATTAGCACCAGAACAAGGTCCCCAGGCTGGAACAGTTTTGGCAGGGACCAGCTGATGGGGAAGGGTGGCACTGGCTAGGGTCACCAGACTCCCAGAGTCCAATAGTCCAAGCACCCTTACTCCATTAATGGACACGGCACATGCCTGCGGGCTCCCCCTGGGTTGACATTCCACATTGCAGGCCGGATAAGCGTAATATGAGCAACATCTGCCTAGGCTGCAGTCCATTGGCACATCGAGCATATGACACCGGGCGGCTACGTGTCCAGGATTGTGACACCGCCAACAGACCACATGCTTAACAACAGTCTTTGCGGCACCCTCAGTGGAATTGGGACGCCCCCCAGTTGGGGCTCTAGATCCCCTCCATGGTGAACCCACCCCCATTTGGGTATTCAAGGACGGGGAAGTGACTATGTCTGGTTTCCCCAGGGATTTCTCAACTACCTGTCACCTCTCTACTATGCCGACGATGTCGTCTGTGTTCTGAGGGTCGCCCTTTGCAACCCAAATCTGTACCGACCTGGGAAGGGAGTGTATGAATCTGTCAATCACAACCCACTCGACCATCTGGGCAGAAGTAGAAGACTCCGGCTGCAACCACTTCTGAACCAGATGCAGTAAGTCAAACATCTGCCAGCGAGGGGGTTTGTCACCGGTATATGTCCAGAGGTGGACTCGTTGGGCTCTCACCGCCATATTCACTCCCAGGTGTGCCAAGATCTCTGTCTTTAGTTTGGCATATGCCTTGGGATCCTGCAGTGCTAAGTCATAATATGCCTTTGGGGTTCTCTCTGCCCTGCTCTGCCCTGCTCTTGTGGAAGTCTCTCCCGATCAGCCACCCTCTCAAAACTGTTGGAAAGGCTTCTACATCATCCCCTGGGGTCATCTTCTGCATGGTCTTACCGCCTCCCTGATGTGTGAGTCATCAGTCAGCCCTAGGGGTTGGGCGGTCGGTCTGCATGGCGTCCCCCAGAAGCTGTATCTGCTGCTACTTCTGTTGGTGCTGCTGCTGTGCTTTCTGCTGCAACTGGATCTGTTGTAGCAACAGCTTTGTTGTTTCCAGCTGAGCATACTGCTGCTGCAGGATCTGCTGCTGCTATAGATCCCAGTTATGCTGTAGCTCCTCCTGGTACTGCTGCTGCATGCTCTGCTGGCTTTGCTGGCTCTGCAGGTGCTGCTGGTGCAGGTGCTTGAGGAGCTCCCCCATGCTGCCGGACATCTCTGGCTGGCTGATGGCCTTCACCCAGGACATCCACCATTCTCTGTGGCAGGTACATGTGTTCCTGGAATCTTGCCAGCACTCTCACACCAACTGTGGTTAAAGCGCCTTGCTCGGCTTTCACAGAGGGAGAAACAGGAAAACATGTCTTGGGTTAATTTCCTGGAGGTTTATTGGGATATGGCATAAACCTTAGCAGAGTTCCACAACTTAAACACGTCCTCTCCGGAATAACGGAAAGCAAAAAAATAAAGTGTAAAAAAGTCCATTTGTGACCGGGGTTTCTCCCGCTCTGGGTAGCACAATGAAGTTCCACCAAACAAAAGTCCATCTGTGGAGCTCTCTGGCTTCCACACACACCGCCTGGAGACTTGCTTCTCCAGACGACAACAGAAAAAAAAACAGTGACTGAGCATTTAACCTTCCTCACCCTGAGGTGGAGATATGGTGAATGACCTCCCGCCCTTCACAATGGTCATTCACAAAAAAAAACTCCCTTTGAACATGGTGGTTGGTTTAACCCCCAACACATAACATGCTGGAGGAAATTATAGGTTTAGTTCACTAAGGCTAAAAATCGTAGTGAGACATATCTCCCCTCACATACTTCACCAGTGACTCTCTCACAATATATATATATATATATATATATATATATATATATATATATATATATATATGTATATATATATATATATATATATATATATATATATATCTGTCTCCTCCATTCTTGTATTTATGTCCCTGATCCGGGTATATATGTCGGTTATCCTGGCGACATCCGGATATATATATCCCCGATCCTAGTATACATGTCCCCCATTCTGCCATTGTTCTTTAATGTATAGAAAGAAATAAACCATTATACTCACTAGGGGCGTACATAGAAGTTATGGGGCCCCATAGCAGAAGTATAATGCACTATCCATAGTCCTCCCTAGAGTGTAATGCACCATCCATAGTCTTCTATACAGTATAATGCACACCCTATAATCTTTCATATAGTATAATGCACACCCCATAGTCCTCCATATAGTATAATGCACTCCCATAGTCATTCATACAGTATCTTGCACACCCTATAGTCCTTCATACAGTATAATGCATACGCCATAGTCCAGCATACAGTATAATACACACCCATAGTCATTCATACAGTATAATGCACACTCCATAGTCCTTCATACAGCATAATGTACACACCATAGTCCTTCATATAGCATAATATGCCCCGTAGTCTTCTTTATAGTGTAATGCATCTCCATAGTCCTCCATATAGTATAATGCACCCCATAGTCCTCTATACAGTAAAATGCACCTCCATAGGTCTCCATATGGTTTAATGTACTCCCCATAGTCCTCCATATAGCATAATGCACTGTGGCGGTGACAATTTAAACATGCGGCTGCAGCAGTGTCAAAAAACACTTGATTGCGAATTATAATTGGGACAATCTATGGGCACCCCAGAGCCTCAGGCCCTTGGCGGTAGCCCAGATTGCCCTCATTATAATCTGCCTATGGGTGTAGCACAACATATATAGTAAGTGCTTCTTTCCCCCACTACTACCCAGCTATGAAGCAGACACTCACACAGAGATGCGCAGCTTTGGACAGAGAAAAAAAAAGCAGCCTATGGCAATAGCCAAAGATATGACAGTCCAGGAGGTAACCATGGGGTTGAGGTTGCATACGGCCTTCATTTTTGTATGAGGTTGGCTCTTACAAGCATAAGCAATCCTCTGTGAACAAAACACAGCACAGTGCCTGTCTCTACTGCTTTCATTGTCTGTTTTTGTTGTGTATGTAGGAACGTTCACAATGTCTTGTTCGGTGAGATTATGATTCACCCGTCTGTGAATTTATCTTGGTAAAGAGTCACCTTCATTATTAGATCTTATGTACTGCCTAAAGGAGCCACACTCCAGACTCATGACATATGTTACACGCACGCCGCTAGGTTCAGATAGGGCGAGATGCGTTTCATGAATTCTTTGGAATCCTGGGGGAACCGTTACTCAGGGCGACCATAGGCAGCAGCTTCTCTCAGGCACACGATAGGTTCAATTGCTGACCAGACACATCTGACAAGAGTCTTTTTCAACAGATTAACAGTGGAGTTTATTCAAGTACAACCAGTACCATTTAACTCTTTGAAGAAACAGGCTTCACCACAGTGCACTTTATTAAAGCAGGCACAGTAACTTCAGTCTCTTCAGTAGCATAATTCAGCATAGATTAGATCTCTTAGCAGCACACTTCTATGCATACACAACCACAGGCTTTTCCTTCACAAGGACACAATAGTACACAGCATTCTTTATCCTGCATGGAGATGGAGGGGGGATGGTTTGATGAGGGAGATGATCCCTATGACACAATTCCTTCCAGTCCTTATCTTCCTGCTCGATAATACTTTGCACTGTTAGTTCAGGGAGTTTATCTGACCTGTGTTTAGCTTCTCTCCTCATCTGAATCCTGTTCAGTTGCCTTCTGTCAGAACCATATAGCACACCACCTTTCTCTTCGGCTTCAGCCAGACTACAATAACAAGTTCCCCACAATTCCCCTGGGGTTCTGCTAAACACTCCCTGTCTCCTGTGACTGTGTTAACCCCTCTAGTTGCTTAGGAGGCAACTACTACAGTGAGCCACCAGTGGAGGAGGAGACCGATGACATTGTACAGTAAATGGTCTTATTGTGTATGGTCATCTTGTTTTATATACATGCAGGCTTCAGAGCTGAAATCTCAAAACATTCATTCCCTGCTTGTTCATTGTCTGATAATAACATATGCTATTTCATAATGTGGATGACACGGGTATGATGGTGATATCGGAGGGCTTACTTCTTTTATCTACTGTAACCCTAGTGCCACTTGGGGATTGCAACTCTTTAACCATCAATAAGATGATACAATTTGAAGGGTCCATGACAAGGATTATTATACCCCTTAATAATTATTATATAATCAGCCCTTCTGCTCCTTTTTTATTAGAGCATGTGAACATCACAGATGAAGGACCCCCACTATATCCAAAGAGTACGTAACACTATAGTGAATGACAAGCCATCCATGGATAGTAAAGTCAGACGGTTTTTAAAAACTTCCTTATTTCTACTACAAATGACGGAATCTTTGAAAATTTAAGTTTGTCAGATTTGCCAAATTTTTCTAGAAAACTTAATTCATGACGAATAGAAAGCCTCCAATTGCCCTAAAAATGTGTCTGGCACGCTTCTTTTCTCCGCAAACACTAATGTTCTTCATTGCAGTTCTGTCATCTTTAGGTTGCGTTCACATATCAAGATTTTTTTTCTAATACGCAATGCTTCCATAATGTGTGAATACAGTCTTACAATTCCTTCAGTGGTTTGTGACGTTCTCTCCTTATTTCTATCTCTAAGCTGAGATGCTTTCTTACATTTCAGATTCAGTACAATATGTTTGCTGCACTCCCTGCCTCGGCTTTTACACAGGCTACGATAGTCCATCCTCGTTGACTGTGCTATGCCATGTGCTGCGATAGCTGTGCAGCATTTTGTGGAAGCTCAACCACAGCTGAGGGTATGTGAGCCTTCTCTAGCTGATACAATTTGGGTCCGACAAATTCTCCAAAAATTCCACATCTAATTGATTTGCTCATCTGTAATTTTCACTAAAGAAGACAGCCCAGCATCCCTGCTTGTGAATGGTTTGCATGAAGCTTATTCAGCTGATTTGCTTTTTTTGGAATTACCATAATTTGCATTTTTTGCATTTTTAAAATCTCTCATTTGTTTGTATGTCTTTTTATATAGGACATGCCTTGTATATAACACAAATCCAAGCTGATGCAGATAGCAGATCAGGATCAGAGCTCCGGTTGTCTACATCTCACACTGAGCAGCCTGAAAATGATAAATCCTGCATCTCTACAGCATGATGAGCGAAAAACAGGACACACAATATCTGCATTACCAACATGCACTGCACTATGTCTCCTTGTAGACACTTACCTCTGGGAAATTCTTGGGGGCATTTTTTAAATGCATGTATTTGGGGGTACCCAGCAGAGGAATTGGGGTAGGTCCGGGAGGCAGTGACCGGTATCTATGTTGTCTGACCCAGCAGAGGAAAATGTAGACAGTGAAGAGAAGTACAAGAGAAAGAACGAGGATGGTGGACAGCTCCATGGCTCCTGTGATTAGAAACAGAGAATTTGATAACATTGTTTTACATATTTTCAAAAGTCGTCAGGTTCAGTTATGAAATCAGCCATTTCTAAATGATTTTCACCTCCTGAATTCAAAACTGACAATTTTTTCTATATCAAAGAGTTTTCCTTTTAATGCTACTGATAATTCATTCAAAATAGTTTCAGCACTTTCAAACTTATTATTTTTGCAAATATAAAGACGCAGAATATTTTGTGTCAATTTTCAAATATTTTTTGGTGGAAACTCAGCAACAATTCCAATAAGTAAAAAGTCTAAACACTATTGTGAATTCTAAAGTTACAGAAATCGCTCTACATTTGCTCCTCATTTAGTGACGGCTCTTTTTTGCTTGTCCCTTGTACTCCTGCATCTGATCATCTCTTACAATTGTCCTCAGTAATCTGCAGCATTGATGGATTCCATTTTCCTTGATATCTTTTCTCCATATCCGCAATATCTCATCATGCTCGTCGCTCGCTGCTGCTGCTCAGTTTGGCGGAAATAAGTCTAGATGCGAATGTAAGAAATTAATCTTTAAGCCATGATTCTTAAATGTTTCAGGAGATTTTCCACCAACTCTTCATAGTTATCTGCTCTTGAGTTCCCAGTAATGTGAATGTGACCCATGCAGGCTTTTATTTTTCCTGCAAAAAACAGAGAAAATCCTCATCATGAAGAATCTGAGCTCCAATAAAGACTCCTTCCCTTATCTTTTTTTCACTCAACCTTGAAAATTTGTTAATGAGATACTTGATGCTTTTGTTTTTTTTATCCATTGCCTTCACAAAGTTCTTCATTAGGCCCAATGTGATATGCAGTTGTGGTAACAAAATCATATTTGATTGGTGAACAAGTGCTGGATGCAGTAGATTTTTACTCTTTAATGGCTGAAGTGAATGTCGGAGAGGTCGGTCTCTTTTATTGTAGGGATATTCTCTTGCACGACTATTCCACTCACACAGAAAGCAGCAAGACTTTATGCATCCACCTTGGAGACCAAGTAATAGTCATCACAGAGGGGTTACCAATTTTGGCCATAGTTCAGGCCCCTCAACAGCTGTTTCATTTTGTCATAGGTTTCTTTTATGTGGACTGTTTAACCTACTGGAATTGATGGTAGCACATTGCCATTATGCAGCAAGACGACTTTTAGGCTGGCTTTGGAGGAATCGATGAAGAGTCCCAATTCCTCTGGATTATGACTTATCTTCAGATAAGTTGTTGCATGCCACAAGATCGCCCTCCATGAAGAAGTATTGGACAAGATCTTTATCTCGGTTGAGGGAACAAAGAAATCCGAACATCGCCCTCTAGGAGATTCCATTACTGTAGCTGGAAATCTAAGGGCTCAGCTTTACTCTGGGGCAGATCCAAACCTCAGAGTTCAGTTCACTTTGTGTTATAAGATGTTGTTACGTTGAGGTTGCTGACAGAAAGTCTGAATTGTGAGAGAAAGATACTTCATGACACCGAGCACCCTCTTCTTCCTCACTTGATTCGGCTGAAAATGTTTCTGGTGCTTTTGGAGCCAGCAGTTCTTCTGTATGTGGTACTGAGTATATTGCAGATGGAAGTTTTGGATACTGTAAAGTCCACTTATTCCTTGAAACTACTTTCCTAATGGGGGGCACCATGCAAAAATAGCAATTGGTAGTGTGATTGGTCGGTTCTCTCCAGATCATTTCTGCTGCAAAAGGCATAGATTGCCTCTTCCCATGCAACCGCTGGGTAAGATGTGATGCACATGTATTGCAGCATATGTGTGGAGCCCAACTCTTGTCCTGATCTCCTATTCTGCAGCCAAAATACAGGTTGTAGGCTTTCCTTATCACAGTGGTCAAGTTTCACCTTTGTGACTCAAAAATGACTTCTCCTTATATGTAGCAAAAACTATCCGCTTTGTTAATTCAAGAACGAGGCATGTCAGAAAAAATATATAGAAACATATCAATATGCCAAGAAACATTAAAACTGTATACCATACACAGAGAGCATTAATAAAAGTAGGAGACGCAACTGTAATTAGAATGACGTTATCGGAGAGGATTTGGCATTTTTTGATTGGTCGCCCTAAGATGATAGAATACTGAAGGCTCAAAAGACTAAATAGATGATGTAATAGATGAGCTACTAACAATACAATATTGATTATAAAGTAATAAAGACACAATTTTTCTATAAGCCTGCATGAAAGATGTCAGAACTAATTACAATCTCCTCTGGATCTTGAAAATTAGAGTCAACCGGCATATTTAAGTTTCATATTCATTTTCAGCACCACAAAATTAGTTGAGTTCAACAGTTCTTTGTCTCTGACCCAATTTGGCTGTAGAACAGTTATTAGTCCCAGTTCTGTGCTCACTAAACACTGAAGGCAATGATCTCACCAAACGGTCTCCATCAGGGGTCTATCCCAATCCTGAACACACCGTAGAGTCCTCTGACACTTCCTCCATTTTGATCGTTCTCCTACTTCTGATCCTTGACCTGTCTTCAGACTATATATCCCTAGTCCTGATTACGCTCCTCTTTCTGACCCATGGCATATTTTCTGACTAAATCTCTGTCTTATCATTCATCTATCCTGATTACTCTGTTCTGACCCCCGTTCAATCCTCTGACTATATCTCCATCTTATTCTTCCTCCATCCTGATTTTTCTCCTTCTTCTGACACTTGTTCCATCATCTGACTATATCTCCGTCTTGTTCTTTCTCCATCCTGATCAATCCCCTAGTTCTGACCCTCATCCCATCCTCTGACTATATCTCCATCTTATCTTTCATCTATATTGATCCATCTCTTAGTTCTGTTCCTCATCACATCCTCTATGTGTCTATCTTATCTTTCCTTCATCCTGATCAATCCCCTAGTTCTGTCTGTCATCCTCTCCTAGGACTATATCTCCATCTTATCCTTTGTTTATACTGAACCATCTCCTAGTTATGATCCTCATCACAACCTCTGACTATATCTACATCTTATTCTTCCTCCATCATGAGCACTATCCTAGTTCTGAACCTCATCCCAGCTTAGGTCTACATCTCCATTTTTTCCTTCCTCTATCCTGATCACTCTCCTAGTTCTGACCCTCATCCCTTCTTCTAACTATATCTCCATCTTATTCTTCCTCCATCCTCATCATTCACACTACTGATACTAATTGAGATGTTCTGGGATATTGGGAATCTGGCCAAGGAAGTAGATATCTCCTTGCAGGAATGTTGGGGAGCAAGCAGAGATACCCTACAATCCAATCTGAACAGCATCAAACTTATTGGGGAATAAAAGATCCAGAAGAAGTCAATTAAATCACGTTTAGCTTCTTCCGCCCCAACCGTTCCCCTCCCAATCTGAGTACCTAAACCCAACTGGCCCCGATACCGTGAGTGAACAGTAGAAGTGACGGCCCTGTTCACGTATGCAGCTCCTCTGCCTTCACTGGCGTGACTTTCCTGGCTCAGCCGTCTCCCAACTCCTCTCTTCCTGGCCGTTGGAGGCAGTCTCTCAAGCCGTGGATAGGGGGGTCCAGACCTCGTCTGTCGGCGGGCGAAGTCGGGTTCCGTGAACTCACTCAGCTCCGCAAGCAAGTTCTGACTCTCCTCAATAGGCACAGCACTCGGGTCACATCTGTGATGGATCCGGAGCTCATCCAACGGTGTCCGGCTGCGGCACCTCGCAGGCCTCTGACTTAGGCCTGCCACGTGGGGCTTCTCAGCATGTAGGGAGCAAGTGTGCTCCTCTCTGCTGCTTGGCGCCAAAAACTCCTCAGGCTTGGCTCACTGGCCTCTTAACTTCAGGAACTCCTTCCTGGAAGTCACCTGACTGGGTCCAGCGTCTAGATCTGCTCCCACTTCAAGTTCCCTTGTACATCTTGGTTCCGCTTGACTGCGCCTGACCAGCAGATGGCAATCTCTCTCCATCTTTGAAGCATCCTGTAAGAATTCTCTTAAAGGCTCTCTTGCCTCCATTACATTAGCATAAATAGCCAAAGCATGAGGCCAACCTCACCCTTTGAAAAAAGCCGGTATTCCGGCGAAATGCACATCAGGGACACATGACCCGCTTGTTTATCACATGTTAATTAGAGTCGGATAGTATAAAATTATGCAGACAGGGTTAACTAGGTCAGGATAGCTATGTGCGCTCCAGCACCGGCACACTATCTATTAGCGTGCCTGCAGCTGCATTGTCAGCACGTGTGCTGGCGTGGTCTCCAGCATGGAGATACTACACCTTCCAGATCACGCACCTTCTCGCATACTATCTCACGCTAGTTGCATACAGGATTGATACGGCTTTAATATCATGTCATTATCTATATGAATTGGAGTGGCACTACAATAGAATTTGATATTTATGTCGGTTTATGATGTCTAATAGCATTATTGGGCATTTTATCTTATATAGCAGTGCACGTATTTGAGTGATTATACACCCTAATAATTTTAGATATAAGCCACAATCCTAATTTAATATCCTACTGCTAGGTAGCATAACTCTAATGACTTGTGATGGGCGAACCCGTCACTGTTTAGGTTCGGCTAATACCAGAACAGTACCCGAACCCCGAACACGGACCCCATTCATGTGAATGGGGGACCTCAATTTACCTGGTTTCCCGAGCCGTCATTTTCATGACAGCGCAGGAAACACAGGCTTTGATTGCGATAATTGCATTACCGCGATCAGAGCGCTGTGGCATCATGCTGAGATACAGTGGGGCACTCTGTTCATGGAATCTTCGTGGGACCCTCGTTATTTGGACTGCATCGGAAAGGTAAGAATGAGGTTGGTTTATTATTTTATTTTTATTACAGGTGATCAAGGGTTTCAGCTGGAATGGGCGTGACAGTAAGTATGGTTTTAACTTAGAATATTAAAAGAATACTGTCTTCAAATAAAATATTTTATTCTGGGTATGGGTGTTTTATTTTACATTTTACTTACACTATGTGGTTTGTAATGGGGGGGTGTCTTGTAGACGCCTCTCCATTACTAACATGGGCTTGATGTCACTGCCACCGCTACAGGGCAGTGGGCAGAGGAAGGCTACGTGCCAGAATTGTCGCATGATATGGATGCGCCATTTCTGGGGCAGCTAAGGGCTGCTGTTTCTAGCTTCGAGGGGGCCAATATTCATGGCCCCTTCCTAGGCTATTAATATCAGCCCCCAGCTATCTGCATAGCCCCTGCTAGCTATTAAAATAGGGGGACCCCACATCATTTTTTCGGGGGTCCCCCATTTTAATAGCCAGTGAAGGCTATGTATACAGCTGGGGGTTGATATTAGTAGCCTGGGAAGCTCCATGGGTATTACCCCCTTCCCAGGTTAAAAACATCTGCCCCAGCTGTCCACTTTTCCTCTGCCGGTTAATAAAATTACGGGGGACCTCCATGTCATTCTTTTGGGGGGGTCCCCCATTTTAATAGCCAGTGAAGGCTAAGTATACAGCTGGGAGTTGATATTAGTAGCCTGGGAAGCTCCATGGGTATTACCCCTTTCCCAGGGTAAAAACATCTGCCCCAGCTGTCCGCTTTCACTCTGCTGGTCTATAAAATTACAGGGGATCCCAGGACATTTTTTCTCTAGAAATGTACTAATTTTTTAATAAATTACATGAACAGTAAGGTACACACGAAAAGCAGATTATATATATCACATATTTATATCTATCTGTGTATATATCTATTATATATTATTTATATATCTATCTATTTGTTATCTGTTGACCTATCTAATTATCTATCTAAGATAGATAATGGATAGATATATATCTATATCTATATATAGATAGATAGATAGATAGATAGATAGATAGATAGATAGATAGATAGTAGTGATGAGCGAGCACTAAAATGCTCGGGTACTCATTGTTCAAGTCGAGCAAATTGGAATACTCGAGTGCTCGACCGGAGCAACAAGCCCAATGTAAGTCTATGGGAAACTCAAGCATTTTTCAGGCGGCTCCCCCCGGCCGTCTGCAGAGGGCCTAAAAATTGCCCAAATCGATGGGAACAGTGCTCAAATGACATGGGGACATCATGGGGAAGACCCCTGGAAGCATTTCTGACTCCCAGGTCACTGCTGTCAACAACGTTGTCAGAGTATTACGCCACTTTTACGGACTCACAATAAAACATACCAAAACAAAACCAAAATGGATTTTCCTGGGAAATATGTTAAGGAGCATCCTTTCTAGGGTAATGACTTGTATAAAAGGCAAAATAAATAACCAAAAACAAAAATGCTCCTCCACACCTTGGTGTATGTTCACACGTAGTGTTTTTGATCCGTTTTTGCATTTTGCATTGCTTACAGCCGTGACAAATGCATTCACCAGGAAATGTAATTTTAACATTTTACAACCTTATCTGGCCATGTGACACTTCATCAGATACATCCTGTTTCATTTATGATTGAGGGACACTGAAAGTCACAAAGACTAATTTTATAGGGCCATCAGGCAGCCTTTACTATTCTTAAAGGGCCAGCAGTCGGCCATCACTATTCTTAGAGAGCCATCAGCCGGCTATGCTTTGTTGTTCCCATTATTAACAAGTGGGTCTCCTATACTGTTATTCCGCATGCAGTGACTGCAAGGGCTGCCAAAAATTTGGACTCAGCCCAATACCACTTTGAAGAGACAAGGAGGAGGGTCTCATTAAAAAAAATGTTTCCATTATAAAGGAGCAGGTCTCCAGTAGTGGTAATGCCCATGCTGTGACTGCAAGGAATGCCAAAATTTGGGAAAAACTTCACTAACAATTTAAAGGCACATACAGCTGGGCCACAGTAACAATATGTTCCCATTAGAAAGGAGAGGGTCTGCTATTCAGTTATAGGGTATGCAGTGAAGCAACAGTTGCCAAAAATTTATAGGAGCTCGAATGCCCCTTGCAAGAGATGTACAGGTCAGAGGGCCTCCTGCAAAAAATGCTCCCATTATTAGGAAGTAGGTCTACCATATTGTTTGCCTATTCAGTGAAGCAACGGCTGGCAAAAATTTGGAGGAAATCCAATGCCCCTTGCAAGAAACGTAGATATGTTCATATGGTACATATGGTGGTGATATGGTGGGGGAGAATGAGGATGCGGAGAGGGAGGAGGACAAGAGCAAATAGACAAAACCATGAAGCGTATACCCATGTCTCGGTGTGAAAAGGTGCATGGGAAAAGAGTTAGCCCTCCCAAAAAAAAGACACAGTATTTGAGTTTATGTTATGCTGCTATCATTCGGTGGTGTTGAGAAGTCTGGCCCAATCCAGCCCTTGTTCATTTTTATAAGAGTCAGCCTGTCAGCATTTTAAGTTAACAGGCGGATGCACCTATTGGTTATAATTCCACCGGCAGCACTAAAAACCCGCTCTGACAAAACGCTAGCAACAGGGCAGGCCAGGACCTCCAAGGCGTAGACAGCCAGTTCATGACACGTATCCAGCTTGGATACCCAATAATTATAAGGCACAGAGGAATCACGGAGGACGTTGTACGGTCAGCAAGGTACTTCCTTATCATCTTCCGAAACTTTCCCTTCTTTGGGAGAATACCCCGCGCCTAAGGGCCTGTGCGATGGGAAGGTCTGAGAAAACTGTCCCAGAACTTTGACAGTGTTCCCCTGCCTCTGCTGGATTGCATTTCTGGCTCTCTTGCCTGTACTCCTTGTCTGCCCAACGAACTGTGACCTCAGTCGCCAGCATTTTCAGATGGGAATTTTTTAAATAATTCCGCACCAAGGGCCTTCTGGTACTGCACCATTTTATTAGGCCTGTCCTGCAAGGGAATAAGAGGCAGAAAGTTCTCCTTGCAGCGTGGGTCTAGAAGTGTCACCAACCAGTAATGACTGTCACCCAAAATTTGGACTACGCGAGGGTCACAGGAAAGGCAGCGTAACATAAACTCAGCCATGTGTGCTAGACTGCAAATAGGCAAGAGTTCCGCGTCCTCACCAAGAGGATGATAGACCATGCTCTCCTCCTCATCCTCCTCCTCTTCCTCCTCCTCCCTGTCCTCAGGCCATCCATGCTGTACAGACGGTATGACATGTGTGCATGTAGTACCATCTATGGCGCAGGAAACTAGCTCCTGTTCTTCCTCCTGCTCCTCCTTTTCCTCATTGTCATCCAATCCACGTTGGGATGAGATGAGGCTGGGCTATGTGGAATCACCATGTATGGTTCCTTGCTCCATCTCATCGTGCTCCGCCTGCAATACATCCTCTTTAATTGTGAGCAGAGAGCGTTTCAGAAGACAGAGAAGTGGGATGGTGACCCTATTTATGATGTCATCGCCGCTCACCATCTTGTTGGAGTCCTCAAAGTTTTGGAGGATGGTACAAATGTCTGACATTCATGTCCACTCCTGAGGTTTTATGTGTGGAGTCTGACCTGAATACCGACGGTGTTGTTGATGCTGGCAGTCAACAACTGCCCTATACTGTTCACAAATCCTTCCTGACATCTGCAATTTAGAGCTACAATGCGTGGGGACATCACAGATCAGTCTGTGAGCTGGAAGCTGCAAACGATGCTGAAGCATGGCAAGAGCGGCGGAAGCTGTAGCTGACTTTCTAAAATGGGCACACAGGCGGCGGACTTTGACAAGCAGATCCGATAGATGCGGGTAGTTTTTGAAAAACCGCTGAACCACGAGGTTAAGCACATGGGCCAGGCATAGTACGTGTGTGAGCTTGCCTCGCCTCAGAGCAGCCACCAGATTCCGGCCATTGTCACACACGACCATGCCTGGCTGTAGGGTCAGCGGTGTCAGCTACAGATCTCCCTGCTCTTTCAGAGATGTCCACAACTTTTCAATGTTGTGCGGTTTGTCACCTAAGAACATTAGCTTCAGCACAGCCTGTTGCCGCTTGGCCGAGGCAGTGCTGCAGTGAATCCAGCTTGCGACTGATGTGCTCATTTCGGAGATGGAGGCTGAAGAGGAGGAGAAGGTGCAGGAGCTGTAGAATGTAGGGGCAACCATGATTGACCCAGGGCCCGCAATCCTCGGCATTGGGAGGATGTGTTCCGTCACAAGGTCCGACTGGGTTTCTGGCTTCCACTATATTAACCAAGTATGCCATCAGTGAAATGTACCGTCCCTGCCCACAAGCACTTGTCCATGTGTCCGTGGTTAGGTGGACTTTCCCAGTAACTGCATTGTTGAGAGCTCGTCTAATGTTGTGGGACACGTGCTTGTGTAATGCGGGGATGGCACACCGGGAGAAATAGTGCCGGCTGGGGACCGAGTACCGAGGGATGGCTGCCGCCATCAGGTTGTGGAAAGCTTTCATCTCCACGAGCCTAAAAGGCAACATTTCGAGCGTATGCATTCGCGAAATGTGTGAATTTAGTAGTGTGGCCTGTGGGGCATTGGCTGCGTATTTGCGTTTGTGTTCCAAGGACTGGGGTAGGGACAACTGAACACTGCTTTCGGACAAGGATGTGGACGTGCTAGCTGATGGTGCTAGTTGAAAGTATTCAACGACAGGTGCAGGGTCGAGAGGCATCTTGGCATGCGCCATGGACAGGGGATTGGTGTGCAAGCACAACAGCAGGACAAGCAGTGGTGTCACCCACAGACACTGTTGCTGGACCCTGGGGTTTGGCCCACTTAGTCTGGTGCTTTGCTGCTATGTGCCTGATCATGCTGGTGGTGGTCAGGCTGGTAGTTTTTCAACCCCTGCTGATGCTGGCCTCTCAGGTGGTGCAAATATCCTTTTTGGGGTTATCTGCAGAATCTATAAAAAAGAACCAGACTTGGGAAGACCTAACAGTTGTACTAGCAACTTCCTTCGCGTTGGCATTACGAGGAATGCTTTCCTGCCTTGTGTCTGCGGACACCACTCTGCTTCTTCCTGCCTATTAAGGTGCTACACCTCCCTCCCCCTGCTGTCTTCGCTCTGTATGTCCCCCTGCCAGGTTGGGTCAGTTACTATATCATCCACCACCTCGTGGTCCACTTCCGCACCATGGTCCTCCTCCTGACTTTCTGGCAATTGTGTCTCATCATCATCATCATCCACCTCTTGCGACAGTAATTGCACGTTCCCACCGTCACCTTCGTGTGCTCGTGGCTGCTCCAATATTTGGGCATCACAACACGTGTTCTCCTCTTGACTGTCTTGAAGCTGGCCAGGAGAGAGGACCTAATCTACAAATGGAGAAGTGAACAGCTCTTCTGAGTGTCCAAATATGGGATCAGTTGTCTTCGGGCACTCAGCATGGTGGGAGGAAGGAGGATCAGGGTGAGGAAACTCACGGCTACTGAGACTTGACCGTGTGGAAGACAAGGTGGTGGTGGAGGTGGCTAAGCGGCTGGAAGCATTATCTGCTATCCAACCAATAACCTTTTGACACAGCTCTGTGTTCAATAGTGGTGTTCTGCAGTCCCCTAGTTATTGGGATAGGAAGATTGAGCAACAAAATGTGGGTGTTTGTTGTGGCACAATTTCCGCTTGCCCACGGCCACGTCCTCGGTCTCTGCTTTCACCATGTCCACTTCCCCGTCCGTTACAACTCAACTTGCCCATTTTTAATGGAGGACAATATTTTCTACGTTCACGAAAAATGGCTGATTTTTGAACGCAGTTATACGTGATACGTCTGACAGAGAACCATGGTTATAAATAGCAGGCCTGTAACTTGCTAATACTATTCTTCACAGACACCTAGTGTGAATAGCTTGACCAACACACTGCAATGGAATGATAATGGAAGAAATGTCTGATTTTGGAATAGCTTGAGTCAGTGTAATGCCAGCAAATGAACAGAGCGGTCACATACTATGTAGCTGCTCTGTTCATGGGATCTTCGTGGGACCTTCTTTATTTGGATGTCGGAAAGGTGAGGATGAGATTGGTTTATTATTTTATTTTTATTACAGGTGATCAAGGGTTTCAACTGGAATGGGCGTGACGATAAGTGTGGTTTAATTTAGAATATTAAAGGAATACTGTCTTTATTTCAAATAAAATATTTTATTCTGGGTGTGGGTGTTTTTATTGCCCCCAACCCCCAGATGCCTATTTGTACCTGTCTGGAAACAAAATTACAGGGAAGCCCTTTTTTTAATTATTTCATGAATTTCATGAAATAATTAAAAAAAATTTGACATGGGGCTTCGCCCTATTTTTGTGTCCAGCCAGGTACAACTAAGCAGCTGGGGGCTGGAATCCGCAGGGCAGGGTGGCCCAAGCTTTCTGGGCCCCCCCCTGCTGCGAATTGCAGTCCGCAGCCACCCCAGAAAATGGCGCGTTCATAGAAGCGCCATCTTCTGGCGCTGTACCCAACTCATCCAGGGCCCTGGTGCGGTGGCTCACTGGGTAATAAAGGGGTCAGGGCCAGCTTGGTATTATCAGCTGGCCCTAAGCCCGAAATTCATGGGGTCACGCCAATATTAGACATGACCGCCATGAATTTCTAGTAAAGTATTTAAAAAAAACACAGCACCCAGAATAAAGTCCTTTAATTGAAATAAACACACATTCCTTTAATGTTCTAAATTAAACCCTACTTACAGTATCGCCCATTCCAGCTGAAGCCAATGTCTTCTGCAATAAAAGTAAAATAATAAACCAACCTCATCCTTACCTTTCCATGGTTCCCAGGATAGCTTCAGCTCTGCTACATTCACATGACAGGCTGGATCGTAGCTCAAAGCTGCTATCCAGCTAGCCATGCTGCAGACACTGAGAAGCTCCTCAGTGAAGCTCCTCAGTGTCTCGCTGGGACGGCATCCAGATGAGCCGAGTTCATGTCCAATGAACTCAGCTCACCTCATGCACGTCACTGACAGCGTGGGAGAATTCTCCTGCGCTCAGCGCTTGAGCAGGAGAATTCTCCCATGCTGGGATGGCATTCTGATGACAGGCTGGATCGCAGCTGAATGCTGCCATCCAGCTTGTCATCCTTCAGAGACACTGCAGAGCACAAGCATGCCTGCGCTTTGCAGTGTCTATGAAGGATGGCATGCTGGATGGTAGCGCTCAGCTGCGATCCAGCCTGTCATCTCAATGCCATCCCAACATGGGAGAATTCTCCTGCTCAAGCGCTGAGCGAAGGAGAATTCTCCCACGCTGTCAGTGACGTGCATGAAGTGAGCTGAGTTCATTGGACATGAACTCGGCTCATCTGGATGCCATCACAGCGAGACATTGAGAAGCGCAAGCATGCCTGCGCTTCTCAGTGTCTGCGGCATGGCAAGCTGGAGAGCAGCTTTCTGCTACGATCCAGCCTGTCATGTCAATGTTGCAGAGCTGAAGCTGTTCTGGGAACCATGGAAAGGTAAGGATTAGTGTTGAGCGAGCATGCTCGACACTGCTCGTCACTTGCCCGAGCATCTCACTACTCGGGATGTTCGGCGAGCACCGAGCATTTCCGGGTTATTCGGGCGGGAGGCCTGGTCTCCGCCCTACACGTTTGGCGCTCTTTACAGAGCCAATGAACATGCAGGGATTGCCAGCCAGTCACTGTAATGCCGCAGCCATGTTGTTTGTGGGCATTACAGTGATTGGCTGGCCGCACAGCGTCACCTCGAGTATTTAAAACCGGGTGCTGTCTTCTTGGACACAGTCGCTCCGGATCAGACAGTGTAGGGAGAGTGCTGCTGATTTAGGGAGAGATATATAGTGCAAAATAGGTAGTGTAGGTGCTCTAAAGCCTGCCAAATCAAAACAAACAGTCCTTCTCAGGACTAATATCCATCCCAGATATCAGTCAGGCAGGCAGGCTGTATAGGAGACGCAGTGGTTATACCAGCAAATGCTGCATTACAGTCCTGTGTCCTCCTGTTGGTCAAATTGCTAGACTTATCCCCCCGTCTCAGGGGCCAGGAAAAATCCTTTTTTTTTTCATCTAAATCCTGTATTTTTTTTTTCCCTCAGTCAGACTGTACAAATACGCGTCTTATTAACCTTTTGGTATTCCCCCCCCCCAAAAAAAAAATTAAGTGTGTCTGTGACTGTTCAGACACAAATATATCTGTTTAAAAGAGTCTTGTGTAGGCCAGAGAAATAGAACTGTGGTTTTGTAGTTCCACGGGTCAAATCTCATATTATCCTGCTTTTGGCATTTTTTGCCGTAAAAAAAACTGTAATAGTGTCTCCCTGACTGTTCAGACACAAATATATCTATTTTAAAGAGTCTGGTGTAGGCCAGAGAAATAGAACTGTGGTTTTGCAGTTCCACGGGTCAAATCTCTGTATTATCCTGCTTTTGCCATTTTTTGCCGTAAAAAAACAGTAATAGTGTCTCCCTGACTGTTCAGACACAAATATATCTGTTTAAAAGAGTCTGGTGTAGGCCAGAGAAATAGAACTGTGGTTTTGCAGTTCCACAGGTCAAATCTCTGTATTATCCTGCTTGTGGCATTTTTTCCGTAAAAAAAAATGTAATAGTGTCTCCCTGACTGTTCAGACACAAATATATCTGTTTAAAAGAGTCTGGTGTAGGCCAGAGAAATAGAATTGTGGTTTTGCAGTTCCACGGGTCAAATCTCTGTATTTTCCTGCTTTTGGAATATTTGCGGTAAAAAAAACTGTAATAGTGTCTCCCTGACTGTTCAGACACCAATATATCTGTTTAAAAAAGTCTGGTGTCAGAGAAATAGAACTGTGGTTTTCCTCTTCCATGGTTCTAATCTCCTTTTTATTACCCTTTTTCCATTGATAGTGCGAGTGTAAGCTACTGTATTTTACTTCATTTACAATGGGCAAGGCACGTGGCAAGGGACGTGGAACTGAACGTTCTGGTGATGGTGCATGCAGAGAACGGGGCCGTGACCAAGGTGAAAATGTGCCACAAACCAACAGCCACATCTTCTAGCTCCCACTTCTTGACCAAATTACTAGGGAAGCACACTACAACACCAGTATTGCGAACTGATCAGTGTGAACAGGTTATTAATTGGATAGCATATAATACTTCCAGTTACCTGGGCACCACCACCTCCGGTCTATCTTCCACATGGTCAAATTTTAGTAGCCGTGAGTCTCGACCGCATACTCCTCCTCACCCTGATGCTCCTTCCTCCCACCATGCCGAGTGTTGTCAGACAGCAACTGATCCCACACTTGTACTCTCTGAAGAGCTGTTCACTGGTCCATTTCCATATTTTTGCCCCTCGCCAGCTCTGCTTGAAGTGGTGGAAGAGGAGATCCCATGTAGCGATGCCCAAATATTTGAACAGCCATGGCCACAGGAAGTCGACACTGGCAATTTGTCACAAGAGGTGGACGAAGACGAGACACAATTGCCACGAAGTGAGGAGGAGGATCGTGGTGCGCAAGTGGAAGAGGAGGAGGTGGTGGATTATCTAGTAACTGACCTAACGTGGCAGGAGGACACGCAGAGCGAGGCCAGCAGCACACAGGGGGAAGGAGGCAGAGTAACCCAACAGGCAGAACAGTTCCCTATAACACCAACACGAGGGACATTGCCAGTACAACCGGTAGGTCTTCCAGAGTCTGGAATTTTTTTAAAGACTCTGCTGATTACCCCAAAAAGGCCATTTGTACCACCTGCCATGCCAGCATAAGCAGGGGTGACAAAACTACCAGCCTGACCACCACCAGCATGATCAGGCACATGTCAGCAAAGCACCCAACTTTGTGGAGCAAACCCCAGGGTCCACGACCAGTGTCAGTGGGTGTCACCACTGCTTCTTCCGCTGTTGTGCATGTAATAGAACCCCCTGTTGTGCGTGCAAGGCAATCCCCTGTCCATACTGCATGCAAAGATGCCCCCTCCTCTCAGTCTTCACTTGTTATGGCAGTTTCTCAAGAAACAGCATCAACGTCCACGTCCACGTCCCACCGCAGCGCAAATTCACAGGCAACGCACCACAGGCCACAGTCCTAAATTCGCACATTTCACGACTGCTTGAGATGGAAATGCTGCCTTTAAGGCTGGTGGAGACGGAATCCTTCCACAACCTTATGGCGGTGGCCTTCCCTCGGTGCTCGGTCCCCAGCCGACACTATTTTGCCCGGTGTGCCATCCCCGCACTACACAAGCACGTGTCCCAAAACATCTGCCGTGCCCTCAACAATGCAGTTACTGGGAGAGTCCACCTGACAACGGACATGTGGACAAGTGCTTGTGGCCAGGGACGGTACATCTCCCTGACGGCACACTGGGTAAACATAGTGGAAGCCGGGACCCAGTCGGACCTCGGGATGGAACACATCCTCCCCACACCGAGGATTGCGGGCCTTATGTCAGTCAGAGTTGCCCCCACAGTGTACAGCTCCTGCGCATCATCCTCCTCCTCCTCCTCATGTTCAGCCTCCATCTCAGATATCACCACATCAGTTACAATCTGGAAGCACTGTAGTACTGCCTCAGCTAAGCGACAACAGGCTGTGTTGAAACTCATAAGCTTAGGTGATAAACCTCACACTGCTTGTGAGTTGTGGACAGCTGTGAAAGAGCAGGCAGATCTGTGGCTGAGACCGCTGAACCTACATCCAGGCTTGGTAGTGTTTGACAATGGTCGTAACCTGGTGTCGGCTCTGAGGCAAGGCGAGATCACACATGTACCATGCCTGGCTCATGTGCTTAACCTCGTGGTTCAGCGGTTTCTTAAATCGTACCCCGAGTTGCCAGATCTGCTCGTCAAAGTACGCCGCCTGTCAGCTCATTTTCGGAAGTCGGCTACAGCTTCCGCTGCCCTTGCTGTGTTGCAGCAGCGTTTGCAGCTTCCGGCACACCGACTGGTGTGTGATGTCCCCACACGTTGGAACTCTACCCTCCACATGTTGCAAAGGATTTGTGAGCAGAAGAGAGCTGTTGTGGAGTACCAGCTGCAAAAAAGCCGTTGATATTCAGGTCAGACTCCACACATAAGACCTCAGGAGTGGACCTGGATGTCTGACATATGTACCATCCTGACAAACTTTGAGGAGTCCACCAAGATGGTGAGTGGCGATAACGCCATCATTAGTGTCAGCATCCCACTTTTCTTTATTTTTCAACGCTCTCTGCAGAGAATTAAAGAGCAGGCATTGCAGCCAGAGTTTGATGAGATGGATCAAGAAGCCGTAATGGGTGATTACACACAGCCCAGCCTCATCTCATCCCAACGTGCATTGGGGGACAATGAGGGAGAGGAGGAGGAGGAGGAAGAGAAGGAGGAAGAACAGGAGCTGGTATCATGCTCTGTAGACGCTATTACCTGTACAGCTGTCATACATTCGGTTCAGCGTGGGTGGCCTGATGACAAGGGGGAGCAGGAGGAGGAGGAGGAGAGCATGGTCAGTCGTCATCTTGGTGAGGACACGGAAGTCTTGCCCGTTACCAGTCTGGCATGCATGGCTGACTTTATGTTACGCTGCCTTAACCGTGACCCTCACGTTGTCAAAATGTTGGGTGACAGTCATTACTGGTTGGTGACACTTTTAGACCCCCGCTACAAGGAGAACTTTCACTCTCTTATTCCTGAGGTGGAGAGGTCTACTAAAATGTGGCAGTACCAGAAGGCCCTTGCTGCAGAAATGTTAAAAAAATTCCCATCTGAACACGCTAGCGGCAGAGGTCACAGTTCTTTGACAAACCAAGGTGTACAGGCGAGAGAGATGCAACTCCAATCCAGCAGAGGCAGGGGAATACTGTCAACATTTTGGGGCAGTTTTCTGAGACCCGCCCAGCTTACAGACCCTGAGGCACGGGGTACTCTCACAAGAAGTGGAAAGTTTCAAAAGATGGTGAGGGAGTACCTTGCCGACCATACCAGCGTCCTCCGTGATTCCTCTGTGCCTTTTAATTATTGGGTATCCAAGCTGGACACTTGGAATGAACTCGCTCTGTATGCCTTGGAGGTACTGGCCTGCCCTGCCGCTAGCGTGTTATCGGAGCGTGTTTTTAGTGTCGCTGGGGGAATTATAACTGATAAGCGCACTCGCCTGTCAACTGACAATGCTGACAAGCTGACCCTTATAAAAATGAACAAGGGCTGGATTGGGCCAGACTTCTCATCACCACCAAATGACAGCAGAGTAACATAAAGTCAAATCCACTGTGTTATTTCGGGAGATGTATTCCCATGCACCCCTTCACACCCACACATTGGTATACGCTTCCTCATTTTGGCTGTATTTTGCTCTTCTTCTGATCCTCAGCCTCCACCACCACTATAGCACCAGGGTGACCGTGGTCCGTGTTGCCAGCATTGCAAGTTCCTCCGTTCTAATTTTTGGCAGCTTTTGCTTGGAAGGCATAGGCAAAGACTATGGGAGACCCACTCCCCAATAATGGGAATAATGTTTTTAATATGCTGTACTGCATGGCTCTTGTAAGGGGCATGAAAACCATCTTGTTAATCTACTTTGAACTCCATGTCTCTTCCAAGGGGCATTAAAACCATCTTGTAAAGCTACTGCGACCTCCACCAATTTTCCAAGTGGCATTAAAACCGTCTTGTTAAGCTACTTCAACCTCCACCACTTTTCCAAGGGGCATTAAAACCGTCTTGTTAAGCTACTGTGACCTCCACCACTTTTCCAAGGGGCATTAAAACCATCTTGTTAAGCTACTGCGACCTCCACGTCTTTTCCAAGGGGAATTAAAACCGTCTTGCTAAGCTACTGCGACCTTCACGTCTCTTCCAAGGGGCATTAAAACAGTCTTGTTAAGCTACTGCGACCTCCACCACTTTTCCAAGGGGCATTGATATTGTCTTTTTATTTCACTGCGACCTCCACCATTCTTCTTAGGGGCATTAAAACCGTCTTGTTAATCTACCGTGACCTCCACCACTTTTCCAAGGGGCATTGATATTGTCTTTTTATTCCACTGCGACCTCCACCATTCTTCCAAGGGTCATTAAATCCATCTTGTTAAGCTACTCTGAACTCCACGTCTCTTACAAAGGGCATTAAACCTGTCTTGTTAAGCTACTGCGACTTCCACCACTTTTCCAAGGGGCATTAAAACCGTCTTGTTAAGCTACTGCGACCTCCACGTCTTTTCCAAGGGGCATTACAACCATCTTGTTAAGCTACTGCGACCTCCACCACTTTTCCAAGGGGCATTAAAATCGTCTTGTTAAGCTAGTGAGACCTCCACCACTTCCCGAAAGGGGCATTTAAACCGTCTTGTTAAGCTACTGCAACCTCCACCACTTTTCCAAGGTGCATTGATATTGTCTTTTTATTCCACTGCGACCTCCACCATTCTTCCAAGGGGCATTAAAACCGTCTTGTTAAGCTTCTGCGACCTCCATGTCTCTTCCAAGGGGCATTCAAACTGTCTTGTTAAACCACTCTGAACTCCACAGCTCTTCCAAGGGGCATTGAAATGTTGTTTTTAATTAACTCTAACCTCCACAACTCTTCCAACGGGCATTGCATTTCCTCCTAATTTTAGTCAGCTTTTGCTTTACAATGCATAGGCGAACACTAAGGGAGACCCACTCCCCAATAATGGGTAGAAGGTTTTTAGTATGCTGTAATCCACGTCTGTTTCAAGGGGCATTGCAGTTTCTCATAATTTTTGGAAAGCCTTCCATTCACTGCTTAGGCCAACAGTGCACAGGAGACCCAGTTGCTATAAATGAAAAAAATGGTTTAGTTAAAGCCCTCTGACCTCCATGTCACTTCCAAGGGGCATTGGAGTGCCTCGAAATTTTTGGTAGGCATTGCACTCACTGTATGCCCTATAACTGTGTAGCTGAACTGCTCCTTTTGGTACAGAAACATATCCTACAAGACATGTGTTGTTGACTGGCCTGATATTGATGTGAATGGTCCCTGTTCCTCCTGCTCTTTCTCCTTTACCACCACCTCATCCATCATTCATCACCTGAAGCTTTGTTTTAACGGGAGTCATAGAACTGGGATAGTAGCAGGAAAACATCCAGCAATCCTCGAAGGAGGTAGGATATGCACCAAAACGCTGACCACCTCAGGCCTAGCCGCTACTACATACATGGGCTTGCATTCCAAGAAAACAAAGCAGATGCTAACTTCTATCATCATCATCATGCTCCTCACCTTGGCACTCTCTGGAGTCTGGTTCTCTGGTGGGCTCGTCCAATGCTGCCCTAAAGCAGGCCAGGCTGAGAAAAGTGTGGGGGAAGTTGACAGGAGAAATAGGGGCGGCTGAGGACCGTTTATGGACACCCGGCTGCCCCCAGGCGGCTGGGGACCGTGTGTGGACACCCGGCCGCGGGGCGGCTGGGGACCGAGTTTGGACACCCTGCCGCCGGGCGGCTGGGGACTGATTATGGATACCAGGCCGCCGACACAGCCATGACATGGTGGCCGGCGCCTGCCTCCAAATGCCTAAAAGGCCCAATTTCAAGTGCAAGCAAGCTAGCAGTATGGTGGTTTAATACCTCTGACCACGTTGTTGACAGCAGTGACCTGGGGGTCATAAAGGCTTCCTGGGGTGATCCCCATGCTGTCCCCATGTCATTTGAACACTGTCTATATCGTTTTGGGCACTTTTTAGGCTTTCTACAGACTAACGGGGGCGCCGCCGCAAAAATGCTCGGGTCTACCATAAACTAACATTGGGCTCGTTGCTCGGGTCGAGCACCCGAGTATCACGGTGAGCTCGGCCCGAGTTTCGAGCACGCAAGCATTTTAGTGCTCACTCAACACTAGTAAGGATGAGGTTGATTTATTATTTTACTTTTATTGCAGGAGATCGTTGGCTTCAGCTGGAATGGGCGTGATGGTAAGTAGGGTTTAATTTAGAACAATAAAGAATTGTGTGTTTATTTCAATTAAAGGACTTTATTCTGGGTGTTTGTGTTTTTTTTAACTTTGACTATGGGGTTAGTAATGGGGGTGTCTTATAGACGCCTCTCCATTACAAACCTGGGCTGGATGTCAGCTGGCATTATAAGCTGACATCAACACCAACCCTATTACCCCACTGCCACCGCTACAGGGCAGTGGGAAGAGCGAGGCTAAGTGCCAGAATTGGCACATCCAATGGTGTTTCTAGCCTGGGTGGGGTCCAATATTCATGGCTCCCTTCCTGGGCTATTAATATCAGCCCCAGCTGTCTGCCTAGCCTTTGCTAGCTATTAAAATAGGGGGGACCCCGCGTCATTTTTTTTTTGGGTCCCCCATTTTAATAGCTAGTAAAGGCTATGTATTCAGCTGGGGGCTGATATTAGTAGCCTGGGAAGCTCCGTGGGTATTACCCCCTTCCCAGGCTTCAAACATCTGCCCCAGCCATCTGCTTAACCTCCGCTAGAGACTAAAATTACGGGGAACCCCACGCCAAATTTTTTTAAATAAATCCTTTATATTAACACTAAATGACAAGTACAGTAACCAACACTGTCACTGTACTTATTATATATGTGGCTGACATGTTTCTATCTATCTAATCTATGTGTGATGCTCTATTCTTTCTCTTCTAAATTGTCGGGTACCAATATATGCCGCTGATGAATTTCTGGCCGGCTTTTTTAAAGAGACAAAAGCACTATTATTTTTTTTTTAATAAATCCTTTATTTTAACACTAAATAACAAGTACAGTAACCCACACTGTCACTGTACTTATTATATACGTGACTGACATGTTTCTATCTATCTAATCTATGTGTGATGCTCTATTCTTTCTGTTCTAAATTGTCGGGTACCGGTGTATGCCGCTGATGAATTGCCGGCCGGCTTTTTTAAAGAGATGGGTGCATGAAAATCAGAGGGCACTAGTGTGTTCCAAGTGCTCTGCTATGTTTTTCATGCACCCTCCTATATACGCTGCCTGCCTGTCTGCCTATATATTTTGCCTGCCTGACGTTTAATTGAGCACTGTTCCCATCGATTTGGGCAATTTTTGACCTTTTGCAGACCACAGGGGGGGGACGCCAGAAAAATGCTTTCCCATAGACTTACATTGGGCTCGTTGCTTGGGTCGAGCACCCGAGTATTCCAATGTGCTCGACCCGAGCTTCGAGCAACCGAGCATTTTAGTGCTAACTCATCACTAGTTCCAACGCGTGGGAACATCACATACCAGTCTTTGAGCTGGAAGCTGCAAACGCTGCTGAAACACGGCAAGGGCGGTGGAAGCTGTAGCTAACCTTCTAAAATGGGCACACAGGCGGCGTACTTTAACAAGCAGATCTGGCCTCTCCGGGTAGGATTTAAGAAACCGCTGAACCATGAGGTTAAGCACATGGGCAAGGCATGGTACGTGTGTGAGCTCGCCTTGCCTCAGAGCTGCCACCAGGTTCCGGCCATTGTCACACACGACCATGCCTGGCTGTAGGTTCAGCAGTGTGAGCCACAGATCTACCTGCTCTTTCAGAGCTGTCCACAACTCTTTAGCATTGTGCGGTTTGTCACCTAAGCATATTAGCTTCAGCACAGCCTTTTGCCACTTGGCCGAGGCAGTGCTGCAGTGCTTCCAGCTTGTGACTGATGTGGTCATTTCGGAGATGGAGGCTGAAGAGGAGGAGGAGGCTGAGGAGGATAAGGTGTAGACTGTGGGGGCAACCCTGATTGATCTAGGGCCCGCAATCCTTGGCGTCGGGAGGACGTGTTCCATCCCAAGGTCCGACTGGGTCCCGGCTTCCACTATGTTAACCCAATGTGCCATCAGCAAGCTGTACTGTCCCTGCCCACAAGCACTTGTCCACGTGTCTGTGGTTAGGTGGACTTTCACGGTAACTACATTGTTGAGGGAATGGCTAATGTTTTGGGACATGTGCTTGTGTAATGCAGGGATGGCACACTGGGAGAAATTGTGGCGGCTGGGGACTGAGTACCGAGGGACGGCCACCGCCATTAGGTTGCGGAATGCCTCCCTCTCCACGAGCCTAAAAGGCAACATTTCGAGAGCAAGCAGTTGTGAAATGTGGGAATTTAGTAGTGTGGCCTGTGGGGCGTTGGCTGCGTATATGCGCTTGCATTCCAAGGACTGGGGTATGGACAACTGAACGCTGCGCTGGGACAAGGACGTGGACGTGCTTCCTGCTGCTGCTACTTGAGAGTGTTCAACGACAGGTGCAGGGCAGGAGGCATCTTCGCATGCACCATGGACAGGGGATTGGCTTGCATGCACAACAGAGGAAGAAGCAATGGTGCCACCTGCAAACACTGTTCCTGGACCCTGGGGTTCGGCCCACAAAGTCGGGTGCTTTGCTGCCATGTGCCTGATCATGCTGGTGATGGTCAGGCTGGTCGTTTTGCCGCCGCTGCTGATGCTGGCCTCTCAGGGGGTGCAAATGGCCTTTTTGGGGTTATCGGCAGAGTATTTAAAAAACAACCAGACTCGAGAAGACCTAACAGTTGTATTGGCAACTTCCTTCATGTTGGTGTTACGGGGAATGGTTGCCTGCCTTCTTTCTGCGGCCACCACACTTTGTGACGCCTACTTCGCTACTCGCTAGCCCACCCTGAGAGATGGGGGTACTCGGAAGCGGGCCTCCAGGTGGAAGGTGGATGCAGTTGTGGTCTAGGCCCGGCCCGAGCCCAGGGTTGTCACATCAAAATAAGGGCTAGGAGTTACGGTGGTAATCGAATGGATGTATTGACTACGCCACCTGTGGTGCCTGGTGATTCGCCACCAGCGCTGTGGCAGTCCTCTGAGGCGGGATGTAGTGGCAGCAGAAGATGGTACTACTCCCCACAGGCGGAGCAGGGCCTCAGGGCAGTGAAGACGGATCAGGGGGGTCGTAGTGGGTGGTGCGGTGTGGTGTCTCGCTAAAATAAGGGACCAGAGGCAATGGATGCAGTCTTCCAAGCTTTACTCACGTTGTTAGGTGTCAGCTGCAAGGCTTCTCTTTGCTCCTCACGGCGCGCTGCGGCCACCAGGAAGGGGTTCAGCACACTCCAGGTAGTTCGGGTGCATCAATCAGGACCCCCTGCACCAGAGTGTTCCTAGACTTTCCCCACTAGGTCCTCTCCTGTCCGTATGTGGTATGTGTACTAAGGCCGGGTCTCCCTCTGGACCATGCACAGAACAAGGGTACGGGTGGCAACTCCGCTCCGTCCGTTACCCGGTGCGATCCACTGAGCCTCCGGGCTTTTCTGACCAAGACTTGAAGTGACACAGTCAGATATTGGGGGCCGATACACCTTTTGCAGCAGGAATCCCTCTGGCTAGGCCAGAATAGTGAGGACAGGTGGCGTATGCCGCTCTGTCTGCATCCCCCTGGGATCCTTTTGCCTGTGGAGCTTGTCTCCTCTGCTCCCCTCCAGGCCTTCTTAGGTAGGGACCTTGACCGGGTAGAGACAGCCGTTAACTCTAGCCCGCTCCTCGCCTCAAGGCCGGAGTACGAGGACCGTGTATCTTCTATCAGCTGCAGGTAAACACAGAAAGCCACGTTCAGTGATGAAGATCACAATCAAAGACCAGAAGCCCAAGATGGCCGTTTATTAAATATGAATTTTGTGTTGTAACTAGTGTTGATCGAGCACTAAAATGCTCGGGTGCTCGAAGCTCGGGCCGAGCTCGCCGTGATACTCGGGTGCTCGACCCGAGCAACGAGCCCAATGTTAGTCTATGGGAGACCCGAGCATTTTTGCGGTGGCACCCCCGGCAGTCTTTTAAAAGCCTAACAAGTGCCCAAAACGATAGTGACAGTGCTCAAATGACATGGGGACAGCATGGGGATCGCCCCAGGAAGCTTTTATGACCCCCAGGTCACTGCTGTCAACAACATGGTCAGAGGTATTAAGCCACTTTTACGGGCTTACAATAAAACGTTCAAAAACGAAACTGAAACTTTTTTCCTGTGAAATATGTTACGGAATTTCTTTTCCAGGGTAAAGACTTGTGTATAAGGTAAAATAAATAACCAAAAACAAAAATACTCCTCCACACCTTGGGCTATGTTCACAAGTAGCATTTTTTATGCGTTTTTGCACTTTTGTATTGCTTTCAACTGTGACAAATGCATTCACCGGGAAATGTCATTTTAACATTTTACAACCTTATCTGGCCATGTGCTGTATGACACATGCATAAAGTGCTGAAAAGACATGGGAACAGCATGGGGAAGACCCCTGGAAGCATCTCTGACACCAAGGTCACTGTCTAAAAGTGTGCCCATCATAAGTGATCCTTGCCGCATCAGAAGATGCAGACTTGCAACTATCCCCGTGCAAGTTCTAGTCCCAGGGCAGTGTTCAATTGTACCTCCCCCATTCCTTGCAATACAAGCGCAAGTATGCAGCCTGCCACCCACCCACCCCCAGGCTGCAATACTATACTACTTGCTTGCACTTGAAATTGGGCCTTTTAGGCATGTGGAGGCGGAATCTGGCCACCACGTCATGGCTGCATTGGCGGCCTGGAATCCATACTCAGTCCCCAGCCGCCCGGTGGCCGGGTGTCCATGCTCGGTCCCCAGCCGCCTCGCGGCCGGGTGTCCACACACGGTTCCCAGCCGCCTGGGGGCAGCCGGGTGTCCATAAACGGTCCCCAGACGCCCCTATTTCTCCTTGGAACATCCCCCCACACACTTTTCTTAGCCCGGCCTGCTTTAGGGCAGCATTGGATGAGCCCACCAGAGAACCAGACTCCTCTGGTGGGCCCTGGCTTCTCCATCAGGGGAGTTGAGAGTGCCAAGGTGAGGAGCAGGATGATGATGACAGAAGTTACCATCTGCTTTGTTTTCTTTTAATGCAAGTGTAAGTGTGCAGCCTGCCACCCACCCACCCCCAGACTGCAATGGCATACTGCTAGCTTGCACTTGAAATGGGGCCTTTTAGTTTGGGGGAGGCCGAAGCTGGCCACTACCTCATGGCTGCTTCGGCAGCGAGGTATCCATACTCAGTCCCCAGCCGCCCCTATTTGTCCTGGTGTGCCTTATACATAAGATTAAGCGCGTATACCAAAACATTACATGTGCCCTCCCCAGTGCATTTAGTGGGAAGGAGAGCCTATTCCGCTGTAGTGTGCGCATGCCAAACCCCTGTTCATGGTACATGCGAAGATGCCTCCCACCCTGCACCTGTCGCTGCAGACTTGCAACTATCCCTGTTCAAGTCCTTGTCCCAGGGCAGTGTTCAGTTGTACCTCTCCCATTCCTTGCAATGCAAGCGCAAGTATGCAGCCTGCCACCCACCCACCCCCAGGCTGCAATACCATACTGCTTGCTTGCTTGCACTTTAAATTGGGCCTTTTAGGCATGTGGAGGCGGAATCTGGCCACCACGCCATGGCTGCGTCGGCGGCATGGTATCCATACTCAGTCCCCAGCCGCCCGGTGGCCGGAAGTCCCCGCTTGCTCCCCAGCCTCCAGGGGGCGGCCGGGTGTCCATACTCGATCCCCAGCCACCCCTATTTGTCCCGGTAACCTTTCCCACACTTTTATTAGCCTGTTCTGCTTTAGGGCAGCATTGGCCGAGCCCACGAGACAACCAGACTCCTCCGGTGGGCCCTGGCTTCTCCATCAGGGGAGTTGAGAGTGCCAAGGTGAGGAGCATGATGAGGATGATAGAAGTTAGCATCTGCTTTGTTTTGTTGGAATGCAAGCGCATGTATGTAGTAGCAGCTAGGCCTGAGGTGGTCAGTGTTTTGGCGCATATCCTACCTCCTCCGAGGATTGCTGGATGTTTTCCTGCTACTATCCAAGTTCTACGACTCCCGTTAAAACAAAGCTTCAGGTGATAAATGATGGATGAGGTAGTGGCAAAGGAGAAAGAGCAGGAGGAACAGGGACCATTCACATCACTATCAGGCCAGTCAACCAGATATGTCTTGTAGGATATGTTTCTGTAACAAAAGGAGCGGTTCTGCTACACAGTTATAGGGCATACAGTGAGTGCAATGCCTACCAAAAATTTCGAGGCACTACAATGCCCCTTGGAAATGACATGGAGGTCAGAGGGCCTTAAATAAACCTTTTTTCCATTTATAGCAACTGGGTCCCCTGTGCACTGTTGGCCTAAGCAGTGAATGGAAGGCTTTCCAAAAATTATGAGGAACATCAATGCCCCTTACAAGAGCCATGCAGTACAGCATATTACAAACATAAGTCCCATTATTGGGGAGTGGGTCTCCCATAGGATTTGGTTATGCCTTCCAAGCAAAAGCTTCCAAAAATTAGGACGGAGCAACTTGCAATGCCCCTTACAAGAGCCATGAGGTACAGCATATTACAAACATAAGTCCCATTATTGGGGAGTGGGTCTCCCATAGTATTTGCTTATGCCTTCCAAGCAAAAGCTTCAAAAAATTAGGACGGAGCAACTTGCAATGCCCCTTACAAGAACCATGCAGCACAGCATATTACAAACATAAGTCCCATTATTGGGGAGTGGGTCTCCCATAGGATTTGCTTATGCCTTCCAAGCGAAAGCTTCCAAAAATTAGGATGGAGCAACTTGCAATGCCCCTTACAAGAACCATGCAGTACAGCATAATGCAAACCTAAGTCCCATTATTGGGGAGTGGGTCTCCCATAGTATTTGCTTATGCCTTCCAAGCAAAAGCTTCCAAAAATTAGGATGGAGCAACTTGCAATGCCCCTTACAAGAGCCATGCAGTACAGCATATTACAAACATAAGTCCCATTATTGGGGAGTGGGTCTCCCTTAGGATTTGCTTATGCCTTCCAAGCAAAAGCTTCCAAAAATTAGGACAGAGAAACTTGCAATGCCCCTTACAAGAGCCATGCAGTACAGCATATTACAAACATAAGTCCCATTATTGGGGAGTGGGTCTCCCATAGGATTTGCTTATGCCTTCCAAGCAAAAGCTTCCAAAAATTAGGACGGAGCAACTTGCAATGCCCCTTACAAGAGCCATGCAGTACAGCATATTACAAACATAAGTCCCATTATTGGGGAGTGGGTCTCCCATAGTATTTGCTTATGCCTTCCAAGCAAAAGCTTCAAAAAATTAGGACGGAGTAACTTGCAATGCCCCTTACAAGAAACATGCAGCACAGCATATTACAAACATAAGTCCCATTATTGGGGAGTGGGTCTCCCATAGGATTTGCTTATGCCTTCCAAGCGAAAGCTTCCAAAAATTAGGATGGAGCAACTTGCAATGCCCCTTACAAGAACCATGCAGTACAGCATAATGCAAACCTAAGTCCCATTATTGGGGAGTGGGTCTCCCATAGTATTTGCTTATGCCTTCCAAGCAAAAGCTTCCAAAAATTAGGATGGAGCAACTTGCAATGCCCCTTACAAGAGCCATGCAGTACAGCATATTACAAACATAAGTCCCATTATTGGGGAGTGGGTCTCCCTTAGGATTTGCTTATGCCATCCAAGCAAAAGGTTCCAAAAGTTAGGACTGAGCAACTTGCAATGCCCCTTACAAGAGCCATGCAGTACAGCATATTACAAACATAAGTCCCATTATTGGGGAGTGGGTCTCCCATGGAACTTGCTTATACCTTCCAAGCAAAAGCTTCCAAAAATTAGGACGGAGCAACTTGCAATGCCCCTTACAAGAGCCATTCAGTACAGCATATTACAAACATAAGTCCCATTATTGGGGAGTGGGTCTCCCATAGTATTTGCTTATGCCTTCCAAGCAAAAGCTTCCAAAAATTAGGATGGAGCAACATGCAATGCCCCTTACAAGAACCATGCAGTACAGCATAATACAAACATAAGTCCCATTATTGGGGAGTGGGTCTCCCATAGGATTTGCTTATGCCTTCCAAGCAAAAGCTTCCAAAAATTAGGACGGAGTAACTTGCAATGCCCCTTACAAGAGCCATGCAGTACAGCATATTACAAACATAAGTCCCATTATTGGGGAGTGGGTCTCCCTTAGGATTTGCTTATGCCTTCCAAGCAAAAGCTTCCAAAAATTAGGACAGAGAAACTTGCAATGCCCCTTACAAGAGCCATGCAGTACAGCATATTACAAACATAAGTCCCATTATTGGGGAGTGGGTCTCCCATAGGATTTGCTTATGCCTTCCAAGCAAAAGCTTCCAAAAATTAGGACGGAGCAACTTGCAATGCCCCTTACAAGAGCCATGCAGTACAGCATATTACAAACATAAGTCCCATTATTGGGGAGTGGGTGTCCCATGGTATTTGCTTATGCCTTGCACCAAAAGCTGCCAAAAATAAGGACGGAGGAACTTGCAATGCTGGCACCCTGGTGGTATAGTGGTGGTGGAGGCTGAGGATAAGGAGAAGAAGATAAAACAGCCGAAACGAGGAAGCGTATACCCATGTGTGGGTGTGAAGCGGTGCATGTGAATACACCTCCCGAAATAACACAGTGGATTTGACTTTATGTTACTCTGCTGTCATTTGGTGGTGATGAGAAGTCTGGCCCAATCCAGCCCTTGTTCATTTTGATAAGAGTCAGCTTGTCAGCATTGTCAGTTGACAGGCGAGTGCGCTTATCAGTTATAATTCCCCCAGCAGCACTAAAAACATGCTCCGATAACACGCTAGCGGCAGGGCAGGCCAGGACCTCCAAGGCATACAGAGCGAGTTCATTCCAAGTGTCCAGCTTGGATACCCAATAATTAAAAGGCACAGAGGAATCACGGAGGACGCTGGTACGGTCGGCAAGGTACTCCCTCACCATCTTTTGAAACTTTCCACTCCTTGTGAGAGTACCCCGCGCCTCAGGGCTTGTAAGCTGGTCGGGTGTCAGATATCTTTCCCAGAATGATGACAGTGTTCCCCTGCCTCTGCTGGATTGGAGTTGCATCTCTCTCGCCTGTACGCCTTGGTTGGGCAAAGTACTGTGACCTCTGCCGCTAGCGTGTTCAGATGGGAATTTTTTTAAGAGTTCTGCAGCAAGGGCCTTCTGGTACTGCCCCAATTTTGTAGACCTCTCCACCTCAGGAATAAGAGAGTGAAAGTTCTCCTTGTAGCGGGGGTCTAAAAGTGTCACCAACCAGTAATGGCTGTCACCCAACATTTTGACAACGTGAGGGACACGGTTAAGTCAGCGTAACATAAAGTCAGCCATGCGTGCCAGACTGGTAACGGGCAAGATTTCCGTGTCCTCACCAAGATGACGACTGACCATGCTCTCCTCCTCCTCCTCCTCCCCCCTGTCCTCAGGCCACCCACGCTGAACCGACGGTATAACACTTGTACAGGTACTACCGTCTACAACGCATGATAGCAGCTCGTGTTCTTCCTCCTGCTCCTCCTCTCCCTCATTGTCCCCCATTGCATGTTGGGATGAGATGAGGTTGGGCTGTGTGTAATCACCCACTACGGATTCTTGATCCATATCATCATACTCTGGCTGCAATGCCTCCTCTTTAATTCTCTGCAGAGAGCATTGCAAAAGACAGACAAGTGGGATGCTGACACTAATGATGGCGTCATCGCCACTCACCATCTTGGTGGCCTCCTCAAAGTTAGTCAGGATGATACATATGTCAGACATCCAGGTCAACTCCTGAGGTCTTATGTGTGGAGTCTGACCTGAATATCGACGGCCTTGTTGCATCTGGTACTCCACAACTGCTCTCTTCTGCTCACAAATCCTTTGCAACATGTGGAGGGTAGAGTTCCAAAATGTGGGGACATCACACACCAGTCGGTGTGCCGGAAGCTGCAAACGCTGCTGCAACAAAGCAAGGGCGGCAGAAGCTGTAGCCGACTTGCGAAAATGAGCTGACAGGCGGCGTACTTTCACAAGCAGATCTGGCAACACGGAGTACGATTTAAGAAACCGCTGAACCAGGAGGTTAAGCACATGAGCCAGACATGGTACGTGTGTGATCTCACCTCGCCTCAGAGCCGCCACCAGGTTATGGCCATTGTCACACAGGACCATGCCGGGATGTAAGTTCAGCGGTCTCAGCCACAGATCTGCCTGCTCTTTCACAGCTGTCCACAACTCACAAGCAGTGTGATGTTTCTCACCTAAGCTTATGAGTTTCAGCACAGCCTGTTGCTGCTTGGCGGAGGCAGTACTGCAGTGCTTCCAGCTTGTAACTGATGTGGTGATATCTGAGGTGGAGGCTGAACATGAGGAGGAGGAGGAGGAGGATGATGCGCAGGAGCTCTACACTGTGGGGGCAACTATGACTGACATAGGGCCCGCAATCCTCGGTGTGGGGAGGATGTGTTAAGTCACAAGGTCCGACTGGGTCCCGGCTTCCACTATTTTACCCAGTGTGCCGTCAGAGAGATGTATCGTCCCTGGCCACAAGCACTTGTCCACGTGTCCGTTGTCAGGTGGACTCTCCCAGTAACTGTGTTGTTGAGGGCACGGCAGATGCTTTGGGACACGTGCTTGTGTAGTGCGTGGATGGCACACCGGGCAAAATAGTGTCGGCTGGGGACCGAGTACCGAGGGACGGCCACCGCCATAAGATTGCGGAAGGATTCCATCTCCACCAGCCTAAAAGGCAGCATTTCCAATGCAAGCAGTCGTGAAGTGTGTGAATGTAGGACTGTGCCCTGTGGGGCGTTAGCTGCGAATTTCCGCTTTCCTTCAAAGGTCAGGGATATGGACAATTGAACGCTGCGGTGGGACGTGGATATGGATGTTGATGCTGTTTCTTCAGAAACTGCCATAACAAGAGAATACTGAGAGGAGGGGGCATCTTTGCATGCTGACACTGGTCGTGGACCCTGGGTTTCGCCCCACAAAGTCGGGTGCTTTGCTGCCATGTGCCTGATCATGCTGGTGGTGGTCAGGCTGGTAGTTTTGTCACCCCTGCTGATGCTGGCATGGCAGGTGGAACATATGGCCTTTCTGGGGTTATCAGCAGAGTCTTTAAAAAAATTCCAGACTCTGGAAGACCTACCGCTTGTACTGGCAACGTCCCTCGTGTTGTTGTTATGGGGAACGGTTGCCCGCCTTCTGTCTGCGGCCACCACACTGCTTCTTCCTGCCTGTTCGGGTACTCTGCCTCCCTCCCCCTGTGTGCTGCTGGCCTCACTCTGCATGTCCTCCTTCCATGTTGGGTCAGTTACTAGATCATCCACCACCCCCTCCTCTTCCACTTGCGCACCACGATGCTCCTCCTCACTTCCTGGCCATTGTGTCTCGTCATCGTCCACCTCTTGTGACAAATTTCCAGCGTCGACTTCCTGTGGCCGTGGCTGTTCAAATATTTGGGCATCGCTACATGGGATCTCCTCTTCCACCACTTCAAGCGTATCAGGCGAGGGGCACAAATATGGAAATGGACCAGTGAACAGCTCTTCAGAGTGTCCAAGTGTGGGATCAATTGCTGTCTGACGACACTCGGCATGGTGGGAGGAAGGAGCATCAGGGTGAGGAGGAGTATGCGGTCGAGACTCACGGCTACTAAGAGTTGACCGTGTGGAAGACAGACCAGAGGTGGTGGTGCCCTGGTAACTGGAAGTATTATCTGCTATCCAATTAATAACCTGTTCACACTGATCAGTTCTCAATACTGGTGTTGTTCTGTGCTTCCCTAGTAATTCGGTCAAGAAGTGGGAGCGAGAAGATGTGACTGTTGGTTGTGGCACCTTGGCCACGGCCCCGTCCTCTGCATGAACCATCACCAGAACGTCCACTTCCACGTCCCTTGCCACGCGCCTTGCCCATTGTAAAGGAATTAAAATAGCTTACACTTGCACTATCAATGGAAAAAGGGTAATAAAAAGTAGATTAGAACAGTGGAAGAGGAAAACCACAATTCTATTTCTCTGGCCTACACCCGACTCTTTTAAACAATCTGAACAATCAGGGAGAAACTAATACTGTTTTTCTTTACTTAAAAAATAACAAAACCTGAATAATAGAGATTTTTTACCGTGGGATGGCAAAACCACATTTATTGTTTACTGGGGTATACCAGACTTTTTTAAATATATAGATTTGCAGCTGAACAGTGAGTGACACACTCAAACTGTTTTTTTTTTAGATACCAAAGGCCCAAAACTGGATAGTACAGAGATTTGACCCGTGGAACTGCAAAACCACACTGGGATTTGTCGAGCCTACACCAGACTATTTTCAACAGATATATTTTTGTGTCACAACAGTCAGGAGACACTACTGTTTTTCTTTACGGAAAATATACCAAAACCTGAATAATAGAGATTTTTTACCGTGGGATGGCAAAACCACAGTTATTGTTTACTGGGGTATACCAGACTTTTTTAAATATAGAGATTTGCGGCTGAATAGTGAGCGACACACTCAAATTGTTTTTTTTTTAGATACCAAAAGCCCAAAACTGGATAGTACAGAGATTTGACCCGTGGAACTGCAAAACCACACTGGGATTTGTCGAGCCTACACCAGACTATTTTGAACAGATATATTTTTGTGTCACAACAGTCAGGAGACACTACTGTTTTTCTTTACGGAAAATATGGCAAAACCAGAATAATAGAGATTTTTTACCGTGGGATGTCAAAACCACAGTTATTGTTTACTGGGGTACACCAGACTTTTTTAAATATATAGATTTGCGGCTGAACAGTGAGCGACACACTCAAACTGTTTTTTTTTTTAGATACCAAAGGCCCAAAACTGGATAGTATAGAGATTTGACCCGTGGAACTGCAAAACCACACTGGGATTTGTCGAGCCTACACCAGACTATTTTCAACAGATATATTTTTGTGTCACAACAGTCAGGAGACACTACTGTTTTTCTTTACGGAAAATATACCAAAACCTGAATAATAGAGATTTTTTACCGTGGGATGGCAAAACCACAGTTATTGTTTACTGGGGTATACCAGACTTTTTTAAATATATAGATTTGCGGCTGAACAGTGAGCGACACACTCAAACTGTGTTTTTTTAGATACCAAAGGCCCAAAACTGGATAGTACAGAGATTTGACCCTTGGAACTGCAAAACCACACTGGGATTTGTCAGGCCTACACCAGACTATTTTCAACAGATATATTTTTGTGTCACAACAGCCAGGAGACACTACTGTTTTTCTTTACGGAAAATATACCAAAACCTGAATAATAGAGATTTTTTACCGTGGGATGGCAAAACCACAGTTATTGTTTACTGGGGTATACCAGACTTTTTTAAATAGATATATTTGCGGCTGAACAGTGAGCGACACACTCAAACTGTTTTTTTTTAGATACAAATGGCCCAAAAGTGGATAATACAGAGGTTTGACCCGTGGAAGTGCAAAACAACACTTCTGTTTCTCTAGCCTACACCTGACTATTTTATACAGATATATTTATCTCTGAAAAATCAGAGACGCGCATTTTTTTTGGGGGGGGGACACTAAAAGGTTAATAAGACGAGTATTTGTACAGTGTGAAGGAGGAAAAAAAAAAGAGGATTTAGATGAAAAAAAAAAGGATTTTTCCTGTCCCCTGAGACCTGGAGCTAAGTCCAGTAATTTCAGCAACAGGAGCAGCACACAGGACTGTAATGCAGCGTTTGCTGGTATAACCACTGCGTCTCCTATACAGCCTGCCTGCCTGATATCTAGGATGGATATTTGTCCTGAGAAGGACTGTTTGTTTGATCTGGCAGCCTTTACAGACCCTACACGAACTACTTCGCAGTTTATATCAAATAGTGCAAAAGTATAAAAACATCAAAGAGACATTATGCATATAGACAGACTGATATAAAATACAGTAGAAAAAGAGTCAGTTCAGCAGCATGAGGGACCTGTCCCAAACCCTCAACGTGGGCCCTGGGGTGGCTACAGGGCATGGAGAACCAGAGTTGGACCTCCCGGAGAGCCACTCCAGACAGGTTAAACTTCTGAGGTCTGAGGTAGTAGTAGAGCGGTTTTGCATAAAACCAATAGGGAGCACCTAAATAGATGCAAACTATTGACAGGGTGAGTCTGTCTACTGCCAATGTCCGCAGGGACAAATGTCTCTCTAAACCAGGAGGAAAAATAACATAATGAACATAATACAGTAACTAAACAACAGGGATGTGCAACCTCCGGGGCCGCTCACTCCAGATATCCCCACCGGGGAAAAGGCTCGCTTCTCCCTACGGAGCCTGACCGGTCCTCTACTGGAAGGCGCGTGGGGGCATCACAGCTGAACACCTTGTGGATGTCCAGGGCGTACCAGCCACGCACTCCATGATGGCGAGTGTAAGATACTACATCGCCAGGGTAGAGGTTCGTACCAGGGTGTCCCTCTTTCAGTTGTGGCTCGACGTCCCGCCGGCTGACGAAGACGTCCTGCCCAAACTGGGGACTCCGTATGAAGCCCCATCCCGACTCCTGGTGAAAGCGGACTAATAGCCCTTCCTCCCGAGTAGAGATGAGCGGTGTTTTACTCGAACTGTTCGCCAATCTCAAATTCGAGCTGTTTTAGGCAGTGTTCGAGCCGTTAGGCGAACACGAACAATTTGAAAAAAATTTGGCTGTTCGAGGTTATGTTCGATAACTGTTCGTGCACCAAAATCATAACTGGATTTTTTCTCAGTAATGCTGAAAATTAATGTTAATATGCAGTTTCAGTGTACAGCGGGGCTGGGGGAGGGGCAGGGTATGGATCTCTGCATAAATAATGAAGATCTCCATTTTTTTTCTCTTTCCCGCATTTACAGTGGGGAGGTGCAATCTGTCAGCCTATCAGCAGCGCACACACGGAGCTAACTGCTTTTTTTCACACAAACAAGGGCATGTGTCATTGGCAGTGTATGTCACATGTCCTTGCCCTATAAGACCCAGCCATTTTCTACGTAGCCACCATTTTCTCACTGCTGCAGCTGCATGTTAGACGGCACCGCTGTTGCTGTGTGCGCTATACTTTGAGTGTTAATTTCAAGCCAATTTTCGCACAAATCTACAGATAGCTTGGGAGTAGGGAATAGTTGTGATTGCAGTCCTTTTGAGGACTAGGTTACATCATTTCCTATGACTTTTATCAGGCAGGTCTGTGCTCTTAAATAGATAGGTTGGGAGTAAAGACTAATTGTAATTGCAGTCCTTTTCAGGGCTAGGTTACATCAGTTCCTATCACTTTTATCAGGCAGGTCTGTGCTGTTAAATAGATAGGTTGGGAGTAAAGACTAATTGTAATTGCAGTGCTTTTGAGGGCTAGGTCACATCAGTTCCTATCACTTTTTGCCAGGCAGGTCTGTGCCAATACTGTGCAAGGTTTTTTCACAGCATTTGGCTAAATCTAGCTAAGCAAATCTTTTTTGGCCTCTTGCAGTGTGTGTTAGTCAGTGGAGTAGCCTATCTGTGTTGCAAGCTACACCACCTGTGTATAGAATACAATTTTTTTTACTGCACCTAGAAAAGTAAAACCTTTTGGACATAGCATCATTCTATTAGTCCATCTATACTAACCTCCACCAGGTTTCATATTCAAAATAATTTTTATCTGCATCTAGCTATGAAAAAATATTTGGGCTTGTAGCAGTGTGTGGGACTTGTTCTATTAGTCCATCTATACTAACCTCCACCAGGTTGCAAATTCAAAATAATTTTTATCTGCATCTAGCTCTGAAAAAATATTTGGGCTTGTAGCAGTGTGTGGGACTTGTTCTATTAGTCCATCTATACTAACCTCCACCAGGTTGCAAATTCAAAATAATTTTTATCTGCATCTAGCTCTGAAAAAATATTTGGGCTTGTAGCAGTGTGTGGGACTTGTTCTATGAGTCCATCTATACTAACCTCCACCAGGTTGCAAATTCAAAATAATTTTTATCTGCATCTAGCTCTGAAAAAATATTTGGGCTTGTAGCAGTGTGTGGGACTTGTTCTATTAGTCCATCTATACTAACCTCCACCAGGTTGCAAATTCAAAATAATTTTTATCTGCATCTAGCTCTGAAAAAATATTTGGGCTTGTAGCAGCGTGTGGGACTTGTTCAATTAGTCCATCTATTCTAACCTCCACAAGGTTGCAAATTCAAAATAATTTTTATCTGCATCTAGCTCTGAAAAAATATTTGGGCTTGTAGCAGTGTGTGGGACTTGTTCTATTAGTCCATCTATACTAACCTCCACCACCTGTGTATGTAATAAAATTGTTTTACTGCATCTAACCCAGCCAATACTTTTGGGCTAATACCACAGTTTGGCCACTCAGCTCTGCTCGGTTCCCATCCATTGTTTTTTGTGCAAACAACTCCAGAGTTGTCAATTAGTTAACCACCAAAATGAGTGGAAAAAGGCCTGCTTCTGGTGGAAAGGGGATAAAGCGTGTTGGGAAGGGAAAAAAAGGTTGTGTCCGTGGCGTAGGTGTTAAAGCAACAGTAACATCTGCAGAAGAAAGACCATCTTCCAGCCAAACTAAGATGTCTACTTCTTTTAGCGGACAATGTGATAAGATCCCTTTCTACGGCCACGCTAATCGCTACAAATTCCAGATGAGGCACAAAAACAGCAGGTGCTTCAACGGATATCAAGTGCTCCTTTAAGTGGGCTCTCCTCCACCTCAACTTCAACATCACAAATACTCCAGTCCTCAGAGGTGTCACCCCAATCGCACTTGCTTCCTCACAGCTCCCAAGTCTCCAGCTGCCCATCTGAGTATGGGGTAGAACAGATGGTTGAGTCTGCAGAGCTATTTACTCATACTATAGCCTGGGAATCAGAGGTTGAATCCAGACGAGGAAATGATCTGCTCCTGTTGGTGGAGACAATGATGAGACTCAAATACCTGATTGGAGCGACAACTTGAGTTTTTTGTCAGGGCAGGAAGAGGTTGGCTCTGAGGACTGCGGGTGTGATAACACACAGGGTGATGATGACGAGGTTGGAGATCCCACTTACTGTCAACCCACAGTCAGCCAGTCGATAAGGTCAGCAGAGGAGGTGGAGGAGGATGCTAGTGACGACAAGGTCAGGTTGCGCCTTCCTGAACAGAGAAGTAGTACTGGAAGCACGTCAACAACTGCATCCTCAAACACAACTCTGCCTCTGACCACAAGTCGTGGTGGCTCTTCAGGTCGCATGGGTGCTAAGTCTTGCATAGCCTGGGCATTTTTTCAGATCGATAAGGATGTCCAAACTCGTGTTATCTGTAACATTTGTCAGCAAAAGCTAAGTAGAGGCGATAAAATACATAGTTTGAGTACTTCATTCATGAACCGGCACATGGATATGAAGCATAAGTTGCAGTGGGAAGCTCACTGTGCTACAATGCGGCCTAGCCGGCCGGGCCAACCACCGTCTGCCACATCTTGTGCATCCACGGCCTCTTCATCCTCTGTGACTGAGGGGACAGCAGTTACATCTGTTTTGGGACGCAGACCTGCCACCTCTTTACCCGCAACAGCCAGCATGATTGGCAGGTCATTATTTTCTTTGGAGGTGGAAACACCAGCTGGTGTTCAGCGCTGTCCGACATCGATAGCACCACCTTTGGAACAAGACAACCTAACATTTCCGCCTGCATCTTCCTCACAGACCGGCAGTTTGCCGGGTACACCCTTCTCAACCCCGTCTAAGCACAACAGCCAGCCCTTGGTCCCTCAGATGTGGACAAGTAAAAGACCATTTCCTCCTAGCCATGAGAAAGCTAAGAGGTTGAATTTCACCTTCTGCAAGCTCTTAACTACAGAAATGCTGCCTTTCCGCCTGGTGGACACAGAGGATTTTCGAGACCTTATGTCCGTCGCAGTGCCCCAGTACCAGATACCCAGTCGGCACTACTTCTCAAAGAAAGGTGTGCCTGCGCTCCACCAGCATGTCACACACAACATCACCGCTTCTTTGAGAAACTCTGTGTGTGACAGGGTGCATTTCACCAGACACTTGGACGAGTAGGCATGGACAGGGGCATTACATGTCGCTGACTGGGCACTGGGTAACTATGGTGACAGTAGGAAAAGGGGCTGCTGTCCAAGTCTTGCCGTCCCCACGAGTTGTGCGTCAATCCTTTTTATCTCAAAGTTCCTCCACTGCTTCTACCTCCTCAACCTCCTCTCGGTCCTCCACCTGCACCCAAAGCCTGCCTGGTCATGCCACAAGCTTTCTAACTGCGCAGAAGGGATCCTGTACACCTCCTTACTATGCTGGCAGCAAAGCAGGGCTCAATGTTATGAGGCGGTTTTTACTTTGAAATGTCTGGGAAATGTGAGTCACACAGCTGAGGAGTTGTGGTCAGCTTTGGAGAACCAGTTTCATAAATCGTTGTCTACACTGGACCTGAAACCAGGGAAGGCCGTGTGCGACAATGCTGCAAACCTGGGTGCGGCCCTTCGCCGGGGCAATGTCACACACGTGCCTTGTATGGCTCACATGTTGAACCTTGTTGTCCAGCAATTTTTAGCCCACTATTCCGGACTAGATGGCCTTCTGCAGAGGGCACGGTCGCTGTGTGCTCACTACCGCCCTTCGCATCCCGCAGTTCAGCGACTTACATCTCTACAGAAGTCATTGGGCCTGCCACTTCACCGGCTAAAATGCGATGTGCCTACCCGGTGGAATTCAACTCTGCACATGTTGCAGCGACTGTGGCAGCACCGACAAGCCCTGGTGCAATATGTTCTGATGTATAGCCTGGGCAAACGAGATCCAGAGGTGGGGCAAATCAAGCTGGAGGAGTGGTCTCAGATCAGGGACCTATGCACCCTTCTGCACAGTTTTGAAATGGCGACGAAGATGTTTAGTGCTGACGATGCCATTATCAGCATGACTATTCCGGTGATTTACATGCTGGAGCACATGTTAAACAGAATTCGGAGTCAGGTGGTGGCACAAGAGGAGGTGGAAGAAGTAGAGGAGGAGGAGTTGTATGCGGAAGGGCTAACATCTGCAAGGTCCAGACGGTCGGCAGCACCAAGGCGGCAGGCATGTGAGGGTGGGGGTGATGGTTTTACCAGGGCGCATGGTATCAGCCAAACTAGTGAGGAAGGTGCAGGAGCCCAGGAAGAAGTGGAGGACGAACTGATGGAAGACTCATCAGATGAGGGAGACCTTGATCACATTTCTGTTGTGCGACGTTGGGGGGAAAGGGCAGAGGAAGGAAGCATGATTGTTACCTCGCCACCAACACAACAGGGACTTGATGCTCCTAGATGCGCAAAACACATGAGTGCCTTCTTGCTGCACTACCTTCAACATGACCCTCGAATTGTGAGAATTAGAAATAATCCTGACTACTGGGTTGCCACACTGTTAGATCCCCGGTACAAAAGTAAATTTGCAGAAATTATTCCTGCCTTAGAAAGAGATGCACGCATGCAGGAGTATCAGCAGAGACTGTTGCAGAATCTTACATGTGCTTTTCCACAAAACACCAGTGGTGCACGTAGTGAATCTCACAGTTCCAACTTGCAAACCGTGGGACCGTCGAGTGTTCAGCACTCAAAACGTAACAGAAACACAGTATCTGCTGGTAACATCAATTTTGCGGAATCATTTCACCACTTTTTTAGCCATTCATTTGCAAGGCCACAGGAGACAAGAAGTCTGACACACAGTCAATGCCTAGAGACGATGGTACAGGAGTATCTCCAAGTAAACATTGAAGCCATGACTGTGTCACTGGACCCTTGCTCTTTTTTGGCTTCCAATCTGGATAAATGGCCGGAGCACGCCACTTACGCCTTGGAGATCTTGTCATGCCCCGCATCCAGCGTTCTGTCTGAACGTGTGTTCAGCGCTGCTGGTGGTGTGCTGACAGATAAGTGCACGCGGCTCTCCACTGATAATGTAGACAGACTCATGTTCATAAAGATGAACAAATCATGGATCTGAAACAACTTTTCTACCCCTGTGTCATCCTGGGGAGAGTAAAAGCTTGATGATTTGTTACAATCACCTTACCAACCGTTTTAAGCTTTCAAATTACTAATCATGTTTATCTGTATCTTGGCTGGAAACAAATTTGGGCCTTGTAGCAGTGTGCAGTACTGATTCTATTAGGCCATCTATACTAAACTCCACCAGATTTAAAATTACTAATCAAGTTTATCTGTATCTTGGCTGGAAAATAATTTGGGTCTTGTAGCAGCGTGCAGTACTGATTCTATTAGGCCATCTATACTAAGCTCCACCAGTTTTCACATTAATAATAATTTTTAGTTGCATCTAGCCCGGAAAATAATTTTGGGGCTCCTAGATGCGCAAGACACATGAGTGCCTTCTTGTTGCAACATGACCTTCAGATTGTCAGAATTCGAAATAATCCTGACTGCTGGGTTGCCGCACTCTTAGATCCCCCACACTCTACGATCAACCTTTTCATTTTAATAAAGAACAAAAAAATGGTCATTTTTTAAATTATAAGCATTAGCAGGTTATTAGAAACTGAAATCAAACAGCTTTCAACTCAAAACTTTATTCTAGGTGATGTTACATTTGCACATAGGACCCCTTGTTCGAAAGGAGTTTCTGAACTTTCTCGTCAATTGAATTTGTCAGGTTTTGAATGGTTTCTGCTTCAATTGTTTTGCATGAGGACAGAATACCCTCCCAGAGCTGTTGCTTAGATGTGAACTGCCTCCCGCCATCATAGACATTCCTTTTGATGATGCTCCAGAGGTTCTCAATGGGGTTGAGGTCAGGGGAGCATGGGGGTCACACCATAAGTTTGTCCCCTTTTATGCCCATATCAGCCAGAGAGGCAGATGTGTTATGTGCAGCATGAGACGGTGCATTATCATGCATGAAAATGATCTTGCTGCGGAATACACGGTTCTTCTTCTTGAACCATGGCAGGAAGTGCTGTTTGAGAAACTCCACATACATTATGGAGTTCATCTTTACCCCTTCAGGGATCCTAAAGGGGCCGACAATCTCTCTCCCCATGATTCCAGCCCAAAACATTACTCCACCTCCTCCTTGTTGGCGCCGTAGCCGTGTTTGCATGGGGTGTCCATCAACCAGCCATCCTCCACTCCATCCATCTGGACCATTGAGCGTTGCACGGCACTCATCGGTGAGCAAAACAGTTTTGAAGTCAGTCTTCATGTATTGTTTTGCCCACTGGAGCCGTTTCTGCTTGTGTACAGTGGATAGAGGAGGTTGACAGGATGGCTTACGCACAGCTGCAAACCTCTGAAGGACCCTTCATCTTGTTGTTCGGGGGACGTTGGAAGCAGCAGCAGCTTCAAAAACTTGTCTGCTGCTATGACAAGGCTTTTTTGCCACTGCTCTTTTAACCTGATGTAATTGCCTGTAGGAAAGAGTCCTCGATTTTCCCTTATCAGCACGCACACGTGTGTACTGTGAATCAGCTACATACTTCTTGATTGTGCGATGATCAGGATGAAGTGTCTTGGCAATGTTGATTGTAGTCATGCCTTGACCTAAACACTCCACAATTTGTTGCTTTTCAGCAGCCGACACATCCTTTTTCTTTCCCATTTTGGCAGAAAATGTAGGCTGCTTAATAATGTGGGACAGCCTTCTTAAGTAGTCTTGCCTTTCATTGGACACACCTGCCAAACTAATTAGCACAGGTGTCTGCAATTGCTTACAGTGATATAAAGAGCCCTGACACACATCACCATCAATGAGTTTAACTGACAAACACAAAAATTCTTACCTTATCACTCCTAAACACTTTTTGCATAATAATTTGGAACACAGCGTACATGTGCTTTTCCACAAAACACCAGTGGTTCACGTAGTGAATCTTACAGTTCTAACTTGCCAACCGTGGTCTGTATGGAATTGTTCAATAAAGGGCCCAAAATTAAGATAACATAGACGGGAGAGGTCTCTATGAATACGAATTCCTAAGCATTTGATACCCTGTGAGGGCCAGGCAAAGGGAAAGTTGGTCTGGATGGAATCCTGTATGGATTTGGGGAGGGAGACATCGAGGGCCTCAGACTTCGCTGCATTGATATTAAAATTTGACCATGTAACAAAGTGATCTATTTCAGCCATAACAGCAGGGATGGACATATGTGATTGAGTGATATATACTAGGACATCATCAGCAAATGCAGAGCACTTGTACTCGGTGCCTCCCACCTCAATCCACCTAATATTGGGGTTATGGTGAATTGATGAGAGCAGGTGCTCCGTCACTAGGATTTATAAGAGAGGGGACAGAGGACATCCCTGCCTTGTCCCATTGGTGATTGTGAAAGGTGATGAAAATGTTCCATTTATCTTCAGCCTAGGTGACGTATAGCGATACAGGGCCGTGATTTTGGCTATAAAAGGGTCCCCTAGACCCCTACCCCAAGCTTTTTAAGAGAATAATATATGGCCAAGAGACTCTTGGGAACGCTTTCTCAGCATTCCACGAGAGTATCTAATTACAAATTTTTAACTGCATCTAGCCCAGGAAATTCTTTGTGCCTAGTAGCAGTGTCTGCTAGTCAGTGGATTAACTCAGCTGTTAAGCAAGCTATACCACCTGTAGTTTGGACACTTAATTTTTTCAAAGGAAATGGTTTGGGCGCCTGGGACACTCAGTGAAGAGCATCGGGGAGGCACCCCAAGGCACAGGGGCTGGGACTGGTGGTAGGACGCCTTGCGGTGGACCGCCAAGCTCGATCCTTATCAAAGCTTTTTAACTGCAGCAGCTTTAGTGGACGCTACTGGAGCTGGAATTACCGCGGCTGATGGCATGAGACTTGCACTTCAATAGATCCTTGTGAAAGGATTTAAAGTGTACTCATTCAAATTAGAGAGACAATTTAAATTAAAAAGATTAGACCTGCCTCCACCGCAGGGTGGCTCGCTCGACCCACCAGTGGACAGGCACCAGTATTGGGAGAGGGGGGCTGGCCGTCAGGGTCCACCGCGGCTCTGGCACAAACCCAGCGACACGGAGGTCACACGGGCAGGAACGGACTGGCCGTGTCGGCTTCGCACTTTTTTGGTTTTAGAAGGGCATGACATGCCTATATTTGTGCCTCTCCCTCCTTTTACTCCTCCACCTCTTTTCTTTTTGGATGACTATATGTTCTTGTCACTTTTCCATGTGTTAGTTGTGTCTTCTGAGCAGTTTGTCAGCTTTTGGACACCTTTGAAGTGTTTTCTATGTGTTTTCTATGAGTTTCTATGTGTTTTTGTTTGCCTGCCATTGGTTTTAACGGTGTTCGACGGTGTTCGATGAACAGTTCGACGAACAGTTCGGCGAACATACGGGTGTTCGACGAACCGAACCGAAGTCGAACACTACGGGGGTGGCTCAACACTACTCCCGAGGGCTTGGACGGGCGGTCTCTGCCTAGCGGCCTTGGACTTCGCGGCTTTGAAGAGCACCTCCAGGCGCTCGCAGCAGATCCTCCTCTTCTGCCGCTCATTGTTGAATTGGAGGAGCTGCTTTTTACAGAACTCCTTCCTCCTCTGCGCATCAGCCCGGGTCTCTTGGGGGAAGCCCATCAGGTCCCCCCCTGGTAGTCCCAGGCCATCTCTTCCTCTGCCGGGCAGGCAACCGGGGGTGCAGGAAGCGGCGTCATCAGAGGTTGCTGCAGGTCCTCTGTAGTTACGGACCTGTCCGGGTGGGGGCAGTGGATTCCCCGTGAAACTCAGGACTCCCTGGGACAGGAGTCAGGAGGCACAGCAGGTCTCCGGTGATGGCGGTGGCTTGGGCCTCAGCCTCCAGAGCCGATAGCTGCTCCCATATGATGGCGGTCGGGGACGGGGGTGCTGGCAGGACACTAATGAGGGATACAGTGCACCCCGCGCGCGGGCTGGGGATTTCCGTCTTATCCGCTCCTGTGTCACGCACAGCCTCCTGGGTTTCCTCCACCTGGGCTACGTCCTCCATGGACCGACATGAGGAGCTTTGGCGGCGGGCCTGGATCCTGTGCAGCACCGACTCCCTCCACTCCTCGGTGACCAATTTCTGGGCCTCTTCGACCATCCGGGTCAAGTCCAGGGTTTCTCCTCGGAGGAACTCGACCTCCTCCGGGGTTAGGCATATTCCCTTCACTCTGAGGAAGGTGGCAGCTTGTGGAACAGCTCCGGAGGACTCGGCGGAACTCTCCTCGGCGGCGTCCATCGCTGCTGCAGGGTGCGGAGTATCTAGGATTGTTGCGGCCCCACCTTGTTGTTGCCTTCATCTCCTCCTCTTTTCGGGGCGGCTCCAGGGCGGCTGGCTGACGGGCACTCCCAGGGACATCCCATCTGTTTTGACGGACATCCCTGCGCGGACTGTCTCTGCTGGAGGGGGCGGTCTGTATTTTTGGCGCCCTTGGGAAGCCAGGACCACGATGGGAGGTTCCGGGTTGCTGTCCTTTTTGCACATAATGGCGTCCGTTCTTCTTAGGCGGGCGCCACATGGAATGTGAAACAACAGTCTGTTGTAAAGGTGCGCAGTACCCGGTAGCAATGGGGATCACTTCGTCCGTTGCTGCGGGCACGCAATCCTGCCGACTACGCCAAGTTGTGACGCCTACTTCGCTACTTGCTAGCCCACCCTGAGAGATGGGGGTTGTCGGAACCAGGCCTCGAGGTGGAAGGTGGATGCAGTCGTGGCCTAGGCCCGGCCCGTGCCCAGGGTTGTCACATCAAAATAAGGGCTAGGAGGGACGGTGGTAATCGAGTGGATGTATTGACTACGCCACCTGTGGTGCCTGGTGATTTGCCACCAGCGCTGTGGCAGTCCTCTGAGGCGTGATGTAGTGGCAGCAGAAGATGGTACTACTCCCCACAGGCGGAGCAGGGCCTCAGGGCAGTGAAGATGGATCAGGGGGGTCGTAGTGGGTGGTGCAGTGTGGTGTCGCGCTGAAATAAGGGACCGGAGGTAATGGATGCAGTCTTCCAAGCTTTACTCACATTGTTAGGTGTCAGCTGCAAGGCTTCTCCATGCTCCTCATGGCGCGCTGCGGCCACCAGGAAGGGGTTCAGCACACTCCGGGTAGTTCGGGTGCATCAATCAGGACCCCCTGCACCAGAGTGTTCCTAGACTTTCCCCACTAGGTCCTCTCCTGTCCGTATGTGGTATGTGTACTAAGGCCGGGTCTCCCTCTGGACCATGCACAGAACAAGGGTATGGGTGGCGACTCCGCTCCGTCCGTTACCCGGTGGGATCCACTGAGCCTCCAGGCTTTTCTGACCAAGACTTGAAGTGACACAGTCAGATATTGGGGCCGGTACCCCTTTAGCAGCAGGAGTCCCTCTGGCTAGGGCAGAATAGTGAGGACAGGTGGCGTATGCTGCTCCGTCTGCATCCCCCTGGGATCCTTTTGCCTGTGGAGCTTGTCTCCTCTGCTCCCCTCCAGGCCTTCTTAGGTAAGGACCATGTCCGGGTAGAGACAGCCATTAATTCTAGCCCGCTCCTCGCCTCAAGGCCGGAGTACGAGGACCGTGTATCTTCTATCAGCTGCAGGTTCACATAGAAAGCCACGTTCAGTGATGAAGATCACAATCAAAGACCATAAGCCCAAGATGGCCGTTTATTAAATATGAATTTTGTGGTGTAACCTAAAGTGCGTCCTCCACCCTCACCCACTACATGGTTCCCCCTATCTTTGGTTCCCTCCCATCTCCTCTTATCTCCGCTGGGGCAGCACCCTGGTGCATATAAGCCCCCCTCAGGTGGGAGAGGTGTAGTGTTGGATGGATGGCCGAGTCCTGAGAGGTGTTCCACCCTTACCTGGGAGAGGAGATACCACACGTCGGTCTGAGGTGCAGTAACCCTGTGGCGACTGAACCCTCAGCGGCGCCACAACTGCTTCTAGCTGCCTGTTGGGGTGCTCTGCCTCCCTCCCCCTGTCTGCTGCTGTCCTTGCTCTGTATGTCCTCCTGCCAGGTTGGGTGAGTTACTGTATCATCTACCACTTCGTCTTCCACTTCCGCACCCTTGTCCTCCTCCTGACTTTCTGGCAATTGTGTCTCATCATCGTCCACCTCTTGGGACACTTTCCCACCGTCGCCATCGTGTGACCGTGGCTGCTCAAATATTTGGGCATCGCTACATGTGATCTCCTCTTGCACCACTTCAAGTGGAACGGGCGAGAGGCCCGAATCTATAAATGGGAAAGTAAACAACTCTTCAGAGTGTCCAAGTGTGGGATCAGTTGTCTCCGGGCACTCGGCATGGTGGGAGGAAGGAGGATCAGGGTGAGGAATATGCGGCCCAGACTCACGGCTACTGAGACTTGACTGTGTGGAAGACAAGGTGGTGGTGGTGGTGGCTAAGTGACTGGAAGCATTATCTGCTATCCAACCAATAACTTTTTGACACTGCTCTGGGTACAATAGTGGTGTTCTGCGGTCCCCTATTAATTGGGACAGGAAGGTTGAGCGAGAAGATGTGGGTGGTGGTTGTGGCACAATTTCAGCTTGCCCACGGCATCGCCCTCTGCATGCACCATCATCACCATCACGTCCAGTTCCCCGTCCCTTGTCACGTGCCTTGCCCATTTTAAATGGAAGACAGTATCTTGCACGCTTACAACAAATGACTGAATTTGGAGCAAACTTATATGTGATCCGTGTGACGGAGAAACCACAGTTTTAAATACTTGGCCTGAAGGTAACTATTTTGAACAGCAATCTGCTGTGAATTGCTTCACTGACACACTGAAAGAAATTTTTAATGAAGGTCAGAAATGGCAGTATTTTCTGACAACGCATATGTGATCCATTTGACGGAGAAAACACAGTTTTAAATGGCTGGATTTTTAGCGCTGTTGTATAGAAAGGACCTGGCTGTATTCTGCAGTGCCAACAAGCAAATGGCGCAGAACAATTGTGTTCTCTGGATTGCTTTTTAAGCAAATAATGAGGATTAAGATCCCAAAAAAATTATTCCTGGCCCCTGAGACCTGGGCCTTTGTTTAGAAATATCTAACCGCAGCAGAAGGCAGAACTGGAATGGAGCCTCTTGTGCTATTTGCACTGCAGTCTGCTATATACCCTGCCTGCCTGCCTATAAACCCTGCCTGCCTGATATCTCTGTAGATGGATTAGTCCTCAGAAGGACTGTTTGTTGAGATGGATATGTGTCTCTAATATAGTCTGTACACCTACACTAACTAGAAACAAGCAAATCTCTCCCTAGTTCAGCAGCAGCTTTCCCTACACTGTCTGATCCGGAGTGACTGTGACGAGCATGGCGGCGCCAGGTCTGATATAGACCCGATGACGCTGTGCAGCCAGTCAATCACTGTATTGCCACAACCAACATGGCTACGGCATTAGTGAGTGGCAGGCAATCCCTGCATGTTCATTGGCTCTCTAAAGAGCGCCAAACATGAAGGGAGGAGACCCGAGCTCCCTCTGAGCAACCCGGAAATACTCGGGGAGCTCCGAGCAGTAGCGAGCATGCTCGCTCATCACTAGTTGGCACCGTCTTGAAACAAAATTGGCGCCCCCGCTCCTCAGCCTCTCAACAGCCTCCACTCAGCAGCCTCATCTCTAGCGCCAACAGAATGTTTGGAAATGTCAGTCTATGTTTTATCAATGGACACGTGACACAAGAACGGATAAAGGAATCGGCTGACATTGGTGCTCAGAGAAGATGAGGCCATTCACAATTAGAAAAACACCTAAATGTTGTGATATTATTATAGTTAATAATATACACAAGCCATGGTCAGGGATAGCGCATTCTTTGGACATGTTTATCTAAAACTGGACAACCCCTTTAAGTGCAAGGATTTTTATTTATTTCAGGAACTCCTCCGTGGCAATGGTGATAGAAAAGAGGCCTTGGTGATCCTAGCAACCAATCAGAATTCTGCTTCCATTTCTGCAGCACAGTGTAGAAGATGAGAGCTGCGCTCTGAATGGTTGCTATGGGCAACGAAGCTCAGGCTGATGTTTGAGGGTCACATAGTTGCAGCAGGACAGTGCACGGTGCAGAGAAAGAATGTGTCCTCTCTGGGGCTGCACTAGGGGGAGGGCAGCGGCAATAATGGAATTTACACCACCGGCCCCCTGCAGACCCCATTGTAGCCTGTGTGTGATACAGGCGTGAGTGCGCCCCCTGCTGTGATACTGCCTCCCCCTCATGCAACAGGCGAACCAGATACAGGACTGTATGTACTGACACCAGGACCACAGCACCACTGCACAGCACCACTGCACAGCACCAGGTACACAGCACTAGAGATGAGCGTTGTTCGACTCGAACTGTCCGCCAATCTCAAATTCGAGCTGTTTTGGGCGGTGTTCGAGCCGTTCGGCGAACACAAACGATTTGAGAAAAATTCGGCTGTTCGAGGTTATGTTCGATAACTGTTCGTGCACCAAAATCATAACTGGATTTTTTCTCAGTAATGATGAAAATTAATGTTAATACGCAGTTTGAGTGCACAGCGGGGCGGGGGGAGGGGCAGGGGATGGATCTCTGCAGAAATAATGAAGATCTCCATTTTTTTTTCTCTTTCCCGCATTTACAGTGGGGAGGTGCAATCTGTCAGCCTATCAGCAGCGCACACACGGAGCAAAGTGCTTTTTTTCACACAAGCAAGGGCATGTGTCATTGGCAGTGTATGTCACATGTCCTTGCCCTATAAGACCCAGCCATTTTCCCCGTCGTCACCATTTTCTCACTGCTGCAGCTGCGTGTTAGACGGCACCGCTGTTGCTGTGTGCGCTATACCTTGTTAATTTCAAGCCAATTTTCGCACAAATCTACAGATAGCTTGGGAGTAGGGAATAGTTGTGATTGCAGTCCTTTTAAGGACTAGGTTACAGCATTTCCTATGACTTTTATCAGGCAGGTCTGTGCTCTTAAATAGATAGGTTGGGAGTAAAGACTAATTGTAATTGCAGTCCTTTTCAGGACTAAGTTACATCGTTCCTATCAGTTTTTGCCAGGCAGGTCTGTGCCAGTGCTGTGCAAGTTTTTTTCACAGCATTTGGCTAAATCTAGCAAAGCTAATCCTTTTTGGCCTATTGCAGAGTGTGTTAGTCAGTGGAGTAGCCTATCTGTGTTGCAAGCTATACCACCTGTGTATAGAATACCAATTTTTTTACTGCACCTAGTTGTAACATACCTGGCGGCGTCCTTGCATAGTGGTCCATTTCCCACTGTGCAGGAGCGCGCACTTGATCTCCTGTCCAGAATGTCTCTCTGGCTTCCCTCCATGCTGTCTGTTTGTGTCTGTCTCTGCTGCTTAAGGGCGGCGCCCGATCACTTCCTGCTTTTTGTACCTGCTGTGGGTCACACCCCTTGTGCGTCCTCAGCCTATTGCTGTCTGACACTTGGTATATAGCTCAGCAGCTCCCTTCTATCCCTGCCTGAGCATAGTGTTTTCCTTCAGTGTGTGCTTGCACTCTGAAGGTGCCAGGTCCCGTCTTTGTTTCCTTGTCTGCCTTTCCTGGAGGCTGTATTTCCAGGCGTGTCTGAACTAAGTCCTGTATGTCTCCTGCTTTTTGTATCAGTTTCCGTGTCTGAACTGAGTCCTGTATGTCTCCTGCTTTTTGTATCAGTTCCCGTGTCTGAACTGAGTCCTGTATTTCTCCTGCTTTGCGGTATTAGTTCCCGTGTCTGAACTGAGTCCTTTCTGTGTTCTCTTGTCTGTCCTGTCTGAACACGCTCCTTGCCTGTTCGTTCCGCCTTCTAGTGGCCGATTTCCTAGACCCGCTCCTGTGTCTGGTCTGTCCTGTCTGAACACGCTCCTTGCCTGTTTGTTCCGCCTCTCTGGGGGCCGTATTCCCAGACCCGCTCCTGTATCCCTCTGCAGTGTCGGTCTCCTCCGTACACTCAGTTCCAGTCTGAACTTTCTCCTGTCCTTTACCTGTTTTGCCTCTATGTCCGTTCCCTTCCTTTTTCTGCAGAGTCTGAACTCGTACCTAACTCCTGCTTGTTGTCCCTGCAAGTACTGTGTGAGTATCTGGCTCTGTCTTTCCCTTCCTGTCTGTTCCGTGTGAACAGAGTCCTGTCCTGCCCTGCTTCTGCCCGCTGCTCCGGCAGTCCTGTCCTGCCCTGCTTCTGCCCGCTGCTCCGGCAGTCCTGTCCTGCCCTGCTTCTGCCCGCTGCTCCGGCAGTCCTGTCCTGCCCTGCTTCTGCCCGCTGCTCCGGCAGTCCTGTCCTGCCCTGCTTCTGCCCGCTGCTCCGGCAGTCCTGTCCTGCCCTGCCTGTACCCCTCTGCCTGTAATGTTCCTGAGTCCCAGTGTGTACTGGGCCCTATCCCGCCTGTGTTCCTACCTGCTAGTGCCTCCCTGTCTGCACTCTAGCTGTGCTTGCCTTTACCCCCCTGCCTGCATACCCGCCTGCCTGCATACCAGTCGTGCCTGCCTATACCCTCCAGTCTGTGTGCCAGCCTACCAGCCTGTTCCTGTATTCCCCTGTGTGGGTCAACAGCCGTGTCCGGGGTCTGTCCTGGAGTAGCACCTGGTCCCTTTGCTCGGTTCCTCCTTGGTGCACTGGCGTCGTATGCCGTCGTGCGACCCTGGTCGGATCGGGTGAATACTTAGTCACGCCCCTCCAGGCATTCACTCTCCGGCACGGTCCAGTGGAATCACTACCAATCACACGCACACGCCGCTTAGCCCGGGCGTGTGCATAACACTAGTGAAGTAAAACCTTTTGGGAATAGCATCATTCTATTAGTCCATCTATACTGACCTCCATCAGGTTGCAAATTGAATATAATTTTTTGCTGCATCTAGCTCTGAAAAAATATTTGGCCTTCTAGCAGTGTGTGGGACTTGTTCTATTAGTCCATCTATACTGACCTCCATCAGGTTGCAAACTGAATATAATTTTTTTCTGCATCTAGCTCTGAAAAAATATTTGGCCTTCCAGCAGTGTGTGGGACTTGTTCTATTAGTCCATCTATACTGACCTTCATCAGGTTGCAAATTGAATATAATATTTTTCTGCATCTAGCTTTGAAAAAATATTTGGCCTTCTAGCAGTGTGTGGGACTTGTTCTATTAGTCCATCTATACTGACCTCCATCAGGTTGCAAATTGAATATATTTTTTTTCTGCATCTAGCTCTGAAAAAATATTTGGCCTTCTAGCAGTGTGTGGGACTAGTTCTATTAGTCCATCTATCCTGACCTCCATCAGGTTGCAAACTGAATATAATTTTTTGCTGCATCTAGCTCTGAAAAAATATTTGGCCTTCTAGCAGTGTGTGGGACTTGTTCTATTAGTCCATCTATACTGACCTCCATCAGGTTGCAAATTGAATATAATTTTTTTCTGCATCTAGTTCTGAAAAAATATTTGGCCTTCTTACAGTGTGTGGGACTTGTTCTATAAGTCCATCTATACTGACCTCCATCAGGTTGCAAATTGAATATAATTTTTTCTGTATCTAGCTCTGAAAAAATATTTGGCCTTCTAGTAGTGTGTGGGACTTGTTCTATTAGTCCATCTATACTGACCTTCATCAGGTTGCAAATTGAATATAATATTTTTCTGCATCTAGCTCTGAAAAAATATTTGGCCTTCTAGCAGTGTGTGGGACTTGTTCTATTAGTCCATCTATACTGAGCTCCATCAGGTTGCAAATTGAATATATTTTTTTTCTGCATCTAGCTCTGAAAAAATATTTGGCCTTCTAGCACTGTGTGGGACCAGTTCTATTAGTCCATCTATACTGACCTCCATCAGGTTGCAAATTGAATATAATTTTTTTCTGCATCTAGCTCTGAAAAAATATTTGGCCTTCTAGCAGTGTGTGGGACTTGTTCTATTAGTCCATCTACACTGACCTCCATCAGGTTGCAAATTGAATATAATTTTTTTCTGCATCTAGCTCTGAAAAAATATTTGGCCTTCTTACAGTGTGTGGGACTTGTTCTATAAGTCCATCTATACTGACCTCCATCAGGTTGCAAATTGAATATAATTTTTTCTGTATCTAGCTCTGAAAAAATATTTGGCCTTCTAATAGTGTGTGGGACTTGTTCTATTAGTCCATCTATACTGACCTTCATCAGGTTGCAAATTGAATATAATATTTTTCTGCATCTAGCTCTGAAAAAATATTTGGCCTTCTAGCAGTGTGCGGGACTTGTTCTTTTAGTCCATCTATACTGACCTCCATCAGGTTGCAAATTGAATATATTTTTTTTCTGCATCTAGCTCTGAAAAAATATTTGGCCTTCTAGCAGTGTGTGGGACTAGTTCTATTAGTCCATCTATACTGACCTCCATCAGGTTGCAAATTGAATATAATTTTTTTCTGCATCTAGCTCTGAAAAAATATTTGGCCTTCTAGCAGTGTGTGGGACTTGTTCTATTAGTCCATCTATACTGACCTCCATCAGGTTGCAAATTGAATATAATTTTTTTCTGCATCTAGCTCTGAAAAAATATTTGGCCTTCTAGCAGTGTGTGGGACTTGTTCTATAAGTCCATCAATACTGACCTCCATCAGGTTGCAAATTGAATATATTTTTTTCTGTATCTAGCTCTGAAAAAATATTTGCCCTTCTAGCAGTGTGTGGGACTTGTTCTATTAGTCCATCTATACTGACCTTCATCAGGTTGCAAATTGAATATAATATTTTTCTGAATGTAGCTCTGAAAAAATATTTGGCCTTCTAGCAGTGTGTGGGACTTGTTCTATAAGTCCATCTATACTGACCTCCATCAGGTTGCAAATGGAATATAATTTTTTCTGTATCTAGCTCTGAAAAAATATTTGGCCTTCTAGCAGTGTGTGGGACTAGTTCTATTAGTCCATCTATACTGACCTCCATCAGGTTGCAAATTGAATATATTTATTTTCTGCATCTAGCTCTGAAAAAATATTTGGCCTTCTAGCAGTGTGTGGGACTTGTTCTATTAGTCCATCTATACTGACCTTCATCAGGTTGCAAATTGAATATCATATTTTTCTGCATCTAGCTCTGAAAAAATATTTGGCCTTCTAGCAGTGTGTGGGACTTGTTCTATAAGTCCATCTATACTGACCTCCATCAGGTTGCAAATTGAATATAATTTTTTCTGTATCTAGCTCTGAAAAAATATTTGGCCTTCTAGCAGTGTGTGGGACTTGTTCTATTAGACCATCTATACTGACCTCCATCAGGTTGCAAATTGAATATCATTTTTTTCTGCATCTAGCTCTGAAAAAATATTTGGCCTTCTAGCAGTGTGTGGGACTTGTTCTATAAGTCCATCTATACTGACCTCCATCAGGTTGCATATTGAATATAATTTTTTCTGTATCTAGCTCTGAAAAAATATTTTGCCTTCTGGCAGTGTGTGGGACTTCTTCTATTAGTCCATCTATACTGACCTTCATCAGGTTGCAAATTGAATATAATATTTTTCTGCATCTAGCTCTGAAAAAATATTTGGCCTTCTAGCAGTGTGTGGGACTTGTTCTATAAGTCCATCTATACTGACCTCCATCAGGTTGCAAATTGAATATAATTTTTTCTGTATCTAGCTCTGAAAAAATATTTGCCCTTCTAGCAGTGTGTGGGACTTGTTCTATTAGTCCATCTATACTGACCTTCATCAGGTTGCAAATTGAATATAATATTTTTCTGCATCTAGCTCTGAAAAAATATTTGGCCTTCTAGCAGTGTGTGGGACTTGTTCTATAAGTCCATCTATACTGACCTCCATCAGGTTGCAAATTGAATATAATTTTTTATGTATCTAGCTCTGAAAAAATATTTGGCCTTCTAGCAGTGTGTGGGACTAGTTCTATTAGTCCATCTATACTGACCTCCATCAAGTTGCAAATTGAATATATTTATTTTCTGCATCTAGCTCTGAAAAAATATTTGGCCTTCTAGCAGTGTGTGGGACTAGTTCTATTAGTCCATCTATACTGACCTCCATCAGGTTGCAAATTGAATATAATTATTTTCTGCATCTAGCTCTGAAAAAATATTTGGCCTTCTAGCAGTGTGTGGGACTTGTTATATTAGTCCATCTATACTGACCTCCATCAGGTTGCAAATTGAATATAATTTTTTTCTGCATCTAGCTCTGAAAAAATATTTGGCCTTCTAGCAGTGTGTGGGACTTGTTCTATTAGTCCATCTATACTGACCTCCATCAGGTTGCAAATTGAATATAATTTTTTTCTGCATCTAGTTCTGAAAAAATATTTGGCCTTCTTACAGTGTGTGGGACTTGTTCTATAAGTCCATCTATACTGACCTCCATCAGGTTGCAAATTGAATATAATTTTTTCTGTATCTAGCTCTGAAAAAATATTTGGCCTTCTAGTAGTGTGTGGGACTTGTTCTATTAGTCCATCTATACTGACCTTCATCAGGTTGCAAATTGAATATAATATTTTTCTGCATCTAGCTCTGAAAAAATATTTGGCCTTCTAGCAGTGTGTGGGACTTGTTCTATTAGTCCATCTATACTGACCTCCATCAGGTTGCAAATTGAATAAATTTTTTTTCTGCATCTAGCTCTGAAAAAATATTTGGCCTTCTAGCAGTGTGTGGGACCAGTTCTATTAGTCCATCTATACTGACCTTCATCAGGTTGCAAATTGAATATAATTTTTTTCTGCATCTAGCTCTGAAAAAATATTTGGCCTTCTAGCAGTGTGTGGGACTTGTTCTATTAGTCCATCTATACTGACCTCCATCAGGTTGCAAATTGAATATAATTTTTTTCTGCATCTAGCTCTGAAAAAATATTTGGCCTTCTTACAGTGTGTGGGACTTGTTCTATAAGTCCATCTATACTGACCTCCATCAGGTTGCAAATTGAATATAATTTTTTCTGTATCTAGCTCTGATAAAATATTTGGCCTTCTAATAGTGTGTGGGACTTGTTCTATTAGTCCATCTATACTGACCTTCATCAGGTTGCAAATTGAATATAATATTTTTCTGCATCTAGCTCTGAAAAAATATTTGGCCTTCTAGCAGTGTGCGGGACTTGTTCTTTTAGTCCATCTATACTGACCTCCATCAGGTTGCAAATTGAATATATTTTTTTTCTGCATCTAGCTCTGAAAAAATATTTGGCCTTCTAGCAGTGTGTGGGACTAGTTCTATTAGTCCATCTATACTGACCTCCATCAGGTTGCAAATTGAATATAATTTTTTTCTGCATCTAGCTCTGAAAAAATATTTGCCCTTCTAGCAGTGTGTGGGACTTGTTCTATTAGTCCATCTATACTGACCTTCATCAGGTTGCAAATTGAATATAATATTTTTCTGCATGTAGCTCTGAAAAAATATTTGGCCTTCTAGCAGTGTGTGGGACTTGTTCTATAAGTCCATCTATACTGACCTCCATCAGGTTGCAAATGGAATACAATTTTTTCTGTATCTAGCTCTGAAAAAATATTTGGCCTTCTAGCAGTGTGTGGGACTAGTTCTATTAGTCCATCTATACTGACCTCCATCAGGTTGCAAATTGAATATATTTATTTTCTGCATCTAGCTCTGAAAAAATATTTGGCCTTCTAGCAGTGTGTGGGACTTGTTCTATTAGTCCATCTATACTGACCTTCATCAGGTTGCAAATTGAATATAATATTTTTCTGCATCTAGCTCTGCAAAAATATTTGGCCTTCTAGCAGTGTGTGGGACTTGTTCTATAAGTCCATCTATACTGACCTCCATCAGGTTGCAAATTGAATATAATTTTTTCTGTATCTAGCTCTGAAAAAATATTTGGCCTTCTAGCAGTGTGTGGGACTTGTTCTATTAGACCATCTATACTGACCTCCATCAGGTTGCAAATTGAATATCATTTTTTTCTGCATCTAGCTCTGAAAAAATATTTGGCCTTCTAGCAGTGTGTGGGACTTGTTCTATAAGTCCATCTATACTGACCTCCATCAGGTTGCATATTGAATATAATTTTTTCTGTATCTAGCTCTGAAAAAATATTTGGCCTTCTGGCAGTGTGTGGGACTTCTTCTATTAGTCCATCTATACTGACCTTCATCAGGTTGCAAATTGAATATAATATTTTTCTGCATCTAGCTCTGAAAAAATATTTGGCCTTCTAGCAGTGTGTGGGACTTGTTCTATAAGTCCATCTATACTGACCTCCATCAGGTTGCAAATTGAATATAATTTTTTCTGTATCTAGCTCTGAAAAAATATTTGCCCTTCTAGCAGTGTGTGGGACTTGTTCTATTAGTCCATCTATACTGACCTTCATCAGGTTGCAAATTGAATATAATATTTTTCTGCATCTAGCTCTGAAAAAATATTTGGCCTTCTAGCAGTGTGTGGGACTTGTTCTATAAGTACATCTATACTGACCTCCATCAGGTTGCAAATTGAATATAATTTTTTATGTATCTAGCTCTGAAAAAATATTTGGCCTTCTAGCAGTGTGTGGGACTAGTTCTATTAGTCCATCTATACTGACCTCCATCAAGTTGCAAATTGAATATATTTATTTTCTGCATCTAGCTCTGAAAAAATATTTGGCCTTCTAGCAGTGTGTGGGACTAGTTCTATTAGTCCATCTATACTGACCTCCATCAGGTTGCAAATTGAATATAATTATTTTCTGCATCTAGCTCTGAAAAAATATTTGGCCTTCTAGCAGTGTGTGGGACTTGTTATATTAGTCCATCTATACTGACCTCCATCAGGTTGCAAATTGAATATAATTTTTTTCTGCATCTAGCTCTGAAAAAATATTTGGCCTTCTAGCAGTTTGTGGGACTTGTTCTATAAGTCCATCTATACTGACCTCCATCAGGTTGCAAATTGAATATAATTTTTTCTGTATCTAGCTCTGAAAAAATATTTGGCCTTCTAGCAGTGTGTGGGACTTGTTCTATTAGTCCATCTATACTGACCTTCATCAGGTTGCAAATTGAATATAATATTTTTCTGCATCTAGCTCTGAAAAAATATTTGGCCTTCTAGCAGTGTGTGGGACTTGTTCTATAAGTCCATCTATACTGACCTCCATCAGGTTGCAAATTGAATATAATTTTTTCTGTATCTAGCTCTGAAAAAATATTTGGCCTTCTAGCAGTGTGTGGGACTTGTTCTATTAGTCCATCTATACTGACCTTCATCAGGTTGCAAATTGAATATAATATTTTTCTGCATCTAGCTCTGAAAAAATATTTGGCCTTCTAGCAGTGTGTGGGACTTGTTATATTAGTCCATCTATACTGACCTCCATCAGGTTGCAAATTGAATATAATTTTTTTCTGCATCTAGCTCTGAAAAAATATTTGGCCTTCTAGCAGTGTGTGGGACTTGTTCTATAAGTCCATCTATACTGACCTCCATCAGGTTGCAAATTGAATATAATTTTTTCTGTATCTAGCTCTGAAAAAATATTTGGCCTTCTAGCAGTGTGTGGGACTTGTTCTATTAGTCCATCTATACTGACCTTCATCAGGTTGCAAATTGAATATAATATTTTTCTGCATCTAGCTCTGAAAAAATATTTGGCCTTCTAGCAGTGTGTGGGACTTGTTCTATAAGTCCATCTATACTGACCTCCATCAGGTTGCAAATTGAATATAATTTTTTTCTGTATCTAGCTCTGAAAAAATATTTGGCCTTCTAGCAGTGTGTGGGACTTGTTCTATTAGTCCATCTATACTGACCTCCATCAGGTTGCAAATTGAATATAATTTTTTTCTGCATCTAGCTCTGAAAAAATATTTGGCCTTCTAGTAGTGTGTGGGACTTGTTCTATAAGTCCATCTATACTGACCTCCATCAGGTTGCAAATTGAAAATATTTTTTTCTGTATCTAGCTCTGAAAAAATATTTGGCCTTCTAGCAGTGTGTGGGACTTGTTCTATTAGTCCATCTATACTGACCTTCATCAGGTTGCAAATTGAATATAATATTTTTCTGCATCTAGCTCTGAAAAAATATTTGGCCTTCTAGCAGTGTGTGGGACTTGTTCTATAAGTCCATCTATACTGACCTCCATCAGGTTGCAAATTGAATATAATTTTTTTCTGTATCTAGCTCTGAAAAAATATTTGGCCTTCTAGCAGTGTGTGGGACTTGTTCTATTAGTCCATCTATACTGACCTCCATCAGGTTGCAAATTGAATATAATTTTTTTCTGCATCTAGCTCTGAAAAAATATTTGGCCTTCTAGTAGTGTGTGGGACTTGTTCTATAAGTCCATCTATACTGACCTCCATCAGGTTGCAAATTGAAAATAATTTTTTCTGTATCTAGCTCTGAAAAAATATTTGGCCTTCTAGCAGTGTGTGGGACTTGTTCTATTAGTCCATCTATACTGACCTCCATCAGGTTGCAAATTGAATATCATTTTTTTCTGCATCTAGCTCTGAAAAAATATTTGGCCTTCTAGCAGTGTGTGGGACTTGTTCTATAAGTCCATCTATACTGACATCCATCAGGTTGCAAATTGAATATAATTTTTTTTGCATCTAGCTCTGAAAAAATATTTGGCCTTCTAGCAGTGTGTGGTACTTGTTCTATTTGTCCATCTATACTGACCTCCATCAGGTTGCAAATTGAATATAATTTTTTTCTGCATCTAGCTCTGAAAAAATATTTGGGCTTCTAACTGTGTGTGGGACTTGTTCTATTAGTCCATCTATACTGACCTCCATCAGGTTGCAAACTGAATATAATTTTTTTCTGCATCGAACCCAGACAATAGTTTTGGCCTAATACCACAGTTTGGCCACTCAGCTCTGCTCGGTTCCCATCCATTGTTTTTTTGTGCAAACAACTCCAGAGTTGTGAATTAGTTAACCACCAAATGAGTGGAAAAAGGCCTGCTGCTGGTGGAAAGGGGAATAGGCGTGTTGGGAAGGGGAAAAACGGTTGTGTCCATGGAGTAGATGTTAAAGCAACAGTAACATCTGCAGAAGAAAGACCATCTTCCAGCAAAACAAAAATGTCTACTTCTTTTAGCGGACAATGTGATAAGATCCCTTTCTTATGGCCACGCCAATCGCTACAAATTCCAGATGAGGCACAAAATCAGCAGGTGCTTCAACGGATATCAAGTGCTCCTTTAAGTGGGCTCTCCTCCACATCAACTTCAACATCACAAATACTCCAGTCCTCATAGGTGTCACCCCAATCGCACTGGCTTCCTCACAGCTCCCAAATCTCCAGCTGCCCGTCTAAGTATGAGGTAGAACAGATGGTTGAGTCTGCAGAGCTGTTTACTCATACTATAGCCTGGGAATCAGAGGTCGGCTCCAGCGCTTCTGTGAATCCAGACGAGGAAATGATCTGCACTGATGCCCAGAATCTTTATGAGTCGGATCCAGGACCAGACGCAGAAGGTTCTGACCATAATGTAGACCCTCATTCCCAAACCGTAACTCCTGTTGGTGGAGACAATGAGGAAGACGATGATGAGACTCAAATACCTGATTGGAGTGACAACTTTAGTTTTTTGTCAGGGCAGGAACAGGTTGGCTCTGAGGATGACGGGTGTGATAACACACAGGGTGATGATGATGAGATTGGAGATCCCACTTACTGTCAACCCACAGTCAGCCAAGAGATGAGGTCAGCAGAGGAGGTGGAGGAGGATGCTAGTGACGACGAGGTCAAGTTGCGCCTTCCTGGACAGAGACGTAGTACTGGAAGCACGTCAACAACTGCATCCTCAAACACAACTCTGCCTCTCACCACAAGTCGTGGTGGCTTTTCAGGTTGCATGGGTGCTAAGCCTTGCATAGCCTGGGCATTTTTTCAGATTGATAAAGATGACCCAACTCGTGTTATCTGTAACATTTGTCAGCAAAAGCTAAGTAGAGGCTAAAAAATACATAGTTTGAGTACTTCATGCATGAACCGGCACATGGACATGAAGCATAAGTTGCAGTGGGAAGCTCACTGTGCTACAATGCGGCCTAGCCGGCCGGGCCAACCACCGTCTTCCACATCTTGTGCATCCGCAGCCTCTTTATCCTCTGTGACTGGGGGGACAGCAGTCACACCTGTTTTGGGACGCAGACCTGCCACCTCTTTACCCGCAACAGCCAGCGTGATTGGCGTGTCATCATTTCCTTTGGAGGTGGTAACACCAGCTGGTGTTCAGCGATGTCCGACATCGATAGCACCACCTTTGGATCAAGGCAACCTAACATGTCCGCCTGCATCTTCCTCACAGACCGACAGTTTTCCGGGGACACCCTTCTCAACCCCGTCTAAGCACAACAGCCAGCCCTCAGTCCCTCAGATGTGGACAAGTAAAAGACCATTTCCTCCTAGCCATGAGAAAGCTAAGAGGTTGAATTTCACCATCTGCAAGCTCTTGGCTACAGAAATGCTGCCTTTCTGCCTGGTGGACACAGAGGATTTTCGAGACCTTATGTCCGTCGCAGTGCCCCAGTACCAGATGCCCAGTCGGCACTACTTCTCAAAGAAAGGTGTGCCTGCGCTCCACCAGCATGTCTCACACAACATCACCGCTTCTTTGAGAAACTCTGTGTGTGACAGAGTGCATTTCACCACAGACACTTGGATGAGTAGGCATGGACAGGGGAGTTACATGTCGCTGACTGGGCACTGGGTAACTATGGTGACAGCAGGACAAGGGGCTGCTGTCCAAGTCTTGCCGTCCCCACGAGTTGTGCGTCAATCCTCTTTATCTCAAAGTTCCTCCTCTGCTTCTGCCTCCTCAACCTCCTCTTGGTCCTCCACCTGCACCCAAAGCCTGTCTGGTCATGCCACAAGCTTTCTAACTGCGCAGAAGGGATCCTGCACACCTCCTTACAATGCTGGCAGTAGGGCTCAACGTCATCAGGCGGTTTTTACTTTGAAATGTCTGGGAAATGTGAGTCACACAGCTGAGGAGTTGTAGTCAGCTCTGGAGAACCAATTTCATGAATGGTTGTCTCCACTGGACCTGAAACCAGGGAAGGCCGTGTGCGACAATGCTGCAAACCTGGGTGCGGCCCTTTGCCGGGGCAATGTCACACACATGCCTTGTATGGCTCACGTGTTGAACCTGGTTGTCTAGCAATTTTTTGCCCACTATTCCGGACTAGATGGCCTTCTGCAGAGGGCAAGGTCGCTGTGTGCTCACATCCGCCGTTCGCATCCCTCAGCTCAGCGACTTACATCTCTACAGAAGTCGTTGGGCCGGCCACTTCACCGGCTAAAATGCGATGTGCCTACCTGGTGGAATTCAACTCTGCACATGTTGCAGCGACTGTGGCAGCACCGACAAGGCCTGGTGCAATACGTTCTGACGTATAGCCTTTGCCAACGGGATCCAGAGGTGGGGCAAATCACGCTGGAGGTGTGGTCTCAGATCAGGGACCTATGCACCCTTCTACACAGTTTTGAAATGGCGATGAAGATGTTTAGTGCTGACGATGCCATTATCAGCATGACTATTCCGGTGATTTACATGCTGGAGCACATGTTAAAGAGAATTCGGAGTCAGGTGGTGGCACAAGAGGAGGTGGAGGAAGTAGAGGAGGAGGAGTTGTATGCGGAAGGGCTAACATCTGCAAGGTCCAGACGGTCGGCAGCACCAAGGCGGCAGGCATGTGAGGGTGGGGGAGATGGTTTTACCAGGGCGCATGTTAGCAGCCAAACTAGTGAGGAAGGTGCAGGAGCCCAGGAAGAAGTGGAGGACGAACTGATGGAAGACTCATCAGATGAGGGAGACCTTGATCACATTTCTGTTGTGCGAGGTTGGGGGGAGAGGACAGAGGAAGGAAGCATGATTGTTACCTCGCCACCAACACAACAGGGACTTGGTGCTCCTGGATGCGCAAGACACATGAGTGCCTTCTTGCTGCACTACCTGCAACATGACCCTCGAATTGTGAGAATTAGAAATAATCCTGACTACTGGGTTGCCACACTGTTAGATCCCTGGTACAAAAGTAAATTTGCAGAAATAATTCCTGCCATAGAAAGGGATGCACGCATGCAGTAGTATCAGCAGAGACTGTTGCAGAATCTTACATGTGCTTTTCCACAAAACACTAGTGGTGCACGTAGTGAATCTCACAGTTCCAACTTGCCAACCGTGGGACCGTCGAGTGTTCAGCACTCAAACCTTAACAGAAACACAGTATCTGCTGGTAACATCAATTTTGCGGAATCATTTCAGCACTTTTTTAGCTCATCCTTTGCAAGGCCACAGGAGACAAGAAGTCTGACACATAGTCAACGCCTAGAGACGATGGTACAGGAGTATCTCCAAGTAAACATTGAAGCCATGACTGTGTCACTGGACCCTTGCTCTTTTTGGGCTTCCAATCTGGGTAAATGGCCGGAGGTAGCCACTTACGCCTTGGAGATCTTGTCATGCCCCGCAGCCAGCGTTCTGTCTGAACGTGTGTTCAGCGCTGCTGGTGGTGTTCAGACATATAAGCGCACGCGGCTCTCCACTGATAATGTAGACAGACTCACGTTCATAAAGATGAACAAATCATGGATCCGAAACGACTTTTCTACCCCTGTGTCATCCTGGGGAGAGTAAAAGCTTGATGATTGGTTAAAATCACCTCACCAACCGTTTTAAGCTTCAAATTACTAATCATTTTTATCTGTATCTTGGCTGGAAAATAATTTGGGCTTTGTAGCAGTGTGCAGTACTGATTCTATTAGGCCATCTATACTAAGCTCCACCAGATTTAAAATTACTAATCATGTTTATGTGTATCTTGGCTGGAAAATAATTTGGGCTTTGTAGCAGTGTGCAGTACTGATTCTATTAGGCCATCTATACTAAGCTCCACCAGATTTAAAATTAATAATCATTTTTAGCTGCATCTAGCCCGGAAAATAATTTTGGGGCTCCGAGATGCGCAAGACACATAAGTGCCTTCTTGCTGCACTACCTGCAACATGACCCTCAGATTGTCAGAATTAGAAGTAATCCTGACTACTGGGTTGCCACACGCTTAGAACCCCCACACTCTTCGATCAACCTTTTCATTTTAATAAAGACCAAAAAAATGGTCATTTTTGAAATTATAAGCATTAGCAGGATATTAGAAACTGAAATCAAACAGTTTTCAAATCAAAACTTTATTCTAGGTGATGTTACATTTGCACATAGGACCCCTTGTTCGAAAGGAGCTTCTGAACTCTCTCGTCAATTGAATTTGTCAGGTTTTGGATGGTTTCTGCTTCAATTGTTTTGCATGAGGACAGAATACCCTCCCATAGCTGTTGCTTAGATGTGAACTGCCTCCCGCCATCATAGACACTCCTTTTGATGATGCTCCAGAGGTTCTGAATGGGGTAGAGGTAAGGGGAGCATGGGGGTCACACCATAAGTTTGTCCCCTTTTATGCCCATATCAGCCAGAGATGCAGATGTGTTATGTGCAGCATGAGACGGTGCATTATCATGCATGAAAATGATCTTGCTGTGGAATACACGGTTCTTCTTCTTGAACCATGGCAGTAAGTGCTGTTTGAGAAACTCCACATACATTATGGATTAGGGATCCTAAAGGGGCCGACAATCTCTCTCCCCATGATTCCAGCCCAAAACATTACTCCACCTCCTCCTTGTTGGCGCTGTAGCCGTGTTTGCGTGGGGTGTCCATCAACCAGCCATCCTCCACTCCATCCATCTGGACCATAGAGCGTTGCACGGCACTCATCCGTGAACAAAACAGTTTTGAAATCAGTCTTCATTAGTGTTGAGCGAGCACTAAAATGCTCGGGTGCTCGAAGCTCCGGCCAAGCTCACTGTGATACTCGGGTGCTCGACCCGAGCAACGAGCCCAATGTTAGTCTATGGGAGACCCGAACATTTTTGCGGCGGCTCCCCCGACAGTCTGTAGACAGCCTAAAAAGTGCCCAAAACGATAGTGACAGTGCTCAAATGACATGGGGACAGCATAGGGATCGTCCCTGGAAGCATTTCTGACCCCCAGGTCACTGCTGTCAACAACGTGGTCAGAGGTATTAAGCCACTTTTACAGGCTCACAATAAAACGTTCAAAAACGAAAGTGAAAGTGCTTTCCTGTGAAATATGTTAACCCCTTAACGACCATGGGTCTTTCTGTTTTTGTGTTTTCCTTTTTTGCTCCCCTTCTTCCCAGAGCCAGAACTTTTTTAATTTTCATTCAATATGGCCATGTGAGGGCTTATTTTTTGCGGGATGAGTTGTACTTTTAAGCACCATCACTGGTTTTACCATATCTTGTGCTGGAAAATGGGAAAAAAATTCCAAGTGCAGTGAAACTGCAAAAAAAATGCAATTCCACAGTTGTTTTTTGGGTCCTTTTTTTACCACGTTCACAGATTGCTAAAACTGACCTGCCATCATTATTTTCCAGGTCGTTACGAGTTCATAGACACCAAACATGTATAGGTTCTTTTTTATTTAAGTGGTGAAAAAAAAATCCAAAGCTTGCTAAAAAAACAAAAAAAAATGACGCCATTTTCCGAGACCCTTAGCTTCTCCATTTTTCGGGATCTGGGGCCAGTTGAGGGCTTATTTTTTGCGTGCCGGGCTGACGTTTTTATTGATACCATTTTGGGGTAGATCCGATGTTTTGATCGCCCTTTATTGCATTTTATTGCAAAGTTGTAGCGACCAAAAAAACTTAATTCTGGCGTTTAAAATTTTTTTCTCGTTACGCCGTTTACTGATTGTATTAATTCTTCTTTTATATTGATAGATCGGGCGATTCTGAACGATACCAAATATGTGTATGTGTTTTTTTTTTTATATATATATATTTTATTTTGAATGGGGCGAAAGGGGGGTGACTTAAACTTTTATATATTTTTTATTTTTTTTATTTTTTTAAAAACTTTTTTTTACACTTTCAGCTTGCTTCTATAGTCTCCAGAGGAGACTAGAAGCAGCAGTTGTCTGATTGCTTCTACTGCATACAAGCGATGAGCAGATCGCTTGTATGCAGGGGAAATGCTCACTTGCTATGAGCGCTGACCACTAGGTGGCGCTCATAGCAATTGAGACATGACAACCACAGGCATCTGCTGCAGACCCTGAGTTGTCATGCCCACCCATTGGTGACCCACGATCACGTGACGGGGTCACTGATGGGCGGGGCTTAGGACTCCCGGAAGCGCGAGTTAAATGCCACTGTCAGAGATTTAACATATTAACAGCCGCGGGTGGATTGCGATACCAATAATCAGCTGACATGTGCTCGCTTCAGTGCGTGCTCACCGCCGGAGCCCCCGCTGAACCGGCCTTCCCGACCTGGTGCGTACTATTACTGACCAGGTCGGAAAGGGGTTAAGGAACATCCTTTCCAGGGTAAAGACTTGTGTATAAGGCAAAATAAATAACCAAAAACAAAAATACTCCTCCACACCTTGGGCTATGTTCACAATTAGCATTTTTTATGCGTTTTTGCACGTTTGTATTGCTTTCAACCGTGACAAATGCATTCACCGGGAAATGTCATTTTAACATTTTACAACCTTATCTGGCCATGTGCTGTGTGACACATGCATACAGTGCTAAAAAGACATGGGAACAGCATGGGAAAGACCCCTGGAAGCATCTCTGACACCCAGGTCACTGCCTAAAAGTGTGCCCATCAGAAGGGATCCTTGCCGCATCAGAAGATGCAGACTTGCAACTATCCCCGTGCAAGTCCTTGTCCCAGGGCAGTGTTCAATTGTACCTCCCCCATAACTTGCAATACAAGCACAAGTATGCAGCCTGCCACCCACCCACCCCCCAGGCTGCAATACCATACTGCTAGCTTGCTTGCACTTGAAATTGGGCCTTTTAGGCATGTGGAGGTGGAATCTGGCCACCACGTCATGGCTGCATCGGTAGCCTGGTATCCATACTCAGTCCCCAGCCTCCCGGCGGCCGGGTGTCTACGCTTGGTCCCCAGCCGCCAGGGGGCGGCCGGGTGTCCATACTCAGTCCCCAGCCGCCCCGCGGCCGGGTGCCCACACACAGTCCCCAGCCGCGTGGGGGTGGCCGGGTGTCCATAAACGGTCCCCAGCCGCCCCTATTTGTCCCGGTGCGCCTTATACACAAGCGCGCATACCAAAACATTACCTGTGCCCTCCCCAGTGCATTTAGTGGGAAGGACAGCCTAACCACAAACACGTGGACAAGTGAATGTGGCCAGGAATGGTCCATCTCACTGACGCCTTCACACTGGGTTAATATTGTGGAAGCCGGGACACAGTTGGACACTGGGATGCAACACGTCCTCCAGACATAGAGGATTGCGGGTCCTGGGTCAATCAGGCTTCAACACAAAGTTCAGAAGGTAGACAGCAGCAGTGGTCGGCCTCCTACACAACGAGTAAATTATTCATGATCATGAGGCCATCCACCTCCTTAGCTTTCTGTTCCTTGGAATGCAAGTGTAGCACCCCGAGGACTCGGCTGCTACAGGGGTATTGCACCTCAAACCAGAGGTGTGGTATTCCACTCCCGGGTAAGGATGGAGTGTGGGACCAAGCTCAGTTAGTTGCATGCACTACACTCATCCCATTTCCGGGGGACAGAACAACGGTACTCCCACTAGGTAGATGTGCAGGTACGACAGCGTCTGTCCCTGGCTGGAGTGGGAGGGGGGGAGGAACATCCCAGTTGTGTAGGAGCAGTCAGGGGAGGGATTCTGGGCATAGGAAGGAGCCCATTGGGTGCTAGTCACCTGGGCTCGGGTGTCAGAGGGAGTATAAGAGGTGGGCACCATCTTTAGACAGGGTCCTGTTCAGAGGAGAGCCTGTGCAGAGAGGAGCTCAGCCAGAGAGGGCTGACAGGGAGCTGTGGCTCCGGCTGGGCCCAGCTCCAGAGCCAGGCCTGAAGCAGAGAGAGGAGGAACAGAAACACCAAGAAAGGCCCAGAGACGCAAGAATAGAGGGAACCCTGAGATCCCACAAGAGAACAAGTTAACGGGTGAAGGGTTGGCAGAAGAGGGTACCGGATCCCAAACTGGTAGAGGCTAAACATCCTTAGCCAGGAACCGGAGGTCGTGGATAAGTTTTGCCGCGACCCCTCACCATATCCACCAGGAAGGCAAACCACGCATAGGGTCAGGGAAGCCGGGAAAGGTTTCGCCACCAAAAGACCCGAGGAAGCCGGACATAGGTGGGTCCCTGGTGAGGACGGCCCGTAGGAAGGAAGAGAGGGGAGCTCGGGACCACGCTCTGGAGCTGCCTGGGAGTTGGCCGAGTCCCGCACCTGGTGGACGCAGCACGGCTCGGGTGGTCACTGCTGGCCGAAGTGACCGGAGCAACACCTGTGAGTAAAAGCCTTGAAACTGCACCACACGTCTCTGAGCTTCCTTGCTGCACCATCACTACCACTATCTTCCACATCTGCTGCCCTGAGGCCATACCCCTCCCGTTGGGGGTTCTACCAGCTATGCTGCACAACCTTACCACCGGCCTCAGCGGTCTGCCCTGCAGCGGCGGCTTCATAGCCGCATTCAACGGGTGGCGTAGTCGAACATTCTAACATCTACTGCTAAACGCTGCCACTCAGTTTGATTCCCTGGGCACGGACCGGGTCACCGCCACGAGACTACTACCCCCATCTGATCCGGATCCGGGTAAGCTCCCCCGTGCGCGCGATGCCGCGCGACGCAGCAGGCCCAGGGGCGCGTCAACTTTGGCGTAGTCGGCAGGATTACGTGCCCGCAACCGACGGGTACTGCGTGCCTGAAGAAAAGTTCACATTTACCGTAAAAAGGAGTCTCCCGCCAATTCCAGAGGGTTCCCGCCATCGGACGTCGTCCGGAGTCGTTTCCCGCTGTTTGCCCGCCATTTGCAGCCTTTGCCCGCCATCCACGGAGTTTCCCGCCATAAAGAGACGATTCCCGCCATCTGAGACGATTTCCCGCCCTGGCAGAGCGGACTCCATTATGGGCGTGCCAGAGGGTGGCAAGAGGCCACCTCCCATCGTGGGCCAGGTCCAGGAATGGCGCCAAAAGCGGAAACCGCCCCCACCAGCAGAGACTGCAATGATAGAAATGTCCATCAGCGTGAGAGGGCTGCCCCTGGAACTGACAATCACTAAGTTGCCCCGGGACCACCCTCAATGGGGGCGGATACAGAACAAAACAGAGAAGATGGGTGCGGCATGGAGGAGTCTGGACAGATCGCACCCGGAGATGGAGGGAGAGTCGATCAGCACCGACCCTGTGGTCCGGAACATGTTACAGGCTGCCACCCCAGAAGGCCTGGTGGAGATCCTGGCACAGCTCCCCAGAAATCGGGAGCGTGCACAGACCGCGCTGGAGGCCTTGGCCCGGAAGATGGCCCGGGTACAGCAAGAAGCGCTGGCCGAGTGGAGGAGAGAGATGATCCAGCAGGCTGGAACCCGCCAGCAGAGGATGCCACCCGCAACGTGGAGCGTGTCTGCCCCTGAGGATGGTGCAGGAGGAACGGAGGCCGGAGACGACGCCGCGGAGGGAGCCGCAGAGATGGAAGCAGGTAATGGGGACGTCATCACCCCGTGCCCCGTAGCCGCAAGCCTGCCCCAGCTCCCCGTCGCAGAGCCCGAAGTTCCACTTACCGCGCCCGTTGCCGCACCGCCGCTGCTTCCAACTAGGCCTCAAGCGGCAGGAGCCGCGGTCGTGACCTCTGTTACGCCACGCCCCTTGACCCTGAGCGCGGCAAAAGAGGAAGGGCCCCCGGCCTGGTCGCAAGGCCGAGTACCCCACGGCGCCGCCGTCTCCACAGTACCCTTCACCTTCAGAGTGCCACCGGCCTGGTCGCAAGGCCTGGTGAATCCGGGCGCCGCTGCCCCCACCGCGCCCTCAACCTCCACAGTGCTGCCCCTGGGTGAAGACCTATTCGCACAGCACACTTGCCCGGATGGGCAGTCCTTCGTGTGGCCACCGGAGTACGCCAACCCCCGACTCCGGAAGGAGTGGCCCCAGTGTGAGCCTCTGATCCCGGCTCCGGCGCCCGCCAACATTGTCTCGCTCCCATTGGAAGAGGCCCAATTTGCGTGGGACCCCACCGGCGAAGACCTCATGGGGTTCACTCAAGAGACCCGGGCGGCCGCAGCCCAACGTGAGGAGTGTTGCCGACAACAACTGGAAGTCTTTCAGAGGGAACGGCGAGAGACGCGGGTCCGCGAGGAGCGGCTGCAGGTCCAAAGCGCGGAGCAGAAAAGCCGGACCCGACGAAGCCGCCGTGCGGCCCACGGTCCCCGCGCCACCGGGACTGTAATAAAGTTTCAAATGGAGCACGGCTGGGGCTTTATCCGGGATCACAGAACCCCCGGCGATGTCTTTGTTACCCGCAGGGATGTTGAGAGCCACCTGCCGGAGGGACACCGAGGGCGTGACCTCTACCCGGGTGATGAGGTCACCTTCACCCGGCACCAGTGTGCCAAAGGACCATACGCCCTTCACGTGCACCGGTTGACGGAGGAGGAGTTGCGGTATGAGGAAGATCAAGAGGACCCGGACGGGTCTGAAGACTACCCTCAGGAGGAGACAAGGAGAGGACACCGCTACTAAAGGGGAGTAGCATAAGCAAAGCACTGTAAATAAGTTACCCGTATGGGTATTTGACATGTTGCTAATTGGAGTGTGGTCCCCGTTGGGACTAGTGTGGAACTGTTTAAAGGGACTGTTTCCTGTGTGCCCCTAATCCCTTACCAGGCTGAGGACTGTGAGCAGCCATTCCCCTATTCCCCACTGGCCGAGGACTGAGAGCGGCCATACCCTGTAAATAGTTGCGCTTCCTAAAGCGCCCCCTTCTGGTTTTATAAAGAACTGTTTTTCTACTAGTGACTGTTGCACTTTACCCGGTCACAAGTTGCACCGTGGCCAGAAGATAAAGAATGTTTTATATGAAAAAGTTTTTATGATGCTAAAAGAGTTAATGATGTTTTCTGATAATGTTTTCGTAATGTTTTATACCCGTAAAGTTAGAAGAGAAAAGTACCTCCCATAAAGGGATGAGTTCATAGTTGATATCTTATGTGTAAGTGCACTTTAAAAAAATTTTGTATGTTTTGTTTTATTCTTTTACAGCCCGAGGACGTGCTGTGGTTTACCAGGGGGGAATGTAGCACCCCGAGGACTCGGCTGCTACAGGGGTATTGCACCTCAAACCAGAGGTGTGGTATTCCACTCCCGGGTAAGGATGGAGTGTGGGACCAAGCTCAGTTAGTTGCATGCACTACACTCATCCCATTTCCGGGGGACAGAACAACGGTACTCCCACTAGGTAGATGTGCAGGTACGACAGCGTCTGTCCCTGGCTGGAGTGGGAGGGGGGGAGGAACATCCCAGTAGTGTAGGAGCAGTCAGGGGAGGGACTCTGGGCATAGGAAGGAGCCCATTGGGTGCTAGTCACCTGGGCTCGGGTGTCAGAGGGAGTATAAGAGGTGGGCACCATCTTTAGACAGGGTCCTGTTCAGAGGAGAGCCTGTGCAGAGAGGAGCTCAGCCAGAGAGGGCTGACAGGGAGCTGTGGCTCCGGCTGGGCCCAGCTCCAGAGCCAGGCCTGAAGCAGAGAGAGGAGGAACAGAAACACCAAGAAAGGCCCAGAGACGCAAGAATAGAGGGAACCCTGAGATCCCACAAGAGAACAAGTTAACGGGTGAAGGGTTGGCAGAAGAGGGTACCGGATCCCAAACTGGTAGAGGCTAAACATCCTTAGCCAGGAACCGGAGGTCGTGGATAAGTTTTGCCGCGACCCCTCACCATATCCACCAGGAAGGCAAACCACGCATAGGGTCAGGGAAGCCGGGAAAGGTTTCACCACCAAAAGACCCGAGGAAGCCGGACATAGGTGGGTCCCTGGTGAAGACGGCCCGTAGGAAGGAAGAGAGGGGAGCTCGGGACCATGCTCTGGAGCTGCCTGGGAGTTGGCCGAGTCCCGCACCTGGTGGACGCAGCACGGCTCGGGTGGTCACTGCTGGCCGAAGTGACCGGAGCAACACCTGTGAGTAAAAGCCTTGAAACTGCACCACACGTCTCTGAGCTTCCTTGCTGCACCATCACTACCACTATCTTCCACATCTGCTGCCCTGAGGCCATACCCCTCCCGTTGGGGGTTCTACCAGCTATGCTGCACAACCTTACCACCGGCCTCAGCGGTCTGCCCTGCAGCGGCTGCTTCATAGCCGCATTCAACGGGTGGCGTAGTCGAACATTCTAACATCTACTGCTAAACGCTGCCACTCAGTTTGATTCCCTGGGCACGGACCGGGTCACCGCCACGAGACTACTACCCCCATCTGATCCGGATCCGGGTAAGCTCCCCCGTGCGCGTGATGCCGCGCGACGCAGCAGGCCCAGGGGCGCGTCACAAGCGCATGTATGTAGTAGCAGCTAGGCCTGAGGTGGTCAGCGTTTTGGCGCATATTCTACCTCCTTCGAGGATTGCTGGATGTTTTCCTGCTACTAGCCCAGTTCTATGACTCCCGTTAAAACAAAGTTTCAGGTGATGAATGATGGATGAGGTGGTGGCAAAGGAGAAAGAGCACAAGGAACAGGGACCATTCACATCAATATCAGGCCAGCCAACCACACATGTCTTGTAGGATATGTTTCCGTACCAAAAGGAGCGGTTCAGCTACATAGTTATAAGGCATACAGTGAATGCAATGCCTACCAAAAATTTCGAGGCACTCCAATGCCCCTTGGAAGTGACATGGAGGTCAAAGGGCCTTAACTAAACCGTTTTTTTCCATTTATAGCAACTGGGTCTCCTGTACACTGTTGGCCTAAGCAGGGAATGGAAGGCTTTCCAAAAATTATTAGGCACTGCAATGCCCCTTGAAACAGACGTGGATTACAGCGTATTAAAAACCTTCTACCCATTATTGGGGAGTGGGTCTCCCTTAGTGTTCGCCTATGCATTGAAAAGCAAAAGCAAAATTAGGAGGAAATGCAATGCCCGTTGCAAGAGTCGTGGAGGTTAAAGGTAATTAAAAACAACATGTCAATGCCCCTTGGAAGAGCTGTGGAGTTCAGAGTGGTTTAACAAGACGGTTTTAATGCCCCTTAGAAGAGACGTGGAGTTCAGAGTGGTTTAACAAGACAGTTTTAATGCCCCTTGGAAGAGATGTTGAGGTCACAGTAGCTTAACAAGATGGTTTTAATGCCCCTTGGAAGAGACTTGGAGTTCAGAGTGGTTTAACAAGACAGTTTTAATGCCCCTTGGAAGAGTGGTGGAGGTTACAGTGGAATAAAAAGACAATATCAATGCCCCATGGAAGAGACGTGGAGGTCACAGTAGCTTAACAAGACGGTTTTAATGCCCCTTGGAAGAGTGGTAGAGGTCGCAGTGGAATAAAAAGACAATATTAACGACCCTTGGAAGAGACGTGGAGGTCACAGTAGCTTAACAAGACGATTTTAATGCCCCTTACAAGAGCCATGCAGTACAGCATATTAAAAACATTATTCCCATTATTGGAGAGTGGGTCTCCCATAGTCTTTGCCTATGCCTTCCAAGCAAAAGCTGCCAAAAATTAGGAAGGGGGAACTTGCAATGTCCCTTACAAGAGCCATGCAGTACAGCATATTAAAAACATTATTCCCATTATTGGGGAGTGGGTCTCCCATAGTCTTTGCCTATGCTTTCCAAGCAAAAGCTGACAAAAATTAGGACAGAGGAACTTGCAATGCTGGCAACATGGACCATGGTCACCCTGGTGGTATAGTGGTCGTGGAGGCTGAGGATAAGGAGAAGAGCAAAAAACAGCCTAAATGAGGAAGCGTATACCCATGTGTGGGTGTGAAGCGATGCATGGGAATACACCTAACACAGTGGATTTGACTTCATGTTACTCTGCTGTCATTTGGTGGTGATGAGAAGTCTGGCCCAATCCAGCCCTTGTTCATTTTGATAAGGGTCAGCTTGTCAGCATTGTCAGTTGACAGGCGAGTGCGCTTATCAGTTATAATTCCCCCAGCGGCACTAAAAACACGCTCCGATAACACGCTAGCGGCAGGGCAGACCAGGACCTCCAAGGCATACAGAGTGAGTTCATTCCAAGTGTCCAGCTTGGATACCCAATAATTAAAAGGCACAGAGGAATCATGGAGGACGATGATACTCCCTCACCAACTTTTGAAACTTTCCACTCCTTGTGAGAGTACCCTGCGCCTCAGGGCCTGTAAGCCTGGCAGGTCTCAGAAAACTGTCCTAGAACATTGACAGTGTTCCCCTGCCCCTGCTGGATTGGAGTTGCGTCTCTCTCGCCTGTATGCCTTAGTTGGGCAGCAAACTGTGACCTCTGCCGCTACCGTGTTCAGATGGGAATTTCTTTAATAGTTCTGCAGCAAGGGCCTTCTGGTACTGCCCCATTTTTGTAGACCTCGCCAACTCAGGAATAAGAGAGTGAAAGTTCTCCTTGTAGAGGGGGTCTAAAAGTGTCATCAACCAGTAATGACTGTCACCCAACATTTTGACAATGCGAGGGTCACGGTTAAGGCAGCGTAACATAAAGTCAGCCATGGGTGCCAGACTGGTAACGGGCAAGACTTCCGTGTCCTCACCAAGATGACGACTGATAGTGTTGAGCGATCACTAAAACGCTCGTGTGCTCGAAGCTCGGACCGAGCTTACCGTGATACTCGGGTGCTCGACCCGAGCAATGAGCCCAATGTTAGTCTATGAGAGACCCGAGCATTTTTGCGGCAGCACCCCCGGCAGTCTGTAGAAAGCCTAAAAAGTGCCCAAAACGATAGTGACAGTGCTCAAAAGACATGGGGGCAGCATGGGGATCGCCCCTGGAAGAATTTCTGACCCCCAGGTCACTGCTGTCAACAACGTGGCCAGAGGTATTAAGCCACTTTTGTGGGCTCACAATAAAACGTTCAAAAACGAAACTGAAACGGTTTTCCTGTGAAATATGTTAAGGAATTTCCTTTCCAGGGTAAAAACTTGTGTATAAGGTAAAATAAATAACCAAAAACAAAAATACTCCTCCACACCTTGGGCTATGTTCACAAGTAGCATTTTTCATGCGTTTTTGCACTTTTGTATTGCTTTCAACCGTGACAAATGCATTCACCGGGAAATGTCATTTTAACATTTTACAACCTTATCTGGCCATGTGCTGTGTGACGCATGCATACACTGCTAAAAAGACAAAGGATCAGCATTGGGAAGACCCCTGGAAGCATCTCTGACCCCCAGGTCACTGTCTAAAAGTGTGCCCATCAGAAGTGATCCTTGCCGCATCAGAAGATGCAGACTTGCAACTATCCCCGTGCAAGTCCTTGTCCCAGGGCAGTGTTCAATTGTACCTCCCCCATTCCTTGCAATGCAAGCGAAAATATGCAGCCAACCACCCACCCACCCGCAGGCTGCAATACCATACTGCTAGCTTTCAATTGAAATGGGGCCTTTTAGTTTGGAGGAGGCCGAAGCTGGCTACTACCTCATGGCTGCTTCGGCAGCGAGGTATCCATACTCTGTCCCCAGCCGCCCGGCGGCCGGGTGTCCACGCTCGGTCCCCAGCCGCCAGGTGGTGGCCAGGTGTCCATACTCAGTCCCCAGCCTTCCTGATTTCTCCTGTCACCTTCCCCCACACTTTTCTTAGCCTGGCCTGCTTTAGGGCAGCATTGGACGAGCCCACCAGAGTAACAGACTCCTCCGGTGGGCCCTGGCTTCTCCATCAGGGGAGTTGAGAGTGCCCAGGTGAGGAGCATGATGATGATGATAGAAGTTAGCATCTGCTTTGTTTTCTTGGAATGCAAGCGCATGTATGTAGTAGCGGCTAGGCCTGAGGTGGTCCGCGTTTTGGCGCATATCCTACCTCCTCCGAGGATTGCTGGATGTTTTCCTGCTACTATCCCAGTTCTATGACTCCCGTTAAAACAAATCTTCAGGTGATAAATGATGGATGAGGTGGTGGCAAAGGAGAAAGAGCAGGAGGAACAGGGACCACTCACATCAATATCAGGCCAGTCAACCAGATATGTCTTGTAGGATATGTTTCTGTAACAAAAGGAGTGGTTCGGCTACACAGTTATAGGGCATACAGTGAGTGCAATGCCTACCAAAAATTTCGAGCCACTCCAATGCCCCTTGGAAATGACATGGAGGTCAGAGGGCGTTAACTAAACCTTTTTTTCGATTTATAGCAACTGGGTCTCCCGTGAACTGTTGGCCTAAGCAGTGAATGGAAGGCTTTCCAAAAATGATGAGGAACTGCAATGCCCCTTACAAGAGCCATGTGTGGCACCCCAGGGGTCTGGTCACCACAGTAATAGAGATATTACGTCGGAGAGCAAGTTGGAGGTTTCCTGGTCAGGATCCCTTAAACATGCAACATCCTCCTGCCCCAGGCCTGGGAGGGGAGAATTCTGTCCTTATAAACTGGATCTGGGGCGGGGTTGAGTGAGTCAGAGAACAGTCAGAGTCAGAGTGAGAGCAAGGGAAAGTAACAGCAAGGAGCTCTGTAGGAGCTAGGAGCTAAAGACCAGGGGCTGGAAGCTGAGCAGAGCTCACTCTGGCAGAAGACAATAGGAACTGGACAAAGGAGTCCGAAGCTGTGAGGACTTATATATCCAGCAGCAGAAACCAGCCGGCAGGGGATTTCAGGTCCTCTGGCCATAGAAGCCCGGAGGCTCAGTCACAAGCAAGGGACCAGCACCACCGTCGTGGAGCGGAGGCTAACAGAAGGCCCCAAGTCACCAACCATACGGGTGAGCACTACACGGTACACTCAGGGACGTGGGCTACTTCTACCCGCTTACAGCAAGGTAGCCAGGAAGAGTGCAGACAAACGGGGAGGCCTACAACTCTACCTGGCCAGGGGAACTCCTGCTTGCTCACAGACTGACCAGGCCTCTTATGCTAGCCAATACTCCCGGGAGGGTCTACCTTATAATCATCAGTAAATACCCTGAACTGCACTGCAAAGACTCTGAGTCGTTCCTGCTGCGCTCGTCCACCATCACCCCCATCATCCACACTCACTGCCCTGAGGCTATACTCATCCCAAGGGGAGTTATCCCATTCTATGCTGCGCACACAACACCAGCCTCAGCGGTCTGCCTCGCAGCGGTGGTACTCCCTGACCGCAATCCACGGGTGGCGCAGTCGGACAATTAACCTCAAAACCTAAGAAAGACTGCCACTGGTTTGACCAGCCTGAGCCACGGGACCGGGTCACCGCCACGGAGATTACAGACCCCAGAGACCCGGCACCGGGTATCCCACCCACGTGTACACACGGCCCAGGGGGCGCGTCACATGCAGTACAGCATATTACAAACATAAGTCCCATTATTGGGGAGTGGGTGTCCCATGGTATTTGCTTATGGTTTCCCAGCAAAAGCTGCCAAAAATTAGGACGGAGCAACTTGCAATGCCCCTTACAAGAGCCATGCAGTACAGCATATTACAAACATAAGTCCCATTATTGGGGAGTGGGTCTCCCATAGTATTTGCTTATGCTTTCCCAGCAAAAGCTGCCAAAAATTAGGACGGAGTAACTTGCAATGCCCCTTACAAGAGCCATGCAGTACAGCATATTACAAACATAAGTCCCATTATTGGGGAGTGGGTGTCCCATGGTATTTGCTTATGCTTTCCCTGAAAAAGCTGCCAAAAATTAGGACGGAGGAACTTGCAATGCTGGCACCCTGGTGGTATAGTGGTGGTGGAGGCTGAGGATAAGGAGAAGAAGATTAAACAGCCAAAACGAGGAAGCGTATACCTATGTGTGGGTGTGAAGCGGTGCATGTGAATACACCTCCCGAAATAACACAGTGGATTTGACTTTATGTTACTCTGCTGTCATTTGGTGGTGATGAGAAGTCTGGCCCAATCCAGCCCTTGTTCATTTTGATAAGGGTCAGCTTGTCAGCATTGTCAGTTGACAGGCGAGTGCGTTTATCAGTTATAATTCCTCCAGCGGCACTAAAAACACGCTCCGATAGCACGCTAGCGCCAGGGCAGGCCAGGACCTCCAAGGCATACAGTGCGAGTTCATTCCAAGTGTCCAGCTTGGATACCCAATAATTAAAAGGCACAGAGGAATCACGGAGGACGCTGGTACGATCGGCAAGGTACTCCCTCACCATCTTTTGAAACTTTCCACTCCTTGTGAGAGTACCCCGCGCCTCAGGGCCTGTAAGCTGGGCGGGTGTCAGGAAACTGTCCCAGAACGTTGACAGTGTTCCCCTGCCTCTGCTGGATTGGAGTTGCATCTCTCTCGCCTGTACGCCTTGGTTGGGCAACGAACTGTGACCTCTGCCGCTAGCGTGTTCAGATGGGAATTTTTTTAAGAGTTCTGCAGCAAGGGCCTTCTGGTATTGCCCCATTTTTGTAGACCTCTCCACCTCAGGAATAAGAGCGTGAAAGTTCTCCTTGTAGCAGGGGTCTACAAGTGTCACCAACCAGTAATGACTGTCACCCAACATTTTGACAACGCGAGGGTCACGGTTAAGGCAGCGTAACATAAAGTCAGCCATGCGTGTCAGACTGGTAACGGGCAAGATTTCCGTGTCCTCACCAAGATGACGACTGACCATGCTCTCCTCCTCCTCCTCTTCCTCCTCCCCCCTGTCCTCAGGCCACCCAGGATGAACTGACGGCATGAAACTTGTACAGGTACTACCGTCTACAAGGCATGATAGCAGCTCCTGTTCTTCCTCCTCCTCCTCCTCCTCCTCCTCCTCTCCCTCATTGTCCCCCAATGCACATTGGGATGAGATGAGGCTGGGCTGTGTGTAATCGCCCGCTACTGCTTCTTGATCCATCTCATCATACTCTGGCTGCAATGCCTCCTCTTTAATTCTCTGCAGAGAGCGTTGCAAAAGACAGACAAGTGGGATGCTGACACTAATGTTGGCGTCATCGCCACTCACCATCTTCGTGGCCTCCTCAAAGTTTGTCAGGATAGTACATATGTCAGACATCCAGGTCCACTCCTGAGGTCTTATGTGTGGAGTCTGACCTGAATATCGACGGCCTTGTTGCAGCTGGTACTCCACAACTGCTCTCTTCTGCTCACAAATCCTTTGCAACATGTGGAGGGTAGAGTTCCAACGTGTGGGGACATCACACACCAGTCGGTGTGCCGGAAGCTGCAAACGCTGCTGCATCACAGCAAGGGCGGCGGAATCTGTAGCTGACTTGCGAAAACGAGCTGACAGGCGGCGTACTTTCACGAGCAGATCTGGCAACTCGGGGTACGATTTAAGAAACCACTGAACCACGAGGTTAAGCACATGAGCCAGGCATGGTACGTGTGTGATCTCACCTCGCCTCAGAGCCGCCACCAGGTTACGGCCATTGTCACACACGACCATGCCGGGATGTAGGTTCAGCGGTCTCAGCCACAGATCTGCCTGCTCTTTCACAGCTGTCCACAACTCACAAGCAGTGTGAGGTTTATCACCTAAGCTTATGAGTTTCAGCACAGCCTGTTGCCGCTTGGCGGAGGCAGTACTGCAATGCTTCCAGCTTGTAACTGATGTGGTGATATCTGAGATGGAGGCTGAACATGAGGAGGAGGAGGAGGAGGAGGATGCGCAGGAGCTGTACACTGTGGGGGCAACTCTGACTGACATAGGGCCCGCAATCCTCGGTGTGGGGAGGATGTGTTCGGTCCCAAGGTCCGACTGGGTCCTGGCTTCCACTATGTTTACCCAATGTGCCATCAGAGAGATGTATCGTCCCTGGCCACAAAACACTTGTCCACGTGTCCGTTGTCAGGTGGACTCTCCCAGTAACTGCGTTGTTGAGGGCACGGCAGATGCTTTGGGACACGTGCTTGTGTAGTGCGGGGATGGCACACCGGGCAAAATAGTGTCGGCTGGGGACCGAGTACCGAGGGACGGCCACCGCCATAAGATTGCGGAAGGATTCCGTCTTCACCAGCATAAAAGGCAGCATTTCCAATGCAAGCAGTCGTGAAATGTGCGAATTTAGGACTGTGGCCTGTGGGGCGTTAGCTGCGAATTTCTGTTTTCGTTCAAAAGTCTGGGAAATGGACAATTGAACGCTGCGGTGGGACGTGGACGTGGACGTTGATGCTGTTTCTTGAGAAACTGCCATAACAAGTGAAGACTGAGAGGAGGGGGCATCCAGACTCTGGAAGACCTACCGCTTGTACTGGCAACGTCCCTCGTGTTGGTGTTACGGGGAACGGTTGCCTGCCTTCTGTCTGTGGCCACCACACTGCTTCTTCCTGCCTGTTGGGGTACTCTGCCTCCCTCCCCCTGTGTGCTGCTGGCCTCACTCTGCATGTCCTCCTTCCACGTTGTGTCAGTTACTAGATCATCCACCACCCCCTCCTCTTCCACTTGCGCACAACGATCCTCCTCCTCACTTCCTGGCAATTGTGTCTCGTCATCGTCCACCTCTTGTGACAGATTGCCAACGTCGACTTCCTGTGGCCGTGGCTGTTCAAATATTTGGGCATCGCAACATGGGATCTCCTCTTCCACCACTTCAAGCGTATCAGGCGAGGGGCCCAAATATGGAAATGGACCAGTGAACAGCTCTTCAGAGTGTCCAAGTGTGGGATCACTTGCTGTCTGACGACACTCGGCATGGTGGGAGGAAGGAGCATCAGGGTGAGGAGGAGTATGCGGTCGAGACTCACGGCTACTAAGAGTTGACCGTGTGGAAGACAGACCGGAGGTGGTGGTGCCCAGGTAACTGGAAGTATTGTCTGCTATCCAATTAATAACCTGTTCACACTGATCAGTTCTCAATACTGGTGTTGTTCTGTGCTTCCCTAGTAATTCGGTCAAGAAGTGGGAGCGAGAAGATGTGGCTGTTGGTTGTGGCACATTTTCACCTTGGCCACGGCCCGTCCTCTGCACGAACCATCACCAGAACGTCCAGTTCCACGTCCCTTGCCACGCGCCTTGCCCATTGTAAATGAAGTAAAATAGCTTACACTTGCACTATCAATGGAAAAAGGGTAATAAAGAGTAGATTAGAACCGTGGAAGAGGAAAACCACAGTTATTGTTTACTGGGGTATACCACACTTTTTTAAATAGAGATATTTGCGGCTGAACAGTGAGCGACACACTCAAACTGCTTTTTTTTTAGATACCAAAGGCCCAAAACTGGATAGTACAGCGATTTGACCCGTGGAACTGCGAAACCACACTGGGATGTCGGGCCTACACAAGACTATTTACAACAGATATATTTTTGTGTCACAACTGTCAGGAGACACTACTGTTTTTCTTTACGGAAAAAACTACCAAAACCTGAATAATAGAGATTTTTTACCGTGGAACAGCAAAACCACAGTAATCATTTACTGGTGTATACCAGGCTTTTTAAAATATATATATATTTGCGGCTGAACAGTGAGCGACACACTCAAACTGTTTTTTTTAGATACAAATGGCCCAAAAGTGGATAATACAGAGGTTTGTACCGTGGAACTGCAAAACCACACTTGTATTTCTCGGGCCTACACCAGACTATTTTCAACAGATATATTTGTGTCTAAAAAATCAGGGAGACACTATTTTTTTTTTTTTACAGAAAAAAATGCAAAAAGCAGGATAATAGAGATTTTTTACCGTGGAACAGCAAAAGCACACTTCTGTCTCTCTGGCCTACACCAGACTATTTTCAACAGATATATTTGTGTCTGAAAAATCAGGGAGACACTATTTTTTTTTTTTACAGCAAAAAATGCAAAAAGCAGGATAATAGAGATTTTTTACCATGGAACAGCAAAAGCACACTTCTGTCTCTCTGGCCTACACCAGACTATTTTCAACAGATATATTTGTGTCTGAAAAATCAGGGAGACACTATTATTATTTTTATACAGCAAAAAATGCCAAAAACAGGATAATAGAGATGTTTTACTGTGGAACATCAAAACCACAGTAATAATTTACTGGTGTATACCAGGCTTTTTAAAATATATATATATTTGCGGCTGAACAGTGAGCGACACACTCAAACTGTTTTTTTTTAGATACAAATGGCCCATAGAATTGCAAAACCACACTTCTATTTCTCTGGCCTACACCAGACTATTTTCAACAGATATATTTGTGTCTGAAAAATCAGAGGCACACTTTTTTTTTGGGGGGGGGGGGGCACCAAAAGGTTAATAAGATGGGTATTTGTACATTCTGAAGTAGGAAAAAAAAAAGAGGATTTAGATTAAAAAAAAGGATTTTTCCTGGCCCCCGGGACCTGGAGCTAAGTCCAGCAATTTCAGCAACAGGAGCAGCACACAGGACTGTAATGCAGCGTTTGATGGTATATCCACTGCGTCTCCTATACAGCCTGCCTGCCTGCCTGATATACCTGGGGTGGATATTAGTCCTGAGAAGGACTGTTTGTTTGATCTGGCAGCCTTTACAGACCCTACACTAACTATTTTCAAGGATATATCTCTCCCTAAATCAGCAGCGCTGTCCCTACACTGTCTGATCCGGAGCGACTGTGTCCAAGATGGCGGCGCCCGGTTTTAAATACTCGAGGTGACGCTGTGCGGCCAGCCAATCACTTAATGCCCACAAACAACATGGCTGCGGCATTACAGTGACTGGCTGGCAATCCCTGCATGTTCATTGGCTCTGTTAAGAGTGCCAAACATGCAGGGCGGAGACCCGAGCTCCCGCCCTAGTAACCCGGAAATGCTCGGTGCTCGCCGAACATGCCGAGTAGCGTGATGCTCGGGCGAGTACCGAGCAGTGTCGAGCATGTTCGCTCAACACTAGTCTTCTTGTAATGTTTGGCCCACTGGAGCCGTTTCTGCTTGTGTGCAGTCGATAGAGGAGGTAGACAGGATGGCGTACGCACAGCTGCAAACCTCTGAAGGACCCTGCATCTTGTTGTTCGGTGGACGTTGGAGGCACCAGCAGCTTCAAAAACTTGTCTGCTGCTATGACAAGGCTTTTTTGCCACTGCTCTTTTAACCTGACATAATTGCCTGTAGGAAAGAGTCCTCAATTTTCCCTTATCAGCACGCACACGTGTGTACTGTGAATCAGCTACATACTTCTTGATTGCCAAGACACTTCATCCTAATCATCACACAATGTTGATTGTAGTCATGCCTTGACCTAAACACTCCACAATTTGTTGCTTCTCAGCAGCCGACTCATCCTTTTTCTTTCCCATTTTGGCAGAAAATGTAGGCTGCTTAATAATGTGGGACAGCCTTCTTAAGTAGTCTTGCCATTCATTGGACACACCTGTCAAACTAATTAGCACAGGTGTCTGCAATTGCTTACAGTGATATAAAGAGCCCTGACACACATCACCATCAATGAGTTTAACTGACAAGCAAACAAATTCTTCCCTTATCACTCCGAAACACTTTTTGCATAATAATTTGGAACACAGTGTACATGTGCTTTTCCACAAAACACCAGTGGTTCACATAGTGAATCTTACAGTTCTAACTTGCCAACCGTGGTCTGTATGGAGTTGTTCAATAAAGGGCCCAAAATTAAGATAACATAGACGGGAGAGGTCTCTATGAATAGGAATTCCTAAGAATTTGATACCCTGTGAGGGCTAGGCAAAGGGAAAGTTGGACTGGATGGAATCCTGTATGGATTTGGGGAGGGAGACATCGAGGGCCTCAGACTTCGCTATCTTGATTTTAAAATTTGACCATGTAACAAAGTGATCTATTTCAGCCATAACAGGCTGCTGATGGATATATGTGATTGACATCATCAGCAAATGCAGAGCACTTGTACTCGGTGCCTCCCACCTCAATCCACCTAATATTGGGGTTATGGCGAATTGATGAGAGCAGGTACTCCGTCACTAGGATGTATAAGAGAGGGGACAGAGGACATCCCTGCCTTGTCCCATTGGTGATTATGAACGGTGATGAAAATGTTCTGACGTGCCCCCTGGGCCTTGGGACATCCGGAGCCGGACCCTTTTTGGTGGATGCTGGTGGTTGGAGTCTCCGTGACAGCGACCCGGTTCCGTGGCTCAGGGCGGTCAAACCAGTGGCGGAACTATTTATGTGGTTTTGATGTTTAAATGTCCGACTACGCCACTCGTGGATTGCGGTCAGAGTGAACCGCCGCTGCAGGGCAGACCGCTGAGGCTGGTGTTGTGGGTGCAGCAGAGCGTAGCATAACTCCCCACGGGAGGAGTATAGCCTCAGGGCAGTGTATGCGGAGGATGGGGGTGATGGTGCAGGGCAGCAGCAGTAACGACACGGAGTCAGTTATGCAGTCCAGGGCCTTTACTCACAGTTCTTTTTATCCAGACCACTTCTGCAGGTAACGGCTGCCCACGTCGTACTGTGCTCACCAGGTGAGGGGCTCAGACAACTCCCAGATAACTTTGGAGCGCTTCACAGGACCCCTTTGTGTGTCCTTTGTCTGGCCTTTCTTACCAATGCTTCTGTCCGGCTGCCTCGGGCCTCCTCTTGGTAAACTTGGCTCCAGTTTCCCTGACCCTATGTGCTGCCCTCCTAGTGGGTGTAGCGAGGGGCTGCGCCACATAAAATGTCACAGCCTCCGGTTTCTAGCTGAGGGTCGTTTCCCGCCTCCACTAGTTTCGGGGACCGGTCTCCCCCTTTGGCCAGACCCCTCCACGCAGGTGGATTCGGGCGTGCGGTGGCGACTCGCCCATCCGCACCCCTGGGATCCCTTCGTTCCTCATTCCTGGAGCCTTCTCCGCTCCTCTTCCTTCCTTCTCCCTCTTCCAGGCCTGGGCCTCTGTTACTAGGCCCGCCTCCAGAGCAGAGCTCATGCAGAGCCCCTGCTCCCTGTCACTTCGGCTCAGACTTCTCTGCACTGAACTAAGATGGTGCCCACATTTTATACTCCCTTCTCAATGCACCCAGGAACTGCTTCCTCCCTGCTCCTGCACTACAGGGTTCCCCTTCCTCGGTGTTCCCTCCCCCCTCTCCAGCCAGGGACAGGGACTGTCGTGCCCATCTCAGGGGCATATTGGTCGCCCTGCCCCACGGCAATGTGGTGTAATGCATGCAGGTGTCGGGATACCGATCCACACTCCATCCTTACCTGAGAGTGAGATATCACACCTCTGGGTGAGGTGCAATACCTCTGTAGCAACCGAGCCCTCGGGGTGCTACAGTTCCATTTATCTTCAGCCTAGGTGACGTATTGCGATACAGGGCCGTGATTTTGGCTATAAAAGGGTCCCCTAGACCTCTACCCCAAGCTTTTTAAGAGAATAATATATGGCGTGCCAGGAGACTTTATGGAATGCTTTCTCAGCATCCAACGAGAGTATCTAATTACAAATTTTTAACTGCATCTAGCCCAGGAAATACTTTGTGCCTAGTAGCAGTGTCTGCTAGTCAGCGGATTATCCCAGCTGTTAAGCAATCTACACCACCTGTAGTTTGGACACTTAATTTTTTCAAAGGAAATGCTTCGGGACCCCGGGATACTCAGTGAAGAGCATCAGGAGGCACCCCAAGGCATAGGGGCTGGGACTGGCGGTAGGACACCTTGCGGTGGACCTCCGAGCTCGATCCTTATAAAAGCTTTTTAACTGCAGCAGCTTTAGTGGATGCTACTGGAGCTGGAATTACGCGGCTGCTGGCTTGAGACTTGCCCTCCAATAGATCCTTGTAAAAGGATTTAAAGTGTATTCATTCTAATTAGAGAGACAATTTAATTTAAAAAGCTTAGAGCTGCCTCCACCACAGGGGGGCTCGCTCGATCCACCAGCGGACAGGCACCAGTATTGGGAGAGGGGGGCTGGCCGTCAGGGTCCACCGCGGCTCTGGCACAAACCCGGCGACACGGAGGTGGCACGGGCAGGAACGGACTGGCCGTGTCGGCTTCTCACTTTTTGGATTTTAGAAGGGCATGACATGCCTATATCTGTGTCTCCCCCTCCTTTTACTCCTCCACCTCTTTTCTTTTCGCATGACTATATGTACTTGTCACTTTTCCATGTGTTAGTTGTGTCTTCTGAGCAGTTTGTCAGCTTTTGGACACCTTTGAAGGTGTTTTCTATGTGTTTCTATGTGTTTTTGTTTGCCTGCCATTTTTTTTAACGGTGTTCGAAGGTGTTCGACGAACCGAACCGAACTCGAACACTTTTAGGGGGGTGGCTCAAAACTACACAGCACCACTGCACAGCACCAGGTACACAGAAAACTGCACAGCACAGTGCTGGGCACACAGCACCACTGTACAGCGCCAGGTACACAGCACACTGCACAGCACAGTGCCAAGCACACAGCACCACTGCACAGCGCCAGGCACACAGCAACACAGCACAGCGCCAGGTAAACAGCACTCTGTACAGCACCAGGTACACAGCAACACTGCACAGCGCGAAGTACACAGCACACTGCACAGCACAGTGCCAAGCACACAGCACCACTGCACAGCACCAGGTACACAGCATACTGCACAGCACCAGGTACACAGCACACTGCACAGCCCCAGGTACACAGCACACTGCACAGCACAGTGCAGGCACAGAGCACCACTGCACAGCACAGCGCCAGGTACACAGCACAACTGCACAGCATTAGGCACACAGCACAACTGCACAGCGCCAGGTACACAGAACACTGTACAGCACAGTGCCGGGCACACATCACCACTGCACAGCGCCAGGTACACAGCACACTGCACAGCATCAGGTACACAGCTCACTGCACAGCACCAGGCACACAGCACATTGCACAGCACCAGGTACACAGTACACTGTACAGCGTCAGGTACACAGCACCACTGCACAACACCAGGTACACAGCATACTGTACAGCACCAGGTACACAGCACACTGCACAGCCCCAGGTACACAGAACACTGCACAGCACAGTGCAGGCACACACCACCACTGCACAGCACAGCGCCAGGTACACAGCACCACTGCACAGCACCAGGCACACAGCACAACTGCACAGCGACAGACACACAGCACCAGGTACACAGGCACACAGCACCATTGCACAGCGCCAGCCACACAGCACCACTGCACAGCACCAGGTACACAGAACACTGCACAGCACAGTGCCGGGCACACATCACCGCTGCACAGCGCCAGGTACACAGCACACTGCACAGCATCAGGTACACAGCACACTGCACAGCACCAGGTACACAGCACATTGCACAGCACCAGGTACACAGTACACTGTACAGCGTCAGGTACACAGCACACTGCACAGCACAGTGCCGGGGAAACAGCACCACTGGACAGTGCCAGGCACACAGCAGCACTGCACAGCGCAAGGCACACAGCACCACTGCACAGCGCCAGGCACACAGCACACTGCACAGCAACAGGTAAACAGCACACTGCACAGCACCAGGGACACAGCAAACTGCACAGCACCAGGTACATAGAACACTGCACAGCACAGTGCCGGGCACACAGCACCACTGCACAGTGCCAGGCACACAGCACCACTACACAGCACCAGGTACACAGCACACTGCACAGCTCCAGGTACACAGCACCACTGCACAGCACAGTGCCAGGCACACAGCACCACTGCACAGCACCAGGAACACAGCACCACTGCACAGCACCAGGCACACAGCACCACTGCACAGCACCACTGCACAGCGCCAGGCACACTGCACCACTGCACAGTACCAGGCACAGAGCACACTGCAACGCACAGTGCCGGGCACACAGCACCACTGCACAGCACACCACCAGGCACAAAGCACACTGCACAGCACCAGGCATACAGCACCACTGCACAGCGCCAGGCACACAGCACCACTGCACAGCACCAGGTACACAGCACACTGCACAGCACAGTGTCGGGCACATCACCACAGCAAAGCACAGCACCAGGCACACAACACCACTGCACATCACCAGGTACACAGCACACTGCACAGCACCAAGTACACAGCACACTGCACTGTGCCCGGCACACAGCACCATGGCACAGCACCAGGCACACAGCACCACTGAACAGCGCCACTGCACAGCACCAGATACACAGCACACTGCACAGCACGAAGTACACAGCACACTGCACAGTGCCACTGCACAGCGCCAGGCACACAGCACCACTGCACAGCACCTGGTACACAGCACACTGCACAGCACCAGGTACACAGCACACTGCACAGCACAGTTCCGGGCACACAGCACCACTGCACAGCACAGCGCCAGGTACACAGCACCACTGCACAGCACCAGACACACAGCACCACTGCACAGCGCCACTGCAAAGCAACAGGTACACAGCACACTGCACAGCACAGCACCAGGCACACAGCACCACTGCACAGTGCCAGGCACACAGCACAACTGCACAGCACCAGGTACAAAGCACACTGCACAGCACCAGGCACACAGCACCACTGCACAGCGCCAGGCACACAGCACCACTGCACAGCGCCAGGCATACAGCACCACTGCACAGTACCAGGTACAGAGCACACTGCAACGCACAGTGCCGGGCATACAGCACCACTGCACAGCACCAGGTACACAGCACACTGCACAGCACAGTGTCGGGCAAATCACCACTGCACAGCACAGCGCCAGGCACACAGCACACTGCACAGCACCAGGTACACAGCACACTGCACAGCACCAGGCACACAGCACCACTGCACAGCACCTAGTACACAGCACACTGCACAGTGCCGGGCACACAGCACCACTGCACAGCACCAGGTACACAGCACACTGCACAGCACCAGGTACACAGCACACTGCACAGTGCTGGGCACACAGCACACTGCACAGCGCCAGGCACACAGCACCTACACAGCACCAGGTACACAGCACACTGCACAGCACCAGGTACACAGCTCACTGCACAGCACAGTTCCGGGCACACAGCACCACTGCACAGCACAGCGCCAGGTACACAGCACCACTGCACAGCACCAGGCACACAGCACAACTGCATAGCGCCAGACACACAGCACCACTGTACAGCGCCACTCCACAGCACCAGGTACACAGCACACTGCACAGCACAGCGCCACTGCACAGTGCCAGGCACACAGCACACTGCACAGCGCCAGGCACACAGCACCACTGCACAGCGCCAGGCACACAGCACCACTGCACAGCGCCAGGCATACAGCACCACTGAACAGCACCAGGTACACAGCACACTGCACAGCTCCAGGTACACAGCACCACTGCACAGCACCAGGCACACAGCACTACTGCACAGCGCCAGGCACACAGCACCACTGTACAGCACCAGATACACAGCACACTGCACAGCACAGTTCCGGGCACATCACCACTGCACAGCACAGCGCCAGGCACACAGCACCACTGCACAGCACCAGGCACACAGCACACTGCACAGCACCAGGTACACAGCACACTGCACAGTGCTGGGCACACAACACCACTGCACAGCACAGCGCCAGGCACACAGCACCACTGCACAGCACCAGTTACACAGCACACTGCACAGCACCAGGTACACAGCACACTGCACAGCACAGTGCCAGGCACACAGCACCACTGCATAGTACCAGGCACACAGCACAACTGCACAGTGCCAGGCACACAGCACCAATGCACAGCGCCAGGCACACAGCACCACTGCACAGCACCAGGTACACAGCACACTGCACAGCGTCAGACACACAGCACCACTCTACAGCACCAGGCACACAGAATTACTGCACAGCACCAGGTACACAACACAACGCACAGCAACAGGTACACAGCACCACTGCACAGCACCAGGTACACAGCACCAGTCACACAGCACCACTGCACAGCGCCAGGCACTCAGCACCACTACACAGCGCCAGGTGCACAGCACCACTGCACATCGCCAGGCACACAACGCAATGCACAGCAACAGTTACACAGCACACTGCACAGCACAGTGCCGGGCACACAGCACCACTGCACAGCACAGCGCCAGGCACACAGCACCACTGCACAGCACCAGGCACACAGTACCACTGCACAGCGCCAGGTACACAGCACACTGCACAGCACCAGGTACACAGCACACTGCACAGCACCAGGTACACAGCACACTGCACAGCACAGTGCCGGGCACATCACCACTGCACAGCACAGCACCAGGCACACAGCACCACTGCACAGCACCAGGTACACAGAACACTGCACAGCACAGCGCTGGGCACACTGCACTGCACTAGGTACACAGCACACTGCACAGCACAGCACCAGGCACACAGCACCACTGCACAGCACCAGGTACACAGAACACTTCACAGCACAGCACTGGGCACACTTCACCAGGTACACTGCAGACAGCCCACAGCACCGGGTACACAGCACCACTCTATTACTCCTAGGACAGTGCTGAATTATCACAGTGCAGCGCACAATGTTCGATGAGTACCTGATGTAACGTCTTCTGTATTCGTACTCGCAACGCATGTGGCACGCTGCTGCTCTGCTCCGGATTGAAGATGAGCATGCAGCGTGTCACATGACCAGGACCATGATGCACCCTGCAATGGTGCAGCACTCATTTCCGTTCGCCGGGTGCATTATGCACTGATCTGCTGTCGCTAAGGGCCTGGTAAGCAGAAGCAAAGAGATGGGGGCCCCCGATCGTGGGCTTGGGACCCAGGCTGGTGCCCCCCCCGCACTTTTTGCTTCTGGTCACCGGGCCCCATACAGTAGTAAGGGCAGTAATGCCCTGATGGCGGCCCTGAGTACTCCCACTGAGACACATGGAGAGTACACGAAGAGGCTTTTTTGCAGAGTGCACAGTCTAATTCTGTCCCTTGCTCCAGCTGTGTCCTATCCCTACAATAATCAGAGTAGAGTAGTGGTGGCACTCGTGATCCTGCATTTACACAGGCTGGGCCATGTCAATATTTGTGGTTCCATAAGTGCCCACAGCCTAACAGTTTGTTGATTGGCTGCACTGCAGCCTTTCAACAAACTTTATTAGGCATCCGAATCTAAACAGTAAACTGGACAATCAGTAAAAAGTAGAGATGAGCGTTGTTCTACTCGAACTGTTCGCCAATCTCAAATTCGAGCTGTTTTGGGCGGTGTTCGAGCCGTTCGGCGAACACGAACAATTTGAGAAAAATTCGGCTGTTCGAGGTTATGTTCGATAACTGTTCGTGCACCAAAATCATAACTGGATTTTTTCTCAGTAATGATGAAAATTAATGTTAATACGCAGTTTGAGTGTACAGCGGGGTGGGGGGAGGGGCAGGGGATGGATCTCTGCAGGAACAATGAAGATCTCCATTTTTTTTTCTCTTTCCCGCATTTGCAGTGGGGAGGTGCAATCTGTCAGCCTATCAGCAGCGCACACACGGAGCGAAGTGCTTTTTTTCACACAAGCAAGGGCATGTGTCATTGGCAGTGTATGTCACATGTCCTTGCCCTATAAGACCAAGCCATTTTCCCCGTCGCCACCATTTTCTCACTGCTGCAGCTGCATGTTAGACGGCACAGCTGTTACTGTGTGCGCTATACCTTGTTAATTTCAAGCCAATTTTCGCACAAATATACAGATATTAGGAGTAGGGAATAGTTGTGATTGCAGTCCTTTTAAGGACTAGGTTACAGCATTTCCTACGACTTTTATCAGGGAGGTCTGTGCTCTTAAATAGATAGGTTGTGGGAGTAAAGACTAATTGCAATTGGAGTCCTTTTCAGGACTAGGTTACATCAGTTCCTATCAGTTTTTGCCAGGCAGGTCTGTGCCAGTGCTGTGCAAGTTTTTTTCACAGCATTTGGCTGAATCTAGCAAAGCTAATCCTTTTTGGCCTATTGCAGAGTGTGTTAGTCAGTGGAGTAGCCTATCTGTGTTGCAAGATATACCACCTGTGAATAGAATACCAATTTTTTTACTGCACCTAGTGAAGTAAAATCTTTTGGGCATAGCATCATTCTATTAGTCCATCTATACTGACCTCCATCAGGTTGCAAATTAAAACTAATTTTTATCTGCATCTACAGTACCTCTGAAAAAATATTTGGGCTTCTACCTGTGTGTGGGACTTGTTGTATTAGTGCATCTATACTGACCTCCATTAGGTTGCAAACTGAATATATTTTTTTCCTGCATCTACCTCTGAAAAAATATTGGGCTTCTAGCTGTGCGTGGGACTTGTTGTATTAGTCCATCTATACTGACCTCCATCAGGTTGCAAACTGAATATATTTTTTTCTGCATCTACCTCTGAAAAAATATTGGGCTTCTAGCTGTGTGTGGGACTTGTTGTATTAGTCCATCTATACTGACCTCCATCAGGTTGCAAACTGAATATATTTTTTTCTGCATCTACCTCTGAAAAAATATTGGGCTTCTAGCTGTGTGTGGGTCTTGTTCTATTAATCCATCTATACTGACCTCCATCAGGTTGCAAACTGAATATAATTTTTTTCTGCATCTAGCTGTGAAAAAATATTTGGCCTTCTAGTAGTGTGTCGGACTTTCTCTATTAGTCCATCTATACTGACCTCCATCAGGTTGCAAACTGAATATAATTTTTTTCTGCATCTAGCTCTGAAAAAATATTTGGCCTTCTAGTAGTGTGTCGGACTTTCTCTATTAGTCCATCTATACTGAACTCCATCAGGTTGCAAATTAAAACTAATTTTTATCTGCATCTACAGTACCTCTGAAAAAATATTTGGGCTTCTAACTGTGTGTGGGACTTGTTGTATTAGTCCATCTATACTGACCTCCATCAGGTTGCAAACTGAATATATTTTTTTCTGCATCTACCTCTGAAAAAATATTGGGCTTCTAGCTGTGTGTGGGACTTGTTGTATTAGTCCATCTATACTGACCTCCATCAGGTTGCAAACTGAATATATTTTTTTCTGCATCTACCTCTGAAAAAATATTGGGCTTCTAGCTGTGTGTGGGTCTTGTTCTATTAATCCATCTATACTGACCTCCATCAGGTTGCAAACTAAATATAATTTTTTTCTGCATCTAGCTCTGAAAAAATATTTGGCCTTCTAGTAGTGTGTCGGACTTTCTCTATTAGTCCATCTATACTGACCTCCATCAGGTTGCAAACTGAATATATTTTTTTCTGCATCTACCTCTGAAAAAATATTTGGCCTTCTAGTAGTGTGTCGGACTTTCTCTATTAGTCCATCTATACTGACCTCCATCAGGTTGCAAATTAAAAGTAATTTTTATCTGCATCTACAGTACCTCTGAAAAAATATTTGGGCTTCTAGCTGTGTGTGGGACTTGTTGTATTAGTCCATCTATACTGACCTCCATCAGGTTGCAAACTGAATATATTTTTTTCCTGCATCTACCTCTGAAAAAATATTGGGCTTCTAGCTGTGTGTGGGTCTTGTTCTATTAATCCATCTATACTGACCTCCATCAGGTTGCAAATTCAAAATAATTTTTTTCTGCATCTAACCCAGCCAATAGTTTTGGCCTAATACCACAGTTTGGCCACTCAGCTCTGCTCGGTTACCATCCATTGTTTTTTTGTGCAAACAACTCCAGAGTTGTGAATTAGTTAACCACCAAAATGAGTGGAAAAAGGCCTGCTGCTGGTGGAAAGGGGAATAGGCGTGTTGGGAAGGGGAAAAAAGGTTGTGTCCGTGGGGTAGGTGTTAAAGCAACAGTAACATCTGCAGAAGAAAGACCATCTTCCAGCCAAACTAAAATGTCTACTTCTTTTAGCGGACAATGTGATAAGATCCCTTTCTTACGGCCACGCCAATCGCTACAAATTCCAGATGAGGCACAAAAACAGCAGGTGCTTCAACGGATATCAAGTGCTCCTTTAAGTGGGCTCTCCTCCACATCAACTTCAACATCACAAATACTCTAGTCCTCAAAGGTGTCACCCAAATCGCACTTGCTTCCTCACAGCTCCCAAATCTCCAGCTGCCTGTCTGAGTATGAGGTAGAACAGATGGTTGAGTCTGCAGAGCTGTTTACTCATACTATAGCCTGGGAATCAGAGGTCGACTCCAGCGCTTCTGTGAATCCAGACGAGGAAATGATCTGCACTGATGCCCAGAATCTTTATGAGTCGGATCCAGGACCAGACGCAGAATGTTCTGACCATAATGTAGACCCTCATTCCCAAACTGTAACTCCTGTTGGTGGAGACAATGAGGAAGACGATGATAAGACTCAAATACCTGATTGGAGCGACAACTTTAGTTTTTTGTCAGGGCAGGAACAGGTTGGCTCTGAGGACGACGGGTGTGATAACGCACAGGGTGATGATGATGAGGTCGGAGATCCCACTTACTGTCAACCCACAGTCAGCCAAGAGATGAGGTCAGCAGAGGAGGTGGAGGAAGATGCTAGTGACGACGAGGTCAGGTTGCGCCTTCCTGGACAGAGACGTAGTACTGGAAGCACGTCAACAACTGCATCCTCAAACACAACTCTGCCTCTCACCACAAGTCGTGGTGGCTCTTCAGGTCGCATGGGTGCTAAGCCTTGCATAGCCTGGGCATTTTTTCAGATCGATAAAGATGACCCAACTCGTGTTATCTGTAACATTTGTCAGCAAAAGCTAAGTATAGGCCAAAAAATACATAGTTTGAGTACTTCATGCATGAACCGGCACATGGACATGAAGCATAAGTTGCAGTGGGAAGCTCAGTGTGCTACAATGCGGCCTAGCCGGCCGGGCCAACCACCGTCTGCCATATCTTGTGCATCCGCGGCCTCTTCATCCTCTGTGACTGGGGGGACAGCAGTCACACCTGTTTTGGGGCGCAGACCTGCCACCTCTTTACCCGCAACAGCCAGCGTGATTGGCAGGTCATCATTTTCTTTGGAGGTGGTAACACCAGCTGGTGTTGAGCGCTGTCCGACATCGATAGCACCACCTTTGGATCAAGGCAACCTAACATGTCCGCCTGCATCTTCCTCACAGACCGGCAGTTTGCCGGGGACACCCTTATCAACCCCGTCTAAGCACAATAGCCAGCCCTCGGTCCCTCAGATGTGGACAAGTAAAAGACCATTTCCTCCTAGCCATGAGAAAGCTAAGAGGTTGAATTTCACCATCTGCAAGCTCTTGGCTACAGAAATGCTGCCTTTCCGCCTGGTGGACACAGAGGATTTTCGAGACCTTATGTCCGTCGCAGTGCCCCAGTACCAGATGCCCAGTCGGCACTACTTCTCAAAGAAAGGTGTGCCTGCGCTCCACCAGCATGTCGCACATAACATCACCGCTTCTTTGAGAAACTCTGTGTGTGACAGGGTGCATTTCACCACAGACACTTGGACGAGTAGGCATGGACAGGGGCGTTACATGTCGCTGACTGGGCACTGGGTAACTATGGTGACAGCAGGACAAGGGGCTGCTGTCCAAGTCTTGCCGTCCCCACGAGTTGTGCGTCAATCCTCTTTATGTCAAAGTTCCTCCACTGCTTCTGCCTCCTCAACCTCCTCTCGGTCTTCCACCTGCACCCAAAGCCTGTCTGGTCATGCCACAAGCTTTCTAACTGCGCAGAAGGGATCCTGCACACCTCCTTACTATGCTGGCAGTAGGGCTCAACGTCATCAGGCGGTTTTTACATTGAAATGTCTGGGAAATGTGAGTCACACAGCTGAGGAGTTGTGGTCAGCTCTGGAGAACCAATTTCATGAATGGTTGTCTCCACTGGACCTGAAACCAGGGAAGGCCGTGTGCGACAATGCTGCAAACCTGGGTGCGGCCCTTCGCCGGGGCAATGTCACACACGTGCCTTGTATGGCTCACGTGTTGAACCTGGTTGTCCAGCAATTTTTAGCCCACTATCCCAGACTAGATGGCCTTCTGCAGAGGGCACGGTCGCTGTGTGCTCACTTCCGCCGTTCGCATCCCGCAGCTCAGCGACTTACATCTCTACAGAAGTCGTTGGGCATGCCACTTCACCGGCTAAAATGCGATGTGCCTACCCGGTGGAATTCAACTCTGCACATGTTGCAGCGACTGTGGCAGCACCGACAAGCCCTGGTGCAATACGTTCTGACGTATAGCCTGGGCCAACGAGATTCAGAGGTGGGGCAAATCACGCTGGAGGAGTGGTCTCAGATCAGGGACCTATGCACCCTTCTTCACAGTTTTGAAATGGCGACGAAGATGTTTAGTGCTGACGATGCCATTATCAGCATGACTATTCCGGTGATTTACATGCTGGAGCACATGTTAAACAGAATTCGGAGTCAGGTGGTGGCACAAGAGGAGGTGGAGGAAGTAGAGGAGGAGGAGTTGTATGCGGAAAGGCTAACATCTGCAAGGTCCAGACGGTCGGCAGCACCAAGGCGGCAGGCATGTGAGGGTGGGGGAGATGGTTTTACCAGGGCGCATGGTAGCAGCCAAATTAGTGAGGAAGGTGCAGGAGCCCAGGAAGAAGTGGAGGACGAACTGATGGAAGACTCATCAGTTGAGGGAGACCTTGATCACATTTCTGTTGTGCGAGGTTGGGGGGAGAGGACAGAGGAAGGAAGCATGATTGTTACCTCGCCACCAACACAACAGGGACTTGGTGCTCCTGGATGCGCAACACACATGAGTGCCTTCTTGCTGCACTACCTGCAACATGACCCTCGAATTGTGAGAATTAGAAATAATCCTGACTACTGGGTTGCCACACTATTAGATCCCCGGTACAAAAGTAAATTTGCAGAAATTATTCCTGCCATAGAAAGGGATGCACGCATGCAGGAGTATCAGCAGAGACTGTTGCAGAATCTTACATGTGCTTTTCCACAAAATACCAGTGGTGCACGTAGTGAATCTCACAGTTCCAACTTGCCAACCGTGGGACCGTCAAGTGTTCAGCACTCAAACCGTAACAGAACCACAGTATCTGCTGGTAACATCAATTTTGCGGAATCATTTCACCACTTTTTTAGCCCATCCTTTGCAAGGCCACAGGAGACAAGAAGTCTGACACATAGTCAACGCCTAGAGACGATGGTACAGGAGTATCTCCAAGTAAACATTGAAGCCACGACTGTGTCACTGGACCCTTGCTCTTTTTGGGCTTCCAATCTGGATAAATGGCCGGAGCTAGCCACTTACGCCTTGGAGATCTTGTCATGCCCCGCAGCCAGCGTTCTGTCTGAACGTGTGTTCAGCGCTGCTGGTGGTGTGCTGACAGATAAGCGCACGCGGCTCTCCACTGATAATGTAGACAGACTCACGTTCATAAAGATGAACAAATCATGGATCCGAAACGACTTTTCTACCCCTGTGTCATCCTGGGGAGAGTAAAAGCTTGATGATTGTTTAAAATCACCCTACCAACCGTTTTAAGCTTTCAAATTACTAATCATGTTTATCTGTATCTTGACTGGAAAATAATTTGGGCTTTGTAGCAGTGTGCAGCACTGATCCTATTAGGCCATCTATACTAAAGCTTCACCAGATTTAAAATTAAAAATAATTTTTAGCTGCATCTTGCCCGGAAAATAATTTTGGGGCTCTGAGATGCGCAAGGCACATAAGTGCCTTCTTGCTGCACTACCTGCAGCATGACCCTCATATTGTCAGAATTCGAAGTAATCATGACTACTGGGTTGCCACACTCTTAGATCCCCCAAACTTTTCGATCAACCTTTTCATTTTAATAAAGACCAAAAAAATGGTCATTTTTGAAATTATAAGCATTAGCAGGTTGTTAGAAACTGAAATCAAACAGTTTTCAACTCAAAACTTTATTCTAGGTGATGTTACATTTTCACATAGGACCCCTTGTTCGAAAGGAGCTTCTGAACTCTCTCGTCCATTGAATTTGTCAGGTTTTGGATGGTTTCTGCTTCAATTGTTTTGCATGAGGACAGAATACCCTCCCAGAGCTGTTGCTTAGATGTGAACTGCCTCCCGCCATCATAGACACTCCTTTTAATGATGCTCCAAAGGTTCTGAATGGGGTAGAGGTCAGGGGAGCATGGGGGTCACACCATAAGTTTGTCCCCTTTTATGCCCATATCAGCCAGAGATGCAGATGTTTTATGTGCAGCATGAGATGGTGCATTATCATGCAGAAAAATGATCTTGCTGTGAAATACACGGTTCTTCTTCTTGAACCATGGCAGGAAGTGCTGTTTGAGAAAATCCACATACATTATGGAGTTCATCTTTAGCGCCTTCAGGGATCCTAAAGGGGCCGACAATCTCTCTCCCCATGATTCCAGCCCAAAACATTACTCCACCTCCTCCTTGTTGGCGCTGTAGCCGTGTTTGTGTGGGGTGTCCATCAACCAGCCATCCTCCACTCCATCCATCTGGACCATCGAGCGCTGCACGGCACTCATCCGTGAACAAAACAGTTTTGAAATCAGTCTTCATGTAATGTTTGGCCCACTGGAGCCGTTTCTGCTTGTGTGAAGTGGATAGAGGAGGTCGACAGGATGGCGCATGCACAGCTGCAAACCTCTGAAGGACCCTGCATCTTGTTGTTCGGGGGACGTTGGAGGCACAAGCAGCTTCAAAAACTTGTCTGCTGCTATGACAAGGCTTTTTTGCCGCTGCTCTTTCAACCTGACGTAATTGCCTGTAGGAAAGAGTCCTCAATTTGCCCTTATCAGCACGCACACGTGTGTACTGTGAATCAGCTACATACTTCTTGATTGCCAAGACACTTCATCTTGATCATCGCACAATGTTGATTGTAGTCATGCCTTGACCTAAACACTCCACAATTTGTTGCTTCTCAGCAGCCGACACATCCTTTTTCTTTCCCATTTTGGCAGAAAATGTAGGCTGCTTAATAATGTGAGAGAGCCTTCTTAAGTAGTCTTGCCTTTCATTGGACACACCTGCCAAACTAATTAGCACAGGTGTCTGCAATTGCTTACAGTGATATAAAGAGCCCTGACACACATCACCATCAATGAGTTTAACTGACAAACAAACAAATTCTTCCCTTATCACTCCTAAACACTTGTTGCATAATAATTTGTAACGCAGTGTACATGTGCTTTAACACAAAACACCAGTGGTTCACGTAGTGAATCTTACAGTTCTAACTTGCCAACCGTGGTCTGTATGGAGTTGTTCAATAAAGGGCCCAAAATTAAGATAACATAGATGGGAGAGGTCTCTATGAATAGGAATTCCTAAGTATTTGATACCCTGTGAGGGCCAGGCAAAGGGAAAGTTGGACTGGATGGAATCCTATATGGGTTTGGGGAGGGAGACATCGAGGGCCTCAGACTTCGCTGCATTGATTTTAAAATTTTACCATGTAACAAAGTGATCTATTTCAGCCATAACAGCATGGATGGATATATGTGATTGAGTGATATATACTAGGACATCATCAGCAAATAGAGAGCACTTGTACTCGGTGCCTCCCACCTCAATCCACCTAATATTGGGGTTATGGCGAATTGATGAGAGCAGGTGCTCCGTCACTAGGATGTATAAGAGAGGGGACAGAGGACATCACTGCCTTGTCCCATTGGTGATTGTGAAAGGTGATGAAAATGTTCTGACGCACCCCCTGGGCCTTGGGACACCCGGAGCCGGACCCTTTTTGGTGGATGCTGGTGGTTGTAGTCTTCGTGGCGGCGACCCGGTTCCGTGGCTCAGGGCGGTCAAACCAGTGGCGGAACTATTTATGTGGTTTTGATGTTTAAATGTCCGACTACGCCACCCGTGGATTGCGGTCAGAGTGAACCGCCGCTACAGGGCAGACCGCTGAGGCTGGTGTTGTGGGTGCAGCAGAGCGTAGCATAACTCCCCACGGGAGGAGTATAGCCTCAGGGCAGTGTATGCGGAGGATGGGGGTGATGGTGCAGGGCAGCAGCAGTAACGACACGGAGTCAGTGATGCAGTTCAGGGCCTTTACTCACAGTTCTTATTATCCAGACCACGTCTGCAGGTAACGGCTGCCCACGTCGTACTGTGCTCACCAGGTGAGGGGCTCAGACAACTCCCAGATAACTTTGGAGCACTTCACAGGACCCCCTTTGTGTGTCCTTTGTCTGGCCTTTCTTACCAACACTTCTGTCCGGCTGCCTCGGGCCTCCTCTTGGTAAACTTGGCGCCAGTTTCCCTGACCCTATGTGGTGCCTTCCTAGCGGGTGTAGCGAGGGGCTGCGCCACATAAAATGTCAGAGCCTCCGGTTTCTAGCTGAGGGTCGTTTCCTGCCTCCACTAGTTCGGGGACCGGTCTGCCCCTTTGGCCTGACCCCTCCACGCAGGTGGATTCGGCCGTGCGGTGGCGACTCGCCCATCCGCACCCCTGGGATCCCTTCATTCCTCGTTCCTGGAGCCTTCTCCACTCCTCTTCCTTCCTTCTCCCTCTTCCAGGCCTGGGCCTCTGTTACTAGGCCCGCCTCCGGAGCAGAGCTCATGCAGAGCCCCTGCTCCCTGCCACTTCTGCTCAGACTTCTCTGCACTGAACTAAGATGGTGCCCACCTTTTATACTCCCTTCTCAATGCACCCAGGAACTGCTTCCTCCCTGCTCCTGCACTACAGGGTTCCCCTTCCTCAGTGTTCCCTCCCCCCACTCCAGCCAGGGACAGGGACTGTCGTGCCCATCTCAGGGGCATATTGGTCGCCCTGCCCCACGGCAATGTGGTGTAATGCATGCAGGTGTCGGGTCCTGATCCACACTCCATCCTTACCTGAGAGTGAGATATCACACCTCTGGGTGAGGTGCAATACGTCTGTAGCAACCGAGCCCTCAGGGTGCTACAGTTCCATTTATCTTCAGCCTAGGTGACGTATTGCGATACAGGGCCGTGATTTTGGCTATAAAAGGGTCCCCTAGACCCCTACCCCAAGCTTTTTAAGAGAATCATATATGGCGTGCCAGGAGACTCTATGGAATGCTTTCTCAGCATCCAGCGAGAGTATCTAATTACAAATTTTTAACTGCATCTAGCCCAGGAAATACTTTGTGCCTAGTAGCAGTGTCTGCTAGTCAGCGGATTATCCCGGCTGTTAAGCAAGCTGCTCCACCTGTAGTTTAGACACTTATTTTTTTCAAAGGAAATGCTTCGGGACCATGGGATACTTAGTGAAGAGCATCAGGAGGCACCCCAAGGCATAGGGGCTGGGACTGGCAGTAGGATGCCTTGCGGTGGACAGCCGAGCTCAATCCTTATAAAAGCTTTTTAACTGCAGCAGCTTTAGTGGACGCTACTGGAGCTGGAATTACCGCGGCTGCTGGCATGAGACTTGCCCTCCAATAGATCCTTGTAAATGGATTTAAAGTGTATTCATTCAAATTAGAGAGACAATTTAAATTAAAAAGCTTAGAGCTGCCTCCACCACAGGGGGGCTCGCTCGACCCACCAGCGGACAGGCACCAGTATTGGGAGAGGGGGGCTGGCCGTCAGGGTTCACCGCGGCTCTGGCACAAACCCGGCGACACGGAGGTGGCACGGGCAGAAGCGGACTGGCCGTGTCGGCTTCTCACTTTTTGGATTTTAGAAGGGCATGACATGCCTATATCTGTGTCTCCCCCTCCTTTTACTCCTCCACCTCTTTTATTTTCGCATGACTATATGTACTTGTCACTTTTCCATGTGTTAGTTATGTCTTCTGAGCAGTTTGTCAGCTTTTGGACACCTTTGAAGGTGTTTTCTATGTGTTTCTATGTGTTTTTGTTTGCCTGCCATTGGTTTTAACGGTGTTCGAAGGTGTTCGACGACCAGTTCGACGAACAGTTCGGCGAACACACGGGTGTTCGACGAACCGAACCGAACTCGAACACTACGGGGGTGGCTCAACACTAGTAAAAAGTCCATATTCACGGTCTGGTACTGGGCACTAAGTATGTGGTACGAACCCCAAACTTTACATTTCATTTACTCATCTCTAGTACTGAAGGGATTAATAATATTAGTCCTAAAAACATTGTTGATCAAAGATTTCCCTTTTTGATAAACAGATCGGGGTGAATCTCTAGAGAACTGAGCTAGCCTCGGTTCCGTTGTACAGAGATGCCAATGCTTTAATATGGATTTCATAATGAATTAGGAGTGATGATCATATTTGGAAACATGGGATAATCTCTGTTTTTTCCTACCACCTCTCCTACAGAAAGGCCTTTCCATTTGTTCACATTGTGCGGATCTAATCTTTTCTCCTAACCTGCATCCTATCACACCAACGCTGTATTAACATGTATCTATAAATGTGTCCCGCACGTAAGAGTTGACCCTTAGGGATGCTAATAAATGTTTGCAGTGCTTGAAAACTGTCCCTTCTCAATAAGTTATTTCTATCAGTGCTTTGATGAACATAGTGGTAATAAGTCTATCATCTGTAGAAGATCTTTGAACACATATGTCCATATAATTAAGGCTATCCACTCCCACCTCAATGGAAAAGTGTAAAGTAAGTATCTTTCAGATACTGTGTGAACAGCTCCAATTCATTCCTGTGCCGCACCACAAAAAAAAAATAACGGAGTCCGAGCTCCAAGTTTCCAGATATCAATATCTATAAAAACAAATTTCTTTTCAAAAGATAAAAATCCTAAAATTGTTTGCACAACTTGGAGCCACAGGAGACCCCATTGATGTCCCCTGTAACTGTAAGTAAAAATCAGAACCAAACCGAAAAAAAATCATGGACTTAAGAATTTCACAGAGTGATATCAGGAATGTGATGTTCTCATTGGACAGTGACCAACCTGAAATGAAACATTCCCGAGACTGTCAGAAACATCTCAGTGTTTGTGGCTTTATCGGGGTGAATGTGATATGTTGCTTTGCATTTATGCATTTTAAGTCATGTTTTCACTTGGAAGATGGACATAAAATAATATAAAATACTATTAAAGAAAAAATCTCTACCTCTTTATGCTCTTTTTTGTGTTTGATGTATAACATAGGATTTGGTGATATCCTCGTATACAATGAGCAGTCCCCTGGAAAGTGCAGTGAGGATTGGAAGATACTGTATATTTTTGGACTTTTGATGATTTTGTTTCCATTTTCTCATAATTTGTGGATCATTAAAATCTCTTTCCATCCTGTGATTTCCATCCTTTTATGACTTTTCCTACTTGATGTTGCAATTTCATTATTGAGGTGCGTATATAACTACTGTAATCAGCATTATGATGTGCGAAACTAGTACCTACCACGACATGGTAACTGTATGGTGGAGAAATATCAGTCTTGATTCTATCATCTGCTGAAATGCCCATATACACTATGATTAGACTGTACCACCTACATATAAATGTACTTGGTTGGGTACCCCACTGGGCTGAACCCTTCGCTACACCTCTGAACTGGTAAGGGTATTACTAAAGTGGGCATAGCGAGAGAGGGTGTTGGTGAATAGGGGTCCTGAATGAATAAGGAGTTCAAGTGTTACAACATACATTGCAAGTTGAAATATGATTAACTAAAATTGATCCCTGTTGATATCACAATTGCCGAGTGTGAAGAACTTGGAGACTTTTTGGACCCTTTCCATATCACATTTTTATGAACAGTCAGAAAACAAATTGAAGAAAACAGTAGAGCAAAAAGAGTGGAAGATGACACTGTCATAGAGGAATGCTTCACATAAAGACCATAGCAATGTAAAGCAGTCTAGACATCTGGAGTCCGGTGTATCCATCATGAGCACTGGTAAATCGATCCTTCATGATGGATATAGCAGTCATTCTCATCCAGCGCTATTGCTTCTGTACCCGCGTGAACAGCTGCAAGAACCTGACTGATACACATAAATGAAACTTGCTGACATCTTCAAGAACAGGGTCTCCAACCTTCGGCAGTCCAGTTAGGCAACTACAACATCCAGGATTTCTGGTGGGTGTGAAGGCATATTGAAGCTTGTAGCTGAAGAGCTTAAGGCTCTTGACCCAAGGTGTAAACCAAATGGTCTGGAAAACCTGAAGCAAAGATCTGGCTGCCGGAGAGCAGAGAGAAGAGTAGACTTTCACTTTATCAGTACTGGCTGGATGTTTTACAACCTGGTATTTGCCATTAAGTCATGGTTGTGTGAACCTTTAAAGAAGGGTCTTAAGAATGAGTTAGAGGGAGCCAAGTGGAGAGGTCTGTGTTCGGGGCAGACCCTGCTGTCATATCTATGAAGAACCAGTAAGTGATAGACAGTGACATCTCTATTTGTTCTTCATTCCCTGTTCCTACTTTTCTTGATGCCAAACTCCAACAATACTAAAAAGACTGATCAACTTACCGGGAAATCTCCAAGATCCTTGTCCAAATCCAATTGTGTAAAAGGAGAAACTGTGCCTGACACTCCACAATAGTGAGAATCTAAAATATGACTTATGAATAAAACATCTCTACACCCAGTGTGACACCTTATATTCTGTACATCTCATCACATGTGGAAAACGGTAAACTGTCTGGAAGAATCACACAAGCATCACATGAGCCATCAGTATTCAGAATCTAAATATTCAGATACAATGCATATAGATGTGGAATTTAAAAAAAGAACACTTCAGGTTTACCTGTGAAAATGATTTTATCCTTATTTCTTATAATTTTGCTAACTTGTCCTATTAACCCCTTAACTCTACTTGACAAATATATCCATCATGATGGTTGGGAAAAGAACACTCCATGGCGGACACATCAGTTATGTTGATCCAGCGGGTATTGCCTCTGTACCCATGTGCCCAGCTGATATAATAAGACCGACTGCTGAAACCTCTGAGATTGGTGAGAACATCGATCCCCACAATGTAACCCTGCCGTCATTAGCAACCACAACATCTAGTTGGTTAGTCAGAAAGAGCTTTGTTTTTCAGTCCATAACCTGACATTTTATTACACCCAGTTTGTTTGTACTTTGTCCCCCCTTTTTAGGCTGACCAACTTGTCTATAAATTTCCACTGGTAGGTGCCTTAACAATCTTGTCTCGATCCTGCTCTGCCCCATCAATTTTGTAGTTTGCTGGCACATAGCAAGGTGAACTACAAGAGTTAGGGTCCTTCCTGATAAGGTACACCTTGTCGCGGTGGGGCGGCTTTTATGCCCTTTTGTCAACTAAGTAGTAAGTACCTATGTTAGTTACATTTACTATTACTATGTATTTACTTGCTGCAGGGGATTTGATCATTTCGCTTCTATCCTAGGTTTTGTTACTTAAATGGCCGCAGTCTGAAACTGTTCCTACATATTGCACTTATGCTAACAGATGTTCCGGGCTCATTTTAGTTTTGCGGTATCTAAGTAAGTTACCAAGTTCTGTTGGGTGTATGGAGGATGTGAGGACAGATGAGTTGGAGTGACCAGATTCTGAGTAGTGTTGAGCCACCCCCGTAGTGTTCGAGTTCGGTTTGGTTCGTCGAACACCCTTGTGTCCGCCGAACTGTTCGTCGAACTGTTCGTCGAACACCTTTGAACACCGTTAAAACCAATGGCAGGCAAACAAAAACACATAAAAACACATAGAAAACACCTTCAAAGGTGTCCAAAAGCTGACAAACTGCTCAGAAGACATAACTAACACATGGAAAAGTGACAAGTACATATAGTCATGCAAAAAGAAAAGAGGTGGAGGAGTAAAAGGAGGGGGAGACACAGATATAGGCATGTCATGCCCTTCTAAAACCCAAAAAGTGAGAAGCCGACACGGCCAGTCCGTTCCTGCCCGTGCCACCTCCGTGTCTCCGGGTTTGTGCAAGAGCCGCGGTGGACCCTGACGGCCAGCCCCCCTCTCCCAATACTGGTGCCTGTCCGCTGGTGGGTCGAGTGAGCCCCCCTGTGGTGGAGGCAGCTCTAAGCTTTTTAATTTAAATTGTCTCTCTAATTTGAATGAATACACTTTAAATCCTTTTACAAGGATCTATTGGAGGGCAAGTCTCATGCCATCAGCTCCAGTAGTGTCCGCTAAAGCTGCTGCAGTTAAAAAGCTTTTATAGGGATCGAGCTCAGCGGTCCACCGCAAGGAGTCCTACCGCCAGTCCCAGCCCCTATGCCTTGGGGTGCCTCCTGATGCTCTTAACTGAGTATTCCGGGGTCCTGAAGCATTTCCTTTGAAAAAATTAAGTGTCCAAACTACAGGTGGTGTAGCTTGCTTAACAGCTGGGATAATCCGCTGACTAGCAGACACTGCTACTAGGCACAAAGTATTTCCTGGGTTAGATGCAGTTAAAAATTTGTAATTAGATACACTCGTTGGATGCTGAGAAAGCATTCCATAGAGTCTCCTGGCACGCCATATATTATTCTCTTAAAAAGCTTGGGGTAGGGATCTAGGGGACCCATTTATAGCCAAAATCACGGCCCTGTATCGCAATACGTCACCTAGGCTGAAGATAATTGGAACTGTAGCACCCCGAGGGCTCGGTTGCTACAGAGGTATTGCACCTCACCCAGAGGTGTGATATCTCACTCTCAGGTAAGGATGGAGTGTGGATCAGGACCCCGACACCTGCATGCATTACACCACATTGCCGTGGGGCAGGGCGACCAATATGCCCCTGAGATGGGCACGACAGTCCCTGTCCCTGGCTGGAGTGGAGGGAAGGAAGACCGAGGAAGGGGAACCCTGTAGTGTAGGAGCAGGGAGGAAGCAGTTCCTGGGTGCATTGAGAAGGGAGTATAAAAGGTGGGCACCATCTTAGTTCAGTACAGAGAAGTCTGAGCAGAAGTGACAGGGAGCAGGGGCTCTGCATGAGCTCTGCTTCGGAGGTGGGCCTATTAACAGAGGCACAGGCCTGGAAGAGGGAGAAGGAAGGAAGAGGAGCGGAGAAGGCTCCAGGAACGAGGAACGAAGGGATCCCAGGGGTGCGGACGGGCGAGTCGCCACCGCCCGAATCCACCTGCGTGGAGGGGTCAGGCCAAAGGGGGAGACCGGTCCCCGAAAATAGTGGAGGCGGGAAACGACCCTCAGCTAGAAACCGGAGGCTGTGACATTTTATGTGGCGCAGCCCCTCGCTACACCCGCTAGGAAGGCACCACATAGGGTCAGGGAAACTGGCGCCAAGTTTACCAAGAGGAGGCCCGAGGCAGCCAGACAGAAGCGTTGGTAAGAAAGGCCAGACAAAGGACACACAAAGGGGGTCCTGTGAAGCGCTCCAAAGTTATCTGGGAGTTGTCTGAGCCCCTCACCTGGTGAGCACAGTACGACGTGGGCAGCCGTTACCTGAAGAAGTGGTCTGGATAATAAGAACTGTGAGTAAAGGCCCTGGACTGCATCACTGACTCCGTGTCGTTACTGCTGCAGCCCTGCACAATCACCCCCATCCTCCGCATACACTGCCCTGAGGCTATACTCCTCCCGTGGGGAGTTATACTACGCTCTGCTGCACCCAAAACACCAGCCTCAGCGGTCTGCTATGCAGCGGCGGTTCACTCTGACCGCAATCTACAGGTGGCGTAGTCAGACATTTAAACATCAAAACCACATAAATAGTTCCGCCACTGGTTTGACCGCCCTGAGCCACGGAACCGGGTCGCTGCCACGGAGACTACAACCACCAGCATCCACCAAAAAGGGTCCTGCTCCGAGTGTCCCAAGGCCCAGGGGGTGCGTCAGAACATTTTCATCACCTTTCATAATCACCAATGGGACAAGGCAGGGATGTCCTCTGTCCCCTCTCTTATACATCCTAGTGATGGAGCACCTGCTCTCATCAATTCGCCATAACCCCAATATTAGGTGGATTGAGGTGGGAGGCACTGAGTACAAGTGCTCTGCATTTGCTGATGATGTCCTAGTATATATCACTCAATCACATATATCCATCTCTGCTGTTATGGCTGAAATAGATCACTTTGTTACATGGTCAAATTTTAAAATCAATGCAGCGAAGTCTGAGGCCCTCGATGTCTCCCTCCCCAAATCCATACAGGATTCCATCCAGTCCAACTTTCCCTTTGCCTGGCCCTCACAGGGTATCAAACACTTAGGAATTCGTATTCATAGAGACCTTTCCCGTCTATGTTATCTTAATTTTGGGCCCTTTATTGAACAACTCCATACAGACCACGGTTGGCAAGTTAGAACTGTAAGATTCACTACGTGAACCACTGGTGTTTTGTGGAAAAGAACATGTACACTGTGTTCCAAATTATTATGCAAAAGGTGTTTAGGAGTGATAAGGGAAGAATTTGTTTGTTTGTTTGTCAGTTAAACTCATTGATGGTGATGTGTGTCAGGGCTCTTTATATCACTGTAAGCAATTGCAGACACCTGTGCTAATTAGTTTGGCAGGTGTGTCCAATGAAAGACAAGACTACTTAAGAAGGCTGTCCCACATTATTAAGCAGCCTACATTTTCTGCCAAAATGGGAAAGAAAAAGGATGTGTCGGCTGCTGAGAAGCAACAAATTGTGGAGTGTTTAGGTCAAGGCATGACTACAATCAACATTGTGCGATGATCAGGATAAAGTGTCTTGGCAATCAAGAAGTATGTAGCTGTTTCACAGTACACACGTGTGCGTGCTGATAAGGGCAAATTGAGGACTCTTTCCTACAGGCAATTACGTCAGGTTAAAAGAGCAGCGGCAAAAAAGCCTTGTCATAGCAGCAGACAAGTTTTTGAAGCTGCTGGTGCCCGCAACGTCCCCCGAACAACAAGATGCAGGGTCCTTCAGAGGTTTGCAGTTGTGCATAAGCCATCCTGTCGACCTCCTCTATCCACTGAACACAAGCAGAAACGGCTCCAGTGGGCCAAACAATACATGAAGACTGACTTCAAAACTGTTTTGTTCACAGATGAGTGCCGTGCAACACTCGATGGTCCCGATGGATGGAGTGGAGGATGGCTTTTTGATGGACACCCCACGCAAACAAGGCTACAGCTCCAACAAGGAGGAGGTGGAGTAATGTTTTGGGCTGGAATCATGGGTAGAGAGATTGTCGGCCCCTTTAGGATCCCTGAAGGGGTAAAGATGAACTCCATAATGTATGTGGAGTTTCTCAAACAGCACTTCCTGCCATGGTTCAAGAAGAAGAACCGTGTATTCCACAGCAAGATCATTTTCATGCATGATAATGCACCGTCTCATGCTGCACATAACACATCTGCATTTCTGGCTGATATGGGCATAAAAGGGGACAAACTTATGGTGTGACCCCCATGCTCCCCTGACCTCAACCCCATTCAGAACCTCTGGAGCATCATCAAAAGGAGTGTCTATGAAGGCGGGAGGCAGTTCACATCTAAGCAACAGCTCTGGGAGGGTATTCTGTCCTCATGCAAAACAATTGAAGCAGAAACCATCCAAAACCTGTCAAATTCAATGGACGAGAGAGTTCAGAAGCTCCTTTCGAACAAGGGGTCCTATGTGCAAATGTAACATCACCTAGAATAAAGTTTTGAGTTGAAAACTGTTTGATTTCAGTTTCTAGTAACCTGCTAATGCTTATAATTTCAAAAATGACCATTTTTTTGTTCTTTATTAAAATGAAAAGGTTGATCGAAGAGTATGGGGGATGTAAGAGTGAGGCAACCCAGTAGTCAGGATTACTTCGAATTCTGACAATCTGAGGGTCATGTTGTAGGTAGTGCAGCAAGAAGGCACTCATGTGTCTTGCGCATCTAGGAGACCCAAAATTATTTTCCGGGCTAGATGCAGCTAAAAATTATTATTAATTTTAAATCTGGTGGAGCTTATTATAGATGGCCTAATAGAATCAGTACTGCACACTGCTACAAAGCCCAAATTATATTCAAGCCAAGATACAGATAAACATGATTAGTAATTTTAAATCTGGTGGAGCTTAGTATAGATGGCAGGAAAGAATCATTACTGCACACTGCTACAAAGCCCAAATTATTTTCCAGCCAAGATACAGATAAACATGATTAGTAATTTTAAATCTGGTGGAGCTTAGTATAGATGGCGTAATAGAATCAGTACTTCACACTGCTACAAAGCCCAAATAATTTTCCAGCCAAGAAACAGATAAACATGATTAGTAATTTGAAAGCTTAAAACGGTTGGTGAGGTGATTTTAACCAATCATCAAGCTTTTACTCTCCCCAGGATGACACAGGGGTAGAAAAGTAATTTCGGATCCATGATTTGTTCATCTTTATGAACGTGAGTCTGTCTACATTATCAGTGGAGAGCCGCGTGCGCTTATCTGTCAGCACACCACCGGCAGTGCTGAACTCACGTTCAGACAGAACTCTGGCTGCAGGGCATGACAAGATCTCCAAGGCGTAAGTGACGAGCTCCGGCCATTTATCCAGATTGGAAGCCCAAAAAGAGCAAGGGTCCAGTGACACAGTCATGGCTTCAATATTTACTTGGAGATACTCCTGTACCATCATCTCTAGGCGTTGACTATGTGTCAGACTTCTTGTCTCCTGTGGCCTTGCAAAGGATGGGCTTAAAAAGTGGTGAAATGATTCCGCAAAATTGATGTTACCAGCAGTTACTGTGTTTCTGTTACGGTTTGAGTGCTGAACACTCGACGGTCCCACGGTTGGCAAGATGGAACTGTGAGATTCACTACGTGCACCACTGGTGTTTTGTGGAAAAACACATGTAAGATTCTGCAACAGTCTCTGCTGATACTCCTGCATGCGTGCATCCCTTTCTATGGCAGGAAAAATTTCTGCAAATTTACTTTTGTACCAGGAATCTAACAGTGTGGCAACCCAGTAGTCAGGATTATTTCTAATTCTCACAATTCGAGGGTCATGTTGCAGGTAGTGCAGCAAGAAGGCACTCATGTGTCTTGCGCATCCAGGAGCACCAAGTCCCTGTTGTGTTGGTGGTGAGGTAACAATCATGCTTCCTTCCTCTGTCCTCTCCCCCCAACCTTGCACAACAGAAATGTGATCAAGGTCTCCCTCATCTGATGAGTCTTCCATCAGTTCGTCCTCCACTTCTTACTGGGCTCCTGCACCTTCCTTACTAGTTTGGCTGCTACCATGCGCCCTGGTAAAACCATCTCATCTCCCCCACCCTCACATGCCTGCCGCCTTGGTGCTGCCGACCGTCTGGACCTTGCAGATGTTAGCCCTTCCACATACAACTCCTCCTCCTCTACTTCCTCCATCTCCTCTTGTGCCACCACCTGACTCCGAATTCTGTTTAACATGTGCTCCAGCATGTAAATCACCGGAATAGTCATGCTGATAATGGCATCGTCAGCACTAAACATCTTCGTCGCCATTTCAAAACTGTGCAGAAGGGTGCATAGGTCCCTGATCTGAGACCACTCCTCCAGCGTGATTTGCCCCACCTCTGGATCTCGTTGGCCCAGGCTATACGTCAGAACATATTGCACCAGGGCTTGTCGGTGCTGCCACAGTCGCTGCAACATGTGCAGAGTTGAATTCCACTGGGTAGGCACATCATATTTTAGCTGGTGAGGTGGCAGGCCCAACGACTTCTGTAGAGATGTAAGTTGCTGAGCTGCGGGATGCGAACGGCGGAAGTGAGCACAATGCGACTGTGCCCTCTGCAAAAGGCCATATAGTCTGGGATAGTGGGCTAAAAATTGCTGGACAACCAGGTTCAACACGCGAGCCATACAAGGCACGTGTGTGACATTGCCCCTGCGAAGGGCCACACCCAGGTTTGCAGCATTGTCGCACACGGCCTTCCCTGGTTTCAGGTCCAGTGGAGACAACCATTCATGAAATTGGTTCTCCAGAGCTGACCACAACTCCTCAGCTGTGTGACTCACATTTCCCAGACATTTCAAAGTTTCAAAGTAAAAACCGCCTGATGACGTTGAGCCCTACTGCCAGCATAGTAAGGAGGTGTGCAGGATCCCTTCTGCGCAGTTAGAAAGCTTGTGGCATGACCAGACAGGCTTTGGGTGCAGGTGGAGGACCGAGAGGAGGTTGAGGAGGCAGAAGCAGTGGAGGACCTTTGAGATAAAGAGGATTGACGCACAACTCGTGGGGATGGCAAGACGTGGACAGCAGCCCCTTGTCCTGCTGTCACCATAGTTACCCAGTGTCCGGTCAGCGACATGTAACGCCCCTGTCCATGCCTACTCATCCAAGTGTCTGTGGTGAAATGCACCCTGTCACACACAGAGTTTCTCAAAGAAGCGGCGATGTTGTGTGCGACATGCTGGTGGAGTGCAGGCACACCTTTCTTTGAGAAGTAGTGCCGACTGGGCATCTGGTACTGGGGCACTGCGACAGACATAAGGTCTCAAAAATCCTCTGTGTCCACAGGCGGAAAGGCAGCATTTCTGTAGCCAAGAGCTTACAGATGGTGAAATTCAACCTCTTAACTTTCTCATGGCTAGGAGGAAATGGTCTTTTACTTGTCCACATCTGAGGGACCGCGGGCTGGCTGTTGTGCTTAGACGGGATTGATAAGGGTGTCCCCGGCAAACTGCCGGTCTGTGAGGAAGATGCAGGCGGACATGTTAGGTTGCCTTGATCCAAAGGTGATGCTATCGATGTCGGACAGCGCTGAACACCAGCTGGTGTTAGCACCTCCAAAGAAAATGATGACCTGCCAATCACGCTGGCTGTTGCGGGTAAAGAGGTGGCAGGTTTGCATCCCAAAACAGGTGTGACTGCTGTCCCCCCAGTCACAGAGGATGAAGAGGCCGCAGATGCACAAGATGTGGCAGACAGTGGCTGGCCCGGCCGGCTAGGCCGCATTGTAGCACAGTGAGCTTCCCAGTGCAACTTATGCTTCATGTCCATGTGCCGGTTCATGCATGAATTACTCAAACTATGTATTTTTTGGACTCTTCTTAGCTTTTGCTGACAAATGATACAGATAACAAGAGTTGGGTCATCTTTATCGATCTGAAAAAATGCCCAGGCTATGGAAGGCTTAGCACCCATGCGACCTGAAGAGCCACCACGACTTGTGGTCAGAGGCAGAGTTGTGTTTGATGATGCAGTTGTTGACGTGCTTCCAGTACTAAGTCTCTGTCCAGGAAGGCGCAACCTGACCTCGTCGTCACTAGCATCCTCCTCCACCTCCTCTGTTGACCTCATCTCTTGGCTGACTGTGCGTTGACAGTAAGTGGGCTCTCCAACCTCATCGTCATCACCCTGTGTGTTATCACACCCGTCGTCCTCAGAGCCAACCTGTTCCTGCCCTGACAAAAAACTAAAGTTGTCACTCCAATCAGGTATTTGAGTCTCATCATTGTCTTCCTCATTGTCTCCACCAACAGGAGTTACAGTTTGGGAATGAGGGTCTACATTATGGTCAAAATCTTTAGCGTCTGGTCCTGGATCTGACTCATAAAGATTCTGGGCATCAGTGCAGATCATTTCCTCGTCTGGATTCACAGAAGCTCTGGAGCCGACCTCTGATTCCCAGACTATAGTATGAGTAAACAGCTCTGCAGACTCAACCATCTGTTCTACCCCATACTCAGATGGGCAGCTGGAGATTTGGGAGCTGTGAGGAAGCAAGTGCAATTGGGGTGACACCTCTGAGGACTGGAGTATTTGTGATGTTGAAGTTGAGGTGGAGGAGAGCCCACTTAAAGGAGCACTTGATATCCGTTGAAGCACCTGCTGTTTTTGTGCCTCATCTGGAATTTGTAGCGATTGGCGTGGCCGTAAGAAAGGGATCTTATCGCATTGTCCGCTAAAAGAAGTAGACATTTTAGTTTGGCTGGAAGATGGTCTTTCTTCTGCAGATGTTACTGTTGCTTTAACACCTACCCCACGGACACAACCTTTTTTCCCCTTCCCAACACGCCTATTCCCCTTTCGACCAGCAGCAGGCCTTTTTCCACTCATTTTGGTGGTTAACTAATTCACAACTCTGGAGTTGTTTGCACAAAAAAACAATGGATGGGAACCGAGCAGAGCTGAGTGGCCAAACTGTGGTATTAGGCCAAAAGTATTGGCTGAGTTAGATGCAGATAAAAATGATATTGAATTTGCAACCTGATGGAGGTCAGTATAGATGGACTAAGAGAACAAGTCCCACACACTGCTAGAAGCCCAAATTTTTTTTCAGAGCTAGATGCAGAAAAAAATTATATTCAATTTGCAACCTGGTGGAGGTTAGTATAGATGGACTAATAGAACAAGTCCCACACACTGCTAGAAGCCCAAATTTTTTTTCAGAGCTAGATGCAGAAAAAAAATATTTTTAATTTGCAACCTGATGAACGTCAGTATAGATGGACTAAAAGACCATGTCCCACACACTGCTAGAAGCCCAATTTTTTTTTCAGAGCTAGATGCAGAAAAAAATTATATTCAATTTGCAACCTGATGGAGGTCAGTATAGATGGACTAATAGAACAAGTCCCACACACTGCTGGAAGCCCAAATTTTTTTTCAGAGCTAGATGCAGAAAAAAATTATATTCAATTTGCAACCTGATGGAGGTCAGTATAGATGGACTAATAGACTAAGTCCCACACACTGCTAGAAGCCCAAATTTTTTTTCAGAGCTAGATGCAGAAAAAAATTATATTGAATTTGCAACCTGATGGAGGTCAGTATAGATGGACTAATAGAATGATGCTATGCCCAAAAGGTTTTACTTCACTAGGTGCAGTAAAAAAATTGGTATTCTATACACAGGTGGTGTAGCTTGCAACACAGATAGGCTACTCCACTGACTAACACACTCTGCAATAAGCCAAAAAGGATTAGCTTTGCTAGATTTAGCCAATTGCTGTGAAAAAAACTTGCACAGCACTGGCACAGACCTGCCTGGCAAAAACTGATAGGAACTGATGTAACTTAGTCCTGAAAAGGACTGCAATTACAATTAGTCTTTACTCCCAACCTATCTATTTAAGAGCACAGACCTGCCTGATAAAAGTCGTAGGAAATGCTGTAACCTAGTCCTTAAAAGGACTGCAATCACAACTATTCCCTACTCCCAAGCTGTAGATTTGTGCGAAAATTGGCTTGAAATTAACAAGGTATAACGCACACAGCAACAGCGGTGCCGTCTAACACGCAGCTGCAGCAGTGAGAAAATGGTGGCGATGGGGAAAATGGCTGGGTCTTATAGGGCAAGGACATGTGATATACACTGCCAATGACACATGCCCTTGCTTGTGTGTTGTGGGGCACGAACAGATATCGAACATAACCTCGAACAGCCGAATTTTTTTCAAAACGTTCGTGTTCCCCGAACGGCTCGAACACCACCCAAAACAGCTCAAATTTGAGATTGGCTAACAGTTCGAGTCGAACACCGCTCATCTCTAATTCTGAGGAAAATTTAGAAAGAGGGAAGAAGGAAAAGTTAGATTAGTGAAGTGAGGTGATAGACCTACAGTATCTAGTGAGATGTGTTTTTAAAAGATGCTAAAAAATATGGGAGCGAAGTATTAATCGGATCATCTGAGGTAGTGCATTCCAGAAAACTGATACAGCTTGAGAGAAGTTTTTGAGACCAAAGTGGGAGGTTCGGATTATGAATGATAATACGGGTAAGGTGATAGACAGAGATGAGTGAGGAGATGTAGGGCAGTGCAGAACTCTGGAGAGCTTTGTAGGTCACAGATATAAGCTTATATTGTACACTATATTGGATGGGTAACCAGTAGTGCTGAGCGAACATGCTCGACACTGCTCGGTACTCGCCTGAGCATCACGCCACTCGGGATGTTCGGCGAGCACCGAGCATTTCCGGGTTACTTGGGCGGGTGCTCGGGTCTCCGCCCTGCATGTTTGCCGCTCTTTACAGAGCCAATGAACATGCAGAGATTGCCAGCCAGTCACTGTAATGCTGCAGCCATGTTGGTTGTCGGCATTACAGTGATTGGCTGGCCGCACAGCGTTACCTCGAGTATTTAAAACCAGGCGCCGCCATCTTGGACACAGTCGCTCCAGAATAGACAGTGTAGGGACAGCGCTGCTGATTTAGAGAGAGATATAAACTGCGAAATAGTTAGTGTAGGGTCTGTAAAGGCTGCCAGAACAAACAAACAGTCCTTTTCAGGACTAATATCCATCCCAGATACCAGGCAGGCAGGCTGTATAGGAGACACAGTGGTTATACCAGCAAAAGCTGCATTACAGTCCTGTGTGCTCCTGTTGCTGAAATTGCTGGACTTAGCACCAGGTGTCGGGGGCCAGGAAAAATCCTTTTTTTTTCATTTAAATCCTCCTTTTTTTTTCCTCCTTCACACTATACAAATACCCGTCTTATTAACCTTTTGGTGTGTCCCCACCCCAAAAAAAAAAGCGTGTCTCTGATTTTTCAGACAAAAATATAACTGTTGAAAATAGTCTGGTGTAGGCTAGAGAAACAGAAGTGTTGTTTTGCACTTCCACGGTTCAAACCTCTGTATTATCCATTTTGGGCCATTTGTATCTAAAAAAAAAAAACAGTTGAGTGTGTCGCTCACTGTTCAGCCGCAAATCTATATATTTAAAAAAGTCTGGTATACCCCAGTAAACAATAACTGTGGTTTTGCCATCCCACTGTAAAAAATCTCTATTATTCAGGTTTTGATATATTTTCCGTAAAGAAAATCAGTAGTGTCTCCTGACTGTTGTGACACAAAAATTTATCTGTTGAAAATAGTCTTGTGTAGGCCTGACATCCCAGTGTGGTTTCGCAGTTCCATGGGTCAAATCACTGTACTATCCAGTTTTGGGCCTTTGGTATCTAAAAAAAAGCAGTTTGAGTGTGTCACTCACTGTTCAGCCACAAATATCTCTATTTAAAAAAGTGTGGTATACCCCAGTAAACAATAACTGTGGTTTTCCTCTTCCACCGTTCTAATCTACTCTTTCTTACCCTTTTTCCATTGATAGTGCAAGTGTAAGCTATTTTACTTCATTTACAATGGGCAAGGCGCATGGCAAGGGACGTGGAAGTGGACGTTCTGGTGATGGTTCGTGCAGAGGACGGGGCCATGGCCAAGGTGAAAATGCCACAACCAACAGCCACATCTTCTCGCTCCCACTTCTTGACCAAATTACTAGGGAAGCACAGAACAACACCAGTATTGAGAACTGATCAGTGTGAACAGGTTATTAATTGGATAGCAGATAATACTTCCAGTTACCTGGGCACCACCACCTCCGGTCTGTCTTCCACACAGTCAACTCTTAGTAGCCGTGAGTCTCGACCGCATACTCCTCCTCACCCTGATGCTCCTTCCTCCCACCATGCCGAGTGTCGTCAGACAGCAAGTGATCCCACACTTGGACACTCTGAAGAGCTGTTCACTGGTCCATTTCAATATTTGGGCCCCTCGCCTGATACGCTTGAAGTGGTGGAAGAGGAGATCTCATGTTGCGATGCCCAAATATTTGAACAGCCACGGCCACAGGAAGTCGACGTTGGCAATCTCTCACAAGTGGTGGACGATGAAGAGACACAATTGCCAGAAAGTGAGGAGGAGGATCGTGGTGCGCAAGTGGAAGAGGAGGAGGTGGTGGATGATCTAGTAACTGACCCAACGTGGAAGGAGGACATGCAGAGCGAGGCCAGCAGCACACAGGGGGGGGGAGGCAGAGTACCCCAACAGGCAGGAAGAAGCAGTGTGGTGGCCGCAGACAGAAGGCAGGCAACCGTTCCCCGTAACACCATCACGAGGGACGTTGCCAGTACAAGCGGTAGGTCTTCCAGAGTCTGGAATTTTTTAAAGACTCTATTGATAACACCAAAAAGGCCATATGTTCCACCTGCCATGCCAGCATCAGCAGGGGTGACAAAACTACCAGCCTGACCACCACCAGCATGATCAGGCACATGGCAGAAAAGCACCCGACTTTGTGGGGCGAAACCCAGGGTTCACGACCAGTGTCAGCGGGTGTCACCACTGCTTCTTCCACTGTTGTGCGTGCAATAGAACCCTCTGTTGTGTGTGCAAGGCAATCCCCTGTTCATACTGCATGTAAAGATGCCCCCTCCTCTCAGTCTTCACTTGTTATGGCAGTTTCTGAAGAAACAGCATCAACGTCCACGTCCACGTCCCACCGCAGCGTTCAATTGTCCATATCCCAGACCTTTGAACGAAAGCGGAAATTCGCAGCTAATGCCCCACAGGCCACAGTCCTAAATTCGCACATTTCACGACTGCTTGCGTTGGAAATGCTGCCTTTTAGGCTGGTGGAGACGGAATCCTTCCGCAATCTAATGGCGATGGCCGTCCCTCGGTACTCGGTTCCCAGCAGACACTATTTTGCCACGTGTGCCCCATCCCCGTACTACACAAGCACGTGTCCCAAACATCTGCCGTGCCCTCAACAGCGCAGTTACTGGGAGAGTCCACCTGACAACGGACACGTGGACAAGTGCTTGTGGCCAGGGACGGTACATATCTCTGACGGCACACTGGGTAAACATAGTGGAAGCCGGGACCCAGTCGGACCTTGGGACGGAACACATCCTCCCCACACCGAGGATTGCGGGCCCTATGTCAGTCAGAGTTGCCCCCACAGTGTACAGCTCCTGCGCATCCTCCTCCTCCTCCTCATGTTCAGCCTCCATCTCAGATATCACCACATCAGTTACAAGTTGGAAGCATTGCAGTACTGCCTGCGCTAAACGGCAACAGGCTGTGCTGAAATTCATAAGCTTAGGTGATAAACCTCACACTGCTTGTGAGTTGTGGACAGCTGTGAAAGAGCAGGCAGATCTCTGGCTGAGACCGCTGAACCTACATCCAGGCATGGTCGTGTGTGACAATGGCCGTAACCTGGTGGCGGCTCTGAGGCGACGTGAGATCACACACGTACCATGCCAGGCTCATGTGCTTAACCTCGTGGTTCAGCGGTTTCTTAAATCGTACCCCAAGTTGCCAGATCTGCTCGTGAAAGTACGCCGCCTGTCAGCTCATTTTCGCAAGTCGACTACAGCTTCCGCCGTCCTTGCTGTGTTGCAGCAGCGTTTGCAGCTTCCGGCACACCGACTGGTGTGTGATGTCCCCACACGTTGGAACTCTACGCTCTACATGTTGCAAAGGATTTGTGAGCAGAAGAGAGCAGTTGTGGAGTACCAGCTGCAACAAGGCCGTCGATATTCAGGTCAGACTCCACACATAAGACCTCAGGAGTGGACCTGGATGTCTGACATATGTACCATCCTGACAAACTTTGAGGAGGCCACCAAGATGGTGAGTGGCGATGACGCCATCATTAGTGTCAGCATCCCACTTGTCTGTCTTTTGCAACGCTCTCTGCAGAGAATTAAAGAGGAGGCATTGCAGCCAGAGTATGATGAGATGGATCAAGAAGCCGTAGCGGGCGATTACACACAGCCCAGCCTCATCTCATCCCAACGTGCATTGGGGGACAATGAGGGAGAGGAGGAAGAGGAGGAGGAGGAAGCACAGGAGCTGCTATCATGCGTTGTAGACGGTAGTACCAGTACAAGTGTCATACAGTCGGTTCAGCGTGGGTGGCCTGAGGACAGGGGGGAGGAGGAAGAGGTGGAGGAGGAGGAGGAGGAGAGCATGGTCAGTCGTCATCTTGGTGAGGACACGGAAATCTTGCCCGTTACCAGTCTGGCACGCATGGCTGACTTTATGTTACGCTGCCTTAACCGTGACCCTCGCGTTGTCAAAATGTTGGGTGACAGTCATTACTGGTTGGTGACACTTGTAGACCCAAGCTACAAGGAGAACTTTCACTCTTATTCCTGAGGTGGAGAGGTCTACAAAAATGGGGCAGTACCAGAAGGCCCTTGCTGCAGAACTCTTAAAAAAATTCCCATCTGAACACGCTAGCGGCAGAGGTCACAGTTCGTTGACCAACCAAGGCGTACAGGCAAGAGAGATGCAACTCCAATCCAGCAGAGGCAGGGGAACACTGTCAACGTTCTGGGACAGTTTTCTGACACCCGCCCAGCTTACAGGCCCTGAGGCGCGGGGTACTCTCACAAGGAGTGAAAAGTTTCAAAAGATAGTGAGGGAGTAGCTTGCCGACCGTACCAGCGTCCTCCGTGATTCCTCTGTGCCTTTTAATTATTGGGTTTCCAAGCTGGACAATTGGAATGAACTCGCTCTGTACGCCTTGGAGGTCCTGGCCTGCCCTGCCGCTAGCGTGTTATTGGAGCGTGTTTTTAGTGCCACTGGGGGAATTATAACTGATAAGCGCACTTGCCTGTCAACTGACAATGCTGACAAGCTGACCCTTATCAAAATGAACAAGGGCTGGATTGGGCCAGACTTCTCATCACCACCAAATGACAGCAGAGTAACATAAAGTCAAATCCACTGTGTTATTTCGGGAGGTGTATTCACATGCACTGCTTCACACCCACACATGGGTATACGCTTCCTAGTTTCGGCTGTTTTATCTTCTTCTCCTTATCCTCAGCCTCCACCACCACTATACCACCAGGGTGCCAGCATTGCAAGTTCCTCCGTCCTTATTTTTGGCAGCTTTTGCTTGCAAGGCATAAGCAAATACCATGGGACACCCACTCCCCAATAATGGGACTTATGTTTGTAATATGCTGTACTGCATGGCTCTTGTAAGGGGCATTGCAAGTTGCTCCGTCCTAATTTTTGGCAGCTTTTGCTTGGAAAGCATAAACAAATACTATGGGAGACCCACTCCCCAATAATGGGACTTATGTTTGTAATATGCTGTACTGCATGGCTCTTGTAAGGGGCATTGCAAGTTGCTCCGTCCTAATTTTTGGCAGCTTTTGCTTGCAAGGTATAAGCAAATACTATGGGACACCCACTCCCCAATAATGGGACTTATGTTTGTAATATGCTGTACTGCATGGCTCTTGTAAGGGGCATTGCAAGTTGCTCCGTCCTAATTTTTGGCAGCTTTTGCTTGGAAACCATAAGAAAATACTATGGGAGACCCACTCCCCAATAATGGGACTTATGTTTGTAATATGCTGTACTGCATGGCTCTTGTAAGGGGCATTGCAAGTTGCTACGTCCTAATTTTTGGCAGCTTTTGCTTGCAAGGCATAAGCAAATACTATGGGACACCCACTACCCAATTATGGGACTTATGTTTGTAATATACTGTACTGCATGGCTCTTGTAAGGGGCATTGCAAGTTGCTCCGTCCTAATTTTTGGCAGCTTTTGCTTGCAAGGCATAAGCAAATACTATGGGACACCCACTCCCCAATAATGGGACTTATGTTTGTAATATGCTGTACTGCATGTGACGCGCCCCCTGGGCCGTGTGTACACGTGTGTGGGATACCCGGTGCCGGGTCTCTGGGGTCTGTAGTCTCCGTGGCTGGGACCTGGTCCCGTGGCTCAGGCTGGTCAAACCAGTGGCAGTCTTTCTTAGGTTTTGAGGTTAATTGTCCGACTGCGCCACCCGTGGATTGCGGTCAGGGAGTACCACTGCTGCGAGGCAGACCGCTGAGACTGGTGTTGTGTGCGCAGCAGAGAATGGGATAACTCCCCACGAGAGGAGTATAGCCTCAGGGCAGTGAGTGTGGATGATGGGGGTGATGGTGCACGAGCGCAGCAGGAACGACTCAGAGTCTTTGCAGTGCAGTTCAGGGTCTTTACTAATGATTATAAGGTAGACCCTCCCGGGAGTACTGGCTAGCATAAGAGGCCTGGTCAGTCTGTGAGCAAGCAGGAGTTCCCCTGGCCAGGTGGAGTTGTAGGCCTCCTCGTCTGTCTGCACTCTTCCTGACTACCTTGCTGTAAGTGGGTAGATGTAGCCCACGTCCCTGAGTGTACCGTGTAGTGGTCACCCGTATGGCTGGTGACTTGGAGCCTTCTGTTAGCCTCCACTCCACGACGGCAGTGCTGGTCCCTTGCTTGTGACTGAGCCTCTGGGCTTCTATGGCCAGAGGACCTGAAATCCCCTGCCGGCTGGTTTCTGCTGCTGGATATATAAGTCCTCACAGCCTCGGACTCCTGCGTCCGGTTCCTATTGTCTTCTGCCAGGGCGAGCTCTGCTCAGTTTCCAGCCCCTGGTCTTTAGCTCCTAGGTCCAACAGAGCTCATTGCTGTTACTTTCCCTTGCTCTCACTCTGACTCTGACTGTTCTCTGTTCTCTGACTCACTCAACCCCGCCCCAGATCCAGTTTATAAGGGCAGAATTCTCCCCTCCCAGGACTGGGGCAGGAGGATGTTGCATGTTTAAGGGATCCTGACCAGGAAACCTCACACTTGCTCTCCGACGTAATATCTCTATTACTGTGGTGACCAGACCCCTGGGGTGCCACACATGGCTCTTGTAAGGGGCATTGCAGTTCCTCATAATTTTTGGAAAGCCTTCCATTCACTGCTTAGGCCAACAGTGCACAGGAGACCCAGTTGCTATAAATGGAAAAAAAGGTTTAGTTAAGGCCCTCTGACCTCCATGTCATTTCCAAGGGGCATTGGAGTGCCTCGAAATTTTTGGTAGGCATTGCACTCACTGTATGCCCTATAATTGTGTAGCCTAACCGCTCCTTTTGTTACAGAAATATATCCTACAAGACATATGTGGTTGACTGGCCTGATATTGATGTGAATGGTCCCTGTTCCTCCTGCTCTTTCTCCTTTGCCACTACCTCATCCATCATTTATCACCTGAAGCTTTGTTTTAACGGGAGTCATAGAACTTGGATAGTAGCAGGAAAACTTCCAGCAATCCTCGGAGGAGGTAGGATATGCGCCAAAACGCTGACCACCTCAGGCCTAGCCGCTACTACATACATGCGCTTGCATTACAACAAAACAAAGCAGATGCTAACTTCTATCATCCTCATCATGCTCCTCACCTTGGCACTCTCAACTCCCCTGATGAAGAAGCCAGGGCCCACCAGAGGAGTCTGATAGTCCGGTGGGCTCGGCCAATGCTGCCCTAAAGCAGGCTAGGCTAAGAAAAGTGTGGGAAAGGTTACCAGGACAAATAGGGGTGGCTGGGGACCGAGTATGGACACCCGGCCACTCCCTGGAGGCTGGGGAGCAAGCGGGGACACCCGGCCACCAGGCGGCTGGGGACTGAGTATGGATACCAGGCCGCCGACACAGCCATGGCGTGGTGGCCAGATTCCGCCTCCACATGCCTAAAAGGCCCAATTTAAAGTGCAAGCAAGCAAGCAGTATGGTATTGCAGCCTGGGGGTGGGTGGGTGGCAGGCTGCATACTTGCGCTTGCATTGCAAGGAATGGGAGAGGTACAATTGAACACTGCCCTGGGAAAAGGACTTGAATGGGGATAGTTGCAAGACTGCAACGACAGGTGCAAGGTGGGAAGCATCTTCGCATGTACCATGAACAGAGGTTTGGCATGCACACACTACAGCGGAATAGGCTCTCCTTCCCACTAAATGCACTGGGGAGGGCACAGGTAATGTTTTGGTATACGCGCTTAATCTTATGTGTAAGGCACACCAGGACAAATAGGGGCGGCTGGGGACTGAGTATGGATACCTCGCTGCCGAAGCAGCCATGAGGTAGTGGCCAGCTTCGGCCTCCTCCAAACTAAAAGGCCCCATTTCAGATTGCAAGTTGGCAGTATGGAATTGCAGTCTGGGGGTGGGTGGGTGGCAGGCTGCACACTTACACTTGCATTAAAAGAAAACATATCAGATGCTAACTTCTGTCATCATCATCATGCTCCTCACCTTGGCACTCTCAACTCCACCGATGGAGAAGTCAGGGCCCACCGGAGGAGTCTGGTTCTCTGGTGGGCTCGTCCAATGCTGCCTAAAGCAGACCGGGCTAAGAAAAGTGTGTGGGGGATGTTCCAAGGAGAAATAGGGGCGGCTGGGGACCGTTTATGGACACCCGGCTGCCCCCAGGCGGCTGTGGACCGTGTGTGGACACCCGGCCGCGGGGCAGCTGGGGACCGAGTATGGACACCTGGCCGCCGGGCGGCTGGGGACTGAGTATGGATTCCAGGCCGCCATCACAGCCATGACGTGGTGGCCAGATTACGCCTCCACATGCCTAAAAGGCCCAATTTCAAGTTCAAGCAAGCAGTATGGTATTGCAGCCTGGGGGTGGGTGGGTGGCAGGCTGCATACTTGCGCTTGTATTGAAAGGAATGGGGGAGGTACAATTGAACACTGCCCTGGGACTAGAACTTGCATGGGGATAGTTGCAAGTCTGCATCTTCTGATGCGGCAAGGATCACTTATGATGGGCACACTTTTAGACAGTGACCTGGGAGTCAGAGATGCTTCCAGGGGTCTTCCCCATGCTGTTCCCATGTCTTTTCAGCACTTTATGCATGAGTCACACAGCACATGGCCAGATAAGGTTGTAAAATGTTAAAATGACATTTCCCGGTGAATGTATTTGTCATAGTTGAAAGCAATACAAAAGTGCAAAAACGCATAAAAAATGCTACTTGTGAACATAGCCGAAGGTGTGGAGGAGTATTTTTGTTTTTGGTCATTTATTTTAACTTATACACAAGTCTTTTCCCTGGAAAGGATGTTCCTTAACATATTTCACAGGAAAAAAGTTTCACTTTCGTTTTTGAACGTTTTATTGTGAGCCTGTAAAAGTGGCTTAATACCTCTGACCACGTTGTTGACAGCAGTGACCTGGGGGTCAAAAATGCTTCCTGGGGCGATCCCCATGCTGTTACCATGTCATTTGAGCACTGTCACTATCGTTTTAGGCACTTGTTAGGCTTTCAAAAGACTGCCGGGGGTGCCACCGCAAAAATGCTCGAGTCTCCCATAGACTAACATTGGGCTCGTTGCTCGGGTCGAGCAACCGAGTATCACCGCGAGCTCGGCCCGAGCTTCGAGCACCCGAGCATTTTAGTGCTCGCTCAACACTAGTAACCAGTGCAATTACTGACACAATGTGAAGGCATCGGTGTAGTGGTTGGACAGAAATATGACCCTGGATGTCACATTCATGGATTGGAGATGAGAAACCATTGCAGTAGTGCAGATGAAAATGAATAAGAGCGATAGTAATAGTTATTGTAATTTCAAAAGTGATAAAAACATCTCCAGAATCTGACTGTTTAAGAACCAGGTGAAATGAGTGATTGAGTGATTGGATATAAGAAATAATAGAAAGTTCTGTGTCAAATATGACCCCAAGAAAATGGACATGCTGCTTACGAGTTATGGTTGTACCACTTAAGGAAATTGAAATATCAGGTATAGGTAGGTTAGTAGTGGGTTGGAAGCACAAGGAGTTCAGTTTTGGAGACATTCAGTTCCAGGTAGAGGGAGGACATGATGTTAAGAGGCAACACACAATTTCTGATATTTTGTATTAAAGTTGGGGTGATGTTTAAAGAAGATTTGTATAATTGAATGTCATCACAATCATACTAAAGCCAGTAAAGAAGTGAGACTTGCAAGCAATTGGAACTAGTGATGAGCAAACAAGCTCGCCACTACTTGTTTCTCGTCCGAGCATCACTGTGCTCAATATACTCGGCACTCGGCAAGTATTTTCAGGTTGTTCGGGCGGTAGCTTGGGTCCCCGCCCTGCATATTTGGCGCTCTTTAGAGAGCCAATGAACATGCAGGGATTGCCTGCCTTGCACTGTAATGCCATAGCCATGTTGTATGTGGCATTATAGTGATTGGCTGGCCGCACAGCGTCATCAGGTCTATATAAGACCTATCTGTTGAAAATAGTCTGGTGTAGGCCCGAGAAATACAAGTGTGGCTTGGCAGTTCCATGGGTCAAATCTCTGTATTATCCTGCTTTTTTGCATTTTTTTGCCGTAAAGAAAAACAGTAGTGTCTCCTGATTGTTCAGACGCAAATATATCTGTTGAAAATAGTCTGGTGTAGGCCCGAGAAATACAAGTGTGGTTTTGCAGTTCCACGGGTCAAATCTCTGTATTATCCTGCTTTTGGCATTTTTTGCCATAAAGAAAAACAGTAGTAGTGTCTCCTGATTGTTCAGACACAAATATATCTGTTGAAAATAGTCTGGTGTAGGCCCGAGAAAGACAAGTGTGGTTTTGCAGTTCCACGGGTCAAATCTCTGTATTTTCCTGCTTTTTTGCATTTTTTGCTGTAAAGAAAAACAGTAGTGTCTCCTGATTGTTCAGACACAAATATATCTGTTGAAAATAGTCTGGTGTAAGCCCGAGAAATACAAGTGTGGTTTTGCAGTTCCACGGGTCAAATCTATGTATTATCTACTTTTGGGCCATTTTTACCTAAAAAAAAACCTAGTTTGAGTGTGTCGCTCACTGTTCAGCCGCAAATATATCTATTTAAAATTTTCTGGTATACCCCAGTAAACAATTACTGTGGTTTTGCCATTCCACGGTAAAAAAATCTATAATATTCAGCTTTTGGTATTTTTTCCGTAAAGAAAAACAGTAATAGTTTCTCCCTGATTGTTCAGATTGTTTAAAAGAGTCGGGTGTAGGCCAGAGAAATAGAACTGTGGTTTTCCTCTTCCACGGTTTTAATCTACTTTTTATTACCCTTTTTCCATTGATAGTGCGAGTGTAAGCTATTTTACTTATTTTACAATGGGCAAGGAGCGTGGCAAGGGACGTGGAACTGGACGTTCTGGTGATAGTGCGTGCAGAGGACGGGGCCGTGGCCAAGGTGAAAATGTGCCACAACCAACAGCCACATCTTCTCGCTCCCACTTCTTGACCGAATTACTAGGGAAGCACAGAACAACACCAGTATTGCGAACTGATCAGTGTGAACAGGTTATTAATTGGATAGCAGATAATACTTCCAGTTACCTGGGCACCACCACCTCCGGTCTGTCATCCACATGGTCAACTCTTAGTAGCCGTGAGTCTCGACCGCATACTCCTCCTCACCCTGATGCTCCTTCCTCCCACCATGCCGAGTGTCGTCAGACAGAAACTGATCCCACACTTGGACACTCTGAAGAGCTGTTCACTGGTCCATTTCCAGATTTGTGCCCCTTGCCTGCTCCGCTTGAAGTGGTGGAAGAGGAGATCCCATGTAGCGATGCCCAAATATTTGAACAGCCACGGCCATAGGAAGTCGACGTTGGCAATTTGTCACAAGAGGTGGACGATGACGAGACACAATTGCCAGGAAGTGAGGAGGAGGATCGTGGTGCGCAAGTGGAAGAGGAGGAGGTGGTGGATGATCTAGTAACTGACCCAACATGGCAGGAGGACATGCAGAGCGAGGCCAGCAGCACACAGGGTGAGGGAGGCAGAGTACCCTAACAGGCAGGAAGAAGCAGTGTGGTGGCCGCACACAGAAGGCGGGCAACAGTTCCCCTTAGCACCAACATGAGGGACGTTGCCAGTATAACCTGTAGGTCTTCCAGAGTCTGGAATTTTTTTAAAGACTCTGCTGATAACCCCAAAAAGGCCATTTGTACCACCTGCCATGCAAGCATCAGCAGGGGTGACAAAACTACAAGCCTGACCACCACCAGCATGATCAGGCACATGGCAGAAAAGCACCCAACTTTGTGGGGCGAAACCAAGGGTCCACGACCAGTGTCAGCGGGTGTCAGCACTGCTTCTTCCACTGTTGTGCATGCAATAGAACCCCCTGTTGTATGTGCAAGGCAATCCCCTGTCCATACTGCATGCAAAGATGCCTCCTCCTCTCAGTCTTCTCTTGCTATGGCAGTTTCTGAAGAAACAACATCAACGTCCACGTCCACATCCCACCGCAGCGTTCAATTGTCCATATCCCAGACCTTTGAATGAAAGCGGAAATTCGCAGCTAACGCCCCACAGGCCACAGTCCTAAATTCGCACAATTCACGACTGCTTGCATTGGAAATGCTGCCTTTTAGGCTGGTGGAGATGGAATCCTTCCGCAACCTTATGGCGGTGGCCGTCCCTCGGTACTCAGTCCCCAGCCAACACTATTTTGCCCGGTGTGCCATCCCCGCACTACACAAGCACGTGTCTCAAAACATCTGCCGTGCCCTCAACAACGCAGTTACTGGGAGAGTCCACCTGACAACGGACACGTGGACAGGTGCTTGTGGCTAGGGACAGTACATCTCCCTGACGGCACACTGGGTAAACATAGTGGAAGCCGGGACCCAGTCGGACCTTGGGACTGAACACATCCTCCCCACACCGAGGATTGCGGGCCCTATGTCAGTCAGAGTTGCCCCCACAGTGTACAGCTCCTGCGCATCATCCTCCTCCTCCTCCTCCTCCTCATGTTCAACCTCCATCTCAGATATCACCACATCAGTTACAAGCTGGAAGCACTGCAGTACTGCCTCTGCCAAGCGGCAACAGCCTGTGCTGAAACTCATAAGCTTAGGTGAGAAACCTCACACTGCTTGTGAGTTGTGGACAGCTGTGAAAGAGCAGGCAGATCTGTGGTTGAGACCGCTGAACCTACATCCAGGCATGGTCGTGTGTGACAATGGCCGTAACCTGGTGGCGGCTCTGAGGCGAGGCGAGATCACACACGTACCATGCCTGGCTCATGTGCTTAACCTTGTGGTTCAGCGGTTTCTTAAATCGTACCCCGAGTTGCCAGATCTGCTGTTCAAAGTACGCCGCCTGTCAGCTCATTTTCGCAAGTTGGCTACAGCTTCCGCCGCCCTTGCTGTGTTGCAGCAGCGTTTTCAGCTTCCGTCACACCGACTGGTGTGTGATGTCCCCACACGTTGGAACTCTACCCTCCACATGTTGCAAAGGATTTGTGAGCAGAAGAGAGCAGTTGTGGAGTACCAGCTGCAACAAGGCCGTCGATATTCAGGTCAGACTACACACATAAGACCTCAGGAGTGGACATGGATGTCTGACATATGTACCATCTTGACAAATTTTGAGGAGTCCACCAAGATGGTGAGTGGCGATGACGCCATCATTAGCGTCAGCATTCCACTTGTCTGTCTTTTGCAACGCTCTCTGCAGTGAATTAAAGAGGAGGCATTGCAGCCAGAGTATGATGAGATGGATCAAGAAGCCATAGCAGTCGATTACACACAGCCCAGCCTCATCTCATCCCAACGTGCATTGGGGGACAATGAGGGAGAGGAGGAGGAGGAGGAAGAACAGGAGCTTGCATCAAGCGCTGTAGATGGTAGTACCTGTACAACTGTCATACCGTCGGTTCAGCGTGGGTGGCCTGAGGACAGGGGGGAGGAGGAGGAGGAGAGCATGGTCAGTCGTCATCTTGGTGAGGACACGGAAGTCTTGCCCGTTACCAGTCTGGCACGAATGGCTGACTTTATGTTACGCTGCCTTAACCGTGACACTCCCGTTGTCAAAATGTTGGGTGATAGTCATTAATGGTTAGTGACACTTTTAGACCCCCGCAACAAGGAGAACTTTCACTCTCTTATTCCTGAGGTGGAGAGGTCTACAAAAATGGGGCAGTACCAGAAGGCCCTTGCTGCAGAACTGTTAAAAAAATCCCCATCTGAACACGCTAGCGGCAGAGGTCACAGTTCGTTGACCAACCAAGGCGTACAAGAGCGAGAGAGGCAATTCCAATCCAGCAGAGGCAGGGGAACACTGTCAACGTTCTGGGACAGTTTTCTCAGACCCTCCCTTCGGTCAGACCCTGAGGCGCGGGGTACTCTCACAAGGAGTGGAAAGTTTCAAAAGATGGTGAGGGAGTACCTTGCCGACCGTACTAGCATCCTCCGTGATTCCTCTGCGCCTTTTAATTATTGGGTATCCAAGCTGGACACTAGGAATGAACTCGCTCTGTACGCCTTGGAGGTCCTGGCCTGCCCTGCCGCTAGCGTGTTATCGGAGCATGTTTTTTGTGCCGCTGGCGGAATTATAACTGATAAGCGCACTCGCCTGGCAACTGACAATGCTGACAAGCTGACTCTTATCAAAATGAACAAGGGCTGGATTGAGCCAGACTTCTAATCAACACCAAATGACAGCAGAGTAACATAAATTCAAATGCACTGTGTTTTTTCGGGAGGTGTATTCACATGCACCGCTTCACACCCACACATGGGTATACGCTTCCTCATTTTGGCTGTTTTATGTTCTTCTCCTTATCCTCAGCCTCCACCACCACTATACCACCAGGGTGACCGTGGTCTGTGCTGCCATTATTGAAAGTTCCTCCGTCCTTATTTTTGTCAGCTTTTGATTGGAAGTCATAAGCAAAGACTGTGGGAGACCCACTCCCCAATATTGGGAATAATATTTTTATGATGCTGTACTGTATGGTTCTTGAAAGGGACATTAAAACCGTCTTAGTAAGCTACTGCAACCTCCACCACTTTTCCGAGGGGCATTCAAACCGTCTTGTTAAGCTACTGCGACCTCCACCACTTTTCCAAGGGGCATTAAAACCGTCTTGTTAAACCACTCTGAACTCCACAGCTCTTCCAAGGGGCATTAAAATGTTGTTTTTAATTACCTCTAACCTCCACGACTCTTCCAACGGGCATTGCATTTCCTCCTAATTTTAGTCAGCTTTTGCTTTTCAATGCAAAGGTGAAAACTAAGAGAGATCCACTCCACAATAATGGGTAGAAGGTTTTTAGTACACTGTAATCCACGTCTGTTTCAAGGGGCATTGCAGTTCCTCATAATTTTTGGAAAGCCTTCCATTCACTGCTTAGGCCAACAGTGTACAGGAGACCCAGTTGCTATAAATGGAAAAAACGGTTTAGTTAAGGCCCTCTGACCTCCATGTCATTTCCAAGGGGCATTGGAGTGCCTCGAAATTTTTGGTAGGCATTGCACTCACTGTATGCCCTATAACTGTGTAGCCGAACCGCTCCTTTTGTTACAGAAACATATCCTACAAGACATATGTCGTTGACTGGCCTGATATTGATGTGAATGGTCCTTGTTCCTCCTGCTCTTTCTCCTTTGCCACTACCTCATCCATCATTTATCACCTGAAGCTTTGTTTTAACGGGAGTCATAGAACTGGGATAGTAGCAGGAAAACATCCAGAAATCCTCAGAGGAGGTAGGATTTGTGCCAAAACGCTGACCACCTCAGGCCTAGCCGCTACAACATACATGCGCTTGCATTCCAAGAAAACAAAGCAGATGCTAACTTGTATCATCATCATCATGCTCCTCACCTTGTTCTTCCTCTGTATAAAGCGCTGGTAAGGCCGCACTTAGAATATTGTGCACAGTTCTGGGCTCCGGTGCTCAGGAAAGACATATTGGAGCTAGAGAGGGTACAAAGGAGGGCGACTAAGGTAATAAAGGGAATGGAGGGACTAGAATACCCAGAGAGGTTGTCAAAATTAGGCCTATTTACGTTGGAAAAGAGAAGGCTTATGGGAGAGCTCATAAACATGTATAAATCAGGGGGCAGTACAGAGATCTCTCCCATGACCTGTTTATACCAAGGTTGGTGACAAAGACGAGGGGGCACACTATGCGTCTGGAGGAAAGGAAGTTCCTGCACCAGCATAGAAGGGGATTCTTTACGGTCAGAGCCGTGAGACTCTGGAACTCTCTGGGAGAGGAAGTGGTGATGTCCAAATCACTTAATGAGTTCAAGAGTAGAGATGAGCGTTGTTCTACTCGAACTGTTCGCCAATCTCAAATTCAAGCTGTTTTGGGCGGTGTTCGAGCCGTTCGGCGAACACGAACAATTTGAGAAAAATTCGGCTGTTCGAGGTTATGTTCGATAACTGTTCGTGCACAAAAATCATAACTGGATTTTTTCTCAGTAATGATGAAAATTAATGTTAATACGCAGTTTGAGTGTACAGCGGGGTGGGGGGAGGGGCAGGGGATGGATCTCTGCAGGAACAATGAAGATCTCCATTTTTTTTTCTCTTTCCCGCATTTACAGTGGGGAGGTGCAATCTGTCAGCCTATCAGCAGCGCACACACGGAGCGAAGTGCTTTTTTTCACACAAGCAAGGGCATGTGTCATTGGCAGTGTATGTCACATGTCCTTGCCCTATAAGACCAAGCCATTTTCCCCGTCGCCACCATTTTCTCACTGCTGCAGCTGCGTGTTAGACGGCACCGCTGTTGCTGTGTGCGCTATACCTTGTTAATTTCAAGCCAATTTTCGCACAAATATACAGATAGCTTGGGAGTAGGGAATAGTTGTGATTGCAGTCCTTTTAAGGACTAGGTTACAGCATTTCCTACGACTTTTATCAGGGAGGTCTGTGCTCTTAAATAGATAGGTTGTGGGAGTAAAGACTAATTGTAATTGGAGTCCTTTTCAGGACTAGGTTACATGAGTTCCTATCAGTTTTTGCCAGGCAGGTCTGTGCCAGTGCTGTGCAAGTTTTTTTCACAGCATTTGGCTGAATCTAGCAAAGCTAATCCTTTTTGGCCTATTGCAGAGTGTGTTAGTCAGTGGAGTAGCCTATCTGTGTTGCAAGATATACCACCTGTGTATAGAATACCAATTTTTTTACTGCACCTAGTGAAGTAAAATCTTTTGGGCATAGCATCATTCTATTAGTCCATCTATACTGACCTCCATCAGGTTGCAAATTAAAACTAATTTTTATCTGCATCTACAGTACCTCTGAAAAAATATTTGGGCTTCTAGCAGTGTGTGGGACTTGTTCTATTAGTCCATCTATACTGACCTCCATCAGGTTGCAAACTGAATATATTTTTTTCTGCATCTACCTCTGAAAAAATATTGGGCTTCTAGCTTTGTGTGGGTCTTGTTCTATTAATCCATCTATACTGACCTCCATCAGGTTGCAAACTGAATATAATTTTTTTCTGCATCTAGCTCTGAAAAAATATTTGGCCTTCTAGTAGTGTGTCGGACTTTCTCTATTAGTCCATCTATACTGACCTCCATCAGGTTGCAAATTAAAAATAATTTTTATCTGCATCTACAGTACCTCTGAAAAAATATTTGGGCTTCTAGCTGTGTGCGGGACTTGTTGTATTAGTCTATCTATACTGACCTCCATCAGGTTGCAAACTGAATAAATTTTTTTCTGCATCTACCTCTGAAAAAATATTTGGCCTTCTAGTAGTGTGTCGGACTTTCTCTATTAGTCCATCTATACTGACCTCCATCAGGTTGCAAATTAAAACTAATTTTTATCTGCATCTACAGTACCTCTGAAAAAATATTTGGGCTTCTAGCAGTGTGTGGGACTTGTTCTATTAGTCCATCTATACTGACCTCCATCAGGTTGCAAACTGAATATATTTTTTTCTGCATCTACCTCTGAAAAAATATTGGGCTTCCAGCTGTGTGTGGGTCTTGTTCTATTAATCCATCTATACTGACCTCCATCAGGTTGCAAACTGAATATATTTTTTTCTGCATCTACCTCTGAAAAAATATTTGGCCTTCTAGTAGTGTGTCGGACTTTCTCTATTAGTCCATCTATACTGACCTCCATCAGGTTGCAAATTAAAACTAATTTTTATCTGCATCTACAGTGCCTCTGAAAAAATATTCGGGCTTCTAGCTGTGTGTGGGACTTGTTGTATTAGTCCATCTATATTGACCTCCATCAGGTTGCAAATTCAAAATAATTTTTTTCTGCATCTAACCCAGCCAATAGTTTTGGCCTGATACCACAGTTTGGCCACTCAGCTCTGCTCGGTTACCATCCATTGTTTTTTTGTGCAAACAACTCCAGAGTTGTGAATTAGTTAACCACCAAAATGAGTGGAAAAAGGCCTGCTGCTGGTGGAAAGGGGAATAGGCGTGTTGGGAAGGGGAAAAAAGGTTGTGTCCATGGGGTAGGTGTTAAAGCAACAGTAACATCTGCAGAAGAAAGACCATCTTCCAGCCAAACTAAAATGTCTACTTCTTTTAGCGGACAATGTGATAAGATCCCTTTCTTACGGCCACGCCAATCGCTACAAATTCCAGATGAGGCACAAAAACAGCAGGTGCTTCAACGGATATCAAGTGCTCCTTTAAGTGGGCTCTCCTCCACATCAACTTCAACATCACAAATACTCCAGTCCTCAAAGGTGTCACCCAAATCGCACTTGCTTCCTCACAGCTCCCAAATCTCCAGCTGCCCGTCTGAGTATGAGGTAGAACAGATGGTTGAGTCTGCAGAGCTGTTTACTCATACTATAGCCTGGGAATCAGAGGTCGACTCCAGCGCTTCTGTGAATCCAGACGAGGAAATGATCTGCACTGATGCCCAGAATCTTTATGAGTCGGATCCAGGACCAGACGCAGAAGGTTCTGACCATAATGTAGACCCTCATTCCCAAACTGTAACTCCTGTTGGTGGAGACAATGAGGAAGACGATGATAAGACTCAAATACCTGATTGGAGCGACAACTTTAGTTTTTTGTCAGGGCAGGAACAGGTTGGCTCTGAGGACGACGGGTGTGATAACGCACAGGGTGATGATGATGAGGTCGGAGATCCCACTTACTGTCAACCCACAGTCAGCCAAGAGATGAGGTCAGCAGAGGAGGTGGAGGAAGATGCTAGTGACGACGAGGTCAGGTTGCGCCTTCCTGGACAGAGACGTAGTACTGGAAGCACGTCAACAACTGCATCCTCAAACACAACTCTGCCTCTCACCACAAGTCGTGGTGGCTCTTCAGGTCGCATGGGTGCTAAGCCTTGCATAGCCTGGGCATTTTTTCAGATCGATAAAGATGACCCAACTCGTGTTATCTGTAACATTTGTCAGCAAAAGCTAAGTAGAGGCCAAAAAATACATAGTTTGAATACTTCATGCATGAACCGGCACATGGACATGAAGCATAAGTTGCAGTGGGAAGCTCAGTGTGCTACAATGCGGCCTAGCCGGCCGGGCCAACCACCGTCTGCCATATCTTGTGCATCCGCGGCCTCTTCATCCTCTGTGACTGGGGGGACAGCAGTCACACCTGTTTTGGGGCGCAGACCTGCCACCTCTTTACCCGCAACAGCCAGCGTGATTGGCAGGTCATCATTTTCTTTGGAGGTGGGAACACCAGCTGGTGTTGAGCGCTGTCCGACATCGATAGCACCACCTTTGGATGAAGGCAACCTAACATGTCCGCCTGCATCTTCCTCACAGACCGGCAGTTTGCCGGGGACACCCTTATCAACCCCGTCTAAGCACAATAGCCAGCCCTCGGTCCCTCAGATGTGGACAAGTAAAAGACCATTTCCTCCTAGCCATGAGAAAGCTAAGAGGTTGAATTTCACCATCTGCAAGCTCTTGACTACAGAAATGCTGCCTTTCCGCCTGGTGGACACAGAGGATTTTCGAGACCTTATGTCCGTCGCAGTGCCCCAGTACCAGATGCCCAGTCGGCACTACTTCTCAAATAAAGGTGTGCCTGCGCTCCACCAGCATGTCGCACACAGCATCACCGCTTCTTTGAGAAACTCTGTGTGTGACAGGGTGCATTTCACCACAGACACTTGGACGAGTAGGCATGGACAGGGGCGTTACATGTCGCTGACTGGGCACTGGGTAACTATGGTGACAGCAGGACAAGGGGCTGCTGTCCAAGTCTTGCCGTCCCCACGAGTTGTGCGTCAATCCTCTTTATGTCAAAGTTCCTCCACTGCTTCTGCCTCCTCAACCTCCTCTCGGTCTTCCACCTGCACCCAAAGCCTGTCTGGTCATGCCACAAGCTTTCTAACTGCGCAGAAGGGATCCTGCACACCTCCTTACTATGCTGGCAGTAGGGCTCAACGTCATCAGGCGGTTTTTACATTGAAATGTCTGGGAAATGTGAGTCACACAGCTGAGGAGTTGTGGTCTGCTCTGGAGAACCAATTTCATGAATGGTTGTCTCCACTGGACCTGAAACCAGGGAAGGCCGTGTGCGACAATGCTGCAAACCTGGGTGCGGCCCTTCGCCGGGGCAATGTCACACACGTGCCTTGTATGGCTCACGTGTTGAACCTGGTTGTCCAGCAATTTTTAGCCCACTATCCCAGACTAGATGGCCTTCTGCAGAGGGCACGGTCGCTGTGTGCTCACTTCCGCCGTTCGCATCCCGCAGCTCAGCGACTTACATCTCTACAGAAGTCGTTGGGCCTGCCACTTCACCGGCTAAAATGCGATGTGCCTACCCGGTGGAATTCAACTCTGCACATGTTGCAGCGACTGTGGCAGCACCGACAAGCCCTGGTGCAATACGTTCTGACGTATAGCCTGGGCCAACGAGATTCAGAGGTGGGGCAAATCACGCTGGAGGAGTGGTCTCAGATCAGGGACCTATGCACCCTTCTGCACAGTTTTGAAATGGCGACGAAGATGTTTAGTGCTGACGATGCCATTATCAGCATGACTATTCCGGTGATTTACATGCTGGAGCACATGTTAAACAGAATTCGGAGTCAGGTGGTGGCACAAGAGGAGGTGGAGGAAGTAGAGGAGGAGGAGTTGTATGCGGAAGGGCTAACATCTGCAAGGTCCAGAAGGTCGGCAGCACCAAGGCGGCAGGCATGTGAGGGTGGGGGAGATGGTTTTACCAGGGCGCATGGTAGCAGCCAAACTAGTGAGGAAGGTGCAGGAGCCCAGGAAGAAGTGGAGGACGAACTGATGGAAGACTCATCAGATGAGGGAGACCTTGATCACATTTCTGTTGTGCGAGGTTGGGGGGAGAGGACAGAGGAAGGAAGCATGATTGTTACCTCGCCACCAACACAACAGGGACTTGGTGCTCCTGGATGCGCAACACACATGAGTGCCTTCTTGCTGCACTACCTGCAACATGACCCTCGAATTGTGAGAATTAGAAATAATCCTGACTACTGGGTTGCCACACTGTTAGATCCCCGGTACAAAAGTAAATTTGCAGAAATTATTCCTGCCATAGAAAGGGATGCACGCATGCAGGAGTATCAGCAGAGACTGTTGCAGAATCTTACATGTGCTTTTCCACAAAATACCAGTGGTGCACGTAGTGAATCTCACAGTTCCAACTTGCCAACCGTGGGACCGTCAAGTGTTCAGCACTCAAACCGTAACAGAACCACAGTATCTGCTGGTAACATCAATTTTGCGGAATCATTTCACCACTTTTTTAGCCCATCCTTTGCAAGGTCACAGGAGACAAGAAGTCTGACACATAGTCAACGCCTAGAGACGATGGTACAGGAGTATCTCCAAGTAAACATTGAAGCCACGACTGTGTCACTGGACCCTTGCTCTTTTTGGGCTTCCAATCTGGATAAATGGCCGGAGCTAGCCACTTACGCCTTGGAGATCTTGTCATGCCCCGCAGCCAGCGTTCTGTCTGAACGTGTGTTCAGCGCTGCTGGTGGTGTGCTGACAGATAAGCGCACGCGGCTCTCCACTGATAATGTAGACAGACTCACGTTCATAAAGATGAACAAATCATGGATCCGAAATGACTTTTCTACCCCTGTGTCATCCTGGGGAGAGTAAAAGCTTGATGATTGTTTAAAATCACCCTACCAAACGTTTTAAGCTTTCAAATTACTAATCATGTTTATCTGTATCTTGACTGGAAAATAATTTGGGCTTTGTAGCAGTGTGCAGCACTGATCCTATTAGGCCATCTATAATAAGCTCCACCAGATTTAAAATTAAAAATAATTTTTAGCTGCATCTAGCCCGGAAAATAATTTTGGGGCTCCGAGATGCGCAAGACACATAAGTGCCTTCTTGCTGCACTACCTGCAGCATGACCCTCATATTGTCAGAATTCGAAGTAATCATGACTACTGGGTTGCCACACTCTTAGATCCCCCAAACTTTTCGATCAACCTTTTCATTTTAATAAAGACCAAAAAAATGGTCATTTTTGAAATTATAAGCATTAGCAGGTTGTTAGAAACTGAAATCAAACAGTTTTCAACTCAAAACTTTATTCTAGGTGATGTTACATTTTCACATAGGACCCCTTGTTCGAAAGGAGCTTCTGAACTCTCTCGTTCATTGAATTTGTCAGGTTTTGGATGGTTTCTGCTTCAATTGTTTTGCATGAGGACAGAATACCCTCCCAGAGCTGTTGCTTAGATGTGAACTGCCTCCCGCCATCATAGACACTCCTTTTAATGATGCTCTAAAGGTTCTGAATGGGGTAGAGGTCAGGGGAGCATGGGGGTCACACCATAAGTTTGTCCCCTTTTATGCCCATATCAGCCAGAGATGCAGATGTTTTATGTGCAGCATGAGATGGTGCATTATCATGCAGAAAAATGATCTTGCTGTGAAATACACGGTTCTTCTTCTTGAACCATGGCAGGAAGTGCTGTTTGAGAAAATCCACATACATTATGGAGTTCATCTTTAGTGCCTTCAGGGATCCTAAAGGGGCCGACAATCTCTCTCCCCATGATTCCAGCCCAAAACATTACTCCACCTCCTCCTTGTTGGCGCTGTAGCCGTATTTGCGTGGGGTGTCCATCAACCAGCCATCCTCCACTCCATCCATCTGGACCATCGTGCGCTGCACGGCACTCATCCGTGAACAAAACAGTTTTGAAATCAGTCTTCATGTAATGTTTGGCCCACTGGAGCCGTTTCTGCTTGTGTGAAGTGGATAGAGGAGGTCGACAGGATGGCGTATGCACAGCTGCAAACCTCTGAAGGACCCTGCATCTTGTTGTTCGGGGGACGTTGGAGGCACAAGCAGCTTCAAAAACTTGTCTGCTGCTATGACAAGGCTTTTTTGCCGCTGCTCTTTCAACCTGACGTAATTGCCTGTAGGAAAGAGTCCTCAATTTGCCCTTATCAGCACGCACACGTGTGTACTGTAAATCAGCTACATACTTCTTGATTGCCAAGACACTTCATCCTGATCATCGCACAATGTTGATTGTAGTCATGCCTTGACCTAAAGACTCCACAATTTGTTGCTTCTCAGCAGCCGACACATCCTTTTTCTTTCCCATTTTGGCAGAAAATATAGGCTGCTTAATAATGTGAGAGAGCCTTCTTAAGTAGTCTTGCCTTTCATTGGACACACCTGCCAAACTAATTAGCACAGGTGTCTGCAATTGCTTACAGTGATATAAAGAGCCCTGACACACATCACCATCAATGAGTTTAACTGACAAACAAACAAATTCTTCCCTTATCACTCCTAAACACTTTTTGCATAATAATTTGGAACGCGGTGTACATGTGCTTTTCCACAAAATACCAGCGGTTCACGTAGTGAATCTTACAGTTCTAACTTGCCAACCGTGGTCTGTATGGAATTGTTCAATAAAGGGCCCAAAATTAAGATAACATAGATGGGAGAGGTCTCTATGAATAGGAATTCCTAAGTATTTGATACCCTGTGAGGGCCAGGCAAAGGGAAAGTTGGACTGGATGGAATCCTATATGGATTTGGGGAGGGAGACATCGAGGGCCTCAGACTTCGCTGCATTGATTTTAAAATTTTACCATGTAACAAAGTGATCTATTTCAGCCATAACAGCATGGATGGATATATGTGATTGAGTGATATATACTAGGACATCATCAGCAAATAGAGAGCACTTGTACTCGGTGCCTCCCACCTCAATCCACCTAATAATGGGGTTATGGCGAATTGATGAGAGCAGGTGCTCCGTCACTAGGATGTATAAGAGAGGGGACAGAGGACATCCCTGCCTTGTCCCATTGGTGATTGTGAAAGGTGATGAAAATGTTCTGACGCACCCCCTGGGCCTTGGGACACCCGGAGCCGGACCCTTTTTGGTGGATGCTGGTGGTTGTAGTCTTCGTGGCGGCGACCCGGTTCCGTGGCTCAGGGCGGTCAAACCAGTGGCGGAACTATTTATGTGGTTTTGATGTTTAAATGTCCGACTACGCCACCCGTGGATTGCGGTCAGAGTGAACTGCAGCTACAGGGCAGACCGCTGAGGCTGGTGTTGTGGGTGCAGCAGAGCGTAGCATAACTCCCCACGGGAGGAGTATAGCCTCAGGGCAGTGTATGCGGAGGATGGGGGTGATGGTGCAGGGCAGCAGCAGTAACGACACGGAGTCAGTGATGCAGTCCAGGGCCTTTACTCACAGCTCTTATTATCCAGACCACGTCTGCAGGTAACGGCTGCCCACGTCGTACTGTGCTCACCAGGTGAGGGGCACAGACAACTCCCAGATAACTTTGGAGCACTTCACAGGACCCCCTTTGTGTGTCCTTTGTCTGGCCTTTCTTACCAACACTTCTGTCCGGCTGCCTCGGGCCTCCTCTTGCTAAACTTGGCGCCAGTTTCCCTGACCCTATGTGGTGCCTTCCTAGCGGGTGTAGCGAGGGGCTGCGCCACATAAAATGTCAGAGCCTCCGGTTTCTAGCTGAGGGTCGTTTCCTGCCTCCACTAGTTCGGGGACCGGTCTCCCCCTTTGGCCTGACCCCTCCACGCAGGTGGATTCGGGCGTGTGGTGGCGACTCGCCCGTCCGCACCCCTGGGATCCCTTCATTCCTCGTTCCTGGAGCCTTCTCCGCTCCTCTTCCTTCCTTCTCCCTCTTCCAGGCCTGGGCCTCTGTTACTAGGCCCGCCTCCGGAGCAGAGCTCATGCAGAGCCCCTGCTCCCTGCCACTTCTGCTCAGACTTCTCTGCACTGAACTAAGATGGTGCCCACCTTTTATACTCCCTTCTCAATGCACCCAGGAACTGCTTCCTCCCTGCTCCTGCACTACAGGGTTCCCCTTCCTCAGTGTTCCCTCCCCCCACTCCAGCCAGGGACAGGGACTGTCGTGCCCATCTCAGGGGCATATTGGTCGCCCTGCCCCACGGCAATGTGGTGTAATGCATGCAGGTGTCGGGTCCTGATCCACACTCCATCCTTACCTGAGAGTGAGATATCACACCTCTGGGTGAGGTGCAATACCTCTGTAGCAACCGAGCCCTCAGGGTGCTACAGTTCCATTTATCTTCAGCCTAGGTGACGTATTGCGATACAGGGCCGTGATTTTGGCTATAAAAGGGTCCCCTAGACCCCTACCCCAAGCTTTTTAAGAGAATCATATATGGCGTGCCAGGAGACTCTATGGAATGCTTTCTCAGGATCCAACGAGAGTATCTAATTACAAATTTTTAACTGCATCTAGCCCAGGAAATACTTTGTGCCTAGTAGCAGTGTCTGCTAGTCAGCGGATTATCCCGGCTGTTAAGCAAGCTACACCACCTGTAGTTTAGACACTTAATTTTTTCAAAGGAAATGCTTCGGGACCATGGGATACTCAGTGAAGAGCATCAGGAGGCACCCCAAGGCATAGGGGCTGGGACTGGCAGTAGGATGCCTTGCGGTGGACAGCCGAGCTCGATCCTTATAAAAGCTTTTTAACTGCAGCAGCTTTAGTGGACGCTACTGGAGCTGGAATTACGCGGCTGCTGGCATGAGACTTGCTCTCCAATAGATCCTTTTAAATGGATTTAAAGTGTATTCATTCAAATTAGAGAGACAATTTAAATTAAAAAGCTTAGAGCTGCCTCCACCACAGGGGGGCTCGCTCGACCCACCAGTGGACAGGCACCAGTATTGGGAGAGGGGGGCTGGCCATCAGGGTTCACCGCGGCTCTGGCACAAACCCGGCGACACGGAGGTGGCACGGGCAGGAGCGGACTGGCCGTGTCGGCTTCTCACTTTTTGGATTTTAGTAGGGCATGACATGCCTATATCTGTGTCTCCCCCTCCTTTTACTCCTCCACCTCTTTTATTTTCGCATGACTATATGTACTTGTCACTTTTCCATGTGTTAGTTGTGTCTTCTGAGCAGTTTGTCAGCTCTTGGACACCTTTGAAGGTGTTTTCTATGTGTTTCTATGTGTTTTTGTTTGCCTGCCATTGGTTTTAATGGTGTTCGAAGGTGTTCGACGAACAGTTCGACGAACAGTTCGGCGAACACACGGGTGTTCGACGAACCGAACCGAACTCGAACACTACGGGGGTGGCTCAACACTATTCAAGAGAGGCCTGGACGCCTTTCTTGAGAACAATAAAATTACATCTTATGCTTAGTGATAGTTAATTAATCCAGGGATTTAATCTGACTGCCAGATTGGTGTCGGGAAGTGAATTTTTCCTCAGTGATGTAAATTGGCCTATACCGCATTTGTTTTGTTTTGCCTTCCCCTGGATCAACACTGCGGAATAGCTGCAGTGCACAAGAAATAGGCTGAACTGGAGGGACGCTTGTCTTTTTTCGGCCTTATAAACTATGTAACTATGTAACCTTGGCACTCTCAACTCCCCTGATGGAGAAGCCAGGACCCATCGGAGGAGTCTGGTTCTCTGGTGGGCTCGTCCAATGCTGCCCTAAAGCAGGCCGGGCTAAGAAAAGTGTGTGGGGGGATGGTCCAAGGAGAAATAGGGGCGGCTGGGGACCTTTTATGGACACCCGGCTGCCCCCAGGTGGCTGGGGACCGTGTGTAAACACCCAGCCACGGGGCAGCTGGGGACCGAGTATAGACACCTGGCCGCCCCCTGGCGGCTGGGTACCGAGTGTGGACACCCGGCCGCCGGGCGGCTGGGGACTGAGTGAGGACACCCGGCGGCCGGGCGGCTGCGGACTGAGTTTGGATTCCAGGCCGCCAACGCAGCCATGACGTGGTGGCCAGATTCCGCCTCCACATGCCTAAAAGGTCCAATTTCAAGTGCAAGAAAGCAAGCAGTATGGTATTGCAGCCTTGGGGGTGGGTGGGTGGCAGGCTGCACACTTACGATTGCATTCCAAGAAAACAAAGCAGATGCTAACTTCTATCATCATCATCATGGTCCTCACCTTGGCACTCTCAACTCCCCTCATGGAGAAGCCAGGACCCACTGGAGGAGTCTGGTTCTCTGGTGGTTTCGTCCAATGCTGCCCTAAAGCAGTCCGGGCTAAGAAAAGTGTGTGGGGGGATGTTCCAAGGAGAAATAGGGGCGGCTGGGGACAGTTTATGGACACCCGGCTGTCCCCAGGCGGTTGGGAACCGTGTGTGGACACCCGGCCGCGGGGCAGCTGGGGACCGAGTATGGACACCCCGCCGCCCCCGCAGCCATGACTTTGTGGCCAGATTACGCCTCCACATGCCCAAAAGGCCCAATTTCAAGTGCAAGCAAGCAGCATGGTATTGCAGCCTGGGGGTGGGTGGGTGGTTGGCTGCATATTTGCGCTTGCATTGCAAGGAATGGGTGAGGCACAATTGAACACTGCCCTGGGACAAGAACTTGCACATGGATAGTTGCAAGTCTGCATCTTCTGATGCGGCAAGGATGACTTCTGATGTGCACACTTTTAGGCAGTGACCTGGGTGTCAGAGATGCTTCCAGGGGTCTTCCCCATGCTGTTCCCACGTCTTTTCAGCACTGTATGCATGTGTCACACAGCACATGGCCAGATAAGGTTGTAAAATGTTAAAATGACATTTCCCGGTGAATGCATTTGTCAGGGTTGAAAGCAATACAAAAGTGCAAAAACACATAAAAAATGCTACTTGTGAACATAGCCCAAGGTGTGGAGGAGTATTTTTTTTTTTTTATTTATTTTACCTTATACACAAGTCTTTACCCTGGAAAGGAACTTCCTTAACATATTTCACAGGAAAGCAGTTTCAGTTTCATTTTTGAACGTTTTATTGTGAGCCCTTAAAAGTGGCTTAATACCTCTGACCATGTTGTTGACAGCAGTGACCTGGGGGTCAGAAATGCTTCCTGGGGCGACCCCATGCTGTTCCCATGTCATTTGAGCACTGTCACTATCGTTTTGGCCACTTGTTAGCCTTTTAAAAGACTGCCGGGGGTGCCGCCGCAAAAATGCTCGGGTCTCCCATAGACAAACTTTGGGCTCGTTGCTCGGGTCGAGCACCCGAGTATCACGGCGAGCTCGGCCTGAGCTTCGAGCACCCGAGCATTTTAGTGCTCGCTCAACACTAATAATCATCTTATCCTGTCTGTCTGTCCGTCTTTCCAGGAAATCCTGCGTCGCTGATTGGTTCATCTGCCGCACGGAGGTCAGCGGCGATGCAGCCGGGAGATGACCGGCGCTAGCAGCAGAAGGATTCCGACCGGCGGCGCCGCTGACCTCCATGCGGCTACTGTCGGGAGATCAGTGTCTAGGGCCGCTGATCTCCCAATGGCAAGTGTAAAGGGAGGACCGAGGAGCGGCGCCTCCAGTCGTGATACTTCTGCTGCGAGCAGCCGGTCATCTCCCGACGGTAGCCACATGGAGGTCAGCGGCGATGCAGCCGGGAGATGACCGGCGCTAGCACAGGCATCGCCACTCCCCGTCCTCACTAACACGGTTCGCTGATTTGACACGGCCGCTGGCCGCAACCAATCAGCGATATTGGCACCAAATTTAAACACCGCTCTGATGATTGGTCGTGGCCGCCGCCCGCGACCAATCAGTGATTTTGGCACCAAATTTAAACACGCTCTCTGGCCAATTGGCGCCGGATTTCAAATAAGTATGCCAATGTCGGGAGATAGCAGGGCTGACTCCGCCCATGTGGTCATGTGACTCACCAACTGCCCATAACGTTTTGAACATGTTTTGTCAGTCACAGTGTGTGATGTACTTCTGTCACGTTTACTGAACACGTTCTGCCAGTCACAGCACGCTGAACAGATACTTCTTTACGCTTCCTGTCTTCCAATGGGTCACAAGCAAAAATACACCACTGAGGATGACAGAAAAGCAGCCGAAGCAGCAAGAAAATGACAACATCGAGAGCAACAGACACCACAACACACTGCCGCCAGACAAGTCCAGAATACGGAATCTCACAGAAAACTGCGGGAACAGGAGACACCACAACACACTGCCGCCAGACAAGCACAGGATGCAGAATCTCACAGAAAATGTTGGGAACAGGAGACACCACAACACACAGCCGGCAGACTAGCCCATGATGTGGAAGCTCGCACAAAACGTCGGGAACAGGAGACACCACAACACACTGCCGCCAGACAAGCCCAGGATGCGGAATCTCACAGAAAACGTCGGGAACAGGAGACACCACAACACACAGCCGGCAGACTAGCCCATGATGTGGAAGCTCGCACAAAACGTCGGGAACAGGAGACACCACAACACACTGCCGCCAGACAAGCCCAGGATGCGGAATCTCACAGAAAACGTCGGGAACAGGAGACACCACAACACACTGCCGCCAGACAAGCCCAGGATGCGGAATCTCACAGAAAACGTTGGGAACAGGAGACACCACAACACACTGCCACCAGACAAGCCCAGGATGCGGAATCTCACAGACAACGTCGGGAAAGGGAGACACCGCAACACACTGCCGCTAGGCAGGAACACGATGCGGAATCCCATAGACAATGTCGGGTGAATGAATCTCCAGAATCCAGGGCAAACAGAGAACAACACGATCGCCAAATTTATCAAAAACGAATGCTCTACCAACTAAGGCAAACCCAGCAGAATATTCAACAACTTGCACGTTACGTAACACACAATGAAACTATAATTATTCAACACTACTGTGGGAATATGAATGTAGTTTGTTCTAAATGTGACTCTCTGAATTTCATTGAGGAAAACCCATCTGACAATCAGTTTACTCAATGCAGCCAAAAAGGAAAAGTTATGCTAGCGAGACGTCACTACTCAGATCTGTTTGAGCAGTTGATGAAAGGAACGCATGAACACAGTAGAAATTTTATGGAAATTATCAGAAGTATCAACAGTTCTCATGCGTTTGCTTCATTGGGTGCCAACATTGCACCGCCCCTGGATTCGGACCGTATTGTTTTAAAATTCATGGCCAGATCTGCCACCGCACTGGAACACTTCACACAGAAATAGGACAACCACCAAAATTTGCACAATTATACATCTTTGATCCAAATGAGGCTACAGAACAAAGGATGAACCTGAAAGAAAATGAAAAGTATAATGCTGAATTGATGAACCTAATTGCCGTACATTTACAAACAATCAGCCCATTTGCTGCCGCATATCGCATGCTAAAAGACGTCAAAGCTGAGGAGGAACAGAGAGCTATACAAAATGGGACGGAAATGCCTTCTATTATCATGGCCATTAAACAAGAACGTCAACAAAATCCCCGATGTTACAACAAACCACGTGTAAGTGAGGTCGCAGTTGTTTTTCAAAACGATGATGGAGAGCCTCCTTTTCAAAGAGATATATTAGTCCATCTTAAGCCAGACCAAAACAACCCTTTCATTCCTAAAATACAACGAATTAGCATTTTGCACAGCAACCTTGATGCTCTTCTGTATCCGCTATTCTTTCCAAGCGGTGATCAGGGGTGGCATAAAAACCTACACCAGCAAGGAACTTCAAGAAGAATTACACAACTGCAGTACAACAGTTTTCGTCTGTCTGTCCGAAATAACTTCAATCCAATTTTAAATGGTGGGAAACTGACACAACAGTACTTAGTCGACGCATACGTTAAAATTGAAGCTAATCGGCTCAATTTGATACGAATGAACCAAAAACAACTTAAAGTTGAAGACTACTGTGTTCTTCAAGAACATTTCCAAAAACAATCCATTCAAAAAGGAATTCCAATTGGAAAACAGTAATTCTCCCGTCGTCGTTTGAAGGTAGCCATCGCAACATGCCACAGCGTTATCAAGATGCAATGGCAATAGTAACAAAGTATGGAAGACCTGACATTTTTGTAACAATGACCTGTAATTCTAAATGGCCGGAAATTACTGAAATTCTAGAACCCTGTCAACAAGTTGAACACAGGCCGGACTTAGTTGCACGCGTATTTTGACTAAAACTCAGCAGCCTTTTTAAAGACATCAAAAATGGGCTTTTTGGAACAGTCGTAGCAATGGTACACATCATAGAGTTTCAGAAACGAGGTCTTCCACATGCGCATATGCTAATTATCTTAGACGCGGATTCCAAGTTTCGCATGCAGGAAGAAATTGACAACATAGTGTGGGCTGAAATTCCTAACCAAGAAAAGTATCCTGAATTGTATAATATTGTAATCTGTAATATGTTTCATGGCCCATGCGGTGTAGCAAATCCAAAAAGTCCATGCATGCAAAACGGAAAGTGTACAAAAGGATTTCCAAAGCAGTTGAAACAGCACACTGTTAAAGATTTGGATGGCTACCCATCCTACCGGCGACAACTCATTGATAACATTGTACTCAACAAAAAAATTATAAATAACTCATGGATAGTTCCATACAACCCGTACATATTAAAACGCTACAACTGTCACATCAACGTTGAAATCTGCGCTTCAATAAAAAGTGCAAAATATCTTTTCAAGTACATCTACAAGGGGCATGACAAAGTTAACGTCGAAATAAAAGAGAAAACAGTCATTCACGATGAATCATCAAGTTTTGTTGACTCAAGATATGTGAGTCCTCCAGAAGATGCTTGGAGGATATTTGCGTTTCCAATGCATTCACAGTCCCATGCCATTATACGTTTAGCTATTCATTTACCAAATCAACAGCAGCTTTATTTCTTTGAAAATGCTCAAGTCGAAGATGTCTCAAAAACTTTAAGCACGACGTCAACATTAATGGAATGGTTTTTGCTGAACCAACGTGACGAAAACGCAAGGCAGTATTTGTATCGAGAGATTCCAGAGCATTACGTTTGGAATAAAACTTGGAATCCAAGACAACGAGGACTTAGCAGAATAATTGAACGCATGTATACTGTGAGTGTCAAGGATCAAGAAAGATATTGCTTTCGGCTGTTGCTACTGCATGTGAAAGGAGCTACAAGTTATGACGATTTGAAAACAGTTAATGGAGTATTGCACGATACATTTAAAGCTGCAGCTTTGGCTTTAGGACTTCTATTGGATGATACTATGTGGAGACTTACTTTAGAAGACGCAGTTACCCTACATATGCCTAAGCAACTTCGTGAATTGTTTGCCTACATCTGCGTATTTGGACCGCCTACAAATCCGGCTCAACTTTGGACAAATTTCAATGAACATATAATCGAGGATTACTGCTTACAGCTTCACAACACAAGTGGAAATTGTCAAAATTGCGAATTTTATGCCATGCAAGATGTCCAAAATGTCTTACTACTGCATGGAAAAACGTTTTCAGACTTTAATTTGCCACAGCCTGCAATGCAAGTTCCTCAAGTTCCAGAGTATGACGAAGCTTATGAATTATTGTTGACAACAGAGAAGAGAAACTCATTAAATGAACAACAATGGATTGCATATGACACTAATGTGAGAGCTATAGAAAACCAAGCAGATGCAAGGCCAAAATGTTTCTTTATTGATGGTCCTGGAGGCAGCGGTAAAACATACCTCTATAAAGTTTTAATGCATCACGTTAGAGGGTTGGGAAAAGTCGTGTTGCCATCGACTACAACAGGTATTGCAGCAAACCTCTTGATGATCTGTTAAATAATTTCGTTCAGTTGTATTAAGTTCTATAAGCAATAAAATTTAATGATAATGTTCATATTTTATCCGGAAAATCTTGTGTATTCATTGCATTATTCTTAAATCTTCATAAATAAACTACATACATATTCTAGAATACCCGACGCATCTAGTTTCTCATAATTGCTTATCTATTGAAGAATTTTATTCATTCATCCAATTGACCGAAATATTTTTTTCTGCAGCCAGCAGGATCCAAATAAGATGATCTCTTCTCTCCTTCACGTACTTCCATAATATCTCACTATTGTCTGTTTCTACATGTAATAATTCAAGCCTCATCCTCAGTTCTCCACCTTCTTAAAAATTGAATGCACTTGTTGTATCTGATATATTTTTTTTCTTGCAACCTCCCTCTCTTTGCTTTATTTCATATGATAGATTCAGTAGCGTAACATGGGTGCCAGCACCTGGGACAAGGCAAATATTTTGTATGCCTAACCTGTGGACCCTTAGACAGAACATTTTAAAAAATAAAGTTATACTGTACATTGTTAGATTTTTCACTTTTTCAATTACATTGATGATATTTTTTTTAATGTTACTATTTTATTACCTTAGCCCCAACCCAAGTGCTACTACTACCCCTGACCCTAGCTTTAATCCTAGTCATGACTTTAAGACTAGTCCTATCCCTAACCCTAAACTTAGTTAAAAGGGATTAGTCACCAAGTAAAACGTGGCCCAATTTCCCTTTCACTTTATTACTTTATTATTGAAGTTCATCAGAGAAATGTGCAGCATCGATCGTGAAGTGAAAATAACCTCTGGGTGCTTGAAATGGAACCTGTCAATAGATGCATGCTGCTCGAACCATCTGCCTGGTTGCATGATTGAAGCCAGATATATTTTTATCTTAAATTTCAGAGTAAAAATACTTTGAAAAACTGGGCAGGGACTATAGGAAGAGACCCGACTAGTCCAGTGTGGTCCCTGGCCGGCATCTCCCCACACAGATCCATTTGATTGACAGATCTCTCATATTTGTACGCCGGGAGAGGCCCGTCCATCTTGTGAGGGATGGACAGAAACCGAACAGGGACAACATCAGACAAGTCAGGTCTCTTCTAGTGTTGAGCGAGTATGTTCTATTAACCCTTTCGCCGAGTACGCTCTGGCCGAGCTCCGAGTATTTACAGCTGCTCGGTGATATGGTTGAATCGCTCCCGTGTGCATGATTTGTGACTGTTTGACAGTTTTATTACATGGGAGGAATGTCTATTTCTTACAAATTCCTCACATGTAATAAAGCAGTCAAACAGTCACAAATCATGCACACGGGAGCAATTCAACCTTACCACCGAGCAGCTGTAAATATTCGGAGCTCGGCCCGAGCATACTAGGCACAGAACATACTCGCTCAACACTAGTCTCTTCCTATAGTCCCGCTTTTTCAAAATATGTTTTCTCTAAAATGCAGCAGCTTTTCAGAGTAAGAAATAACTGTCTGGAATCGCCCAGCCAGGCTCTGATTCATGCTGCTAATGGTTTGTGCAGCATGGCTCTGCTTCACCTTAATAAGAAGCATCAGTGAGCGTAGGTGGGTGAATTTTTGCACCCTCCTATAGACCGGCCCCTGTTCCCCCCATGCTCCGCCACTGTATAGATTTCAAGCTAATCATGACAGATCTTATTGGAATCGTCTTGTGGGTCAGGATCTTTGTTGACTCCGCATAATTCTCATCATGTGGTGGAACAATAATCTGCTGTTAATGAACAGAACAAACATCAACCAGTCATCACATGCACAGTAAGTATACAGACCTACACAACACATATTTACAGTCATCACTACTCCCACGCCCCCAGTCACCAGGGTCAATACTGCCGTTATCTCTGGAAACAATGTGCCCTACAGCACCCCAGAAATGTGTGTAGACTCTGGCTGCAGCAGTGGTGACCATACCTCCTAACCGTGCCGGATCCAGAGAAACAGGCCTGAATTTGGGGAGTTGTCCTGGGAGGATGGGGATATGACCGGACTATTATAACAATTGTTGAGCAGGGATCCACTACAGCCTAGGGGACCAGCAATGTTCCTCTTGTCCCTGCTATCTCCCTGTAGTCAGGCCCTGATGTCGTCATACCCGTTCTCCCTTCCCCCTTTTTCTAGCTTCATTATTGTTCACGTCTGTTATTTTAGTAAATATTTTGTGACACGCATGCTGCTAGGTTCAGATAGGGGCGAGTCAGGTTACATGAATTCATTGGAATCCTGATGGAACTGTTACTCAGGGCGACCATAGACCATGTGCTGCAGCTTCTCTCAGGCACACAGGGGTATTGACCCTCAGGCACAGACACATAGGTTGTTTCACTTGCTGACGAGACACACTTGACAAGAGTCCTCATAAACGGTAGAACAGTAGCATTTAATAAGAAGCCGCACAGCCGTTGCAAGTTAAGTCCTATGAGCAACAGGCTCCAGTGACAAACAGTACCGTTTCCTTAGCAGCACAGCAGTTCACAGTCCTCCCAGTAGTACAGGACAGAACAGTTCTAATGCAAAGGCACATTAATGAACACAGCATTCTTTACAGCACAGTGAGATGGAGGAGGGGGGGAGGGTTTGCTGAGGGAGATGATCCAGTCCTTATCTTTCTGCCTGCCAATACTCTGCACTGCTAGTACAGGAACTCTACCTGACCTGTGCTTAGTTTCCCTACTAACTTGAATTCTTTTCACTTGCAGGGGCGCTTCTGTGGGATATAGATCACACACCACCTTTCTCTTCGGCTCCAGACAGACAGTAAACAACTTCCCCACAATTCCCCTGGGGCTCTGCTAAAACACTCCCCTTCTTCTGTGACTGTGTTAACCCCTCTAGTTGCTGGATGCTTCTGGAGCACAACACTTCCTGTCTTCTGTGCTTGTGTTACTTCTAATAGTTGCTGAATGCTTTTAAAGCGACAGCACTTCTGCATGTCACAATTTCTCTCTGATATCGGCCTCACATTTGTTGTCTCATTATTGAGTCAGAATAATGAAAAGATGATGATCCCAGATGCAGCTGTAGAGCCGGTGTGCAGCCTCGGCAGACCTATGGTCACGTATAATAGCGAGATTGCTCAGTGTCAAAAGATACATAGTTAAGAACAGTCGTTGTAGATGGCAATGATGGTGATGATGACAACAAGCAGCGACTACTTGTGAATGAGGTCTTGCTGACAAAACGAGTGTGAGAAGATGGGGGAAGAGGACAACTCGAAGCTTGCTTTGATGCTGACCGCTTTTCCCAAATGAGCAGGTGACGTCGCTTCATGTCCTAATGGAGAGCTCTAGTATCTACTCTATATGAACTGAGTAATAATTTGTTTTCTTCCTGCAGAGCCTGCAAATTGCGAAAGAATGATCTGACAACAATGTGGAAAAGAAATCCCACATACAAGATGCCATCACATAAGACTTGCCACTAACTAGACCAGAACTTTTAGGCATGGATGAGCCTCCTTCACCAACAACATGTTTATTGTCACTTTCTCCAGAGCTAACAGCAGAACAAACAGATTTTGACACAGAGGATATTGTAGCCGCTCATCACCTCTACTGTCTATTGCCAAGGCCAACAAATTCCTCCTTTGATGACATCACCTTCTTGGCACCCAAGTGTGGTTCACAGGTCTTGTTCACCACTTCATCATCATGATTATCATCATTATCATCATCATCATCATCATCATTCATCATCATCCCTGACTTGGCTAATAGTTGCCTTGGTGTGGAAAATGTCTTGAGCTCTGCCTGATTCTCATGTCGAGATTTGCCCTAGCTGAGAGTGCTATTAACACTTCCAGTGCCCTACCACTGTGGCTCGCACCATTTCACAGAGACGACACCGGGGAGATCACACAATATCTCACTGTTTCCGTCACTCTGACCGGATTTCGCCAGGGATTTGCGAGCAACTGAACCTGACTACTCACTATGGAGCTATTGGCAAGCGAGCAGAAAGCATATGGCGTTACACCTCCGGATTCCAACGCATGGAATATGTTTATACGCCCCATATGTTACTGGCAGCTTCACGATAGCCCAATTATTATTATTCGCTGCCACCACCAGCCGAATTTGAAATATAGTACAGGCCTGATCGGACGCAAGCATTCTGGTAGCGTATGGCTTCGGGGGAGGGAACAATTACAGAGCAAAAGAAACTGGACTATTAATTTTTATACATTATCCAAAAGGGAGGCAGTGTTTTGGAAAAATATACAAATGTTTAACAAAAGGGGACAGTACAATACATATGCATTTACACAAAATAATAAGGATTAAAGCAGAAACTTACTATAAGATCGCTGAGATGATTCAATATAGGTGGAGGGGGGACAGTCTGTTTGATTAGACTATTATAGAACAGGATCCTTTGCTATAATAAATATATACTGTACTCCCGGCAATGAATACTACTCCAACCTCAGTGGATTCTTTTATGCCTATGGGGAGACCTGCCCACACATACCTGTGCTAACATCACGTGGGCTGGTCTCCAGCCTTCATATTTTTATTAAAATATCAGTTTTTTTGTGATAACTTATTGTTGGTTGATCATAAAGGCCCGAAAGTGATACCATCTTTTCCATTATGACTTTACCTTCGGTAGAGACCACACATGACACAGTTTCGGTCTGCCATTTTGTTGCTTTTGCGCCACAGTCCCCTGAAGTGGCTTATAGCGACAGGAAAATAGCCATATTGTTCCCTAGCTGACCCCGTCATTAAAAATGTGGGTCCCATTAGTATCACAATTAAATAACTCACAATATTCAATATTTTGTGTCAGTGCCCAAAATTATGGAGATTTGCAGCTGGGACTTGTGACTGTGTTTGAATTGAATGAGCTGCGTTCTCCTCAGCTAGGTGTAAATTTCTCGCAAGCCTGTGTCTAATTATCCCTGGCCTCTGCCAAGAGGAAATACACTATGCTGATTGGGTTTGTAGCACCTTCTGTGCCAGCATTTTTTTACAAGTCACTTCTGCTGTAGGTGATAATTTTCATACAGACAGATGGTCAATTGCCAGCTCTTGTTTTGTGACAAATGGTAGATAAGGGAGGGGTGAGAGAGGCTTCAGGGAGAGAGAAAAATCCTTAATATTTTTCTTAATATCTCCATGACATCTCCCCCTCTTTGAGGTGGCGTAGGGGGTGATTTACAGATCGTCCCTTAAGCCCACCTTCTGGCCCACCCTTGCTGGTGATCAAACAAGCAGTGGACCCAACTCGCCCATCATTCTGACAGATTGGGGTTCCAGCTTTCCGATTACCTTGATCGGTTCGGGGTACATTTTCCCCACACCTCTGACAGGCTATAGGTACCTTCCTCCCATACTCCTGACAGACAGGGGGACACACCTTTCTGTTACCTTGCCCGGTTGTGGGGCTTACCTTTTCACCTTTCATTGTTACCTTGGAGCCGTGCTCGCTATGGTGGAGCTACGACCGGCCATGTCACAGTCCATTGTGACATCGGTCAGCAGCACGGGACCACTTTCCCTATAACTCCCGTGTTTCTCCCCATCCTTTCTCATCAACCGTGGAACCGTGCTAGTCATGGGACAGCTACCACTGACCGTGTCACTATCTGGCGTGACACTGGTCACCTGCACGGGAAGACCTGCTTCCTGGTGTCTGTGCCTGCTCCCCTTGCCCATAGCACTTATACTGGCTCGCTTTAGGAGATCTTCAGCAGCATCACCCCACGGGGTGGCTTAATTCCCCTTTACCACATCACACACTTTTATTATACATTACATTGACATTTTTGACAGTGGCATTATTTGATATATCAGACTTGGGAGGGTTGTCAGGAATGTATCGGGCAACCAACCATCCAAGATCGGTTCCCAATAGCACATTAGTGGGGAGATTCTCCGACACCTCCACTTCCCTTAACCCCCTCCCCGCACCACAGTCCAGGAAAACTCGGGCCATCGGTATGGAATGGCGAACACCCCCAGAACCGGTGACCGTCAGGGTCTTCCCAGGAATGAGTTCTTTGGGTAACACGAACTCAAGGAAGATAAGGGTACGTTCTGTGCCTGAGTCCTTAAGGCCAACAGTAACGGTGTTGCCTATAGTAACCGGTTGTAAGTACTCACGGCCCAGCCAACTGCCCCACCCACAAAAAAAATGGCTGCAGTAGGCCCTGGGGCCTCAGGTGTGGGGTCCATCTATTGCCTTTCCAGGCAGACAAGGCTGATGTGACCCATTTGGTCACAAGTATAGCAATTAAAGGAGTCAAATGCAGGCCGGGTGCTGGAAGATGGGGCAGAACCAGCTGAGGGCCGGCTGGCTGGAACACTGGGGGTGGTTGTCGGTGTACCCCCTTTCCAGCTGGCAGCAGCAGACTTCCGTACCTCTGGGTTGCGGTTGGCCTCATAGGCATCTGCAATCTGGGCTGCTTTGGCAACTTTCTTTGGCTCCCGGTCCAGCACAAACTGTAGCTCTTCCATAGGGCAAAGATGAAGAAACTGGTCCTTCACCATCAGATCCTTCGGGTCCTCAAAGGTGGTAACTGACAGTCCTTGGACCCACTGGTCAAAGTTGGTTCTGAGACCATCCACCACGTCACTGTAGCTGTCATGTGGTCCACGTTGGAGGGCTCTGAACTTTTTCTGGTAAACCTCCGGAGTCAGCTGGTACTTTTTTATCAGGGCGTGCTTGACAGCCTCATAGTCTCCATCTTGGGCTCGAGGGAGAGAGGCAAACACCGCTAGAGCTTTTCCTCTGAGCCCTGGAGTTAAATATCGGGATCACTGGTCCTCAGGCAGCTGCAACTGCCTACAGGCCTTTTCAAATCTCCACAGAAATATGTCCAAGCCCCCATCCTTTTCCATCACAGGGAAATGCTCAGGACTGGGTTTAAAACAGTTGGCACTGTTGGACTCACGGGTCTGTGTGGAGGATGGCTCCTTCTGAATCTGGGCTAGCTCCAGCTGGTACTCTTGCTCCTTCTCAGCAGCCTCTCAGTTAGCTTGGGCCTGATGCTCCTCTTGGTCAGCTTGGGCCTGGCGCTCAGCAGCCTCTCGGTCAGTTTGGGCCCTTTGCTCTGCTCGCTCCTAGAATTTCAGGATCAGCTGCAGTCGTTCGTCACGATCATCTGTGGCGTGCTGTTCCAAGGCCATCTGCAGGTGGGGGTCCACACTACCCTGGCTGCGGGTCTGGCTGGCAATGACAGGTGGGACCCCTGCAGCAGCGCCATCCGAGCATTGGCTAGCCGCCCCTTCATCAGGGCTCTGCTGTCAGACTCTCTCTGCGGCACCTTGCAACAGTTCAACAATCACTTGGGCCTTGTTTCTGCCCGTGGGGTCAAACTGTCTCAGCTCACAGAGGGCAGTGAGAGTGACCTTTGACTGCTGGATATACCAGGGCTCTCCAAGTGTAGCCAACGTCGCCAAATAAAAGATAGGAGAGAAAAACAAGAGAAGGGAGGGGATGCAACTGCTACACGTACAGTAATGTCCCTGTTAAAAAATATTAAAACACTGAGTCTGATTTCTTAAAACTTTGCACAGAATTCTCACAAAGCTCGTGCAAGTTTTCATTGACAGGAATGATTGCTCAATCCAGCCACTGATGTTCTGAAATATCCCACCGATGCCACCAATTTGTATGGGTTTCACAGAGACAACACCGGGGAGATCACACAATATCTCACCATTGCCGTCACTCTGTCCGGATTTCGTCAGGGATTCGCAAGCACACGAACCCGACTACTCACTATGAAGCTTTTGGCAAGCGAGCAGAAAGCGTATGGCGTCACACCTCCGGATTCCGACGCATGGAATATGTGTATACGCCCCATACGGTTACTGCCTGCTTCACGATAGCCCAATTATTATTATTAGCTGCCACCACTGGCCAAGTTTGAAATATAATACACCCCTGGCCGGACGCCTGCGTTCTGGTAGCATATGGCTTCGGGGGAGGGAACAATTACAGAGCAAAAGAAACAGGACTATTAAATTTTATATTTAATCCAAAAGAGAGGCAGTGTTTAGGAAAAATATACAAATATTTTACAAAAGGGGGCAGTACAATACATATGCAGTTACACAAAATAATAAGGATTAAAGCAGAAACTTACTATAAGATCGCTGAGACGATTCAATATAGGTATATCTTTTATTTGGCAACACTGGTTACACTTGGGGAGCCCTGGTATACCCAGCAGTTGAAGGTCACTCTCACTGCCCTCTGTGAGCTGAGACAGTTTGACGCCACAGGCAGAAACATGGCCCAAGTGAATGCTGAACTGTTGCAAGGTGCCGCAGAGCCAGTCTGAAAGCAGAGACCTGATGAAGGGGCGGCCAGCCAAGGCTCGGATGGCGCTGCTGCAGGGGTCCCACCTGTCATTGCCAGCCAGACCCGCAGCCAGGGTAGTGTGGACCCCCACCTGCAGATGGCCTTGGAGCAGCACGCCACAGACGATCGTGACGAACGACTGCAGCTGATCCTGAAATTCCAGGAGCGAGCAGAGCAACGGGCCCAAACTGACTAAGAGGCTGCTGAGCGCCAGGCCCAAGCTGACCAAGAGGAGCATCAGGCCAAAGCTAACTGAGAGGCTGCTGAGCAGGAGTGAGAGTACCAGCTGGAGCTAGTCCAGATTCAGAAGGAGACATCCTCCACACAGACCCGTGAGTCCAACAGTGCCAACTGTTTTAAACCCAGTCCTGAGCATTTCCCTGTGATGGAAAAGGATGGGGACTTGGACATATATCTGTGGAGATTTGGAAAGGCCTGTAGGCAGTTGCAGCTGCCTGAGGACCAGTCAGCCCAATATTTAACCCCAGGGCTCAGAGGAAAAGCTCTAGCGGTGTTTGCCTCTCTCCCTCGAGCCCAAGATGGAGACTATGAGTTCGTCAAGCACGCCCTGATAAAAAAGTACCAGCTGACTCCGGAGGTTTCCAGAAAAAGTTCAGAGCCCTCCAACGTGGACCACATGACAGCTACAGTGACGTGGTGGATGGTCTCAGAACCAACTTTGACCAGTGGGTCCAAGGAATGTCAGTTACCACCTTTGAGGACCCGAAGGATCTGATGGTGAAGGACTAGTTTCTTCATCTTTGCCCTATGGAAGAGCGACAGTTTGTGCTGGACCGGGAGCCGAAGGAAGTCACCAAAGCAGCCCAGATCGCAGATGTCTATGAGGCCAACCGCACACCAGAGGTGCGGAAGTCTGCCGCTGCCAGCTGGAAAGGGGGAACACCGACAGCCACCCCCAGTGTTCCAGCCGGCCGGCCCTCAGCTGGTTCTGCCCCATCTTCCAGCACCCGGCCTGCATTTGACTCCCGTAATTGCTATACTTGTGACCAATTGAGTCACATCAGCCTTGTCTGCCTGGAGAGGCAAAAGATGGACCCCACACCTGAGGCCCCAGGGCCTACTTCAGCCATTTTTTTTGTGGGTGGGGCAGTTGGCTGGGCCGTGAGAGCTTGCAACCGGTTACTATGGGCAACACCGTTACTGTTGGCCTTAAGGACACTGGCACAGAACGTACCCTCATCTTCCTTGAGTTCGTGTTACCCAAAGAACTCATTCCTGGGAAGACCCTGACTGTCAACGGGTCTGGGGGTGTTCGCCGTCCCATACCGATGGCCCGAGTTTTCCTGGACTGTGGTGCGGGGAGGGGGTTAAGGGAAATGGAGGTGTCGGAGAATCTCCCCACTAATGTGCTATTGGGAACCGATCTTGGATGGTTGGTTGCCCGATACATTCCTGACAACAATCCCAAGTCTGATACATCAAATAATGCCACTGTCAAAAATGTCAATGTGATGTATAATAAAAGTGTGTGATGTGGTAAAGGGGAACTCAGCCACCTCACCCCATGGGGTGATGCTGCTGAGGATCTCCTAAAGCGAGCCAGTATAAGTGCTATGGGCAAGGGAAGCAGGCACGGACACCAGGAAGCATGTCGTCCTGTGCAGGTGACCAGTGTCACGCCAGATAGTGACACGGTCAGTGGTAGCTGTCCCATGACTAGCAAGGTTCCACGGTTGATGAGAAAGGATTGGGAGAAACATGGGAGTCATAGGGAAAGTGGTCCCATGCCACTGACCGATGTCCCAATGGACTGTGACATGGCCGGTCGTAGCTCCCCCATAGTGAGCACGGCTCCAAGGTAACAATGAAAGGTGAAAAGGTAGGCCCCACAACCGGGCAAGGTAACAGAAAGGTGTGTCCCCCTGTCTGTCAGGAGTATGGGAGGAAGGTACCCATAGCCTGTCAGAGATGTGGGAAAAATGTAACCCCGAACCGATCAAGGTGATCAGAAAGCTGGATCTGTCAGAGTGATGGGCAAGTTGGGTCCACGGCTTGTCGGATCACCAGCAAGGGTGGGCCAGGAGGTGGGCTTAAGGGGCGATCTATAAATCACCCCCTACGCCACCTCAAAGAGGGGGAGATGTCATGGAGATATTAAGAAAAATATTAAGGATTTTTCTCTCTCCCTGTAGCCTCTCTCACCCCTCCCTTATCCACCATTTGTCACAAAACAAGAGCTGACAATTGACCATCTGTCTGTATGCAAATTATCACTTACAGCAGAAGTGACTTGTAAAAAAATGTTGGCAAAGAAGGTGCAACAAACCCAATAAGTATAGTGTATTTCCCCTTAGCAGAGGCCGGGGATAATTAGACACAGGCTTGCGAGAAATTTACAACTAGCTGAGGAGAACGCAGCTCATTAAATTCAAGCACAGTAACAAGTCCCAGCTGCAAATCTCCAGTCTTTTGGGCACCGACACAAAATATTGAATATTCTGAGTTCCTTAATTCTGATACTAATGAGACCCACATTTTGAGTGACGGGGTCAGCTAGGGAACAATATGGCTATTATCCCGTTGCTGTAAGCCCCTCTGGGGGGATGTAGCGCAAAAGTAGCAAAATGGCAGACCGAAACTGTGTCATGTGTGGTCTCTACCAGAAGGTAAAGTCATAATGGAAAAGATGGTATTACTTTCGGGCCTTTATGAGCAACCAACAATAAGTTATCACAAAAAAACAGATATTTAAAAAAAAATATGAAGGTTGGAGACCAGCCCACGTGATGTTAGCACTGGTATGTGTGGGCAGGTCTCCCCATAGGCATAAAAGAATCCACTGAGGTTGGAGTAGTATTCATTGCCCGGAGTATATATTTATTATAGCAAAGAATCCTGTTCCATAATAGTCTAATCAAGCAGACTGTCTCCCCTCCACCTATATTGAATCGTCTCAGCGATCTTATAGTAAGTTTCTGCTTTAATCCTTATTATTTTGTGTAACTGCATATGTATTGTACTATCCCCTTTTGTAAAACAGTTGTATATTTTTCCTAAACACTGCCTACCTTTTTGAATAATATATAAAATTTAATAGTCCTGTTTCCTTTGCTCTGTAATTGTTCCCTCCCCCGAAGCCATACGCTACCAGAACGCCGGTGACCGGTCAGACCTGTACTATATTTCAAATTCGGCTGGTGGTGGCAGTGAATAATAATAATTGGGCTATCGTGAAGCTGGCAGTAACGTAAAGGGCGTATAAACATATTCCATGCATTGGAATCCGGAGGTGTAACGCCATACGCTTTTTGCTCGCTTGGCAATAGCTCCATAGTGAGTAGTCGGGTTCAGGTGCTCGCAAATCCCTGGTGAAATCCGGTCAGAGTGACGGCAACAGTGAGATATTGTGTGATCTCCCCGGTGTCGTCTCTGTGAAATCCTGCGAGCCACGGTGGTAGAGCACTGGAAGTGTTAATAGCACTCTCAGCTAGGGAAAATCTCGACATGAGAATCAGGCAGAGGTTAAGGAGCTCAAGACATTTTCCACACCAAGGCAACTGTTAGCCAAGTCAGGGATGATGATGAATGATGATGATGATGATGATAATGATAATGATGATGATGAAGTGGTGAACAAGACCTGTGAACCACACTTGGGTGCCAAGAAGGTGATGTCATCAAAGGAGGAAGTTGTTGGCCTTGGCAATAGACAGTAGAGGTGATGAGTGGCTACAAAATCCTCTGTGTTAAAATCTGCTTGTTCTGCTGTTAGCTCTGGAGAAAGTGACACCAAACATGTTGTTGGTGAAGGAGGCTCATCCACGCCTAAAAGTTCTGGTCTAGTTAGTGGCGAGTCTTATGTGTTGGCATCTTGTATGTGGGATTTCTTTTCCACATTGTTGTCAGATCATTTTTTGGCAATTTGCAGGCTCAGCAGGAAGAAAACAAATTATTATTCAGTTCATATACAGTAGGCACTAGAGCTGTCCATCAGGACATGAAGCGACGTCACCTGCTCATTTGGGAAAAGCGGTCAGAATCAGAGCAAGCTTCGAGTTGTCCTCTTCCCCTGTCTTCTCACACTCGTTTTGTCAGCAAGACCTCATTCACAAGTAGTCACAGCTTGTTGTCATCATCACCATCATTGTCATCTACAGCGACTGTTCTTAACTATGTATCTTTTGACACTGAGCAATCTCGCTATTATACGTGACCATAGCTCTGCCGAGGCTGCACACCGGCTCTACAGCTGCATCTGGGATCATCATCTTTTCATTATTCTGACTCAATAATGAGACAACAAATGTGAGGCCGATATCAGAGAGAAATTGTGACATGCAGAAGTGCTGTCGCTTTAAAAGCATTCAGCAACTATTAGAAGTAAAACAAGCACAGGAGTCAGGAAGTGTTGTGCTCCAGAAGCATCCAGCAACTAGAGGGGTTAACACAGTCACAGGAGAAGGGGAGTGTTTTAGCAGAGCCCCAGGGAGATTGTGGGGAAGTTGTTTACTGTCTTGCTGGAGCCGAAGAGAAAGGTGGTGTGTGATTTGTATCCCACAGAAGCGCCCCTGCAAGTGAAAAAAATTCAAGTCAGGAGTGAAGCTTAGCACAGGTCAGGTAGAGTTCCTGAACTAGCAGTGCAGAGTATTGTCAGGCAGAAAGATAAGGACTGGAAGAAATGATGTCACAGGGATCATCTCCCTCAGCAAACCCTCCCCCCCTCCTCCATCTCACTGTGCTGTAAAGAATGCTGTGTTCATTAATGAGCCTTTGCATTAGATCTGTGCTGTCCTGTAATACTGGGAAGACTGTGAACTGCTGTGCTGCTAAGGAAACTGTACTGTTTGTCACTGGAGCCTGTTGCTCATAGGACTTAACTTGCACCGGATGTGCGGCTTCTTATTAAATGCTACTGTTCTACTGTTTATGAGGACTTTTGTCAAGTGTGTCTGGTCAGCAAGTGAAACAACCTACGTGTCTGTGCCTGAGGGTCAATACCCCTGTGTGCCTGAGAGAAGCTGCAGCACATGGTCTATGGTCGCCCTGAGTAACGGTTCCCCCAGGATTCCAAAGAATTCATGTAACCTGTCTCATCCCTATCTGAACCTAGAGGCATGCGTGTAACAAAATACTTATAACTGTTCACAAAATATCTACTAAAATAACAGAAGTGGACAATAATGAAGCTAGAAAAAGGGGGAAGGGAGGACGGGTATGACGACATCAGGGCCTGACTAGAGGGAGATAGCAGGGACAAGAGGAACAGTGCTGGTCCCCTAGGCTGTAGTGGATCCCTGCTCAACAATTGTTATAATAGTCCGATCACATCCCCATCCTCCCAGGACAACTCCCCAAATTCAGGCCTGTTTCTCTGGATCCGGCACGGTTAGGAGGTTTGGTCACCACTGCTGCAGCCAGAGTCTACACACATTTCTGGGGTGATGTAGGGCACATTGTTTCCAGAGATAATGGCAGTAGTGACCCTGGTGACTGGGGGCGTGGGAGTAGTGATGACTGTAAATATGTATTGTGTTGGTCTATATACTTACTGTGCATGTGATGACTGGTTGATGTTTGTTCTGTTCGTTTACAGCAGATTATTGTTCCACCACATGATGAGAATTATGCGGAGTCAACACAGATCCAGACCCACAAGACGATTCCAATAAGATCCATCATGTTTAGCTTGAAATCTATACAGTGGCAGAGTGTGGGGGGAACAGGGACCGGTCTATAGGAGGGTGCAAAAATTCACCCACCTACGCTCACTGATGCTTCTTATTAAGGTGAAGCAGAGCCATGCTGCCCAAACCATTAGCAGCATGAATCAGAGCCTGGCTGGGCAATTCAAGACAGGTATTTCTTACTCTGAAAAGCTGCTGCATTTTAGAAAAAACGTGACTATAGGAAGAGACCTGACTTTTCTGGTGTTGTCCCTGTTCGGTTTCTGTCCATCCCTCACAAGATGGACGGGCCTCTCCCGGTGTACAAATATGAGAGACCTGTCAATCAAATGGATCTGTGTGGGGAGAGGCTGGCCAGGGACCACACTGGACTAGTCGGGTCTCTTCCTATAGTCCCTGCCAAGTTTTTCAAAGTATTTTTACTCTGAAATTTAAGATAAAAATATATCTGGCTTCAATCATGCAACCAGGCAGATGGTTCGAGCAGCATGCATCTATTGACAGGTTCCATTTCAAGCACCCAGAGGTTATTTTCACTTCACGATCGATGCTGCACATTTCTCTGATGAGATTGAATAATAAAGTAATAAAGTGAAAGGGAAATTGGGCCACTCTTTACTTGGTGACTAGTCCCTTTTAACTAAGTTTAGGGTTAGGGATAGGACTAGTCTTAAAGTCATGACTAGGATTAAAGCTAGGGTCAGGGGTAGTAGTAGCACTAGGGTTGGGGCTAAGGTAATAAAATAGTAACATAAAAAAAATATATCATCAATGGAATTAAAAAAGTGAAAAATCAACAATGTGCAGTATAACTTTATTTTTTAAAATGTTCTGTCTAAGGGTCCACAGGTTAGGCATACAATATATTTGCCTTGTCCCAGACGCTGGCACCCATGTTACGCTACTGAATCTATCATATGAAATAAAGCAAAGAGAGGGAGGTTGCCAGAAAAAAAATATATCAGATACAACAAGTGCATTCAATTTTTAAGAAGGTGGAGAACTGAGGATGAGGCTTGAATTATTACATGTAGAAACAGACAATAGTGAGAAATTATGGAAGCACGTGAAGGAGAGAAGAGATCATCTTATTTGGATCCTGCTGGCTGCAGAAAAAAATATTTTGGTCAATTGGATGAATGAATAAAATCCTTCAACAGATAAGCAATTATGAGAAACTAGATGCATCGGGTATTCTAGAATACTAGATGGTGGCCCGATTCTAACACATCGGGTATTCTAGAATAGGTATGCGGCCGACCATTCGCAATCAGCAGAGCGGTATTTAAATTTGGCGCCATAATCGCAGATTGGTCGAGGCCGGCAACCGCGACCAATTAGCAAAGCGGTGTTAAAATTTGGCGCCTATATCGCAGATTGGTCACGGCCGGCGGTCGCGACTAATCAGCAGAGCGGGGTTTAAATTTGGCGCCAATAATGCTGATTGGTTACGGCCGTGACTAATCAGCAGAGCGGTGTTTAAATTTGTCGCCAATAATGCTGGTTATTCGTGACCGGTAACCGCACCAATGAGCAGAGCGGTGTTTAAATATGGCGCCAATATCACTGATTGGTCACGGCCGGTGGTTGCGACTAATCAGCAGAGCGTGGTTTAAATTTGGCGCCAATACTGCTGATTGTTCGCGGCCAGCGACTGCGACCAATCAGCAGAGCGGTGTTTAAATTTGGCGCCAATATTGCTGATTGGTCGCGGCCAGAGACCGTGACTAATCAGCAGAGCAGGGTTTATATTTGGCGCCAATACTGCTTATTGGTCGCGGCCGGCGACCGCGACCAATCATCAGAGTGGTGTTTCAAATTGGCACCAAAATCGCTGAATGGTCGCGGCCGGCCACCGCAACCAATCAGCAGAGCGGGGTTTAAATTTGCCGCCAATCTCGCTGATTGGTCGCGTCTGCCGTCCGCGACCAATCAGCAGAGCGTTGTTTAAATTTGGCGGCAATCTCGCTGATTGGTAGCGGTGGCCGGCGGCAGCGACCAATCAGCAGAGCATTGTTTAAGTTTGGCGCCAATCTCGCTGATTGGTCGCGGCTGGCGGCCGCGACCAATCAGCACAGCGGTGTTTACATTTGGTGCCAATCTCGCTGATTGGTCGCGGTCGGCCGGCGGCCGCGACCAATCAGCAGAGCGGCGTTTAGATTTGCCGCCCATCTCGCTGATTGGTCACGGCCGGCCACCGCGACCAATCAGCAGAGTGGCGTTTAAATTTGCCGCCCATCTCGCTCATTGGTCGCGGTCGGCCGGCCACCGCGACCAATCAGCAGAGCGGCGTTTAAATTTGCCGCCCATCTCGCTCATTGGTCGCGGTCGGCCGGCCACCGCGACCAATCAGCAGAGCGGCGTTTAAATTTGCCGCCCATCTCGCTGATTGGTCACGGCCGGCCACCGCGACCAATCACCGTCGTATTAGTGTAGGCCTGGGAGGCGCTGACATCCAATTGGTCGCGGCCGCTATTTAAAAGTGCTGCACAAATCGGTGATTGGTCGCAGTCTTGGGCCGCGCCCAATCACTGATCTTGCCACAAAACTTAAACACTACTGTGCTGATTGGTCGCGGACGCTGCCCGCAACCAATCACCGATTTGGGCGCCAGATTTAAATATCGGCCGCGACCAATCACGGTTCTTGGCTCCACATTCAAACACCGCTGTACTGATTGGTCGAGGACGCTATTTAAATGTGGCGCCAAAATCGGCGATTGGTCGCGCCCAGCGTCGGCGACCAATCAGCACAGCGGTGTTTAAATGTGTAGCCAATATCGGTGATTGGTCGCGGACGATATTGAAATGTGGCGCCCAAATCGGTGATTGGTCGCGGGCAGCGTCCGCGACCAATCAGCACAGTAGTGTTTAACTTTTGCGGCAAGATCAGTGATTGGTCGCGGCCCAAGACCGCGACCAATCACCGATTTGTGCGGCACTTTTAAATAGTGGCCGTGACCAATTGGATGTCAGAGCCGCTCCCCGTTCATCCCTTCACACCCTAGCCGCATGGATGTCAGCGGTGCTGCCTGTGCGGACACTTCCGCTGCGAGAACCCGGGACATGAGCGGGCGCTCGCAGCAGAAGTATCCCGACCCCGGCGGTCCTTCCGCTGCTACCGGCCGGGAGATGAGCGCCTCGCGCTGCTCATCTCCCGGCTGCATCTCCGTCCCGCAGATGGGTCCGGCGGTCGAGGTCCTTCTGCTGGTACTGGCGCTCATCTCCCGGCTACATCGCCGCTGAGCTCCGTCCCGCAGATGAGCAGCTAACGGCCGCCATCTTTTTTCAGAAATCCCGCGGCGCTGATTGGCCGCTGCCGGACCAATGAGCGACGCGGGATTTCCTGGACAGACAGACAGACAGACAGACAGATAGAAAGACAGACAGACAGACAGACAGACGGGATAAGACAATTATATATATACAGTACAGACCAAAAGTTTGGACACACCTTCACATTTAAAGATTTTTCTGTATTTTTTTTACTATAAAAATTGTACATTCACACTGAAGGCATCAAAACTATGAATTAACACATGTGGAATTATATAGTTAACAAAAAAGTGTGAAACAACTGAAAATATGTCTTATATTCTAGGTTCTTCAAAGTACCCACCTTTTGCTTTGATGACTGCTTTGCACACTCTTGGCATTCTCTTGATGAGCTTCAAGAGGTAGTCACCGGAAATGGTCTTCCAACAATCTTGAAGGAGTTCCCAGAGATGCTTAGCACTTGTTGGCTCTTTTGCCTTCACTCTGCGGTCCAGCTCACCCCAAACCATCTCGATTGGGTTCAGGTTTGGTGACTGTGGAGGCCAGGTCATCTGGCGTAGCACCACATCACTCTACTGCTTGGTCAAATAGCCCTTACACAGCCTGAGGTGTGTTTGGGGTCATTGTCCTGTTGAAAAATAAATGATGGTCCAACTAGACGCAAAACAGATGGAATAGCATGCCGCTGCAAAATGATGTGGTAGCCATGCTGGTTCAGTATGCCTTCAATTTTGAATAAATCCCCAACAGTGTCACCAGCAAAGCACCCCCACACCATCACACCTCCTCCTCCATGCTTCACGGTGGGAACCAGGCATGTAGAGTCCATCCGTTCACCTTTTCTGCGTCGCACAAAGACACGGTGGTTGGAACCAAAGATCTCAAATTTGGACTCATCAGACCAAAGCACAGATTTCCACTGGTCTAATGTCCATTCCTTGTGTTCTTGAGCCCAAGCAAGTCTCTTCTGCTTGTTGCCTGCTCTTAACAGTAGTTTCCTAGCAGCTATTTTACCATGAAGGCCAACTGCTCAAAGTCTCCTCTTAACAGTTGTTGTAGAGATGTGTCTGCTGCTAGAACTCTGTGTGGCATTAATCTGGTCTCTAATCTGAGCTGCTTTTAACCTGCGATTTCTGGGGCTGGTGACTTGGATAAACTTATCCTCAGAAGCAGAGTTGACTCTTGGTCTTCCTTTCCTGGGGCGGTCCTCATGTGAGCCAGTTTCTTTGTAGCGCTTGATAGTTTTTGCAACTGCACTTGGGGACACTTTCAAAGTTTTCCCAATTTTTCGCACTGACTGACCTTCATTTCTTAAAGTAATGATGGCCACTCGTTTTTCTTTACTTAGCTGCTTTTTTCTTGCCATAATACAAATTCTAACAGTGTATTCAGTAGGACTATCAGTAGGTGTATCCACCAGACTTCTGCACAACACAACTGATGGTCCCAACCCCATTTTAAGGCAAGAAATCCCACTTATTAAACCTGACAGGGCTCACCTGTGAAGTGAAAACCATTTCCGGTGACTACCTCTTGAAGCTCAACAAGAGAATGCCAAGAGTGTGCAAAGCAGTCATCAAAGCAAAAGGTGGCTACTTTGAAGAACCTAGATTATAAGACATATTTTCAGTTGTTTCACACTTTTTTGTTAAGTATATAATTCCACATGTGTTAATTCATAGTTTTGATGCCTTTAGTTTGAATGTACAATTTTCATAGTCATGAAAATCCAGAAAAATCTTTAAATGAGAAGGTGTGTCCAAACTTTTGGTCTGTACTGTAGATGTATGTAGTTTATTTATGAAGATTTAAGAATAATGCAATGAATACACAGGATTTTCCGGGTAAAATATATACATTATCATTAAATTTTATTGCTCATAGAACTTAATACAACTGAACGAAATTATTAAACAGATCGTCAAAATATATATAAACCATTACATGAATATTTAACTGTATTTAAATAAATCATCGGACGAAAGAAGTACATCGACACTATAATATATTTGTTAACAATATCAACCCAAAATATTTTTGTACACCACATTTCTCGTGTATACGTTTTGACTATCTCTAAGCAACTTTCCTTGTAAATGGGTATCTAAAACTTGCACCTTGACGTTGGATCTCATTTTAACTCTTGAAAATGCAACGTAGAGTTGTCCATGAACAAAAACGGGCTCCGGTAAATATATGCCAACACGGTGTAGAGTTTGACCTTGTGACTTGTTTATTGTCATGGCAAAAGCTGGTTTTACTGAAAACTGTCGACGCCGAAGCCTAAATGGAAGACCCGTGTCCAAAGGACATAAATCAATGCGTGGAATGAACACTTTGTCTCCTTTCGCTGATCCAGTGATCACTCCTGCTTGAATTATGTGGGAATGGAGTCCAGTAACTATAAGGCGAGTTCCATTACATAGACCATTTCTTGTATTTAGATTCCGCAGCAACATTACGATTGTACCAACTTTGAGTTGTAGTCTGTGGGATGGCATTCCTGATGGAGTAACACTATTTAAAAATTCAACTGGATAATTCTCTCATTCATCTTCATTGTCTACATCCACCGAATCATCACTTTTGTACAATTTATACTCTCCAGGCATTCTATCCATCACACGGGAATTCATCAGAGCCACGTCATCGTTCTTGGGACAGAGAACTACATGGGAAGAGACCCTCTCAACACTGCTTTGGTCGTTCACATCAATTTCAACGCATTGTCCAAAACCATCACTTACGATGCAGTCAGTGCACAACATGTCTTCTGGTATTTCAATAATGTCTTCTCCAAGGTTATATTCGTTGCTAAGTTCACCGTTACCAAGTTTAAGAAGCCACTTGCTGTACTCTGGGTCAGAAGATCGCATGCTGTTAATTAGTTGGAGTTTATTAAACTGTTCCCAAAGGTCAGCCATTTTTAAGCTGAACTCGATAACATCTGTTCTTGTTCCATTTGGTATGACTGGAAGGCATTGCCTAAAATCTCCGCCAATGACAAAATCTTTACCTTCAAATGGAATTTCATTTTTTTCAGCAACATTTGTAGTAATTGTTTCACGTAGAAGTCTGTCAATTAAGCTCAAAGCGTATTTGGGTGCCATGGTGCACTCGTCAAGTATCAAAAGATTTGCATTGTTTAACTGTCTTCCTGCAAATGTATCTTGTTTTATTCTGGAAATGGAGATTTCGTTGACTGGAACTGATATCCCAAAGACTGAATGGATAGTGCGACCTCCTCGTAAGATGTTTGCTGCAATACCTGTTGTAGCCAATGGCAATACGACTTTTCCCAACCCTCTAACGTGATGCATTAAAACTTCATAGAGGTATTTTTTATCGCTGCCTCCAGGACCATCAATAAAGAAACATTTTGGCCTTGCATCTGCTTGGTTTTCTACAGCGCTCACAATAGTGTCATATGCAATCCGTTGTTGTTCATTTAATGAGTTTCTCTTCTCTGTTGTCAACAATAATTTGTAAGCTTCGTCATACTCTGGAACTTGAGGAACTTGAATTGCAGGCTGTGGCAAATTAAAGTCTGAAAATGTTTTTCCATGAAGTAGTAGGATATTTTGGGCATCTTGCATGGCATAAGATTCGCAATTTTGACAATTTCCACTTCTGTTGTGAAGCCGTAAGCAGTAATCCTCGATTATATGTTCTTTGAAATTTGTCCAAAGTTGAGCTGGATTTGTAGGCGGTCCAAATACGCAGATGTAGGCAAACAATTCATGAAGTTGCTTAGGCATATGTAGGGTAACTGCGTCTTCTAAAGTAAGTCTCCATACAGTATCATCCAATAGAAGCCCTAAAGCCAAAGCTGCAGCTTTAAATGTGTCGTGCAATACTCCGTTAACTGTTTTCAAATCGTCGTAACTTGTAGCTCCTTTCACATGCAGTAGTAACAGCCGAAAGCAATATCTTTCTTGATCCTTGACACTAACAGTATACATATGTCCAATTATTCTGCTAAGTCCTCGTTGTCTTGGATTTCAAGTTTTATTCCAAACGTAATGCTCTGGAATCTCTCCATACAAATACTGCCTTGTGTTTTCGTCACGTTGGTTCAGCAAAAACCATTCCATTAATGTTGACGTCGTGCTTAAAGTTTTTGAGACATCTTTGACTTGAGCATCTTCAAAGAAATAAAGCTGCTGTTGATTTGGTAAATGAATAGCTAAACGTATAATGGCATGGGACTGTGAATGCATTGGAAACGCAAATATCCTCCAAGCAGCTTCTGGAGCAATCACATATCTTGAGTCAACAAAACTTGATGATTCATCGTGATTGACTGTTTTCTGTTGTATTTCGACGTTAGCTTTGTCATGCCCCTTGTAGATGTACTTGAAAAGATATTTTACACTTTTTATTGAAGCACAGATTTCAACGTTGATGTGACAGTTGTAGCGTTTTGATAAGTACGGGTTGTATGGAACTATCCATGAGTTATTTATAATTTTTTTGTTGCAAACAATGTTATAAATGAGTTGTCGCTGGTAGGATGGGTAGCCATCCAAGTCTTTAACAGTTTGCTGTTTGAACTCATTTGGAAACCCTTTTGTACACTTTCCGTTTTCCATGCATGGACTTTTTGGATTGGCTACACTGCATGGGCCATGAACCATATGAGAGACTACAAATTATACAGTTCAGGATAATTTTCTTGGTTAGGAATTTCAGCCCATACTATGCTGTCGATTTCTTCCTCTGTGCGAAACTTGGAATCCACGTCTAAGATAATTAGTCTACGCGCATGTCGGAGACCTCATTTCTGAAACTCTATGACGTGTACCATTGCTACGACTGTTCCAAAAAGCCCATTTTTGATGTCTTTCAAAAGGCTGCTTAGTTTCAGTGAAAATACGCGTGCAACTAAGTCCGGCCTGTGTTCAACTTGCTGCCAGTGTTCTAGATTTTTGGTAATTTCCGGCCATTTAGGATTGCAGGTCATTGTCACAAAAATGTCAGGTCTTCCATACTTTGTTACTATTGCCATTGCATTTTGATAACGCTGTTGCGGGGGCTACCTTCAATCGACGACGGGAGAATTACTGTTTTTCCAATTGGAATTCCCTTTTGAATTGATGGCTTTTGCAAATGTTCTTGAGGAATGCAGTAGTCTTCAACTTTAAGTTGTTTTTGGTTCATTGGCGCCAATTCGCGCCCGGACTGTGCCTGTCGCTGATTGGTCGCTGGCGGCTGGCGCGACCAATCAGCGACGCGGGATTTCGGTTACAGACAAACAGACAGAATTAGACGATTATATATATAGATTAGACCAGTTTAGTCAGATAAGTCTGGCTCTGCGCCCTAAGTGACACGTATAGGGGAGATGATCTGCGCTGATGGAGTTGATGGAGATGATCTTCTCTCCAAGAGGAAATACAATCTTGATTGTTTCCAGTTTGTGAATATGTTCCGCACTTTTCTGGCTCTGTACTTAGTTTACATCCAGAGCAGATAATAGCTGAGTAGTGGGAGTTCTGAATGTCGGACCCCCACCGATTCTAAGTTAATGATAATGAATTATTAGTATGTTAGTCCCAGACAACTCCTTTAGAGGCGAAACGATTATGGGCTTGTGTTTTTGTACCACTGTGTTCCAAGACCCGCAGTGGTTTAACTCTTCGGTCAACAAAAATCTATGAGGACTTGTGATTTGTGGGACGAGTTGTATTTTTTTAAAGCTATTGTTTTAGCATAAATATGTATAGAAAAACATTATTTTGTCTTTTTATTTATTTTTTTTAGCATTCACCATGCAGGATAAATGTTCACATTATTCTAACGTTCGGTATGATTATAGCGATACCAAATTTATTTAGTTTTTTTTTTTAAAACTTTCCTACTTTTCTGCTATAAAATCTCTTTAAAAAAATTGTTTTTGTGCCATTCTATTTTTTTTTTAAATGACACATCTATATGCATTGTATCTGTATATCCGGATTCTGAATACTGATGGCTCATGTGATGCTTGTGTGATTCTTCCACATGTGATGAGATGTACAGAATATAAGGTGTCACACTGGGTGTAGAGATGTTTTATTCATAAGTCATATTTTAGATTCTCACTATTGTGGAGTGTCAGGCACAGTTTCTCCTTTTACACAATTGGATTTGGACAAGGATCTTGGAGATTTCCCGGTAAGTTGATCAGTCTTTTTAGTATTGTTGGAGTTCGGCATCAAGAAAAGTAGGAACAGGGAATGAAGAACAAATAGAAATGTCACTGTCTATCACTTACTGGTTCCTCATAGACATGACAGCAGGGTCTGCCCCGAACACAGACCTCTCCACTTGGCTCCCTCTAACTCCTTCTTAAGACCCTTCATTAAAGGTTCACACAACCATGACTTAATGGCAAATACCAGGTTGTAAAACATCCAGCCAGTACTGATAAAGTGAAAGTCTGCTCTTCTCTCTGCTCTCCAGCAGCCAGATCTTTGCTTCAGGTTTTCCAGACCATTTGGTTTACACCATAGGCCAAGAGGCAGCATGGTGGCTCAGTGGTTAGCACTGAAGCATTGCAGTGCTGGGGTCCTGGGTTCAAATCCCACAAAGGACAACATCTGCAAGGAGTTTGTATGTTCTTCCCATGTTTGCGTGGGTTTCCTCTGGGTTCTCCAGTTTTTTCCCACACTCCAAAGACATATCGATAAGGTATCTAGATTGTGAGCCCCAATGGGGACAGTGATGATAATGTATGTAAAGCGATGGGGAATATGTTGGCGCTATATGAAGGTTATTATTTATTATTAAGAGGATTCGGCTCTCCAGCTACAAGCTTCAATATGCCTTCAGGAATCCTGGATGTTGAAGTTGCCTAACTGGACTGCTGAAGGTTGCTGACCCTGGTCTAGAAGATTCCAGCAAGTTTCATTTATGTATATCAGTCAGGTTCTTGCAGCTGTTCAGAAGCAATAGCGCTGGATCAGAATGATTGCTATATCAATCATGAAGGAACAATTTACCAGTGCTCATGATGGATACACCGGACTTCAGGTGTCTAGACTGCTTGACGTTGTTATGGTCTTTATGTGAAGCATTCCTCTATGACAGTCTCATCTTCCACTCTTTTTACTTTACTGTTTTCCTTATATTGTTTTCAAATTGTTTTTGGACTTGTTCATAAAAATGTGATATGGAAAGGGTCCAAAAAGTCTCCAAGTTCTTCACACTCGGCAACTGTGATATCAACAGGGATCAATTTTAGTTAATCATATTTCAACTTGCAATGTATCTTGTAACACTTGAACTCCTTATTCATTCAGGACCCCTATGTCACGGGTGTGTTGCCACGAAGATCGTCACGAGTACACAGCCTGACTTCTCGCAGCTGACTTGTTGGTGCTTTGTGTTTTCTCGGCAGTGAAGGAGTTAATTCTCTCTCTCTCTGGGCTAGCTGAGGTCCAGCCTCGCCCAGCTGCATTCAATGCTTCGTTAGTGAGACTCCTTTATATTCCTGCAGGTCTGTTTGTGAGGTGTCGGTGAAAGCTTTTCATTCTGACTTACAGAGCGGATCGTGGTGTTTGGAGTTGCTGAGATAAGTGTATTTGAAAGTGTTATTTCCCTTTCCTCGCTTTATCATTTATCTCCTTTCCCGTTGGTGTTCCCTCTGTTGTAGTTTTGTTGAAGTTGTATGCAAGGTGGTTTTGGTTTTTCCCTTGTACTGTCTCATTCGTAGGAGGTAGGGGTTACGCTGGCGGCCTGGACCTCTGTACCTTTAACAGTACCTCCAGGATGAGGGATTAGTCAGGGCCCCAGCTTAGGGTCAGCTTAGGCCCCCTACCTCCAGTATTTTGTGACAGTGTGACATTTTCACCGACCCACTTAGTTTTTCTCCAGCTACCATGGATCCAGTAGCCGGTCTAGCTCAGCAGTTGCAGAGTTTGTCCATGGGGCTGGCGGACGTTAGGTCCAAGGTTTTGCATCCTCTGGAGCAAGCCGGACCAGAACCTAAAGTAGCTCTCCCTGACAGGTTCACTGGGGGGCGGGACAAGTTTTTTGTTTTCCGGGAGGCATGCAAATTGTACTTTCGGCTGCGGCCTCGGTCATCGGGCAGTGAAGAACAAAGGGTGGGAATTGTCATCTCGCTCCTACAAGGGGACCCACAATCTTGGGCGTTCTCTCTTCCCCCTAGCTCCCCAGTTCTCCAGTCAGTGGATAGGTTTTTCGCTGCTTTGGGACTCGTATATGATGACCCAGATCGGATCTCCCTTGCTGAGTCTAAGTTACGTAGGATTCAGCAGGGAGATCGTCCGGCGGAGGAATTCTGTTCGGAGTTCCGTAGGTGGGCCACGGACACCCAGTGGAATGACCCGGCTCTTAGGAGCCAGTTTTGTCATGGTTTATCCGACAAATTACAGGATGTGTTGGCACAGTATGACTCTCCCGCGTCACTGGAGGCCGCTATGGCCCTTGCTATTCGCGTTGACAGACGGCTTCGGGAGAGGTGCGGGATAACTCTACCCCCTGTAATGTCTCCACCTCTTACAAGGTCCCCTCATATGGTGGTTCCCCTGGTCAGTCCGGAGGAGCCTATGCAATTAGGAGGGACATCATTTCGGGGAAGGGGACCGGTGGTGCGCCATAAGACAGGAAGGTGTTTCCTCTGCGGGAAAAAGGGACATTTTATTGGGGGGTGTCCATCCCGCCCCTTGCTGAGTAAAGAGTCGTCGAAAAAACTGTTGATCCCAGGTTGTGTGGTGGACGGCAATCTGGGAGTAGGTATTTCGTCCCTAGGTTCGTCTCAGTTTCTCGTACCGGCGGAGGTGGTGGTGGGTACGAGAACTGAGAGGATATCTGTTCTTCTGGATAGTGGGGCCGGGGCTAATCTGGTTGATGCTCGGTTTGCCCGGGTTCAAGGTATGCGATTGAGTGAGTTGGCTAAACCCATCCCCATATTCTCGATCGATGCCAGGCCTCTCGGTCAGGGAAGTTTTTTGCAAGCTGTGCATGGCGTAAAACTTCAAGTGGGGGCAATACATAAAGAACTGTTGTCTTGCTACGTGTTGGAGGGTCTTCCCACTCCTATAGTGTTGGGCTTTCCTTGGTTAGCTAAGCATAACCCTGTTATTAATTGGCAAACCAGAGAGATAAGCCAATGGAGTAAATTCTGTAATAAAAACTGCATGAACACTGTCATCGGTGCGGTTACTCCTTGGGTCTTACCTCCATTTCTGGCAGACTTTGAGGATGTATTCTCGGAGAATGGGTGTCAGGAACTACCTCCTCATCGCGAGTATGACTGTTCTGTAAAACTGCTCCCTGAGGCCAAGTTACCTAAAGCTAGGTTGTATAACCTTTCTGGTCCTGAGAGGCAGGCCATGAAGGATTATATTTCTGAAAGTCTGGCTAAGGGGCATATTAGACCTTCATCTTCACCGGTGGCCGCGGGGTTCTTCTTTGTTAAGAAGAAAGATGGAGGCCTACGCCCTTGCCTGGATTTCCGTGAACTTAATCGGATTACGGTCCGAGATCCGTATCCGCTCCCACTTATTCCCGATCTCTTTAATCAGATCGTGGGCGCCAAATGGTTCTCTAAGTTGGATCTCAGGGGGGCGTACAATTTGATTAGGATGAAGGAGGGGGATGAGTGGAAGACGGCTTTTAACACTCCGGAGGGGCATTATGAGAACCTTGTCATGCCATTCGGTCTGACTAATGCCCCGGCGGTGTTTCAACACTTTGTTAATGATATTTTTCGCCACCTGGTGGGACAGTTTGTTGTCATATATCTGGATGATATCTTAATTTACTCGCCGGATCTGGTGTCTCATCAGGAGCACGTTAGACAGGTGTTACAGGTCTTGCGGGATAATAAACTGTATGCCAAGTGGGAAAAGTGTGTGTTCGCCGTACAGGAACTCCAGTTTTTAGGCTTCCTGGTTTCTGCGTCCGGTTTTCGTATGGACCCTGGGAAAGTGCGGGCAGTTCTTGAGTGGGATCGGCCGGAGAATCTTAAGGCACTACAACGTTTCCTGGGGTTTGCTAACTATTACCGGAAGTTCATTCGTAATTTCTCGTCCGTGGTTAAGCCTCTCACAGACATGACTAAAAAGGGGACGGATTTTTCTAGGTGGTCTGACAAGGCTTGTCAAGCATTCTCCTCCTTGAAAAAATGTTTTGCCTCGGCACCCATACTCATTCAACCTGATGCGTCTCAGCCATTCTTTGTAGAGGTAGACGCTTCCGAGGTAGGGGTGGGAGCAGTATTGTCACAGGGTTCGTCCCCTGGTAAGTGGCATCCGTGCGCCTTTTTCTCTAAAAAATTGTCGTCCGCTGAGAGGAATTACGATGTCGGCAATAGGGAACTCCTGGCCATTAAGTTAGCTTTTGAGGAGTGGCGCCATTTTTTGGAGGGGGCAGTTCATCCGGTCACCGTCATCACCGATCACAAGAACCTGCTATATCTGGAGTCCGCTAAACGTCTGAATCCCAGACAAGCTAGGTGGTCATTGTTTTTTACCAGGTTTAATTTCGTCGTTACATATCGTCCTGGGTCTAAAAATGTAAAGGCGGATGCCTTATCTCGTAGTTTCCCTGGGGCCGGGAATACGGACGACCCGATTCCTGTTCTTCAGGAGGGGGTGGTGGTTTCGGCAGTATGCTCTGAGCTGGAGGAGGAGATATTGGAGGCTCAGGGGGACGCCCCTGTTGGACCTCCGGGGAGACTGTTCGTTCCAGATCAGTTGCGACAAAAGGTGATCGAGGCACACCATAACTCAGTTTTTGCAGGACACCCGGGGAGTAAAGCAACTGTGGATCTCCTCTCGCGTCGGTTTTGGTGGCCTAACTTACATAAAGAGGTGGTAACTTTTGTCGCGTCCTGTGGGGTTTGTGCGCGCTCTAAGACCTCACATACCCGTCCGTCTGGGGCCCTCTTACCTTTGAAGATCCCGGAGCGTCCTTGGACTCATCTGTCTATGGACTTTATTACGGACCTCCCTCCGTCTTCGGGTAAAACGGTCATACTCGTTGTAGTGGACAGGTTCAGCAAGATGGCACATTTTATCGCTCTTCCGGCTCTCCCTAATGCTAAAACTCTTGCGCAGGTGTTCATTGGGGAGATTGTGAGGCTTCACGGGGTACCCTCCGAGGTGGTGTCTGATCGGGGGTCTCAGTTTGTGTCCAAGTTCTGGAAGGCGTTTTGTGCACGGCGGGGGATGCATTTGTCATTCTCGTCGGCTTTTCATCCTCAGACCAATGGTCAGACGGAACGTATGAACCAGAGCTTGGAGACATATCTTCGGTGTTTTGTGTCAGAGAACCAGGAGGACTGGGCTTCTTTCCTACCTCTGGCAGAGTTTGCTCTCAATAATAGGCGAAGCGAGTCCACTGGTAAGTCCCCGTTTTTTGGGGCATATGGTTTTCACCCCCAGTTTTGTACTTTCAGTAGGGGGGGCTCTTCGGGGGTTCCGGAGGAGGAACGATTTTCCTCATCTCTCGCTTCAGTATGGAGAGGGGTGCTGAAGAATCTGAATACTATGGGGAACCGATACAAACGTATGGCTGATAGGAGGAGAGTGTCTGGTCCGGACTTAAGTGTGAACGATCAGGTATGGTTGTCTACCAGGAATATTAAACTTAAGGTTCCCTCCTGGAAACTGGGTCCCAGGTTCATCGGGCCGTACAGAATCAGTTCTGTTATTAATCCGGTGGCATTCCGTCTTGACCTTCCCCCTACGTTTAAAATTCACAACGTGTTTCACAGATCATTGCTTAAGAGGTATGTGGCGCCGGTGGTACCGTCACCTTTACCTCCCCCTCCTGTGGTTGTCAATGGTAACCTGGAGTTCCAGGTATCGAGGGTCATTGATTCACGTTTTAATCGCCGGTCCCTTCAGTACTTGGTTCATTGGAAGGGGTATGGTCCTGAGGAGAGGATGTGGGTTCCTGCGTCGGATATTAACGCAGACCGATTAGTTCGGGCCTTCCACACGACTCACCCGGATAAACCTGGCCCTGAGGGTCCGGAGGCCCCTCGTAGAAGGGGGGGTACTGTCACGGGTGTGTTGCCACGAAGATCGTCACGAGTACACAGCCTGACTTCTCGCAGCTGACTTGTTGGTGCTTTGTGTTTTCTCGGCAGTGAAGGAGTTAATTCTCTCTCTCTCTGGGCTAGCTGAGGTCCAGCCTCGCCCAGCTGCATTCAATGCTTCGTTAGTGAGACTCCTTTATATTCCTGCAGGTCTGTTTGTGAGGTGTCGGTGAAAGCTTTTCATTCTGACTTACAGAGCGGATCGTGGTGTTTGGAGTTGCTGAGATAAGTGTATTTGAAAGTGTTATTTCCCTTTCCTCGCTTTATCATTTATCTCCTTTCCCGTTGGTGTTCCCTCTGTTGTAGTTTTGTTGAAGTTGTATGCAAGGTGGTTTTGGTTTTTCCCTTGTACTGTCTCATTCGTAGGAGGTAGGGGTTACGCTGGCGGCCTGGACCTCTGTACCTTTAACAGTACCTCCAGGATGAGGGATTAGTCAGGGCCCCAGCTTAGGGTCAGCTTAGGCCCCCTACCTCCAGTATTTTGTGACAGTGTGACACCCTATTCACCAAAACCCTCTCTCGTTATGCCCACTTTAGTAATTCCCTTACCAGTTCAGAGGTGTAGCGAAGGGTTCAGCCCAGTGGGGAGGAACATGTTTGAGTGGCCCCCAACATGGGTAGCACGTTTATATATAGGTGGTACAGTCTAATCATAGTGTACATGGGGAACTTCAGCAGATGATAAAACCAAGACTGATATTTCCACCATGCAGTCACCATGTCGTGGTAGATACTAGTTCCGCACATCATAATGCTGATTACAGTAGTTATCCGAGCGCCTCAACATTTTAATAAGGAAAAGTCATCTAATGATGGAAATCACAGGATGGATAGAGATGGTAATGATCCACAAATTATGAAAAAATTGAAACAAAGTCATGGAAAGTCCAAAATTATATCTTCCGATCCTCACTGCACTTTCTACGGAACTGCCCAGTGTATACGAGGATATCTGCAAATCCTGTGTTATACATCAAACACAAAAAAAAAGCATAAATAGGCAGAGATTTTTTCTTTAACCCCTTAACGCCGTGGCCATTTTCCACTTTTACGCTTTTATTTTTTTGCTCCACTTCTTCCCAGAGTCATAACTTTTTTATTTTTCTGGCAATATGGCCATGTGAGGTCTTGTTTTTTGGGGGACGAGTTGTATTTTTGAATACCATTGCAGTGAAAATTCCAATTGCAGTGAAATTGCAAAAAAAATGGGCAATTTCACAGTTCTTTTGTTTTTTTTTTTGTTTTTTTTTTTACCACGTTCACCGAATGCTAAAACTGACCTGCCATTATGATTCTCCAGTTCTTTACGAGTTTGCAGATACCAAACATGTATAGATTCTTTTTTATTTAATTCAACACAGGGATCACAGGCGGAATGAAGCACAAGATACAAAAGAGTAAAATCCTCTTTATTGATAATAATAAAAATTGATTAAAAATAGTAAGAATAGATTACCAGAGTGCAACTAAACAAGCACGGTGTTTCCATACATAATAAACTGGTATTTTATACACTTAGGTAACCCTAGTAAAATTAGCCAATTTCAGAGAACAAGAAAAAGATGCAAAGAAACAGTGCATACATAGGATAAGAAAAGAATTGAGGACAGGCAGATATTAACGCAATGATGAGTTTAAGTAAACGACATCTACAAGTTATACAGTATCAACTTGTGCGTATAAAACTCAAATGGATAAAGTGCCTCCAGCATACATAACCATTGAAAGCCATGAAAAGTCTGCTGTGTCAAACATGCCCACTAGGTGGTGTCAAGAGGATATCCTATGTCAATATGAGCAAAGCCTTTGCAACTAAGTACAAGACCCAGATAAGTTTTTATAATATAAATAAAGACTACTTACAGGCACCACACCAAAGATCTGTTCACTGTGGGGGCGTTTTGAGTTTTCTAGTGGTGCAACCTACAGTTGTGCTCAAAAGTTTACATACCCCGGCAGAGTTTTTCCTTTCTTGGCCTTGTTTCAGACAATAAGAATGATAACAAAAAAACTTTTTCTCCACTCATGGTTATTTGTTGGGTGAAGCCATTTATTGTCAAACTACTGTGTTTTCTCTTTTTAAATCTTAATGACAACCAAAAACATCCAAATGACCCTGATCAGAAGTTCCCATACCCCAGTTCTTAATACCGTGTATTGCCCCCTTTAACATCAATGACAGCTTGAAGTCATTTGTGGTAGTTGTGGATGATGTTCTTTATTTTCTCAGATGGTAAAGCTGCCCATTCTTCTTGGCAAAAAGCCTCCAGTTCCTGTAAATTCCTGGGTTGTCTAGCATGAACTGCGCGCTTGAGATCTCTCCAGAGTGGCTCAATGATATTGTGGTCAGGAGACTGAGATGGCCACTCCAGAACCTTCACTTTGTTCTGCTGTAGCCCATGACAGGTCGACTTGGCCTTGTGTTTTGGATCGTTGTCATGTTGGAACGTCCAAGTAGGTCCCATGCGCAGCTTCCGGGCTGATGAGTGCAAATTTACCTCCAGTATTTGCTGATAACGTGCTGCATTCATCTTTCCTTCCACTTTTACCAAGTTTCCTGTGCCTTTGTGGCTCACACATTCCCAAAACATCAGCGATCAACCTCTGTGCTTTACTGTAGGAATGGTGTTCCTTACATCATAGGCCTTGTTGACCTCTCTCCAAATATAACATTTATAGTTGTGGCCAAAAAGTTCAATTTTGATCTCATTATTATTTATTATTAATAGAGCGCCATTCCATGGCGCTTTACATGTGAGAAAGGGGTATACAATAATACAATGCAATAATTGTATTGTATATAATATTTGGTATACAATAATGGGTATACAATAATCTTGAACAAAACGTGACGGCGATTGGTACAGGAGGAGTGAAGACCCTGCCTGCGAGGGCTCACAGTCTACAAGGGCTGGGTGAGGATACAGGAGGCAAGGGAAGGGCTGGTCGTGCAGATGTATAGTGGAGCGGTGATTACTGCAGGTTGTAGGCTTCTCGAAACAGTTGGGTCTTCAGGTTCCTTTTGAAGGTCTCCATGGTAGGAGAGAGTCTGATATGTTGGGGTAGAGCGTTCCAGAGTAGGGGGGATGCACGGGAGAAATCTTGTATGCGATTGTAGGAAGAGGAGAAAAGAGGGGAGTAAGGAAGGAGATCTTGTGTGGATCAGAGGTTGCGTGCGGGTATGTACCGGGAGACTAGGTCAGAGATATATGGAGGAGACAGGTTGTGGATGGCTTTGTATACCAGGGTTAGGGTTTTGAACTGGAGTCTCTGGGCAATGGGGAGCCAGTGAAGAGATTTGCAGAAGGGGGAGAGGCCGGGGAATAGTGGGGGGACAGGTGGATTAGTCGGGCTGCGGAGATTAGGGTAGATTGGAGGCGTGTTAGAGTGTTGGAAGGGAGGCCACAGAGCAGGAGGTTGCAGTAGTCGATGTGGGAGATGATGAGGGCGTGCACTAGTGTTTTTGCAGAGTCTATGATGAGGAATGCGTGGATGCTTGAGATATTTTTAAGTTGGAGTCAGCAGGAAGCGGAAAGGGCTTGGATATGTGATTTGAAGGAGAGTTCAGAGTCCAGGGTTAACCCAAGACAGCGAGCTTGATGGACTGGGGAGAGTGAACAGCCATTGACGTTGATAGATAGGTCAGTTGGGGGGGTTGAGTGAAATGGCGGAAAGATGATGAATTCTGTTTTATCTATGTTAAGTTTTAGAAATATAGCAGAGAAGAAGGATGAGATAGCGGACAGACATGGTGGGATTTTGATTAGTAGGGAGGAGATATCGGGTCCAGAGAGGTAGATCTGTGTCATCAGCATACAGGTGATACTGAAAGCCATGAGACTTTATGAGCTGTCCCAGGCCTAACATATAGATGGAGAAGAACAGGGGTCCTAGAACTGAACCTTGGGGAACATCGACATATAGGGGGCGAGATGAGGAGGTGGTTTGTGAGTGGGAGACACGGAATGTCCTGTCTGTTAGGTATGAGGAGATCCAAGATAGGGCCAAGTCTGTGATGCCGAGAGATGAGAGAGTCTGTAGTAAGAGGGAATGGTCCACTGTGTCGAAGGCAGATGACAGGTCCAGGAGGAGGAGGACAGAGTAGTGTCGCTTAGATTTGGCGGTTAGTAGGTCGTTGGTGACTTTTGTCAGTGCAGTTTCAGTACAATGGTGCAGTTGGAAACCAGATTGTAGGCGGTCAAAGAGGGAGCAGGAGGAGAGGTGGGAGGACAGTTCAGAATGGACGTGTTGTTCCAGTAGTTTTGAGGCATAGGGGAGAAGTGATATAGGGCGATAGCTAGTCAGAGAGGAACGGTCAAGGGAGGGATTTTTGAGGATCGGTGTGATTGAGGCATGTTTTAAGCATGAAGGGAAGATGCCAGTTGTTAGTGACAGGTTGAAAAGGTGAGTTAGGGTTGGGATGAAGATAGTGGTAAAGTTTAGGATGAGGTGGGATGGGATTGGGTCAAATTTACAGGTGGTGAAGTGTGATTTGGAGAGTAAAGAGGAAAGTTGATCTTCTGTTATGGTGGAGAAGGTGGTTTTGGAGGAGGAGGGTCGAGTGGATATGGGGAGGGGCTGTGGGGACTTTAGGCAAATGCTTTGTCAGATGGTGTCAATCTTCTGCTTGAAGAATGAGGCAAAGTCATCGACTGAAATAAGAGAAGAGGGAGGAGGCATTGGGGGGGCGGAGGAGAGAATTGAAGCTGTTGAATAGTTGTTTGGGTTTGTGAGACAGGGAGGATATGAGAGATGAGAAGTATGTTTGCTTTGCCGCAGTGAGTGTGTACTTGAATGTAGTCAGGGTCTGTTTGAATGCGATGAAGTGCTCAGTGGAGTGGGACCTTTTCCATCTACACTCAACAACTCTGGAGGCCAGTCACAGCTCTTTGTTTAGGCTGGTGTGCCAGGGTTGCCTGTTGATTGTGCGAGCTTTGGTATGTGTGTGGGGGAGACCGAATTGAGAGCTGCAACTGTTGTGGCGTTGTTTAAAGTGGCAGCAACGTCGGAATCATGTAAGGAACTAATTAGAGATGTTATGCATGATGTTATACCTGAGGAAGACTCAAAGAAGTGGAAACCGGTTGTATTTTAGTTTGAAATAAAAATTGTCTTTGAATCTGAATATCAAGTTCCATCAACATCCTTCAGGAGCGCATATTGCTGGGAAAAACATTTACAAAGTGGTATAGCCCATGAAAGCACTGTCCAGTGCTCTCATCAGCTCCCAGATTTCTGCAGCAAACTGAATGGAAAGAGGAATGGAGTGATCCACTGATTTGATTTACATGCAGTACCTCAAGACACCAAATAGATGAGTGGATTTTTACTGAGTATATACCCTTGGAATCTAACTACTACACTTAGAAGCCTGTGCTTGCTATTTTCTCTCCCTACAATCCCCTCTTGTTTCATAATTAGAGAGTTAGACAGGGAGCAGAGGCAGGTGAAGATGAGGTCCAGAGTGTGGCCATCTTTTTGGGTGGTTGCGGAAGACCACTGAGTAAGGCCGAAGGAGGAAGTGAGGGATAGAAGCTTAGAGGCAGTTGAGAGGGAAGTGTCAGTGGGGATGTTGAAGTTGCCCATAAGGATAGTGGGGATGTCAGTGGAAAGGAAATGAAGTAGCCAGGTGGTGAAGTGGTCAAAGAAGGTGGTGGCTGACTCTGGGGGACGGTAAATGACAGCCAGTTGGAGGTTGGAGGGGGAGTAGATGCGCACACAGTGCACCTCAAAAGAGGGGAGAGTAACGGAGGGCAGCAGTGGGATTTGAGTGAAGGAGCAGTTATCTGATAGGAGGAAAACCTACTCCTCCACCATGCTTGCCATTGGAGCAGGGGGTGTGGGAAAGGTGGAATCCACCATACGAAAGTGCAACAGGAGAGGCTGTGTTGGAGGGGGTGAGCCAGTTTTCAGTGATGCCGAGGAAGGAAAGTTTGGTAGTGATGAAGAGATAGTGAATGTAGGAAAGTTTGCTGCAGATGGAGCGAGCGTTCCATAGAGCTCCTGTAAGGAGGAATGCGGAAGCGGGGACTGGGCGGATGGGTATTAAGTTAGAAGGGATGTGAGAGTTTGTGATAGATTGAGGGTAAGAGGTGGAAATGACTGTGGGGATGGGGTGAGGAGGACCAGGATTTGGGGAGATATCGCCAGCAGTGAGGAGGAGCAGAGAAAGTGTTAGTAGGTGGAAGCAGGAGAGGGCATGAGGTGGCTGTCTGTGTTTGGAGACACAGGATATGATGTTGGGGAATAGTTCTGAGGAGGAGGTGAGATGAATGGGGAGGATGGAGGGAGAGATGAAGAGTTCCTTACTAGGTGTAGGGATTAGGGGTGGTTGTAAGAAGTGAAGGATTAAGGGGGTGAGAGTGAAAACAAACACAAACATTGTTTACAGTGTCCAAGTATCCAGTTACTTTCAGTTCCCTTCAGGTTCAATTCAGGTATAATTCATATCTCACACTTAAGCAATGGACAAACTTAAGGTGATGGACACAGACTAAAGTCTAACAGACTCCTAGTTCACAATATATTTGCTACATAATGCATTCAGCTATGAACCAGAGGGGAGTAGTCTGTACTCATCCTGACCAGCTGATTAAGGCTGAGCCACATGCTGGATATTCGAAGGCCAAGTAAACAGTCATAAATAAGAGTGGGGGGTAGTAGTTGTTAGTTTAATAATGTACCATTAGTATATAGGAGCAGGGAGGTAGAGAGAAATCAGCATGGAAATTGGGATCGGAAAGCTTGGTCACGTACCATTAGTATATAGGAGCAGGGAGAAAGAGAGAAATCAGCATGGAAATCAGGATGGGAAAGCTTGGTCACGTACCTTTAGGAGGAATTGGTAAACAGAGGTTCTAATTAGAGTGTGATGGTGGCAGATCACAAGATACAGTCTGTATGCATCATATTATTCAGGTATAATTCATATCTCACACTTAAGCAATGGACACACTTAAGGTGATGGAGACAGACTCATCTCTACAAATTACCTTGTTCCAGAAGTTTTGAGTCTTGTCTCTGTGCTGCTTGGCGTATTGTAGGCGAGATTCTTTGTGGCATTTGCGCAGTAATGGCTTTCTTCTGGTGACTCCTTTTTGTGCATCTTGAAACAGCCACATCGCTAGTTTTCAGAGTCATGAATTTCAGCTGATGTTATTTGTGGGGTTTTTTTTGCATCCCGAACAATTTTCCTGGCAGTTGAGGCAGAAATTTTTGTTGGTCTACCTGACCATGGTTTGGTTTTCACAGAGTCCCTGATTTTCCAATTTTCCATTTGTTAATCACAGTTTGAACGCTGCTGACTGTCATTATCAATTCCTTGGATATCTTTTTGTATCCATTTCCTGTGTTATATAGTTCAAGTACTTTATCCCGTAGATCCGTTGACAATTCTTTTGATTTCCCCATGACTCACAATCCAGAAATGTCAGTGGCTGGATGAAAGATGCAAGAGTCTGTCTGGATCCCAGAAACTCACTCAGCTTTTATGCACACCCACTGATTACAAGCAAACAGATCACAGGTGAGGATGTCACCTTTAGTAGCCATTCAAACCAATTTGTGTCAAATTCTGTGCATGTTATCAGGCCAAAATCACCAGGGTATCTGAACTTTTGATCAGGTTCATTTGGATGTTTTTGGTTGTCATTAAGATATAAAAAGAGAAAACACAGTAGTTTGACAATAAATGGCTTCACCCAACCAATAACCATGAGTGGAGAAATTTTTTTTTTGTTATCATTCATATTCTCTGAAACAAGACCAAGAAAGCAAAAACTTTTGAGCACAACTGTATGTACTTTAGTTTGCATACAATGCAGCAGACAACATATTTTTAGTCACAATTAATAAAAGAATTGATGTTGTAGTAAATATTGGAAGATATTGTAAAGGACCGTGTTCTATCTAATGCAAATGCACAAACGTTGCACATATTGCTTGCACATTTGTGGAAACCATTTACAGTAAGCCAGGTAGATGTTGGAGTGTGTTGTCTCCCCAGACAGGGTGACAACATATTTCTGAGTGTGAGACCCCTTCTAGCAATATATCTGCAGCCACCATCAATTATTTTACGTAAAATATTATCCTGATTTGCAACAGATAAGTATTTATGAATAATTATTTTTATATCATTAAACGCATCTGTCAGCTGGACTGTGCTTAGTAAACCACATACACTGTTAGGTGGGCGCCGTTACACTGAGTAAAATGATACCTTTGATGATGAAATCCGTCCAGTGGTTCTTTTATAATCTTTAGTTTCAGTTCGGCCATAATGATATGTATGTGCTCTGGTGCTCTCATTATGTATTCATGTATTCCTATCTCTGGCCTCTGACAGGTCACTGTGCTTTCAGTGACCTGCCTACTATTTTAAATACTGCCTGTGTAATTTCTCTGCCCATTTGAAATTTACATATGCCAAAATGGCTGCCCGACGCCCGCACATGTGCAGTAGCATCTTTCGGTTGCCGAGAGATGCTACTGCACACGCGAGGGCGCCATCTTGCTTTTGGAAAAAGAATTTGGGTGCAGCAATATGGTGCCACGCATGCGAAGTAGCATCGGCAATCGAGAAATGCGCGGACTGCGGGAGCCATATTGCTGCAGGCAAATTTATTTTCCCTCTAGTAAAATGGCGCCCTCGCATGCACAGTAGCTTGCCGATGCTACTGCGCACGCTTGGGCGCCATTTTGCTTCAGGAAAAAGAAACTTGCTTGCAGCAATATGGCTCCTGCCGCCCACGCTTGCGCAATAGCATGTCTCGATTGCCGAGATGCTACTGCGTATGCGTGGCGCCATATAACAGCAACCGAAAAATGCTACTGCACATTCGCGGTCATCGGGCGGCCATTTTGGGATATATAAATTTCAAATAGGCAGTGAAATTACACAGGCAGTATTTAAAATAGTAAGCAGGTCACTGAAAGCACAGTGACCTGTCAGAGGCCAGAGATAGGAATACAGAAGCAGAGCACCAGAGCACATACATATCATTATGGCAGAACTGAAACTAAAGATTATAAAAGAACCACAGGACGGATTTCATCATCAAAGGTATCATTTTATTCAGTGTACCGGCGCCCACCTGACAGTGTATGTAGTTTACTAAGCACAATTCTGCTGACAGGAGCGCTTTAAACTGTGGGCTATAGGCGGTCAAAAATGTAATGGGGGACTGGGACTTGTTCTTTGGGGGGTGATCTTTATATAGCAACTCCGATCTAGATTTACTGGTTAAGGTTTTTAAAGCATGTTTAACATTTAATCTACTTTAGCCTCGATTGTGTAGTCTCTTACTTATGACTAGAGATGAGCGAACCTTTCAAGTTTCGCTTCAGTTCCGATCGTCGGATTTCACGATGTTCGACGAACAGTTCGTCCAACATATACGAACCCCATTGAATTCAATGGGAGGCAAAACCAAACTCATAGAGAACATCCTCAAAGGGGCCCAAAAGCTGCCAAAACAGCTAAAATTAGGGGCAGAATCAGGAAAAGTGGCATCAATTGACTCACAGTCGAAATTTTATAATGGCACAGTAGCAGTCAGCCATGGGCCATGCATGAGGTGTCAGGGTCTGGGCCATGCATGAGGTATCAGGGTCTGGGCCATGCATGAGGTATCATGGTCTGGGCCATGCATAAGGTATCAGGGTCTGGGCAACATTTATAGCTTTAAATTTAACTTCAAATTAAGACGAGGTGGGTGAGGGATCGGTGTCGGTCTGCTGTGCTGGGAGCCCTGATACCACATGCAACAGCTCAACCTGCTTTTCTTCTCAGCCACACTCAGGTGGCACAAATATATGTTTTGCACAGTACTATTGCTAGAAAAATTTAAGGATAGCAACACAGGTAGTTTACTGAAAGTAAGTGGAGGCCTGCTGGTCTGGGAGCCCTACAGCTATACAGGCAACACACATGAAGGAGACCTAAGCTCCACATTTCAAAAATTTATTGCCACACACTACTAAAGTGACATCAATTTCACAAAAATCGAAACAGTATAATGGGGACCGACACCCCTTCCCCCTACAGGAAACACACCAGATCGATACCCAACCAGGAGTCTCCACATTTCAAAAAATTATTTCCATACACCATTAAAGTGGCATTATCCTCTTCATCTCCTGACTGTTGCACTCCCATCACCTCTTCCTCCTTGTCCTCCTCCATTTGTTCCTCGGCTCCAGAAACTTCACTAAAAGTTTGTCTGGTACCATGAGCCCCCCCTCGATTGCTGTAATCCACCCTCCCTTGGCACCTGCCTGTACGATAACAGTCTGGAACTTAGAGATATTGTTATCCCTTCTGCATCCTCCTCTGCTTCCTCCTCTGATTCTGGGATCACCTCCTCCTCCCACAGACTATACAAAGTGTGCTCCATCTTGTAGATGACCGGAATAATGATGCTGATGATGACATCGTCAGTGCTAACCATCTTAGTAGCCATTTCGAAACTATGCAGAAGGGGGAAGAGGTCCTTAATCTGAGCCCACTCCGCAAATGTGATTTGCATCACGTGCGTACTGCGTTGATCCAGGCTATAAAAAAATTAGATACTGTGTCAGGGCTCTTCCCTGCTGCCACAGTCACAGCAACATGTGCAGAGTGGAATTCCACCATGTTGGCATGTCACATATCAACCGGTTAGAGCCAAAGACCTCTGTAGCGATGAAAGTTGATGAACCATGGGGTGCGAATGACGGAAGTGAGCACACAGCAAATGCGCCTTCTGCAGCAGCGAAAAGAGTTCTATGCTGAAATGTGGCCTGGTGTCTCTGGACCACACTATTAGCAAAAAGGATTGATCTGCAAGAAGGTTGATTTCCCAGCCACACAGGATGTTATCTATCTGAACTAGCTGACTGACAATCAACCGCCTAGCTAACTGTCTCACTATCCAGTAGCATGATAGGAAGTTTTCTGCGCTCTCCGGAATATACCACAAATATTGGTTTATATCCCAAGCAAACATCCTACATGTGGAACAAGATTACCTAAAAAAAAAGCTTATTAAAGAAGCATATAACTCTACAAAAAAAGTTCTTCAAGTTGTATTATTGGCTAACAAAACCACCCCCCCCAAAAAAAAACAAATGTGAATATATTCTTATTACTACTTTTAGCTCTGGGAATGATGAGATTTGTGATATTCGAAAGCAATATTGGCACATAATACTAGGAGACCCTATCTTGGACCCCTGCCTACCAAGAAACCCATTTCGTAGGGCACCAACCATAAGAAACATCATAGCACCCAGCCGTATACGAACCAAACCCCACAAAAGCGATAAACAGATGGTCCTGAAAGAGCACGTCCATGGGGTTTTTAAGTGCAACATAGCTAGATGTCTCTGTTGTAGGTCTATTACCCACAACACCACCACCTTTATGTCCACAAGTACAAATGAAAGTTTCACGATTAAGGGAACACCGACATACCAATCTAGTTTATTGTATATAATAATAACCTTTTTATTAATTAAATTTGGATATTTAACATTGAACCCATAACATGGGTAACTGCCCCCCGTTTTAAAATTGCCAAGGATCACTTTAGCAAGGCATCGACACTTCCATCTGATATTCCTATTTATTCATGTAATATTGTTCTTTTTTACATATTTAAAAACCTTTGTATTTAATTATTTATTTAATTATTCATTGAGGTTTATAACTTAGCCTGAAATTCACGTAACTGTCCCCGTTTTTAATGTGTCCAGGTTCACTCTAGCAAGATAATGAATATGATACCTCCACTTAAAATATTTGCTACTATGTTTTATTATTCTATTAAAATGAGAAATGAATGGTTCTTTCCAACTTTCTAGCAAGTGGTTGACATTATTTTACCTACAAGTGAGGGAAAACAAACCTTGTACTCATATTCACACAATTTTAATTGAATTATTTAATAATCACAAATATCAATATAATATGGATGAAAATGAATTTCCGTGCTACCCCTCTATATGAGTTGCTGAAGGTGTTCGGTATGAGCGATGAAATAGCTCAGTGCGACCCACCAATGACTAGATAGTCTTTGGTGAGATATAAGCAGTAATTCTAAATAACTTTTTTTTTTATTTCAGGAACAAGCGCTGTGTTATCACTTATTCTATTCCTACTTCACCATCTCTTCTGTCAAAAATCCCTTGCTGAGACGTCACAATTATTTTACACTGCTCAAAAAAATAAAGGGAACACTGAAACAACAGAATATAACTCCAAGTAAATGAAACTTCTGTGAAATCAAACTGTCCACTTAGGAAGCAACACTGATTGACAATCAATTTCACATGCTGTTGTGCAAATGGAATAGACAATAGATGGAAATTATTGGCAATTATCAAGACACCCTCAATAAAGGAGTGGTTCTGCATTGGGGACCACAGACCACATCTAAGTACCAATGCTTTCTGGCTGATATTTTGGCCACTTTTGAATGTTGGTTGTGCTTTCACACTCATGGTAGCATGAGACGGACTCTACAACCCACAGAAGTTGCTCAGGTAGTGCAGCTCATCCAGGAGGGCACATCAATGTGAGCTGTGGCAAGAAGGTTTGCTGTGTCTGTCAGCGTAGTGTCCAGAGGCTGGAGGCGCTACCAGGAGACAGGCCAGTGCACCAGGAGACATGGAGGGGGCCCTAGGAGGGCAACAGCCCAGTAGCAGGACCGCTACCTCCGCCTTTGTGCAAGGAGGAACAGGAGGAGCACTGACAGAACCCTGCAAAATGACCTCCAGCAGGCCACAAATGTGCATGTGTCTGCACAAATGGTTAGAAACCGACTCCATGAGGGTGGTATGAGGGCCCAACGTCAACAGATGGGGGTTGTGCTCACAGCCCAACACCGTGCAGGACGCTTGGCATTTGTCACAGAACACCAGGATTGGCAAAGTCGCCACTGGCGCCCTGTGCTCTTCACAGATGAAAGCAGGTTCACACTGAGCACATGTGACAGACGTGACAGAGTCTGGAGACGCCATGGAGAGCGATCTGCTGCCTGCAACATCCTTCAGCATGACCAGTTTGGCAGAGGGTCAGTAATGGTGTGGGGTGGCATTTCTTTGGAGGGCCGCACAGCCCTCTATGTGCTCGCCAGAGGTAGCCTGACTGAAATTAGGTACCGAGATGAGATCCTCAGACCCCTTGTGAGACCATATGCTGGTGCGGTTGGCCGTGGGTTCCTCCTAATGCAGGACAATGCCAGAACTCATGTGGCTGGAGTGTTTCAGCAGTTCCTGCAAGATGAAGACATTGAAGCTATGGACTGGCCCGCCCGTTCCCCAGACCTGAATCCGATTGAACACATTTGGGACATCATGTCTCACTCCATCCACCAACGTCACGTTGCACCACAGACTGTCCAGGAGTTGGCGTATGCTTTAGTCCAGGTCTGGGAGGAGATCCCACAGGAGACCATTCGCAACCTCATCAGGAGCATGCCCAGGCATTGTAGGGAGGTCATACAGGCACGTGGAGGCCACACACAATACTCAGCCCTCATCAGGAGCATGCCCAGGCGTTGTAGGGAGGTCATACAGGCACGTGGAGGCCACACACAATACTCAGCCTCATCAGGAGCATGCCCAGACGGTGTAGGGAGGTCATACAGGCACGTGGAGGCCACACACAATACTCAGTCTCATCAGGAGCATGCCCAGGCATTGTAGGGAGGTCATACAGGCACGTGGAGGCCACACACAATACTGAGCCTCATCAGGAGCATGCCCAGGCATTGTAGGGAGGTTATACAGGCACGTGGAGGCCACACACAATACTCAGCCTCATCAGGAGCATGCCCAGGCGTTGTAGGGAGGTCATACAGGTACGTGGAGGCCACACACAATACTGAGCCTCATTGTGACTTGTTTTAAGGACATTACATCAAAGTTGAATCAGTCTGTAGTGTGTTTTTCTACTTTAATTTTGGGGGTGACTCCAAATCCAGGCCTCCATTGGTTAATAAATGTGATTTCCATTGATGATTTTTGTGTGATTTTGTTGTCAGCACATTCAACTTTGTACAGAACAAAGTATTCAATGAGAAGATTTCATTCATTCAGATATGGATGTGTTATTTCAGTGTTCCCTTTATTTTTTTGAGCAGTGTATATTCCAGCTCCTGAGATCTTCTTGCTCCTAGGTGTCGCCTGCTTCTCAGGCAGTAAGACAATCAGAAGGACATAGCTCAGAAGACCACACATCATTTTTTAATGATTTTATTTAATTTTAATAAAATGGAATAATTAAATATAGATGGTGCTAATTATCCAACCGTTTAGTAATATATGATAATAGAAACAAAATAATAGATATCATAGACTTGTTCTTCAGGTGTGGTTGAAACTCATATTCCCAGCACATTTGCTATTCTTTCCTCATTATGGTGACAAGGTTCTTGGTAGATATATGCGGACATGGATGATCTCCTCAGCATTATCCGTGAGTAAGTTTGGGATACAACTAGAGATGAGCGTTGTTCTACTCGAACTGTTCGCCAATCTCAAATTCGAGCTGTTTTGGGCGGTGTTCGAGCCGTTCGGCGAACACGAACAATTTGAGAAAAATTCGGCTGTTCGAGGTTATGTTCGATAACTGTTCGTGCACCAAAATCATAACTGGATTTTTTCTCAGTAATGATGAAAATTAATGTTAATACGCAGTTTGAGTGTACAGCGGGGTGGGGGGAGGGGCAGGGGATGGATCTCTGCAGGAACAATGAAGATCTCCATTTTTTTTTCTCTTTCCCGCATTTACAGTGGGGAGGTGCAATCTGTCAGCCTATCAGCAGCGCACACACGGAGCGAAGTGCTTTTTTTCACACAAGCAAGGGCATGTGTCATTGGCAGTGTATGTCACATGTCCTTGCCCTATAAGACCAAGCCATTTTCCCCGTCGCCACCATTTTCTCACTGCTGCAGCTGCGTGTTAGACGGCACCGCTGTTGCTGTGTGCGCTATACCTTGTTAATTTCAAGCCAATTTTCGCACAAATATACAGATAGCTTGGGAGTAGGGAATAGTTGTGATTGCAGTCCTTTTAAGGACTAGGTTACAGCATTTCCTACGACTTTTATCAGGCAGGTCTGTGCTCTTAAATAGATAGGTTGTGCGAGTAAAGACTAATTGTAATTGGAGTCCTTTTCAGGACTAGGTTACATCAGTTCCTATCAGTTTTTGCCAGGCAGGTCTGTGCCAGTGCTGTGCAAGTTTTTTTCACAGCATTTGGCTGAATCTAGCAAAGCTAATCCTTTTTGGCCTATTGCAGAGTGTGTTAGTCAGTGGAGTAGCCTATCTGTGTTGCAAGATATACCACCTGTGTATAGAATACCAATTTTTTTACTGCACCTAGTGAAGTAAAATCTTTTGGGCATAGCATCATTCTATTAGTCCATCTATACTGACCTCCATCAGGTTGCACACTGAATCTAATTTTTTTCTGCATCTAGCTCTGAAAAAATATTTGGCCTTCTAGCAGTGTGTGGAACTTGTTCTATTAGTCCACCTATACTGACCTCCATCAGGTTGCAAACTGAATATATTTTTTTCTGCATCTACCTCTGAAAAAATATTGGGCTTCTAGCTGTGTGTGGGTCTTGTTCTATTAATCCATCTATACAGACCTCCATCAGGTTGCAAACTGAATATAATTTTTTTCTGCATCTAGCTCTGAAAAAATCTTTGGCCTTCTAGCAGTGTGTGGGACTTGTTCTATTAGTCCACCTATACTGACCTCCATCAGGTTGCAAATTCAAAATAATTTTTTGTCTGCATCTAACTCTTAAAAAATATTTGGCCTTCTAGCAGTGTGTGGGACTTTCTCTGTTAGTCCATCTATACTGACCTCCATCAGGTTGCAAATTAAAAATAATTTTTATCTGCATCTACAGTACCTCTGAAAAAATATTTGGGCTTCTAGCTGGGTGTGGGACTTGTTGTATTAGTCCATCTATACTGACCTCCATCAGGTTGCAAACTGAATATATTTTTTTCTGCATCTACCTCTGAAAAAATATTGGGCTTCTAGCTGTGTGTGGGACTTGTTGTATTAGTCCATCTATACTGACCTCCATCAGGTTGCAAACTGAATATATTTTTTTCTGCATCTACCTCTGAAAAAATATTGGGCTTCTAGCTGTGTGTGGGTCTTGTTCTATTAATCCATCTATACAGACCTCCATCAGGTTGCAAACTGAATATAATTTTTTTTTGCATCTAGCTCTGAAAAAATATTTGGCCTTCTAGTAGTGTGTGGGACTTTCTCTGTTAGTCCATCTATACTGACCTCCATCAGGTTGCAAACTGAATATATTTTTTTCTGCATCTACCTCTGAAAAAATATTGGGCTTCTAGCTGTGTGTGGGTCTTGTTCTATTAATCCATCTATACAGACCTCCATCAGGTTGTAAACTGAATATAATTTTTTTCTGCATCTAGCTCTGAAAAAATATTTGGCCTTCTAGCAGTGTGTGGGACTTGTTCTATTAGTCCACCTATACTGACCTCCATCAGGTTGCAAACTGAATATATTTTTTTCTGCATCTACCTCTGAAAAAATATTGGGCTTCTAGCTGTGTGTGGGACTTGTTGTATTAGTCCATCTATACTGACCTCCATCAGGTTGCAAATTGAATATAATTTTTTTCTGCATCTAACCCAGCCAATAGTTTTGGCCTAATACCACAGTTTGGCCACTCAGCTCTGCTCGGTTACCATCCATTGTTTTTTTGTGCAAACAACTCCAGAGTTGTGAATTAGTTAACCACCAAAATGAGTGGAAAAAGGCCTGCTGCTGGTGGAAAAGGGAATAGGCATGTTGGGAAGGGGAAAAAAGGTTGTGTCCGTGGGGTAGGTGTTAAAGCAACAGTAACATCTGCAGAAGAAAGACCATCTTCCAGCCAAACTAAAATGTCTACTTCTTTTAGCGGACAATGTGATAAGATCCCTTTCTTACGGCCACGCCAATCGCTACAAATTCCAGATGAGGCACAAAAACAGCAGGTGCTTAAATGGATATCAAGTGCTCATTTAAGTGGGCTCTCCTCCACATCAACTTCAACATCACAAATACTCCAGTCCTCAAAGGTGTCACCCCAATCGCACTTGCTTCCTCACAGCTCCCAAATCTCCAGCTGCCCGTCTGAGTATGAGGTAGAACAGATGGTTGAGTCTGCAGAGCTGTTTACTCATACTATAGCCTGGGAATCAGAGGTCGACTCCAGCGCTTCTGTGAATCCAGACGAGGAAATGATCTGCACTGATGCACAGAATCTTTATGAGTCGGATCCAGGACCAGACGCAGAAGGTTCTGACCATAATGTAGACCCTCATTCCCAAACTGTAACTCCTGTTGGTGGAGACAATGAGGAAGACGATGATAAGACTCAAATACCTGATTGGAGCGACAACTTTAGTTTTTTGTCAGGGCAGGAACAGGTTGGCTCTGAGGACGACGGGTGTGATAACGCACAGGGTGATGATGATGAGGTTGGAGATCCCACTTACTGTCAACCCACAGTCAGCCAAGAGATGAGGTCAGCAGAGGAGGTGGAGGAAGATGCTAGTGACGACAAGGTCAGGTTGCGCCTTCCTGGACAGAGACGTAGTACTGGAAGCCCGTCAACAACTGCATCCTCAAACACAACTCTGCCTCTCACCACAAGTCGTGGTGGCTCTTCAGGTCGCATGGGTGCTAAGCCTTGCATAGCCTGGGCATTTTTTCAGATTGATAAAGATGACCCAACTCGTGTTATCTGTAACATTTGTCAGCAAAAGCTAAGTAGAGGCCAAAAAATACATAGTTTGAGTACTTCATGCATGAACCGGCACATGGACATGAAGCATAAGTTGCAGTGGGAAGCTCAGTGTGCTACAATGCGGCCTAGCCGGCCGGGCCAACCACCGTCTGCCATATCTTGTGCATCCGCGGCCTCTTCATCCTCTGTGACTGGGGGGACAGCAGTCACACCTGTTTTGGGGCGCAGACCTGCCACCTCTTTACCCGCAACAGCCAGCGTGATTGGCAGGTCATCATTTTCTTTGGAGGTGGGAACACCAGCTGGTGTTGAGCGCTGTCTGACATCGATAGCACCACCTTTGGATCAAGGCAACCTAACATGTCCGCCTGCATCTTCCTCACAGACCGGCGGTTTGCCGGGGACACCCTTATCAACCCCGTCTAAGCACAATAGCCAGCCCTCGGTCCCTCAGATGTGGACAAGTAAAAGACCATTTCCTCCTAGCCATGAGAAAGCTAAGAAGTTGAATTTCACCATCTGCAAGCTCTTGGCTACAGAAATGCTGCCTTTCCGCCTGGTGGACACAGAGGATTTTCGAGACCTTATGTCCGTCGCAGTGCCCCAGTACCAGATGCCCAGTCGGCACTACTTCTCAAAGAAAGGTGTGCCTGCGCTCCACCAGCATGTTGCACACAACATCACTGCTTCTTTGAGAAACTCTGTGTGTGACAGGGTGCATTTCACCACAGACACTTCGACGAGTAGGCATGGACAGGGGCGTTACATGTCGCTGACTGGGCACTGGGTAACTATGGTGACAGCAGGACAAGGGGCTGCTGTCCAAGTCTTGCCGTCCCCACGAGTTGTGCGTCAATCCTCTTTATGTCAAAGTTCCTCCACTGCTTCTGCCTCCTCAACCTCCTCTCGGTCTTCCACCTGCACCCAAAGCCTGTCTGGTCATGCCACAAGCTTTCTAACTGCGCAGAAGGGATCCTGCACACCTCCTTACTATGCTGGCAGTAGAGCTCAACGTCATCAGGCGGTTTTTACATTGAAATGTCTGGGAAATGTGAGTCACACAGCTGAGGAGTTGTGGTCAGCTCTGGAGAACCAATTTCATGAATGGTTGTCTCCACTGGACCTGAAACCAGGGAAGGCCGTGTGCGACAATGCTGCAAACCTGGGTGCGGCCCTTCGCCGGGGCAATGTCACACACGTGCCTTGTATGGCTCACGTGTTGAACCTGGTTGTCCAGCAATTTTTAGCCCACTATCCCAGACTAGATGGCCTTCTGCAGAGGGCACGGTCGCTGTGTGCTCACTTCCGCCGTTCGCATCCCGCAGCTCAGCGACTTACATCTCTACAGAAGTCGTTGGGCCTGCCACTTCACCGGCTAAAATGCGATGTGCCTACCCGGTGGAATTCAACTCTGCACATGTTGCAGCGACTGTGGCAGCACCGACAAGCCCTGGTGCAATACGTTCTGACGTATAGCCTGGGCCAACGAGATTCAGAGGTGGGGCAAATCACGCTGGAGGAGTGGTCTCAGATCAGGGACCTATGCACCCTTCTGCACAGTTTTGAAATGGCGACGAAGATGTTTAGTGCTGACGATGCCATTATCAGAATGACTATTCCGGTGATTTACATGCTGGAGCACATGTTAAACAGAATTCGGAGTCAGGTGGTGGCACAAGAGGAGGTGGAGGAAGTAGAGGAGGAGGAGTTGTATGCGGAAGGGCTAACATCTGCAAGGTCCAGACGGTCGGCAGCACCAAGGCGGCAGGCATGTGAGGGTGGGGGAGATGGTTTTACCAGGGCGCATGGTAGCAGTCAAATTAGTGAGGAAGGTGCAGGAGCCCAGGAAGAAGTGGAGGACGAACTGATGGAAGACTCATCAGATGAGGGAGACCTTGATCACATTTCTGTTGTGCGAGGTTGGGGGGAGAGGACAGAGGAAGGAAGCATGATTTTTACCTCGCCACCAACACAACAGGGACTTGGTGCTCCTGGATGCGCAACACACATGAGTGCCTTCTTGCTGCACTACCTGCAACATGACCCTCGAATTGTGAGAATTAGAAATAATCCTGACTACTGGGTTGCCACACTGTTAGATCCCCGGTACAAAAGTAAATTTGCAGAAATTATTCCTGCCATAGAAAGGGATGCACGCATGCAGGAGTATCAGCAGAGACTGTTGCAGAATCTTACATGTGCTTTTCCACAAAATACCAGTGGTGCACGTAGTGAATCTCACAGTTCCAACTTGCCAACCGTGGGACCGTCAAGTGTTCAGCACTCAAACCGTAACAGAACCACAGTATCTGCTGGTAACATCAATTTTGCGGAATCATTTCACCACTTTTTTAGCCCATCCTTTGCAAGGCCACAGGAGACAAGAAGTCTGACACATAGTCAACGCCTAGAGACTAGTGTTGAGCCACCCCCGTAGTGTTCGAGTTCGGTTCGGTTCGTCGAACACCCGTGTGTTCGCCGAACTGTTCGTCGAACTGTTCGTCGAACACCTTCGAACACCGTTAAAACGAATGGCAGGCAAACAAAAACACATAGAAACACATAGAAAACACCTTCAAAGGTGTCCAAAAGCTGACAAACTGCTCAGAAGACATAACTAACACATGGAAAAGTGACAAGTACATATAGTCATGCGAAAATAAAAGAGGTGGAGGAGTAAAAGGAGGGGGAGACACAGATATAGGCATGTCATGCCCTTCTAAAATCCAAAAAGTGAGAAGCCGACACGGCCAGTCCGCTCCTGCCCGTGCCACCTCCGTGTCGCCGGGTTTGTGCCAGAGCCGCGGTGAACCCTGACGGCCAGCCCCCCTCTCCCAATACTGGTGCCTGTCCGCTGGTGGGTCGAGCGAGCCCCCCTGTGGTGGAGGCAGCTCTAAGCTTTTTAATTTAAATTGTCTCTCTAATTTGAATAAATACACTTTAAATCCATTTACAAGGATCTATTGGAGGGCAAGTCTCATGCCAGCAGCCGCGGTAATTCCAGCTCCAGTAGCGTCCACTAAAGCTGCTGCAGTTAAAAAGCTTTTATAAGGATCGAGCTTGGCTGTCCACCGCAAGGCATCCTACTGCCAGTCCCAGCCCCTATGCCTTGGGGTGCCTCCTGATGCTCTTCACTAAGTATCCCATGGTCCCGAAGCATTTCCTTTGAAAAAATTAAGTGTCTAAACTACAGGTGGTGCAGGTTGCTTAACAGCCGGGATAACCGCTGACTAGCAGACACTGCTACTAGGTACAAAGTATTTCCTGGGCTAGATGCAGTTAAAAATTTGTAATTAGATACTCTCGTTGGATGCTGAGAAAGCATTCCATAGAGTCTCCTGGCACGCCATATATGATTCTCTTAAAAAGCTTGGGGTAGGGGTCTAGGGGACCCTTTTATAGCCAAAATCACGGCCCTGTATCGCAATACGTCACCTAGGCTGAAGATAAATGGAACTGTAGCACCCTGAGGGCTCGGTTGCTACAGACGTATTGCACCTCACCCAGAGGTGTGATATCTCACTCTCAGGTAAGGATGGAGTGTGGATCAGGACCCGACACCTGCATGCATTACACCACATTGCCGTGGGGCAGGGCGACCAATATGCCCCTGAGATGGGCACGACAGTCCCTGTCCCTGGCTGGAGTGGGGGGAGGGAACACTGAGGAAGGGGAACCCTGTAGTGCAGGAGCAGGGAGGAAGCAGTTCCTGGGTGCATTGAGAAGGGAGTATAAAAGGTGGGCACCATCTTAGTTCAGTGCAGAGAAGTCTGAGCAGAAGTGGCAGGGAGCAGGGGCTCTGCATGAGCTCTGCTCCGGAGGCGGGCCTAGTAACAGAGGCCCAGGCCTGGAAGAGGGAGAAGGAAGGAAGAGGAGCGGAGAAGGCTCCAGGAACGAGGACTGAAGGGATCCCAGGGGTGCGGACGGGCGAGTCGCCACCGCACGCCCGAATCCACCTGCGTGGAGGGGTCAGGCCAAAGGGGGAGACCGGTCCCCGAACTAGTGGAGGCAGGAAACGACCCTCAGCTAGAAACCGGAGGCTCTGACATTTTATGTGGCGCAGCCCCTCGCTACACCCGCTAGGAAGGCACCACATAGGGTCAGGGAAACTGGCGCCAAGTTTACCAAGAGGAGGCCCGAGGCAGCCGGACAGAAGTGTTGGTAAGAAAGGCCAGACAAAGGACACACAAAGGGGGTGCTGTGAAGTGCTCCAAAGTTATCTGGGAGTTGTCTGAGCCCCTCACCTGGTGAGCACAGTACGACGTGGGCAGCCGTTGCCTGCAGACGTGGTCTGGATAATAAGAACTGTGAGTAAAGGCCCTGAACTGCATCAATGACTCCGTGTCGTTACTGCTGCTGCCCTGCACCATCACCCCCATCCTCCGCATACACTGCCCTGAGGCTATACTCCTCCCGTGGGGAGTTATGCTACGCTCTGCTGCACCCACAACACCAGCCTCAGTGGTCTGCCCTGTAGCGGCGGTTCACTCTGACCGCAATCCACGGGTGGCGTAGTCGGACATTTAAACATGAAAAACACATAAATAGTTCCGCCACTGGTTTGACCGCCCTGAGCCACGGAACTGGGTCGCCGCCACGAAGACTACAACCACCAGCATCCACCAAAAAGGGTCCGGCTCCGGGTGTCCCAAGGCCCAGGGGGTGCGTCAGAACATTTTCATCACCTTTCACAATCACCAATGGGACAAGGCAGTGATGTCCTCTGTCCCCTCTCTTATACATCCTAGTGACGGAGCACCTGCTCTCATCAATTCGCCATAACCCCAATATTAGGTGGATTGAGGTGGGAGGCACCGAGTACAAGTGCTCTCTATTTGCTGATGATGTCCTAGTATATATCACTCAATCACATATATCCATCCATGCTGTTATGGCTGAAATAGATCACTTTGTTACATGGTAAAATTTTAAAATCAATGCAGCGAAGTCTGAGGCCCTCGATGTCTCCCTCCCCAAATCCATATAGGATTCCATCCAGTCCAACTTTCCCTTTGCCTGGCCCTCACAGGGTATCAAATACTTAGGAATTCCTATTCATAGAGACCTCTCCCATCTATGTTATCTTAATTTTGGGCCCTTTATTGAACAACTCCATACAGACCACGGTTGGCAAGTTAGAACTGTAAGATTCACTACGTGAACCACTGGTGTTTTGTGGAAAAGCACATGTACACTACGTTCCAAATTATTATACAAAAAGTGTTTAGGAGTGATAAGGGAAGAATTTGTTTGTTTGTCAGTTAAACTCATTGATGGTGATGTGTGTCAGGGCTCTTTATATCACTGTAAGCAATTGCAGACACCTGTGCTAATTAGTTTGGCAGGTGTATCCAATGAAAGGCAAGACTACTTAAGAAGGCTCTCTCACATTATTAAGCAGCCTACATTTTCAGCCAAAATGGGAAAGAAAAAGGATGTGTCGGCTGCTGAGAAGCAACAAATTGTTGACTGTTTAGGTCAAGGCATGACTACAATCAACATTGTGCGATGATCAGGATGAAGTGTCTTGGCAATCAAGAAGTATGTAGCTGATTCACAGTACACACGTGTGCGTGCTGATAAGGGCAAATTGAGGACTCTTTCCTACAGGCAATTACGTCAGGTTGAAAGAGCAGCGGCAAAAAAGCCTTGTCATAGCAGCAGACAAGTTTTTGAAGCTGCTTGTGCCTCCAACGTCCCCCGAACAACAAGATGCAGGGTCCTTCAGAGGTTTGCAGCTGTGCATGCGCCATCCTGTCGACCTCCTCTATCCACTTCACACAAGCAGAAACGGCTCCAGTGGGCCAAACATTACATGAAGACTGATTTCAAAACTGTTTTGTTCACGGATGAGTGCCGTGCAGCGCTCGATGGTCCAGATGGATGGAGTGGAGGATGGCTGGTTGATGGACACCCCACGCAAACACGGCTACAGCGCCAACAAGGAGGAGGTGGAGTAATGTTTTGGGCTGGAATCATGGGGAGAGAGATTGTCGGCCCCTTTAGGATCCCTGAAGGCGCTAAAGATGAACTCCATAATGTATGTGGATTTTCTCAAACAGCACTTCCTGCCATGGTTCAAGAAGAAGAACCGTGTATTTCACAGCAAGATCATTTTTCTGCATGATAATGCACCATCTCATGCTGCACATAAAACATCTGCATCTCTGGCTGATATGGGCATAAAAGGGGACAAACTTATGGTGTGACCCCCATGCTCCCCTGACCTCTACCCCATTCAGAACCTTTGGAGCATCATTAAAAGGAGTGTCTATGATGGCGGGAGGCAGTTCACATCTAAGCAACAGCTCTGGGATGGTATTCTGTCCTCATGCAAAACAATTGAACAGAAACCATCCAAAACCTGACAAATTCAATGGACGAGAGAGTTCAGAAGCTCCTTTCGAACAAGGGGTCCTATGTGAAAATGTAACATCACCTAGAATAAAGTTTTGAGTTGAAAACTGTTTGATTTCAGTTTCTAACAACCTGCTAATGCTTATAATTTCAAAAATGACCATTTTTTTGGTCTTTATTAAAATGAAAAGGTTGATCGAAAAGTTTGGGGGATCTAAGAGTGTGGCAACCCAGTAGTCATGATTACTTCGAATTCTGACAATATGAGGGTCATGCTGCAGGTAGTGCAGCAAGAAGGCACTTATGTGCCTTGCGCATCTCGGAGCCCCAAAATTATTTTCCGGGCTAGATGCAGCTAAAAATTATTTTTAATTTTAAATCTGGTGAAGCTTTAGTATAGATGGCCTAATAGGATCAGTGCTGCACACTGCTACAAAGCCCAAATTATTTTCCAGTCAAGATACAGATAAACATGATTAGTAATTTGAAAGCTTAAAACGGTTGGTAGGGTGATTTTAACCAATCATCAAGCTTTTACTCTCCCCAGGATGACACAGGGGTAGAAAAGTCGTTTCGGATCCATGATTTGTTCATCTTTATGAACGTGAGTCTGTCTACATTATCAGTGGAGAGCCGCGTGCGCTTATCTGTCAGCACACCACCAGCAGCGCTGAACACACGTTCAGACAGAACGCTGGCTGCGGGGCATGACAAGATCTCCAAGGCGTAAGTGGCTAGCTCCGGCCATTTATCCAGATTGGAAGCCCAAAAAGAGCAAGGGTCCAGTGACACAGTCGTGGCTTCAATGTTTACTTGGAGATACTCCTGTACCATAGTCTCTAGGCGTTGACTATGTGTCAGACTTCTTGTCTCCTGTGGCCTTGCAAAGGATGGGCTAAAAAAGTGGTGAAATGATTCCGCAAAATTGATGTTACCAGCAGATACGGTTTGAGTGCTGAACACTTGACGGTCCCATGG